>NC_080673.1:117152243-118402243 GCF_030445035.2 Dasypus novemcinctus | reverse complement strand
GGGGAGCTGATGCTGTCTCCTTTTTCCCCAGTGAGTGGTATCCAGGGAACTGAAGGTGTTGCCAACATAGCCAATGCTATTGCCATTCACAGTTACTAATGACACAACTTTCAATGACCTGGTGGTTTTATGGACTATCCTATTTTTAGGTATTCCTGCTTTGCTATTGCAGCTCATTCATCCCAGACTTTGGTGTTGAATAACCACCTGTGCATGAAGCACATTCATAAATATGTGCTTCATGCATTCGTTCATTCCAACAATGGACCTAACAGGCACCTGGCTTGATTTTAAGGCCTAGGAATACAACGTGGGTGAAGCAGAAGAAGCCCTTGCTCTCATGGAGTTTACCCTCTAGTATGTGAAATAGACAATAAAGGAAATCAGTTGTTACATAACATAATATCAGGTGATAAGTGCTATGAAGGAAAATAAAGCAGGTAAGGGGTAGACATATGCATGACTATCTTAAGACAATTATTTTGGCCTTCTTCTGACTCTCAAACCAGTATCCATATGAAACTCAGTAGTGTGAATTAAAAGGTTTTCTCATGTAGCTGCAATCAGTGAAGGCATTAGACCTTCACAAGAGGTGGTCTTTTAGCACCTTTTAAAGTCACTTCAGACTTGCGTTTGCTATGATATGGATGCACAGAGTTCATGAGGAACTTACTAACATATTCTTTAAGATATTATTTTCTAAGGCCAAATGACTAGGAGACTGAAAATATGTTAGTGTGTAGGTGGAGTTTTAGTTATATTTTTATTTTTAAAGAAGCTTTAGAATACATAAATGTTACATTAAAAATATGGGGGATTCCCATGTATCCCACGACCTCCCCCTCTCACACTTTCCCACATTAACAACGTGTTTCATTAATGTGGTATATTTGTTACAATTGATGATCATGTATTGAAGCATTGTACTTACCAAGGACTATAGTTTTCATTATAGTTTATATTTTGCCCTGCACAATTTTATAGGTTTTGACAAAATGTATAATGACCTGTATCTGTCACTGCAGTGTCATGCAGGACAATTCCAGTGTCCCAAAAATGCCCCCATGTTGCACCTATTCTTCCCTCTTTCTTGCCTCACTAACTCTGGTGCCCACTACCCTTTATATCAATGATGCAAATTCTTCCATTGCTATAATAATAAGTTTATTTCAGTCCATAGTTGCATTCATCCCTTATATTTGTTCAATCCCCAATCTTAAGGATTTTGGAATGGTGATGCCCACCCTGTCTTCAATTGAGAGGGTGCTTAGATCCCATGGGGCAAATGGATGGAACTATATTACTTGCAGTTGCAGACACTCTCCAATTACTGGGATGGGTATAGTCCATCATCATGCTTTTGTTAGTTGTCCTGGGTGAGTCAAAATGGTGAGTAAGTGTTGCAACTCTGCTAAGATTCAGGGCTCAATGCATATGAACAGACCAAAGATGTAAGTCTCTGAGACATATGTTTAACAAGTATAGTACTAATTATATAGGTTTAAATAAAAGGGGCAGAAGAGCCATGTGGGGAATTATAAATGAGTCTAACTTTGTTACATTAGGGAGCATATAATCCAAAGTACAGCCCACTGACAGGATGCCTAATTTCTGAGAGAAATTGTCTGCCCTGCCTATACATCTAGATGCCTCTAGAGCTCTCAGAAATCCCACTGTTTGGGACACTGTTTACTGTGGCAGTCAATGAGATCCTGCTGAGACATGCATAAATATAACCTCTGGAACGACCTCCCAACTCATTTTGAATATCTTAAGACAATTATTTTGGCCTCAATAAAAACTCATTTGTATTTAATATTTCCCCCTTTTGGTAAAGGTCTCTTTTCAAATTCATTGCTAGTTGGTGCTTGGTAATAATCCTGTGGTGCCAGGGAGGTTCATTCCTGGGAATCATGTCCCATGCTGGGCGGGGGGGGGGGGGGAGGTAGTCCATTTATATGCTGAGAATGGCTTAGAGAGAGGCCACATTTGAGCAACAAGGAGGCTTTCAGGAGGTAACTCTTAGGCAATGTATAATACTAGGCTAAGTTTTAATTTCACTAGAAAAGGTTCATAAGTACAGACATCAATATCAAGGGCCTGGTGTAATGGTCTGTCCTTCTTTGCTAGGCACTGGCCATGTACTTGGGGAATCCTTGCTGCTCTATTAGAGAATGTAGCAGTACTTCTTAGGATGGGAATTCAATATTCTTTCAGTTATTGTGTGGGTCTCCTCTCATGTAGACAATGTCCCATGACCACTTGAACATATTCATATGCATAGAAGTATGCCCCAAGTGCCTTCCTTCTCACACATCCCCCTGTCACTGACAACCTGCACCAGTGATCCTCCCTTGCCACTGTTGTGACCCTTCTGTGACTCAAAATCTCCTGAAAAACAAAGGCAAAAAATAAGCAAAAATAATAATAAAATAATATAATAATAATATTTAAAAATAACAAATAAAATACAAAAATTAAAAATTAAAAAAAGAATAAAATAAGAAAAAAATTTCAATTGTATCTTTTACCATCTGTTATCTCTTACGTGTAGTGACAATTTCTTAGTTGGATTTTTTTGATCCATCTTTCTACCATCCTTTATGTAAAAGTGGCAAACTCTTTGGAGGAAACAACCAGGGAAAAACTCAAAGCAGGGTTGTTTATCTAGAGTTTGGAGCTACTGGGGCTTTGAGAGGCCTCAGGTTACAAGAGAGAGTCTGGTAGTGACTAAACTCAGCAGACTAGTAAGGAAAAGAAAGGGCATCTTTCATCTCCACTGTGCAAAGGAGACCAGCTTGGAAAATCATCTCAGTACCCCTGCAGGAACCTACATTAGCCTTTTGAATCACCCATAGACTGACATCTAAATGTGCTGTCCAGTTGAGAGAAGATGGAATGGGCATAAAACATGAGGCAAATCAACAGACAACTAAAAAACTGCTTTCTATCGAGTTACTTTGGATAGAACAGGCAATGGAGCTAGAAAAACACTTGCAGTTTTCTTTATTCTAACTTGCTATGCTAATGTATTATTAAAATGAAATTATTCTATAGTGAATCACTTACAGAAAACCACTTGTGCAGTCATTGATATTTACTTTCTAAAATTGTCAGAATTCATAGGGTTCAGCTTTGTCAGGCCAGGCCTGCTTATCATAATAAATGGGAGATGCCACTCTCAATGGTCACAATTGGCAACAGCAGAGAAAAATGAAATTTAATTTTTTTTTATTGACTTTGTAATAATATTACATTAAAAATATATATATATGAAGTCCCATTCAACCCCACCACCCCCACCCCTCCTCTCCCCCCCCCCCCCCCCCCCCAGCAACACTCCTTCCCATCATCATGATACATCCATTGCATTTGGCAAGTACATCTTTGGGCACCTCTGCACCTCATGGCCAATGGTCTACATCATGGCCCATACTCTCCCCCATTCCATCCAGTGGGCCCTGTGAGGATTTACAATGTCCGGTGATTGCCCCTGAAGCACCATCCAGGGCAGCTCCATGTCCCAAAGATGCCTCCACCTCTCATCTCTTCCTGCCTTTCCCCATACTCATCAGCCATCATGTCCACTTTTCCCAATCCAATGCCACCTTTTCTATGTGGACATTGGATTGGTTGTGTCCATTGCACCTCTATGTCAAGAGGAGGCTCAGATTCCACATGGATGCTGGATGCAATCCTCCCACTTTCAGTTGTAATCACTCTAGGCTCCATGGCGTGGTGGTTGTCCTTCTTCAACTCCATCTTAGCTGAGTGTGGTGAGCCCAATAAATCAGATTGTAGGTGCTGGAGTCTGTTGAGGCTCAGGACCTGGCTATCACATTGTCAGTCCAGAGATTCAAATCCCCTAAATATATCTTAAACCCCAACACTAACTGCACCTCCAGCACATTAGCATGAAAGTCTTATGAAGAGAGATCCCATATGAGTCCAGATTCATCACACATAAACACCAGTTCCAAAGAGGGGCCATCTGACCTGGTAGTTAACCCCATCGGCCATGACCATAACTCCCATGGGTCTCTTTAGCCCTCAAAGGAACCAATACCTGGGGGTTGTATCTGCTTTATCTGTCTCTCAGACTCTGCTCAGTTGTGCATAAGGGCAATCCTTCTGACAGCCTCCAGACTCTTTTTTAGAGACTCGTAGCCATATAAACTCATTTCTCCTTTCCATTTCCCCCTTACATTAGGTCAATGAAATTTAATTTTAACTGTGTTGCATCATGAAAAAGAAAGGGAGAGATAACTGCATACAGATTTTTAAATAAGTCATATCTTTTGACATCTCAAAGAAAAATTTTACAAATAAGACAATTCAACTCTCCGAAATTTATATAAGAATATTTTAAAAAGAATAGAGCTGTATTAATCTTTACCAGAAAAGAACACTTTAAAAAGCTTACTATGGCTCACTGTGGTCTT
This sequence comes from Dasypus novemcinctus, assembly GCF_030445035.2. Classification (NCBI taxonomy): domain Eukaryota; kingdom Metazoa; phylum Chordata; class Mammalia; order Cingulata; family Dasypodidae; genus Dasypus; species Dasypus novemcinctus. The sequence continues at coordinate 118,397,801 of NC_080673.1, read as the reverse complement.
TTTTTCTCTAACAAGGAAAATTATTTTAGCTTCAGTAGTGAGGAGGTTACAAGGCGAACCTGGTGCCAGATTGCCAGGATTTGAACCTCACTCTACTTCTGACCATCAGTGGGGTCATGGGCAGGTTCCTTAATCTCTCTGTACTTCTTTATTTTCCCAGGCAAAATGAATATAATAATAGTATCTACCTTATAGGGTTGTTGCAAAAGAAATTTATAGGTAAAATATTCCTAAAATATTGCTAAATAAATAACAGTTCCTGCTAAGACTAGCTTTTATCACTCCCGTTGTATGCCATCAGTGATTACTCTGGTGAAATCCTAGCAGGACTCAACAGGATAAAGAAAATAAATCCAGAGACAAACAAAAAGCAAGTAAGTATATCAACAGCACTAGTGAATAAGGAAGATTTAGAGAGGGAAGTTCCTAAATCTTTGGTTTTATTAAATGAAGAGTTTAGTCACAAAGGGGCTGAAAGACCAATTAGGTGAGAAGGTAATGTTAGATGCGTTCTTGGGATAGATAAGCTATTTATTAGTCCCCAGCTTTCTCCTCAAGTTACAAATAAATGACAATTGAACTTCACATCTACTAGATGTGAATTTTATGTGAAAAATATCTTCTTGTACCTGGCTTCAAATTGACTTCTCCTATATCTAAGTCTTTACAATATAGCAGGATCCCAAGGTCTATCAATTAAAATGATTATTTTAGAGAGCTCCATTTTCAATTTCATGTTTCTGTTTCTAAACGAGGACATATAAGCTCTCTAAAGCCATACCTAAATTCAGATTCAGAGAGGAAGGTTTGAAAATTACAAAGTGACTACCTACTATCATCAAGCTCCTTGCATGTACTTTACATAAATTTATTTTATTTTATTCCATTCCTATTATGGCACTTTGTGATACGTTATCATTCTTAGAATATTGGAAACTTAAGTAACTTGCCCAAGATCACACAAATAGAAGGTGATGCCTATTCTATTGATTGAATCAGGTCTGTCGATTTGAAATATAATGGTCTCTTCCAGTATACAAAGTTAATGTAATGACAGTATTCAAAGAACATAAAGTTTTAGAATCAGAAACTCTCGCTTCATTACTTACTGTTTATTTCGCAAATCACTTAACCTTTCTGATCTCTACTTTCCTGTTCTATTAAATGAGAAAAGAATTCTCTGTTTACTCCAAGGAATTGTTATTAAGATCAAGTGAGATAATGAAAAATATTTCAGAATCAGACAGATCTAGTTTCAGATCTTTACTTTACGACTTAGGAAGTGTGTCATCTTGGCTGAGTTATCCAATCTTTCTGCACCGAATTATTCTAATGAGTAAAATGGAGTGAATTATGCCTGCTTTGCAAGACAATAATGTATGTAACAAGCCTAATCCAAAGACCAGAACAAAATAAATACTACATATATGGTGGTAATATATTTTTATAAATTTAAAACATTTTATAAATGTAATTCCAGGGGCCAATTTATTCACAACTCTATTCGTTATTGAGAAGGCAAATTTGAAAATGTGGGGATGTTTCTGAACAAATGACAAACATTCAAGTTTGAAATTCTCCCTATAATTTGTATATAAATGGTGTATAATAGATTATTTACATATAAATTTACATAGAATTCACACTTCAGTTAAACCCTACAAATGGATGGTTGTGACTTTTTGCAAAGATGACTCACACTATTTCATAAAAAGCTAGAAGCTGGTTAGGTATCTTTCTGTGAATTGAAAACAGAAAATGTAAACATCAATGCAGGTCCAGCTGGTGGTAGAATGACAGTTGCCTCAATTCTGTTCTTCCTATATTCCCTAGTAACAGAATTTTGGATGGATACACAACTACTAAGTTAGTACTTTTGTTCTTATCCTCCCTTGTAGGTTGGCAAGAACATGAGACAAAGTGCCTGTCAATAGAATAAGAGCAGAAGTGATGCATACACTTTTCAGGTCTTATCCTTAAGGCGCTGGACCTGCGCTCCTTCAGGCTCTCTGCATCCTGGTGAACACCACACCATACTTGGAAGCTATGCACTAAGGATAGTAGAATTGCCTCTCCAATCTGAGTCCCTGGAGAGCCTTCTGGAGCCAATTTGCCCCACTATCATGGACCTGATAGGCTGATTCTGTGGAGGAAACCTAAACTTCTGTCTTAATTAAACCATGGCGTCGAGGGTCTTTTGATAAAGCAGCTCAAACTTCATCCTAACTAATACACAATTAAAGTCAGAACATGGGGGATAAATTTAGCTGGCTTCTTCTTTTCCTTTCTCCTAGAGACACAATTTTATTCAAAGAGAAAACTACAGAAGCAGAACAATTTAATGGAAGCAAAGCATTGAAAATGAATTTAATTTACAATTTATACCAAGGTAGTCTTTTATTGAATTGTTTGACAGATGAACATTTTTTCTTATGAACATGAATATCTAAAAGTTGTGAAAAACAATAAACAATGATTCCAAAGCATATGCCCTTCCTGTTACAGAAAATGTCACTTTTCTCATATAATCTGATGCAAGATGGATTTTAGCAGCATTATTCTGGTAATTTTGGCTTCATATTTGGTGGAGAGAATTTACAAGCAGTGACTTCCTTCTAAAAAGTCAAGGCTATTTCAGTTCCTAGGAAAAAATGTTCTGAATAACTGAATAAATGATGCAGAATTATCAACACAATAAAAGACTTAAATATTCACTGAACATCAGTGTGAAGAAGAAAATCATCCTTTCAAACCTAAAATGTTAAAATCACTTTCTCTTTTGCCACTTTCTCAAAATGATTCAAGAAATCTCCCTCACAGTTTTAAACAATAGTTAGGAATAACTTTTGGGTGGTGTACATAATGAAAAAGACATATAGGTAGTCTAATATAAATATATGATCACAAATAGAATCTAAATAGTGGGGCCTAGAAATCTGATCAGCAAACAATATTTGCATTCCTACTAAGTCATTTGTGTAACATTGTAGATAGTGATAGAAGAAATATCTATATCCATAAGGAAAAGAAACTATGAAACTATCAAGTTCTGTCTTTTTTTTTTTTTTTTAAAGATTTATTTATCTCTCTCCCCTTCCCCCCTCCACCCCGGTTGTCTGTTCTCTGTGTTTATTTGCTGCGTCTTCTTTGTCTGCTTCTGTTGGTGTCAGCAGCATGGGAATCTGCTTTTCTTTTTGTTGCGTGAGCTCTCCATGTGTTCGGCTCCATTCCTGGGCAGGCTGCACTTTTTTTTGCGCTGGGTGGCTCTCCTTATGGGGCGCGCTCCTTGCGCGTGGGGCTCCCTTATGTGGGGGACACCCCTGCATGGCAGGGCACTCCTTGCGTGCATCAGCACTGCGCATGGGCCAGCTCCACACGGGTCACAAGGCCCGGAGTTTGAACCGCGGACATCTCATGTGGTAGACGTACGCCCTAACCACTGGGCCAAGTCCACCTCCTGAAGTTCTGTCTTAAATGTAATGCTTTTTATCAAGGAGCTGTCAGGTTGCCTCTTGAGAATCCATCACACAGGCAGCTCCTTTGAAGTAAATAAGTCCCTAATTTTATCAATGCATTAGAATGCAAATTGCAGTATGAGCCAACGCTGCCTTTGTAAGGCCTCCTGTATCATAAGCCACACAGCCCAGTTTTGGGGATATCCTCAGACTCCATAAGTTCACTGGTGCAATGAGAGGAATTTTGCCTGAACCAGGTGGGGCAGGGGGCGGAATACCTGAGCCAACCAGGGGAGGCCCCAGGAGTTCAAACTATTAGTTCAGAGCATCATAAACCTAAGAAAAGACTGCTAGACTGGAGTGGTTTTCAATGCCAAATGAACACCATGGTTATAAATTTAGGGGCAGTTTTTTGTGGTGCGAACCTTGAACTACAATAGAATTGCTTTAAAATGTAGTTGGTGTTCTTTACAGTTTTCAGGGATCTGAAAAGGAGTCCATAACCTTCACCAGACTGTCAAGGAGTTCACAGCATAAAAAATAAGGTTAGAAAATGCTGATCTAGAGCATTGAGGACTAGTAGTTATTGGCTGAACTCATCATTCCACTCAGCCAGGCTCAAGTTCAAAGCTGGGGTCCACTTCTAGTAGGGGGCCAGCACTGCAGGGGTCAAATAGAAAGCCAGAGTTCAGTATTCTCTCAGGCACCCACGGTTCAATTTAACACCCTCCCATCCCCTCACTCTCACTCCCTAGCCAACATGCACAATTACATTGAATGGCAAACCACACTCAACTCAACTCTGGAAATAGCTTTAAAAACTTTTTTTTCACGCTGAATTTCTCAGTATTGGCTTAAGTGAGCAATAAAATGTTTCTAAAAACCAATCTGGATACAAAAAAAAACATTGTTTCTGAGGGAATAAAAGGTCAAATTTATAATTGCTTATCCTACCAGAGAGAAAAATTCGCAATTACTAGACATTCTTCTCTATTGTCCTGTTGTCTTCTAAGAATTTGATACTATACTCATGGGCTTTGTTTATGGGGACATATTTTTAGGCTGAATAAACTCAACTACTATGTTTTATAAACACTTGGGGAACAGTGTTTACGCTTTGCTGAGCAGGTTTTTTTGTCATTTCTAAACCCATTTATTTTTGAAAAGGAAATTTCATTTACACATCCCATCCAAAAACTGTTTTGTGAAAATAAATTCAAAGCCAAAGCTCTTTTGATATATTTTTTTCCTCAGATCTTTGCCTTCTACTAGAATGAAAAGAATCCTTCACATCCTTTCCTCTAAATACCATTTAAAAATCACAACTTCCCTGTGATGTGGAATCTTTGGAAGGACACTGACAAAACTGAGGAAATCTGGGTTCATATATGATATTGAGATTCACCAGATGGAGAGATGTGGCCACATGACTAATCTGGTGTTTCTCAACCTAGTAATATATTAGAAGTATCCAGGAAACTTTAAAATATAATTGTCTAGGGACTCTTCTATTACATAAATACTCTAAAGATGGCCTTTGGGTAGTGGCCCTGTGTGGTGTTTATTTTTTCACAGCAGCCTGAATCCGTTAGAAAACCCAACAGTGCTAAACTTAACTACTTACACATCCAATTATTTAAAAATAGCCCAAATAAGAAATTTTTAGCCATTTTAGAGTTTACCTGGCTTGTAGATCCCACAAAACTTTACCCACTGTCCATTCTCAATTGATAAAGTAAGGCTTATAAATTCCCATGCTGCTTCAGCACCTTGGAGCTTTCTGGCCCAGGCAATGACTCTGCATCATTGCCTCTTCCTTTTCCTTCACCCCCAGGAGTCTGGGACTTTTCCCTTGCTCTGCTTTCCCTCTGTTGGCTCCCTTATGCTGCCAGCCTCTGGAAACTTTCTTTCCTTTTTTAAAAAAAAATTTTTATTAGAGAAGTTGTAGGTTTATAGAAAAACCATGAAGAAAATAATGAGTTCCCATATATCCCCTTTATTGTTACCATCTTGCATTAGTGTGGTATGTGTCTTAGCACTGATGAAAGCACATTTGTATAATTGCACTATTAACTATAGTCCATGGTTTATATTAGGTTTCACTGCTTATATTATAGTCACTTTTTAAAAAAACTTTTGTTCTAGCAAACACATGCAACCTAAAATTCTCTCTTTTACCCACATTCAAATATATGATTTAATGCTGTTATTTATGGTCACAAAGTTATGCTACCACCACCACCACCACCACCACCCATGACCAAAATTTCTCCATAACCCTAAGTAGAAATCTGTATAATACAGGCATTAATTCCCCCTTCCCTACACCCACCCTGGCCCTGGTACCCTACTTGGTATCCTGTACTTTCTGACTCTATGAAATTGCTTTTCCAATTATTCTGTATCAGAGAGATAATAGAATATTTGTCCTTTTGTGTCTGTCTTATTACTTTCAACATGATGTCTTCAAGGTTTATCTATATTGTCACATGTATCAGAACTTTATTCCTTTTTACTGCTGGGAAAAGTTTCTTGCTGTGAGGGACTTCTCATTTTTTGCAAACCTTCCAAAGCAGGGGTTCTTAACCTTTTTTGTTCCACAGACCCCTTTGCCAGCCTGGTGAAAACCACATACCCCTTACTAAGTCCACACTATACTGTGTATTATTTAATAAATGTATCATACCCACACCAACACATCCTCAAAAGAATAATGTTTTTTTGAATTTCAGTTCAAGCTCATGGACCCCTTATTAAAAACCCCTGGTCCAAAGTATTGTTCCTAATAAATAGCTTGTATCAAATCCTGTTTTTTTGTGTGTTTTTTTGGTCAACTCCAAAATCTTCAAATTCAAACTCAGTGCACCTTCCTCTATACAGGCTGGGGGATATAAATAGATTGGCATGGAGTCTAGACTTTCATATATATATATATATATCAATAGAGAGATAGATATTTTAACTTTTTATTTTGAAATACTTTCAAACTTATATGACAGTTACAAAAATAAAACAAACTCCATACAGAGAACTCCAACCCAGCTGATCCCTATCCTTCTGATTTGTGACCAGATACACGAATGTTAACATATTATCACATTCTCACTATAATGTGTTACCATCAACTATCCATTTCCACATTTACAACCAACCTTATTAAAAATTCTACATTCATTAAGGGATCATCCCTCCTTTCTCAACCTCATCTTATCTTTTAGAAACCTGTACTTTAGAGTTTAATCCATGGATTTACTCATCATATTTAATTCATATTAGTGAGACTGTACAATATTTATTTTTTTGTGTCTAGCTAATTTTACTCAACATAAAGTCCTCAAGGTTTCTCCATGTTGTCATATGCATCTCAACTTCATTTCTTCTTATAAATAAATAGTATTCCGTTGTATGTGTATACAGCATTTTGTTTATACATTCATCAGTTGATGGATACTTGGGTTGTTTCCACATTTTAGTAATTGTGACTAATGCCACCATGACTATCTGTGTGCAAATATCTGTTCATGTCCTTGCTTTCAGTTCTACTGAATATATTCCTAGTAGCAGGATTGCCAAATCATATAGCAGATCTATATTTAGCTTCCTGAGGAATCGCCAACTGTTCCTCAGAGGCTGAACGATTCTACATTCCCACCAATAGGGAAAGAGTGTTCCTATTTTGCCATATCCTCTCCAACACTTGTAGTTTTCTGTGTTTTTTTAAATTAATAGTGACCATTGTATAAGGTGTGAAATGATATCTCATTGTAGTTTTGATCTGTATTTCCCTAGTTAATTAGTGACATTTAACATCTTTTCACATGCTTTTTTGGCCATTTCCTTTTTGGATAAATGTTTGTTCAGGTCGTTTGCCTATTTTTTAAATTGGGTTGCTTGTATTTTTAATGTTGAGTTGTATTATCTTTTTAGTACTGGTTTTTAATGCTTCGATATTCTCCTTTGCCTGAACTACCACTACTTCCTGTTTCTTTGTATGTTTTATATGATCTTTTGCTGGAATCTGGACAATTTGATGTTTTAATATGTTATCACTGGAATTTAGACTCTGAAGTGTCTGTTCCTTAAGCTTATATCCAGTTAATATTATTAGAGATCTTTCCTTTAATGCCAGGAGCTAATAAAATAAAAGAAGGAAAGATAAAGAAAACATCTTTCCCAGTCTTTGCAGTTGATCTGAGTGAGTGCTCTTTTGCTCTTTCAGACCTTATTTATACAATGGGTTTAGAGAAACAGCTTGAGGCCAAAGCATCCTTTCTGCAGATGCATCTGGACGTGGGCATGCAAGTGTGGCCCTAGAATTACCTACATTTACATAGATATGAATGTCCATTTTTTTCCCCCTAGGAAACAGATTATTTAAGGTCCTGGGCACTGCACTGAGGCCCTACAAGCCAACAATTCCTTGTCCCAGGCAACTACGACTTGTCTGCTCTCCCCCACAGTGTTCTATAGGAAAGCTCTATGAGCTATCTTCTACACATAGAAGATTGCTGGCTCGCAGTTAGTTAGGGCAGTCTAGTATGTCAAGCCCTCAGCATTGTTGCAGTATCTGTAAATCTGGTTTTCAAGTAGTGAAGACATGTCAACTTACATCTAAAGGGTATAAAAGTCTATAAACTAAAATGTAAACTATAATGTAAAACATAAGGAAACTAAAAATTTAGAAATTTGTACAGTCTAAAATATAAACAATAATGTAAACCAAAATGGAACCATGTTTGATAGCTATGTTTCAAAATTTGTACATTAGCTGCAGCAAATATAACATGAACATGTAAAGAGATCATTGCTGGGGAAAGGGGAAAAGTGTTTGATGTTGGATATTTGGGAGCCCCCTATATTTTGTATGTGAATTACTGTGATCTAAAATTTTTTGGAAGATAAAATAAAAAATTAGAAAAAAAAGGAAAAAAAAAAGGATGTAGACACTGAGGAAGAAATGAAAGTGCCTTGCCACTGTAACATACAGGGCAACACCTATTAAAGTGATGAAAGGCAAAATATTAGAAACAAAGCTTTATAATATTTTTCATTTTATTAATACACCAATTTATTTTTATTTTAGTATTTCTAAATTACTATGTATTCTATTTCTAAACTTTAAACCCATCGCTGTATTTCATTTTCCTATTAATTGAATTTGGCAATATATTAGGATTCATTGTTGAAGAAGTTTTGGATCACAAAGAGGTTCAACTATGGCAGGGGAGGAACTCTGGTGTGGGATGTTATTGATGGCACATGGGTGGGGGGGAATTCTCCAGGGCATGTATATAGGGAACATAAATATATTAGGATATATGTTGGGTATTTTTATAGTAGTTACAGTTACAAACGTCAGCTAGGGTGTGCTGAGTTCCCACCCAGAGGAGCTCTGTCACATTCTCTAGTGGAACAACAATAACCCTCCAAGTACAACAGCAAAGATCAACAAGAAAGGATGGACCAATAATGAGCCCTTGATACTGATGATTATGCTTAGGAGCCTGTGTGCCTGAAATATGAACTAGGCCTAGAGCTGTAGGGTATCTAAGAGTTACCTCCTGATAGCCTCCATGTTGCTTAAATGTGGCCACTCTCTAAGCCAAACTCAGTATGTAAATGCATTACCTTCCCTGCAACGTGGGACATGACTCCTGGGGATGAGCCTCCCTGGCACTGAGGGATTACTACCAATCACTAACTGGAGAAGCAACTAGAAAGAGACTTTAAATAAAATGATCAACTCAGACCAGCAGAATATCTCAGCCTACATGTTGGAACAAGTGTTAAAAACTGCTCTTTGATCTTGAATAAAAGGGGAAATGGCAAAGACAAATGAGTTGATATGGCTAAGAGTCTTCCAAAAAGAGTTGGGAGGTCATCAGAGGTGTCATGCTTATGCACACCTTAGCAGGACCCCAGAAAAAGCCAAAGTAAATACAACCTGGGTACTGATTCTCCTGAAGGCTACAGAGATTCACAGGGTATATAGTCATGACAGATGGATTTGGAGTTCTGTCATGTCAGAGGGGGCCCTACTTTGGAATTTGTGCTCCTGAGTGTGATGGAGATGGACTCAGATGTGACTTTTCTACACATGCCTCTTCTGTCACTTTTTCTGAACCTGTGGTGGTGCTAGGGACAGTCCATACTCTGGGGACCTGAATGTCTGGACTGCCCATGTGCCAGCTGGACCCTGAACCTCACCAGAGTGGTGACTCCTACTCTCTGGTTCATTGATCTTACCCAGGTCAGCTAACAGGGAGGTGAAGATGGTCAACCACCACACCAGGGAATCAAGAGTGCCTACAACCGTAAGCAGAGGAATTGCATCCATCATCCATGTGGAATCTAAGCCCCCTCTTGATCTAGAGGTGGAGATGACATCACTATCCCAGAGTCCACAGAATGGAGGAATAAAATATGGGCTAGAGTGGACTTACTGATATTCTACTATAAAACTATTGTGACGAGTAATAGAAGAAATTTTAGCATCGAGGTGGAGAAAGTGGCCACAGTAGTTGCTGAGGGCAGGATGAAGGTAGAAGAGATGTGATATGGGGACATTTTTGGGATTTTGAATTGTCGTTAATGATATTGCAGGGTCAGTGCTGGACTTTATATATCCTGCCATAACCCACTGAATGTACTGGGGGAGAGTCTGAACTACAGGGTAAACTATTATCTGTGTGGTGCAGCAGTGCCCCAAAATGTGTTCACTGGGTGCAATGAGTGTGCCACAATAAAGAGGGAGGTTGTTGGTGTGGGAGGAGTGGGGTGGAGTGGTAGGGGGTATACAGGAACCTCTTGTATTTTTTAATGTAACATTTTTTTGTGATGTATATATCTTCAAAAAAATACAATTTACAAAAATGATGTGGTGGGGTGTGGGGAGTGGATTATATGAAAACCTCTTATGATTTTTGTTTTTTATGTTTTTTAATGTAACATTCCTTGTGATCTATTAACTTTAAAAAATAAATAAAAATAAATAAATAGTACCTGAATTTTCTGTGTCCTGGAATTATATGAGCATTAGTGAAAATACTGCATATTAACATTGTTAGATTTTAAAACAGTATAAAATTAATGATGATGAGACACTATGACAAAAACCTCTGTATCCCTTGGAAAAAAATTGTTTATATTTCAATTTAAGTGTATAAAATTAGTAAAATCATTTCAAAATATGCAAAGGACAAAGGTTTATTATCATTTTTTTCTGTTTTATTTTTTCATTTATTTATCAAATAAATCCTGGCTTATTTATTATTTCTTATAGGTTAAATAATGAAAATAATTTTGTAATATTACTAGTGTAAAAACATTCTTTTTTATTATTTATTTAGGCCTTAAGTGAAAAGAAATAGTCTTACCATTAATATGAAATTAGCATTTTGGTCACAATGTAAATTTTTACAAAGCATGTATAAAATTTGCTTAACAATTTGATAATGATGTCCAACACTTATGTGTTGCTATTTTTGTTTGCATTGCTGATTTCAAAGGAAGAAGAAAAAACTCTCTAGGCGACTAACTATGATCATTTGCGGAGATGTCTTGAATCAGGTTCCCTAGGAGCAGATCCCAATGAGTTAGGGATTTATTGAGCGAGTGCTCACATAAGAAAGGGAGTGTGGGAAGCCAGCTTGGGTAGGAGAGAAGCTAAGCAAAGTTGTGTCATCAGAACACTAGCTTCAGTCTGATCCAATGGGAGGTCCGGAGCATGATTAGCACCATAGAGTTTGCTTTACCTGGAGGCAAAGGGGCCGCATTGTTGTTTTTCTTTGGACAAGGGCAATTATCTAGAGAAGAGGGGCAGTCACAAACCATAGCAGCCAGACTCACTGCAGCTGGAGAATGGGTACACATATCTGTGTAAAAGGGACCAGGCAGGGCACCAACAGCATGTAATACAGGGGGTATTGCCCCCTGCCCAAAATATCAGCCTCACCATTTGTCATTCCATGTTCATAGTTAGGTATTTTTGAGTTTTTGGTAAGATGAAACTATATTTTGATGGGTTAACCCTTAAGTTGACATCTTAACTATCAAGGGATATGAGACAAATGTTTATTGAAAACTTACTAGGTTTTAGCCATTGTGCCATCTTCAATCACACACTTTCTCATGTTATCCAGGGAATACTTAGGTGAGAAACATTTTAGTCTGAAAACAAAATAATATACAGGATGGGTATTTGAAGAAGAGGAAAAATTTCTAAGGAGATAATACTAAACTCTTTGAGGCCATGTACCAAATGTTGTGTATCACCATTGTAACATAAAAGCTAGTAAGGAAATGCATGCTATACACATGAACAAATATGTAGCTCTAGGAAATAGCATCATGACAAATAATTTCTGTTAGCAGAATTTGGTCTAATTCACAATTTTTCCAGATTTAGCCCTGCTGCTAAGAAAAAAAAAAAGGAACAAAAAAGGCAGGGGTTATATTTAGACTTAGCAAAACACAGAAAGCCATATAAAAAGGTATGGGTGCAGTACAAGGACAGTATTTCTCTTCCATAATAACTTTTAATTAAAATAGAATCTATTGTTAATTTGGGTCATTTTTCTGGAAAGATGTTTAACTTAATGCAATATCTAACAAATTACCAGTTGTGTCAATATTCTATGGATTTCTCCTCTGTTAACCAAAGTAAGAACTTTGTTGATTTGATAATCAGAGTGGAAAACATTTGTTCATTTACTTACAATCTTCCTAGGCAGAATGCCCATCAGATTATCATCAGTCTTGCAAACACATTCTTCTGGTCTGGAATATGAGTTCATTAAATTGTGTTGGGGCTTTCTTCCGGGGTCATACAAAACAAATTGCAGGTATGAGTCAGGGATTTTACACTCCCCTACACTGCTGACTGCCAACCTTATAAACTTTTTTTAGTTGCTGCCTAATCAAAGGAAAATTCAGAAAACCTACCCATTAGCTGTCACCAACAAATAACAATTGCTGGTCTGTATCCTGGGACTACTAGTATTTTGATCATCTTTTATCCTCTAACCTCAGTATCAGAAAGGTCACAAATTTGAACACCTATACACACCTACTAATTTTACTTTCTCATTTCCATCATTTTGCAACTGTTTGAAAACCATGATTTTCTTCTATGTACCTACTCCACCATTCAGGATTTATACTATTTTCCATTTAAAATGTTAAACACGAACAAGTGTTTTACCAAAAATTAGCAAAATACCAACTAACTAAGGATATTTTGAGTTCAGAAACACAGATATCAATTTGTTGTCCTTCACATAGGAACAAGACACTACAACAAGCCATAGGATCCTTCAAACTTCTCTTTTATGGGTGATGGATCGATACTGATTTGTTTAAAGTTTTCACATAGCCACCTTAGTGCTCTTCTGAAGATGGAACTGCTCTAGTCATGGAATAGAATCAAGTTATTTGATATTAAACATATGGTTGGCCTCAGTACAGTGTTCTCATTTACTGATTCTCTACCTTTTCTCAACCCTAACCCATGTGACAGGAGAATTTGCCATGCCAAACTCTACCCCACAGGTGGGATATGAAGGTTAGAAGCCTGGAGGAGCAGCTATAAGTCCCCACACGTTTAACTCCATCCCTTTCTTTTTCACTAAAGAAGCATATCACAGTGGAAGAGAAGGATGTTGTAAATCTTAACAAGGAGGATAAACTTGAATCAACTTTATTACTATTCATAATTCATTTGAAAATGTTATTCCTTTAAATACTGTAACTAATATATGACCTGTGGCATATATTCTACTGCATCAAATCAGTGTCCAAGCACTGTGGGTACACAGACCAATAAGCTCCAAGAAGTTCCAGCAGCCTACCACTGACTCTTAAACACAGCCACAAGGGGTAGTGTGATGTCAGTGGGAACACTACTTGGGGAGGGGGGTAGGCAGCAGAAAGTATGGTTCTACCTGTGCAGCTATGAATAAATTGTTCTAAATTTTACTTCAGCATCATAAGAAAGACTGGATTAGTTGAGATCTAGTCTGAATAGAATCTTAAAATCAGAGTCTGCAATGCTCAACAAATTCTTCCTTAATAAAACCCTCTTCTGACCCATGGGAGTTATGGTCATGGCCGATGGGGTTAACTACCAGGGCAGATGGCCCCTCTTTGGAAATGGTGTTTATGTGTGATGAATCTGGACTCAGATGGGATCTCCCTTCATAAGACTTTCATGCTAATGTGCTGGAGGTGCAGTTAATGTTGGGGTTTAAGATATATTTAGGGGATTTGAATCTCTGGACTGACAATGTGATAGCCAGATCCTGAGCCTCAACAGACTCCAGCACCTACAATCTGATTTATTGGACTTACCACACTCAGCTAAGATGGAGGTGAAGAAGGACAACCACCACACCATGGAGCCTAGAGTGATTACAACTGAAAATGGGAGGATTGCATCCAGCATCCAGGTGGAATCTGAGCCTCCTCTTGACATAAAGGTGCAATGGACACAACCAATCCAGTGTCCACATAGAAGAGGTGGCATTGGATTGGGAAAAGTGGACATAATGGACAAAGGGTATGGGGAAAGGCAGGAAGAGATGAGAGGTGGAGGCGTCTTCGGGACATGGAGCTGCCCTGGATGGTGCTTCAGAGGTAATCACCGGACATTGTAAATCCTCACAGGGCCTACATGATGGAATAGAGGAGAGTATGGGCCATGATGTGAACCAATGTATATGAGGTGCAGAGGTGCCCAAAGATGTACTTACCAAATCCAATGGATGTGTCATGATGATGGGAACGAGTGTTGTTGGGGGGGCGGAGAGGGGGGGTGGGGGGGTGGGGTTGAATGGGACCTCACATATATATTTTTAATGTAATATTATTACAAAGTCAATAAAAAATAAAAAAATTAAAAAAAAAAACCCTCTTCTTTTACATAAAAAACGTAAGTCAAGGAGGTGACATCAGTGGGGATACACATAGTTTTACTAAACAACCATAGCTTGATGGACACTGGCTCCATGCCAGACACTCAATTGGGGGCTTTGGATTATCTCTAATCCTTTCAATAATTGGGAAGGATAAGAAATAATTCCATTTTACAGATGAGAGAATAGATTTCAAAAGGTTAACTGACTTGACCAAAGTCCTACGTCAAATTAGAGAACCCATCTGTCAAAGCTACATGTTTTCAAGTATATCACAGATTTTGGCAGACAAAAGCTCCTCCTCTTCTGAGGTTTTAAAATTTTATGAGTTGACAAAGTGTCCAAAAGTCTACTATAAATAAATTATAGCATAGCTATAGAATGAAATATCAGCAATTAAAAAAATTAAAAATGATGTGAGGGGAATGGGTGTAGCTCAGTGTTGAGTGCCTGCTTCCCAGGTACGAGGTCCCAGGTTCAATCCACAGTACTTTGAAAGAAAAAAAAAGATGTGGACCATTCAAATAAATTGTTGAGTGAGAAGCAGATAATATAACAAGTTGAGTCTATAAGTACACATTTGTAGATATGTAAGTGAATCAAAGCATTCGTAGTGGTTAGTTTGGAGGGTAGAAATTGGGAGTTTCTAAATTTTCTGCCATGAATAACTATGACCTTGGGAAAGTTGCTTAAGCAAGCTAGGTCTTAGCTTGCTCATCTGTAAAATGAGGATAATTATGGTAACTGCTTCCCATGGTTTCTGTGAGGGTTAAACGACAAAATCTTGTAAAGTGCTCAACCTAGTGCCTGGCCCATTGTATGTAGTAAATAAATGTCAGTCACTGTTGCATGATACTTTTGTAATAAGGAAAAGAAAATTTGTTTTAAAATGCGTTCTACTTTCTCCTTAAATGTTGTATAATAGACATTTATTTTAAAAGCCAATTACATTAAAATTAATGTTGAAATTCTTTGAGAGATTACTATCATTCTGGCAGATAATTGCAATCACTAGGCGGTACAGCCCAACCGAAGCAGAGCTATAACCTATTTTTATTGAGGCCAAGGCTTCAAATAATAATGCATTTGATGTTATATAGTTAATCCATAAAAGTTACTTATGTGAGTGCATAAGAAGCCCCAGCTGGAGGCTACGCTGGGTTGTTTACCCTGGGATTTAAGTTATGTCTTAGCATGTCCAAAAGACTAGTAAATCCTGCCTCTTGTTTCTATTTGCTTGAGGAACTGACAAGTCTTCTAGGAAAAAACAACCTGGGAGAAGACAGAGCAGAAACTGCTATTTGAATGAAAAACAGTGGTCCACATTTGGAGGAGAAGGCCGATTTTGAGGTGTACTTTCTATATTTTGCCAAGCAAGTAGAGTGTCCATGTTTCAAAAGGTTATGGTCTGTAGCTGGCTTAAGAGAGGACAGGGCACCATAGATGGGAATTTAACAAAAATCTAAGAGCTCTCCCTGGAACAACTGTATTCATGCATCATTGAGTCTACAGGCCTGCTGGTTTGACAAATTTTAGAAATTAAAATTTGCTTCCTTGTTAGGTAAATTCCTAAACCACCTAATGTGATGTCCAGGATCAAGGGGATAGAATCCCAGAGAACGCTCAATCAGCAACCTCTTTCCTTCATTCATCTACCTAAAAAACAGGGTGCTGCACAAAATCCTCTGTTCATATGTTCATTTTTCCCAGTGTCTTTTCAGGATAGACCCTGACAGATAGTGAATGACTGCCCTTTGGACAGTGAGTGCAAACAGCTGAGCAAAGGGCCTGGGAATTCTGAAATATGGGTCACATAACATTCTTATAACTTAATTATCTTGAGTTCTCTAACATTCTTTCCTCTGTCAACATTACCATATAAAAAATTTATCATGTCTGAAATGCTTTTTCCTGCAGTAAAAATCACTTCAGGTTGCAATTATTCTTCCTCTCAAAGAACTTGCTATTTTACTAGATGGCTGTTATTCTTTTATCATCCTTCAGGATAAAAGCTGTCATAATCTCAAACTCAAATGTTTAACTATCGCTGGATTAGTGTTTCCTATAGTGACACAACCATTCCATTGAGTGCAATTTGGAGCATCAGCCTGCTAGGAGTTGTGGACTGTCAGCACACAGAAAGGGGAAATATAAAAGTCTACGGTGCTTTAACAGTCGGTTGTCAGTGTTTTTCTGGTCTCAGTAGGAACAGATTTTTACCAAAAAACATCACAGGGCTGTGTAATCCCAGTTTTATAAGCAAATTACACATGCCCAGGTGTGCAGTTCTTGTGAGGCACCAATCAGCCTCCATGAGAGGAAAATGACCGGGCTTCATCTCACACATGTTCTTGGAAGGATCCAAAAGGCTTCACATCTGCTTGCTGTTTCATTCCTATTCCTAAAGAGAGGAGATGGGCTAATGGCTCTATAGATGGAAAATTGTTTTCAGAAGGTATTGAGGACAGAGTTGTAAAACCATAATGTCTTCCAGACCAAAAATTTTTTTTTTCCATTCAAGCAATAGTAACTGACACTCAATATTAGTCAGACAGAGGGCTTTTATCCTCTTTGACCTATTCCCCATTAGAAGATGACTTCTTTGAATAACATCTCTTCACACTCAGCTTCTCACGCAAGAGACCTATCTTAATAGTTTTAAAAGCGAGCCCCTTTATCAATCGCCTTGGCTCATTTTCCTATGTCTGATTTTCCTGTCTGATTTTTCCTTCAATTTATGATAATTTTAGATTCTCACACCTCATTTTCTCCTCACACCTCTTTTTCTTCATAGCTACCTATCCAAAAACTGTTGTTAATACCAGATTCCTACATCAACTTTGCAATGGTGATTTGTGATTGCTGGTCACCTCAATCATGGAACTTCCTTCTACCTCCCACCTGTCTACAGAGCCTGATTTTTTTAACCGGTTTAAAATTTCTTTGGCTTTGTCTCAATTTTCCTTGTTAAGTAAAGTTTTCTTTATTCTACAAGTTCCAAATGTTCTCTGGCTTTTGAAGAAAAAATATGTGCTTGCCATACAGACCCAACCTATGCCATTCAGGTTGGTAAAGTTATTTCACTGGATTAGTCTCAATTTACCCACCTTGTTTTCACATTCCTAATGGCATTTTGGGCTCTTCTTGGGAACTTTTCCCTCACTGTTAAAGTTTTACATCTTAACCTTTTCTCTGAAGACAGATCCTCATTCTTAAGAATATTTGGGGATCACAGTAACACTTAGAGGCAGCTGGTTCTGGCACAGAACGTTATTGCTAAGAATTACATTACTAATGATGCCTAACTTCATTTATTAGACAAATATGACCAGATCTTGTCCCTCCTCCAGAGAAAAGAGAACCAGTGGAAACCCATGAAGTAACAACACTGATTGTACCCCAGACTCCCGTCACAAACAACTTCATCTCTATTTCACAAAAGAGTTTCTTTGCTTTCCACCACCTCATCTTTTGATTTTTATTTTAAGGTTTAAATAAAAGATGTGTTTTTATTTTGCTTCTCCTTGATAATGTTACTTATGTCTTTTTTCTTTTCTTGGATTTTGTAGGCTGTCAACACATATTTGGTGGCAGATGAATTATTTGACTTGAAATTTCAGTTCAAACAATTGCTCAGGGTTCTTCAGTGGAGCCACAGCATTAAGATCAGGAAGCAAGTGAAGTTTTTTTTCTAGATTGTGTCTTATCTGTTGGATGCAGAATTGCAGGTAGGAGGGCACTTTACCATTCTGCAGTGTATTAAGAAATAATTTTATAACGAAATAGGCTCTCAGAAATAAATTATTCCATTGCAAAAGTTTTAACTAAAAGGAACCTCAGTGTTCTAATTCCTTAATTTTAGGATGAGGAAACTGAGATCCAGAGGATTGCTGTCCAGGCTTGCAAAATTCAAGCAGAGCATAACAATGAATATTGCCCCCTGAGGTTTAGGAACAGCTCATTGATTCAGTATTCAGAAGCTTAATATCAGATAACTTGTAAAATACTTGAGGCTTCTTTTATACACACCCCATTGCCAATTTTATCCATTATGAGGACAGCTTTCTGAACTCTTAAAGGAAAATACTGGATTTCTTTAATAACTTAGGGTTAGCATTATTAACAAAAATTACTATAGATACAGTAATAATGTTCAGTAGAAGTTTTATATTTTTAGGCATACCTATCACATAGGTTTCTTTTGCTTTTTGTCTTTCTCAAATAGTTTTCTCAAGCTTTCCCTAATCCATTTATCCCTCTACCTTCTCACTTTCTCACACTGTTTAGCTTGCTACTTCTAATCTAATTTAGGTTGAAAAATATTCAGGTAAATATTGTATGTTAATAATATTTACATAACACAGGCTTTCATACTAGAGCAACCCCTTCTCTGTTTATTTTTCAAGCCTGTGTGATGATCTTGAAAATCTCCCAGAAAGTGGAGTATGGCACACTTCTCTCACCTAAACCCACCATGGGGCTATGAGTATTACACAGCCATTACGCTTGGTGGAGGAGGATCTTCCATTCACGCAGTTGAATCATTCCAGAAAATACCTCTCCCCACTTAGAGGCCGCTAAGAAAATTGACATCCCACTCTCCTAAGCATACTTTAATTTATAATTTTGGACTAGAGCCTACGTCCTCAGATTTTCTTTAGACCAGTAAACTGCTATGCTTCGAAAGGAATGAACAGGTTACATTCATGTTGGAGCCACCGTGTGGGGCCCAGGTGCAGAACTTTTCTGCTCTTGATCTATGATCAAGACACTGGCTTCCTGGGCCTTCCCTGACAGGGGGATGGAAATAGAGAATGGCTGGCAGAACAGAAACGCCGCTGGGCAGATCTTTCTTTGTAAGTAATGAAGCACTATTCTTTCTAAACGTCAGGTTTCAAAAACAGAGCGATCATTCCATGATCCTTTTCTCTTACTGTCTTCTCACCTTAGAAACACACACACATACTTACAATGATTGCTAAGCAAAGTCAAAAGGAGGAAGATGTGAACTGCAGTGGATCCATGTGTGACTGAATGCTAGAAGCAGAAATTGCAAAAGTTTAAAGTAGCAACAGCCTCATCTCACTATTTGCCCTTATTAACAGGAATGAGTGGGAACAAAAGGCTTTAATACTAAATCAGTTTTCAAAGCCAGAGCCATCTTGGCTCCGTGAATTCTAACCATAGCAGAGATTTGATTCCAGGTAACATTTCTTTTTTCCTTCAATCTCTAAATAACAGTATGAACAAACATTTCCCTCTCTGTTTACCCAAATACTAAAATGTCAATTTCAAGATGACGGAATGTCAAATTGTGTTGTTTTTTTTCCTAGATAAATAATGTTTTAATGCAAGATTTTTAAAAAAATCTAATTAATGCCAAAAAAAAAAAAAATATCCACGATGAACAAAATACCAAAATTTTAAGTAAAGATAGGACAACAAAAATGTCCTGCCAAGCCATAAGGGAGCCTGGGACAAAAAGAAATATCAAGAACACTGATCCTGTCCAGCAATTTTTAGAAGCTAGTCACCCTTATGCCTTTTTAGTAGTTTTATTGAGATATATTTATATACCATACAAAATACACATTCAATGGGTTTTGGTATAAACACAGAGTTCTGCATATATCACCACAATCGATAATAGAGCACTTTTGTTATTCCAAAAAGAACCACCCACCACTTAGCAGTTATCTTTCAAGCTCTCTCTTCATCCCTTCCATACAAATAGCCTGATTTAATCCATCTCTATAAATTTATTTATATTGACATTTTATACAATTGAATCGCCATATGCAGGGCTTTGTGTCTGGTTTCTGTAACTTAAGAAACTTCTCTTTTACTTACAATTGATGAAAAATGTTAATATATTACTATTCACTACAATACTGTTTGTTTTACGTGCTTTTTAGCTCAGATACCACTCTATTATTAACATCTTTTAACATTAGCATGGACTTGTTCTACTTCATTGAAGAAAATTCCTAAATTTGTACTACTAAACACATTTGTCTGCAATAGGGTTCACTATACTATATAGTCCCATGTTTCATCCTTTAACTTTTCTTCTAGTGACATATACAACCCTAAAATTTCCCTTTCAACCACGATCACTCCCCAATATTCGTGCTGCTAATTACATTGACTATAATATGCTATCATCACCTCTATCCAATTACAAGCATTTATAATCTATCTTATTACCAATTCTGCACAAATGAAGCTGGACTCTCCATTATCTATCCTCATTCTATCTTCTGGTGACCAATCTTCCAGCTATTACCTCCAATATAATGCTCATTATATTTAGTTTATATTAGGGAGATCACAATATTTGTCCTTTTGTGTCTGGTTTGTTCACTCAACATAACATCTTCAAGGTTCGTTCATGTTGTCACATACATCACAACTTCATTTCTTCCTACACCTGAATAATATTCCATCATATGCATATACCACATTTTATCTGTTCATCTATTGATTGACACCTGGGTTGTTTCCATCTTTTGGCAGTTATGAATAATGCACTATGAACATTGGTGTGCAACTGTTTGTTCACAGCCCCCTACTTTCACTTCTTCTGAGTATATACCTAGGAATGAATTTTCTAGATTGTATGGCAGCTTTATATTTAATTTTCTTAGGAACTACCAAACAGTCTTCAACAATGGCTGCACCTTTCTACATTCCCACCAACAGTGAAGGAGTGTTCCTACTCCTTAACCTTTCTAACACTTGCCGTTTTCTGTTTTTTGTGTGTTTTTTAATAGTGGCTATTCTAATAGGTATGAGATGATATCTCAATGTAGTTTTGATTTGCATTTTCCTAAGAGCTGGTGATGTTGAACATCTTTTCATGTCCTTCTGGCCATTTATGCTTCCTCTTTGGTAAAACAACTGTTCATGTCTTTTGCCCATTTTTCATTGGCTTGTTTAGTCTTTTTGTGGTTGAGTTTCAGGATCTCTTTATATATCATGGATATTAAACCCTTACCAGATATATAGTTTCCAAATATTTTCTCCTTTTGAGTAGACTGCCTTTTCATCTTCTTAACAAGTCTTTTGAAGTACAAAAACATTTAATTCTGAGAAGGTTCCATTTATCTATTTTTTTCTTTCCTTGTTCATGCTTTGGAGAAAAGGTCTAAGGAACCACCTACTGCCACTACATCTTGAAGATGCTTTTCAACATTTTCCTCCAGGAGGTATATGAGTAGGTCTTTTTCTATTTAGGCCTTTGATCCATTTTGAGTTAATTTTTGTATATGGTGTGAGGTAGGGGCCCTCTTTCATGCTTTGGATATGGGTATCCAGTTCTGCCAGCACTATTTGTTGAAGAGACACTTCTGTCCCTGTTGAGTGGGCTTGGTAGCCTTGTCAAAAATTAACTGACTTTTCTACTTCTGCAAAGTACGTTGTAGGAATTTTGATTTGGATTGCATTGAATCGTAAATTAGTTTTGGTAGAATTGACATTTTAATGATATTTAGTCTTCCCATCTATGATCATGGAATATCTTCCAATTTGTTTAGGTCTTCCTTAATTTCTTTAGCAATGTTTTATAGTTTTCTGAGTGCAGACCCTTTGCATTCTTAGTTAAATTTATTCCTAGGAATTTGATTCTTTTAGATGCTGTTGTAAATGGAATTTGTTTCTTGATTTCCTCCTCAGATTATTCATTTCTATGCTATAGAAACACTACTGGTTTTCGCATCTTGATATTGTATCCCACCATTTTGCTGAATTTATTTCGAATAGTTTCATTGTCTATTTTTTGGGGTTTTCTAAATCATATCATCTGAAAATAGTAAAGTTTTACTTCTTCCTTTCCAATTTTGATTCCTTTATTTCTTTTTCTTGCCTAATTGCTTGAGCTAGAACTTACATTCCAATGCTGAAGAACAGTGGTGAGAGTGGGCATCCTTGTTTTGTTCTCAATCTTAGTGGGAAAGCTTTCAGCCTTTCACCATTGAGTATAATGTTAGCTGAGAATTTTTCATATATGCCCTATATCACGTTGAGGATGTTTCCTTCTATTCCTATCTTTGGAAGTGTTTTTATCAAGAAAGGTTGCTGGATTTTGTCAAATGCCTTTTCTTTGTCAATAGAGATGACCATGTGATTTTTCTCCTTTGATTTGTTAATGTGGTGTAATTACCTCAGTTGATTTTCTTGTGTGGAACCACCCTTGCATGCCTGGGATAAAACCCACTTGATCATGGTGTATAATTCTTTTAATGCACTGTTGGATACAATTTGCAACTATTTTGGTGAGAATTTTTGCATCTGTTTTTATTAGAGAATTTAGTCTGTAATTTTCCTGTAATACCATACCTAGCTTTGGTATTAGGGTGATGAATTCCCCTGTGAAGCCATCTGTCTGGGTTTTTCTTTGTTGTGAGTTTGTTGATGACTGATTGAATCTCTTTACTTGTAATTGATTTGTTGAGGTCTTTTATTTCTTCTCACATTTGTGTGAGCAGTTTCTGTGTTTCTAGGAAGTTGTTCATTTCTCTAAGTTGTCTAATTTGTTGGCAGACAGTTGTTCAGACTAACTTCTTACAATCTTTTTAAAATTCCTGCAGTAATGGCCCCCTTCTCATTCCTGATTTTATTTATTAGCGTCCTCTCTCTTCTTTTCTTTGTCAGCTTAGCTAAGGGTGTGTTGATTTCTTTGGTCTTCTCGAAGAACCAAATTCTGGTTTGGTTATTTCTCTTTATTGTTTTTTTTTTCTCTTTTGTTCTCTATTTCCTCTATTTCTGCTCTACTTTTTGTTATTTCTTTCCTTCTGCTTGCTTTGGGAATTGTTTGCTGTTTAAGTTATCAAAACAGGGCCAGGGACCTACTAATTGGGCACAGACCAGACCCAGTAGGGCCTGGGGATAGGGACAGGAGACTCCAAAAAGCCTTTTGTTCCCTTCACTTCCCAGATCACCAGCAGATGGCACTCTTCAGCAGACCTTTCCACAGAGTTGTCTCTTCCAATTTCCTCTGGCTGGTATTTCTGGGCCAGTTTGAAGTGGAATTCAAAGCTGTGCTCTTCTGTTTAAACTCACTGCAGAGAAACCGCACTCAGTTTTCTACTGCAACCTCCCTCTTCCCAGGGAAGAAAACATCTGCTACCCTTTCAGTCTGTGGCAGTCAGTCACAGGTTTTACAGAGACTGAGAGTGGGAGCAAGTAACTCACAGTTTATATTTTGACCTCTTCATCTTTCTGTCCCACTCCCTCTTGGACAATGAACAGCCTTCTCCTGGTCTGCAGATCCCCAAAGCACCCGATTCAGATGACTTCTGCCCTTCCCACACTGTTTTGTAAGAGAGGTGAGCCCTGCTGGTCTATTCCAATGCCATCTTCCTGGAACTATGGAAAATTGTTTTTTTGATATTAGGTTTTCTTAAAGAAAGACAATTTTATTTTTTTTTAGTATTCTGTCTTCCTAATACAATAACTTTCATGTTGTTAACTGGCATTGAATGCTAAGTATGAGGTCCAGTGTTTAGCTATCATGTGACATTTTTATCCTTTTGATATTTAATTTATTACATCTTATTTATCTGCTTAGGATTATTTTTCATGAATGAATTTGAAACTTGGATATATATATCTATATATAGATGTGGGGGGGTTGTGATCAAGTGCTGTCTTTGTTCTCTTGAACAATTACAAGCTAGACTGAGAATCTGCACTTAGACTCTACTCCTCTTAGGCAACAAAACACACAACTTAGGCTTTACCTGCTCATCAATTTGACTAATAGGGAATAAAATGAATTAATATATTTTCAACCTGTATCACTTTTAAATAATGTCTGCTGCTTGATTATTTATTTAAAAGCATATAAACCATGATTCTTTATCATCTTGCTTTGTGTACTATTTTTACTTTCCCATGGATTTTGTTTTAGAATGAGAGTGACCTTGTTTAATCAAGTTTTTTAAAGTTTTAGTAAGTGCTCTGCATTTCTTCTTTTATCTGTCATCATTTTTTGTTCATACTAACACAAATGACATGAAAGAGAGAGTTTATGCATGTTGAAATAAAGGAAAAAGCAATGCAAAATTGACATGTGAAAAGAAGAAATAGACCAAAGAACAAGTAAATAAAAACAATTTGGACTGTATTAATAAAAGAAACTAAAGTTCTATAGAATTTTATAAAAATATGTTATTATGATAAAGAAAAATATTATTGAAACATGTCTGTCAACTCAGGATTTTTTAAGGCATTCAGAGTATTTGGATCTCTAGTCATGGAATAAATTAATAACAGAATTGCATAGCCACCATTTTAGGAAAAAATAATGTTAAAACTTGTAAGAGACTAGGATTCTATGCTTCTGACATAGAATCCTAGGAATTCTATACCATACATACTTTTCCCCCCAGGTTAGACTCAGTGAGATTAATGTTATTAGGAGTAAGAAGAGAGACACTGTGAAGAAACAGAAGAGAACTGGGGGATCAGAAAGTTGGCAAAGAACTATCATTAGTTGGAAAATTTCATAGGGAATGGGTGAAACCTAACCTGGGGCTAGTGCTAAGGATCTATGACCACCTTAGGAAGCAAGAAAATGCCTAGATTGTCGTGTCAACACTTATTAGTCACCAATAATTTTGTATTCATAGTTAAGGATCTTGCAAATGTAATTATTTCACTCTGCTTCGTGACCTTGTTTATTCTCTATTGGTTTTTTGGCTCTTCCCTTACATCTCGTTGCTCAACTTGGTGCTCTGGTTTGACTTGCTCCAGCATGATTTCAAGCCTGCCCTGGCTTTCCTGTGTGCTTCTGTGCCTCTTGGTTCACCCATTGCTGTCGTCTTCACCATCTGACTTCTTGGCCCTGCATTCCTGAACTCTGCACCTTTAAAGTTACAAAGACTTCCCTGGAAATGAGGGAAGGGCCCATTTTGATTTTAATACCCTGGGAGAAATAAATACTCAATTCTTGTTCTTTCCTTCCTGGTTTCTTCCTTCTTGAGGGTCACTAGCTAACACTCAATTACCTCCTCCTCCCTGCTCATCTATGTTGCCATTTTTTGGTCACACTGCCCACTGTGATATGCATTAATGTGATATGCATCTATCTCATGGTGTCATAAGAATTATATACTCCTCTCTTTCATTCCCAGGCATGAATACACTCATGCATGACATCAATCAACCAATAAATAAATATTAGGGAGCCAATTAGGTGCTCATAATTGTGTATACTCATAACTATGGTAGGCATTTGAGGCTTACAGGACAAAAAGGTCAGTATTTGTGGCTTTAGGAGCTTATTTTTGACTCATTGAGACAAAAGTTATGTGTATTTTAATGAACTGACCTCCTGATACGAAATACACACTGCTCCATGCCAACATATGAGTAGAGAAAGCTCCCTGGAGGAGCAACTCTGATAGAGGGACTATAATTCAATCAGACCCTGACATTTTCTTAGTGAAAGTTGTCTCCATATATATTGCTTCTGCCACTTTATTCTGTGTCATTTCCCCCACTTTTTCCAGCCCAACTATAAAAGAAAAATTCCTTCTTATATTCACTTTAGCAAAGTAGAGGTAGGTTTTAAGTTATCAAAATATGTTACTAAATAGTAGATACAATGAAATCAATAAACAACAACAACAAATTCCTGACATCTAACCATTTTACTTGTTTTGTCAATGGTGGTGGCATCTATGGTGGTTGGGGAGGGCAGAGATTTTTGAAAAATAAATATACATTAAGGGGGGTTGTAAATCATGAGTGACACATCACAGGTTATGACCAAATCTTTCCTCTGCTCTTATGGATCTCAGCTGAAAAGTAAAGGTTTCCAATGCTAAGGATCCTAGCAAAAGGAAAAAGACATAATCACAACTGAAATCTCTACATTCTAAAGCAATCTCTACCACAGACAATCTTTGTGCTGGAACAGACTTACAGCCACCTTTTACCTCCTCGTTCCTTCGCTCTCACTCCTGGTCTCCCCTTTGCCCTCTGGTCATTGGTGACCGGTTTGATTTCCAGCGCTCTTGAACTCATCAGTGTAAACAACATTCTCCACTGAAGAACAGAAACAACTGATAATATCAATCCCAGCATGCCCCAAATGCAAAGGGAAATTCACTTCGAATATTCCTTTTAGAAGGTCTCACCTTCTTCACAATTATTTTACGGATAGTGAGCACTAAAGAATACTTTCCACAGCACCAATTCATAGGCTATTTTAAAAAAGCAATTTTACTGAAACATATTCACAAACCATACAGTCTATCTGAAGGGTTCAATTGCTTTTGGTATAATCACAGAGGTGTGCATTAGTCACTGCAATCAATATTAGAGTACTTTCATTACTCCAAAAAGTAAAACTCCTATCTCCTCAGTCTCTCTATCCTTCCCCTGCCATACATAGCTGCTAATATAATTTTGTCTCTATAGATTTATTTCTATTTACATTTTGTATATATGGACTCAAACAATATATACAGTACTTTGTGTCTGCTTCTTCCATTTTGCATAATTCTCCTTTGCAATTGATGGAAATTATTTTAATATATTAATATTCCTTATAGTCCATAGTTTGCTTTGGGTATATTTTTGCCTATACATCACTCTATTATTAACATCTTGCAGTACAAATGTACTCTTGCTCTGTTTCTTGGAAAAACATTTTTATATTTTTATTATTAACCAAACTCATTGTCCACAAGAGGGTTCACTACGCTATATAGTCCAATGTTTCATCCTTTAGCTTTTCTTCTAGTGACATACATGACCTTAAACTTTCTCTTTCAACCATCATACCCATATATTAGCACTGCTAATTACAATCACTACAATATGTTATCATAACCTCTATCCATTTGCAAGCATTTACGATAAACCTTATTACCAATTTTGCACATATTAATCCTCAACTCCCCATTCTCTTTCTTCATTCTATTTTCTGGTTATCTATATTCTAGCTATTAACTCCACGAGTTTACTCATTATTTTTAGTTCACATTAATGAAATCATACATTATTTGTTCGTTTGTGTCTGGCTTATTTCACTCAACATAATATTCTCAAGGTTCATCAATGTCATATCATCCCAACTTCATTTCTTCTTACACCTGGATAATATTCCATCATACGTATATACATAATTTGTTTATCCATTCATCTATCGATGGACACCTGGGTTGTTTCCATGTTCACATCCCTACTTTCAGTTCTTCTGAGTATATACCTAGGAGTGGGATGGCCAGATTGTATGGCTGCTTTATATTTAGTTTTCTTAGACCTGCCCAAATAGTCTTCCATAGCAGTTTCATCATTCTACATTCCTACCAACAGTGGATAAGCATTCCTGTTTCTCTGCATCCTCTCCAACACTTGTAGTTTTCTGTTTTGTTCTTTTTTTAATAGTGTGGCCTTTCTAATAGGTGTGAAATGATGTCCCATTGTAATTTTGATTTGCATTTCCCTAACATCTTGTCATGTGTTTTTTGGTCATTTGTATTTCCTCTTTGGAGAAATGTCTATTCAAGTCTTTTTTTGCCCATTTTTAAAATTTGGTCACTGGTCTTTTTATTATTAAGTTGTAGGATCTCTTTATATGTCATGAATATTAAAACTTTATCAGTATGTGGCTTCCAAATATTCTCTCCTATTGAGTAGGCTGCCTTTTTATCTTTTTGGCAAAGTCCTTTGAAATGCAAATGTGTTTAATTTTTAGGAGATCCCATTTATCTGTTTTTTTTTTCTTTCCTTTTTTGTGCTTTGGATGTAAGGGCTAAGAAACTACTTCTTATCGTCAGACTTTGAAGATGCTTTCCTACAATTTCTTCTAGGATTTTTATGGTCCTGTCTTTTATGTTTAGACCTTTGATCCATTTTGAGTTAATTTTTGTATAAGGTATGAAATAGGGGTCCTCTTTCATTCTTTGAGATAGATAACCAGTTCTCCCAGCAAAGCGCAATTTGTTGAAGAGACTTTTCTGTCCAAGCTGAGGGGACTTGGTAGCCTTGTCATATATCATAGAGGTGAGGGTTTATTTTGAACTCTCTGTTCAGTTCCATTGTTCTATATGTCTTTATTCTCAAACCATGCTATTTTGACCATGGTAGCTTTATAATATGCTTTAAGATCAGGAAATGTTAGTCTACCAACTTTGTTCTTCTATTTTAAGATATTTTTGTCTAGTCAGGGTCCCTTTCCTTTAAATAAATTTGGTAATTGACTTCTCCATTTCTGTTAGTTATAATTTTGATTGGGATTGCATTGAATCTGTAAATGAATTTGGGTAAAATTGGCCTCTTAACATTAGTTAGTCTTCTACCAATTCATATGCTTTTGAACCAATTTTTTGGTTGTTGTTGTTAGTTGTTTTCATTTTTTTCCCCCTGTGCTATGCCTTGGCTGAGACAAGTAAATTTATAGATTTAAGATTCAGAGGGAAGGGGAACACTGGAAATAAAAATGCATTGGCTAATATTTCAAATGTAGTATCTTATCACATAATGTCAGTTCACACACAGAAATGTTCTAGGACCTTTTCACCATGTGAATAATATTTACATTAAAAAATTTACTCATAATTTCAATCAGTGTTAGTAAGAATGTATTACTTGTTGCACTAAGTGTGGCACCATAGATGGCTTCCCACCATCCTGTGCACATGACTACTAAGTACCTGAACTGAGGACTTGTCCATCTCTGAGCAGGGAAAATGAAGATCTAGAAGGATAGTTTCTATTTCACGCTTGCTTCCTACCTTGTCCTCTCTTCTGAGTGTTTTATTTCCTTAATAACGACTAGTAAGCTTTTTCATTCAACAGACATTTCTCTTCTTCCTTTGTGTGCTGGAACAAAACAAAATCTCTCCTGTTTTGACATTTATCCCCTGACTCTGAAGCCGGTAGATAGCTTTTTTGGAGAGAAATGGGAAACAGTCAAGGGAAATCACTTTTAGGTCTAATTATGGTCCTGCCACTACTTGGACTCTGGAAGTGATCTGTGCTCTCGTTTTAAATTTGTTGGACCCATCTCTGAAATTACATCTTTGGGATGAGATTTTCATTCTCTCCCATCACTCATACTAGGATTTGGGCACATAACAGGCTGAATTAAGATTCACCTTCATTTAGGAGAAAGTGTAGGTTCAATTTTTATGAGGAAGGCCATCCTGGCCTCTGTCACAGAAGTCAGAGCAGGCATTCCACTGTGAAGATGGGGAGCCTCTGACAGGGACACAAGGAGAAGAGGAGTTAGGACAGGGCCCATGGGAAATATAACTGTCATGGACTTTGCCTTATTATCCTATTTTCTCTTTAACCTCAGCAGTCTTACCCTAGTTCTGTAAAACCTACCCTAAGTTATTTTTGAAGTTGTATGAAAATAGGAATGAGTAGTAGAGAAAAGAAAAATGGAAAGTAGAGGAAATTCAGGGACAGGATGTGAAATTCCTTTAGACACTTAGCTAGACAGACATTTAAATTAAAAAGTTGTGCATAATTCAGTTTATATATATATAATGTATACTTATAATATATATGTATATATAATAGGAGCTTCCTGGAAGGTTGGGCAGGATCAAGCTTTCTTGGACTAGATATAACTGATACCTGACTCACTTTATCATCTTTCCAAAGAACTTCTTCCCGATATTTAGTTTTTGAAATCTTCATCTTTTCCAGCAGTTGCCACAAATGTTCACATTCTATATTGATGAACTTGGTCTTTGTATGATCCATGCTATTTTAGTTCTGTAACATCATATCTTGGAGACTCATGAAAGGTCAAGGTCTTGGAGAGAATTTAGAGCATGAATGAGATGGGTGATTTCT
Organism: Dasypus novemcinctus; assembly: GCF_030445035.2. Lineage (NCBI taxonomy): Eukaryota > Metazoa > Chordata > Mammalia > Cingulata > Dasypodidae > Dasypus > Dasypus novemcinctus. Next base: position 118,367,617 of record NC_080673.1, on the reverse strand, counting down.
GTGGGTTAAGGTAGTAGAACTTTGATAGAAGGTGTCCTAGGGCTAAATGGTGGGAATAATTTATTGGGCATGTGCCATGTTCTGTCACTTGTTTCTCAGTGCATAAGTAAGAATTCATTTTTTTTGTTCAAAACAATCCTGTGGGGTACCAGCATGATGCTAATGACTCCCAGATGGAGAGGGCACACCTACGAGATAAAGAGGGAGTCAAGGGCTGACATCTGAAAAGGAAATCTCCAATGAGGGAGAATGATAATTAACAAAGACCAAGCTAGACCGAATCTATTACATATATTTGTATATATATATATGTACACACACATTCTTATACATATACATATTCACATACCCACACATGCACATACATGTTTATATGCATACATAGTGGATAGACTGCTGAAAAAACTGGTGCCAAACATGAAAAAAACAATTAGGATCTCCAGGGCAAATCTGTCATTCTTGTAAATGAAATGGGTCAACTTCTTGTTGGGATTTTCTAGGAGGTCACAGCATGATGCCAATTTTACAGTGTTTTATTCCAACCTTTTCACCCCATCCTTTACAACTCTATTGGGTAAAGCACCTATGCAGATTTTGGTATTTGTATCTTTCCAAGTGTCTCATAAACTCATGATGTTAACAACAATCAAGGTTATATTGTACACTGAACTGTGAGTTTGGAGCACTTCCATTTTTACACAACCCTGAATATCTCCAAAGATTCTCAAATGCCTATAAGTCCCTGATATATTACAAAATGCTTGAATCCTTGTACTTATAATATGCAGACATCAATGCATGTTATGCATTGCTCATGCCAAACCCTTTCTGTGCTGTAACATGAAGCAGTGGTCAGGCAGAAGGGCAGTTGAAATCTTGGAGCATAAATACATTGAAGATTACTAACAAAGGACAAATTAATGGTAACAGGAATCATTGACTTTTTATTTAAACATTTATTGAAGTATATCACTCATACATCAACATACATAAATAATAAGTATATAGTAAAAGGTGTGAACTTACACAACAAACATGCATAACATCATACAGGGCTCTCATATATCACCCAACCACCAATACTGTGCAGTATTGTAAAACATTTTTCACAAATGATGAAAGAGCACTCTCAAAATATTACTTCTAGCTAAATTTCTTACATTTGGTGTATTTCCCCCCAAAACTACCCTATTATTTTTATTTTTAAATCATTCATACATGAATATACATAAATAATAAGTATGGTAAAAGTTGTGAATTTACAAAACAAACATGCATAACATCATGCAGTGGTCCCATACATCAATCCACCACCAACACCTTGCATTGTTGTAAGACATGGTACAAATTATGAAAGAATATCACCAAAATCTTACTACTAACTATGGTTTATAGCTTACATTTGGTATATTTTTCCTGCAACCCATGCTATTGTTTTTTAAAATATATTTCTATTTCAGAAGTTGTGAATCTACAAAACAATCATGCACATGTGTAGAATTCCCATTTTCAACACCCCTTCATCAACAAACCATACTGTGGTAGAATATTTGTTACAGATTATGAGATTATATCATCAGAATATTACCACCAACCATGGTCCATAGCATACATTTGGCAGTTTTGATACTCCCCAATTATCAACACAGTACATCTTTGTCATAGATACATGAATATTACAGTATTGCTGTTAACCACAGTCCACAGGTCACTCCAGTTGTATTTTCCCCATGTTTCTCCATATTCCCACCACTCTGCAAAAGTGACATATACCTGTGCTAGCTCACAGAAGGACACTTTTGCATCTGTTCCATCAACCACGATTCTCATCCACCTATCAGTTCACCGTGCTATTAAGTCCCTAGATTATTCTCTAACTTTCTTTCAATTAACATTTACATCCCTAGACTACCCTTTCCAGCCGCATTCCCATTTATAAACTAGCTGTTACTTGCTATGTGTTACCATCAACTCTATACATTGCCACTGTTTTACAGTAAAGTTAATTAAAACTTCTAGATACATTAAGCACCAGTAGTTGTTCTCAGCCCTCCTATCTCCTTTAACAATCTACCACCTACCACCTGGTCTTGAAGATGTTTTCCTACATTTTCTTCTAGAAGTTTTGTAATTCTTGTTTATATATTTAGGTCTTTGGTCCATTTTGGGTTATTTCTTGTATAAGGTGTAAGATAGGGGTCCTCTTTCTTTCTTTAGGTTATGGATATCCAGTTCTCTCAGCACCATTTGTTGAGTGGACTGTTCTGCCCGAGTTGAGTAGGTTTGACAGCTTATCAAAAATCACTTGACCATAGATGTGAGGGTCTGTTTCCAAATGATCAGTGTGGTTCCATTGGTCTGTGTGTCTATCTTTATGCTAGTACAATGCTGTTTTAAGCACTGTAGCTAGGTAATATGACAAAGTCTGAAAGTGAGAGTCCTCCAACTTTGTTTTTCCTTTTTTAGATGTTTATGGCTATTTGGGATCCCTTGCCCTTCCAAATAAATTTGATATTTGTGTTTTCCATTTGTTTAAAAAATGATGGTGGAATTTTTATTGGAATTACATTGAACATTAAATCTGTATATGAAATTGGATAGAATTGACATCTAAATGATATTTAGTCTTCCAATCCATGAGCATGGACTGTTCTTCCAATTCTTTCAGTCTTTTTTTATTTCTTTTAACAATGCATTGTAGTTTTCTGAATACAAGTTCTTTATATCCTTGGTTAAGTTATTCCTAAGTATTTGGTTCTTTTAGTTGCTATGGTAAATGGAATTTTTTTTCCTGACTTCCTCCTCAGATTGTGCATTACTGGTGTTTTTTAAAGTCTATTTCATCTGATATAGCTACTCTGGATTTTTTCTCTCTTTCTGTCTTCCTCCCTCCCTCCCTTCCTTCCTTCCTTTTCTTTCTTTCCTCCATTGGTGGAACATCTTTTTTCCAGCCTTTCACTTTCAGTCTATTGGTATCCTTTGTCTAAGATGAGTCTCTTGCAGATAGCGTGTAGATGGCTCACATTTTCTTATCCATTCCACAAGTCTGTTCCTTTTGATTAGGGAGTTTAATCCATTAACATTCAATGTTATTACTGTAAAAGCAGTTCTTATTTCACCAATTTTGACCTTTGGGTTTTTACTGTCATATTTTATTTTCACCACTTTTTTGACACTTTGTTACTTTTACTAATACAATCTTCATTTCTAGACTCTCTTCCAAGCCTCTTGTCTTTTCATTTCAGACTGTAGCACACCCTTTAGTATTTCCTGCAAGGCTGGTTTCTTTGTTATAAACTTTCTCAGTTTCTGTTTATCTGTGAACATTCTAAATTTGCCCTCATTTTTGAAAGACAGTCTTGCTGAATATAAGATTCTTGACTGGAAGATTTTCTCTGAAAGTATCTTAAATATGTCATACCACTGCCTTCTTACCTCCATGGTTCCTGATGAGAAGTCAGCATTTAATCTTATTGGGTATCCCTTATAGGCTATGCATTGCTTTTCTCTTGCTGCTCTCAGAATTATCTCTTTGTCTTTGGCACATGGCATTCTGATTAGAATGTGTCTCAGAGTTGTTTATTTGGATTTATTCAGATGGGAGTATGTTGTGCTTCTTGGACACAGATATCTATGTCTTTCAATAGGGTTGGGAAATTTTCTACCACTATTTCTTCAAATATTCCTTTTGCCCCTTTTTCCTTCTCTTCTCCTTCTGGTACAGCTATGACATATATGTTTGCTCATCTCTTGCTGTCCTTTAGTTCCCTAAGATCTTTTTCAAATTTTTCCTTCTTATCTTCATCTGATCTTTTATGTGTTCACTTTCAGAGGCGGTATCTTCAAGCTCACTGACCTTTTCTTCTGCCTCCTCAAATATGCTGTTATATGAGTCCAGGATATTTTTAATTTCTTTTATTGCACCTTTCATTCCATGAGATCTGCTAGTTTTCTATGTATGCTTTAAAATTCTTTGTGCTTATCCAATGTCTTCTTAATATCCTTAAACTCTTTAACCTTCTCATTGAATTTATTAAGGAGATTTGTTTGAACATCTATGATTAGTCATCTCAACTCCTTTTTGTCATCTGGAGGTTTACTTTTTTCCTTTTACTGGGCGATATCTTTCTGTTTCTTGGTATGGATTGTAGTTTTTTTGTTAGTATCTTGGCATCTGGCTTACTAGATGTGTTTATTCTGGGTGTAGTTTCTCTCTTTAGTTTAGGGCTTTCTTGCCCTTTCTCCCTTGCTGGTTGTGTAGAAGGAGTTGAGGATAGATTTGGTGCTGTAAGATGTGGAGGTTAAATCTGTCCATGTTGCCCTAGGGACCCATGAAGCTTCCCACCTTTCTCCTTTGCCAGGGATAGGAAAAGAGCCACAGCTATGTATAATAATCCAAGTTGTGCAATCCAAGACCATATTTGCCTGGAGATGCAGATGAAGTTTCATGCCCCTTCTTCCCCTGCCTGGGCAGGGATGGAGCTGCAGGTGTGGGCAGTAATCTATGCCATGTGGGTCCAAAATAACCACAGTTGCCCAGATAGACTTCTGACTATTCAGTCTGTGCTGGCCCAATGTACCTGCAGGCACTAAGAGAGGCTTATACTAGTCCTGTCAGTTTCCTCCCTGCCAGAGGTGGGGTTGAAGCCTAGGATATCCTTGCAGTCCAATCTGGGTGGAAAAAGCTGGTCCCTACATTCACTGTGATTTTCAATCAGCCCAGCTTCATGTCATGCTGGGGGTGAAGTCAAAATGGAGGCTACCAGGTCTCTTTCTGACTTGGACAGGTTCAAACTTCAGTTGTTCTCCACCAGAGTAAGATGAGCACCAACCTCTGTGGTGTGGCCTGCAGTTACCCAGAGATGCTGGTACAGCCCCTCCCCCCCCCCCCCCCCCCCCCCCGCCCCAGCTTCCTTCCTCCTGGAGGTGGCACTGGGCTTAAGCTAGAGCAGATATCTGATCTGGATGGAAAGGAGCAGGTTCCTACCATTCCTGTGATTTTCAGTCAATCCCATGTGCCTTTATGCTGGGGACAGACTTAAAATGGTGGCTGTCAGCCTTTTTCTGACTAGGACAGGTTAAAACTTTAGCTATTCTCAGGATTATACTTTAGCGAGCCAAGTTTACTAATCAGTAGCTGACGTTGGTGCCAAGCCATCTCTTCCTCCCCCATTTTTGGGAAATGGAGCTTCCAATTCCAGCCATGGACTAGCTCCTGAAGTGGCTTGCACTGCCAGTGGAGAATGAGCCCCGGCCTCTGTGGTATGGAGCGCTCTACTCATGAATCTTCTCTGTAGGTGGACAGTCTCCTTCTTCCATTCTTTCAAGGATGTTATAGGGTGTTTTTCTGCTCTCCTGGAACCCCCAAACAGGTGCTTTAGATAGCTCTGGGTGATTACTAACTGCCCTGTAGCACAAGCTGACTGTTGGAACACCTTACTCTGCTGCCATCTTGCTGATTTTTCAGAATCATTGGGTTTTAATAATGTGCTTTTTAAGGCATCACATAGCAATTTAAATAAAGAAAGATGAAAGATTTCAATTTCCAATTCTATGCTGAAAGATCCAAGGTTAGGATAAGGTTGTAGCATAGCTTGTTTATTAGCATTGTGAAAAATAATGATCAAGTTAATTAAAATTGAATTATAGTGGACCTATCTAGATAGACCCACAGCTTCCATTTTAATGAATTCCATTAAAGGTAGCAGTGATGATTTAACTGTTTTGAAACAAGCTCAGTGGTTTTTATAAAGGATCTATTGTGCACATTGCTCCCATGTTCCTGTTGGTAAAGCAGTAGTGGCAGGATATTTACTCTGGAATACTAGAAATTGCTGTGACCCTGACTGCTCTGCAGTGAATTTTGTAATGAATTCATGATGTCCATGCTCTTGGGGAAGAGTAGCTACAATCAGTGTGTAATCACTCCCTACAGAACTCTTTCACCTTCAAAGAATGATAGTAACATGGAGACAGGTGGGTCTAAGTAGAGATCCATTGCAGTCCTTTTGCAATAATTGGAAACGTCAAAATATTTAAATGTCCCCTCATATATAAACAGTTGTATTTTCAGTATCCTACAGCTTGATGAAAAGTATAATAACAGAAAACCCCTGTGAATTCAACAGTAGTTTGCATTTTATTTGTCACAACTTCTACACATATTGGGGAATAATAATTTTTGTTTGCCCCTATGATGTTTTAGTTCTTGGACAAAACTGTTGAGTTTTTGTCCTTCTCTTTCCCTCTCCCCACAGGATGGAGCCAATTGGTATCGGAAATAAAAGACATATACCAGTGTTTCTAAATTACCCCTTGCAATGTCTACTTGGGCAGGAAGCTGGGAGAAAAGGAGAGTGGATTACCATGGTCTAGATATCAGCATACCTGGCATCTACTTGCTCTTTCCATGAGAATTTTCTTATAACTTACCATGAATGTCTTTTTAATATATTTGTATTTGTAATTAGAACAGAATAAAATTAAAGAAAGGATAAAGCGGAGTATTTAATCTTTGTCCTTATGCTGAAGATTAAGATTTATGTAGTGGATAATTCAAGGGTCTTCATATAGTAAGTAAATCTGGACTTTACTGGCATCGAGAAATGGCCAATGATGCTAGTAACCACCACCCAGTGTGAACCATTTTTTAATGTTCTTATTGTTGATTTTTAAGTAACTAATTCACACTTGGATCTTAATGCCTTGTGACTATTCAAATACCATCCGAAGTTATAACAAATACCCATATGTTGCCTTATTTAAGCTCATTTTCACTCTAATAATGAGTTATTACATAAATTTGCCTGGTGTCCTAGACTGTTAAAAAATTTAATGAAAATGCTCTATTAATGATTGAAGTGATGAATGCACAACGATGTGATTATAGCAAATACCATTGATTGTACACTTTGGATGAATTTTATGCTTTATTAATATGTACCAATAAAGTGGTTGTTTTTTTTTTAATGTGTTTTCATGGACTGTTAGTTTACATTTAAGCAGAGTGTGCTTCATCCTGGAAAAAGCTATTTTCACTGTGATCCCTGCAGCTATTAAATAAAAAATACAACGGTAAATCTACTAATCTTACCTCAATAAAATGCAAATACAGTTTTCTATCATTAATGGGTTTATCTACATAAATTATACAAATTTGTATATTTCAGAAACTTGATCAGTAATTTCAACTGAAACATGGATAAAACATGTGCAAATTAATGATATAATCATATTAATAGTACTGAATTTTTGACTTATTGGACTTTGTTTAGAAATTATTTGTTTGCAAAAAAACATTGGGATATAACATATTAACAGAAACTGTTTGTAGATGAGGCTAAAAGTAGATATGTATTGTAGTTCTAAAGGGAGCATTTTGTGCTAATAAAATTAAAGAGCAAGTTTTCTATAATCTTTTCTTTATGTTAAAATATTAACACAAATCTTTAGCTTTGAAAAGTCTATATTAATATGACCTCCGTGTGCAAAATTTATTAAAGCAACCACTTGATTCTAAATTTTTTTTAATCCAATGGAGGCACATCATAAGGAAATAATAAATCAGTTCATAAATGGCAGGGAGCTTAATCTTAAATATTTCTTTTATAAAATTAGTTTTAGTAAAGTCCTAATGAAATTAACATTTTTACAGTAATCTCTCAAAAAGGAGAAAGGAGGTAGGCAAAATCGGTAAATTTTGAATCACTTTTAAGCCTACAAATGACATTTCTCTGAGTTTCCTTTTGACTTAAATAAGTATAGAGGACTTCACACCAAATATGTATGATTTTAGAATTTCATAAACAATTGAAGTTAGAGATTCAACTAAACAGTATTGTTGTTTTTGTCTTAGGCTTTCTTAGTGTAGTGCTTAATCCAGAAACTATTTTAGTGTTTGTAAACTGATTTTCAAAAGATTTGAATACTATCATTGAATTTCTATTATTTATAGTGAGTGTTTTTTTCCTATTATTGTACAATTGAAAGCCAAAGATTTTAGGGAATGTATGCTAAGAAATACCCACCTGGTAAATACATGAACAATTTCACAGTCAGTTGTCTTCTGGTCTTTTAAGAATGCCTTGATAGTTCACAGAACAAATGAACAAAAATTTAAAATATGTCAAAGTGTCTTTATAATCTGCTTGAAGTCTAGGGTAGAGTCTGAAATAATGATATAACATTACCATATGAAAAGTAAGTCTTTTGTTTGCCTGTGAAGATGATGCCAGTACCTTTCAGAGACTAGATATTAGCCAAGAATAAATATCCTCATTGTAGCATTATCTCGCATTACCTTAAAGGAAAGAAGATAAATTTATCCCAACCTTTTTGGTTTACCCATTAGTCAGTGATTGAATGTAAATCTCTTGAAGGCAAGGTTCAAGTATGAACTGACTTTGCATTCTGCACAGGGTCTTTTGCATTTAGGATGTGCTAAACACTTTCTGCTTGTGGAAACTAACCATCCATGTACATGGCAACAGCTATTTTCTTGAATTTGCTAATTTCTCTTGAAATTATTCTTCTTCCCTAGATCATAAAATGACCATTATTGGGCTTAACTCCTTCCCCTCTTTGTTTCCGGTTGCTTGCAATAGTATTTGAGCCTCCACACAGTTTAGAAGAGCTTAAGTAGGGATATAGGCAATGCTCACATTAATAATGAATGTTTAGTCTCCGAGTCTCTACCCCACAGGATTGATGGAAATCTCAATCCCACTAAGCCTTCCTCCTGGGTGGTTTATGTGCGCTTCTTTGGAATTGTTAGTATTTTCCCACTCAGATTTCAGTGCTACTGTCCACTCTTTTACCTGGTGGCTGGTAACCTGGAGGACTCAACTGGATTTGATTTCTTGTTTGCTGTCTCACCTACAAATGTTGAGGTGGGAGATGTTCTCTCCATACTGCTCTAAAAATTATTTTATTGGACTCCACAAAAGGTGGCCTTGCTCAGTTTTGTTTATGTTTTGTTTTTCTAATCCCCTTTCTTGAGTAACTTGGAATCATTTTCCCCAAGTTTGAGTCAGAGGACATTTGAATTTCCCATCCAAAAGCATCTTTCGTCCTTGAAAATCCAGCTGGTCTCAGGCCGAAGTACAGTTTCTATCTTGTAGGACTAGTTCCTACTTTAGCTATCTAGAAGCCTCTTTTATGGGTCCCTCCATTCTTGAATAATGCACACATAGTGGAAAGTTTTCTACAGAGGTACTCTAGGATAGATTGCTTAGAAAACTTATATTTGTACACCTCAGTTTTAACCCCACATTATTCTCATCCTATTTCCCAGACTAATCACTTTACTCCTGCAATGTAAGTTTTCACAAATCTTGCTTCCTGCCCTTTTTAAAATTTGAGTATAAATTTGAGAAAAGTAAGGGAGAGGATAATAACTGTTTAATAGAAGTAGTATCCTTGTCTTTACAATAGCCCATTTCTTGAACTACCCCCTTGGGATCCTCATCTTGGAATGTCTTCCTAGTTTATTTTGAAAAGCTTTCAAAAATAATATTATTATTTCTTTATTTCCCAAGGTATTTATATGAGATAATTTTTCAAATATTAAATCAGTAGTTATCCCAACTTTATTTTTTACCAATTGGCCTATACTTATCTTCACTGTCTTAACAAACAAGCATGTAGCTTCAATTTTTCTTCAATTTCACTTCAAGATCTTAAAATCAATTTTCATTTTCCAGGGACTAATTTTCAAGTTTGAGAGTTACCTAAATTACTTGCTGTTCTTCCTGATATTTCCATCTGCTTTTTAACCAATTCACTACTCATTAGTATCTCCAACAGATGGTGAACATGGAGAGAAAGAGGAAGAGCAGGTAATTTTGCTGTTTGTTGGAAACTTAAATAAAGGATTTAAAAAATAGGATAGGATATTAAAACTAATACCTAAAATGGAACCTAAAATTGGCATGAAAATGAAAGGATGAAAATCTCACTCCTCATCAAAGATTGTAATGATAACAATTATTTTCAAGCTTTTGACCAAGATAAGTGAAATTATGCTGTTCTTATACACAGAGGTGCTTCTGCTGACATGGTAGTGAAAAGAATTCAGAATTTGGACTCCAATAGCCAAGCTCAAGTCACCTCTCCATCCTTTATTAGCTTAACTGATTATGAGCAAGTCATACAATGTTTCTCATGTAAAATACAAACAATGATAGATTTTTCATAGGATTGCTGATGAAGAAGCAGCACATATGAAACAGCCCTTAAAAAACTACAGACATATTTCTATTATTTTATTGTCATTGTAATAATTATTCATGTATTAGAATGGGTTAAATTGATACATTTTTACTTTTTTAGTTTTTGCAAGATAGCTTACTAAGTTCATGGTTATGTTTGCACTATGTAAATATAGAACTTTTTTTTCCTCCATGATAATCTAATTGGCTTTAGGTGAATGAAAGCACTGTCCTCTGTCTCATCTCTCTAGTTAACTAAGAAGCAGCCCAAACTTTCCATCATTGGTATCAGAATTCATAATGAGGTAAAGGTTCTTCCTTCTCTTTAAGTTTCAATATTATCTGAAACCAGGTAAAGTAGATAATGCAAAAGGGAACAAAATGGAAATGGGGAAAATTACATTCATTATTTAAAAAGAATTTGGAATATGATGAGAAGAGAATGAAATGAGGATCACATAAACAGAGGATTAAGCTTGGATCATACATGACACCGCAATTAGACACATGAGTTATTAATGTTAAGAACTTACAATTTACTATCTGCTTTCTTAGAAGGCAATAGAAAAATATGTTTAAAGTCATACATTTAACTAAGGAATATTGTAAGTAAATAATTCCAGGGAGCAGAATAATGTTGTTTCCTTGGCATATTTAATTTTCTTAACTTTAAACTTAATAAGAGTCCCACGTGAGGGTGAGCTTGAAATGTTCAAAAGGTATGCATATTGAAAACAAGCCTGTTTTGCTGTTGTTTAGGTCCTCAAATAGAATTAGGTTTTAAAAATATGTTCAGTTTTACATCAGTTTTTAATCCAGAAGTGGGAAGCTGAATGTCTGGAGAAATATTTCATTTTATGGGTGTGCATGTGATGTATGTGTGTACATGTGTATAGTCATGTACTCACTGGTGATTACAGAAAGGAGATGGAACGAGCTGAAATGTGCTGAAAGGGAAAAGAGAAGCTGTCTGGAGAAACTGGGAGTCAGCTAGCACAAGAAAACTCTAGAATAGTTAATGAGAGATTTAGAAATGGCCGCTGAAGGTATACAGCAGGACCTTTTTTATGGGAACTGGCTTGGGGAAATCTGTATAACTTGGAAGGTAGAGTTTGGTTCTTTACCATAATCTAGGGAAACTCTTGAGTCTAGGTTTAAACAGCATCAAAGAAAACCATTGTAATTGGAAACTGAGATTTGAATTGGGCACCCAGACTAAAAGGATCTTGCTTTGGTTAGTAATGGGATCCAAACCGTTAAACATTCTCGGCATGTGCTCAGAGATGAAAAACAATTAGACATATACAAAATGTTAACAATACTTATTCCTGAAGGAAGAGATTATGAGCAATTTAAAAATTTCTTTCTTTATGCTTTTCTGTAGCTTCCAAGTTTCATGAATTAAGCATGTATTAATAAGGTAATTAGACAAAAACCAACACATGCTATTTTGAAAATAAATTTAATTATGGAATTTTTTGCACCTTCTCCTTTGAGGATCTGAGGGAACAATGGCCTGCAACTTGGGCTGCCTCCAAAAATAAGTCAATTCAAGAGGTTAATACCATGCTACACTCAGTTCCTAAATGAGGCACATAGTATGCTTCATTTTTAAAGTCCTTGGCTGATAGCAAACCTGTGACAGAATTGTAGAGGCAGGAAGGAATCCACAGCCATATTAATCTTTCTCTCTTTTTCTCTTTCTCTCTTGTTGAAGGGGTTTCACTGGATTGGTTTTGTCTCATCATTTTATCAGTAGTGAGCACTTCCTTTCCCTGAATAATTTGCTCTGAAGTGTCAGGAGGGTGGGCATGAAATTTCCTCCATTGCTTCCCACTTTTATTTAGTTAAGATAAAGCTAGACTTACCCCACAAAAGAACTTCATCAGGAAATAAGAACAAAAACAAAAACAAAAATTGCAGTTTAGAAACAGACATGCTTAGAGTATAGCCTTTTATCTTACTCCTGAAATCGGATCTTGGCATATTCTAGTACTCACACAAATTCTGCATTGTTTGTGAGAGCCTGTAGGAAATGTTAGGATTTTGGCAATTCTTGACTATTCATTTTTGTTACTGTGTTTTTTGCCTCTTAGGAATTTATTTTTTCCTAAATGAAAACATAATTAAAGTGTTCCAGTGTCTGATATTAATGGACAGTTGAGTAATATGACATTACATTACTCTTCGACTAAAGTCTTCAAAGAATCCATCAATAAATTTGTTGGAAAACTTTGCAATTTTTAAATTAGTAAAGTAAGTTAAAACACATTTTAATCCATACTTGTTTACTAGTAACATGTGACTCATATACTTGGACTATTAGATGAAAAGATTGTAAAAACTTTTGCTGAGGTTCCCTTAATTATGTTCCAGTCAAAGAATGGCCTGACTGAAGCGGTGTCCCAAGAACTTTGTCTGGGCTACTTTTCCTGTCCTTGACTTTGGCAATACTGACATTCAAACATCTTGCGCAAGAGTGGTGAGGCCATTATGTTCTCTCTCCTTCCTCTAACCCTTTCTTTTCCCTTTCCTCCTTTTCCTCCTCTTATTTCATGTCTAGGACCCTGGAATGCTCTGATTCTGGAGGTGTTACACACCCCAAAGTAAATCCTTAGGGTCCAGGAACCTTTCTGCTTTTCATACTGGACTTCACTCGAGCCTTCTTCGGAGGGCGTCTATGACCTGGGGATCCTGGAAAGTTAGCGCTCACCCTGGAATCATTTTGTGTTTTGTAGAATTCATCTGAAGCATGCCTTTAATTAGGATTTGAGATTGACTGGTGAAATTCTGCTTAGAGTGGTCCCCTGGGCAAATTCACACCAAAGACCCTGGGGACTGAACAACAGGCACCACTTTCCCCGAAGTCTGATCAGGCACATCAGCATCCTTCTATGCTTAGAATTAGACTTAAAGTCTTTTGTTTAAGAGCTTCTTCGTTCCCCTAGAGTTGCTAAAATTTGCATGAGGGATCTCTCCAGTTGTCAATTCATTCACAAGAAAAAGAGGAATAACATGGTCTGAGTCTAGTGAACAACCAAGCACGTCCTAGTTCAGGTTATTACCTTTTCTTAGAAAGGAATTAACGGCCCTTCTTGCTCTGGAGGGAAATCAGAGGGGAAATGGAGGCTTGATAAATATACCCTCGCTTCCCCACTACTTCAATCCTCAGTGACAACTTTCCCGTCCATCTGTATATTACACGCACCAAAAAAGTGAATTCAAGTGGAAGTGGTGAAGGCAGAAGCTGGGAGAAGTGAAGGGAAAAGGCGCTGGATGCAAGGGTGGTCCTTAGAGGTGTGTCTTAATCTGTTTGGACTAGAGACTACTCAGTAATCTCTCTGAGTCTGAGTCCAATTTTGCATAGACTTGCATGTGATACTATTTGCTAGATCCTGAAATAGGTTACCAACATGACAGCTTCCTTGTCTTTTTAAAATGTCACAATCTTGAATCATACCTGTTGTCCCTTGTCTTCCTGAGGCATTTCAGTCTATCAACTGTATGCAGATTTCGTTTTGATTAATTTCATTGTTTTCCAGCTTTCATCTAACACTGCCTATCAGCATTCACATGCCAGGGTGCCAATGGAAGCACGGAAAGCCATAGAGGGCAATGAAGGTCATTTATTCACCAATTAGAAAATAATCCCTATTGCTGCCAGAATTCTATACACATTTTAGAAAAGGAAATGCCCAAATAGATTGTTTTCCCCTGCAGAATTTCATTTGATTCATTAGCGTGCTGAAAATACTCCAGCCCAAAAATCAGTTTTCTGGTAGAGCTCTGGGAGAGGGAAGATCACCAGGAAGAGGGGCACCAGGATATAGAGAAAGAGGTTAAATCGAGGAAAAGCACATCAGTGCCCAGTCAGTCTTTTAATTGGTTTTCTAATCAGACTACATTTTCTCCTTACATATCTCTGCTGGGGATCCCTGTTGAGGACAATTTATTTTGTGACTTAAAGAAAGCTGGTCATAATGTCCAAATAATCAAAAACAAAGATCTTTATATAGATATAGATATAGATATAGATATAGATATAGATATAGATATAGATATAGATATAGATATAGATATCCCAGGTAACCAATACTGTAAGATCTAGCTTTGAAAGACTTCTTTTTCATGGTAGTGGTGATGGGAGAGGGTGACATCAGCAAAATTTTTACTATTCTGGGGTCTTTCACACTGTGTAATTCTGAGAGCTCTTTTAAACCATGCCAAGAAAGTAATTATGCTTTGACTTTTTCTGAGGATTTAACTAGAAGCCATCCATCTAAATATGCTTTTCTAGGAATAAGGGTTTAATGACCCAGGCAATTCTGATTGGATAAAGACATTTTACAAAGACAGAGAGCTGGGAGAAGTAAAACAGGTGTGTGTGATTCGGCCAATGTAAAGCGGAGCTCCTTGAAGGCGGGAGACATGTATTCTTCATTCTTCTGGCACCCAAAACCTCAAATCTGTGATCAGCCCGTATCTATTATACATATGAAATGAGCCATGGGAGCTGCGGAGGGCCGAGGAAGGGTCGCCTCAGTCTGGTTGTCCCAGTTAACGCAAGGAGCCCGGTAAAGGCAGGCGCTGGGCGAAGGCGGGGACCCTCCAGGCCTCCCCGTAGAGCGGCTCAAGTCTTCTGAAGCTGCCAGTTGCCAAATGAAATCTGAAACCCCGGGCTGCGTCTGAGGGCTGGCCCCACTCAGTTGTTCCAGCCTCTTGTACTGTATATTTACACATTCACACACAATCACTCTTTCTAACTTCTGGGACTCCTTGCGCAACTGCTAGAATTTCTCAAGTGCATGTGGTAACTCAGCCCTGCTAAGACGGGAAAAAGCGGGGCCGTGAGGGACTCGGAGGCGAGCGGAGCCGTCAGGGCTGCGGTGGGGCGTGCAGAGGCGCGTGGGCGCCCGAGTCTGGGCGAGGACACCCACAACTTTCCACCGCGGTCTTTCATCCTTCTTGTATTTCCTCCGAAACTACAGCTGCGAAGCAACCAAGTGAATGGGGCGCTAGACTACCGCTTGCTGCGGGAAGTAAAGGAGCCTTCTTTTTTTCTTTTCTTTTTATTTCCTCCTGTCCTGGAGCCTTTTCCTTCGGAGCCACCGCCGTCCAGCGTCGGTCCGTGCGCTCCGAGCAGGGTAGGTGACGCCGCCGCGGGGGTGTGCGCCCGGGTCCCCGCGGGAGGGTCGGACCGGGCCCCCGCAGCGCGCCGCGTCTGCGGGCGCCGCTGCCTGCGACAGCGAGCGGTTGCGGGAGGCGAGGGACGAGCGCAGGATTGCGTTCTGGTGCAGTGTGTCCCTGTGCATGTGGGTACGCGCGCGCGTGATCTCAAAATGAGAAACAATGTCCCCTTTATAAAAAGAATAAAAATAGAGGAAGTGTGTGTTTCTGAGCTTAAACATTAGGATGAAATTAATAAGAGCTCTTTGTGCCATTCCCTCTTTTCCTATCCATCCTGCCTCCCCGCCCCCTCTCCCGTTTGTTTCCACTAGCGTCTTGTAAGAGTTTCGTAGATAAGAGACACACAGAGGTGAATTTTAATAATGAACACTTGTATTGCGAACGCAAAACCTTGGGGACTCTGGTGAATTTTGAGTTACCCAAAGGGTTTTGTTCAGATGCAAATAAATAAAAACATACATAAATAAATAACTTCTTGAAGTATCCCCTCCTCTCTAGAGGATAAACATGTAATAGGTTCTCATTAAATATATATATTAGACTGCATACCTTTCGTAAGTCTTCAAACAGAAGGAGAGATAATGTTACTCTGGAATCCTTAGAGATGTTCAGGTTTCAATATCAGCAGGCAATAGGGAACCCAGCCTCCCTTGTGTCGTTCTATTTTAATTCATTTGAATTAAAAGATCATTTTCAAGCAATTTCTGTTCCCATCGTATTTTATTTTAGGTTCTTCTTGTTGTTGATGTTTTTAATCTACCAAGACAGTGTCACTTCATCTCTTTCTAAAGAGGAAATAAAGAAATCATGCTGGGTATTTGAACTATAAAAGTTGTAAAGAGTTTGCCTATCCATAAGTAAAACAATATGTGTTGCTGTGTCTGCTAAAACAAGTTAATTTAAATCCAGGAATATTTACAGTAGAATCAGGAGCTTTTACTCAATTACTGAGAAGATGGACAGACAGATAAAATACAATCTGTCCTCTGATTCTAATTAGAGCTCAAAACTAACCATTAAGGTCAAGAATGGATTTTGGTATTGAACTGGGCATTGTAAAACATATAACACACAGAATTAATATATTTGAAAAAAGCCAGAAAACAAGCATAAAACCACATCAGACTTGTTAAGATCTCGCTCCCCTTTGAAAATTTCTTAATAGGTCCTCTTCTCTGGTGATACTTCAACTTCTTTGATAGCCCAATAATAAAATTCCCACTTTTATCTTCCCTGTCTGACCATCAGGTACTATGTCAGAAAATCTGTTCTTTCTATAGAACCATTACTGAGTTGTCAAAGATTTTACCTTAGACATCTTGGAGGACTGAGATATTGACAACGTTTTAAGATAAATAACACTCAGAGGAAAAAGGTTCTTGATGGAAGACCCTTAAATGGCAGAGAAACTGAGTTTTTCAGATCTGGAGTTAGTTTGAGGTATGTGGAAGAAGTACACAGCTAGGGTGATAATGGGAAGGGGAATCTGTAATTTTTTCTACACATGAAAGGCTGCTTGCTGAAACTCAGTCTGCCCATGGCTCTCAACTATATTACTTGGTTTTATTACAAAATCTCAGGGGTTTGGATGTGAGATGGTGGGGGATGGGTGGAGGAAATCTCTGCAATGTTCTTTCGAGCTGTGTATCCTATGAACCTAAACCACCATTGAAAATACAAACCTGATAGTAAGTGGGAAAGAATTAAGTTCTCAAGGAAAATAAAAATTTGCTGCAGAACAAATGGCAATGAACCCTTCCAGATAAGATCATAGATTTAAGTGGAAAAGTGTTCTTGGCTGAACTCCGCAGTGAAATCCTTTGGAGTTCTGCTCTGGGATAGTAATGAGTAAAGCTCTGGGAGCCCTCGTTGGTCATGGTTTTATTTAGTGTGTGATCTTGGACTCTACAGGATGAAGGGTGGGGGTTGAGGGAAATGGGGGGTGGTGGGGAGGGATGAGGAATGTGCAGCAGGTGGTAATGAGTGTTACATTTGATGGCTTTGCTCTCTTAGCCAAAGCCTACTTGGTATTTATCAACAGTGCCCTTAGTAGTTTCTCTTTGACCTACTGGCCCATTGCAGTGTGTTTCCTTTCTGACTATTGCTGTCTGGGTTGGTTTCTCAGTGCTGAAAGTGGGCAGGGTTGCTGGCAAAGTCCAGGCCCCGTGTTTAGTTCCTGTTCTTAGTATTCACAGTGCAGTAGCGCCGTCTCGGTCACCTGTAGTTCTTTTCCTGTGTCATTTTCTAGCCGGTGGATTTCCCATGAATTGTGCTTGTGTAGTAGTGACTACTTCTTTTTGTAGTGGTTCAATTTCTGGTAAAGGTGGGTGCTTTGGTAAAACAGGATGGGAAAATGCGGAGAGCTTCAGCCTGCAGCTCACGAAGAAGGGACAGCCACTCTATTGGTCACATGTGGGTGTCGAGGAGGTTGATGATAACAAGAACCTGAGGCATCCATTCCATGCTGACCACATTTTATTGAGGAAATGACAGAAAAGATTTAAAGTAAAAAGATGCCTGTTTTCTTTTAAAGCCATGGCTGAAGTATTAAGATTTACTCCCAGATGGAGAAGGGTATTTAAAAATAAAATTGTAATAGTCAACATAGCAATGAAGTCAGAGTGTCAGAGCCTCAGTTTGAGTCTCGCAATGGTGATCCATCTGTCTTTGCTTTGTGAAGTCAAACTTTACAAGGGTATGATGGTTTCAGCAGCTAAGTAAAAGCACGTTTGGAAATGGAAGGAATATTGTGATGAAGTTAAAGGATATTCAGTTTTCAGAGTCATTGCATACATGTGTGCTTTTAAGCAGCATCTACACTCTACTGTGGCATTGCTACAATTAATCTTCACAAAAGGCAGATCTGATTGTGTCAGTCCCTTTTTCTAACATCCTTGGTGGATTTGAATGAACAACAACGTAAGCTCTAAACTTTTAACTCCAATAAAGTGTTTCAAAGCGCTACCTTTTCAGCTTCCACTTCCATTACAAGGACCCCTCACCGTTCACACTCTGACCCCCTTCTTATGGATTTTCATTCTCCAGGAATGACTTCTGTCTGGAAAGTACCTCTTGGTTCTTGGTATGTCTCCTCGAATGGAACTTCCTTTGGGAAGAGTTATTAAATTCCTTATAGGAAGAATAAAACATTTCATCCTGTCTCTTTCCATAGCACTTTGAATATACTTAGGATAATTATTTGAATACTATTTACATGCCCTACTCTACTATCCACTACTGTGAGTTCTGCAATGGCTGTGTTGGTGAAAGGGTAACCACATATCCCGGTGCCCAGCACAGCGTCTGATACATAATAAATATATGTTAATGTTTCCTAAAAACATAGGGCAGCAAATTTGTGATTGAATAAAATACCAGTAGATCCCAATTTATGTAACATGGATGTATTCCAAAAGTCCATTTGAAAGATGTCTATTTGGACTCAAAGTTCAATTTCTAAATGTAACAATGTTGCAAATCATGATTCACTTTCCAGACCAGCTCACTTATGCCTATTTAATCCCTACAATAGATGAAATACTGTGCTTTTCCAATCCAAATCAAAGCGAAGCAAAACAAAAAACTACTGTAGAATATTTTTTCTTTTGAAAATCATGAAATACACTTGAGTTTAAAGATAACAGAAACAGTTAAAATAGAAATGCATTTTCTAGATAGTTTTTATATTATCCTGTAAAATCTGTTATTTATCAAATCCCTGTAGAAAATCCTGAATTTGACTGTAAGACCTAGTAATGGAGTTAGACTTGGAGATGCTGTGTCTGTAGAATGGGCAATAGTCTTAATTAACCAAACAAAATAAAAATGATAATTTTGGCTTTAAAAATTTATCTTGAGTACCAGTGCTTGAGGAAAATTAGATTTAATTAAAAGAGACTGTGGAGGTGGATGAAGAGGAGGAACTTCAGACAGAGACCTTTCATTTTACTGATTCTTTATTACATTGATTTTCTATTCATCTCACTTGAGCACATAAAAAAAATCTGGTGTTTTCCTGAAAATCTTTGTCTCTGTCTACAGTTATTGTTGCCACCTAACAGTAGAAGGGAGTTGCACTTCATCTGGGCCAAAATAAAAATGGGCTAATTTAATTTTCATAGTGATGTTACCTTTGTCTCTTGCTAACTTGTTTAGCACGTGAGTCTTTTTTTCAATCAAGAATATAGAATTCCTGTGCTTTACGGGCTAGCCAGGAACCTCAAACGCAAGTTGTTCCTTGCTCAGTGCCTCTGAGAAACCTGGAGGAGCAAACATTGATATTTAACAGTAATTGTTTAACCATTCATTTACTCAAATCACATTACGCACCTTTTTCTTGAAAAGTCTTCATTAAACTCTACTTTAATATGATACTCTTTATTTTCCATGAGATCAATTTAAAAGAGACAGGCCACATGGAAAACATCTTGGCACGTTTTTTTGTCATATATTTCGATATTCCCTATATAAGGATCTCCACGATAAATTCATTTTTGCCTTTAATGTTAGGGATTTTTAGAAAGCAAGTCTCTCCTTACTAATACTCTTTGGTTAGAAGAAGACAGGCTAAGATATCATCAGTTTCTAATTCTGACTTGTCAAGCAAGAAGCTCAGAACTATTTGATGATCAGTTGTACGTTATCTTAGGTTTTCTTATGACATTGTTTGCATTCTTCCATCCTTTCTCTAAATGTATCCATCATGCCCATACTTTTTAAGTAAGCTAACTCAAATCCATTATGAAAACAGGTTGAGGTACCTTCATTTTTTTAAACTTTTCTTAGACACGTATTTTAATATTTATAAATGTTAATTTTGCAACTTTAATGTAGCCTTTTAGGACCAATAATTTTTCCACATAATTTTTGTGAGTCCTTGAAATATTCTTGGAACTGTTTTTCTACTCCTTGATGACCTTATCCCCAGATGTTACATTTCTTGGAATCCTTAGGAGGAAAATCAGGTCTCATTAACTTTGAAAGTAGATACTTAAGACCACACATGTGAGTTCTTTTCAGTATGTATATCTCATGGTATAAAAGACTTCCTTCAGGCAGTCTTTTTTTTTTTTTTTTTTAAAGATTTATTTATTTATTTAATTTCCCCCCCTCCCCTGGTTGTCTGTTCTTGGTGTCTATTTGCTGCGTCTTGTTTCTTTGTCCGCTTCTGTTGTCGGTCAGCGGCACGGGAAGTGTGGGCGGCGCCATTTCTGGGCAGGCTGCTCTTTCATTTCACGCTGGGCGGGTTTCCTCACAGGCGCACTCCTTGCGCGTGGGGCTCCCCCACGCGGGGGACACCCTTGCGTGGCACTGCACTCCTTGCGCGCATCAGCACTGCACATGGCCAGTTCCACACGGGTCAAGGAGGCCCGGGGTTTGAACTGCGGACCTCCCATATGGTAGACGGACGCCCTAACCACTGGGCCAAAGTCCGTTTCCCAGGCAGTCTTTGAGAAACAAGAGAAAACCTTCCTTTTCTTAGAAATGAAAGCTATCAAGAGATTGAAGTTTATGGAGCTATAATTAGGTTGTTTTCTGACTATTAAATTGACCTTCAGAGAATGAAGTAATTTTTCAAATTTCCAATCTTTTGTCCTGAATTTTTTCTCTTTCTTTGTGATTCACAGACTGTCAAAAAAGTTAATAAATCTGATAAATTAAGTACCTAATAATGAACGAGCACTCTGCGAGGTGACTTTCATATATTTATTCTAATTCTGTGAAGAACTCTTCAGATATTATGATTCCTATTAGAATTCCATGGGACTATTTAGGCTCAAAGAGGTTAAGAAATTTGTCCAAGATAATAGGTAGGTAGATTGAGTAGGAAATAAAGACCAGGTCTATTCAAATCCAAATACCACACTATATTTACTATGCCAGTGCCTTTCTCTTTAATTATCAATTTTAGAATCACAATCTAGGTGTTTCATTGGTTTGACATATGGTACAGACACTGACCTAAGCATAACCTCTGTAAACAGGGCTTAGACTTTTCTTACAGGTCTTTTCTGTGATAGTATTCTTGTGCTGATGATAAGTTGGTCCTCTTGGGATGGGTAACCACTATCAAAGTTCTTGTGTGAGCAAAGAGGCTCCGTTCACCACAGTTTGGTAACTGAATGAAACTATGGTGATCAACATGGCCATACTTTATTCAATAGTGACATATATATAACAGAAAGAGTGTGGTCCATTGAGTTCCAATGATCTCTTCCCACTCCTTAATTCTCAGATGTGGGGACATATGCTCCAGGGGTACTATAAGCAAAGGGTACAGTTGGAGGAAGGAAAAGGGGGAAAGCAGGTCTCAGTATCATGAGTAGAGACCCAACTGGGGAAAGCTAACACAGATGATTCCTTTGAAAATATCAAACACTTATTTCCATCAGTTGAAGATGAGAAGGAGAAAAAATTTGAATTAATGGTGGCAGTACTCACTGGGTACATAGAAATGGAATGAGCAATAAGGAAAATCATTCCTAGGCCAGTCTTTCTCAGGTAAGGAATATTTATCAGAAGAATTGGCAGTATCTCACTCTGGTTTGTAACAATACCTAGAAAAGAGAGTCTGATATCCTCCTTAAGGGGTCATATTCAATTGTTTGTTTCAATTGTTGGGAATATCTGGTTTTAAAATTTCTTATATGAAGGGACTTCCAGTAAGAACAGATGATTTCAGAGGTATGAAAGGTACCACGTTTTATCTTGTTGCAATCCAGTAGCCAGACCTAGGATTTTGGTACATGATGGTCCCTTCAGAATTTCTTCTTCTCTTTTTTATGTCCCATTCTAGTTAACAATTATTTGAAATGGTCAAGTGCACTGTTGATTGCTTTATATATAATCATCTGTGGGGTGTACAGTAGATCTTCTGCCTTCTCACATTTGTGCTTTCTGCACAACTTGCACTTTCTTTATGGAATGACTTTGTTGGTTTTGATGCGTTTAGGCCAAGTGAGCAGGTTCCGTGGGGGAGTATATGGAACACATAGGATTATCTGGGTGAAGAGTTTGGAAAACCTCTACATAACAGGTCAAGCAAGCTGCTGAAGAGAATGGATGGAAGAGGTGCAGAAACAAGGTCACAGAATAACAAGGGTCAGCAGCCAAGGAATCAAGAGGAAAGACAATTCCAGAGACAGTCCAGGGAACTACAACCCCGGGAGAGGGGAGACAGTGTATGATGTGGTCATTAAGAATTCACTGTCTGCCTAAAAATAGGTAACAATTATTGAGGCCTTACTATGTGCTAGTTATGCCAAGCACTTGTCATGGCTTATCTCATTTAATCCTCACAGCTACAACACGAGTGGATCCTATTATTGCTTCTTTTTTATGGATGGGAAAACTGACACTTTGGAAGGGAGGCTGAATAACTTGCCTAAATCGCATAGCCACTAAACATTGTGTCTGGGATTCAAAACTAAAATATCTTACTCCAAGGGAGCAACCTTTACCATTATGGTCTAGAAGTAGACCAGGATTCAAATCTGGTTCACACACATGCCTTGTGACCACAGTTTTCTCTTCTGTAAATATGGGCATTTAATAATACCTACTTCATAGTGCTACTCTGAGGAGTAAGTGAGCAATGCATATATAGAGCCCTGGAAGGGAGTATGGCATCTGCTGAGGATCAATAAATGTCAACAGCAGTTATTATTAAACTAAATAATGACCATGAGAGCCTTAGAATTTTTCAAACTGTAGATATTGGTCAATCTGTAGTCATTAAATCAATGATTGGCTCATTACTACCATTTCTTTTGGAATGAAAAGGAATAGAATAGGTTACAATGGAATGGCATTGAAAAAAATCAGAATCACTATGTAGTAAAGTATGAATCATTTTATATAATTTAAATTTCAGTTGTGTGTATGTATCTCACACACTGGATCAAAATTAAAAATGGAGTTCTGATTGTTGATAACTGTCAAAAAAGTAGTTTTCAAAAATCCTTTAGAGCAGCAGGATATAAATTGTGGTTCCAGCTCTAGCATTATCTGAGTTTCAACTGGAAACTTGTTAGAAATGCAAATTTATTGAGCCCTACCCCATACCACCTGAATCAGAAACTGTGGGGGTAGTGCCCAGGAATTTGTTTTTTTTAAACAAGGCCTCGAAGTGATTCAGATACCAGCCAAAATTTGAGAAGCAAATTTATTTGAGAACCAAAAGTATTCAAAGGTAGCACTTAGAAATCAAATGAAAAAGTTAGATGAGGGTACATCTGAAATGCATGTTGATGCCTATAGGTGCTTAACATACATATTGACATTGTATCAACTAAAGATTTTAATTCTTCCTAGATTGCTGTCAAGTTGGTGTGTGACTTTGGTTTTGTATAGTTGTTCTTTTTCTGTGTTGTCTGCTCACAGTGCAGATAGGTAAGTCTCACAGATGGCAACTGGTTTACTAGTACAAGGACATTAAGTAGTTAGATTTTCTTCTGCGTTCTAAAACTACAGGATAAAAACATTTTCTCTGTGTAGCCTTGAGTATCTTAATTTGTGTTTATTTGAAACATTTTAATGATAATAGTAATATGTCTAAACAGCTATAACAATTAGGAATTAAATTAGAAATCTCATTGTCTTACTAATTGAGATATTTATTTTGAAAAGCGCATGCAGACGAGAGATTGTCAATTTGGTCAATGCCATAGTAATACCGATGGGAAACTGCTTGGTAAAAATGGAAATAATAGAAATTTATGTAGAGGATATTCTTCTCAAAGAAAATGATATTTGTGTTTAAGATATTTACTGATTGCCATTACTTTAAAGAAAGCAGATAATATTGTATTGCCCTGCTTTTGTTCATTCGTGTGGTTAGTGTAATTTACTGTTGTCTTTGGTCTATAGTTAGAGGGTGTGCTTACTTTAAAGCTATGTTTCCTGTTTGAAAACACAGCATCCAGGTTCACTAGAAAAGACATATAGAATTGAATTTCTTTTCCGTTTTTTAAAAAAGAATATTATCTTGGATTTTTTAAAACAGCTTGTCAATAGTTACATATTAACTTTTCTAAAAGTAAATTCTTAATGATGTGTGAAAATATTTTTGAGGGCAAAAGTGCCAGTTAGATGAGTTTCAGGGCAGGTAAAATTGAATTTTTAAATAGTAGCTTGAGAGATGTTTCAAATGGTCCCACTTTACTTGGCATTCTATGGTTGGAGAAGGGTGAAAAGGGCATTGAGAAAAGAGTTTGAAACGTATGTTTTCTAATCCTACTTCTGGTATTAATTAGCATCTGTGAACTCAGGCAAATCACTTAGCTTTTCTGGACTTCAGTCTCTTTATCTATAAAATAATGAAATTGGAGTAAATATTTTCTAAGGTTATTACAGCACTGAAAAAAACCTGTGTTGCTAATGGTAGTGTATTCATTTTGAGCAATTTTGATAAGAACGTGGCTATATATATGCATTGGCAGAGCTCTGAAAAATAGGTGTCTGACTTTAGAGAGGAATTAGGAACCGGAAGGCATATAAATAGCGTGGTAAAGTTAGCTTGGTCTTTCCTTGATGAATTTCAGGTGCCAATAGTTTTCAACAACTGTGGGTTGGGGGAAGGGTGATACGCCTCCCCAGGGGACATTCGTGAGGGTGACTTTTGCTCATCACAATGGTTGGGCTAAGAAGCACCTGACACTTAGTGACCAGAGGTCAAGAACGTCATGTCTTTCAAGGTGTGTGACAGTCCCTCACTACAAAGTATTTTCCCTCCCCAATGCCAGGAACATCTCCACTGAGTAAACCTTGGTTAATGAAAATAAAAGATTACATTTTAATTGCCTTAATTTTGTATTTTATAAAATCATCTTGGAAGTTGGAAATCAAGTCGTTTGCTTTCTGTACTTTCAGTAACACAAACGGAAACAATATCTATTCTTGGATGACAACTGGTGTTTATGATGCATGACAGAGAACAACCCCTATTTAACTGTACTATGTATTGACTGTGCAGTAAGCAAAGCAGTAAAAATCTTGCCTCTGTTAGTAAAGTGAGCAAATATAACTTTAATACATACTATGAATATTTCCTTTGAGTACGAAGTTACTAGTTTCCTGATCCCAGCCACATATTTAAATAAATGACTTACAGAAACTTCAGTTCAATGTATCTAGGCATGTCTTTTGTTTGAATGAATGCCATCTCTTAAGGCATTAAATGCTGTGACACAGATTTCCTGTGATAAGTCTACCACTTGCTTAAGCTAGCTCTCTGTACATAATGATGAGTGACACAAGCACTTCTTATCCTTCTGCACTTGTGCTGGCCTTGTGCATTATAGATGAGGCTAAGAACAGAGTCCATTCAATGAGAACATCTCATCCAGGACTATCTCAAGAATCTTTGTACTGTGTTCAAATGTGAGGTGAAATTTGCTTTGGAACCACTTCAATCACAGGATCCCCTTCTTAAAATTCTTTTCTCTCTTCCACCTTCTTTTGCGTTTGTCAAGTCCTCGGCTGGCTAAATGTGCATATTTTTAAACTACTGCCTATTTTAGCTCTCAGATACTTTTGAGTATAAAAGGCATTGGATAGCGCGGTTCAAACCCCAGGACTCCTTGACCCGTGTGCAGCTGGCCCACGTGCAGTGCTGATGCACACAAGGAGAGCCCTGCCATGCAGGGGTGTTGCCCGCGTAGGGGAGCCCCACACGCAAAAAGTGCGCCCCGTAAGGAGAGCCGCCCAACGCGAAAGAAAGTGCAGCCTGTGCAGGAATGGCGCCGTACACGGAGAGCTGACACAAGATGATGCAACAAAAAGAAACACAGATTCCCGTGCCGCTGACAACAACAGAAGCGGACAAAGAACACACATCAAATAGACACAGAGAACAGACAACTGGGGTGGGGGGGAGGGGGAGAGAAATAAATAAATCAATAAATCTTTAAAAAAATAAATAAATAAAAGGCATTGGATATAGAATATTGTTGCCTATCTAACCAAAGTCACTTGTTATTTTCCAGGAGTGAAAGGGCTGAACACCACTGGTTCCCCTTTCTTTGGTGAATCTAGGCTTTAAAGCTTCTATAAGAGAAGTGGGCAAGGAGGTGAAATTGAAATGTGTAACTTCTCTTCTCCTATTAAATTTGGTAATAATTTAGCTTAGCGGAGAATGTTGAAATGACAGAATTTTAAAAAATGCCTTGTGGATAATCTGCAAATTTTGTACATTTTAATTATCTGTGCTAGCTCCCTGCAATAGCCTCATAGCCAATTATAGGTTACATTTACTGAAATTTGAAACAAAAGCCTACTTAGAAAATGGCTTTTACCTCCTCACCTCAATCTTTCAGATATGAAAAATGACCCCAAAGAGATTTAGGTGATTTGTCCCAGGTCATGGAAACTGGAAGAGGTAGGCCTGCGTTTGGCTCCAGTGACTGTCTTTGTCTACCATACTGCTCGATTCTTCAGTAACTTTCTCTCCTGTGGTTCCCTGAGAGAATTAAACCTAAGTGCCAGCATAAAGCATCCAATGAACATAAGGAATTACCTTCTCTGTTACATAACTAGTTATGTACCATCTTTGGAAGAATTGAGAAAATAGCCATTCATATCATTTTATATGTTTTATGGTTAAGATAAGGAACCCTGGCTGAGGAAAGAGCAAATGAATATATATCTAATATTCTTCGTGCATTTTACTGAGCTTAGATGAACCCTAAAAGCAATGAAAAAATAGACCATACTAAATCAAGGCACATGGAAACTCTATTTTATGCACAATTTTTCTGTAAACATACAACTATTCTAATAAAAAAGGGTGTGTGGGAACAAAGTTTTTGAATATTAAATAAATTTGGACTTGCAATTAGTATATTGCTAAAAAATCAAGTTGTAACTTGTATACTTTCTTATTTTCGTTTTTTTTCTTGGCTAATGCCTTTGACATTCTCTGTAATAATATTAATTTTGTTGAAACCATTTAAAATGAGTTTAAGTGTTCACATGGTAGATACCCATTTAATTCAGTCTTCAAACTATACCATAATTACAAACAGTTCTCATATTTTATGCTCTTCATATTTCTATAAGACAAACAAGTAAGTTAGCCTAATGGTATTTAACAGTTAAGAGATTCATGCAGAAAATACATACAAAACCAAAAATTCTCTTTAAGTACTGCTTCAGTCAGGCAAATGATCATTGAAAGTGAGTCTGGGCATAGAGAAGGAGAGAAAAAGAAGATTCAGCTCATGATGGCTGCTGTGTAAATCTGAGAAACAGGAAGAATTCTGTCTGTGCAGTCCTTTTATTGTCTCTCTGTTTGCAGTCCCATCCTCTACTGTGTAATTTGTGGAACATTCCAGGGAGTATCCTTAGCTCCCCTGGCATAAGCCTGGAACTAGGACTTGAAGACCTGGAAACGGGAGGACTCAGAAAGCAGGTTGGCTCTGCATCACATGGCTCAGCTGGTTGAGATAGGAGCTCATCAGGAGCAAGGATGAGATCTTTGTGTAGCTGAGCTGTGGGATGCCAGCTCATGCTGCTCCTCATACCTTTGCCGGCAGTTCTGAAAGTGTAGGAGGTGACCTCAAAATAGTGGGGATACTTCTCTCTCTCAAAAGAGAGACTACTCAATGTTTGGACTTCCTTTAGACATTTGTATGCAGTTCAACAGTGTCCCGTCTGGGACTCTGCTGTTGATATATTTATCTTCGAGCAAGAATAGGACCCCAACAGCTCATGATTGCTCATCCTTATTTGTTTAGCAAATAACACTGACCAAATGAATAAAAATAATAGCAGTGACCTATTTTTACTAGTGTTTCTGCTTGTTTTGATGTAATAAATATTTTCTTCATGTCTTAGAAATAGCCATTGAGTAAAATAAAATTATATTGGCGTGTGTTGTGAAAATGCCAAGCAATTAATGCATGATATCATTATTGAGCTGTATTATTAATGTGCACTACTAAAATCATTCAGAAAGAGTAAATGATATGTAAAGGTCATATTACCGTGGGGTTGGGGGAGAACAGGATGACAGGGGGGTGGGAATAAATAAATGTCTCCTATTAAAGAGGAATGTGGTGAAATCGCTGGTGATATTTCATATTAGCCTGGGATGTGCTGAATTACAGCTCATGCTGCTGTTTATCAAGGTTGTCAGGGAACAGATCCTATGCCTGTTTAAAAGATTAGAGATTGATTTTGATACCAATGTTAACCCATAAATTGACCCAGAGTGCTTAGGACTGTGTTTACTGACTTATGGGAAGGCAACAAAGGCCTCTGGTAATACATTATTTCCAAATGAGCCAGGCTAAACTTCTATCCTAAATCTGAGCTTTGATTTGAAGCAAAGGTTTCTGCTGCTTTTTAGTTCAGTTGGCAATCCCTTTACATTGCAAGTTCCTGGTATTCCATTGTTAAATTTCCAGAGAATTCTCTTTAGAATGCATTCACACATGAACCAGTCTACCTGTCCCCTGTTTGAGAGACTGAGTTTTGCTGTGTAGTTGAATTTAATCAGAGACACGATAGTACCATTATTTTTGACTGTTAGGAACTGTAGTTGAACAATCCTGCCACAGGTTGGTTTAGCAGTTTTGTGGAAGTTATTAACCTGGCAGCCCCAGCTCCTATTAGAAAGATGCATTTCCCTCTGAGGGTCTGTGAATAGCATGTTCTGTTCTGTTTATGGTAAATAAGTGCTCACTAACTAAAATTTGATAGCTTATCTATATGAAAGAGTTTATTTCAAAACAGAATGTGATATCAAGAAATCATGAATATTGTATAATTTATTAATGAATTCTTTTCCCATAGAGGAAACAATCAGATATAATTATAAGAGTCTCAGATATTTTAAGCTTCATGTTTTTGGTATAATACTAAGGATTAATTTTGTAAACACCAATTTGTTTTTTATTAAGAGATTTGCTTAGGTCAATACTTTCTGTTCTATCAAGATTGACTTTTTTTTTTTACCAGTGATTGGATTTTTGAGAAGGGTTCAATACGTGGTACTCTGGGTTGGTCAATTATCTTACCATGCTTTCTCTGGAAAAAGTTGTGAACAAATTATATGTCTTGTAAATTAGCACATAAGACGAATGCTTCCATAGACTAACCTTAAGTTGTTAGTTTTTCCTAATTAATGACTGTCAGTTTTTAGATCATAATTGTTTAGCTTTTACTTAACTCGTAGCTAAAGTGGTACATTTCTTCCATTTACAGTGAGCCATTGAGAACATGAGTTTTATGCTCTATCAATTTCTGTGCTTTTTTGCATGTGTTCAACATTAAATATTAAATTCAGAAATTATGATTATAAAAATATAATGGAAACTAGTTAAGTTTGCTATTAATTGCCACTTACGATGCTATGACTTATTTCCCTGGTTTATATTCATAGATCAGCTAGGCCCCTTTTCAGCTTAGGTGTTGTGTGAGAATCACAGGACACCTGTGGTCTGTTCACAACCACATGGCTGTGTGGAAACCAGACTGAAGAGAGTAGCGAAGCTGAGCAGGTGTCCCGGGGATTTGGATTGGCCTATGGACTAAACAGAGTCTTGGAACTGATGTTTTTAATCTAGGCTTTTGCTCTGCATCTGCACTTGTTTCTTGGTCCGAGGAGTACGTTGTCAAACAGTGATGAGAGCCTCCAGCACCTCTGGGTGTCTGTTATGCCATCTCATAAAAATTAACCTCAATTTCCCTTAGAAGTTTCAGCTGCTTCACTTCCTAAATTCTAATGAATTTGAAACTGCATTGAGCAGGTGACAGCTGTGCGCTAGGGGCCACATCAACAGCTCATTTACTTTTGTTAGAATTCGAAGTGATAGGCCCTTTCCTCTTCAAACTTAAATATCTTATTTCTATCCTTTCTCTAACCACAATTTCCTCTCATTTCTCTTTCTTCCATTTTTGGTTCTCTTTATTTTCTTTCTATCTTTGCTTTAGCCCTTTATTTCCCTAGAACCTGCTGTATTAGTTTTCTATATGTACCATACTTTCTTATGATCTCTCTCTTTCCTTCTCATTGTCACTGTTCATGGTATTCATCTGGCCCTCTTCTATCGCATATTCCCAGAGGTACTGCATTGGTCGTTGCTTTGACCCTTTTGGGTCTGCTTACTAATTGGTATACAACAAATCTCTGTATCTATGAACTAAGTATGCCACTTTAATTGCCCAGAACTCCTTGAAGACTGTATAATTATTATTAACTTCTCCTCTCAACCGTCACCCTATAAAGCTTTTGAGGAAATGCAAAACCAAAGAGAGGCAGATGCTTTGGTAAGCATTATATTGTTTTAGATAAGCAAACTCTAGGTTTGAGAGTCAGTTCTGAAGTTCCCTAGCAGAGGCAAGTCACTTAAAATATAAGTAATTTTGTTAAATAGGGATAACTTTCAAATGAGACAAGGCAGCTGAAAGCATTGCATGGTAATGTTAGTTGCTGTTTCTGAGAATTATTATTGAATAATGTCACCATTTAATATCATAGGACTTTTTTATTTATATTTTATTTTTTAGCTTTTCATTTTGAAATAATTTCAAACATACAAAAGATTTGCAAAAAATAGTACAAATAATTCCCTTAAAACCTTCTCATAAAATTATCATCATAAAATTCTCAAAACTAGGAAATTAATGCCCATATAATACAATTAATTTGCAGATGTGACTCAGGTTTCATCACCTGTCCCACCAATGCTCTTTTCTTGGACCATAATCACACGGTTCACATAATTACCATGTCTCCTATTCTCCAGTCTGGGATAGCTACTCAGCTTTGTCTTAAATGATCTTGATGTATCTGAAGAATTCTAACCAGTTATTTTGGAGAATGTTTCTCATTTTTGGTGTTCTGGTGATTTCTCATGATTAAATTCAGGTTATGCATTTTAGGCAAGAGTACTATGGAAGTGAAGACGTGCTCCTTGCAGTGTATCATATCAAGAAGCACATAATGTCAATGTTTCTAATAACCTGTGGTATAAAATTTCTTTCCACAGTTAAGATTTGCCAGATTTCTCCACTGTAAATTTACTAGTTTACTTTTTCATTCTTACTAAACATCTTGTGGAGAGATACTTTGAGACTAAGTAAAAATTCTGTTTCTCATCAGACTTTCACTTACTAATTTTAGCATACATTGATGATTCTTGTGAAATAATTGTCACTGTGGTGTTTGCTAAATAGTCTATTTCTCTTTTCTTCATTCCCACTACGTTTATTAGTTACAATTATTTTGTAAGGAGAGTTTTCAATTTACACCCACTTACTTTATTATTCAATTCTTTGTTTATATCAGCATGGACTCATGGCTTTTAGTCTATGAATTATAATCCATAACTATTTTACGTATTTTGCTTCTCGAATTATCCAGATATAGCCCTTGGGAGACCCTTCATGGTGGCTCTTGTATCCTTTCTTATCACCATCATTTAAAAAAAATTCTTTCTTATTTTCTGGGATCACAAGATGTTTCAGACTCATTTTATACTTTCTTTGACTCAGCCCTTGAATCAGCTATTTCTCCAAGGAGTCCTGGTTTCTTTTATTGGTGAATAGTATTTAGAAACCAA
Organism: Dasypus novemcinctus; assembly: GCF_030445035.2. Taxonomy (NCBI): domain Eukaryota; kingdom Metazoa; phylum Chordata; class Mammalia; order Cingulata; family Dasypodidae; genus Dasypus; species Dasypus novemcinctus. The sequence goes on along the minus strand of NC_080673.1, from coordinate 118,335,657 downwards.
GATCTGGGTTTAGGTGTGCTTATTCACAACATTATGTATCCCTGTCTCCTGTAATGTATTTACTTATTTGCTCACTCCTACAACACACATTGAGGGCTTTCAGAATTGCTAACACATAGTCCTGTGGAAAGCAAATCTATTAACTAGAGTATAGTATTTGTGAATAGATTCTTTTGTCTTTAGAGTATATAGTCAAGTCAAAATACTTTTTCTTCAAAAGTTACCTTTTTTCTGTACCCCATTATGGGAAATTCTTATGACTTGGACTATAAGAAAAAGATGAAGGTATTGTCTTGATCTGAATACTTGTATACTTAAGCAAGACACTTAAAAATTAAAGTGCTTTTTATTTTAATTACTTTTTGAGATCTTCTTTGCTACTAATATGATAATGAAACTTCATGTTTCTAATAGATTTGCTATGGAATTTGGACAAAAATGTTGGGAAATCTTATAGTTAGAATTCACAATTAGGAAATTGTAAACCCCATGGAAATTTGCATATTATATTATTTGAACATTTTAACTGACTTTTTAAAACTTTTGCTAGAATTTGCTTAGGAACTAGTATAACAGTAATTTACTTATAGTATTTGTTTCAAGCCTCCCTTTTGACTGTTGCTCTCCTTGTTCTGGTTCTTTCTTAACTCTCCTAACTTCATTTTCTCTGACTCTTTCCTTTTAAGTCTACACCGAGGACTCAGCTGGTCTCAGGTGGTAAAGGTCAAGATCACGTAAAATTTCCCTCTCTATTTCTGACATCACGAAAAATGTTAAGTCTTTCCAACCTATTTTGGATAAGAGATGTTCCAAGAGACAAGAGGAACTTTTCTCTGTCGCACATATGTTTTGCCATTATGGGTATGTATCATAGCTTTCATTTGCTAAAAAGACAAAAAGAATAACAAAACAAAAGAAAACCCCAAACAAAACCAAACAAAAACCAAAAATTGGGAGTCCAGAGGATTGGGCTATGTGTCAGTTCCCAAAATTTAAGGGCCTGTAGTACCATGAAATCCCAGTTAATACACTAATTCAATCCCTTTCTTGTATCCATTTTCTTTAGGTGGGATTGACAACACAAACACTGTTTCTTTCTGGTAGTTATTGATTTTTTTTTTCTTCTATTTTCTTTGAGAATGTGACACTTAAACATTTTCTCCATATAGAGTAGAACTTCTATCACCTGCACTTTTGATTTCCTCCCTTCTTGGGGAAACTGCATACTACAATATTTCAGGACACAGGGTCTTGTTAGATTACTTGGATTAAAATCCTTTTCCACCAGCTTGTTCCATTCTTGGTCAACACACTTAAACTTCCAGTTTCTTCTTCTGAAAAAGATAACAAAAATAAAACCCTTTGTGTGGTTGTTGTAAAGTTTACATGAGCTAATAGACGTACAGTGGTTAGAAGTGTCCTTGGCACATAGTAAGCGTCCTTTAAAGGTTGTTTTTGCTGTTTTTAGTAGTAGTAGTGAATCCTGCCTTTCTTTGGGTCTCATCATCATTCCTGCATTTTCTGACTACTACATTCATGAGTATTCAAGACATGTATGCACAGCTGACAGAATGTAGGAATAGTTATTCCTGTATTACAAAGTGTTAAGACTTGCCTTCTTCAAACCTTTGGGTTTATAAAAAGTGAAAACAAGAGATGACTCTTTTTGAAGAGTAGATAGTGGAAAATCATTTTATGTTTTTACCATCTTAATATCTTTGATATTGTGCTTTAAGTCTCTCAATATAATATAAAACAGAAAACCACATTTTTTCAAGTTTCTGTGACTTAGTACAATAAGATATAATTTCATGAAAAGTCCTAACATGAGTAACCTAGGCCAAAAATAGACATGTCAACCTAATAAGCGATTTTGTTGTTCTTTTGAAAGGCAAGACCTGTAAACTACAGAGTATAACAGTCTTTCTTTTTTTTTTTTTTTCCCCTCACTGCCTCTTTGATTTGGCCTTTATTCAAAATAGGCTGTCTGAAATGACTTGACTTATGGAATAAGCAATTTAGGCAGCAGGCTTCTTCTCTTCTGTGGTGGGTTTCTTTTTTGCTGGCTTCTTGGTAGCTGCTGCCGCTTTCTTTCCCAAAGGCTTCTGTGGCTTCTTAACACCAGCCACCTTCCTGCCTTTCTTCCCGGCTACAGGCTTCTTGCTTGGAACCCCCGTCTCATCCAGTTTGGCCTCTAGTGCTGCTGCTTTATGCACCCTCAGTTGTGATTCCTGGCCTGGAGAAGAATGATGTTTCAGCACATCGACTTGGCATATGGGTTTAGTTTCAACACAATTCTCAGGCTTTTCAGTTGGTTCTTCTCGAGGGCTCAGAGATGAATCTTCTTGTGTGGTACACGGAGGGCTCTCTTGATATCTGGGCTTTTCAAGATTCTGCTAAGGCCTGTATTCGTCATCTTGCACCTGGGAAGATTTTAGTTACTCTTGAGAGAGGAGGCCCCTTTACACCAAGTGCATACAGTTCATCTAACTAGCAGAAAGCATTTTCGGTCCAAATGCAGAACATCCCACATGCCCACCAGGAGCAAGCTCCAAAATGTTCAGCTTACTTACATTAAGCAGAGTAATTCCAGGAATGTTTCTGAAGGCTTTGATGATACCACTGTCTTCATTATAGATGATGCACGGTCCCCTGAGCTGGATGTGACGACCGTTTTTCATTTTGCCCCTGCTGGCTCTCATTCGCTGAGAAGCATAGACTTTTTTGATATCATTCCAGACTTTAAGGTTCTTAAGTAGCAGAGCAGCCTCGTTGGTCTCCTTGTAGGCTTCAACTTTATCTTTAACCACCAAAGGAAGTTCAAGAACTTCTTCGACATGATCATCTTTAGGCATGACCAGGGCTGGTAAGGTGGAAGCAGCCAGGGTAGAGCAGATGGAGTATCGCTTCTATGTTGTGTTCACTCTTCGATGCCCCCGATGCCATGATTTGGTTGGTGCAAACATACGGCCTCCCTGGCACATGTTTCCAAAAGCACCCTGGCCAGATTGGTGTGTCCCACTGCCTTGAACACTGGGAATTCATGCCACAGCTCGGCCAGTGTGCCAGTTTTCAGCACTGGTATGATGACTTGCCAGCTCACTCACAGCATAAGGCTGTCTGTTGTTTTTGCACAAACTGGTATAAACAAAGTTCATAATATCCAGTCTAATGGGAGCCTTGAACACAGCAGGCAAAGTAACACTTTTGCCAGTTGACCCCCTTTTCAGAGTACACCTATATCAATGGAGAAGCACACGCCATAGTGCGGAGAGGAGAAGGCCACTGTAACAATCTCTTAATGCTTCCTTCTTTCCCTATTTTGCTTTTGGGTTTCTGTGGAGAAGGAAACATGTGTGAGGTGGGCAATGCCAAAAAAGGGATGGGGAACCCAAGTCAAGTATCAACTAAGTACAGACAAAGTTTATTGTTTTTAATCAGGAACAATCAGATATGAGGAGAGACTGATTTCTATTAGGATGTCTGTTTTTAATAGTGTATTAGCATTCAATACCCTGAACATGATAGGTGTTGAAAGCATTTTCTGATGCTTGGAGAGAGAGATGACAGTGACTCGGTGCTCAGGTTTTCCCCCTTAGTCTTAGGTTATAAGATTGTCAGCATTATTTCTCTTGGATAGTGAAATAAAATTTTACTCTTTTATGGTATCATTTATTGTATAAATGTGTGTGTCTCATTTTGATTTTGTAGCTTCTAAATCCTGGAAAATGTAGGAAGTAGTTAGCCTACTGTTATTCTTATTGTGAGATCTTGATCTTTAATCTTAAATAGCCCTGTGAAATTTAGTGAATTCATTTTCAACTACTAGTCACACTTAGTGGTTACCAACTTCTGTTTTCTTTTACACAAGGGCCAACATTTTTGTAATTTCTTGGCTTATGAAGGGCACGTGCTTAGAATTACTGGGAACCATGGAGAGACAGATACTGCAGGTATTTATTTAGTGAGATTTAATAAGATAGCCATTGATATGATATTGTCATTCTTTGTCTGGAGAGATCTAAGAAAGACTAAGCAGTTGTAAGACAGTAACCACTTGTATCACTGTGTGATAACAGAAATAGGCCCTTCCCAATCACTGTGCAGGGGAATTCTTGGTATGATGGGAACATTTATTTGCTTACTTTCTACAACTAAGAGTAAAAAACTCCTTCTTTGAAGAAGTGGATTTCAACTCTGGTCTTTGAGCAGATTATCATCTTTTGCATGATTTATATATCACCTTTTGGCCACAAGTATATGTCATGGCATATTGGGCAGATTTTAATCACAAGAATAACAAGAATAAAGTTAACATATTAATAAAAATTAGTCAGGGTTCTCCACAGCAACAGAACCTATTTGTAAATATTAAAAGATTGATGTTAGGAACTGGCTCACATGACTGTGAAGATTGTCTAGTCTAAATTCCATAGGTCGGGTCGCAAGTTGGAAAACCGATGAAGATGATGCTGAATTTCCCAGGAAAATCATGCTGGTTGAAGTAGAAGAAATAATTCTTTCTCACTTCTGGAACCCTCAGTTCTGGCTTTATGACCTCCAACTGATTGGATGAGAAGATTCTCCTCTTGCTAGGATCATTCTCCTCTGTTGATTTTAGATGTAATAAACTGTCCATAGATGCAAATCCATCCATGAAATACCCTCACAGTAACTATCAGTCCAGTGATTGCTTGACCAAACACCTAGATACCATAACCTAGCCAAGCTGGCACATTATTTCTGTTGTATATACAGAATATACCATCACATGTATATTCTATTGTAATAACAAAAAGCTCAGCCTTAGGTATTCTGTGGTTCATGATTTATGCTACATTTTCACGTGAGTTTTGTAAGTTCCTAGCTATAGCCACTATCATCCATAGCTTGGTCAAAGATCAAAAACCTTTTGGGAAATTGCTATTACCAAAATGATTTCTGGTGAAAGATTCAAGGTCTCCTTCCTGGGAATAGTTCTACCAACAGAATACAGAGGGGTAAGTATGAAGTTTATGAGAGGACAAGGAAATGAGAAGACAAGAAATGAGTAATTTTATATATTTTATAACTGTATTAAGAAGGAAATAAGTGATTTCAGGCTGAGGGAAAATATGTGCAAAGAAATGGTATCATCATGAGAATATTCAGATATTCGGTAAACAGTCCAAGTGTAAACTTGGACTCTGCTGATGAAGAGGAGGGAATGGAGTAAAAATATATAAAAGTTAAAATGAACACTAGGTGACTAATTAAAGGAAGGTTGTAAGGGAGAGGAGGGTTGGAATGAACATAACGAAGTGAGCTTATTAGTCACAGACAATGGTGAATAAATCCCATTATTCCAACCATTCCTAACTAGCCTGATCAGGGTATTAAGTCATGTGCTTTTGTGAAGCCTGAAAATATGGTTTCATGTCTCAGCTATCTCAAAGTCATATGGTATAACTTTGGGAAAACAACTTCTGGGTGTTTTAAGATCTACATCTGGAAAAGAACGCTTGTTTCTCAGAGATTTTGTCAAGTTTAATTTGAGGAGAGAAGACACATTGAAATAACTATATAAATGCAAAATGCATTATCTTGTTGCCCACAGTTACAATTTGTCAACATTAAAAACGTGTATTTGCCAAATCAGTTCTTCTATGCTAATTTAAGAAATCCAGCACTGCATCCTTAACTTTTTAGTTATACTGTTGTAGCAATCTCTGGGCATACCACAATTTTGCAAACACTTGGGTCTCTTCCAGGATCTAATTTCCTTTCTCCTCTTATAAACTTCTAATCTAAATGAAATGAGGTAGTTATGGTTGAGTTCCTTTTTCTTTGACATTAACTAGTGACAAGTGTGCAATCCTTTTATTCAAGTAAAATAAACACAAAAGCTCTCATGCAGCCTAATAGTTTATTTTGTTTTCTTTGGTGACAGGAACAAGGAGATTTTTGTGAGGAAATAAAATACTTGTTTGCCAAGTATCAGTGTTAATGTGTCAAAGGTGACAAACCTCTTGAAATTCATCCAGACACCTACTAGAGGGGAATTAAGGACACAAGGAAATAATGACAATCTTTAATACCTGGGTTGGCTTCCAACATCAACTCTTGATATGGTTTGTACTCTAGTAAGCTGGGACAGGCCACCTTTGAGGTTTGCAGTCATCCCTTGTTCCTTTCACCTAGGATTAGGCAGGAAGTAACAAGAAAGGCTTGTGTTGTGACTCTTTTTCTCTGTGATCTGCTTACTCTGGGATTTGAAAATTTAAGGCATAGTGGGGGGGAAAGGAAGAAGGTCCTAGAGTAAAGTGACCCTGTGCTGTGTTTCTGAACAGCCTTCATATGTGAAGATTCACACTCCAAGTGGGGAATTCCACAGGCCTGCTGCGCTCTATTGGCTACGAGAGAGTGAAGAGAGCAAACAGTGCCTTTCTCCCCAAAAGTCTAGACAGTCTTTGAAAGTAGGGCCCTCGAATCCACACTCTAACAAATTACTCAAGAAAGTCTTATGTACATTAAAATTAAAGAACATTTACTAAAAATTCCGTCCATGTTCCTTTCATAAAAAACAAAATACAACTATTTATAACCAATAAGCACTTAACTACATTCCCAAGAAAATAATAGTGCCTGAAAGGGCAAACAAATATATCATCAAGAACTTATTCTTGTCAAATATTATGATATATTCACTTTTCTGTCATTTGCCTCAGAAAGCTCAGATTTTCACTGGATTAACTAGTGTTATTTATAAGATCAGAGAAGAAACCTTGTAGATAGATAAGCTTGTTATAGTTGTCCCACAACTTATTTGTATCAGGCTATTGGTGTTAGTTATTCTTACTAAACTGTTATTACTTACTAGACTTTCCCAGAATGACTTCTAGCTTAGATCAACAGTTTTAGAGTAAACACATACAGAGTAAAAAATGTACTGATATTTGAAAGAGCATATCAACACTAATGAATGTGTAGCCTTCTAAGTTGACTCAGTGAAAAGGGCAGTCCACGATAGGATGGGGATGTAAGTTAAGTTCACTGTACCTGTTCAGATTTCAAGGCTAGAGTTTTATAAACAAACATTTGAATTTAGTGTTAATGAAATGCTCTGCTTTAGAATCATTCAGACAACAATGTATACTATCATTAACAAGGACATGACTTTTGAGTGGGAGACAAACACCTGGCAGACGATGAAGCCGTTATTACCATTTATGGCAATGATTCAAGTCTAAATACTTGAAGCCAAGAAAAATAAAGCTGCATTATTAAGGGGTCCCACTGAAGAGAGTCCCCACTTATCTTGCACCCCTGGCTGGAGAGTCGCCTCTTCCAGAATATCGGCTATTCCAACTATCTCCTTTTATCAACTCTTAAAGGTGGACCCCATTCATGACAAAGTATAAACCAAAATAAAACGAAGAAGCACGTGGCTTGAAGATTCCTGCTGATGTGCAAATGTGGTTGAGCTTGACCTAGGTCTGTACTATACCGTATGGCAGCGACAGCTACTGAGCATTTGAAACCGGGCTAGTGTGACCCAGGAACATTTATATTTAAAAAAATATGTTACTTTGTATTTAAATTTAGAAACTGATACTCAATTATTCAAAAATGTTTAAGTATTTTTTGGAGCACCATGCATCTGGAAATCTACCTTTTAAACTGCTGTACATTTTATGAAACCTAATACCAATAAAGTATTTTTAATAAAAATCCAGTATGTGATAAACTTCTCTCTCAGCACTGTGGTTAATAGCACAAGTGCAGGAATGTCCTTTGTGAACTAGAATGGATGTAGGTCACTATTGCAGGGTAGTGGGAAGGTGGAAAAACAGGGAAAAATATAATTAATGTAAACTATGGGCTATAGTTTACAGCAATATTGTAATATTCTTGCATCAATGCAAAGACATATTGTGTTAATAATAGGGGGGTATGGAAAAAATATGCCAAATGTATGCTACTGACCATAGTTAGTGGTACTAATCAGATGATATTATCTCATAGTCAGTAACAAATGTTCCACTACGGTGTGGTATGTTAATGAAGGGTTGTTGTATGGGAATTCTATACATGTGTGTGATTGTTTTGTAAGTTCACAACTTCTGTAATAAAAATATATTAAAGAGAAAAAAATCTAGTATACAAATTGAGATGTGCTGTTCAAGTTTAAAATACAGACTGGATTTTAAGAAAATATGAAAAAAATAATAAAATATCTCAATAATTTTAAATATTGTTTACTTGTTGAAACGGCACATTTTTGATGTATTGGGTATAAACTATATTATTAAAATTAATTTCAACTGGTTTATTTTTGCTTTTTTGATGGAAATACTAGAAAATTCTAAATGTGACTTCCATTATATTTCTATGGGATAGCACTGATTCAGATGTTTATAGCAGACCTAGATTTCCTTAGAATTGTGTACTGAGAAATCCAGTTAAAATAAATCCATTCATTTTAACACCATGGTCCTAAAAGGGACTAAATGTACATTACTGGGTAGAAACAATAAATAAGTTATGATCTTTGAAAATACTTTGACTATTCTGTAACTGAAAATACATATTATTAACCAAATGAAACTATTGCCATCCTAATGGTTATCGACTGACCAAACCAACTAGGAATATTTTGAGTGAGAACCAAGTATTTACTAAAATCTTTTTCTTGTTTCAGATTTCCTACCCGTAACTTCTAAAGAAATGTATCTTAGTCATGGTTAGCTACACAAAATATGTTGTTCCAATTATATGAAATGATGCATTTAAGTCAGGCAATACATATTTATTAATCATCAACTCAGATGTGGAATGCACCAACCCTCAGAGAGGAATACAGCTGTGCTTAAGACTTCATCCTTGCCCATGTGGGACATAGAAATCAGGTACAGTAGGCAAGACACAAGTTTAAAATAATGGAAATAGAAAACTTGGTGATAAAGGATCAAATTTGGCAGATTGGGAATTTTGGAGAAAGCCAAATAAATGTGAACTGAGGTTGTTTGAAAAGCTGTATGGCAAAGGTGGGGCTTGAGCTTAGATGGTAAGGTTTGCATGGACAGTGGGAGTTCAGAGAACTGCCCATTGACTATTGAGTCTCCATTGGACACTCGTCATTTTTCTGCACCAACGTCCTTGAGAAAAATGATCTCATTTATTGCACTGTTCCTATCCCAGTACTTTTGATGCCTGGCACATAGTAGGTATTCAGAGGATATTTATGAATGGCATGAATATCTTAATATCTGAACTTATTCTCTCCTGAAGAAAGTGAAGAGGGGCTGGGTTGGTTCTCAGCTAGGTTCACTCAGCATGGGAGAATAGACCAACACACTGAACTAGGCTAGGAAGGAAGAGAGTCTTTATTTGCTAGTGAGAGACTAGAGATGTACAATCTCAAATCTGCCTCCTTGAACTGCAGAAATTCTAATATTTTATACCATTGGGATGCTAATGAGTAAGAGGACAGAGCTAGACATAGGTTCCTTGATTTATAAGCATTAAGTTGAATATGGTGTGGCAGTTTGATATTATTTATGAATTCCAAAAAGAGGTATTGATTATCTCTGTAAACTTGTCTGTTCCTCTGGGCATGATACCCTTTGAATGACTTAAATTCAAAGACTTTATATTTACTTGACTAAATCAAGATTAAGGCTTTAATTTGACTACATCATTAGGGCAACTCAGTTTGAGTCCCCACCCCCTATTGTGGGCTATATAAACTGATACTCAATCAAGAAGTAAATACGCAGACAAGATACATAGAGGAAGAGAAACAGCTCCACAGACTCGGCAGAGGCCCCAGGAAGAGAGATGGGACATTTGCTTGATGGTTTACAGCTGACGTTGTGAAGAGACCAGAGCAGCTGAGTCCCAAAGAAATCCCCGGGAACAGAGACAAGCCCCATGCCAGCCTACAGCTTAGATTGGAAGAAGTTGGACCCATGGAGACATAGGAGGGAAAAGGAAGGCTGAACCCTCACAGAGCTTCAACAAGGGGCAACAGAATTTGGTAAGCAAGTAACCTTGAGTTGGACTCCTTAGGGCCTTGTAACTGTAAGCTTTTGCCCCAAATAAATACCCTTTATAAAAGCCAACCAATTTCTGGGAGTTTGCATTAGCACCCCTTTGGCTAATACACATGGTAGGTGGGTACCAAGCCAGGGTGAATTACAAGGTTATAATCGTCATCAGAGATCAAGATTCTGGATAGGAGAGTATATTGCAGAGGTTAGTCGCAAGGCTGTCCATGTAGATATCCAAAAAGGAGGGTGGAGAGGTTACATACAAAGGAGAGGCTAAGTTTAGCATAGCCATAAGCAGGGATGAGATTGTTTAGAATGATCATCATGACAGCAGGTCTAGGCTAAATCTAGCCAGTTTCTGCAATTTCAGATATTAATATTTTGTTATTTTTAAAATATATTTTTATTGAAGTATATCATTCATACATGAACATGCATAAACAATAAGTGTATAGTAGAGGTTGTGAACTTACAAAATAAACATGCATAACATCATACGGGGTCCCATACATCACCTCTCCACCAACACCTTGCACTTTTGTGAAATATTTGTTACAAATGATGCAAAAGTATCATCAAAATATTACTACTAACTATAATCCCTATCTGACAATTGGTGTATTTTTCCCCCAACTCACCCTATGTTTAAAAAACATATTTTTATTACAGAGGTTGTGAACTTACAAAACAATCATGCACATGTGTTGAATTCCCTTACAGTACCCCTTCCCCAACACACCACACTGTGGTGGAATATTTGTAATTTTTTTAATATAAAGGCATCTATAAAATTCTTAACTCTTGATTACAAAGTTTTAGTACAGTGCCTCAATATTTAAGCTGTACTGGCTTTTTCTAGTACTGCAAAAGAGAATAATCGAAGACATGGTTATGGGTATGAACATTATGGATGTGTATAGCAACAGACCTTCTAAAGTTCCTTTTTATGATCTAAATGTGTTCAGGATTTGGAGTTGTCCTAGGTGGTGCTGTAGGGACAGATGCTGGACGTTGTGTGTCTTGTCGTGGCCCACGGGGTGGACTGGGGGAGAGTGTGGACTACAATGCAGACCACTGTCCATGTACTGCAGGGGTGCCCCAGAATGTATTTGCCGGGTGCAGTGGATGTGCCACAATGATGGATTGTTGATGTGGGAGGGGTGGGGTGGGTGAGGTGGGGGGGTATTTGGGAACCTCATATTTTTTTAATGTAACATTTAAAATAAAATAAAGAATTAAAAAATAAAGTCCTTAGTAACTCTGGGGAAAAATAAATAAATATAGTGAAAATAGCTCCTAACTTTCTCACAGGGTGTTTGGACACATTCACATTTTAAGTGAAAGGACTTTATAATGTGCTAAGTAAATCCAAGATTTCGCTATTACTGGGCCAGGGCCAGGTACTTACTCATCTTTGTAGTTAGCACATTGTATAGATAGTCAATAAATGATTGTTTAATAAATGAATTAAGGAATGAATGGGAAGTTCCTCCTCTTGCTGCTTTCTGTATTTCCATTTTTATCTGCCTGAAAATGCAGATAACCATTCAGAAGAAAACAGTCTAAATATGAGTAAGTACGCTTTGTAGTCGTTGCTTATGAATGAAGTTGATATGTATTAGTCCATGGACATATCTCTTTTGCCTTTTCAGTACCTTTTCTAAAAAAAAATTTTTTTTTTTGCTTAGATAATTAGTAATCATTCAGATTGTTGAAGTTTCCTGTTAAATGGTCTCAGGATTGAGCTTTTTATCCTATTAGAAAGCAGATCTTAATTAAAATATACCTTCACATTGCTCATGTGGACTCTCTTAAGTAAAACAGTTACAGAAAAATATAAAAATATTTTCTGATCCTGATTCTAAATTATTGAAAGCACATAATTTTTATGGGACAAGGGCAAGATTGTTATCAAAGAAGATAATGCATAAAAAAATGCTAACTTTTAAAAGAGTCATCATCTTAACAGAAAAATTTGCATACTTGAATGGTTTATTTTGGAAGTTCTAAGAGTGATTTTGTTACTATATTATAGGTCTCTCACTGCATGTTTCCTAAATATTTTGACCTAAGGCTAAAAGGCTAGAAAAGTTTTGTTACCACTCCCCAAAAGAGAAACAAACTGCAGATCCTAAAGATTAAATTCCCAGCACCCTGTCTCCAAACTCTGATATCCATCTTGCTGAATATTCCTTCCTTTTGGTCCCACAGCTATCACCCTTCTCCAGGCCCTTGATATTTGATGCCTAGATTATTGCTTTTTTTTTTTTTCCCCAACTGTTTAATCCACTTTTGACATTTGCTGCAATTAAATGCATTTTACAGATTGGTGCCAGTTCAGTTTTATAAACCACTGCTGTCCTTATGTCTCCTGCCTCTTGAATCTACATTGGCCTCTTCTTGCTGTGACTTGACTGTCCATACCTGACCCATTGAACCTTATTTATCTGTCAGTTCTTCCCCACAGGCTGGACTTTCCATTGTCTTCCTCCCACATTCCAAAGTCCCTCTCACTGCTGGGACTTGCCTGCCTGGAATTCTCATCTCTCACCTTGGCTGTGGAATTCTCATCTCTCACCTAGTCTGAGCCTTGCTGGCCTGGCTCCAGTGCTAACTCCGTGAAACCTTCCTCTAGTCTATCCCTACAAAGAGTGACCACCCCACTCACTGTCTGAAGCTTGGGAGAACTTTCTAGTTGTACAATTGATTTACCATTTATATAATTCTACTTTCTAGTCTTATCTTTCATCTGTGTGTCCTAAGTGGAAATTTCTTAACTGAATTAAAACAAACAAACAAGGTTCAGGGAAAAAGAATCTCTACATAATAAAAGACATATACACACACATTAAAAATATAAGCAACATGCCACTACTTTCTGTAATAAAAATTATCAATATATGAAGTATATAAACATACTAGAGCACTTGGAGTTGAAGCAGTTCCTGCAGAACTCGTGGTTCTTTCTTTATCCATGTGTTTCGAAAAGCTCATCTGCTCTAACCAGGCAGCATGTTCATTCTTAAAGCACAATACAAATCTGGTTTGGATCTGCTCCTTTTATGCTGCTGTCTTTCATATTGCTTTTTCATGCTGCTGCTTCCTGGTTTGCTGGTATCAAAGGCTAATTTCACTATGTCTGAACCCTGAGGCTCCTCATGTGAAAGGCCTGCTTTGTGAATACCTGATATATAAATTAAATATAATACATTTTTAAAGGTACTTTTGTATTATGGCCTCCTGTGATTGTACATTTTATTGGGAAAGCCCTGCTCTTAATAGATAGGATATTCTACATACTCATAGATAGTGTGGTAACAAGATGTGCCTCCACATTTATGGCCCTTGATCTTTACTATCCAGAGATTCTTCTCAAAAGATCAAACCACAGCACACTTGGCTTTTGGCACTCAAAAACTCGGGCTTTGATGGTGATCAAGTATTGCATGTGATGTGGCGGGTCTTAAAAAGGACTCTTTAGAAGGAAGTGAAAGCAGTGTACACTTCTCTTTTGTTTCAGAGAAAAGATTGCCAAAAAAAAAAAGCACACAATTTATGTGAGTATTTTCTCTCCTTTTGGTTTTGACTAGATATTTACCATTATGAGAAAGTGCCATGGAATGCATGTCATTTCATTCTGTTTAAGCTGGCACTAAAACCCTGAAGAAAATGTATGCCATGCATATCAATAAACAGACAAAATTTCACACCTTCACACATATTCAGCATACTTTCCCTCCTACTCTCCCTTCCACCCCCTACCCCAGCCTCTCTTTCTCTATCTCCCTTGCTCCCTTGTTCCCAGGTTTTCCACAGGCTCTCTCGCTGCTCTTTTCATCCTGCTTCTCCTCTTATGTCCATTTCTTTATCACCTTCATGACAATATCTCCTCAATACATCCTTTCTCTCTCCTCTGAGTCTCTATTCTCTTTATATTTCTTTCTTGTGAAAGGAAAATCCATGTCTCTGCTCTGGTAAAATGCTGGCTGCGTAGGAGCTATGTAATGTGTAAACTTGTCTTGTTAGCCCACCCTAGTAATAGTCTGTTTCTTCTATATGAGTTCTTCTAGTGTGGTAATTCAAATAAAACTGTCTAACAGCCTCCCACAAAACACAAAGAATCCCTTCTTGAAGATGAAAATTGCTTCAGGATAAATGCTGGTCATTCCAGTAATAGGATAAACTTCAGCTATTTTTTTTTTTTAATTAAAAAAAATTGTGCCAAAAAACTGTGTTTGCCACAGCTCAGGCAGAGAATAGGGGTTCTGATTTTTAAAAATCTATCTTACATGGGTCTTCACATAAGTAGAAGTTAATAAAATTGAAAATTCCTTCTATTTTAGATGTAATTAAATGTTTCTTTAGTCCTACAGGAGAAACTTCAAGTTGTGTTACAGCATGGTACTGTGAAGGCTTTAGAGTTAGACAGACTGGGTTCAAGTCCCATAGTCACATTTCCTCCACCAGCTAACCATGTGATCTTTTCAAATTCCTTGACCTCTAGAGCCTTAAATATCTAATGTAGATAATTAGGCTTCTTATTTTATTTTCTTATAAGGATTAAATGAAGTAATGCCTAGCAAAATGTCTGGTATATAATAAGTACAAATAAATATTAGCATTATTTTTATTATTATTTATGTTGCTATTTTTATTGCTGGTATTGGAGAGATCCTAGCTTACTTAATAGCCAGCCTATAGTACTTGCTCATTAAATGTTAAATTTCATTTATTCGGTGCCATTATAATTAATGTAGTATACAAAATGCATCAGAATGTACTAATGAGTGGTTGAGATTATTACATCTTACAAAAGCTTTACCAGCTGTGTGCTAGGGCGTTATTTAATTTATCATGCCTTTGAGATTGTTTGGAAATTTAGGGATCCCTTGTATAACTTAGCACTGTGGGTTGTAGCTAATGACTTGAGGTTTGGAGAGCATAAGTCCTGGTCAAAAAACTAATTATTCAATTTACATTGTATGTAACAAATACAAAGTTAGGAATATTAAATATTTTATGATAAGGAGGAGCTACTTTTTGATACATAATCCTCTTACTGGAGTCCTTTATAAATGGGATGAATACAGAGAGAGAGAGAGAGAGAGAGAGAGAGAGAGAGAGAGAGAGAGAGAGAGAGAGAGAGAGAGAGAGAGAGAAAGTCCATAGAAGACAGAAAGCAATGAAAACCAGAAGTGAAGGGAGAGACCAGCAGACACCCGCCATGTGCCTTGCCATGTGATTGAGGAGCCCAAGATTGCTGGCAGCTCTTCTTCAGGAAGAAAGTATCACCTGATTATGCCTTGATTTGGAAATTTTCATGGCCTTAGAATTGTAAGCTTGGAAGCTAATAAATCCCCATTGTAAAAGCCAACCAATTTCTGGTATATTGTTTTTGGCAGACTAGTAGACTAAAACAATAAGAAACTGAGACAGAGAAAGGTTAAAATATTTCCCATTTTCACAAAGAGATTCAAGTTGATCAGGGCCTAATTCAGATACTTTCATCAATTTGTTAACAATCCAGAGGGCAGAGAAAACAAAAAAGATTTGATTGTGTGCTCCGGGTTAGGTATGTGAATAATATTGACAAATTCTACGTGTCTATGTGAAACACTTCCTGTCCCTTATATGAATTTGAATTTATCTCTGCTTTGTGGATCTTGGTTGTACCCTTTGTATCACATCTCTTGTTTTACCTTCTACTATCCACACAGAAGAATAGCAGCAATTGCTACTGGACTTTCACTAATTCACCAGGATAGCTCAATCAAGAGATGATTCCACACAGAATTTGTTACTCCAAAAGAGAGTCAAGAAAGAAGTTTACTTGGTACCATCAATTCAGAAGTAGCTACCAAGCCTGAAAAAGGACACTTTGACTCAAGTCAAGTATAGGATCCTGAATGACTGAGAACAATTTTAGCCACTAGAGGAAACATAAATCTTTACCCCACTTGCTGCCATGTGCAGCCATGTGGGGATTCTTACTTTAGTGTTATTTTTGGTCTCTGGGAATACTAATACTCAATTAGATGTCTCATAAACATAATTTTTAACCCACTTAGAAGAAACAGTGGGAAATCATAGTCTATTACATTTAAAGAGAAACATTTTCTTTAAGTTTGATTTTCAGTTCTCCTGTATCCAGCTGTCTAAACCCTCCCCATTTAAAATATCTTCCTTTTATTTTTTAAAGATTTCTTGTATTTTTTTAATAACTTGATTGCACATCTGTATATGGAGTTTTTGAGAAAGCTAATTTGAAATAGTTTTAAGAAAATGAGACATTTATTAGCCCATATATACAAACTGTAGCTACCTTTAGGTCTGACAAAACTGGGAGTTGACCACCATCAGGATTCTATGTCATTCATCTTTTTCTTTTCTGTTGGCATGATTGCACCTTTCTCTGAGATTGCATTCCCTGCTGGCCAGGAAATGTTTCTGTGGGAAGACCTCATTCAAATCTTTGCAGTCTAATATGAGAAAAGAATTTGCTTTACCTACACAAGGTTGATCAATCTCAACAGTGGGGTCTGAATAACTCGGCTCAATTAAATCCCTACATTCTAGCCAGCGAGGTGGAACTCTATCATCCTCTGCTACCACCAGAGCCACATGTCCAAATGAGAATTTCTTAGAAGAATGGGTGATATATGAGGGGCTGAAATAATAAATGCCAAAAGGATCTGATATCATGAAATGTTCACTTATTTAGTGTTTTTTTTTTCCCTATGAATTTTTTCTCCCTTATGATGGATTCTTTACTCTTCAGATTGCTTAATTCTGGTTTTTCTGTAATGCTTTTGTCTCAGAGATTTGTTCTAAGTCACAGTTACATTGTCCTTACTTGCTCTCCTTGAGAGCTGTTATGACAGATGCCCTAAAGTGTGTGTGTTGCCCTTAACCACAATTTCTTCTCTTATAAACTATCTGCATTTCTGTTTTCTATCTCTGGAAATTATCATCATTCTTATCAAAAATACTTGAGGAATGCCCATTTCAATATAATTCCTGTAACTTTTATTCCATGATGGGGTAAGTTCCTCTTTTTTGGCATAATTCTGCACTCCTAGAATATGCATTTTTCCTTTTCTATTGTTCACCATTTCCATGTTCAATAACTAATAATATCCCCAGCAATTTCTCTCATTTTACTTAGTGATGAGATATCTGAATTAGCTTTTGCTACAACACAATAAATATCATGTACAATTTTATTATTGCTGTGCTTATGCAGTGTCAGTCACAAGTGAATCTTAACGTTATTACACAAATGGTTTTATATTGTCTAAAATTCCCATTCCAGTAAAATTTTAATAAATATTTATGAGGGCCTGAAAAATGCCAAATTAAATATAGAGTTAGGTGGGTAAAAAGGTATTACAGTACTCCTTCCGTATTCACAGAAGATCGTGTATAGAAGGCTACATGAATAGACTATTATGCAATTGTTTATTCAAATCACTAAACACCTCCTCTTTGCAAAGTTATTTCATGGCTTCTGGCTCTCTCTCTGGGAAGAGGCCTCTTTTGGATACTTTGACCTTTTGTTCTCTTAAATGCCTTCTAATCACCTTTTTCATGGGGAAGTTTATTAGGGGAACAAAACCATCTCAGGTAGCTACAGAAGATGTCACCATCTAGAGATGGGGCAAGAAAAAAAACCAGGGAGATAGCACAAATCAACAATACTGAGAATGAAATGCACTAAAACTACAGATACAATAGGGACTGAAAAATTTGTGAGAGTGGTATGACCAGATTCCAGCAAAAGCCTGAAATTTTAGATACTAGCAAAATATTATTAACCTAAACTAAGAAAAAAGAGAAATCATGAATAAATCAGTCACCATGAAAGAAAGCCAATTAATGGTAAATGTCTTGCTTACTTCTCTCAATACCAAGTGACACCAGGCCTAGATATTTATAGGAAAATTTAAAGGAGATCTTTAAGAATAGAAAACCCCTAACTTGGGATCAGAGAGTTAAAGAAGAAAATTATCTAGCTAGATCACTTTATGAAGTTAGAATAACTTCGATGATAAAAATAACTTTAAGGATAGAAAAAGAAAAATTATAGTATATTTTCATTTATGAACATAGTTGCAAACCTCTTGATATCACATGGATAAAATATTTTCAGCAGTGCATAAAGAAAACTATATAATCATCAAGATGCAAGGATGATTCAACATTTGAAAATCTGTAAAATTTAGGAGATAAGCCCACATGGTTATTTCAATAGATGAAGAAATAGCATTTGATAAAATTCAATATTAAATTTTGAAATTCTTAGTAAACTAGGAATAGGGGAATTTTTTAGTTATTCTCAAGAGGAGTACTATGAACACCTCCCCCAAACTTCATAGTTATTTGGAAAACCTTGTAAGCATTCCTATTAAAGTCAGCAACAAGGTAAAAATGTGTATTGTTTTTCCATTTTTCAGTGGTATACTAGATGTCTAGCCAACTTAACAAGGCAAGAAGAAGAAGATGTGCAAGAACTTAAAAGGAATAGAAAAAGAATATTTTGCAGATAATAAAATAACTAAACAGAAAATCCAAGAAAGTCACCAAATATATCATTAAAGCTGTTTAGAAAGGAGTTTAGCATGTTCAGTAATATCAAGGTCAGTATATATGAAAAAGTAGCAGTCTTGGAATTCAGCAAAAAACAATGAGAAATTGTCAGAGGGAAAAACATACACCATTTCTGATAGGAAGAATAACACCCCCCCCCAAGATATCCATTCTGATGAGGGTTAAATTTGCATCTGGAAATAAGGTTGCTAGACAGTTAATTTTAAAATAAGGAGATTATACTGGGTTATCTATGTAGGCTCTATGCCATTTGAATGTGGAGGAAGGGGACAGAAGATGCCTTGACCTACAATTACTAGTTTTGAAGATGGAAGGGGACCAAGAGCCAAGGCTTTAGCAGCTAGAAAAGAAAACAGATTCCTACCCAGAGCCACCAGAAAGGAACACACTGTCCCGACATCTAGATTTTAGTCCACTGAGACCAATTTCAATACAAGGTAATAATACATTTCTGTTGGTTTAAGTCACCATGTTTGTGCTGATTTTTTATAACAGCAATAGGGAACTAAATACCATCCAGAGCAGAAGAAAACCACAAAAAAGATGTGGATTTATTGCCCAGTCTATCCCTAGTCCAATCCTTTTGCTGTACTTTTTATAGAGCTGTTTTTATAAGATACATTCACTGTTCCCCTATTCAAACAGATTTTCTTGACTCCCTATTGACTGAAAGGGAAATTTGCATTTGTGCTTGTGACTTACAAAGCACTCTACAACTGATCCCAATGCATCTCTGACCTCATTTCCTATCATTACACTATGCAGTCTCTCACACCTCTAGGCTTCAGACCAAGCATTCTTTCATGAACTCCCCTCTTCATTTCTTGTCAGCAAACCCTTAATCATTCAAGATTAATAGCAAATTTCATCTTCTATGTAAAACCTTCTATGATTATACTTTCCTTCCCACCATTCAAAGTGTTACTTTCTCTCTCTCTCTGCAATCAGAACACTTTGTTTATGTCTATTATCGTTCCTCCCAGGTTTATTATAATTTCGTCTGTTTGTCTGCCTTTCTCCAAGTGGGCTGAATGTTCTTCTGCCTCAACGTTGGTGCCTGGCACCTAATAGGCCTCAGTAATTATTTGTTAAATAAATGAATTTGTAAATGTATCTTGTCTTCGTATTGAAAGGGAGTTTTGTTTCTCTTTCTACACTTTCTAGGTCCAGACTGGGGGTTTAAAACTCCTGGAAATAGGACTTAGTGGGATTTTACACTTAAGTTTCATCCGGGTTTATGACCTTTTAGGATGGTCCCCAAATTGGGCTCATGAAACTTGTCATAAAATTAAAACAAAATAAACCGATTTCTTGTAAATGCTTATTTATCATAACTACACAAAATCTTATGCATTAGATGCCATATAAGATGCATAACATCATACAGGGCTCATATGTCACCCCACAACAAATCCCTTGCATTGTTGTGAAACATTTGTAACAAATTATGAAAGAATATTTTCAAAGTAAATACATTTGGTATATTTTCCCCCAACCCACCCTAATATTTTTGTTTATAAACCATATAATTTACCTAATGTGTACAATCAGTGGCATTTGGTATAATCACCAAGTTGCACTTTCACCACTTCAATCAATATTAGAACATTTTCATTACTACAAAAAACAAACCACTATTATACCCATATGTTATCGCTACTATTTACAAATCCTATGATGTTCTTTCACCCTCAGCCCCTGCTAAATTTTTTTCCAATCTTTTCTCTCTGTTCTCTCTTTACAATTTCAGTTATTCTTTCCTCTATGTCACTGATTCTTTCTTCCATAATTTCAAATCTGATGCTGTGTGTCTCTATTGTATTTTCAATCTCACTCATTGCATCTTTCATTCTCATAAGCTCTGTTCTTTTTCTATCCAAGGTTTCAGACTTTTTTCTGTTCTCACTTAGTATCTTCTTAATGTCTTTTATTTTTTAGCCATATTGTCCTTTATTTGATTTAGAAGAACCTCATTGATCAGCTGTTTCAAGTTATGTGTCTCATCTGGAGCTTTGATTTGTTTCTTTGCCTGAGTCATAGCTTCCTTTTTCTTTGTATGGCCTGTATGTTTTTTCCTGATGTCTAGGCATCTGATTCTGATGCTGAGATTACTCTGATGTTCTGTTTCTCTCTCTTGCCTAGGGATTTACTTTTAAATAGCTGTGTGCTACCATTGTTCTTTAATTCTTGTTTTAAGTCATTCTAGATATTTATGATTGCTTCTATACAACTGCTTAAACCAGGACTAATGACCCAGTAATGAGATGCAAGCCAGTTTCCATGGGCCTTGGAGAGGTGGGCAATAAAGGTATCTGCTTGCCTCTATTATTTATTTATTTTTCCTTTTTGTGTACTTTCTGGTCTGGCCAGCAGAGGTTTTTGGTAGACCTCTCAGCTCAGACCCCAGGTGCTAGGGGGGAATACATTTAGAGTGACTCCTCAGGCAGGTGAGCAGTACAGAAACCATGTCCAGGCCTAGTCAAGGCTCACAAGCAAACTTTCTTAGAGGCTGTTCTCTCATCTTGATTGGTCACACCCTCCTTCCTTCTGCCTCCTCAGCAATGAGCCTGGGGCAGTATAGCAGTTGAGATTATTTATGAATTCCAAAAAGAGAATGATTATGTTTTTAAACTAATCTATTATGTGTGCAATACCCTTTGATTATATTGGATTCAGTTGAGAGGCTCTTGATTAAATTACCTGTTAGGATGAGGGCTTTGATTTGATCACATCAATAAGGCACGACTCAGGTTGAGTTCCTGACCTCTTGAAAGGCCTATATAAATGGATCCTTACTCAGGAAGGCACACAGAGGAGGAGAGAACTTGGTCATTTTGGTCCTGTCATGTGACAGAGAGGAGAAGGTTCAAACAGCTAAGGCCCCAAGAAAAGAGATGAGACATTTACCTGGTAGTTTGCAGCCAAAGAGAACAGAGCAGCTAAGCAGCTGAGAAGGCCCTAGAGACCAGGTAGAAATCAGTGACCATCTTGCTTCAACACATGGCAAATGACTTCCGTGAAAAAGCAATCTTGAGTTGGACTCTTTAGGGTCTTGTAAATGTAGACTTTTACCCCCAAATAAATACCCTTTCTAAAAGCCAAAAGATTTCTGGTATTCTGAATCAGTACCCTCCTGGCAGACTAATACAGAATTTGGTGCTGGGAGTGGGGTCATGCTTATGCAATTACCAAAAATGCTGGGATGGTTTTATAAAATGGGTAAGGAGTTTTTTTTTTTTTTTTTTTTTTTGAGAAATTGTGAGATGCTTGATGGAAAAAGCCTAGATTGCTTTAAATATACTGTTGGTAGGAATAGGGTCTTAAAGAGACTTTTGATAAGCCTTAGAAGGAAATGTTGAAACTATTATTGAAAACAAAAGAGAAGGTGATCCATGTTTTAAAATTGCAGAGAACTTAGCAAGCTTGACTCTTGATGTTATTTGGAAGGCAGAATTTGAAAATGATGAGCCGGATTTTTAGCTGAAATGTTTTCCAAAATAAACTTGGAGAATGTGGCTTGGCTTCTCCTTGCAGCTTATAGCAAAATGCTAGATGAATGAGATAAGCTGAGAACTGAATTGTTGGACACAAAGAAACCAGAAACTGATTCTGGAAATTCCAAGCCTCTGGAGCTCAAGCCCCCAGACAATAGTGCCCCATATGACAAATTAATTAAACTTGGAACTTGTAAGTCAGGATTGAAAATGCAGTTATCCAGTAAAGACTGTGGAAAGTCTTGGTGTCTGGTGGCTTGGACCCTTGCTACCTGCATGGTAAACCAACAAGCTTTCTGGGAGATCTGTATGAATAAAAGCACTGTCAGACTGGACTAAAAAGGATGTGGAATGGAGAGATGGAAGGGGAAATGGCTTTAAGAGGAAAACCATGGAAGATGAGGTCTGGAATTAAGACATCTCTTTGGGCCAAGAAAGGGACCCCACCCATGTGAAAAGAAAGGGTGAGTTTGCCCCAGCATTTGAAGAAGTTGGATATTCCAGCCTGTTGTTCAGAGAGAATTTTTATCACCCCAGGCTACAAAGAGAGTGGTGCATATTCCCACGTGGTTGGGGAGAGTTAGGTCACCATCCCACTTATCTGAGGGAGGAGAGTCTGTTCCCCATAGGTTGGTGAGAGTGAGGCTGCCATCCCATTGCTCTAAGGGTCTGGGCTTATTCCCCATAGATTAGGGAAGGCCAAGTCACCAATTCACTGTTCAGAGGGCTTGGGCCTGTATGGCAGAAATTAGGGAGAATGTTGCCACCACCTCACTGTACTAACGGAGTTGAGACTATACCCCTGAGATTGGGGAAAGTGTGGCCATCACCTCAATATTCTTGGAGGGTGAGGTTGGGAACTCGGTTGCCACCCAGATGCTTTGTGAGGGTTGAACCAAGAACATGGCAATTAGGCAACCTGTGAAAAGGGTGGGCCCCCATTAGGTCCCCAGAAGGAGAAGGAACCATCATCTTAAGAATGACTCTCAGACTTTGGAATCTAATGGAGTATGCCCTGCAGGTTTTCAGAACTATTGGGGACCTGTGATGCATGTTTCCCTCACAAATTTTCCTTGTGGTAGTGCAAATGTTCATCCTATGTCTGTCCCTCTGTTTGTTGGAAACAGGTAACTTGTTTTGTAGGTTTCACAATTCTATTGCCACAGGGGACTTTGTGTCAAGACAATCTGTGTTTCTATAACTGATAGTGATGTGATTTTGTACTTAGCATGCTACTGAAAGGATTTAAGGTTTTTTGAATATTTTAATGTCTTTTTGGTATTCAGAAGGTAAAGTGTGAGATTATTTATGAATCCCTAAAATAGGAAGATTATATTTGTAAACTAATCTATTATTATTAGATATCTCTAAATACACTTTATAAAAGCCAACAGCTTTCTCATACTCTGCATCAGCATCCTTTTGACAGACTAATACAGGCAGTAGAAAGGGCGTGTGAGAAGGCAAATTATCTTTAGCTCCCTGCTGGTTCTCAGTGCAGAGAATGTTGTGGCCCCTCCAGCCCTGGAAGTGTGTGACCCCTCCAATACAGCATACCAAGGTCATTGGCCAAAGTTTGAATTTGCTGTAAGCTGTGTCTCTCCATCTCCCCTTCCTTGGGAAAGAGGACCCCTGTAACCCCCAGTTCTAATCCAGGGGACTATAGGACCCGCTGCTGCTTTTTCATTTCTACTTATGGAATTTTTCAGCCAGCCAGCTTTCCTTGCACCTCTCTCTTCTGGGTGGTATCTCATCATCTCTGGGTGTCCTGAGCCCCAGAGCAGCCCTCTAGATAGCCTCTCCCTGTCCTCTAGCTATTTTCTTCTGGGAGATAAGTGATCCCTCTGCTCTCTAATCCTCCACCTTCCCTAAAACTCCCCTTTCATTTCAATCGCTCACACTCAAAGGCATGAGGGCTCAGACCTTTCAGTCATTTTCCTCTTTGCTCTTGGGGCTCAGGGTGAGGAGCATGCAGGGAATTCACTCAGCCCACAGTGCAAAAGGCCACACTAGGGTGTTTCCCCCAATCCCAACACTTGCAAGCCCCAGTAACTGTTTAAATCAGGAGTGGCAGAGAGAAAAGAGCTAGCAACAGAGGGGAAGGGAACCACAGTTTTTCCAAACTTCCCAGAAAGCCCTTAATTCAATTTGTCTCAAGTTCTAATCCAGTGATTTAGTTACCACCTACACTGTCCTACTGTGCCGGTAGATCATATGTTGTCTTGGTATTGATTAAAAATATAGCAACTATTATGAATTTGTAAGTAAGAATGATAAAAGTGTCTTGGTTTGGGTGCTCTCAAGAGCCGACCTGAAACAAGGATTTCAGTGAAAGTAGTCTGGGGAAAGTGATTCAAGGAAGCAGGTTGAAGGAGTGGAGGAGCCAGACAGGGGAAGAAGAAAAGCCAATGGAGAGTGCTGATGGGGCAGGCCCTGCTCTGGGTAGCAGGGCAGCAGCCTCTGGGAGATGATGTAGAATCTTCTTTAGAAATGACTCCTTGATGGGAGAGGAAGTTGTGGTCTGGGGCTTTGTTCCCCAGAACTTTCAACCCACCTTTGTGCCTGGGCTAAATATGCTCCTGTGATGTGAGAACTCCCCCAGCGTGAGGGTTGCTTTTTTCACTCATTCTTTTGAATTTGATTTTAGTTTCTGAATGGTAAAAGATTTACATGGCTTAAAGTCAAAACTCTATAAAAAGTTAGAGGCAGAGATGCCATCTTACCATCCATAATCTTTTCACTCCATCCTCACTCATAGGTAACCATCTCTTTTTAAGTTTCAGATTTCTTTTTTCTTTATTTATTTTTCACTTGACAATATGTCCTTAAAATCACTCCATTAGCAGTTCCCAGAACTCTTCCTTGCTGTTTCTTTTTAGTTTCATATTATTTCATTGTGTGGCAGTACCATGGTTTTTTCAGCCAGTCTCCTATGGATGAGCATTTAGCCTATTTCCCTATTTTACTATTAAAAAAGATTCCATAATAAGTAGTTATGAGTATATGTTGTTTCATAATTTTAGAGGTGCATATTTAAGGTAAAATTCTAGAAGTGGTATTACTAGGTCAAAGAGTAAATACATCTGATGGAAGTAAATGTGGCCTTGAGGAGGAGAAAGTGGCCATGGTGGCTGCTGGGGTTGGGGGGTGGGAAGAAGAGATGTGATGTGGGGGCATTTTCAGGACTTGGAGTTGTCCTGGGTGGTACTGCGGGGACAGTTACTGGATATTGTGTGTCCTCCCATGGCCCACTGGGTGGACTGGGGGAAAGTGTAAACTTAAATGTGGACCATTGACCATGTGGTGCAGCAAGTGCTCAGAGATGTGTTCACCGAGTGCAGTGAGTGTCCCATGATGTTGGAGGAGGTTGTTGTTGTGGGAGGAGTGGGGTGAGGGGGATGGGGGGTATATGGGGACCTCATATTTTTTGAATGTAACATTAAAAAATAAATAAAGACAAAATAAATAAATAAAACAGAATAAAAAATCAAATTTAATTTTTTTTAAAAAAGTAAATACATATAGTTTTATAGATATTGCCATATTTTTATCCATAGCATAGTGTTGTTCTCTCCATCAATGTGTGGTAGGGTCAGTTTCTGCACAGTCTTGCCAACATAGTATGTTGTCAAACTAACATTTTTTTTGCCACTTTAATAAGGGTAGTTATAATTTGAATTTACCTTATTTTGAGAATGTCCTCTTCCCTTATAATTTAGGACCAGGAAATTTGTACATCTTTCTTTGGAAACTTCATTTTTAAAATAGGTTTTTAATTTTTCACATTCTTAAGTGTTTAAGAGATAGCTATGTATTAGAGTCTGAGATAAATGTTTCAGATATTTTCTCTGCCATTAGTCTTTTGACTTCATTCTCTCTCTTTTGCCATAAATAAGTGTTTTTTTAAAAGAATTTTGTCATTTAATTTATTAAACTTTTATGGTATCTGGATTTTGAATTATAGTTAAAAATATTTTCCACATCTATATTTTCTTCTAGCACTTGTATGGTTTCATTCTCTCTTTTTAACATTTAGATATCTGATACATTTTGAGTTTGGTCTGGTATATATTGTGAGATGTGGATTCACTTTTATCTTTTTCCAAATGGTTATCTAGTTTTCCCAACCCAATTTTTAAAAAGTCCAACTTTCCCCCTAATGATTTAAAATGACATTTTTATTACATAATGTTTCCATGGTATTTGTGTCCATTTCTGGTTGTTCTTTTCTGTTTTGATGGTCTGTCTGTCTATATTTGTTCCAGTACCTCACTGTTTTAAACAGAGGCATCACAGAATATTTAAACCTTATTTTTTGTAGTTTTATCTCATCTAGCACCACAAAACTCTATTTGAGTTAATAAAACAGAATTTTCTCCACCTTTTCCTTATTTTGGGATAACCAGGGTTTTCCCTCTAACTCTAATAACAAATAGCATTTCATGTTATTTTGCCTATATAGCTTTCCCAAATATGACATTTTTATGATTCCTTATACAAATTACCAAATTGCCTTCCAAAATGAAACAACCGATGCAAGAAATGTGCGTATGAGTATCAGTTCCTACAATTCTTCCTCCTTCAAAATTAATAAAATACCCAATACATTACATTTAGGGCAACAAAGCTACTAATTTCAAGTTTTTAGATTGTTAAAAAGGTTAAGCATTTTGTCATGTTTGTTTGCTAAGTATAATTTCTCCTTTTGTAAACTGCTTTCATGTTACCTTTCATTTTAGTATTTTTATTAGCTTATATGATCTTCATATGAAGACATTAATCCCTCATTAGTCATGCTCGCTGAAATGCTGACCCAGTTTATTCAATTTTTGCTGTTTTTTGTGTCTTTTTGGGGATAAACACAAAATAGATTGGAAAACTGTGACCCTTTGCCTTTCTTATTTCATTAGCATTTCTTTTTTTTTCATTTTATTTAAAAATTTTTTTTAAAAGATACTTAGATTATATAAATGTCACATGAAAAACATAGGAATTCCCATATGCCTTGCTCCCCATACCTGCCACATTTCCCCCCATTAACAATATCCTTCATTAGTGTGGTACATCCATTGCAATTGAGGACCACATTTTGGAGCATTGCCAGTAAGCATGGATTAAAATTTACGTTTAGTTTACACTTTCTCCTACCCAATTTTGTAGGTTATGGCAAGATTTATAATGACCTGTATCTGTCATTGCAGTGTCATTCAGGACAATCCCAAAAATGCCCCCATATTACACCTGTTGTTTCCTCTTCCTGCCTCAGAACCTCCAGTGGCCACTGCCTCCACATCAAGGATATAAGTTTTTCAATTGCTAGAATCACAGTACGTGTATATCAGAATACCAGTAAATCTACTTTAAAATCGTTCCTCATTTATAGGAGTGATATGTATTTATCATTTTAAATGAATGCATAATATTTATTCTTAACTTAAGAGTGGTTTTAACTTGCCTAGTGATTTTCTTCCCCATGTGAATGTAGGTTTGAAGCAGAAATTAGAAGGCAGGAGAGCTATTATAAGCAGATACATTGACAGCTTTGAGAAATGACATCTGATGAAAGGACAAGAGACTTTCTAAAACTATCAAACAGAAATTCTCAACATTATAGCCAATCTAAGGCCATTGAAGGTAGGGCAAACAGACCTCAAAGTGCCTTACAGTGAAGTTCATGAAGAGATTTCAGAGTTTTCATGAAAACATTAAATGATGTTCAGGTTCTCATGAGGCAAGAGCAAAGAAATATAAGTATAAAAACATCTCATTTAAAATTTCCAACTCAATTCAAAATTTAAAAAATTGTGCTTATAAGTAAAAAATCCTTAACTAATTGGGAAAATTGTTGAGAATAACTTGTTCCCAGAGGACCCCAGTTAGTTGACATTATATTGAAAATGTTTGGCATCTGTTTTATATGGCCTTGTAGATTATAAACTCCTTGGGAAAATGATTATGATATATTCCTCAATTTCCCTTTAGTACTGTGTATTAGCAATAATATTTGCTATGTATTGTATGCCTGCTAGGTGCCTTTGCTCTGTACATTTATATTTAACCCATTTATCCCATTTTCCCAGGAAGGAAACCAAGGCTTGGAGAAGTTAAGCTCCTTGTCCCAGAAGTGCTTGAACCCAGGACTGTCTGGCTCTCCCCTGCTGGCCAAACCCTCTCTCATACTTGACATGCTATCATGCCTAGACTCAATTCACTCTTTGCCTAGTAAACCAGCAAAAATAACGACGGGTTGGGAGTGGAGACAGGACTTATACACGTAAAATGAGATATCAAACAAATTATGATATAAAGTCCATTGATTTTAGTTGCTTTTCTCCAAGCCATTGGGCCAGCCCACCAGCCCTTACAAAGTAGCACTTAGGTTCTTCTAAGCTCTGAATGTATTTGTTTATGGAGGGAATTCAATTTCTTTCAGCTGACTCTAGGATCAAGTCGTTATATCTAGTCACATGTTAGCTGTTTTTTTTCCCTCCCTTCTCTGAATTCTTCACTGGGACAGGCTACACTTCAGGCTTGTTGATTATAAAAGAGAAACAGAGTGAATGCTTTGTCTTCAAAGCCTTCCCTGTCTGTGGCTTGGCTGTCATATGTTCTCCTACATCATTTTCTACATTCCGTCTTCAAAAATTCTTTTGTGGAGATGATGGTTTCTGCAAATCACTTTGACATGTATTCTAGCCAATTAGTTGTTGTCTCTCCCCCCTTTTCGTACTTTGGCATCAATTTTATGAGGCCTTAAAAGCATGCTTACCTAGCAAGATGAAGCTGTTTACACACCTTTCCTTTATAATTGATGAATTATTGCTTCAGAAATATTTTTGGCTGTCTTTGTCAGCATAAACTGACTTTGCAAGACAAATAGTATACTAAAAAGAGGTTTTGATTTCCACATTCAGTCTGGGAAAGCATACAAGATTTTTGCAGTTTTGTGCTGCAAAAAGGTAAATGTTGTCAGGGACTATTTTCAAATGGTCCACAAATCTGAGTGCCCGGGTAATGAAGGAGGGACTGGAATAAGTCTCTAGAGACACTGATGGACTTCTGACATTATGATACCATTTTCTCAGAGAATAAAGCAAATGCTAGAACTGAGCTGTATTATCTGCCTTCTTTGATAGTGTTTCATATGGGAGTCCCCTTAATGAAGAGGGTGGAGAAAGGAAATATTTCCTCTGATAATGCCAGTTCTGTGACACAGCCTTCAATAATGCCTAATGTAGTGCCAAAAACAAGAGGGTACTCAGTCAATAATTAAGTCTTCTAAATCTGCCTTGTAATGTATGATGCAATAAGCTTTTGTCATTTTTCTTATCTATAATGGATTGAACTCAATTAGATCACCTTTATTCAACCAACACAGAAGGGATGCCCAGTTCTACTAGTGTTGATTCAGAGCATATTCAGTTGAACATGTATAATGTTTATAGTGCAGGAAATCTTGAGAAAGTTCAACCACTTAGCATCAATGCTAATTGACTGGACTTTAATGAGTGAATTTTGGGATAAAGAGATTTGGGGAAGGATTAACAATTTGACCAATGATGTTGAAGTGAGATAGTGCATGGTATACTTAGGAAGTGGAGAGATAGATGGCACTCACTCAAGGAGAATAGGTTGGAGGAGTAGGGAAGAAATTAAAGGGGTGTTAGGGCTTAAGAAAAACTGTGGCAAATTCATAGTTTAGATATTATTCAGCATGCATCAGGAAGCATTTGAAAGATTTTGGGTAGAATGGTGAATCATCAGAGCTGTGTTTCAGCAAAGTAGTTCATGGCAAGTCATAGGATTGATTGGGGTTGGAGGGAGGCTCCTTAGACGGTGAATCTGTAACTTTCCTGCCTAAATGGGCTTTTTCCCATGCCGTCTAACAATGGCCTCGATACATTGACCCTCAAAATGGCATTCAGTTTCAGTCATGAGCAAAAATGCTATTATTCCATTTTCTGGGATGATATTCTGCTCATTCATCCCCCACCCCAATATTAACTTTTGGAGCCCTCTAATATTTTGAGACAAGGCCTTGAAAGTTACATAGTGACTGAAAGCAGACATCGGGTGAATGGAGGGAAAGGTGCTACCAGATATTCCTAAGAACATATAAAATGTCCTCCCCTTTTTCTCGTCTCCTTCCAAAGATGCATCATGCATCTTCACTAGCACCCTCTAGTTCTCATCCTCTTATCCTCATTCCCAGTGCAGCACAGGTAGGGCTCCAGTTGAAAACCTTGCCACAATAGCTCTCTATTCAAATCACACACAATCCTCGGACTATATGCTCTTCTTTATGACATTTTCAACCTTTGGGTGATTACTTTCCTCCCCCTTTTAGCATCTCTACCCACTGCTGATTCTAATGTGCTGCCTATTTAATTTAAGTTACTCTTGATGTTCATTTTAACTAGTTTTCACCTGTTTAAAAATGTTATTAGGAGCATAGTGAATCTTTTTCCTGAGTCTCACAGCCCCAGTAGATATATTTCTAAGAGGTCAGTATAGTTACCATTTTTGACAACAGTCAAGGACAATAGTCATATGTCAATTGCAAACTGTTATATTGGAAGTAAATGGTTTATATCAGAATGTCAGTTAGTGGAAAAGCTAAAGCAGTCAAGTTATCAAGTGCTCATTCTTTAAATCATTTAAATTTTCGATACCCTTCTTTGTAGAATTTTCTGAGGAATTTAAAGAAAACAGGAAAGAATATACATCTCAGTGTATAACTAGTGGTGGTTTTCAATTCAGTTTTTGTTTGGCCTCCAGAAAAATAAGGTTTGTATGAACTCTTCTGGAAATGTTTCGATTAAAACTTCAAAAAATGAATAGAAAATGCCAGAGCATTTGTCTGATTAGTACATAAGTATAGGCTGTACCTGGAAAAGAAAATACAGGAGCTTAGCTGAACTTTGATTTATTCAAGTCCATTGTGACGATAAATATATTTGAAATGGACATATGAATAAACAAATCTCAGAAACTTTGTCTAGTCCACCTGCACATCACAAGGTTTTGCTGTTATTGTTTTGTTTTGGTTTTAGACTAGGATGGTAACTTCAGCTGATGAAATATCAAAATAGAAAATATCTAACTGCTACAAATAATTATTTCCTCCTACAGTCTCCATAATATATAATTAGATGTACTGGTGGTGGTAGTAGTAGTAGTGGAAGCGACAGTGGTGATAGATAAGTGTATTTACTCTTTCTACTACCACTACCACCACCGTTTATTAAAGGTCTTATTTGATAAGACACTAGTCTGGACACTTTACCAGCATTATCTATAAATGTCATGATAACCTTACTAGGTAGATGATGCGATCTTAGTTTTGTAGAAGTGGAAACTGAGCTAAGTCTTTAAGTAAATTACCTAAAGCACTACAACTCATACCAGGTAGAGCC
Source organism: Dasypus novemcinctus (assembly GCF_030445035.2). Taxonomy (NCBI): domain Eukaryota; kingdom Metazoa; phylum Chordata; class Mammalia; order Cingulata; family Dasypodidae; genus Dasypus; species Dasypus novemcinctus. Next base: position 118,304,109 of record NC_080673.1, on the reverse strand, counting down.
AGGACTTGAATGTAGATCCCTTGCTCTAAACCCCTTCCTTGCTTGTGCTACCTTATAGTGCTGCCATGTTATTCTGTGTCTGCTTTTCTGCATCCTGCAAACGAAGGGAATTATACAATCACATGCTTTTTTTCTCTTGGGGCCAATTTAGAAGTATATAGAACTATAGTCCCTCACATTGTCTGGTCTGGACTTTTCCTCTCCTTATTCATTTAGTATCTTTTCTTTCCAGTGCACATATGCAAATAGCCTATTAATCACATGAACACATGCCAGATGGACTGGTCACTGGTCCCTTTGGTGGCTGACACAATCCCAGGTGGCTCTGCCAGTCTTTGACGTGGTAGAATGGTATCTGGTGTATTCAGATAATGTTAGCTATTCACTATTGAGATCAAAGGCCCATGCAGAAATGGAGACCACATTCTTTTCTCAGAGAGTAAGGAAGGCTTCTACTATTTAAGGATGCTTACTACATGTCTAGCACTTCCCCATGTGTCATCTAATTTCACTGTTACACTAAAGTGAAAACAATGCATTACATTACATGAATTTTCTTTTAGGGAGCACTAAAGTCTACTTAATTGAATATTGTACACGACTCCTATATTTCCCATGTTTAAAAATAACTTACATTTCTAGCTTGCAACCATAGATACTCCAAAGCACTTACTTCCTCATTGCTATCCATTGTTAAGTCTCAAAGAATGTAAACCAATTTTTTGATGTGACATAATGGAAATATGATTAGGGTGGCAGCTCTGGAGGATATAGACATAAGCAGTCCTTAAACAAATATAAATGTTTATTGCTTGGACCTTTGCCTGCTCATTAACATAAATGAGGCTTTTCCTAATGATTCTAAACTTCAGTTGGCATTTTCTTTTCCTAAGCCCATAATGCAAGTACGGTCAAGTCTACATAATTTGGTTGCTGATTGTTTGTAGCTGTTGCATGAGAGTATTGTCTCTCTAGGTTTGTGTGCACTATTGGAAGTCAGGGATCTGTGCCACACTCTGTTTATGTAACTTGTAGGCACTTGATTTCTCAGTAAATACCCTTTGTGGGATTTCTTGAGCTACTGTACATCATGTTTCTCTCCTTGTGATATAATACAGTAATAAAGTAAAGATTGGCAATAAAGAAAAGAGATCTCCAAAGGCCCATTATCTTGGTCACTGGCCAATACTATTCAAATTTGGGATTGTGGGTAATTGCCATTGGCATGATTTGCCTTCTGAACTGGGGATGTGTTTTAAACCAAGTCAAAATTGGCCTATCTTTGCTCACTATCTAGTGTGAAATTCTCCTCAGTGTTCCAAAGTGGCTTTAAAGAAGCAAGAAACAAAACAACTCAGGAATGCTTTTCTTCTTATCTTAAAGGTGAAGAGTGAAAAATGTCATAAGTACCAAATTTTTGCACTTAGCCAAATATAATTGTGCGACTTCGAAAAATATGAAGGAATAAAATAGAAAATGGTATATTTTGGGGGTTTTGAGCATATTTAAAGGAATATACTGAATTTCTAAATGGACTCCTACCTATCACATGTAAATGAAATTAGCAACTAGGGTGGCTTAGCTTATTAACAAATAAATGTCTTAGAGATGAATTGGTAAGAAGAAAGGTTATTTTTCTCCCCTGTGGAGGAAAGTTTCTTGGTAAGAAAATGAGATTAACTATTTGTAGAATTTGCATTTTTTTACTTTTTTACCACAGAATTAAAATATAATTAATTAAAATATAATTATAGGGAATGGGCTTTCCAATAAACACATTTCTTGCTGACCCTAAACCCTTTACTTTTGGTATGATTCCACTGTGGTGGGACTGATCCTTATATTACCTAGTCATTTTCATAATGGTGGTCGACATTTTCATAATTGGTGGTCGACAGCCCTAATTCTGTATACATGGCTTATATTTGCACATCTAGCCAGTTTTGTGGAGACTAGATAATTTATCTGTTATTATTCACAGGCTCATTTGAAGATAGCAATATTCTCTACATTTAGCAAGTTTTTCTAAGTGTGGTTCACTGGTGTCAGAATTACCTGGAGAGTTCTGCAGCAGAACCCAGGCCACTACTCTGACCACTAAATCAGAATCTAGGGATGGGGCTATGATTTTACCAAATTTCTCTTGTGATCTTAACTATTCAATTGATAACCATAGTCTTAGCATAGCTATTGCTCTTTAGTGTTGCCTCTACTATTAATCTGCAAGAAGTATACATGGAATGCACACTGTACAAAATTGACCATTTAATGCATAGGTGTTTAATCTTATTAACTGATGCCACTATCATAGACCTGTAGAGTTAATAATAACAATTACTGCCATATACTGGGCATTGGATATAAAATGATGGCCCATGGCCTGGCCATTTCCTATTCAATATCTGTAATTTTTACAACTAAGCTGCAGGATGGGTCATAATATTCTTATTATATATTTGGGGAAACAGGTTAGAGAGGAAAAGAAACACTTCTATAACACTTATTGGGATGGAGTTAGGATTTAAGCCAAGTACAGCTTATTCTAAAGCCTATACTGGAAACACTATAAGAATATGCCTGGTAGTTAATTTACAAATTCATAGTGATGCTCATCGCTATGATGATGTGGCACCTTGATATGAAGTAAGAAAAAGTGCCCCATCTTTCGGAAAGCTGTACCCCCTGGCAGAGCACATGAACAGAACAGGGGCCAGACTTCATGCTCCTTTTTCTCCATCAGAAGCCCCTGTGCTATGAGCAACACTAATCACTCTAAGTTGAGGCCAAGATGATGCTTTTAGTAAGCAAATTCTAGACTTTTTAAATATAGACCTAATGCCTTGTAAACATTAAAAAAAAAATGTGTAGGACAGCAGACTAAAATCCAGTAAAGTGGAGCAAATGCTAAGAGAGATCTCATCGTGCCCACCTCGATTCATTCATTTTGGTTGGTTTTTGGATTCTTTTTATTGTGGAGGATACTTATATGATTTCTTAACTTTTTAGCTAAAGCCCAACATAGCGTGACTTGGGTTTAACCACATCTATACTGCACCCATTCTTTTTAATATTCAGAGTATGTTTTTAATAGCAAACCATGGGAAAATTTACATTCAAAACCTAATTGGACTTTTTCCTATAGCCAAAACATTGCAAATTTTTAAACTATAGCTCATATTTGTTGTTCATATTATGCAGTTTCATCATTTTCACACCTCTTCTAGATTACTTTTATTTTTATTTTTATTTTTTGGGGGTTTACATTGTGGTTTATATTTTAGACTATACAATTTTCTAAATTTTTAGTTATCTTATGTTTTACATTATGATTTACATTTTAGCCTATACGCCCCTATATTTTTGGTGTAATTTAACATGTCCTATATCCATCCATGCATAATCTTGTGGAACACTTCCATTGCCCAACAATTATATTGATTCCATCCATTCAATACCTCTTCCCTCCTCCCCTCAGGGCCAACAGTGACAATCAATCTTCATTGCTTGAAGGCCATGTTCAGATATACTTGCAACAATGTTGAGGGTTTGACTTGCTCGACTGCCCTAATGCATTGGGAGCCACCATTTCTCTCGAGAGTTACAATTCCCTCTATTTGAGAACATCAGTCCTCCCCAGGATGTGGGTATACCTTCACTCTCATCGTATGGATCTCCATCCAGTGATATAACCCACTACCACAAAATGAGCACTCACACACTCCCTAGAAGCCTGTCCTGTGTCAGATTCTCCCCTTTAAACATCTTAAAGAGGTAACCTTCCTTGTTATATTTTTGAAAAAGATTTCTCAACATTATACTTCTCAACCACATACCTGACAATCTCCTACATTTGTATGCTACCCCACCCTCGCCCCAATTTCTTGGGCCCTATTACCCATCCTCCCATCCCTACCCCCCTCAAGCCCACAAAGCCCCACCCAAAGGTATCCCTATGCCCCATTTTATCCCTTCCCTGTACAAATACTTACTTCCAGTCTAGATTACTTTTGGAAATCTTTCTTTATTTGCTTCAGGCTCTTGCTTTCTTTACTTTTTCCACAGAAAATTAGGAGATACTGTAAGCATTCCTTTTTTGTTGTTGTTATCAGCTCACCTAATTCTGATCAAGTTCCTGAAATAAATGTCACTATGGAAAGTTATCAGTTTCTTAGATGAAAACCATGGCTAAATCTTCAGAAATACACCTATTAGAGCCAACAATGTTATATAAACAGCTCCTATTAATTATTGAGCACCTACAGTGCACACATATTTTAGTTCATTAAGTTTAATTTAATCATCAGAAACTTTTGGTGACTACCATTTAGGGGAATAAATGATACAGTATGGTCACCTATGTACAGACCTATCACTATTCCTAGGAAAAAAATATTCCAGCAAAAATTTTACTATTAATGCAATGGCTATGGACATTGCCTACACATTGAACCACACCTGGAGTTGTGGTGGGTGTTTCCTGTGTTGCTGTTTTCCTAGAGGGCCATCTTTTATTTTGTCTTTATACTTTATGTTAGACAAAAGAGAATCAGAATTTTTTTTTACCTTAGCTCCCCCAGAATGCCTATTCTCAGAGCTGTATGCTTCTAAACCTTTTGTTCCATTTCCTTCTTTCAAGTAGTGATTACGTACCTAATGAATTCAGAGTTTGTCCAGATACCTGGCATTGATGAATATTAACTTGACCAGGCAGAGCATGAAATAGTTTTAAAGGTTCTTTTTTTGTTCATACCTCATTAGAGCTTTTTAGAATCAGATTATGAGATAAAAAGTAGCTGCCTGGGGAAATCTTAATGATTTTAAGTGTTGGATACTAATGGCATGGGGCCTATCTTGAGACCTCTATTGAAGACTACGGGGGTTCTGCCTGCACGAATAGAGAAGGACAATTCATAGCGTCATTTTCTCAGCTTGTTACTATTTATCAAACTCACTTTTATCCCATCTCTTTCTTGTGGATTGGATTTTGCTGGGGATTGCTTTAGATAGCTACTGAAATTTTGAAAGCAAATGCCAGTTCAAATACTTCTATTGAACAACTAAGGGTCAGTAATAAATTTATGAGCCTCTTAATAGAGAATATATATATGTGAGGAAAATAGCCTCCTATCATCCCTAAAGATAAATAGTGTTCAGCCTTTCCATATTAGATAAACACTTACAAAGCAAACCTATTCTGTTGTGTTTTACTTGTGGGAGAGTTAAATATGATCTGTACATTTATTATGTGACATTTCTTAATGCTTTGTCTACTATAGGTCAGCAATATCCTGCACGTTTTATTTTCTCAGGGGATGTGGAACAGATTAATGGAATATTTACAGGCACTTTGAGCTCTGGAGAAAGGCGTGAATGAAATATTAATTTATATTGTTATAGGGAAAACTGAAGTGGGAATAGTTTCAGGGGAAATTTCTGCCTTTTATGAGGGTGACTCTTATTAATAATTCATTATAAAGTAGAACAGAAAATTATTTTGTGTTTTCTGTATTAAATATAGTTCCACCATATTTTCACTAAGCTTTACTTGCAATTTCTGGTCAATGATAAATCTGACTAGGGCAGCAGTTATGTATCAAATACTGCACTAAGCAGAATAGAGTTTGTAATGAGCAGGGTATATTTCCTATTTGGGAAGATAAAGAATGCATATTAGCAGCATGTAAATGCATTACCTTCCCCCCAGTGTGTGACATGTCACCCAGGGATGTGCCTCCCTGGTCCTGGGGGATTACTACCAATCACCAGTCGGAGATGCAACTAGAAAAAGACCTTGAATAAAAGGGGGAAATGGTAAACAAATGAGTTAATATGGCTAAGAGACTTCAAAATGAGTCAGGAGGTCATAATAGGGGTTGCACTTACACATGTCTCAGCAGCATCCCAGAGACAGCCAAATTAAATACAACTCCAGGTACTGGTACTCCTGAGGACTAAGGAGACACACAGGTTCTATGGTCATGGCAGATGACTCTGGAGTTCAGTGCCTTGCCTGTGTGCCCTACTTTGGAATTTGAGCTCCTGATTGTGACGGAGTTGGAATCAGATGTGACCTTTCTACACATGCCTCTTCTGTCACTTTTAGTGAACCTGTGGTTGGCACTGGGGTTGGTGTATACCCAGGAGACTTGGATCTCTGGATTGGTCATGTGCCAGCTGGGCCCTGAGCCTCAGCAGGAGGAGTGGGGTGTGGGGTATATGGGAACCTCTTATATTTTTTAATGTTACCTTTTTTGTGATCTATGTGTCTTAAAAAAAAAAAAGAATGCATATTAGTATTTAAAAGGCAAAATTGAATTTTTTGAGTCTTAAGATTTTTAATAAAGTGCTATAGAAGTTCAGATACAGCAAGATAACTTCCAAATTGGGTGAAACCACTGTTCTTTTTCTTTTATCTCTCCCTATTGCCAATCTCATCCACTTAGGAATATTTATTATATAAATGGAAGAGTTTACTTGAGTATGTTGAATTGCTTCAGTCATCTCTTCTTTTAAGGGCTTAATGCTTTTCTTTGCACTCGTTCTTACCTTACTTCCCAAGCATTACTTTGAACATAGAAATACTCTCTCTCAAGATTACCAAGGATTTTTTTCCCCCATCTTTTAAATGACTCCTTAAATTTTGTCTCATGAACAAAATCTTCTGATGTGATCAAAAGATGTGGTTATGGATTTTCCTGCTGTTAAACATTGACAACAAACACCCAATTTTCCCCTTGATTTCCTGAGATGGATAGTCAATAAAATAAGTTTATTTAGCATCTTTTAGGTGCCAGAAGCTCAAATCAAAGATTTAAGTTCCTTAAATACTTTACATCTGCTAAAGGAGACAAACATTTTAACAATGGGTTACAATATGACATGTTCAGTTCTATATTGCAGTGTTGTGTTTAATGTACACCGTGAAGAGAAAGAAGAGAACACCTAGCACTAGGGCAGCAGAAGGGTAGAAATGTATCAGGAGAAGGAAGAGAAAGTCACTAAGAAGGTACTAGCCAAATCAAAGGCACAGAAGCATGGGAAAATGGGATTTGGGCCAGATTATGGCAGACTCTGTGTGGTGGTTTGGTGTTGTATATACCAGAAAAATTTTTTTTTAAGTTAATCTTTTTCTGTGGGTGTAAACCCATTGTAAGAGAGACCTTTTGATGAGAGTACTGCAGTTAAGTTGTGCTCACCTCATTCAGGATGGGTCTTCATCTTATTACCAGAGTCCTTTATAAACAGAATGACTAGAGAGAGAGAGGGCAAGAGAGCAAGCAAGCTAGAGAGGAGGCAATAGAAGCAAGAAGCTGGAAACCACAAAACCTGAAAGAGAAGGTAGAGACCAGTAGACTCTGCTCCATGCCTTGCAATGTGGCAAAGGAGCCCAGGATCTGTGGCAGCCAGTCTTTGGGAAGAAACATCACTTTGATGATGCCTTGATTTGGATATTTTCTAAGCCTCAAAATGTAAGCTAATAGATGCCTTTTGTTTAAGCCAAGCAAATCCCAGGTATTTGCTTGGAGCAGCCTAAAAAACTAAAATACTGTATTTTACACTAAGACAACTGAGTTTAAGTGAGATAATACATGAAAAGTGCTTAATGCAGTGCTTTAAATGCAGAAAGGATGTAAAATGTAGCTATTATTTCTAAAAATATTAATGCTTAGTTTTAACCATAATACCCCAATAAGAAATGAGGGGCCATTGGAGAATTTAAGCATAGAATTTAATGAGTATATGTGTTACAGAAAAATGACTCTAGCTTTAGAGGAGAATATGGATTGAAGGGAAAAGATTGAGCAGTTGAAAGTAAATTAGGAATTTTAACTATAATGTAGACAAGATGTAATTAGGTTCTGATTGCTTGTATATGTGAATTAAGCACTCTGATCAGTTTCCTCATCAGTAAATACTGAGATAGTAATGAGGATTAAATGAGATAATATTTTCAAAGCTCTTACCATAGTACCTTGCACTAGTAAGACCTATGTGTTTGTTAAATAAAATTCAAACAAATGAATATTGATTGTAGCTGTTTTGCATGTGCATGTATTCTGGATTGTCCTAAATGAATATTAACTGTGTCTATGTCACATCCATTGCTTAGGAAGTAAAAAAAAAAGGTTCATTTCTGTTGATTATAGTTACGATAATATCCAATTGATATAAGGCTTTTCAGTATTATCGAAGATAGAGACAAGTCTTGATCTTCCAAATGAAAAACATAACAATACTTTGACTACTATTCTGCTGGATAGGTTTGGCAATGGCAAAATCCCTCTGTGTGTATTTTATTTCAGTCATTGCAGTACATCAATGGTATAAATATTTTTAAAGGTTTTGTGCCTATATAACATAAAATGGTTTGTGGTTGTCATCAAGGAATCTATTGGGACTCAAATTTGCTCCCAAAAAGAGACCATGAGCTCACTTTATCCTAGATACATTAGTCATAAATTAAATTATAGATTTTGGAAAGTACACTGTGTCATAATTTTGCGGTATGTTACTCTAAAGTCTGATTAAATAAAGCATCTATTTCTTTATAGTGGAATTTTGCTTAATTTTGGACTACAAAAAGACTTGATTGTTTGGTCTAATATTTTAAGAGTTACATTGTTGTTATGGGGGAGGAGGGGGTAAGGGGGTGGGGGGCATATGGGGACCTCATATTTTTTGAATGTAACATTAAAAAAATAAAGACAAAAAAAGAGCTTGAAATAATTTTTTTTAAATTAAAAAAAAATAGTAAAATTACCAAAAAATGCTATATCTGTTGTAACAAATGTTCTCCACCAATGCTGGTAGTGGGGTGTTGTATGTGAATCCTGTATTTTATTTGTAATTAGTCTATGACCCTTAATTTCTCTAATTAAAAAAAAGAAAAGAAAATACCTGGAAAAAAAATAAATAAATGAGAGTAAAATATGGATGCAATCTGTCAGAGGACCTATAGAAATTCAATTGGCCTGAAATTCTTTGGGTCAGTCTTTCTTTAGCTTTATTTATTTATTTATTTTTTAATAATGAACATTTAGATATTCTAAATCAGGGTTTTTCAATTTCAGCACAATTAACAGTTGGGGCTCAGATAATTCTTTCCCGTTGGGGAGTGTGTTATGCATTGTGAAATGTTTAGTAGCTGCCTTGGCCTGTACTCATTTGAAGTCAGTAGGTTCCCTTTCCCCTTTGTTGTGATAAACAAAATGGTTTCCACACACAGCCCATGTCCTCTGGAGGGAAACCACTCCCAACTGAGAACCACTGTTCTAAATAATGATTAATATGTACTTTTCCTGAGTCATGGTTCCAAAATATCAATATGCTAAGGAGTCATTGCAACAATTTTGGTTTTTGCTTTCTTCAGGGAACAACTTACCACTTGTGGATAGTATGCTAAACGTATTTTCTTCCAGAACATTCTAATGACTTATTAATAGTTTCGGCATTTTATCTGGAATGTTTCCACTAAGAAAAATCTTGTGTGCCACCTGGTAGATGAGGCTACTTTCTTAACATCTACATTTATTTATTTGAAAAATGTGGTTTCTTTAAATAATTTCTTTCCATTTTGTTTTGCTTCTTTTGAGAGTTGTTAAATTTAAATCCACACCTATTATATTTGTCTGATGTATGAATGCAGGAAAAAATGAACTTCCATATAAGTTGCTTTTTGGGTCAAAGAATTTTCTTTTAATTTCTTTATGACAGGGATATTTCTTAAATAAAAATTTGAAATTCCTAATCAACAACTGCACATTTCCAAACTACTTTTCATTTTTTAATAAAAAATTAAATATCTAGTGGGTCTAAAAAATAATAAAAGATCATTAAATTTGATGCCTGTGAAACAGATGTGGCTCAACCAATTTAGCTCCTGTCTACCATATAGGAGGTCCAGGGTTCAATGCCCAGGGCCTCCTTGTGAGGGCAAGCTGGCCCACATGGAGTATCAGCCCATGCTGGAATTCTGTCCTTCACAATAAGTGCCCCCCTACATGGAAATGCTACTCAGCGCGGGAAAGCCGCCCCACACAGGAATGCTGGCCAATGCTGAGAGCTGGTACAGCAAGATGGCGCAACAAGAGACACAGAGGAGAGAAAATAGGAAGATGTAGCAGAACAGGGAGTTAAAATGGTGCAAGAGAGTAATCTCTCCCACTCTGGAAGTTCCCAGGATTGGTTCCCATAGCCACCTAATGAGAATACAGGCAGACACAGAAGAACACACAGTGAATGGACAGAGAGAGCAGACAATATGAGAAGCAGGGGTGAGAGGGGGTGGGGAGGTAGAGATAAATAAAATAAATCTTAAAAAAAAAAGTAAACTTAGTTTTCCAAATAATTAAGAATTGTGATAAACTGTTCTCATTTGCAGTCCAGTACTGATTCTCATCAGAACTTCCCTATGTGGGTCTTTTGTCTGGACTGTTGACTGAAATAATTAGTTTTCATAAGAATATTTCCTTCATCCCCTTCTCTAGTTCAGAGGGCTTTAGAGGCCTACAGAAACACAGTGTATTAGTTCTCTCTACTATACATTTTCAGCATCCTATTATGCAGGATCCAGGTACTTGGAATGTTTTTCTGGATTATGATTTTCCAATAAGCATCCAAATAATACTTTTTTGAATAAATATAATAAAGATATATTTAGATCTGGCTTACTAGTTATTCCATATATAATATCTCAATCTCCCAAATAAATTGTAAGCTGCCTATAAATCAGAATTTTGGCTCATATTCTTTTATTTTCCCTAGTGCAAGAACAGAGTCAGGAATCTCCTAGTAAATCTGTTTTCTCACTCTGGTATTATTTTAGGTATTATGCAAGGATCCCTAGAACACTCATAGAAGTTGAGACAGACTTAAATACTTAGTAATTTTTGTCCAAAGAAGTAATGAATCAGTAAGTAAACGGGAAACTGTAGCTTTATAATTAGCATAACATGCAATAATTATTTTCCATAATCAAGACCATATGAAGTTTTTTTAAAATGCAGCTTAGTATTATTAATTTTTTGAGAAACACATTAATTGGGCAAGATGGTTGGTTTCTTTCTCTGTGGAAAATTCTGCCTTTCCTTTTTATGATATATATGTTACACATAGCTTGGTCCATTAGGCAGCTCTTTAGGCAGCAGCTGGTCTAACCCAACAGTTCAATAATATAGGACCAAGAAAGGATTATAAAATGAAATTTCAATAAAAGATGCACAGCAAACTGTGGGAGTGGACATCATTGTCACCAAGATATGTTCCTTGCTGGGGACAGTGTCTGGAGCCTTATGCACAATGAGTATTTGATTAGTGATTTAATAGGTGAATAATAGAGAAGAATGAGAGCTCTCTAAGCACAGGACTTTGACTAACATAGGTGGGTGGAGGGAGGAGAGGTATATTCCTACCCACAAATAACCTTCCATGATAACTTTAAACTTCAACTTCTCCAAATCATTTTAATTTTAGGATGATCTTTTAGGGAAACAGAAGTATATCAACTTTATTACTAGTCTTGCACCTTATTTATGTTTTATTAAATTCTTAATAATGGTATTTTGACTATCTTTGCTTTAAATATAAAATAATAGCTAAGCTTAGTATATTACCTTGCAGTTTCACAATATACTCATATTCCTGGTTTGTTTGTATTCTCACAATAATCCTGTGAAGTAGGCTTTTTTTCCCTTCCATTTAATAAATGAGGACACTGTTTTAGTTTGCCAAAGGGAGGCTGATGCAAAGTACCAGAAATATGTTGGCGTTTACAAAGAGTATTTATTTGGGGTAGAAGCTTACAGTTCTAAGGCCAGGAAATGTCCAAATCAAGGCCTCAGCTGAGACGCTTTCTCACCAAATTCAGCTACTGTTGATCCTGGCATGTCGCCACATGGTGAAGCAAGATGGCTGCCAATCTCTGTGGAGGACTTTGCTTTCCCCTGAAGAATCTGCCATCTTTTGGAACTCAGCTTTGAGCAACCAGGTATAGGCTTGTCTTTTCCCAGGCTTCCTATGTCAGTCTCTACGTTCTTATCTCTTTCCAAGTCAACCGTAAGCTATCAGGCATGTAGCAGGGCTGGTATCCTCTTGAGCTGTTCCATGGGTCCAGCTTCTTGGGGGCTTCTTTCTTAAGCTATCCTTTCTCCCACATTACAGAATCAAATAAACTGGCTCTCTTTTTCTTCTGTCTCTGTCCGTATGAGTCTGTTTATATCAGACCCAGCAAGGAATGGAGACCCAACCTGATTAACACCTCACTGAAGTAGTCCAATTTAAACCTTTAAAGTGATCTTATTAAGTAATCTAATCAATGGCCCCTCACATGAATTTAATGCAATCAAAGGATTTCACACCCAGAGGAATAGATTAATTTACAAACAAAATAATCTCAAACCACCATAGACAAAAGCTAAGCAAGTTAACTTATACAAGATGAGAAGTACCAATCCTGGGACTTCATTTCCAAACTTCTCATTTCTAAGGTTCCCCAAAACATGTTATACCACTTCCTATATTTCATTTCGTCTTTAGTATTTATTAATTAGAGTCTTAATTTGCAGGTTTCATTAGACTATACTGTCTTGATCGTGAATATGCAGTTTAGTTAAAACTTATGAATAATAGAAAGCGATCAAAATGTAAAACAAAGCAGAAATCTTTATCACTGCAGCCGCATGTAATGAGAGGGATATAATGGACAACACTGTTTTCTAGAATCACTTCCAAAATTTTAGTGTGCAATGAATTGTGATCTAAAAATTTAGAAGTATGTGGCAGAACATTTCATTGGTTCCTAGTTTGTCTGTTTGTAAGTGATAGTATTTGACTTAGGGCCCTGATGGGAAAATAGAATCTATCCCAAGGGTTTATTTATTTATTTTTTAGAAGTTTATCTTTATTTTATTTATTTTTAATTTATTTATTTATTCTCCCCCCCCCCCACTGTCTGCTCTCTATGTCCATTCGCTGTGTGTTCTTCTGTGTCCACTTGTATTCTCATCAGGTGGCACTGGGGATCTGTGTCTCTTTTTTGTTGCAGCCGCCTTGCTGTATCAGCTCTCAGTGTGTGTGGCACCACTCTTGGGCAAGCTGTGGTATTCCGCAGGGCAGCTCTCCTTGCACAGGGGCCAATCCTTGTTGAAAATACAGGAACTATGATCACATTGTGGACATTCAAACATGAGCTTGCATCTGACAACAGTTATTACCATTGGCTTTTTATTTTCCATGAGCTTTCTGCCATTTCACCATCTTGCTACATGAATACAAACCTGCGCTATGACAATTCTAATACTGTCACTGACAAAAGAGAAAAGCAACATGTTTTATACAAGTGAATCTCAATAAGATTTAGTGTTGATTTCTCATCAGAAACCGTAGAGGTAAGAATGCAGCAGGTTGAAATACTTAAATGGCTAAAGGAAAAAACAGTCAGGCAAGAATTTTGTATCCAATGAGACTTGCTTTCAAAAATGAGGATGAAAAAAATCTCAACAAAGCAATCATTAGTAAAGAGATTGAATTGTAAGTAAAGACCTCCCAACAAAGAAAGACCTGGGACCAGATATTTTTACAGGGAAATTCTACCCAACATTCCAAGAAGACTTAATCCCAATACTGCACAAATTCTTCCAAAAATTGAAGAGGAGGGAATACTCCCCAACTCATTCTACAAGGCCAACATCACCCTCATTCCAAAGCTGGATAAATTTATCACAAGAAAAGCACAGACCAACATCTCTTATGAATATAAATGCAAAAATTCTCAGCAAAATACTGGCAAACCAACAGCATATGAAAGAATCATACACCATGAATATGTGGGATTTATTCCTAATATACAAGGTTGGTTCAACATAAGAAAATCAACTAGTGTAATACACCACATTAACAGAAGAAAGGAAAAAAGACCTCATGATCATCTCAATCAAGGCAGAAAAGGCATTTGACAAAATACAACACACTTTCTTCATGAAAAGCTCTTAGAACACTATGAATAGAAGGAAACTTACTCATGTAAGCAGAATATATGAAAAACTCAGAGTTAACATCCTACATCCTACTTAATGATGAAAGACTGAAAGCTTTCCCTCTAAGATCAGGAACAAATCAAGGATGCCCACTGTCACAACTGTTATTCAACATTTTAATGCAAGTTCTTATCAGAGAAATTATGCAAATGGCATCCAAATGGGAAAGGAAGATATAATATTTTCCTTATTTGCAGATCATAAGATCTTATGCACAGAAAATCCTGAAAAAGCCACACAAAGTTTTTTGAGCTAATAACTGAAGTCAGCAAAGTGGCAGGGTACAAGAGCAATACCACAAAATCAGTAGTGTTTCTATACAAAAGCAATGAAAAATCACAAGAAGAAATCAAGAAAAAAAATTCTTTCACAATAGAAGCTACAAGGATCAATTGTCTAGGAATAAATCTAACCAAGATGTAAAGGACTTGTACACAGAAAACTATAAAATATTGCTGAAAGAAATTAAAGAAGACCTAAATAAATAGAAGCATATTCCATGTTCATGGATTGAAAGACTGAATATCATTAAGATATCTGTATTATCCAAAGAAATTTATAGATTCAATACAATTTCAATGAAAATTCCAACAACCATCTTTGCAGAAAAGGAAAAGTCAATCATCACATTTATATGGAAGGATAAAGGACCCTGAACATCTAACGTTTTCTTGAAAAATAATAATGAAGTTGGAAGTCTCACACTTACTGTTCTTAAAGCTTACTAGAAAGCCACAGTAATCAAAACATCACGCTACTGGCACAAGGACAGGCATATAGGTGAATGGAATAGAATTGAGAGCTCAGAAATCAGTCCTCACATTTATGGCCAACTGTCTTTTTGGCAAAGTGGTAAAGACTACTTAAAGTGGTAAAGAATGGTCTGTTAAACAAATGGTGCTGGGAAAACTGGATATTGGTTTGAAGGAAAAAAAAAGAGACCCTACCTCACACCATATATAAAAATCAACTCAAAATGAATCAAAGACCTAAATATAAGAGCTAGACTCTCAAACTCCTGGACGAAAACATAGGGAAGCATCTTCAGGACCTTGTAATAGGCAATGGTTTCTTAGACTTTACACCCAAAGCACAAGCAACAAAAGAAAAAAATAGATCAATGGTATCTCACCAAAATAAAAAAAATAGTTTTGTTCCTCAAAGGACTTTATTATGAAAGAAAACGACAACTTATACAATGGGAGAAAATATTTGGAAACCACATATCCACTACAGGTTTAATATCCAGTATATATAAAGTTCTGTGACTTAACAACAAAAAGACAACTCAATTAAAAATTGGACAAAGACTTGAAGACACTCAGAATCATTAGCTATAAGGGAAGTGCAAATTTAAACCATAATGAAATATCACTTCACATGCATTAGAATGGCTATTAAAAATACTGAAAATAACAAGGATTGGAAAGGATGTGGAAAAATAGGAACACTCATTCTTTGCTGGTGGCAATGTAAAATGGTGCAGCTACTGTGGAAGACAGTTTGCTCGTTCCTTAGAAAGCTAAGTGTAGAACTATGTATAGGACAAGGCTAAGTATATATCCAAAAGAAATGAAAGTAGGGGCTTGAATAGATATTTGCACACTGATGTTCACAGCACCATTATTCATAATTGCCAAAAGATGGAAGCAACCAAAGTGTCCATTGACCAATGAATGGATAAATGAAATGTGGCATGTATATACAATGGAATGTTATTCAGTCATAAAAGGAAATGAAGTCCTGATATATACACCAACATGGATGAACCTTGAAGACATCATATTGTGTGAAATAATCCAGACAATAAAGGACAAATATTGTATGATCTCACTCATTGACTGGATCAATTAGAATAAGCTAACTCATAGAGGGAGAATATAGAATATAGGTTACCAGGGGACAGGGTTGGGATAGGGAATGGGAAGTTAAGTCTTAAAATGTACAAGGTTCCTATTTGCAATCATGGAAATGTCTTGGTAATGGATGTTGGTGATGGTAGTACAACATTGTGAACATAATTAACAGCAGTGAAATATATACCCGAATAAGATTACATGGGGAAATGGTAGTTTGTATATATGGCAACAGAATAAAATTTTTTAAAAATCCATGGAACTACAACATACAAATAAGTGAACCCTAAGTTAAATCATGGCCTTTAATTAATAGTACAATTATAAAAAATATGGTATCCTGAATTGTAACAAATATATCATCTCAATGCAAAATATTGGTGGTGAGGTGGTATATTGGAATCCTGTATATTTATGCATGATTGTTCTGTAAAATGATAACTTTAATAATGGGGGAAAAAAAGAAATAGAACACATTCAATTCAATAAATATAACACTACCAATTGAGATACTGGAATCAGATATGTTTTTAAATGTTTTAAGAATGTAGCAGCTGGCATTACTTTTTTGAAAGGTAACACGCAAATTGAATGGAAATTAATAAGGGCTCGGGGAAGATTTAGAGACAGAAATGAGCCCCAGGTCACCTCATTTGTCAATCTTAGTGATGATTAAGCAAAGGGAACCATAGAAAGCTCAGAAGCAGAGATGTGATTTGATTATGTTGAATAATTAGTTCCAATGCAAGATGTTGTCACATAGGAATTACACTGTCCTCCCTATTGCTCATCAAATTCTTAACAAGTCACAAAGATAATGGCAAATCCCTCTTGCCCCTTGTTTTATTTTCCTGCTTAAGCAAATACCATGAAATTGGTCAGGTTAAACAATGGGAAGTTATTTGCTCATGGTCTTAAGACTGGTAAATGTCCAAATAAAGGAATCATTGAGGCGATGCTTTCTGGGGCAGGCTGCTGGTGGTCCTGGGGTCCTTAGCTTGTCATATGGCAAGTCACATGGGAGTGTCTCCTAGTCTCAGCCTTCTCTTCCAAGTTCCTTTTCATCTTTGAGTTTCCTGTGGCTTTCTCTCTCTGTCTGAATTTCATTCTCTCATAAAGGACTCCTGTAAGAGGATTACAGTGCATCGTGATTGAGTTAGAATACACCTTAACTGAAGTAGCCTCATCAGAAGATCTTATTTATAATGGGTTTGCACCCACAGGAATGGATTTGATGCAAGAACATGTTTTACTGGGGTAGATAAACCTTCAAACCACCATGTCCCGCTAAAGAAAGCAGTAAGATCAAATTTACATAAATTTCTATTTTATTTGATTATTTTTATCTTTGGTCTATAAATATCTCTCCATTTCCCTTATGCAGTTTTTAAAACTTATTTTCCTAAATTATGGCCTCATCTTTCTCTGTTCTTCACTACTAGTTTGCTTGGAAGTGCTATCTTCCTTGTTCATTCTCACTGTCCACATTTGTTCATTTCCCTTTCAATTCAGAATCTGTCACTCTGAAAGTCTTTCTGCTTAAACCCACTAATTATCCCCTGCTCCCTGCCCCAGTCACCAAGTCTAGCAGCCTCCAGTTTCTATCCTACCTAGCCTTGTTGGTGCTTCACTCTGTCTACCATGTATTCTTTCAATGTTCTTCACACTCAGTTCTAAATGCTGACTCCTCCGAAGGCGCCTTAGCCATCTTTTCCCTGAGCCCTCCCATTGCTTGCCTTTTAAGTGTTAAAAATATGAAAAGCTCTATTTTCAGTCTTCCCAGTGATACCAGAAGGTATCCTGTGATGTTGTGATGTGTATGCCATGGCTTATTTACATCACAAATGTTTACCTTCACCTGTGTTCCATTCACTCAATAGATTTGACATCTTATTGATTGCTTCTTACATGTCAGGGCTGTTTCAGGTGAAGTGGTACAATCATAACCATACTTCCCCACATGAAAATGACCTGATAATTTCTCTCAGAGAGATTAAGGTCTACTCATTAATTGAAAAAATCAAACAAGTAAATATAAAATTACGTTTGTGGCAAATGCCACAGAGGAGAGAGACATGGTACACCAAGCACCAGCTGATGATGTAACTAGAAAAAGACCTTGAATAAAAGGGACAACTCAGACCACCAGAGTATCTCCGCCTACATGTAATATCAGGTGTTAAAAACTGCTTTTTGACCTTGAATAAAAGGGGGAAATGGAAAGGACAAATAAGTTTATGTGGCTATATGAGTCTCTAAAAAAGAGTTGGGAGGTCATCAGAGGGGTCACGCTTATGCATGCTTCAGCAGGGTTCCAGAGACATCCAAAGTAGATACAACCCCAGGTACTGGTTCTCCTGAGGGCTACAGAGACCCACAGGTTCTATGGTCATGGCAGATGACTCTGAAGTTCAGTGCTGTGTCAGTTGGCCCTACTTTGGAGTTTGTGTTCCTGAGTGTGATGGTGTTAGACTCAGATGTGACCTTTCTACACATGCCTCTTTTGTCACTTTTACTGAACCTGTGGTTGGTG
Source organism: Dasypus novemcinctus (assembly GCF_030445035.2). Lineage (NCBI taxonomy): Eukaryota > Metazoa > Chordata > Mammalia > Cingulata > Dasypodidae > Dasypus > Dasypus novemcinctus. Next base: position 118,285,687 of record NC_080673.1, on the reverse strand, counting down.
CTGGGGTTGGTGTATACTCAAGAGACCTGAATCTCTGGACTGTCCATGTGACAGCCAGGCCCTGAGCCTCAGCAGACTTACAACTCCTACCCTCTGGATTATTGAATTTACCCCAGCCAGCTAACAGGGAGGTGAAGAATGTCAATCGCCACACCAGAGAGCCAAGGGTGCCTACAACTGCAAGCAGGAGAACTGCATCTAAGCCCTCTCTTGATAGAGAGGTGGAGTGGACATAACCATCCCAGGGTCCACAGGATGGAGGAATAGAGTATAGATTAGAGTGGACTTACTGATATTCTACTATGGAATTATTGTGATTAGTAATGGAAGAAATTGTAGCATTGATGCGGAGAAGTGGCCACAGTAGCTGCTGAGGTAGGGAGAGGGGAGAATAGATGTGATGTGGGGGCATTTTCAGGACTTGGAGTTGTCCTGGGTGGTATCGCAGGGACAAATCATGGGCATTGTATGTCCTGCCATGGCCCACTGGGTGGACTGGGGGAGAGTGTATGCTACATTGTAAACCATTATCCATGTGGTACAGCAGTGCTCCAAAATGTATTCATCAAATGCAATGAATGTCCCATGATGATGAAAGAGGTTGTTGATGTGGGAGGAGTGGGGTGAGGGGGGTGAGGGGTGTATAGGGACCTCATATTTTTTGAATGTAACATTTAAAAGGAGATAGAGGGAAAAAAACCTAATCAGGGAGGTCGGCAAAGGCTTCCCTGAGGTTATGGCCATCCATTATGCAGGAGTTAATTTTTAAGCCTTAATTTTGTCAGTTATTTTGATAAATACTTGAGGATCACTGCCTCGCAGACAGAGTTACTTTATTTTCAGAGTACCTTTGTCTAGTTTGGGGATGTAGTTGTCATTTGCTGGAAACTTACCTCGAGATGAGCAGGCTCAATTTTTCCTATCCCTTGTGCAGGTCATGAGAATACATAGGGTAATATGCTACATTTTATTGTTGTTTGGAACTCACAGTATGAGCATCAGACCATGTATACATATCAAGAATAGATGGCATATATGCAACTGATGGACACTTTTTTTTATATTATATATAAATATAATCACTGAAGATATCATAGAATGTACTATGTTTATCCTCTTTACCATTCTGATTTTGAATGGTTCCTTATATTTTGTTTTCTAGTCTGTTCCAAAAAGGTCACATACTTTTTACTTATTTATTTTCATGACTGATCAACTCATCAACTTAATTATAATAGCTGGCTATTTCAGTGATTTAACTGGTAAACGAATAGTATGGAGACTTTTTAATATATATTTTTTTATTTTTAAAGAAGCTTTAAATTACATAAATGTTACATCAAAAATATAGGAGATTCCTATATACCCCACCTCTTCCCCTCCCACACTTTCCCACATTAACAACTTTCATTAGTGTGGTATGTTTGTTACCCGTGACGAATGCATATTGAAGCATTGTACTAACCAAGGACACATTTTGCCCTGCACAATTTTATAGGCTTTGCTAAAATGTATAATGTATAATGGCCTGTCATTGCAATGTGCCCATTTTGTACCTATTCTCTCTCCCTTCCCTCAGAACCTCTGGTGGCCACTGCCTTTGTATCAATGATACAAGTTCTTCCATTGCTAGAATAATAAGTCTGCATTAGACTGTAGTTGTTTTCCCCCCTTATGTTTGTTCATTCCTCAATCTTGAGGATTTTGGAATGGTGATGCCAAACCCTTCTTCTGATTGAGAGGGGCTTAGGTCCCATGAGGCAGATGGATGGAAGTGTATTGCTTTTAGCTGCAGACATTTGGAGCCTTTTGATGACAAAGGACATTTAGTGTTCAGATGCCTGCCAAAAGTTATAGTGACTTTGCTAAATAAATAATAACATCTGTGACAACTATGACAAATAATATTAATAATAGAAGACTTTGGGTAAAATTTATAAGCTTGAAATAACTACAGATCTTGGAGTAAGATGGGAAAGAGTGGGGAAGAAATATCTTTTGATAAAACTGTGAAAAATTACCAATACTGTGTTACCTCAACTGAGGGGTAGTGCCCCTTTTTTGTAATTTTGTAAATAGATGTGTGTGCATGTGTTAAAATGAATATTTGCATGTGTTCACATACTTATAAATATGTAGTAATAAAATTATGTCTTAAGAATGTTTCAAGTCATAACTAATTTTATATTATGCTTTATCAAAAATCAGTATTCAAAGTTATAAGAATTAGTGGTGTTCCTATAATAGGGGCAATATGGTAGCCTTGGGATTCCAAGCACATTTTGTGAGGAAGAGCCTCATAATTTTTCCCAGTTTACACAAGGAAAAATTATCCCAGGCAGGCAAAATCATATTCATGGTGTACTACATTAAGCTTGAAGTTCTGTATTCTACTGCTATTTTTACACTCTCTTTATCATTTACAGTCTAATCAATAGAAAGGCATGCATCGCGTACCCACTTATGTTCAATTCTGAGCTAAGCATTAGGACTATAATATACACAAACTTTAACCTTGAGGGGGTTTCCATCTGATTGGTAAGATTAGACTCAAGTCTAAGATACAATTAGAGAAAAACATATTAAGTATTGATGTAAGGTCTTCTCTCTTGTGCCCAACTATTTATACCCTAACATTCTTTGTTTCCCTCTTTTGATTATGGACTCTATCCAGAGCAGAAGTTCTCTATCTTGAACAATGGAAATGTAGGACTTCAGTGTGAAAGAATGTGAGGAAAAAACCTCAAATGTAAAAATCCATATAAAGCTGACAGATTCCTATAGGGAAACATAACGTTCTTCCTGTTAAATTCTGAAAGTATTCTCTAGAGTAAGTTGGGTTCTGGTATCTAGAAAAGTGTTACTTATTTGAGTTTTCAAATTCTTCTTTTGCCTCTGCTTGCTTAAGTCATCTGCAATTGCCAAAATCTTCCCTCGGGATTGTAAACGACTCTTGGTATCACTATGTACACTTTGCTACAAGCTGTAATAGTATCAGGCCATTAGTAGATAGCCTATCACTGAGGTAAAATATTTTAACTATTGACCTTGTTTCCTTAGAGACTGATTTATATTTTGGGAATTGTAAATGCTTAAAAATAGTCATCCAAACGTATTTAAAGGAAGCACAGCTTGTAGCGTGTACCAGTCACTGTAATAGCTCTCCCCCGACCCATCTTTTGCTTATATCTGTGTCACTGTTTTTCCCCACTGACATCTTTATTTTTTTTTTAAAGATTTATTTATTTATTTAAATCCCCCCCCCCCCCCCCCCCCCCCCGTTGTCTGTTCTCTGTGTCTATTTGCTGCGTCTTGTTTCTTTGCCTTCTGTTGTCTGCCCGCTTCTGTTGTCATCAGCCGCTCGGGAAGTGTGGGCGGCGCCATTCCTGGGCAGGCTGCACTTTCTTTTGCGCTGGGCGGCTTTCCTCACGGGCGCACTCTTTGCGCGTGGGGCTCCCCTATGCGGGGGACACCCCTGCGTGGCACGGCACTCCTTGCGAGCATCAGCACTGCGTGGCAGGGCACTCCTTGCGAGCATCAGCACTGCGCATGGGCCAGCTCCACAAGAGTCAAGGAGGCCCGGGGTTTGAACCGCGGACCTCCCATGTGGTTGATGGACGCCCTAACCACTGGGTCCGTTTCCCCCCACTGACATCTTTAAAGGTACAGATATGTGTACCACAAGTCTGAAAGGTGACTTGACAATTTAGGGAAGATGTACACTTGGAGAACAAATTTAACAATGAAAGGAAAAACCAACCATTAGTGCTCCATTGGGAGAAAAGCCGTTTGTGTTTTACCCTAGTGACCATTAATAAATGAGGGAGAAAATTGAATGCCATTCTTGCAGGTTTCTCCTTTCCAGGACTTTGAGGTATAAAGTGGGCTAGGAAGCAGAGGTTAAAGATATACCCAAATCTGAAATATTTACTCAACAGTTTTATTTTCAGGGTTCTGGAAAGAAAGTAGAACATTGCTATCTCTTCTATGTAAAGAAACCTCAAGGCTCTTAAGGAACCAATGCATTTTGAATTTAGTGTAATTCTATGTTGTTTACTTCCATTTTACTATTTTGACTTTATATTAGGTTAAATCATATGAAAATTGTCATTTTTTTCAGGTCAAATTCTATCAAATATCAACAATATAAAATAATTCAACCTCTTCAGAGGTTGGGGAAGAGGCAATTATGCTTATGGTAGATATTGCCTCCAGATGATCCTCTCTGGGACAGAGGATGGCCAATTAAGTATCATCCACTGAATTCTGCCTTGTCTTCTGGTTGAATCATGCCTCAGTACCCAGAAGTGATTCCTAATTGAATTACTGACTTTTTTAGTTTGCTAAAGTTGTTGGTAGCAAAATACCAGAAATGTGTTGGCTCTTATAGATTTTTAAAAAAAATTTCTCTCCCCTTCCTGCCCTGCCCCCTTCCTAGTTGTCTGCTCTCTGTGTCCATTCACTGTGTGTTCTTCTATGACTGCTTCCAGCTTTATTAGCGGCACCAGGAATCTGTGTTTCTTTTTTTTTTTCAAGATTTATTTATTTATTTATTCCCTCCTCCCCCCCTCACCCCCCCCCAGTCTATTTGCTGCATCTTCTTTGTCCGTTTCTGTTGTTGTCAGAGGCACAGTAATCTGTGTTTCTTTTTTTGTTGCATCATCTTGTAGTGTCAGCTCTCCATGTGTGCGGCACCATTCCTGGGCAGCTCTCCTTACAGGGCATACTCCTAGCGCATGGGGCTCCCCTATGTGGGGGACACCCCTGCGTGGCAGGGCACTTCTTGTGCGCATCAGCACTGCACGTGGGCCAGCTCCACATGGGTCAAGGAGGCCCAGGGTTTGAACTGCTGACCTCCCATGTGGTAGGCGGACGCCCTATCCATTGGGCCAAGTCGGCTTCCTGTGTTGACTTTTATAAATGGAATTTATTAGGGTAAAAACCTTATATTTCTGAAGCTGTAAAAATGTCAGAATCAAGGCATCATCTGAGATGCTTTCTTATCAAGGGTCGGCTTCTGGTGGTCCTGGACTACTATCATGTGGCAAAACAAAATGGCTGCTGATCTCTGCTTTCTCCTCCAGGCTCACTTTTTCCCCAAGGTCGTGGGTGATTAGGCATATAGCTCATCTCTGCCTGGGACTCGACTCTTCAACTTTAGTCTGCTTCACTAACTCTAGCCTCTGGCCTCTCTCTTAGCCTCTATGGGTTTCTCTGCTTTTCTGTAGCTGTAAGTGATCCTGGAGTCTTTTCACACATGGCAGGGTAAAAATGGCAGCTTTCTGTCTCTGTGTGTTACCTGCCTCCATTTAAAAGGACTCCAATAAAAGAATTAAGTCCTACCCTGGGTCCTTCAATCTAATCAAAGGCCCTTAACCAAAGTGATGAAATCAAAAGTTCCCTTAAGTGAATCTAACCAAAAGGACCCACATACAATAGGCTTCCATGCACAGGAATGGCTTAGCTTAAGAGCATAATTTTCTGGAGTCCACAAAAGACTAAAATCAGGACATTCTACCCTCTGGACCCCCAATATACATTTTCTTTCCATATGCAAAATACATTCATTCCATCACAATTTTTCAAAAGCCTTAAATCATTTCAATAGGAATGCTAAGTGCAAAATCTCATAAAAATCCATCAGAGACACACAGCCTGTCTTGGAGAAAAGCAACCTCTGACTGTAGACCTGTGACATTTACAAAATAAGTTATCTGCTTCCAATATATAAAAGAGAAACTCATATGATACATGTTCCCCTTGCCAGAAGTAGAAATTGGAAGGAAAACGGGGCTCACGGATCACGAACACTTCTGAAAACATGCAGGGTATTCAGTATGAGATTTCAAAGCCTGACAGTCATCTATAGAATGATGATTTCTTTTCAGGTCTTGGAGCAGGAGTCCCACACCTTTCAAGCGCTTGCCCAGTGGTTGTCTTCTTTGCTCCATCCTCTTAACAACTGAGTGGTGGCTGAGCTTTATGGCCATAACTTCCATAATCTCTTGGGCACAGGTTCAACCCTGTTAGCACAATGTTGTGCAACCACACTCTCCTTAATCTCTGGCACACAGGCCCAACCTCCTCAGAAGAGTGGGGTGTCTACCTAATTCTCCACAATCTCCAGGGAATATGTTCTACCCTCTTTGAAATCTGGGGTATCCAAACTCTTCTTGGCGCTCCCTCTTCAAATGCTGGGTCAGAGTCGTCTTTCCTTACACATGGGTGCATCCCTCTCTTAGCCTGAGAAGCTATGTTAAGTCCAGCTTCCATGGTTTTGCCCTTGAAGTGATCTTGCCTTCAATTTCTCCCTTTTCTTTTTTGATTTTATGCTTTCATGTTTGAAGATATAGCTACCATAACTTGACAAAATCTTTTGAAAGCATGGTATACATTTAAAAAGTGTATGAACCTATGCAATTACTAGAAATATTCAAATTGAGCAAATAATGTTTTATATCGGCCATCAAATAGCTTCTGAGCTTGTAATGAAAAGTCAGTTTTATTGTATTGTGATATAAGACCAGTATTACGGATATTGACACTCAAATTTACATTATTGATAGCCTTTGGATCCTTATGGCTTTTACAAATAGTTTTGCTTTGCTTTCCTCATATAACTGTTAATGAATATTTAAACTATAAAATCATTAAATTTATGGAAATTTAAGGGGATGTATAAATGGTAAATATATCATGGATAATGTGATTTTACTAACAAAATGAGAAAATATCTGCTCCTGTAAACAGAGCTTGGGACAGTGTCTAAGATTTGAATAAAAAGTATTTGGTTTCTCTATAGAGCAATGCTACAAGCATTAAGACAGTACTTCTGTTAGAAATGAAGATACTTTGGTTTCCTGTATGTTCCATTTGGCAACCTGGGAATTGCCTTGCTTCTGCTCAAGTCTTCATTAGAAAAATGAAGGGTAACATGATAAAATGTAGGCACAAGACAAAATTTTTAACCTACAATTTAATATGTACTAAGCTGAACTTTTACAGCTTTATTTATATTCACTGTTTCATTTTGTGGAACAACATGTTAACGTAAGTTAAGAAATTCCTTTACTCACATTAACATTTCATTTGATAAAATAAATAACGTGTTTAGATAAAGCAGGATAGAAAATCACACCATGTTTATATTAAGAAGAAAGTTGTTTGAAAACTCTTTTGTCAATGGAAATTAGAGTTGTAACTTTTGCTGGTTAGGATTTGCTAGCCTCAGTTATCCCTAAGAGACACCAGATATTTTCACTAAATTTCAATTGGCTAAGTGAAAGGAAGATAGAAAAAGTCTTGTGACTTTAAAGTTTCCACTATTTTTCTGCTGTCTTCATTGTGAAGATTTGGAAATACTTTGTTCTTAAAGAAGTCATCAGCTAGGTTTGTAGTATGAGAAATAGTTAAAATCCTTTGAAATCCTTATTATGACTATCACATATATTCATTTTTTAAATAATTCAATTAAAATTAATCTTTATCAAAATAATTCAGTGATTAGTTTATTTTACTAACTATAAATTTGTTATGGCTCCTATGTATATGTATATATGCATATTATTTATGAACAAACATAATCAAGTAAAATTTTAAAAAATCAAATGTACTGGAAAATAAAATCTTTAGGAAATGTTGCTTTTTAAAAAAAATTATCTATAACCTATCATCTAAGTAAATGTACTTGTTTGGCACTTTGGAACTTTGAAGAACTATAGTTTCAAAGCCAGTTTTTTGAATTTCTGGACTTCTTTCAAGAAGACAACTATTCTGTGGCCTCTCCCCCAATGAAATCCTTAAGCAGCTACTACCAAGCCCATGTTCCAGCCTTCATCATCTCAGTCTTCTTGCCACAAGAAAGCCCTGTTTTAGAGAAGTTTGTTATTGACAGATCTATTTCTATACATTTTGACTAATAAATTCTTGAATATTTGCTTTTCATAATATTTATTTTTTTCAGATAAAATATTTGAAGAATAAAATTGTCTTTCTCAGAGACATTTGTTTGGGGGCAACTACATATTCTATATTAAGAGGCCCCTCAAAGCAACTGATATAATTTATTAAAGAGAAAGAAGTATTGTATATGAAATAATTAGTGGCCTAATTGTGTTGCTGGCAATAAGTACATGTTGTATTAATTGGTAATTGACAGGCTTTATAGATAGTGGTTGAGTATTGACTGGAACCAAAGTACTCGTTTTGAATTCTGGTTCTATTATTTACCAGCTGTATGACCTTGCATGAATTATTTGACTGCTTTGGAGGTGACAATAATAGCATCTACTTCACAAGGTTATTGCGAGGATTGTGTGAGATAAAAATGTATAAAGCACTTAATACTTTGCCTGGTACATAATAAGTAACGTGTATTTGTGCTGTTGTTGCTATTAATATATATTAATATATATTATGTATTATATACAATATATAATTATTAATAATTATAGTTAGTTTGAAGAAGGAAAACACAAGAGTGAGCACTGCATGCTTAGGTTAAACTGAGTAGACAGATTTGGATAATTACTACAAAAGGTGCTCCTTGGAAGAGTAATAAGCAATCAATTGGAAAAGCTGATTGGCACTTTGAAAATGAGGCTAATTTTAAACATGATGTTCTACGTAGTGGGCAGCTACTGATTGTTCTGGACTACATGAAATACATGTTCGAGCATTATCAGTCTGTTGGTAGTACCAAGAGATAGGCTCTTAGAAACCCTGAAGGGAAATAGAATGAAGTTGTCATCTAGTTTTGAGGCAGAGAGGTAGTGAGAGAACAGAGCTGGCTGGGATAGAGGGAATAGGAAGAGTAGAGAATATGGGAGCAGGAAGAATGACATAAACTGTAACTATCATTCAGAAAATGAAAATGATTAAATCTCAGGTATTTGGCATTCTGTTAATAAAAATATACTAATAATGGATCTTATAATTTAATAAATTATATAACTCAGAATGGCTTCTGAGTAGCAAAGTAAGGCTAAATTATGTTTATTTTAGTTTTGCATAAGTATGAATATTTTTTCTAATTAATTGGAAATATCCCATCTGTTTAAGTTATTCGAGACCACTCTACTAGACTTCATACTTGTTAAATTTCATAACCATGTTGGAAAGCAGTATTTATTTTACAACCCTTGAAATATTTTATTTTTCTTTCCCGCTAAAGTTATAATATAAATTGTATGTATATTGCTTGCATTTTTACAAGTGACCTTTCATTTAATATATCTTTTTCATATTACAACTCTTGAAAGCTTAAAGCAACTCCATGTAAAGTAAATACTGTTAGATTTTTCAGTGGTCTGTTAATTTTCTCTTAAACATTTTTATAACAATGTTAAGCTCTGATATAATAAATATTCAGATGCCTACTGTTGGTTTAATTATTCTTTTATTTTTTGGAAATTCTCATAAATATAAGGTGATGGTTTGTATAAAGTGAGGGTCTAAGTGTTAAATGTTCTATTTATTGTGGAAAAAAAGAAAAAAAAACACTTTAAGATCTAGAGTAAAAACAAAAAAAGTATATTTGTGCTGCTACTCAGACACTTGCTAGGTTTATGCCTGAGCAAATCACTTTAACCTCTTAGATCATATACACCACAGGAACTTCATCCCTACCTTTTTGGGTTTTGTCAGGATTATATGGAATTTAAGAAAAGCCCTACATGTAAATATTGGTGGGTATTTTTTTTTCAAAGCAAGGAGTCAGATATACTAAAATATGATGGATTCCAATTCTTAATCTTGTTATAACTCCCTGCCTTTCATCTCTCCCAGATAATTCTATTGTCATTTTAAAGCACCCTTGCTTAACAGTTGTTCAGCATATTTTTTTTTCCCCCAATCCAGTTCTTGTGAAAGTTGAGTTTGAGATTTGCGTGAGTAATTCCCCAGCATGGGAACCTAACCTAGCTAAACAGGTGCTTACATGTACCGACATCCAGAGGGAGTAAACATGTTAGTCATGCAATAATGCAATTCTTAGGATTTACAACTTGTACTTTTCCAAGTACCATGACACAGTGCTCTGTAGTATTTTTTTAAAGTCAAAACGTAATTTGGCAATTTCACTGCTAATTTTCTCTTCATAAAGGACCAAATGTATGAGTTTTCTTCTTCTGCCCTTGGGCTGAGAATAACAAAGGTGCTTCCACCTGGCTTCACAGTTTGTTGGCCTTGCAAGGGAAGGTCAAACAGCAGCTTCTGAACTCTTCCAGGCTGCTCTCAGGCTGATAAAGGGGAAAGGTCAGTAAGCAAGTCGATGTGGAAAAGGTTCATGTGGAAGGGTCTGCTAAGTCTTAGAGTCTTATAAGTAAAAACGCAAAATGAAATGAATGTATGTAAATGTCAAGGAAAGTAAATATTAGTGTGAGATGTGGACCATGAAGCTGTATTTCCACAACTTGTGTATGAACGTATCCGACTCAGAGTACAGACATTACATTTTGCCATAAAGAATAAATAGTTTTATGACCAGATCACTTCCTCTCATAGGATTTTTGAGTGTATGGAGCTATTCTATGCTAACGTTTCTTTTTATAAAACATTAGGGAAACAATGTAGATAGTGTGTAAGATTTTGCAGCCACACTGCCCAGGTTCCAATGCCTGGTTACTGTTGTCTTCTTGTTGTTTTTGATCATTGTCTGCTCGTTGTTTGTTTGCATTCTTTAGGATACAGTGGGAACCGAACCTGGGTCTTCCCATGTGGGAGGCAGGCACTCAACTGCTCAAGCCACCTCTGCTATCCCTATCGTAACTTTTTATTTTGATATATTTTCAGACTTATAGGAATGTTTCAAGAATACAACTAAGAACTCCCAAATTATTTTTACCCAGATTTACCAACTGTTTGCATTCTTTACCATTTGCTTTATCCTTCTAAATATATGTCTATCTCTATGATGTTTTTCTGATTTATTTAAGAGTAAACTGGAGACATTATGCCCATTTACCCGCATTCCGTAAATATTTAAGGGTATATTTCATAATAAGGATGTATTTAATCACAGTTATCAAATTTTAAAAATCAGAACATGTAACTTTGCTACAATAATATTTTCTAATCCACACATTCAAATTTTATCAATTTTCCCTATAATAGCCTCCATTTTTTTTTCCTGGTTCACAATCCAAGCTAAGATCAAGCATTATGTTTAGTTGTCATGTGACTTTAGGGTACTCTTATCAGAGATCTTGAGATTCTTGAAGAATACAGTTATTTTGTAGAAAGGCCAGTTATTTTGTAGAAAGCCCTTCATTTGGGTTTGTCTAGTGTTTCCTCATGAATAAATTCAGGTGATGCATTTTTGCCAGCAATAGCACAGAAGTAATATGTGTCTTTCTCAGTGCTTCACGTCAGGAGGCACCTGAAGTTAGTTTTTCCAAAACTGGTGATGTAAACATTAATCACATGGTGTCTGCCATGTTTAACCCACCATCAATATCCTCCCCTTTTTTTTGGCGGGGGGAGAAGAAATGTTTTACTAGCAAATGTTTTTTTTCACACATCTGGAACTTTCCTAGGAGGTATGCCTGATACAAGCTTACATTAAATGCTTGGGTTAGGTGAGTTAAGAGGGTAGAAAACAAGGTCTTGTCTAATCCATGAAACTTGGTCACTTATTTGCCCTTTTCTAAAAAATTATTAATTTGCAAAGAAATATTTTGAGATTATGTAATTTTCTTATTCCTCATCAAACTATTACCACTAGCTTTCACATCCATTGATAATTTTGTAATTCTGTTGTTCCTTCCATATTTATTCACTGACATCATGCTAAAAGGAAGAGGTTTCCCGTGTTTGTTTTCTTGTTTATCTATGTAGTTATTATATGAACGAAACTCATGAATTCCTGTTTTATTCTATGGATATGATCTAATACTATCTGTATTTATTCAGATGTTTAAATATCTTAGATTTGGGCAGTGAAAGCCACTTCAAATTCACTCTGTCTTTTTGACATTTCCCCATTATTCTACGAGTACCTCTTTACTTTCTGGCACATGTTGCTCTAGGATCACCTTGTCCTTTCTCTGCCCAAGCCTCGGATTCAGCCTTTTAACTAAGTAACCTTGATTTATTTTGAATCAATGAAATGAATGAAATTTAGAAGTCAAGAATAGGATGCTAAGTGAACTCATTGCTACTGATATGTCATTACTTCTAGGTCCTCTTATCAAACAGCATTAGTAAATATATGTATGTGTGTGTGTATATATATATATATATATCCATTAAAAATCATAAATTCATACTGATAGCTCTAATTCCAATCTCAAACTACAAGATACATTCGGTCTTTCCCTTTTCAACATTTGTAACTCACATATTCCAAGAGTGAGAGACCTGGCTTCCCCTATGTTTAATACATATATATATATACTCATTTGCTAAACCTAGAAAAGGCAGAAGATAATTTCAGAATTTCCAACTCATGTCACCTCAAGAAGCAGATCTATTAATTCAAATTCAATATTTTAAAATAGCATTTTAAATAAAATTTCATTTACAGTGAAATGAACAGATCTTAACTGTCAGTTCCTGAGTTTAGACAAATGTCTAAGCCTGTGCGACTTGTGTCCCTACCAAGACAGAAGGCATTTCCACATTTCCATCACTTTAGAAAATTCTCTTGTGTACCTTTCCCATCAAAATGCACTCCCTTAAGAGTAGCCACTTTTCTTATTTTTATCACCATTTTTGAACTTCATATGAATGGATGCATGCAGTATATACTCTTTTGTATCTGGCTTCTTTCACTCTTAATAATGATTGTTGAGTTCATCTGTGTAGTTATATTTATCCATAGATAATATTTTTAAAAATTTCTAGGGAGTTTTCCACTTTATGATCATACCACAATTTGTCTATTCACCCATCATTTGGGCTATTTTTAGTTTTGTACTAACATAGAATACTACAAACCTTTTTTTACAAACTTTGTAAACATATGGGTTCAATTTCTTGTGATTAAGTGCTTAGGAATAGAATTGCTAAGGTATAACAAGGGTATGCTTAACATTATAAGAAATCACCAAACAATTTCATTAAACTGATTTTACCATTTACACTCCTACCAGCAATGTATGAGAATTCTGATTGATCCACATCCTCACCAAAATTACCAGCTTTTTAAAATTTAATTTTTAATTTTAACCTTTAAAATGTGTGTGTAATGTTATCTCACTGTGGTTTTAATATGTGTTTTCCTGATGACTAAATGATGCTGGGACTTTTTCATGAATTCATCAGTCATTTGTATATCTTCCTTAGTGAAATGTCTATTACAGTCTTTTTGCCATTTAAAAATTGGATCTTCTTTTTTATAGCTGAGTTTTAGGAGTTCTTTATATATCATGGGTATAAGTTTTTTGGCAGATAGATGTTTTGCAAATATTTTCTGACAGTCTCTTATTTGCCTACCCACTCTCGCAATATCTTTTGATGAGCAAAATCCTAAATTGCTATATTTTTATGGTTATTACTTTCTATTTCTCTTCTAAAAATAATTCTCTTCCCCTAAGTTGTGAATTTATTCTTCTATGTTTTCTTCAAGAAGTTTTGGCTTTTAAGTTTAGAAGTCTAAAATCCACCTTGAATTCGTGTATGATACAAAGTAGGGGATGCTCTCTGTGTTTTAAACCTAGATTTTCATTTTTTTTAAAAAGAAAATTTCCACAGTGGAAATATTGTTATTAGGTGTTTTCCTTTTGAGTTAATAAAGACCCTTTTTGGTGGCAAGTTATTTAAACCACGTCAAATTCAAACTAGGTTAAGAAAAAGGGAATTTATTTGCTCGCTTTGCCGGGAAGAATAAGACATAGCCCATAGGGATAAAGGCAAGTACACAAGGATCAGAACTTCAGGCGCTAGAAGTAGGATGGATGTTCCAGGTTCTCTATTCTTCTCTCACATCTGCTTGTCTTCGCATAGCTTCATTTTGCAGACAGCTTTCCTCTATGTGCCCTCAGCCCTAGTGCTGGGGAAGGATTCCACTCATCACTGCTTAGGGCACATGCCCAGTCACCTTTGCTAGGGACCTTAGACCCTGTGAGTAGCTGTGGGATGGTAGAGTGGGATGATGGTACAATGAGAACAGCATGGTGTGGGGGCAGCTTTAGGCTCCTGGACTTTCCAAATAATTGTGTCACCACAACTCCCTATTTTTTAAAATAGATATTTATGCATAGGATTTATTTGTCTTTCATTTATATGATAATTAAATTTATTCAGGTGAAACATTATAGTAAAGCTATATTTTATAAATATTTTCTGACCTCCTACTTGCCTATTCAATTTCTTAATATGTCTTGATGAACAGAAATTCTAAGTTACTGTATTTTTATGGTTATTACTCTCTGTTTCTCTTCTGAAAAATAATTTCTTTCCTTTAAGTTGTGAATTTATTCTTCTATATTTTCTTTGAGAAGCTTTGGCTTTTAAATTTAGAAGTTTAGCATCCAAGTTGAATTAATGTTTGTGTATGATGCAAAGTAAGGGAAGCTATTCACCTTATCTGAGACAATAGTATGCATTATTGGCTTTGAAGAACTAAAATGTATTCAAATTATATGGGAATAATGGTACCTAATCAAAGATCACACCTTAAAACATCAAATTCACCATAATTTGAATGATGCTGAATAAAATGGAAAAGCAATCAATTTTTTTTTCATTTGACATCTTCTCCCCACCTTCTTCAGATTCTAATTAGAAAATTTTATTGTTAGTACCTCAAAATAATAAACCACTTGTAAAGCAACTGTGGTTCAGCGATTAGGGAAAGATTTATGTACTTGGAGAGCCTAGTAATTTTCTTGGATTTATAAAGCATGCCTGATGATGCTCAATCCACAGGACTAATTGGCAAAGAAGCAGTCCTCACTGGAAATCATTAAGTACCTCAGAGCTTTCATTTGAAGGAGGAAACCTGGGAGCTCATTGTAGATAGATAACTACCTCTGTTAAAGTTACCCACTTGTGAAGCATTTTCTCTGAAGTGTGGTCGAATAAAAAGTTGGCTTGAAATAATAATGTAATTGACAGCATATCTGATTTTCCTGGGTTGGATTCATTAAAGGGACCTGATATTAAAAGTTCTTAGTGTTTCAGACAAGCTATTAACTAAGCTTAAAAATATACCCATCAGGGGACTGGGATGGAGGGACTCTATAAATGATAGGCACAGAGGTTATTTTCTTATTATGAGAAGAGGATCCAGCTGAGATCGAACTCATCTCCCCAGCTCTGCCTTTCTCAGCATCCCAATTACTTCCGCTCTTCTCTGTCCACTCTTCTCAATATATGCAAAAGCTCACCTTCATTGTTGCTGTTGCTTCTCCAACCTTTGGGTATTTTAATCTCCGTCCTTCTCAGATTTAGGTATGGACAAATTCTTTTTGTTTAGTTCCTTGAGACAAGTTACAATTTTTCAAAAAAACTTTACTAATGAACTATTGGTGATCAAGAGAACGGACACAAGAAAGCAAAAACATTGAAACGTTTATAAAATCAAGTTTCCAATCTTATTTTTAGGATCTAATCATAGTTGGAATTGATTTACGTAAAACAAGGGCATACAACCCCTGTTTCCTTTACCGTGCTTCAGATTTATTTTCTTTGTGTTCCTTGTAGCCATATGATTCTTTGATATTAGCAAGCTATCTGCTCTTTCCATTAAGAGAAGATAATTTTCTCTTTTTTTCCCCATTTCAAATGGTACTTTTTTGAGGGGAGCACCTGAGTTTCTATTTTATATTTGAGGGATACCTTCAATTCTTAATTTGTTTACAGAACAGAAATAGCGAAGAGTTTCTACTTCTTTCCATATATGATTGCTTCGTTTTGGTTGCTTGTAGTAATGTACTGAGAAGGTATCTGGCAGTGTGACCAGGTCCAGCAGGAAAGACAATTGTGAGTAATTAATAATGTCTGTCATAAGCTTGAAAGGCAGCAGTGCAATGCCATGTGTTTATTATTTCTTAATACCATCAGTGGTAAAATGTTTGTTTTGATTTGATTTTTGTTTCTATTCAGGTTATCAGTATTGGAAATTCCAATGATTTGGAACAATTTTAAGAGTATAGTGAAATATTTCTCTCCCTAGTTGAATAAAATTTCTTAAGAGTTAGGTAACATGTTCTCTCTACAAAATAGAAGGCATAAAATAGACAACAAAGACAAAGTAAATGTAAATATTTAGAGAGTTGTTTCTTGGAGGAGGGGGGAGTTTATGGTTCATTCCAAAAAGTTTTTTGATTTCTTATCAAATGAATATGGAAATACTGAAGCTTAAAGTATAAAATGTAGATAACAATCATAATCCATCCCAACTATGCATAATTTTATATTATTGTCTATTCTCTGACATTTTGGACAATTTAATTTCAAATGAATCAAACAATAGGAGTTTTTAATATTTCCTCAGGAAAATAACTCCATATTTGCAAAACTACTGCTATTAAAGTTCCCTCAGGTATGTTTCTCTGGTGACTATTTTTACAGTCTCTGGTGACTATTTTTATTCGTGATTGTTGTGATTTAGTCAATTTCCTTATTTTCTTAGCCCTTAGGCACTTAAGGTTTAAGACAAAAGTTTCTTTATTTTTAACTCAAATTATGATTAAAGATAGCATCCAGTGAGACAAATGACAGTTTACTTTGCTCAACCATTTTTGAATTTCACTTTAACTTTAAGCCTCTCATTTGGGGGTTATGATTAGTGGGAGAATTTGGGGTAATATCTGTTACTGGAACTCTTTTAACTTTACAAGTTTCAAGATTTTTGCCCTGTACTTTGGGGTCAATTCTAATAATTCCAAAATACTGAATGATGCATGCATGCATTAATTTTATTCATCCATTTGTTCAACAAACTTTTGAATGTTCGCTCTATGTCTGATACGCTGATGGATTCCTGGGAGCCCATGCTCTGAAGGAGTTTATGGTATAGAAGACTGAAAAGTTATAAGTAGGTTACAGTAGAGCTTGGTCTACACGTGATTAAGGTTATGTCTAGGGTGATATAACAGTACGTGGTAGGGGAATTTAGCCCAGCCTGGAGATGACAGAAGCACCAGGGAGGCCTTAGAAGAACTGTAGGATGAGTAGAAGTTAATAATTATGCTCAGGCAGTGGGGACAGCATATGGGAAAACCCAAGGCCCTTTCAAGCTACTCTGAGAAATTTAATCACTTCGTGATTACAGATTTAGGCTCCTGGAATATTATCTCAGTGCTAAAACAAGCTCAGCTTTGCAATATTGTGAGTTGGAGTGCTGATTCCCTGGTAGATACCACAGTTTGATTCATTCTCCAAGCAAAGAGCTGGTGTGATAGAAAGTTAACTGTTTTTCACTCAATTTTCATTAGTGAAAAGTTTCTTTTTCTCCCAAAACAAACCACTGAGATTTAAGTATTAAAAATATTCCTTCTCAATAAATTACATCTTATCCACATTTGTTGCATTTGGTAAATGTATACAACTTGCAAAATTTTCTGTACATCCATGCTGTTGGATGAGTTTTTAGCCACATGATCTGTTTTTGTAATTTTATGACTTTTGATAAGGTTATGCCTTAGGAGGTATTTCTGCGTTCAGCAAATAGCCCCATGTCTAATGGCCACTCTGTGCTCCTCTGTGCTACGTGCTGGTTAGAAGGACACCAAGGAGAGCTCACTTCCAGAGCGAAAGACAGATAAACAAACAACCAAAAAGCAAAGCAAAACCAAAGACTCATGTGTCCTGAAGAAAATTAAATAGGGAAATACGGTAGAGTGAGGAGGGTTGGGGGTAGGTTCTAGAGTGGTGGTAAAGAAGGCTCCTCTGATAGGGTAACATCTGAGTTGAGAACTGAATGATGAGGATTTAGCCATTCAAGGATTTGAGGGCAGTGTTCTCTGAGCACAAGAAGAAGTAACGGCAAAGTTCATAAGGGGGGAATAGGGTGGCTGGAACACAGAGATCCAAGTGGGGAGTGATGTGAGACGAGATGTGAGTGGTGGGCAGGGCTCATATTGGACCATATAGGCCATGGCAAATAATAGATTTAACTCTAAATGGGTAATTACTGGTGGGTTTAAAACACAGTAGTAACACGACCTGATACGTTTTCTGAAAGATCACTCTGGCCGCTGGAAAGAGAATGTATCGTATCATTGTGGTAAGAATGGAATCTGAAACTAAATGGAGGGCATTGCAGTTATCCAGGAAAGTGATGTGTGTATAGATTGGTGCAGTGGCTTTGCAGGGTATAGTATACACTTGATAAATTCTAAAGGTATTGCTTTTTTCTCTTTATACACTCACTTGTATATGACTGTTTTTGTATATGCTTATAACTTACCATGTGTATGAGCGTGTGTATGAAACATTATTTTATTCAAGGTTTAATGTTTGGCAAAGGATAGAACATAGAGTTTCAGAATTTAATTATGGAAATATTGTTTTTCCTTTACTCTTATTCACTCTTTTTAAAAAATCACCATCTATATTCTTATTTTTCACTTGTACCTTGACTTGTATAAACCATCCAAGGTCTATACTTGGTGTTTCTCAGCTTCATCACAGAGTTGATCTGTCATCAGCTCAGTCCATTTCAGAATGTTTTCGTTACTGCAAAAGTAGAAATCCTGTATTCCTTTATACCCATCCTCATTATTGGCTCTTAGTATTGATATAGTGCCTTCTTTGTCATGGATGTTAAAAAACATCACAATATTGCTGCTAACACTAGACTACTTATTACATTAATTGTATTTTTCCCATGTATTTCCATATTCTTAACACCTTGTAACAGAAGAACATCCTGATATATTTCCTATTAACCACAGTCATCATTCACCACAAAAATCATTATGTTTTATGGTTCCTAGATTATCCTTGATGACTTTTTTCAATTGACATTAACCTCCCTAGACTATGCCTTTCAGCCACATTCACATTTATAAATCAGCAATGTGAGCTGTACTCACTATAATGTGTTACCATCAACTCTATCCATTTCCACATATTTACAATCAAGTTTGTTAATTATTCTACATACCTTCCTCATCATATCCCCCTTCTCAACACACATTCTATCTCCTAATAACCTGTACTCCAGAGTTGAACTCCACGAGTTTACTCATCGTATTTAGTTCATATTAGTGAGTTCATACAGTATTTGTCCTTTTGTGTCTGGCTTATTATGCCCAACATAATGTCCTCAATGTTCATTCATGTTGTCAAATGCACTCCACTTCATTTTTTCTTATGGATGATTAGTATTCCATTGTATGTATATAACACATTTTTTAATCCATTCATCCGTTGATGGAAACTTGGGTTGTGTCCATATTTTAGCAATTGTGAATAATGCTGCTATGAACATCGATATGCAAATGTCTGTACAAGTCCTTGCTCTCAGTTCTTCTAAAGATATTCCTAGTAGCAGGATTGCTGGATCATATGGCAGCTCTATATTTAGCTTTCTGAGGACCCTCCAGACTTTCTTCCAGTTTGCTTCATTTTACATTCCCTTGAACAGTGAAAGAGTGTTCCTATTTGTCCAGATCATCTCCAGCAGTAAGACATGAAATGATATCACATTGTAGTTTTGATCTGCATTTCCCTAATAGTGATGGTGAGCATCTTTCATGTGTTTTTGGTCATTTGTATATCTTCTTTGGAAAAATGTCTATTCAAGTCTTTTGCTTGTTGTGTTATTGGACTGCTGGTCTTTTTTTATCACTGAGTTGTATGATCACTTTATATAACAAGGAGTTTAAACCCTTATCAGATACGTGGTTTCCAAAAATTTTCTCCCACTGAGTAGGCTGTCTTTTCACCTTCTTAACAAAGTCATTTGAAGCATAAATGTTTCATTTAGAGGAAGTTCCATTCATCTCTTTTTTCTTTAATTGCTTATGATTTGATTGTAAGGTTTGAGAAACCACCACCAACCACGAGATCTCAGAGATGTTTCCCTACATTTTCTTCTAGGAGTTTCATAGTTCTAGCTTTTATATTTAGGCCCTTGATTCATTTTGAGTTAATATTTTTTAACAAATCAATTTTATTAATGCATATTAATAAAGCATACAATTCATCCAAGGGGTACAATCAGTAGTATTTGGTATAATCACATAGTTGTGTGTTCATCATTTTAATCATTATTAGAGCATTTTCATTATTTCGGTAATAATAATAATAAACAAGAAAATTTCTAATCTCTCAATCTCTCTACATTTCTCTTGCTATACATAGCTGCTATTTCTGGCTATTCTTGCACAACTTTTTATTTGTTTATTAAGCAGTGTATTGACATATATTCACATATCATATGATCTTTCCAAAGTGTATAATCAATGGCTTTTAGTATAATAACAATGTTGGGCATTCATCATCTCAAAAAATTTAGAAAAATTTCATTACTTTATAAAGAAAGACTCCATACCCTTAGGCATTGCTTCCTCAGCCCTACATAGCCACTAATCTAATATCATCTTTATAAATTGATTTATATTTATATTTTATGTAAATGGAATCATGCAATATGTAGTACTCTGTGTCTGGTTTCCTTCACTTAGTATAATGGGATTTTTTTTGGTCTGATATTAACATTTTGTAGTATTAAACTACATTTATTCAGCTTCAAAGAAAAACAGTCATATATATGCAGTTTTACTTATATTCATATTTCACATAATACATATATTTTTCCCATAATATATTTAGTTCATAATAGGATGATCATACATTATTTGTCCTTTTGTGTCTGGCTTGCTTCACTCAACATAATCTCCAGGTTCATCCATGTTGTCATATGTGTCATGACTTTGTTTCTTCTAACCCCTGTATAATATTCCATCATGTGTATACTCCACAATTTATCCATTCATCAGTTGATGGACACCTGGGTTGTTTCCAGCTTTTAGCTATCTTGAATAACATTGCTGTGAACATCCAGTGTGCAGATGCCTGTTCGTGTCTCTGCTCTCAGTTCTTCTGGGTATATACCTAGCACTGGTCCTGCTGGGTCCCATGGCAAATCTATATTGAACTTCCTTAGGAGCTGCCAAACATGCCTCCACAGTGGCTGTACCATTCTACATTCCCACCAAAAGGGAATAAGCATTTCTATCTCTCCACGTTGTCTCCAACATTTACAGTTTTCTGACTTTTTAAATATAGCTTCTAGTCTGAAAATAACTTCTAGTCTAATAAGTGTGAAATGATATCTCATTGTAGTTTTGGTTTGCACTTCCCTAATCGCTAGAGATTTTGAACATTTTTTAATGTGTTTTTTCACAATTTGTGTTTCTTCTTTAGATAGTTGTATTTTCAAGACTTTTGCCCATTTTAAAATCAGATTGTTTGTCTTTTTATTGTTGAGTTTATGATCTCCTTATATATCATGGATATTAAACCTTTATCAAATATGTGATTGCCAAATATTTTCTCCAATTGAATCATCTGCCTTTTCACCCTTTTGGCAAAGTCCTTTGAGGTACAAAACTACTTAATTTTGAGGAGGCCCCATTTATCTATTTTTTGTTTTGTTGCTCATACTTTGGGTATAACATTTAAGAAACTATGGCCTACCCCAAGATCTTGAAGGTGTTTTCCAACATTTTCTTATAGGAGTTTTATGGTTGTTGATTTTTTATTTAGGTCCTTGAACGATTTTGAGTTATTTTTGTATAAGGTGTGAGACAGAGGTCTTCTTTCTTTCATTTGGGTGTGGATATCCAATTCTCCAGCGCCATTTTGAATAGACTGTTCTGGCCCAGCTGGGTGACTTAATGCCTTGTCAAAAATCACTCGACTATAGATGTGAGGGTCAATTTCTGAGTTCTCAATTCAGTTCCATTGGTCAAACTTTCTGTTCTTATGCCAGTACCATGTTTTGTTTTGTTTTGTTTTGTTTTTACCACTGCAGCTAAGTAATATGCTTTATTTTTTATATACTTAAAAATTTTTTTAAAAATGTACTTAGATTATATAAATGTCACATATAAAACATGGGGGATTCCCATATGCCCCACTCCTTACTCCTCCCACACTTTCCCACATTGACAACACCCTTCATTAGTGTGGTATATTTATTATAATCAATCAACACATTTTGGAGCATTGCCACTAAATGTAGATTGTAGTTTACATTGTAGTTTACACTCTCTCCTGCACAATTTTTCAGGTTATGGCAGGCCTGTATCTGTCATTGCAACATCATTCAGGACGACTCCAAGGTCCCCAAATGGCCTATATTACACCTGCTTTTCCCTCTCCCTCCCCTCAGAACCTCTGGTGGCCACTGCCTCCAATGAACATTATCATGGTGGGTGGAGATGCACACAATAACTGAAAGTAATGTGCTTTAAAGTCAGAAGTGAGAGTCTTCCAACTTCATTCTTCTTTTTTAAGACATTTCGGTTATTCAGAGTCCCTTATACTTCCCAGTAAATTTTATTATTGGCTTTTTGATTTATGCAAAAAAGGTTGTTGGGCTTTTTATTGGGATTGCACTGAATCTGTAAATCAGTTTGGGTAGAATTGACATTTAACTATATTTAGTCTTCCAATCCATGAACACAGAATGTCCTCCCATTTATTTAAGTCTTCTTCAGTTTCTTTTAGCAATGTTTTGTAGTTTTCTGAATACAGGTCCTTAATGTCCTTCGTTAAGGGTATTCCTAAATATTTGATTGTTTTAGTAGCTATTAAAAATGGAATTTTTCTTTTGATTTCCTCCTCGGATGGCATAACAATCATGTATAGAAATGCTATTGAATTTTGCCTGTTAATCTTATATCCCACCACTTTGCTGAGATTGTCTATTAGTTCTGGTATCTTTGTTGTGGATTTTTCAGGATTTTCTATCTATAAGATCATTTCATCAGAGAATAGTGAAAGTTGTACTTCTTCCTTTCCTTTTTGGATGCTTTTTATTTCTTTGTCTAGCCTATTTGCTTTAGCTATAACTTCTAGCACAGTATTGAATAATAATGGTGACAGTGGGTGTCTTTGTCTTGTTCCTGATCTCAGTGGGAAAGCTTTCAGTTTTTCACTATTGAGTAAAAATGCTAGCTATAGGTTTTCCTTATACGTACTTTACCATATTGAGAAAGCTTCCTTCTATTCCTAACTTTTGGAGTGTTTTTTATCAAGAAAGGATGCTGTATTTTGTCAAATGCCTTTTCTGCAAAAGAGAGGATAATATGATTTTTCTACTTCAATTTATCAATGCGGTTTATTACACTAATGGATTTTCTTGTGTTAAACCACCCTTGCATACCTGGGATAAAACCCATTTGATCATGGTGTGTAATTATTTTAATGTGCTTTTGGGTTTGGTTTGAAAGTATTTTCTTGAGGATTTTTGTACCTATATTCATTAGATATAATGATAATTTTCTTTTTTCATAGTGTCTTTATCTGGTTTTGGTATTAGGGTGATATTGGTTTCACAGAATGAGTTTGGTAGTGATATTTCCTCTTCAATTTTTTTGGAAGAACTTGAACAAGATTGGTATTAAATTGTCATTGAATGATTGGTAGAATTCACCTGTGATACCATCTGATCCCTTGCTTTTCATCTTTGATAGGATTTTGATGGCTTTTGCAATATCTTCATTTGTGATTAAGGTTTGTTAAGGTCTTCTATTTCTTTTAGGGTCAGTGTAGGTGGTTCATATGTTTCTAGGGATTTGTCCATCACATCTACGTTTTCTAGTTGTTGTTTTTTTTTTGCATACAGTTGTTCATAATAGCCTCTTTATGATCTCTCATATTTCTGAGAAGTCAGTGGTAATGTCTCCCCTCTCATTTCTGATTTTATTTATTTGCATCTTCTCTCTTTTTTTCTTTGTCAATCTAGTTAAGGTTTTGTCAATTTTGTTGATCTTTTCAAGGAACCAACTTTTGGTTTTGTTGATTCTCTCTATTGTTTTTTGTTGTTGTTGTTGTTCTTGATTTCATTTGTTTCTGCTCTCATCCTTACTATTTCTTTCTTTCAGCTTGGTTTGGGATTACTTTGCTCTTCTTTTTCTATTTTCTCCAGGTGTACAGTTAGGTCTTCAATTTCAGCTCTTTCTTCATTTTTAGTTTAAGCACTGAATGCTATAAATTTCCCTCTCAGCTCTGCCTTTGCTGAAACTTGAGGTGAATATTCTTGTTCAAGTGGCTTGTTAGGGCATGCTCTCAGGAGAACAGGAGTGAGGGAAGCATTATAGATCAGAGGAATGAAGTTAAGTGTAAGGAGAGCAGATTTGGCTCAAGTAATTGAGTGCCTTCCTCCCACATAGGAGGTCCCAGGTTTGGGTCCTGGTGCCTCCTAAAGAAAAACAAATGGACAATGAGCAGACAATGAGGAAAAACAAACAAACAAACAAAAAATCCCACAAAACAATGAGCAAACAATGAGCTCAGACAACGAGCAAAAAAACAATGAGCAAAAACAACGAGCATACAGATGAAGGAGCCATCTTGGTGAGGGGAGTGGGGAAGTTATGTGTAAAATTACCTTGGCCTGATTCAATGGGAAGCTCTGGAGCACAAATTGCAATGCAAAATTAGTCTTCTTTGAGGCGAAAAGACTGGCCCTTTGTACCCCTTTCTAGTTGGTTTTTGGCAGTAGGTAAGATTTGGGTATGTAGAATTGTATAGGAGATTCCCTTTTGGTGAGGACAATTCTCCAGGGAAGTAGGTAACTGTGAGTCATGGTCAGACAATATTCATACTTACTGGTGGAATGGGTGCATTGACATGTAAGAGCATTCTGGGTGGGGTACCAAATTCTTCTACAGATAGTAAATGTCAGGAAAGATAGACTTGGAATTGGTAGTACTCAGGGAAAATCCAGATGGAACTGGAGGTACTGCCCAGGAGGATAGAAAAAGGGAGATTTGGTAAATTAGACTTCAAAATTTACAGCTGAGCTGAAGTAGAGGATTGTGAATTTTAAATTAAATAGGGCTTAAGGACTGACATCAGAATATGCTAGTAGTTAATTTTATCCTGGAATTATTTAAATCTTTAGAGTATTGAGAGAGTTTTAAGTTCTAAATCAGGTGAATAGTTACGTTATTGAAGAAATGTTCTCAGAAATAATAAAAAATAAATCTATAACTTCATAGATTGACTATGATAATACCAAAATCATGTTGTTTAAAGAGCACTATATTGTGAAACTCTATTATGTTCTATGCTTCATCAAAATTGTCTGATCTGCAGGAATATATTTAACATACTAAGTGGCACGGTGCTTCATATTTTAAAAATGAGAAAAAAATGTCAATAAATATTTTGCCTTTAAGGACTTTATTCTGTAAAGGGACTACAAACACACACACAGTGTATGGACACTCATACCCACATGTAATTATACACATGTGCACACACATGCAGACATTCAAACATGTATGCACATGTATACACTGTGATGAATAATTCACTTGTTAATTCGACTAGGTTATGTGTCCCGTGGTTTGGTCAAACAAGCACTGGCCTGATTATTACTGTGAGGATATTTCATGGATTTAAATCATTACTCAGTTGATTGTGTCTATGACTGATTATATCTGCAGTCAACAAAGGAGACTGCCTTCAGCAATAAGAGAATTCTCATCCAATTAGCTGAAAGCCTTAAAGGGAGAAGGATGGTTTCAGCAGTCAGAAGAATAAGTTCTTTATACTTCTTTCAGCCAGCCAGCTTCTCCTGAGGAATTCATCGTAATTCTCATCAGAGTTTCCAACTTGCGGCCTTCCCTTCAGATTTGCCAATCCCCATAGTCATTAACCAATTCCCATAACAAATCTCATAATAGTTATATATATAATATCTTATTTCTCTCTCTCTCTCTCTTTTTCTATCTATCTATCCTGTTGATTCTGTTTCCCTGAAGAATCCTGACTCATACAGATTTTGGTACCAAGAGTGGGACAGAAGCACATACATGCTCTCTCATTTCCTGAGTAAATTTTTGCTTTTTGCCAGGTGAACCATTACCTATAGAAAAGCTATATTCTAGAATGTAGACACATAGCTCCATAAAATGCCCTGCTGGCTGAAAACACAACATGTTAGCAATGCTACAAAATAAAGTGCTATTTTTTAAAATATGAAAGAGTAGAATTCATATAAACACTATCTATTGTTGTATGGGGTGCACACTGGAATCACATCTTACAAAGGTGTTAGTTTCTAATGTCAGCACAAAAAGTGACAATTAGGTGTGATCAAAGTTACTCTTGAAAGTCCTTAAATCTCTCAGCATTTGCAGTATTTTACCAATCCTGCCACTCTCCCCACCCCAGGAATAGAACAAGTCCTTTTCTTTGACTGAACAATTGGAGTTGTTCGTTGGTGTTGAGGGGCCATGTGGTGTGAAATCATGTGTATTCTAAAATCTGAGAGCACATTCTGCATGTGAGACATTCAGGCCATCAGAGGCCATGAGAGCTGACACTGACTGAAGGAATGCAGGTTAATTTCTTCTGCCTCACACTTGCTGTGGGTGCATATTTTCATTAAGTGGGCTGGAGGGATTGTGGTGGAATTGTTTGTGATGTTTAAGTTGTTCTTTTTCTCTTCCTCTTCTCTTTTTTCTCTCCATCTCAGTCTCTTTTGTTTGTCGATCATGTGTAGTTAAATCTATGTAATTTAAACTCAAATATATTGCAACTCCATTGCATGTGGCATTCTATTTATATATGTCTTTATTTATATGCATTGTTATATATTCTTGGTTGAAATGAAGTCACAAATATAAACATCTTTGCAGGTGGCTGTTTGACTTTTTAAAAAAATACTGTTAGGAACACAAATTTCACCACTGATTGCACCAAGTAGTATTATGCTATTCCTAGCCCCATGGTTACAAAAAGAACCATCTGACTAGACATCCAAACCAGTTTCCAGCTTTGGAAAGCAATTAAAAGCTGTGAGTCCATTAAATGATGAGGTCTTACTAAGCCCAGGCATGAAGCTATAGCCATCATGAAAGTTTTTCATAAGACTGACATGAAGATAAAGTTAAATTCCCACTTCTATTTTTGTTTTAGTTTATAGTAACCATTTATAGATTTTATTGCTGTGTTGTCATTGCTATGTTGATTTGCTAAAAGTTTAAGTTAATAGTTATCTTGTAATCTTATATACTTCTCAGCTGCCATGGCCTGACCACAGTGAAACTATTTTCCCAGTAGAGATTCTGTTAAATCATTCTCTGAGAATTTGAGTGAGTAAATTGTACTTTTCTTAGTGCTACACTACAATTGTATACATGCATTTCCTACCAATGCTAAAAAGTATAAATTTTGAATACTACTTTGTTTTTGTAAATAGTAGTTTTGAGCTCATTTGGGTTTGGTGATATGGGCATTGTGTTTAAGAACAACCTTCATGCTAATTTAAGTCTTGTATGTAGGAAAAAAACAAGTTCTTAGGGTATACAATCTTCTTTAAGACATTAAATGCACTTATCAAGAACCTTCCAAAATATTTTTGTAGGTATTTTATTGAGGTTGTTACATAGTTTCATTCATTGATTCAACAAATGTTTACAGAGGACCAACTAAGCACTACTAAATGTGCTAAGTACACCAAAGTGAGGGAAACCATTTCGTTGACCTCATAAAGCTTATTTTTCTGAGCAGATGAGAGACGGTAAACAGGTAAAGAAATAGCAATTTAGAGAAGTGTCTAGAAGACAGCACAAATTCAGAAATAGAGAAAAACATGATGGGAACTACTTCACTGGGGCAATTTCGGTGGCTTGATGGAGGTGGTAAATTTTAAGCCAAGACTTAATGGATGAGAGAGATCATCAAGTATCAAGACTCCAGGCATAAAGGAGCTTGGGTATTTCTGGCACTGAAAGAGGGCTAATGTGTTTGCTTGCATCAGGGCATTAATGAGTCCATGTGCGGTAGGTGGATGGGTAGAGGGATGGGAGTGGAGTAGTATGAGATTAGGATGGATAGGTGCTAAATGGTTCAGAGTATTACAGGCCATGAAACATTTGGATTGAGAAATAAGTACAAGGGGGAATCAACAAAGTTTTCAAGAATCATTATCTAATGTAAAAGCTCCCTCCAGCTGCGGCATGGAGAATGAAATATGTGGGAGTATGTGCTCAAGGGTTTGTATATGCGATTGAAAATAAAAGCAGGGAGTGGATGTGGCTCAGGCAGTTGGGGGCCCACTTCCCACATGGGAGGTCCCGGTTCAGTACCTGATGTCTCCTAACAAAGACAAACAAACAACAAGCAGAAAATGAGCAGACTTGAGCAAAAAAACAAGCAGACATTAAGAAAAAACAATGAGCAGACAGATGAGGAAGCCATCTGGAGGTGGGGGGAAGGGAGTTTTTTTAAAAAAAAGGAAAGAGTAAGGCCTGTGGAAGGACTATTAGAATTATCTAGTCAAAAGATAATGGTGGCCTGGATTATAGCAAAGGAGATGGAGCCCAGTGGACAGATTTGAAATATTTTTTGGAGGTATAGTCTTCTTGATTTACTGATGGATTGGGTAGTTAATGTGAAGGAGAGTCAGGCCTAAAAGATAATCACTTTTCTGGTTTTATTTTTAAAAAATTGGAAAAGTTATAGGTTTACAGAAAGATCAAGCATAAAATACATAAAATACAGAGTTCCCATGTACAACCCAACTATTAACGCCTTGCTTTATTGTGATATATTTGTTACAGTTTATGAAAGAGCAAATTTTTATAATTGTATTCTTAACTATAACTGTACTATTAACTATAGTTCATCATTTGCAATTGGATTCATTATATGTGTTTTATAGTCCTATGTTTCTTTTAAAATTTTTATTCTAATAACATGTTCACAACCTAAAATTTTCCCTTTTAACAACTTTCACATATATAAGTCAGAGCTGTTAATTACTTTCACAATGTGTGCTACCATTACCACCATCCATTACCAAAACTTCACAATAAACCCTCAGAGAAACTGTACAAATAAAGCATGAATTCTTCATTATCAGTTTCCTGGTACTTATACTTCAGATTCTGAGTCTGTGAGTTTGCTTATTCTAGTTGTTTAATATTAGTGAGATCATACAACATTTGTCCTTTTGTGTCAGGCTTATTTTACTCAACGTGATGACTTCAGGGTTCATCCCTGATAATATATCAGAACTTCATTCTGAATAATATTCCACTGTATGTATATACCACCTTTTATTTAACCATTCATCTGTTGATGGACACTTGGCTTCCTTCCATCTTTTGGTAATTGTGAATACCAAATTGCTATGAACATCAGAATGCATATATCTGTTCAGTCCTTGGCTTTCAGTTCTGTTGTGTGTATACCTAGTAATGGGATTGCCTGATCATAAGGCAATTCTGTACTTAACTTTCTGAGGAATCACCAAACTGTTTTCCAAAGCAGCTATATCATTTGTGTTCTCACCAGCAATCAACTGGTGTTCTTATTTCTCCACTACCTCTCTAACACTTGTAATTTTCTGTCTTTTTTTTCCCAGCAGTGGCCTTTCTAGTGGGTGTGAATTGGTATCTCATTGTGATTTTGATTTGTATTTCCTTGATATAAATGGATAATGATGTTTAGGATCTTTTCATATGATTTTTGGCCATTTGTATGTCCTCTTTAGAGAAATGTCTATTCACATCTTTTGCCCATTTTTAATTGGGCTGTTTTTCTTTAAAGGGGTTGTTTCTTGACTTGCATGATTTCTTTATATTTTCGGTGTATTAAACCCTTTTCAGATATGTGATTTCCAAATATTTCTCCCATTAAATAGATGTCTTTTCACTTTCATGATAAAGGTCTTTAATGCACAGAAATATTTTATTTTGACAAGGTCCCATTTGTCTGTTTTTTGTTGTTGTCTGCTTTGATTGTGAAGTCTAAGAAACCATTGCCTAACACAAGATCCTGAAGATGCTACCTTATGTTTTCTTCTAGAACTGGTTCTTTCTTTCTTTCTTTCCTTTCTTCCTTTCTTCCTCCCCCCTACACCCCCTCCCCCCCCCCCCCCCCCCCCGCATTGTCAGCTCTCTGTGTCCATTGGCTGTGTGTTCTTCTTTGACCGCTTCTACCCTTATCAGTGGCACTGGGAATCTGTGTTTCTTTTTGTTGCATCATCTTCTGTCAGCTCTCCATGTGGGTGGCACCATTCTTGGGGAGACTGTACTTTCTTTAGCGCTGGACGACTCTCCTTAAGGGGTGTACTCCTTGGGCATGGGGCTCCCCTTTGCGGGGGACACCCCTGCGTGGCAGGGCACGCCTTGCGTGCATCAGCACTGTTCACGGGCCAGCTCCACATGGGTCAAGGAGGCCCGGGATTTGTCTCATTCCCCAGAACTGGTCCTTAGATTTAGGTCTTTGATCCGTTTTGAGTTAATTTTTGTATATAGTGTAAATAAGGGTTCACCTTCATTCTGTTGCATATGAATATGCAGTAATATTTGTTGAAGAGACTATTCTTTCCCAATTGAGTGGACTTGGCACCCTTATCAAAAATCAATTGGCCATGGAGGTGAGGGTTTTTTTAACCCTCAATTCATTTCCATTTGTCTCTATGTCTGTCCTTGTGCCAGTACCATGCTATTTTGATTACTGTAGTTATGTAATAAGATTTAAAATGAGGAAGTGTGAGTCCTTCAGCTTTGTTCTTTTTCAAGATGTTTTTGGCTATTCAGGGACCATAACCCTTCCATATAAATTTGATAATTGACCTTTCCATTTCTGCAAAATAAAGCTGTTGGAATTTTGATTAGGATTGCATTGAATCTCTAAATCTGTAGTTTTCCTTTACATCCTTGGATGAATTTATTTCTAAATATATAAATATTTGATTATTTTAGCTACTATTTTAATGGAATTTTTCCCTTGATCTTCTCTTCAGATTGCTAATTAATACTGTATAGAAACACAGGGAAACATAATGAATTAAATATTGTTCCTTCCTTTTCAGCTTTTTGGACATGTTTGAGCAGGATTGGTGTTAATTCTCATAATGTTTGGTAGAATTCACCTGAAGCCATCTGGTTCTCAGCTTTGTTGGGAGGTTTTTGATTACTCTTCAGTATCTTTAATTGTAATTGGTCTATTGATATCTTCTTTTTTTCTACAGTCAGTGTAGGTTATTCATGTGTTCTAGGAATTTGTCCATTTCATGTATGTTATCTGATTTGTTGGTACAGAGTTGTTCATTGTATCCTCTTATGAACTTTTTAAAATTTCTGTGGGGTCAATTGTAATTTCTCCCCTCTCATTTCTGATTTTATTTATATCTTCTCTTTTTCTTTGTCAGTCTAGCTAAAGGTTGGTCCATTTTACTGATATTTTCAAAAAACAAACTTTTGGTTTTGTTAATGCTTTCTTTTTTAAAAAAACTCTCTATTTCATTTATTTCTGCTTGATTATAGTTTAGTTTGCTGTTCTTTTTCTAGTTCCTCCAAGTGTGAAGTTAGACATTTGATTTAAGCTCTTTCTTCATTTTTAGTGCACTGTCTTCACTGCATCGTGTAAGTTTTGGCATGTTATATTCTTGTTTTCTTTCATCTCAAGATATTTACTGATTCCACTTGTGATTTCTTTTTTGACCCACTGAATGTTTAAGTGAGTTATTGAACTTCCATGCATTTGTGGATTTTCCAGTTCTCTGTCTGGTATTGATTTCCCACTTCATTCCATTGTGAATGAAGAGAAGATGATTTTTATAATTTCAATCTTTTAAAATTTATTGGGCCTGTTTTGTGACCCAACATATGGGTACAGGAGAATGACCCATGTGTACTTGAAAAGAGTGTGTATGCTTCTGCTTTGGGGTGTGATGTTCTGTGTATTTCTATGAGGTCTAGTTCATTTATCATAATAATCAAGTTCTCCTTTTTTAATTAATGATCTGTCTAGATGTTATAGCTATTGATGAAAGTGATGTATTGAAGTCTCCAACTATTATTACAGAGATGTCTATTTCTCCAATCAGTTTTGCCAGTGTTTGCTTCATGTATTTTGAAGCACTGTGGTTAGGTACATAAATATTTATGATTTTATTTATTCTTGGTTGGTTGGCCCTTTCATTAATATATAGTATCCTTCTTTGTCTCTTGCATAGCTGCCCCACCTCTCTTTTTTTTTTACAATTCATGTAGATTATATTTTTCCATCCTTTTATGTTTAACCTGTTTTTGTCTTTGGGCCTATGCTTTTGTATACATTCTGCCAATCTGTGTCATTTGATTGGGGAGTTTATTCTGTTAACATTCAGTGTTACAACTGCAAAGACAATATTTACTTCAGCCATTTTGTTCTTTGGTTTTTATATGCCTTATGTATTTTTTGTCTCCTTATCCTTTATTGCAGCCTCCTTTTTTCTGATATAGCTGACTGATTCCTTTAAACTTTTTAATTGAAGTTTATCATTCCATTTCTGTATATTTTAAAAATACTTTCTTTATGATTACCTTGGAGTTCATATTATACAGCCTATGTCTATAACCTACAAATCTGAAAAGATACTAACTTCAGTAGCATATGCATTCTCTGCTCCCTTATACCTTTGTTTCTCCCTCTTTAGGTTGTTCTTGTCCCACATTACCTCTTTATATTTTGTGTATCCATTATCATGAAATATAGCTATTTCTTATTCAATTCTAGCCTACCTCTCATAGGAATTAAAGAGTAGAGAAATATAGTAAGGTTACAGTTCTATTGGGTTTTGCATTTACTCATTTAGTTTCCTTTATTGAAGATCATCACTTCTTCACATTGCTCTAAGCCACTGTCTCCTGTCTTTTTCTTTCAACCTGAAGAACACCTTTAGCAATACTTACAGGACATGTCTTTTATTTTTATTTTTTTTAGGCCAGTAAAAAGAGTTTATTTAGGAAATGAGGAAAGAATAAAGCTTGCTGAAAAATGGGAGAGAAAGATGGAACTACACACCAAGATTTGATGCAGGCTTCTCTTGGCAGAGAGAGCTAGGACAGATCTCTTAGTGAAGAATTCTTTCAGTTTCTATTTATCTGTGAATATATTAAACTTGTTCTCATTTTTGAAGGACAGTTTTTCCAGATAAAAAATTTTTGGCTAAGAGTTTTTTATTTAATCTTTCAATATTTTAAATAATCATACCACTGCCTTCTCATCCCCATGTTTCTGATGAGAAATTGGCACTTAGTCTTATTGAGGATCCCTTATATGTGATGAATCATTTCTCTTGTTGTTTTCAGAGTTCCCTTTATCTTTCTCATTTGACATTATGATTAGCATGTGTCTCAGAGTAGGTGTATTAAGGTTTATTTACTTTGGAGTATTTTGCACTTCTTGGACATGTGTATTTATGTCCTTCATAAGAGCTGGACAATTTGGCCATTATTTTCTCTATTCTTTCTGCTTCTTTTCCCTTCTCTTCTTCTTCTGGGACTCCAAGAATGCATATATCATGCTGCCACTCAAGTCATTCTGACTCTGCTCATTTTTTTTCTCTTCTTTTCTCTGTCTATTCTACTGACTGTATGATTTCAGGTGTCCTGTCCTCTAGTTTGCTGATTCTTTCTTCTGCCTGTTCAAATCTGCTATTGTATGCCTATATTATTTTTTAAATCTCCATTATTGTGCCTTTTATCTCCATAATTTCTGCTCTGTTTCTTTTTTAAACTTTCAAATTCTTCTTTATGCTCACACATTGTCTTCTTAATATCTTTTATTTCTTTAGCCATATTTTCCTTCATCTTCTTGAATTGATTTAGATTTGTTTGAACTTCTTTGATGAGTTATTCCAAAGTCATTGTCTCTCTGAAGTTTTAATTTGTTCCCTTGATCAAACCATATCATCTTTTTTCTTAGTATGGCATGTAATTTTTTGCTTTTGAATAGATACCTGATTATTTTGATGTGCTAACTTTGAACATCAGTTTTTCCCTACTGCCTGTGTTTACATTGTAGATTGGCTCTGTTAAGGCTCCTTGATACTTGGTTCCATTTATACTGGATGCTTAGAGTAGCCCATAGTTTTAATTTGCTAAAAGTTGCTAGGAGCAATATACCAGAAATGGGTTGGTTTTTACAATGGGGATTTATTAGGTTAAATGCTTACAGTTCTGAGGCTATGAAAGTGTCCAAATCAAGGCATCATCAGGAGATCCTTTTTCACTGAGTTGCAGCTCTAGGTGATTTGGCTCATGGTGGCATCTGATCATCTCACTCCTCTCCTCTGGGCCTTGTTGCTTTCAGCTTCTAGCTAAAGTGACTTTCTCTCAGCTTTTGTGTTCCATTGATTTCAGCTTCTGGCTCTCAGGGTCTTCTCTCTTGTTTTCTCTGAAGTTTTTTTTCTGTATTTGTGGCTTTCTATTCTTCCATCTATAAAGGATTCCAGTAAGAGGATTAAGATCCACCCTGGGTCACTCAATATAATGAAAAGCCCTTAACTGAAGTAATTTGATGGAAAGGACCCACCTACAATAGGTTCACACACACAGGAATGGATTCGATTTAAGAACAGGACTTTCTGGGGTACATAAAAGACTCAAACCACCACACCTATTTTTAACTGTTCAGATTTTCTCAGATCTTCACCTTTTGCCCTGGTTAGGCTGTACAACTTTAAGATTGCCCTTTTATGTGCAATTGTTTCACCTCCAGGAGAAAATTTACTTTCCTCTATCCTTTCTCTGGGAAATCCTGATCTGTTCTATTTGTTTTTGTTCAGAATTTTCTCCCCAGCTTCTATGATTTGTTTAAATTCTTCCCTCACTCAGTGCCCCTTTTCATTACACTTTTCAGTTCTGGGACAGAAGTTCAGTTTTCCCTTTTTTATTCTGTGAAACTTTTCTGATTCCTATTACTACCCTGTGAAGGTATCTCTCCCCAGGGTGACAGATGGGGTCAGTCAAGAAAGGTCCATTTTTCATTTATGTAATCCAGCAATAAGAGACTGGGCTGAATGTGTGTATCTCTTGCTAACAGTTCTGCAAGGGTCTCTTTTATTTCCTAGAGGGTTTGTTGTGTATACTCACTATCAATTGCTTTTGTTCTGCCCTGGGTCTCTGTGGACTTGGGTCCCTATGCATGAATGTTACATAAAAATATTGGGTTTTCCCTACTCCTTCCTCCTCCCACACTTTCCCACATTAATAACATCCTTCATTAGTGTGGTGTGTAACTCTTAAGCAGCATGGTACTGAGTGAGGGGGTAGAGTCTATACTATTGGGTCTGGTTTGTAGACCTCCTAACTGTTTTGGTGTTTTTTAAATATTTTCCTTCAATTCAGCATTTGTGGAGTCCTTCTCCCAGTCTCTATCATCCTCCAGAGTTCCAAGCAAGTGAGATTTGTCTTTGTATTAGTTGTTTTAAGGGAAGATTTTTTTCAGGGGATGTCTTATATTGCCATGTTGATGACATCACCCTCTTCTGGGTATTTTTGTACTGGTATATCCTTGTGCCAGTTCCTATGATCAGATTTCAGGAAGGATCAGGTTTTAGGAGGAAACAATGTTTGCTTTTAGATACCTAGCACCAAACTTATTGCAAAATTGATTAATTCATCTAACATGTATTGACTTTAACCAGATACTAGACATTGCACTAAGTATGAGGATATCTGGTGTTCCTATGCTTATAGAATTAGAGATTATATATTTTTGAGTACTAGGAGCAACCATAGTTAGAAATAATCCACTCCAGCATTTTCATTTTAAAAGTGAAAAATAGAATTTGAGCCATTTATTTTCTCCCAAATATCAAGACTCCTCTATAAAAATCATGGTTGTTTTAGTAAAACACTCATCCAGTAATAATTGTGGTATTATTTTTCCTTAGGGATATGATACACTTTTTAAAAATTTCTATTGTAATTAGTTGCTACAATTAATATTATACAAACACTTTCGGATGCATTCTGAAGTCATGAAAATATAAACACTATAAGCAGGAGTTCAGTGGGCAATGTTGACCACTGGTTTTGGCCAGACTTGCAAGCAACAAATGCAAGAAGAATCATGAGCTATATTCTTTCATGCACACATTTTTTTGCTAAGACATTGATGGTGGACAATATAAGAATTGGTCACTTGTATATTTTATATTATTGATATTAGTTGCTAATTACCTTCAAACATTTTAGAATTTTTTATTTCAAATTGAATACTAAGAATTAAGAAAGAAAAAGAAGCCACCCCCTCAAGAGTTTGTGCAATAGTGCAATGCATTCCTTATTTTTGCATGTGTGAGTGTTGGTATGTTTGTTTTAAGGCCCTATTAACATTTGTAAGTTAGAATACTCAACCAAAAAATAAATAGGTGGTAATGAAATACTAAGTTGTGTTCATTTGAACAATATAAATACCGAAAGACAGAAATGATTACTTAGGCTGATCTAAATAAGTACACTTACTATCTAAATTATATTATACCACTTATTATTCATTTAAAGTGGGGTTTACTCGGTTCTTTATATAAGGATATGTAAGAAAAAGAGATGAAAATTCCTGCCTTAAGGGTATAACAATCTGGATGCATCAGGCACGATCCTATATGCACACACATGAGTTTCCTGAAGTATGAGGTTACTATCATGGGAATACCCCAGAAGGGAAAGGAAATTTCAAGATATTTTGTGGAGATGATGGCCTATTAATTAGATGAGTGTTTCTGCACAAAAAAGGAAACAAAGTACATACCAAATGAGAAAGATGGTAGTGATGTTACCTATTTGAAGATTAAAGTAATTTAAAGAGATGAAGATAAAAGCATGGATGGAAATAAACTGGAATTAGTGCAATGGAAGAGACAAAACTCCTGTAAAGATGATAAAAATTATTAAAAATTATCGAAATAAGAAGTCGTTAGCACCAAAGTTTCTTCTTCATCCTTGCAAGTGAAATAGCAGGACAAAATTCAAAGAAACTAGGGGACCATAATGCAATGTTTGAACCTGAACCTTTAAGGAAGAAACATAAATAAATAATGAAGGGCTGACAATGAAAACTTGGACTTTATAATAGGATTGTGTAAATATAAACTGATTAAAAATTAGTGATGAAAATAAAAAAGCTAGAAATAAAGACAACTTGCATTCTGGAATCAATTAGGAAAAATAAAATAGGCACTTTGTGAATGAATGTACCTGAACAGGAATATCCCATGTATTATTAATTAATTTGTACCCTTATATGTGAACTACTCAAAAACACAAAGGTGAGAGCAGGCGTTTCACTTCCTGAATAAATGCCTAGAAATAAATATTAGCAAGGATTTGGCATTTTTGATGTGCAGGAGAGAATGTAAACTACAATGTAAACTATAATCCATGCTTAGTGGCAATGCTCCAAAATGTGTTAATCGATTGTAACGAATGTACCAATGTACTACATTAGTGAAGGATGTTTTTAACGTGGGGAAAAGTAGGAGGTGTAGGGAGTGGGACATAAGGGAATCCCCTTTATTTTTTATGTAACATTTATGTAATCTAAGTATCTTTATTTATATATATATATATATATATATATATATATATATATATAAAAGATGCAAAAATCTTTTAACTCCTGAGCACTTGTCGCTGGCTCTCCCAGAAAGCAGACTTCCTCTGTTTTTACTGAGGCAATTTAGCTTAGCTTCTCTTCTGTTGATTAATATTGTCCCTGTGATGAACTCATTTTCTTGCTATGCATACTGTGTATGGCCTTGTACTCTACCATGTATAGCCTTCATCATGTAATTGACTGGAAAGCACCGTTCACTCCTGCAGTTTGAGGGTGAATGTGGGGAGAAGGAAACTTTACTTAATTTTTTTCAGCTGTATCAATTCTTGAGCAGCCAAAGAAACTCTCAAAGGGATAGTTTTTTTGAGGGGGTGAGAGAGTGGGGAGACAAGGTGGGGGGTGGAGGGAGCAGACACATCTTGAGAAATTTTCACATGTATAAAATAAATGTCTTCCATTGAGGTTTTAGAATAGTCCCTTTAAACTTTAACATGTATCAGGCTAGTATTTTCTTAGATAACCACAGGCCTGCCCAGATGGGCCCAAATCAGGCACAGAGGCCATTACTCATGAAAATTAATGTTTTTGTTGATTGTTTTGTTTTAAAAATTTGCTTCTTAACACAATACATCTAAAACTTTCCCATTTCTTTAGTTCTACTTAGAAAAAAGTGTTATCACCCAGCTGACTCATTCACTTAAAGCAGTAAGACAAAACATCTCTCTTCAGCGTTCTTCTAGGCATATTGTTGTCAGGTCTGTGGCTTGCTTCTAGGAACTTGGCAAGCGAGCTGATATACAGTTTTCATCCTACCCACTCCTGTTTTTATTTAAAGCAGATGTGTTTTAAGAGGCAGTTGAATATATCAGGGCACCTTATTCTTTGTTCTCTTTTTGTTTGCTAAATAGGAAGGTCCATCCAGTTGATAATGGAGGAAAACAACGACCCCACGGAAAAGCCTCAACAAGGCCAAGGGCGGCACGGTGCCATAAAGTGTGGGTGGCTGAGGAAGCAAGGAGGCTTTGTCAAAACCTGGCATACACGCTGGTTTGTGCTCAAGGGAGATCAGCTCTATTATTTCAAAGATGAAGATGAAACCAAGCCCTTGGTAAGTAGAAGAAAATAAATGCACTAAGCGATCCATGGAGTAGAGAGGCCTTCTAGAAACTGAAGGAATCTGAGACCATCCTGATCTCCCTAGTTTCATTCAGTTCATTGACATCTTTTGCCCTTTTTCCCATTGTTCACTTTGGTTTGGAGTTGACAAACTTGCTATTTGAAGCCAAGAGGCAAATTCTACTTGTCTAATATTAATTTTAATTTTTACTACACTAGAACCAAATGTCTGGCTCCCTCAGGCAAACTTACTTCATGAGAAAATTTTAATGGACATCTGCTAGAGACATATATTGCAGCCAAAACAGCTTTCCTTTTCCTTAGGAATAAGTTGAAAGCACAGATTTGAAGGAAGACTATACACCCAACTTGCAATAATTTATGAGACTTCTTCAGTATTAATTCTCTTGAGCTTTTCGCTACCTTAGCTCACATAGATTATGAATGTGGTGCTAAACTGTGCAACGTTGATACATTCAACCAGGATGCACAGTTATTCTTCTAGGAATAGGTTCTATGTTTCTTTTTGGTTGCTTGACAGTATTTTATTTGCTTATTTATTTATCATTTTCTCAGACACAAATCTCTAGGCAGCAATGAGAGACAGGAAAAATCTCCATCCCTCTCTGTAGATCCAACAAGCACATTCATCTGTGATTATTGCTTATTTACCTATCGATGAAAGGAGAATGGGAACTGAGATATCATCTCTGTGATTTACCTTCATCTATATCTACAGGATATAAGAACACAAGAAGAAACATTCTAGAATAGTTTATATGAACATCCCTAACATTGTGTTCTTGTAGCTATTTCTTCTTGTGTTAAATTCAAGAGCCTAATTAGGAATTTGGATCAGGGCTCTGCTTCAATATTTTAAATCCCTGAGACATTATCATTTCACAAGGTTTTCATTCTTCTAATTGAATCACATAAGAAAAGTAACAAAAGTACAAACCTCACTTATTTTTATTTTTTTCGGTACCGGGGCCAGGAATTGAACTCTGAACCTCATATGCGGGAAGCTTGCACTCAATCATGAAGTCACATTGATTTCCCATGAGTTGTTTTTTTGTTTTTTTGTTTGTTGTTTGTTTCTTTGTTTTTAGGAGGTAACGGGAAACAACCTGGGATCTCCCATGTAGGAAGCAGGTGCCCAACTCTTGAGCCACATCTGCTTTCCAGCCCACTTATTTTTTGAAATTGCTATTTTTTGAGCATTTTTCCAAGGTCTGACATTAAACTAAGAATTTACCTATATTTTCTTATGAAATGCTTAAAATAATCCTATGAGTTATGTACTATTATCCCTACTTATACATGAAGAAACTAAGGTTTACTATGTTATGCCGATTACCCAAAGTTAAACAGATAGTGGTACCATGGTTTTCCTCCAGGTGGATCTGAGCACATATGGCCTCAGCTAAAGGCCCCACAAATAAAACATAAGAATATCCCAATTAGTATTAGTATCACTTATGGCACATTTCTGTATCTGTTATTTCATTTGTCATGGTAAACCATTGGGGAATATGGGGGTTATCATTACAGATGAAGAAGTTATGGTTTAGAGATATGAAGTGACATGACATATATAGGGATCAGGGGAAAAGCGGTGGAATCTTTTGTCCCTTATCTCATGCTTTAGGGTTCTTTTCTCATTGTGCCTTGTTTTATGCCAAACACAGATTAAGGTATTTTCTTAATACCTTAATATCATTTTTACCAAACCCAGAGTAAGTGACTAGGTTAATATGAAAAAAATGTAGAACATAAGGATGGTGCTTGAAGGATCCAAGCTGGGGACTTTGATATGGAGGAACACACTGAATAAAATACAAAAGATATGAGTAAATTTCAATATTTTATCCAGTGGCTGCTTATTCTTGCTTGGTAGGGGTGGACTATGTTGTTAACAGAATGGTTAATTCAGTGATTAATTAGTAATGATTCAGGACCCTAACAGGGTATTAGGGGAGCAAACAGGGTACAGGGAGAATTAAAAGCCAACCAAACAAGATGAGTTCAGTGTATCTTCTGGTAATGAAGGTAAGATAAAACAGATCAAGCCTGCGCTCCCTGTTTATCGAATTTGAGAACTTGTAGACGCCATGGAATATCTACATTAACCCCAGTTTGAGACTCTGCCCTAAACTGTTCAAAGAAGCTATTATCATATCACATTGGTCTGCTTTTCTATGCTATTTATTCCTGAAAAGGTTCACACAGTCATGGATAGTACTCCGTACAATTTTAAAATAAA
The DNA here is from genome assembly GCF_030445035.2 of Dasypus novemcinctus. Taxonomy (NCBI): domain Eukaryota; kingdom Metazoa; phylum Chordata; class Mammalia; order Cingulata; family Dasypodidae; genus Dasypus; species Dasypus novemcinctus. Next base: position 118,244,832 of record NC_080673.1, on the reverse strand, counting down.
ATATTGGAAATAGAGGCCTACCTCAACATCTAACTATTTCTTATTTAAAATATATGAAATGAAAATCCTTACTATCCTGTAATTTGATATCAAAGAAACTAGTTTATCTAGGCCAAAAGCTTCCTCCAGAAACCATTTTCTACAAGTGTAGAATTTATACAGGTATAAATTTTATTCAGAACGGAATTTTTTAAAAAAGATTTATTAGGGGAAACGGACTTGGCCCAGTGGTTAGGGCGTCCGTCTACTACATGGGAGGTCCGCGGTTCAAACCCCGGGCCTCCTTGACCCGTGTGGAGCTGGCCCATGCGCAGTGCTGATGCGCGCAAGGAGTGCCCTGCCACGCAGGGGTGTCCCCGCGTAGGGGAGCCCCATGCGCAAGGAGTGCGCCCCGTATGGAGAGCCGCCCAGCGCGAAAGAAAGTGCAGCCTGCCCAGGAATGGCACCGCACACACTTCCCGTGCCGCTGACGACAACAGAAGCGGACAAAGAAACAAGACGCAGCAAATAGACACAGAGAACAGACAACCGGGGGAGGGGGGAATTAAATAAATAAATAAATCTTTAAAAAAATAAAAATAAAAATAAAAAAAGATTTATTATTTATTTATTTATCCCTCTCCCCTTGTGGCTTGTTTGCTGTCTGCTCTCTGTGTCCATTCGCTGTGCATTCTTCTGTGTCTGCTTGTCTCCTTTTGCTGCATCATCTCCCTGCGCCAGTTCTCCGTGGGCACATGCCATCACCTCTCCACAGGTGCGGGCCAGCTTGCCTTCACAGGGAGGCCCTGGAATGCAAACCCAGAGCCTCCCATATGGTAGATGGGAGCCCAATCAACTGAGTTACAGCTGCTTCCCCAGAACAGATTTTAAAATAAGGTTGATATTTGGTTGTTTCTAAAAAGAAAGCAAAACACAGAAAATGGATGTTTGTAGTCAATTTTGGAAAATATAGAGATGTATCTTTAATTTCTGTCACTCATGGGCTTCCACTTTAAATATTTTACAGTAATGTATTTTTCTGGATTTTATGTTGTTTTTTCCTCTCTTCATTTTTTGTCTCCAAAGGAAAGTCAGACTTATATGTGGAGGGAAAACTTAAAAATCTTACTGTACAGAAGAACATATCAAAAATTTCTTTTCCTGCTACACTGTACCCCCTCCCCCAAGATTTTGGATAGCTTTTAAAGAAGGTTTTACAGCATATTTAAACTGAGTTGGTAACAATATCTGTTTAACCATCTTTCCTTGATAATTATGACAAATTACTGTGGCTTTAATTATAGTTATTGTGATATGGGACAAGTTGTTCAGTCAAAGAGAAAGTATGAATATGATAGCCTAGAAATAAGGCAATTGTGCAGTTTAGTTAATAAATCCAGTGATAAATTTCTAGTACTTTTTTGAACCCATCTGTTTTACGTCTATCATGAAGTATATTGTTACTTAAATAATAGCTATATCTCAAATATCGCCTAATGCATTTGATATACCCTTGGTGTTAGAATTTGACACTGGAGAGCACAGATTTTTAAAGGCCAGTCAGAGACTCTGGTAAAATGACTTAAGTCCAAGCAGGCACCAACTCAATAAATCTAGTCTAGACTTACTGTAACAGATATTGATCCAGTTGTGTGGGGAGGTTTTTTTCTGGACATGATCAAGATGACACTATATTAGATCACAATGGGTTTTCTTAACTTGGAGAACAAAGTGATTTTTGTGTGAATTATAACCTGAAGTCTGACCTCTAAATGTGCAAGAATTGGTTGATGACTTAAGAGTAGGCTTAACTTTTATGTATTTAATGAAATTCATGGGTTAATGAAATCTAGAAATTTCTCTGTTAAAATATCTGAGCCAAAAAAAGCTAAAGTCATAATTGTTTAAAATATTACATCTGGATTCCTTGAAACTTGCATTTTATCCTCAAATCTAAAACTGACTTTCTATGCAATGTCTGATTCTCTTGGTATTTGCATTTGAGATGGTGTTGTGTGTCATCATAAATATTTAGGACTCAAGAATGTTAGGACTTAAACTTTAGGAAATCTTAGCCCTTTCCTAGAAATGATTATATCAAGAGATGGAAAGTACTATTAATACAAAGTATTTTTTTATTCTTCTGTTATTTTGAGAATATTTTTATTGTTTACCTCTATAAAGCAATATAGCTGTGACATTTATTTATTTCAGAGTTAAAGGCATGGGCTTTTGAGTCAAATTGTGTTGACTGTTAACAAATGTGCTTACTAATTATCATATAGGGGGCACTTGGTTTAGCTCATCTAAACTTCAATGTTTTCATATGTACAATGATATAATATTACTTCCTTCATTGCATTGTTCTGAGAATTAAATGCGGTGACTGAAGTAAACAGTTTTAGAAAGTACTGGTACATAGTAAGTATAAATTGATGTTAGCTCTTCTATAATATTTCATGATAAAAGTGTTTTTTTAAAGATGTTTCATGTATCTACTCATTCATTCATTCATTCATTTTTACTCAACACATTTTTATATATCTCTCATATGCCTACAGACTTTATGTTAGATTTCAGGGAATATGAAGATGACATATGGTAATGCCAATGCTATAAAAAAAAAAGACTCCACCCTCGAAAAGAATGATTTAAAAACAAAAGTTTATTTCTTTCTCATATGGAAGTCCAAAATCATTTAGAAAAGTGAATTATTTAGAAATCCATGCTGACAGTGATTTTGCAATTTCAACGTTTGACTTCCAAATTCACCAAGGGGTCATTTCCTTCCCATTCATATAGAATGGGGCTGTAAAATGGAGTATTGCATAGAACTTTTATCCAGGGATGGTAGTGGTCCTTACCACTTCTGTTCACATTCTATTAGGTAAAACTCAGTCATATGACTATACCCAAATGCAAAGGAGACTGGAAATGTAGCCTAGCTTTACCAGAGAAAAAGAAGATAACATGAATATTGAAAGCAAGTTATCAGTCTCTACCACAGGTAATTAAAATAGATACCAAGGATCCACGAAGATGTCGAATTCTAGTAGGTGTTATAGGTTATTGCAGTTACATTAGAGTGCCATAAATACTTTAATAAGGAAAATATAGGGAATCATTGGAGATCATAGTAGGAGAACCTACCCCCACTTCAAGTTTAGGGTAAGTTTCTCAAGAAATTGACATTTAACCCGATAACTGAAGGATGACATGAGTAGCCATTGGGGGTACCGTATGTGGCAGAAGAAAATGTACAGGCCACAGACCATTAGCAGATTGTTGTAGAATTGATGTTAATTATGGATTTCAAGAATTTAATAAAGAAAGCAAGCAGTGAAGAGAGATGAATTTGCAGAAGTAAGGATGGGGCCAGTATATGAAGGGACCAGTAAGCAGTGTCAACGATTTTGGATTTTGTCTCGAGACCTTGCATTTCTTAATTTGTTGGATTAGAGCAAAGCACTTAAAATAGGGTTCATTCAATATGTAGCTTATCTGGAAGGAATCCAAAATGCTGACTGCTCCATAAAGACCTCCTATCTCAATTCTGCAATCCTGCCTGGTGATACTATAATAGAATAATTTTTTGTATTATGACATAGTCTCTTAAAAAAAAAATGATTGAAAAGTAACTATGCCATAGATACACCCTTGACCTTCTATTATCTGTGATCACATAGGCAGGAATTATGGGAATGCTCCTCGGGTAACTTTTGACTGTCGGAGAAAGGACTGAGAAAATTGTGTTGCTGGAGAGGGCATCGAGAGTGCCAGAAGATGGGGGCAGGATGGGTAGAGGGATCGAAGTAGGTGTGAAAGGTTTCATCATCATAATTTTCTCTAGAATTTGCTTTGACTGCTATGGGAATTTTCCAGGGAAGCAGTTGTGCCTAGTTTTTCTGTACAGGTTCCTGAGTCAGACTGCCTGGGTTCAAATCCAGATTCCACCACTAGTAATATACCCTGGGTAAGTTCCCTGACTTCTTTATTTGCAGAGGGTAGTTGTCAGCTTTGGCAAAATAATGTATCTAGAACACTTACTATTACCCAACCATAAGTTGAGCAATTAATAAATAATTAGCTATTTTTGCTACTATCATCATATCATATCCCATCATCATCATCATCATCATCATGATTTCTACCATTTTGAGCATCAGGTTACATTGGATGCAGCAGCTTAGAAAGTAGGATCTATGGTATATATATCTTATTAATCCTATAATAAAGAGATAATAGATGAGCAGCCCATGTGAAATTTACAGAGGTTCTTTTGCTGGAAATGTAACTTCAGCAGAAGATAACTTATTTTCACTTGTGACCTATGCTGTTAAAAATCAGTTGGCCATAGATGTGAGGATTTATTTTTGAACCCTCAACTTTCTCCCCTTGGCATATATCTCTGTTTGTGCCAGTTCCATACTTTTTAGTTATTGAATCTCTCATTTTAATTTTTTTTAATTAAAAAAAAAATTTTATTTATCCCCCCCCTTGCAGCTTGCTTGCTGTCTGCTCTCTCTGTCCATTCGCTGTGCATTCTTCTGCTTGTCTACTTGTCTCCCTTTGTTGAGTCATCTTGCTGCACCAGCTCTCTGCGTGTGCAGGCCATCAGCTCTCAATGGGTGTGGGCCATCAGCTCTCCTAGGGCTTGGGCCAGCTTGCCTTCACTAGGAGGCCCTGGGGCATGCACCCAGGGCTTCCCATATGGTAGATGGGAGCCCAATTGATTGAGCCACAGCTGCTTCCTCTCATATTAATTTTTAAAATTTGGAAACCTGAGTCTTCCAACTCTTCTTTTTTCAAGATGGTTTTGGCTATTCAGGGCCATATAGATTTGATAACTGGCTTTTCCATATCTGCAAGGAAGACTTTTGGAATTGCGATTGGAATTGCATAGAATCTGTAAATCACTTAGGGTAGGTTTGGAATCTAACAATATTTAGTCTTCCAATCCACGATCACAGAATGACCTTCCATTTATTTAGGTTTTTCTTGATTTCTTCAGCACTGTTTTGTAGTTCTCCTTGTATAAGACTTATACATCCTTGGTTAAATTTTTAGATATTCAATTATTTTAGCTGTTATAGTAAGTGGAATAATTTTTTTGTTCAGATTGTTCATTACTTTTGTATCAAAACACTGCCATTGCGTGATCTTGTACTCTGCCACTTTGCTCAATTCATTTACTATCACTAGTAGCTTTGTAGTGAATTTTTCTGGGTTTTAAAACATGTACATATAGGATCATGTCATCCACCAGTAGGGAGAGTTTCCCCTTTCCAATTTGGATGCCTTTTACTTTTCTTCCTTGCCTAACTGCTCTGGCTAGAACTTCCAGTACAGGGTTAAATAACAATGTTGACAGAGCACATTCTTGTCTTATTCCTGATCTTAGAAAGAAAACTTCCAATCTTTCATCAAGTATGATGTTAGCCATGGGTTTTTCATATGTGCCCTTTTTTATGTTGAGGAATTTTCCTTTTATTCCTAGTTTTCTACAGGTTTTTTATCAAGAAGGGCTGCTGGATTTTGTCAAATGTTATTTCTGTCTCTATTGAGATGATCATGTGATTTTTCTTCATTCTATTGATGTGCTGCATTACATTAAAGGATTTTATTATGTTGAACCACCATTGCTTACCTGGAATAAATACCACTTCATCGTGATATATAACTCTTTTAATGTACTGTTGGAATTGGTTTTCTGGCATTTTGTTGAATATTTTTACATCTATTTTCAGAGAGATTGTGGTCTGTGGCTTTCTTTGTTGTGGTATCTTTACCTCACTTTGATATTAGGGTGATGTTGCCCTCATAGAATGAGTAGGAAGTGTTTCCTCCTTTTCAAATTTTTTATTTTTTGGAAGAGGATTTTGAGCAACACGGATGTTAATTTTTCTTGAAATGTTTGGTAAAGTATACTAGTGAAGCCTTTTGGTCCTAGGATTTTCTTTGTTGGGAGGTTTTTGATTGCTGATTCAACCTCTTTACTTGTTACTGGTCTGTTGAGATTTATTTCTTTTTATGTCTGTAGAGGCTGTTTGGGTTTTTCTAAGAATTTGTCCATTATATCTAGGTTATATAATTTTTGTCATAATATTTTTCCAAAATTTCCAAAATTATGGTCTCTTCTTTAAGCCTTTTTTATTTGCCTGGGGTTGGTAGTTATGTTCCTCTTTTCATTTCTGATTTTACGCAAATACTAAAATCCATTTTGCCAGTCTCTTTTTTAGTTTGTCATTCTAGCTAAAGATTTGGTGATTTTATTTGCTTTTCTTTATTTTCTATTGTTTTTTAATTCTCAATTTAACTTCTATCTCCTCTAATCTTTGTCATTTCCTTCCTTCTACTTACTGTGATTTTAGTTCATTTTTCTTTTTCCAATTTCTCCATTTGTGATATTAGGACTCTGATTTGAGATTTTTTTCTTCTTTGATGTAAGAATTTAGAGCTATAAATTTCTCTTTCAGCACTGCCTCTACTGTATCCCATACATTTTATTTTGAATTTTATTTTTTAGAGAAGTTGTGAGTTTAAAAATAATCATGCATAAAACAAAGGATTCCCACACACCTCCCCACTGACAATATCTTGTATTGGTATGAAATATTTGGTATAACTGATGACAACATATTTTCATAATTGTACTATTAATTAAAGTCCATGGTGTAACTGAGGGTTCTTTATAAATTTTTATTCTGTTATCATAGATCCAATTTGACATTTCCCATTTTAGTCACATTCAGATATATATTTCAGTGATGTTAATTGCAAAATGTTGTGCTACCATTCCCACCATCAATTGCCAAAGCTTTTCCATCATTCCAGATAGGAAACATGTGCATTTTAAGTCTTAACTTACCATAATGTATCCCCATTCACTTAAAGAGTCCTTTTTATTACAGCAGGATAGGTGGTAATGTCCCATTTTTTAGTTCTGATTTTCTTTGTATCCTCTCCCTTTTTTTCTTTGTTAGTCTAGGTAAATGTCTGTCAATTTTGTTGATATTTTCATACAACCAACTTTTGGTTTTGTTGATTCTATTTTTTGTTTGCTTGTTTACAATTTCATTTATCTCCATTCTAATCTTTCTCTCTTTCTGCTTGTTGTGTTTAGTTTGCTCTGTTAGTCCTTCCCATTTTAAAGTTAGTTCTCTAATTTGAAGTCTTTCTTCCTTTTTTTTTTGGAGGTACCAGGCTGGGGATTTAACCCCCAACTCAACCATTGAGCTAAACCAGCTCCCCTTTCTTCCTTTTAAATCTAAGCATTTAAGCCATAAATTTCCCTCTCAGCACTGCTTTTGATGCATCACATACGTTTTGGTATGTTGTATTTTCATTTTAATTCTTCTCAAGATATTTCTTTATTTCATGTCTGACTGCTCTTTAACCCATTGAATATTTAAAAGTATGTTGTTTAATTTCTACCTATTTGTAAAATTTCCTTTATCCATCTGTTACTGATTTCTAGCTTCATTCCATTGTGTCTGAATATACACATTGTATGATTTCAATATTTTTGAAATTTTTGTGACTCAGTATATGGTCTCTTCTAGAGAATGATTCATATGTACTCGAGAAGACTATGTTTTCTGTTTTTGTTGAGTGCAGTGTTCTATATATGTCTGTTAGGTCTATTTAGTTTAGTGTATCGTTCAAGAACTGTATGTCCTTATTGATATTCTGACTAGATGTTCTATCCATTATTGAGATTGGTGTGTTAAATTCTCCTGCTATTAATGTAGGACCATCAATTTCTCTCTACAAATCTGTCAATATTTGCTTCAGATATTTTGGTGCGCTGCAGTTAGGTGCGATAATATATTTATAATTGTTACAGTTTCCTGTTGAATTGTTCCCTTTATTAGTATGTAATGACCATCTTTGTCATTTTTTCACTTAAAGTCTATTTTATCCCTTATTAGTATAGCCAACTCCAGCTCTTTTTGGTTACTAATTACATGGCATATTTTTTTCCCATCCTTTCACCATGAACCTTCTTGTATCTTTGACTTTCAGATGAATCTCTTTCAGACAGCATATAGTTGGGTCATGCTTTTTTATCCATTCTGCCAATCTCTGTCTTTTGATTGGAGAGTCAATTACGTGTACATTTAAAGTCACTACTGATACTATAGGTCTTTCTTCTGCCATTTTACTATTAGCCTATTTAAGTCTTATCCCTTTTTTTGTTCCTAACTTCTGTAAAAACCTACTTTTATATTTACTTGCTTTCTTGTGTTGTGCCATATTTAGTGACTTCTCATTTCTATCTGAATATATTTCTATTTTCTTTGTGGTTACCATAAGATTAAAATTTAACATCCTAAACATATAACAATTACATTTGGTATGATACCAATTAGACTTCAATAACAGGTGCATATACTTTTCCTATACCCCTTTGTCCCCACACCATTTTTTGGTATTTGTTACCACTATATCTTTGTACATTATGTGTCCAAAAACTTAGATGTGTCATTCTATTGTATGCATTTGCATTTTAGCACCTGTACAAATTAAGAAGTGGAGTTATATACCAACCAATACAATGCAATAATATTGGCATTTATAATTACTCAAATGGTTATCTTTACCACAGAAATTTGTTTCTTTATGCTGCTTTGAACCAGTGTCTAGTGCCCTTTCATTTCAGTCTGAAGAAATCCCTTTACCAATGCTTGTAAGAAAGATCTAGTGGTGATTATCTCCCCCAGCTTTTGTTTATCTGAGAATGTCTTAATCGCTCCTTTATTTTTAAAAGGGGTTCTCACTGGAGCATGCCTGGACATTACTTGTTCTCTTTTGTTTTCTCTTTGGTTCACCAGGACCCAGAAGGAAGAAGCCCAATTATCTCTATAATCTTTTGCATCTAGTTTGCTCTTGGACCAAGGTGTGAAAGACCTGGTTCTGATACCTCAGGGGGGGAACAATTTCTGACTTCCTAAAACTCTGATTTTCTGAAAAAAAAATTTTAGAGTATTTCTGTATCTCTTTGTCTTTTTTCTCCTCTCCTTCTCCATTCTATCTCTCAGTAACTTTTTCAAGGGGCTTTTGTCCCTCTCTGGGATGGTCTGAAATGGAAGATTCTTACTTTGGGGCATTCTCGTGTTCTCCCTCTTTCAGCTATATTGCTCAGGGTGACAGCACAACCCAGTGGACAGGTAAGAACTAGACTTGAGTTTGGACTTTGGGGTAGAAATAGAGGATATTCAGCTCACTTTAGAATTATACTCATCTTGCATAGGGAAGAGGGGTTATCTTTTGTCAACACTGGTTTACCAGAGATCTGTGCAGGAGCTTTGGGCCAAAGCTTAGCCAATGTTAAAGTGTTTTGGATCTTGCTATACTTTTTTTTTTTTTAAAGATAACTTAGATTACACAAATTTCACATAAAAAATATAGGGGATTCCTATATGCCCTGCTCCTCTTACCTCCCACATTTTCCAACATTAACCACATCCTTCATTAGTGAGGTACATTCATTACAATTGATGAACACATTTTGAAGCATTGCCACTAAGCATGGATTAAAGTTTACATTGTACTTTATACTCTCTCCTCCCCAATTCCGTAGGTGATGGCAAGATTTATAATGGCCTGTATCTGTCATTGCAGTGTCATTGGGGACAATTCCAAAGTCCCTGAAATGCCCCCCATGACACCTGTTGTTCCCTCTCCCTGCCCTCAGAACTTCCAGTGGCCACTGCCTCCACATCAATGATATAGTTTCTTCCATTGCTAGAATCACAATAAGTCTGTAGTAGTATACCAGTAAGTCTACTTTAGTTAATAGTTCATTCCCCAATTCTGAGGATTTGGGGATGGTGATGTCTACTGCACCTTTAATTGAGAGGGTGCTCTGATCCATAGGGCCAATGGATGGGACTCTCTTGCTTGCAGATGTAGACTCTCTTGGTTCCTTGGTATGGTAGTTTTCCATTATCACCTCCTAGTTAGTTGTCCTGGTGAGACCAATGAACTGGAGAGTAGGTGTTGCAACTCCATTGAGATTCAGGGCCAAGCTAGCACATGGATAGTCCAAAGATTTAAGTTTTTTGGAAGTACACCTACCAACTCTAATACTAATTATAGGTTCAAATAGAAGGACCGAAGAGCCATGTGTAGGCAAACCACAACTCTATCACTCTGGGAAGCATAAATTCCAGCAGTACTCTGGTGGACTACAGGGAATCTAACTTGCCGGAGGAAAAATGGGCGAATAGCCTTCTGAAAGGCTAACTAACCTAAGAAGACAGGTTAGCTCAGTGGGAGAATTCCTGACTAGCATATACAAGGTTGCTGGTTTGATTCCTGGTTCTTCCTTGAGAAGTGACCCACCAGCTTATCAGGCATCCAGCTGAGACTTTAGGACAGAGAACATATAGACATTCTCTCTGTATTAGCTTTTCTCGCATCCCTTTTTAAAAATTTCCCTTATTTTACTCACTAAAACTGTTACCAGATTTTATCCAGGTTCTTGGCTATGCTGCAGAAATGAATTTCCAGAGCACGCTGGGTCAATTAGGCCAGTAATACATTCAGGCAGGGAGCGATGAGAAATGGGAGAAAACAACGGATCAGGGGTCCCAAGTAGAGAGGAAGGGAGTGAAAAGTGATAAAGAGGGCTGATTTATAGACTACAATTCCCCATTATAGATCATAAATGCCCAGGTTTACTTGCGTGCCACGGGGCAGAGGGAAAGTGGCGAGAGTGGTGCACAGAGGGCAAGAATGGGTTCAGAGGTGAGAGAGCACGAGAGCAAGTTTAGGCCCTGTGCCTGCCTTTTGAACTATTAATTATTCCACCCTTTTCTGATGGCAGGGGAGGGGTTCCAGCTGTTTGCTGTTGTGATTGATTATTCCACCCATCAATTTCCCGTGAGGGCCCAATGATAAAGTCCTTGGGGAATATCCAGGGCTTCTCCTGGCTTCCAGAAGAAGTCTTTGTTCTGAATAGCAGAATCTTGGGGGTGGGGGTCTTCCAGCCATCTTGGGGGTTATTGATGTCCATATGGACGCTCTGCCAGGTTCCAGATCCATATATTGATTCCTTTCTTACTTGCCTGATTCAAAACCTGGTTCAAAACCTGCAGACCTGAGAACATCCTTAGGGGTCTAAGAGAGAATTCTGTTTTTCTATGTTTATTTTTAATTTATTTTCTTCTGTCTCCTTTTAAAAAATGAGTTATTTGCCTTATTTATTGTTTGTTGTGTTTCCCCTTCCTTTATTTCTCTGCTTCTTTGTTTTTCTTTTCTTTTCTTTTTTTTGGTTCACTGATTTATTCTACCTACACTTTTCTTTTCTCTCCTTTTTTTTTTTAAAGATTTGTTTATTTATTTATATATTTCCCCTCCCCCCCCGTTGTCTGTTCTCTGTGTCTATTTGCTGCGTCGTCTTTGTCCGCTTCTGTTGTTGTGAGCGGCACAGGAATTGGTGTATTTTTTTGTTGCATCATCTTGTTGCGTCAGCTCTCCGTGTGGGCGGCACCATTCCTGGGCAGGCTGCACTTTCTTTTGCGCTGGGCGGCTCTCCTTACGGGGCGCACTCCTTGCGCGTGGGGCTCCCCTACACAGGGGCACCCCTGTGTGGCAGGGCACTCCTTGCGCGCATCAGCACTGCATGTGGGCCAGCTCCACACGGGTCAGTGAGGCCCGGGGTTTGAACCACGGACCTCTCATGTGGTAGACGGATGCCCTAACCACTGGACCAAGTCATCCGCCCCCTCGCCTTCATCTTTATATCTTCTGTTTTTTTTCTTTCATTTTTCATCTTTTATTTGGTCTCCAATTTTTCTGTTTTTATTTATTTCTCTTTTTTTCTCTGTTTACTTTCTTTTTTTGCTTTTTCTTTCTCTTTTTTCTTTTCTTTTCCCCTCATCTAGCCATTCCAGGCTTTTAATTCATTCTATATATTTTTCTCTATTCTGTTTCTTATTTCATTCTATTCCACTTTTCTAATCTTATTCCTCTGTGCTTCTTACTCATGCTAATTATTCAATTTTCTAGGTCTTGTATGGTTCCTCTTCTACCTTTTATTATTATTACTATTATTCTTTTTCTCTTCCTATCTCTTTCCCTTTCTTTGGTCCTAACTTTTTCTTTCAAGAGAACATGGACAACAACAAGGAAATAGAATAATAACAAAGTGTCAAAGGGAAACCTTATCACATACACAAAAATCACAACAAAATAAACCACGGAATAGAGAAAGAAGCTAATCAACTGAATAAACCTATCAAGAGAAATAGATGCTGAGACACCAACAAAAAATTACAAGCCATACTAAGAAATAGGAAGACATGGCCCAGTCCAACAAACTAAAAACCAGGAGGAGATGCTCTACTACCTTTTGAACAGTCTTATTTTGATTTAATGGAGATCTCAGATATCCCTATTGTTTCTGTCCATACCTTAATAATACCATTTAGTAACATGTCAATTCATATATTCCCAACAAAATGGAACTTGAATATCAATTGTTCCAAGTCTATCAATTCATAGAAGATAAAATGAGAGTAGGAGAATGAAGAATGAAACAGATTCAGTCAAGCAAGAGAGACTTTCTAGGAAGAAGGAATGGCTGGCATAGGGCTTCTAAAGTGGAGAAAGCCCTGTGGACCTGTAACTTCATTAGCATGGCATTTCTCAGTCCTTACTCCCTTTACCTTGGAAAGGGTTTCAGCCCAACTAACAAGCAGGATAGCCTTTTTTCCATTTGGGAAAGGTGTGGACTCTCCAGAAATGTTCCTGTTGCTTTTGAATCCAATAGGGATGATGCTTCCTGCTTGCTAAATTACTTGAACTGCATTTAATGTAATAATTTCTGTTGGTGTATTGTTTGTTAAAGAGAAATTTAAAGCATGCTTGTCAGTCTGGCCATCAGATTCCTTTCTTTATTCCTTGACCAGCCTGGGGAATGTGGGTGGAAATTAGTAGCTTCCTCTTGTGAATTCCCAGCTTTCCCTGTGAATACCTCCCCGATAGCACTCCTTATATAGAATTGCTATCATCTCTTTTCCTGTCTAATTTGCCTACAGAAGTTGATGCTTGATTTTAAGGGACCCACCCAGCATAGTGTCTGGCACATAATTGATACTCAGTTCACATCTATTGACTGAAGGATTGTCATAAACTTATGTTCAACATGAATATCCAATGTGAAGAGTAACAGTATAAGATTTTCATTATGACTTATTCAAGGTGATGACTCCTTTTACATAAGAGATAGTTTTAAGTTAATATTTAGGGTTTAAAATAAACACAATTTATATTTCATTTCTAAGGCTTCAAAACTTTTCACTTATATTTTGTTATTGATGCAAAATTTCTTATGTGAGTGGCATAGAGTATAAAGGCAGTGATTGCTGAAGACTGTACCCTGAGTATTTAACTTCTCTTTCTGATCCATAAAGTTCCTAAATTAATTATCTGTGCATAAAAAGTTCATAGAGCAGAAGTCACCTCACCTTATGGGAAATCCATGATTATTGAAAGGAAAAATTCCATTTGATTTGTTTATCCAGGTGACCTAACTCCATGGATGTGTTAGATTAATAACAATGCTTTGGTGACATTAATGTAATAACATTGCACCTCATAATTTTATTGAAAGGAAACACTTCTCCCTAGGAGATACACATGGATTGCTATTAAATTTAAAAAATTGTTTTTGTCTTTATTTATTTTTTCAATATTACATTCAGAAAATATGAGGTCCCCACCCCCTTACCCCACTCCTCCCCCCATAACAACAATCTCCTCCATCATCATGAGACATTCATTGCATTTGGTGAATACATCTCTGAGCACCGCTGCACCTCAATGTCAATGGTCCACATCATAGACCACACTCTTCCACGTTCCACCCAGTGGGCCATGGGAGGACATACAATGTCCAGTAATTGTCCCTTCAGCTCCACCCAGGACAACTCCAAGTCCCGAAAACGCCTTTACATCTCATCTCTTCCTCCCATTCCCCACCCGCAGCAGCCACCATGGCGAATTTCTCCACACCAATGCCACATTTTCTTTAATTACTAATCACAATAGTTCATGAATAGAATATCAGTAAGTCCACTCTAATCCATATTCTATTCCTCCTTCCTGTGGGTTGAATTTTAATTTTGTATTATATACATCACAATTCCTAAGTCAAGTGTAATTGACAATGGCTCTACTGCTTATATTTAGTATTTTATAATATGCCCTTACTAAATCCTTTAATTGTAGCAATAGTAATAGATGTTTTACAAATTGTCCCCTGCAAAGGTAACTCTGATTTTTAAATACAATATATGTTTTGTTGTTGTTGTTCATTAAGTATTGAACTCTTACTGTATACCAAGCAATCTGCTAGGTGCTGGGACTAAAGTTGAGGACAATATTATATCATGGTTTCAACCTCATGGAGCTAAGAGTTTATTTTGGAACATGGTCAATAAATGTGTAACAATTATAAATTGTGTTAAGTACAATAAAGAGAAAAAAATCCAGTGTGCTGAAATAGAGAATTAAAAGATGGGGTGCATATTTCGCCTAGGTAGAAACAGCAGTCTGTAAGAAAGGAATAGTAAGTACAAGATTCCTGAAGTGGAAGAGTTTGGTGTATTAATAGAAACAGAAGGGACGCAGACTTGGCCCAATGGATAGGGCGTCTGCCTACCACATGGGAGGTCCGCAGTTCAAACCCCAGGCCTCCTTGACCAATGTGGAGTTGGCCCATGCACAGTGCTGATGCGTGCAAGGAGTGCCCTGCCACTCAGGGGTGTCCCCCGTGTAGGGGAACCCCATGCAAAAGGAGTGTGCCCTGTAAGGAGAGCCATCCAGCGCGAAAGAAAGTGCAGCCTGCCCAAGAATGGTGCCGCACACACAGAGAGCTGACACAACAAAAAGAAACACAGATTCCCGGTGCCGCTGATAAGGATAAAAGCGGTCACTGAAGAACACACAGTGAATGGACACAGAAGCAGACAACGGCGGGGTGGGGGGGGGGTAATAAATAAAAAATAAATCTTAAAAAAAAAAAAAAAGTAGAAAAAAGCCTGAAGCAGTGTGGCTGAAGCAGTGGTGAGTGACAGGGACAAGAGAATTTGGACCTGTAGGAAGGTGGGCAGATAATCCAGCCCTTGAATGCCATGTTAAGCACATTTATTATTATTAATGTTTGTATATATATATATTAGCATGTAATGGAAGACTGTATTGAAGTGTCCTAAGCAGGGGAGTGCTTTGATGTGATTTTTGTTTTTAAAAAATTCACTATGGGTACTGTGGGGAAGATGGGTCTCAGGGGGGCACAAGAGGAGCAGGTGTAACTGGAAGACTATTAGGTACTCCAGGTGAGGAGACAGGACATTGGGGCCTTCATCTATTGAAGAAAAAGGTATAAAGAGCATAGCACTCGAATTTTCTATGGATGTGCTTTTTATTGCAGTTTATTAGAGAAGTCACTTACTTTCCCTTGGACGGGTAAAACCCAACAGGATATTTTAGTTTACACATGGTGAAATATTTTCATAGTTCAGTCATTACTGTGCTAAGCATCTCTCTTGAAGAATTTGTGCAGCTTCTCCTTCTAATTTTGTCTCTAACAATATACTTTGCATGAAAAGCACATGTGTATGCTATAATTATTCATTCTGTTAGTAATTCCCAAGAAAACGTTAAAAAACAATTTTGGGCAATGTATTCAAATTGATGCATGCTTTGGAGAGCTTTTTAATTTTGCATTCTGATCATCTTTTACTAAAAGAATGTAAGAAATGGATTTTCAATCAGACTTTCTTCCCCAGCAAACTCAATGGCAAGTGATGGATAAAATTTGAATATGTTCTTAGGGTGGTTTTTACAGCACAAATGAATATATTTGATTTGTCTGTGCATTGCAGAAATATTATCACATGTTGAGCATTTTTCTTTTCTTCATTTTTAAAATTAACTCTCCTCAACATTCTATAAGAGCCTTTAGTTTCTTTCTTTTTTATATCATTCCCTGTATATAGTGAATGTAGTCACAAATATAGACAGAATGTGGCCTATGTTTTTAATTTATTGTTTTATTTTTTTTATCAGTAGTTGCTATAATATAAGTACCATAGAAGCAGAAGCATCTGCTTTGTTCAATGTTGTATCCCTAGGAACTGACATAGTTATTGACATACACTAATAGCTCAACAAACATTTGTTAGATAAATCAATGGCTGAATAGACACTTAGAAATAAACTTTGATATACTTAATATATTCAAACCCATTTAGTGAAAAATCATTTGCTCAGTGTCATATGCAGCAACCTCTTCTGTTTATACCTCTGTTTTAACTCATTTAATATTAAAACAGGCTTTCTCAACTTCAGCACTATTGACAGAAGCGGCTGGATAATTCTTTGTTGTGGGGGGTTGCCTTGTGCATTGCAGATGTTTAGCAGCATCCCTGGCTTTCACCTAAGAGACACCATTAGCACCCTTGCACCCCATTGTGACAATCAAAAAATGTCTTCAGATATTGCCAATATCCCTTTGTGGGTGAAAAATTACCTCCTGTTGGTTTCCAACAGTGTTAAAGAATCACTTGTATGGTACCTAGTTAACAATGTTGATAATACAAAAGCTCTAATGCATTAAATACTAAATATTGGCATTTTCCTATGTAGAATGTTTTATTTAAATTGGTTTTTGTAATATATTTTATAAGAAGGTAATCAGAATTGGGGATAATCTCTCTCTGCATCCATTTGTATTCACATAACAAATGAGTCAAAAATACTTCATTTAATGTAATAGAAAATATATTCCATTCAATGACATAACATTTGCTATTGAAGTCTGTTGGAGCTAAGTGATATGGTAAACATTTGATTTTGAGGCACCTTCTTTAGCATTTAAGAATTCCCAGTCATTTTATGTAATAGTAGTTTTCAATCTTTACTATATTTTAGTTTTTAGCACCAGAACATTTTAAAAATAAAATCTTATAACAAATGATAAAACTAGTTCATGGGAATCCTACTCTATTTCCTTCTTATTCTTTCCTTTAGTTTTTTTTTTTTTTTTGCTAAAAACCAATTCTCTAAAAGCTAGATTCATCCAAGAGCCAATCCACCAAATGCCAATCAATGAATTATTTGGCTTTTGATGAACTGTTAATATTTTTAGGAAATGTCTTCCCTTTCCCCACGTTCAGGAAATCTTCATGAACCTCTTAAGGGCACAGGACTCCAAGTAACAGGGATTTCCTTCAATTTTATAATTTATACGTAGAATGATTGTACAATACCATCACTGAAATTTTCTCTTTAGATAGTTTCACATTTTAGAAAACAGGGATATTACTGCATCAGTAAGAGTAACCTTAATACTCCAAGCTCACTCTGCTGCTTTTTCTTATAAGAAAAACTTGTACGTAATTTCCTGAGACTAAGGAAAGCTCCATTTGATGTTCTAGAATGTATTTCTTGGCTTCTAATCATTTATGTGTCATAGTTCCATAATCTGGAAGATGCCTGGGGATGATGGGTCCAGTGAAAACTTCTATGCCCTCTTTCTGACTCTTCATACTACAAGGAGGGTGACTCTGGCAGTGTTTATTGGATAGCCCTCAAGTCACAAATAGCTGATTTTCTCCCTAGACAAATGGATATTCCTCCTATTAAAAATAGTGCTGTACCATCCCTGGTAAAGAAAAGAACTGGTGTTCATTTCCATCACTCATTTGTATACACTAGGATTTTGCTTCCTCAGAATGAATCTTTTAAAAAATTAATTGAATAAATTGTATTAGACTTTATCACAAGCTTTTGTGATTTGCATTCTAGAAATACAAAAGATTGAGTGAAACATAATTTTTAAGAAAGAAAAGGAACAACAAAAAAGGGGTTACAAATGGAACACTTAGACAAACAGGGGTTAGAACAGCTGTGTTCAGTTTCACTCAAATCAATTCGGCTATAGCCTTCAGTGCTTTTGATTGGGATTGAATTTGTTGAGGGTCAGAGGGTACAAATGTCCTAGCTGTGTTAATGTTCCAGTTAACCTATTTGGAACACAAAATTCTCTGGGAAAATAATGAAGGCTATTGATCTCCCATCCAGGAAAAATGTACATAAAATATTTAGAATAGCTATTTCAGGGGTTCACAGATTCTCCAATGCTGTTAATTTATCATGCCCCACAAAAAACATATACCTTCACTAGGACTCTCCATTTCTGGAAACAAAATATTAATATTTGTGACTAATTCCCCACAATGAGTACATAGAAAGTCACCAGTAGTCAAAATTATTTCAACTGCAGTAATTAGACACAAGTATTACTTATATAGGAAGAAGGAAAGAAAGCAGGGTTCAGTTAACAAATCCACAAAGGCCCAGAACTTTTCTTAGAAAACTCGGAAAGATAGCCAGCCTTTCCATGCGATAGCGATTTTAGTGAGATGATTATATTGCCTTTTGCAGAGTCTTACTTTTTTACTGATCAGAGCAAATTATGGTACAGATTAAATACTGCATTGAACATGAAAAAGGAAGTAGCAGGTGAAAGTAAAAATATATCTTAGTTCACATAATCCCCCAGGCAAGATGTAATAATCAAAGCAAATGACCAACAGAGAGTATATAATGAGGCTCAACTTTTCCAAGGAAAACACAAAAGTTTAAGGGAAGATTT
The DNA here is from genome assembly GCF_030445035.2 of Dasypus novemcinctus. Taxonomy (NCBI): domain Eukaryota; kingdom Metazoa; phylum Chordata; class Mammalia; order Cingulata; family Dasypodidae; genus Dasypus; species Dasypus novemcinctus. Next base: position 118,226,183 of record NC_080673.1, on the reverse strand, counting down.
GGGTGGTACTTGAAAGAAAGAGACTTCAACGTTTCTGTAATAGTTGGTACTATTTTCTTTTACTCAGACAAGTTTAGTAATTGGATAAAACAAGAACACATAGCCTATGTTGGGAGGAAACAAGATATTTCACTGGTGTCCAATAGACCCATTTTCACACACACAAAAAATTTAATGATTTTACTACCCCCTAGCTTACCACAATGCCATCTTTTTTAACGCAGGCAAGTCAGGCATTTGTCTGTATGCAAATTATTGAACTAGTCTGTGTCTACATTAAGAGATTAAGCATGAAAGAAAATCGAACAATACTGAGAAACATAAATCCAAAAGTGTACCATGCATTATACTAAATTCTCAGTGAGGTATGTTTATTCAGTGGGATTGGGGGAGAAAACAGTGACCTCTCTCTTGCCGCCATGACAAATTCTGAATATTTCGCTTTTGGTGTCCTTCTTTAAGTTCCTCAGTTATTTCCTGAGGGGAAGTACTTTCACTGTAGGTCACAAACTTGAATTTTAGATGAAATTCTTTCAGCGTGTGTTTTGAGATGACACTGAGAAGATCATTCTTAATTAATCATTATCTTCTCATTGCATCAAGCTACCTATTTTAATGTCTAATCCATTAGGGATTATTTTGTATTTTGAGCTCATGAAAACCCACCTTCAGCAGCACTTATGAACAAATAAGCTGCTTTCTTAAATTTACCAATCCATTTATTCTGTCATACTTCATGGCACTTTGAGGAAATAAACTGCTTAATCATTATAAGCAGACTTACGTTTTCCATTTTCAGAAGAAACTAGTTAAACTGTGACTTCATTAACATGGCCTGTGTCTTCTATTAATTTCATGGATAAAGAAATGCAAATAATAATTTGTTTTTATTTGAGGTAATTTATTCGAAGGGCTGAATATTTAAGAACATATAGAGGTGGCTGAACACCTTGGAAATGCATCTGTGTAGGGACTGCTCTTCCCTTGGTCTTGTCTCTGCTGCTAACCATTGCTCCTTAGGTGCAACTCACTTATCCTCCTCATCTTCCCCCATATAATCCTTAATTGACTTTATCCCTTAATAATATTTTGGGTATAAAAATGTTACTTGTGTTTTTCAAATAAAACTAATATGGATATTTTAAATACTGAAGATAGAAATTTTACATGAATACATGCAAAATTGTAGCTGTTTTAAGGAGAAGCTCCTAGGACTATGAGAACACTTTGTAGGGGACTCTAACCTACTCTGCTAAGTAAAGGATGGTTTCATTGAGGAAATGATATGTGAACTGAGGTCACAATGAATCGGAGGTAAACAAGAATATGGGGGAGAGTGGGAAGAAAAGATGTGCAAGCATCTTTGTGATAGGGCCATGTGGTGATCATAACTAAAAGCCCTGATGTGGCAGGGGCAGGATGAGGGCAAAATAGTATAAGAGGTTGGAGAGCAGAAGGACCATGTAAAGACTTTGATCTTCATTAAGATAACAACGGGTAGCTCTTATGACAAGTGAAGGGTTTGTGTGTTTGCAAGTTCCCACTATCTGTGAAAGAAGGCCCACGAGGGGCCAAGGAAAGATTCAGGAAGATTTCAAAGTCCTAGAAATATCGAAGGTGAGTTAGACGAGGGTGGTGACAGGGTAGATGAAAATAAGTGGATTGATTTCAGAAATCATTCAAAGAATCAAAGTCAAGAGTAGCTGGAGGTGGATTAGGTAGGGGGTCAAGAGGGAGTTTCATAGCTCAGGTGACCAGATGACTGGGAGCCCTACACTGGGAGGTAAGTCACACTGCAGGAGGCCCAGGTCTTCTGTTTTTCAAGGGTGTGTACTTAGGCAGTGTTATGGATTGAATTGTGTCCCTCTCAAAAGTTTTTTGAAATCCTATTCCCCTGTACCTTAGGACATGATCTTCTTTGGAAACAGGGTCATTACAGATGGGATTAGGTAAGTTAAAATGAGCTTATACAGAGTAGGGTTAGCCCTTATTCCAATATGACTGGTGTCCTTACAAGAAGAGGAAATCTGGACACAGGCAGACATAAAAATCGCCTTGTGATGACTGAGGCAGAAAATACCATGGGTTACTGGTAAGCTACCACCAGAGACAGGAGATCTACAGGTTTAAGGAGGTGCATGGCCCTGCTGACACCTTGACTTCTAGTTTCCAGAACCGCAAAACAATAAATTTTCATTGTTTTAAGCCATCTGTTTTTTGGTAGTTTGTTGTGGCAGCTCTAGGGAACTAAGACAGACAGATTACTAGTGGATGCTTGACTGGGTTGTCTGAATCAATTTTATGTCAGCATATTAAAAATGATATATCAATATAATCATTTATATCAATATTCTTTTCATCTTCAAAGTCTAAGCCTTCATTATTAACAAAATATCTCTTTTTATTACTGCTTAAGTTGCTGCCTGTCAATAAACTGAAGGTACTTCTCCCTGTATTTTTAGAACTGCTAAAAATGTGGTGGTGTGCATCCTTGCAAATCCTGGTAAGGAGAGTCAGTAAATAACATGGTAATTTTGCAGAACAAAGTCTGGAGAACAAGATGTTGCCCTAGACTACAGAAACTGAAGATGTCGAAACTGGACTGGATCTTAAGATTTCCTGTTTTCCAGTAACAGGCTTAGATGACTCATTGGGCTTGAATGAGATGCTTTGAATTGGGGCCACGGCAATGATGCTCCCCCCCGCATGCTGAAGTAACAAGCTTCTCCTTGGCCTGTTGTTTATCTTGCCTGCCTCAGAAATCTTCACTGTAAGAACTATAGCCATGAGTTTTGAAAAAATGAAAGAACTGGATAAAATAAATCACCAACGGATTAGCCATGATCAATAAACATATGAAAAATCCCTTTATTAATATTAAATACAATTGAAATGATATGGTTGGAATTAACCTTCAAAACCAACATTAAGGGACTGAATGACATAAATTCTGCTTGTATGACAGCACACTAAGCAGCTATTAAAATGGTCTCATATAACTAATAAGGAGAAAACATGCATGATAATTTTAGGGAAAAATTATGTTTATCATCCCACTTAAAAACTGATTTATTTTGCTATATAGACATGGGCATTTATGCATAAACTCAAAGAACCAAAGTTGAAAATATTTGCTTCAAAGTGCTCACAGGATTTTTACATTTTCTTCTGAATGCTTTTCTCCTCATTTCTAAATTTCTACAAAAAGAATGCATTCAGTTAAGCAACAATAAAAATTAAAATTTCAGCCAGAAAATGTTAGCAGGAGTATATGATTAGGGGTGTGTACTGTAAACAAAGTGTTTATGGGGATTGCAATGAATCCCTTCAAGAATTACAGTTTATTTGCAGTAGCTGACCTCTCCTGATTCTCCTCAGAAGCTCCCCAGGAATCATTTGAATCCTGCCTATCTCCTCAAATGCAACACAATTCACTGAGGACTTACTGTGTACCAAATACCTTAGGAAATACTTTCACTCTCCTTCCTTAGGCCTCAAGGGGGCATTGATGATTTCTATAGAAAGAGCATAAGATTTGACTTCTAAAATCAAAGTTTGAGACTGGAATCTACCAGACTCAATCTATAACTTTAGCAAGTCACTTAATCTTCTGAGCCCTAGCTACTCATTTACTCACTATTCATTCATTCCTCAAATGTGTTCTAAGCACCCCACTGTGTGGCAGGCAGTATTCTGAGCACAGAGAAAGACCAGTGAGCAAAACAGTCACTCTTCTCATTCTTGTTGAATGAGATTGGCACTATACAAATAGGTAAATACATAATATACCATATAAAGTTAAGTTAAATCAAGAGGACAGGAGGGGGAGCAGGGTAGGATAGAAGATGGTTGCTTTTTTATAAAGTGTCAAAGAAAGACTGATCAGCTAACACTTGAGAAAACAATTGAAGAATATGAGAGACAATAATAAATACCTTATCTCCTTCACTGGGTTGTTAAAAGAGTTTTGTGCCAGGGCTGCACACCTAGAGGAGTAGTTTTAATATCATGTGACTGTAGTTGTGTGTCGTTCTATTGCCTTTGGTAGAGAAAGGGAGAGACTGAACTCACTTGCTCTCTGTCCGACTTCCTGTCCCTCTGGAGATGGAGTAGGCATTATAAATAGATGAAGTGAGAATAACAGAGCCTCTCAGAGTTGGGATGGTCAGACGAATTGCATTTTGCCTAAAAAGAAAAATTAAATATAGATTACAACATTCCCTAAAGAGGGTTGGGCATTTTGCATCAAATCTCTTTAGGTTCCTTTTATTTTACTATAAAGATCCTCCCAATCCTAAGAACTGGTGAAAGGAAGGAAGAAGGAAGGAAGGAATGAAGGAAGGGGGGGAGGGAGGAAGGAAGCTGAACACAACCCAACACTTCCCTGATCACCAGATGTCACTAAGTATGCCATGCAGCAATGCTCTCTGTACCCCTTCTCCAATATCATTAACAAATGTGGTGCAGTTTAATCTCTCCCAAATTTTCCTCTGTGGATTTTTTGATATTCACATGTAATATGGCCATTCTTGGTTGAATTTTAAATCATTAGGAAGGAAGAGACAAGTTTCTCAAAAGTGTATCATTATTTTGATGCTTCCTCATTTAGCCCAGGTGTTCAAGCTGTAGTTACGTGGAGTTTCATCCTTCAGGCTTAAGTTTTCCCTCAGGTGTTGATGGGGCTCAAGTGAGGTGGAGTATGAAAGTGCACGATGCCTGGTGTTGGCTGCAGACCCACCAGATTCTCTGGCCCTTGCTTGTTTATATAGGTGGGCTCTTACTCTCTCTGGGTCTGCATTTATAAAAAGGAAGCTGGAAGACATGTCAGAGGTAGGAGAAACTAAGAATAAATGAAGTGAATTTCTAAATTTTTCAAAGATTTCTTCTATTTAACACCTTTTTTGTCTTTAACGTAGATTCTATTGTGTTATTTATAATAGATGAACAGAAAGTGCTTTGTTCTAGTATATGTTTAAAAAATAGGAGTTGAATTTAGGAAAGAAGGAAGGAAGGGATAGAGAGAAGGAGGGAGGGAGGAAGGAAGAAAGACAGGGAGGGAGCTACTATGTAAGACTTGTTGGACTTAAAATGTATTAATAAGGAATTTTTAAAAGGCACTATGCTTCCCTATTTTTGTCAATAGAGACAACAAAGATTAGTGTAATATTTAAGACAACTAGTCAGTTTATTTACTGATGACTTCTTTCTGTGTTCCCTGCACTGAGGTCATACATCTAGCCTAGTCTATCTAAGATCTTATTGCATGTATTATTTTCATATAATCATATAACCAAAGGATTCATTTCTGTAGTTTAATGCTTAATACAGAACCTGGATGCCAAACAGTACTCAGTAAAAGTTCTTTGACATAAATTACTTATTACAAATAATCCTAAATCTTGTTTTTAGTTAGAGAGCTGGCACAGTGTTAAGATGGACTCCAGTCAGTTTTCCTCTGTTTAAACCCTGGCTCCTTCACCTGTGTGACCTTTAACATGTTACTTAGTCCTACTGTGGACCAAATTTCCTATCTGTAAAATGGGAATAAGAACCTACACCAAGGGATTGTTGTCATGGTTAAATAAATTATGAATACAAAATACTTTTAAAAGTTCTTAGCATATAGTAAGTACTAGAAAGGTGTTTGCTATTATTTAATTAGGAATTGAACAGACTCACGCTCTGAAATGAGAACCCTCTACAATTATCTATTTTGTTGAACATAAACTAAACAATATGAATAGTATCTAGTGGATGCTAGCATTAACTAAATTTTCTCTCTTCGTTGAGAAATTGGTGAACCCCATTAGCCAATGGGATCAAACATTTTGTGTGATCTATTAACTTTAAAAAAAGATAATTAAAAAATAAAATAAAAATTTTTTTAAAAGACATTGCTGGCATTCTAGTCTGGATGGTTTGCCCCCATATAGGTTACCCTGATCCAAGTGATCCTCCTTCAGGCATCTCACAGTATTCTTGGCACTCGCTATTTTTGAGTAGTGTTACCTTATTTTAGGATGGCATTTTTGTCATTGCTCCAAATTCAATTTCAGTTGAACATTAATTTCTAAAGCTTTCTTTTTTTTTTTTTTAAGTGATATTGTGACACAACGTCCCCCTTAGTGGACTTTTTACCATCCACTTTTTTTTTTCAAGATTTTTATTTTTTATTTATTTCTCTCCCTTCCCCACCCCCCACCCCCAGTTATCTGCTCTCTGTGTCCATTCACTGTGTGTTCTTCTGTGTCCGCTTGTATTCTTGTCAGTGGCACCAGGAATCTGTGTCTTTTTTTGTTGCATCATCTTGCTGTGTCAGCTCTCCATGTGTGTGGTGCCACTCCTGGGCAGGCTGCACTTTTTTCACATGGATGACTCTCCTTATGGGGTGCACTCCTTGCGTGTGGGGCTCCCCTACGTGGGGGACATCCCAGTATGGCACATACTCCTTGCACACATCAGCACTGTGTGTGGGCCAGGTCACCACATGGGTCAGGAGGCCCTGGGTTTGAACCCTGGACCTCTCATGTGGTAGGCAGATGCTCTATCCACTGAGCTAAATCCACTTCCCTCTAAGGCAATTTTATTTCCCTTTAATATTCTCTGAAAAACACATGCCCTTACTTTTTTATAAAATCAACTCGGGAATGTTTCACATCTTGTCTAGCATGAATGCTTCACATGATTTTTGTCTACTATTCCCATTGCAGTGATGGAGAAGGCGATCCCAAGTGTCCCTTTTGTGGAGGATGACTAAATTCTTGATTGGTTTATGAACTGAAAAAGAGATCCTTCTTTGATTAGCCTATAGCAATTTAATTTTAAGCACCATTAGTCAACACTTTATTAGCAGTAATTCACCATTTATTAACTATTCTACAATGGATATAGCTGAATGATATATCTTGACTACATAGTGATTGGGGTATAATGCAATTTAGTGAGCATTATTTATCCATGTGAGCACCCTCAGGGCATGGCCAAACCTGAACCACTTTTTTATTGCCCAGGACCAACAGTGTTTGGCACTGGTGTGTTGAATTGAAGGAGCCATTTATTCCTTAGAAAGCAGCCATGCGTTATTGTGCCAAACCGATTCATTTTAATGGATTTGGCTCAATATCAGGAACACAGACTAGATGCAAAGACTCTGAGATCTGTGAAGCTGAGATGGAACCATATCAGAAATCATGCCTCAGAGTGGTTTCTGGTGCCTTAAGGAAAGCATGGCATACTTGTTTTTCACTTGCAGTGATTCCAGCTATCATGGTGAACAGGTGTTCACAGTTTAAAAGGTCTTGAGTTTATTCATAGCTCCCAAGGTCTCCATTCACATCCACCAAGAGTCTTGTACTGTCTCTTTCACTGTCTCTCAGGGAGTACCTTCAGCAGTGCCTCAAATATGGAGGCTCTTATTGTTTTCTCTTGGAGAGTTCGGTTGAGTAATGATTAAAAGTATGAACTTTAAAATAAGTTGGTTCTGGATTTGTCTAGACTCTTTGTGTGTGTCTATGGTATGAGAGAAAAACTGTCTTCTGCATCAATTTATTCATCTAAAAATCAGAATAATAATAGAACAGAGGATGTTCATGATTAAAGGAAACAGCAAAGGGCCAATTAAAATGAACTGTTCTTAAAATAATAAGCAAATAGGCTTATTAAGACTTTATCTTGAAAATATAAAGTGACATTATGCAAATACATGTATTCTACCCAATATGAAACAAGATTTGTGTGATAATTGCAACTATATGCTACTGCTATGTGCTAACCCAGGAAGACTATTTGAATGAAGCCTAAACTTATACATCAGTGTGTAAAGTCAGCATTTCATATTGTGAAAACTTGTGCTTACTAATGAGCCTTTCTAAATATAGAAAATGAGATAATAAATTTTCAAATAAAAAAGCTTATCTATAAAGTGATGATGTGGATAAACTAATATACTCGGAACATATTTACCAGAGTATTAGCTAGATGGTAATCATTGCCTAATAATAAAGCATTATCTGAAATCAGTGAGTGTCACCCAAATAGCAACTTATTTGATCTAAACCCAGAGAACATTAATAAGCTGCTGACTGCCCTGAATGAGTGCATTGAATGCGGCCAGAATTTCATCCTGGACTGTCTCTCTAATTACAACCCTGGGAGGCTCAGAGCAGCTGTAAGCAGGTAACTCCCCAACTATCCCATGCCAGCTCAGCAGTGGTACTCTTAGCAGTAAAAGTTTTAATGAAATTCCTAGAGATGTAACCCATGGACTCTGACTACTGCACTAAAACTGCTTAAGAAGTTAGCCCCTCCTCTTATGACTTTGCTGTCTGGGGAGCCAGAAGTGGAGGTGTCACCCTGAGGAACATCAACCAAATTGTCCAGAAAAGGTCTGAAATCTTGAAGCAAGAAATCAGTTTCCTTTGTGAAGTACAATGATCCCATCTATGTTAAACTAGAGAAGTTGAATATCATGATTTGTTTGGCATCCCTAGCCAACATTGCTCAGGTTCTGGCAGAATTGAAGGAATATGCCATGGAGGTGTATGTTGACTTTGTTTGCAAAGCCTCCCAATGCTTTTGTGGAAAGAAGTCATGGAAACCTTCAGAAACTCTTGAAGTCTTTCAGTACAACTGTCAGGTCTATGACAGAATTTTGCAAAACTAGTAGACTGGTCCAGTGCCTTCCAGCCACCTTGTGACTGGTGCAAGCCAAGAATTTTTAACTGGAAGAAAGTGTATGGGTGTGTAGAATCTGAACACAAACACACTGAAGCCACCCACCAATACAGTTACGAGTCTAACCTGTGCTAACATTAAAGCACAACCAGTTGGATATTTTTAGCATCCTGTGAGCATTTGTAACCACTGATTCAATCACTTCCCACCACTTGCCACCCACAATTGTCTCAGTACTTACCTGTGGGCTTCTCCATACTGTGCCAATGCCTGGCATTTTCTACACCTACTTTGAGTGTAGTTTGATATTTTGTAATCAAGAACTCATTTAACAAGCAGAAAAAATAAAAAAAATATTAAAGCAAGGAAAAGTGTCACCAAAACATTTTTTTAAATCCCATTTTAAACACTTTCAGGTGTACAGTTCATTGATATTCATGTAAATTCAACATTCACAATATTGTGCTACCATCACTAACATTTATTACCCAAATTTTTCATCACCTCAAACTGAAAGTGTGCACCCATTATGCAATAACTCACCCCTGACCACTGATAACCTGTAATCTATTTTCTGTCTCTCTGAACTTACTTATTCTAGGTATTCCATATAAGTGAAATCATACAATATTTGTTATTTTTGTGTCTGGCTTATTTCACTCAACACGATGTCTTCAAGGTTCATCCATGTTTTATCATGTATCAGAATTTCATTCCTTTCTACTGCTGAATAATATTCCAAAGTATGGATATACTACATTTTGTTTATCCATTCACCTGCTGATGGACACCTGGGTTGCATCCACCTTTTGGCTATTGTGAATAATGCTGCTCTGAATGTTGGTGCATGCCCATTGTATTTTAAGACCTGTATGCAAGACATGTAAACAAAGAAAATGAAGGTTCAAGTAGCAAAACGCATGATTTAATATTTAAATATGATCTTATTGTGCTTTCATCTATCATAACTAGTCTGAAGTCATGTAATTAAAGGAATGATTTTTATTCCTTTTATATTTAATGTAATTTTTTAGTTTTAATTATGAAATATTCCAAAATCTCAGAAAAGTAAACCATTTTAAAAGATACCCATGTACTCTCTGCCTACATTTAATATAAGTAATTGTTTGCCATATTTTTACATGCAGTATTTTTGTAAAGAAATAAATATTGCAGATACAGCTGAAGCCCTGTCCTTTCCTAACTCCATTTTATGTAAGAAAAAACTACTTTCATGTCAGAATAAATGATTATCCTGAATATGGTGTGTTTACTTTCCAAGCAAACGTTGCAATTTTTACATTTTGTGCATACATAAACAGTGTCTGACATTTTGATGTATATTTACATCAATGCATGGCTTGATTTTTGATCCAGGTTATACTTTAATTTGATGATCTGTTAATAACTGGAGAGGCTAGAAATTAGAAACAGTTTTATTTTCTAGTCCAGCAAGGTCCAGAATTTTGGGCTCTCTCAATTCTGTTTTCAAACCAGTCAGCTCTTCGCTGAGCTTGTCTGTTTCTTATAGCACCATAACAAATGCACCTAGCAGAAGCCTGCTCATACTTTTAATACTCTAACTGGAAACCTGCTTGCCTAATTTCACAAGTTTGTCAAGTATATTTTCTGTCTCCAAATTATCTCTGGCAATATTTTTACCAAATATGTTACCACTATATAAAGTAGGCCCCCCTTCTTCTAGACTCCTCTTACAGTTTCCTTGTTATTTACCAACTGGTCCCAAAGCTAAAGCTACATAGATTAGGTTTTGGCCCACTAATACCTTACTTCTAGGTACTACTTTTTTGTCATATATCTATTATCTAAAAAATGCGTAACAAATAACCACAAACTTAGCCTTTTATAACAATCATAGATTTTTCTTGCTTTTACAACTGCAGGGCAGCTGGGAGTTGACTGCTCTAGGCTGGTCTTGGCTGTAAGCTGCAATTAAGCCCAGATCTGCTCCACATGCCTTTTCTCCTTCTACAATGAAGGGCTTCCTGGGGCTTGTTCTTCTCATAGTAATTACAGAAACCCTAGAGGGAAAACCTGGTAATCTGAGCACATGTTGAGCTTCTGTTTATACCATTTCTGCTAACATCCCATAGGTTAAAGCCTAAGATCAAGGGTTAGGAAAGTGTGCTTAAAGTCTCATGATAAAGGAGGCATGTAGGGAGGAGTAAAAAAATCCAGAACAATAATACAATCTCCTACAAAAATTAGAATATCTTTTATCTGTTTTTTATTGACTCCTATGTGCCAGGCATTGTGATAAGGGCTTTACATGCAGCATCAGATGCAATCATGCATAAATCTCCATCAGAAGATGTGTAGTGTTATTTCCATTTTACAAATGAGGAAGCTAAGACTGAGAGTTAAATAGTTAGCTCAGTAAGCAGCAAAGACAAGAATCGAATTGAATCTTCACGTCTCCAGATATATGTTCTTCTTTTTATAAACCATACTATTTCACTTGTAATTTCACCAAATTTTAATTTAACAAATAAGGCATATATAGCCATGAATTTAAAAATAAATAATAATAAGAAGAAGGCATGTCCTTCAGAGCCAGTTTGTCCTACTGCTTTTCTTGTGAGAAATATTGGAATGAAGAATCATTATCCATCTGGGGCAAAAGAAAATGAAGACAGGAAAGACAAACAAACCAAGTTTACAGTCAGAATAAGAAGTCTGGAATAGTTTAAAAATTTGCAACATTTTTCTTTAGAAAACTTCAGTTACAAAAAATAATGTCCCAGTGTGAATCTTCCATGCTCACATTAACTCCTTTTGATAATAGCATATATTAGGAGATTAATCACCTTATCATGATTAATCCTGTCATTATTAAAATTACTCATAATCTTATAATTAAACTAGACCATTAAAGAATCGTATAGCTACTTATTAATATATTGCTCCCCTTCTCTTTCACAGCATTGTTTTTATTGAAATATAATTTGACTTGGTGTCATGTGCCTATATCAAGAAATATGCAAAAGCCTCTTAAGACTTCCGGGAAGATGGCATATTAGAAAGACATGGTACTCTCTTCTCTCTCAGAGAAAGTTAGTGGACAGGCAGAAACAGCCTGGAAAAAATTCTTCTGTGGTTTAGGACACCAGGGGAAGGCTGGGCCCCGCACAGATGAGAAAGGGACAAAAGAAAAAAATCAGGTCCCCAGGAATCCACCTCCCCAAAGTTGACCCACAGGTTTAGTCTGCCGTGTCCACAAGCCTTTCCAGGCTGGGCGGGGCCACACCATTGTTTGCTTGTTCGTGGAGTTAGCTAGAGTAAAGAGATCTTGCCCTTTCAATCTCACTTTCTACTAATGGGGACTGATTGTTGAGGGTGCATAAGGGAATAGGGAATAGAATTATATTCTATCTGGGAAAGGGGACTGGGCTTCTAGCAAAGATTGGAGAACTGTCTCTCAAAAAGTTTGAATTACATGGCTCTTAGCCTCCAGGTAGGAACCTACATCACATTGATCCATGTTGCAGCAAACACACTCCTGACCAGGCATTGAAATGAGAGCGCTGCCAAAGACCTCCAACTGCTGGCAGTCCAAGAAGTACCTGTGAGGAAATTAAAAGTAAATAGGTAAGAGAGGCTTTTTCTGGCCTTTATAGCCTCCCTCCCCAAGGCCCTAGGAAGTGGACCTGTAACCCATTACTGGGTCCAGAGTCCAGTTTTGGGCAACTAACAGTGACAATCCTAAAGACCCACGTTGAACCAAGAATCAAAGAACAGTAGTAACATACAGCCTCATGCCATGATAAACCTATGAAAGACAGAATTTGAGCATCTTAAAAACTCACCATCCTGATCAGATGCCTAGACATCTGCAAAAAATTTTAAGCCATTTTAAGAAAATGGAAGACATGGTCCAAGAAAAGGAATATATCAAAGCCCCGGAAGAGACACAGGATTTGAGCAAATAATTAATGAGATGCACAAAAATTTCTAAAATCAAATTAATGATTTGAAATACAATGTCACTAGAGATAAATGACAAGAAGACATTGAGTGAGCACAAAGAAGAATTTGAAAACTTTGAGTGGAAAAGAAACAGAGCTCATGCAAGTAAAAGACACTATAGATGAGATAAAAAATACACTAGAGGCATACAATAACAGACTCAATATGATAGAAGGAAGAATAAGTGATACCAAAGACAGAAGAGCTGAAACTGAAAAGAGAAAAGAACACAGAGAGAAAAGAATGGAAAAAATAGAACAGGGGCTCTGGAAGTTGAATGACAACATGAAATTCAACAACATACGTGCCATGGAAGTTCCAGAAGGAGAAGAGAAGGGAAAAGGGGCAGAAAGGATATTTGTGGAAATAATAAATGACAACTTCCCAACTCTCATGAAAGAAATGAACTCTCTTGTCCAAGAAGCACAGCATACCCCAAGCAGAATAAATCAGAATAGACCTACTCCAAGACACATACTACTCAGAATGTCAAAGATAAAGAGAAAATTCTGAGAGCAGCAAGGGAGAAGCAAACTGTCACATACAAGGGATGCATAGTAAGACTTAGTGTGGCATTCTCATCAGAAACCATGGAGGTGAGAAGACAGTGGTGTGATACAATTAGGAAGATGAAAGAGAAAAACTGCCAGCTGAGGATTCTTTTTCCAGCAAAATCATACTTCAAATACGAAGATGAGTATAAAATATTTACAAACAAACAGAAACTAAGATTCTGTAAAAAAGAATACACCTTTGGAGGAAATAGTAAAAGAAGCTTAACAGCCTGAAAAAAAGAGACAGGAGAGAGAGGCTTGGAGGAGACTATAGAGGAAAGAATAGCAGAAAGGATAACCAAAAGAGTAAAAAGACAGATGAAAATAAGATATGCCATATGGAAACCAAAGAATAAAATGGTGGAAGTAAATAATACATTACAGTAGGATTAAACTCCTCAATCAAAAGATATGCTGACAGAATGGACTTTAAAAAAAACATGAGCCATCCATATACTGCTTAAAAGAGACTCACCTTAAACCCAGGGATACAAACCAGCTGAAAATAAAAGGTTGGAAAAAGATAACTCCATGTAAATAGTAACCAAAAAAGAGCAGGAGTAGCTGTATTAGGAAGGAAGGGAGGGAGGGAAGGAGGGAAGGAAGGAAGGAGGGAAGGAAGGAAGGAAGGAAGGAAGGAAGGAAGGAAGGAAGGGAGGAAGGGAGGGAGGGAGGGAGGGAGGGAGGGAGGGAGGGAGGGAGGGAGGGTGGGTAAAAAATCTTTGGACTTGTGAAAACTAACTTGTCACATTTATTTTGTAAAGATCTTGTCTATCACGTTACAGTTTTTTCTCATAACAACTTTCAGAAGAAATTTATCTTCCATTTCATTATTAAAAAAGAGTGTGTTCTTCCTTTAAATCTGTATATATTTGCTTTTAAACACTGTCAGCTGTCTAAAACTTTATCTCTTGGTCTGAGTACATAGGATTTTAGGGCATTAAATATGTATACTAACCTCTTTACATATTCCATTTTGTTTTTACCCTTATTTTCCTTTCACCTCCACTTTCTTATTTATATTTGCTATGTTTTCTTCATCTTTAAATCATGACTTAATTTAAAATCTTCTTAAAACAAAGATAAAAATTGATAAATGTTATAAGTGGTTACTGAAAAAAAAAATCATCATTGAGGGATTTCCTTGTTATTCAGCTGTGAAGAATGCTATTTAATCTGCAGCTCACCTGTGCAGAAACAATCCTCACCAGATTACCACTTTGTAAGGGTTGTTGCTTGCCTGGTCAGTAGTACATCCTGAATCTTTTCCACAGATCTAAGTTGACTTGAGACTCACCATCATGTATCATCACTCATATCTGTCTTTACAGTTGCTAGAAGATGTTATTTTTGGTAAATATATTAGTTGGCAATATATGAACCAATGTTGTGGAATTAACTACAGTTTGATTATAAAATTATTAAGCAAATATAAACACATGAAAAATAGACCCAGGATTTCACAGCCTCTATTATTCTTTGCTATACTTTCCAACGAGCTTAAGGTAATCACCGTTATGGGTCTGTCTAGAAACTTTTAGCTTGTTTGACTTTGCTCTGCTGAATGTAAACCAAAGTGGTCTAAGCTAGAATATTGGCTTCTTGTTTTAGAGCTATTATGTGAATTGTTAGAGATTCTATTCTCTCTGCTACTGCTCAACATTTGCACTTACATACAGACTTTGACTTCATTTGTATTGCTGTAGTTACTATGACTCCCAAGAGCTAAAACAGAAACGTGTGCAATACTGGAGCTTAAGAATACTTGTACTTTGACCATATATGATGGGCTGGCTATTCTTTTACTCTGGGATGTGCAAGTAGGATATGTCTCTTGGCTTTTTTAAAGTAAAAGAATACTCCTCAGACTGAGTGCATGGCAAGAAGTCCCTCCATTTGGTAAAATCATTGACCCCATAAGTCAAACTATCAGTCATTCTTCCCTGATAGTTCAAACATAGTTTTTACTATTAATCCACATCATACCCAATATGCATAGACTGTGGCTGCACTTTTAATTTTATGAAAATTAGGTCAATATTTCTAGACTGTTTCTTGATCAAAGAAAATCAAAGGAAGAAGGCACAAAGGAATTGCCTTGATTATTTTTGAAATAATAAACAATTAAAAAAACACTTTAGGGGTAAAATATCAAATTTTAAAGTCATAAATTATTAAATAAAAACATTGAAAGTGCTGCATCAATCAATTAACATTTTGATGCATTTTTTCTTTCTTTTTTGAAGAATGTGTGTGAGAATGAGTATGTGTGAATGAGAATGTGTGCTGCATCTGTTTACATGCACACGTGTACAGTTTTCTAACCTGCTTTTTTTCACTATTTCCTAAATTGAGCATTTTCTTATGTTGTTACTAATACTCTTAAGTAAATATTTAAGAAAGATCCTAAGGAAAAAATAAACTCAGTTCTTGGGAACATAGTGAAATAAATACACGGTCAGGTCAGACTCAAGGAAGAAGGTTTTTCACAGGCTGGCTCTGCCTGCAATTTTCCTTTTTATTCCAAGGCTCCAAGATGCTAGTCTTTATAAGTAATGGTGGCCTAGTTTAATGTAAAGGCCCTGAAACGATTGGAAATATGTATTACGGTATTGATAGGCTAGTTCTGGCAAAGGGTATATATGGAGAAATGTTAGCCCATCATGAATCATGCCAAGAGTGATAACTGGCTTCTGAGGCCTTTAAACACCAGAGCGTTGAAACCAGAGTCTTTCGTGTTCCCTGGATAATCTTTTAAACCATACACTGACTCCTATCCTCTTCCTAAAATAAAGTTGAATTCTTTTATGTTATTTAAGAAATGCTTACAAAGCAGTTTGTGTTCCTTTCTGGCATAATGAAAAGCATGACAAGGAACTTTTTCTCTTTAGAGTTCAACATATTAAGGAAATCTCTTTAAGCATCTCTATGGGCTCCATTTTAAATAAAAGTCCTTTACCTCTGTTGTATAATTCCAAGCAGATAAGAGGTGATCACAGCTAACCTGATCTCTCATCAGAGGTGAGCATCAATGCTCTTTCAGATCATTTGGTTTCCTTGTAATTCTTTTTTAAAAAAGCTCCATAATTTCTCTTACATTTTTTATGCTAAACTATTATAAAGTGCTGCTGGAATCAGGCAAGAAATGCTGGGCTATAACCTGAAATGCATCCATGAAAATGCTATACTTGGGTTGGATTTATATAATTAGATAGTTCCTTGGTTGTCAAAGTCCCTCAAAATCATGAACTTTGTCTTTATTTCAGAAATATTGCTGGAGATAAATAATAGCAGGCACATTGAGTTTTCAAGCTATTCTCCTAGAGGAGGCATTTGAAAAAATTTTGTTGAATGAATGAGTGAATATTAGGAAAAAGACGTGGTATGTAGTAGACCGATTCTTCTAAGTGTTCTGAATAAAGCTATAAACTAAATGTAATGTATCATTCCCATAACTGAAAATTCATCCATCCATCCATTTATTCACTCAAAAACATTTCTGAGCTCCTTCCATGTGAGTCATTTTATTAAGCACCGGGTTAAATATTTTAGCTACATTTTTATAAGCAGCATGACTTTTTCATAAATTATGATTGTAAAGTATATAATACGAATTCCATCAAATTGAGCTACAAGCCTGGCTCACGAATAGAAAGAGAATTCATTCAACAAATATTTATTTTTTACCTACTCCATGAGTATGTCAAGAACGTTTCTCAGTACTGAAGGTAAAGTGAAGCACATGATTGAGTTTTCCCCTCCTAGAGTTTACACCTAGTGGTAGCTAGATAAATATAAAGTCAAGAATAATGCTATAATAACATCTAATCAGTCATTATCATGGCTTTCCCATTGCATGGTTCCACGAAAACCATTCCTATTGCATGGCTCCAGGAAAACAGAGTTTCCAATTCTTTATGGTGGTCTGTTTTGTAAATACTGCTTTCTTCGTCATGGTAGTACAGTTGAGTGCTGGTCAGTCACTTCTCCTCGAGTGGGCAGGCTACAGAGGTGCCCCTCACAAGGGTTGTTCTGGTTGTAGACTTTGTCAGAAATATACTGTCCTGCTCCTTCCTTGCCACAGCAATTTGTGATCAATCTCCCAGTCTCACCACACAACATTCCATTCTCGTCAGAAATTCTGCCAATCCAGGACGTGTTCTGAGAGAGCAGGAAGCAACCTCATGGAACCTATCATCCCTTCTTCCTCTTTGCTTGGAATAATTTTTAGCAGCTTCTCTGAAACTCTAAAACCTTTGAGCAGTCACCAACTTTTCAATGTAAATCTCTGACTTCTTGCTGGGTATAGAAAACCAAATTAGCCTTTTTTTCTCTCCTATAGCACTAAGAAAGAAGATCAATATTGCTCCATCAAGGAGCTCACAATTTCATTGGGTGGGTGGATCCATGCACTAAAACCTGAATGTGCTCTAAAATAAATACCTAAAAAATTTTACTCAAATGTATAGTGATTTCTTTAGTTTATTTGGTGCCAGGCAATGCTCTAGTATTGGGGGAGATACTGATAATTAGAACGGCAGAGTCGCTGCAATCATATGCTTGCCACATTTTGGGGCCTTAGGTAAATATACATATACTGACTTAGAAAGCACACACTTTTGTAGGTAATGTTAGAACACAAAGGAAAGAGACCAAAACTCAAATGTGCCTATCAGGGGAGGTCTGGAGAAAGTAATGTTCAAGCTGAGTTGACTTTTGGTCAGGGGTATATGTGCTTATATGTAATTGGGGAGAGGGGAAACTGGAGCTGCAGACCTTCGACACAGTTTGGAGTGCATCGTATTTATTAGAATCCACACCCATGAAAGGAAGGGGAATGAAGCAGAGTAGAGTAGAGGAATAAGAAGAACACATTCAATAAAAGCTTCAGCCAACTCCCTGAGACCTCTGGAGGGAGTATTTCCATCAGCGTGTCCAGGGCTGGGCACTCCACTGACCCCACTCAGTGGCTCTGAGATGTCCTGATAATCATGGCACCTGGTGCAAGGTGGCCCTGCAGCTAAGGCAGACCCCAACGAGCCTACAGCTGGAGGCTGTATGCTGGTCAAAGTTCTCAAAACTGGGAAGAAAGTCCATCCTCCAAGGGGAACCTGAGCTGCACTTCTCTATTTCTGCTATCAGTGGGGTTCTAGGTAAATACAACAGCACTGTCAGTGGGCCCCAGGTGAGGAAATACTAGACTGTGGAACTGAGAGAAAAATTCAGAATGGTAGGAATTTAGTGTTCAAGACAGCAATGATGAGTGGTCACCCTCATAAGTAATAAATACTCTCTTGTTTTAATTATTTATTGCATTAGCTAGTTAATGAAGTGTTTTCAACTCATAGAAAATGGAAGGTGAGCTTGGCAAAAATATATGGCCATTGAGAGGATTGTTTATATTATTTATCCTAGAAAATAATTATTAGAGCATATATTCAAAGACAGCATCTTTGAACTGTTTTAGACAAAGTCTAGCTTGTTTGTGTATTTGTGTTTCTCTGATGCTGAAAGGATGTGTATTTTATTTATGTTACTCAAAACAGATTAGTCTCATGGAGAACTCAGAGTTTTAATAACCATGAACTGTCCCTTTATGCCTTTTCTGCATCATTTGACTCTTTGTTTCATTTTATAACCTGAACACCAAAAACACAAGTTTTATTAATCCAGGAGCTGAGAGGTATATTTAAGATGAAGGATTTAAAGTTATCCTAGTACTACTTTCCCTGGAACTTCTCACTAGTTAATACTATAATACATTGGAATGACTGACAGGCAATTAAATAAAGCCTAGTGTATGTGTTACATAGGGTTTAAGAATTCTACCTTTACTGGAATATTTTGTTTTTGTAATGCATAATTTTGTAAAGAAAACATTAACAATTTATGATGACTTATTATGACTCCCTTATTCATAATAATTTAGGCTTCTCTAATGTGTGGAATTTCCAATATCATTGGCTCTAATTTCTTATCATTAAGGACTATGGATAAATTTTTTAAAAAAATAGACATTGCAAAAAGTACTGAGTTATTTGTTTCTTTTTGTGTTTTTATTTTTTATTCCCAGTATTTCAAAGACCCTCTCAGTATTCTTTGCCTATTTGTATTTTTCTTCCTCTTAGAAATAAAGTATTTGCTCTATGTCCCAGATGATAAAAAGCAAACCTTTGCATTTATTTACATAACCATTGAGTAGTAGGAAAGCATAAGAGCTTTTTCCAATATAAATATTTAACACTTTTGTAAGTAAAATAAATATGTTCAAAAGAGCATACAGTGATCCACTTAGATAAAATATCTAGAACAAGCAAATTCTCAGAGACAGAAAGTAGATTACAGGTTACCAGGGCCTGGGCGAGTAGGGAAGAAATGGGCAGTAATTCCTTAATATGTAGTTTCTGTTTTGGATAATGAAAATATTTTGTTAATGGATGTTGGTGATGATGGTACAACATTGTAAATATAATTAATGCCACAGAATTGTACACTTAAAATGGCTAAATGGCAAGTTTTATGGTCCACAATAAAAAGAGAGATTATTTTTAAAATGGCATACAATGAAATATGTCACTTCCGCCCTTGTAACTAAGCCACCTATTTACTCTCAATCTTGTAATATGGTGAATTCATAATTTTCAAATATTGAGTAATTTCTGTGTCCCTGAAATCAGTCCTTTAATTATGACATAAAATTTTTAATCTACTCTTGATTCTTTCTAAAATTATATTTTTTATTTTTCTTTGATATATATAATTATAATTAGTCTGTAAGTTCTTTTCTTCTCTGTCAGATTTTTATCAATGTTATGCTTGCAACAAAAAATAAATTTAGAATGTTTTCTTATTTTCCTGTTCTCTAGAAAAAGAGCTAGAAAATATGACCTTGATTTTTTGTTTTTTGTTTTCTTTAATTAATTTCCCCCCCTTGTGGCTTTTTTTTTTTTTTGCTGTCTGTCTGCTGTGTCCATTCATTGTGCATTCTTCTGTGTCTGTTTTTCCCCTCCCGCCTCGCAGCTTGCTTGCAGACTGCTCTCTGTGTCCATTCACTGCATGCTTTTCTGTGTTTTTGCTTGTCTCCCTGTTTTTGTTGTTGTGTCCACCTTGCTGAGTTGGCTCTCCACTGCGTCTGCGGGCCAGGTGGCGCTCTGCGGCTCTCCGTGGTGCTTGCCGGCCGTGCAGCACTCCGCAGCATGCGGGCAAGCCTGCCTTCACAAGGAGGCCCCAGGATGCAAACCCAGGGCCTCCCATATGGTAAATGGGAGCCCAACTGATTGAGCCACAACTGCTTCCTTGGCGCTGTTTTTCTTTTCAGGCCCATGAACTAACAATGGTTTTTATATTTTTAAATGATTATTTTTTAAAAAAGAATGTGCAATAGAAATGTGATGTAGCCCATAATCTCTAAAATATTTGCTATCTGGCCCTTGAGAGAAAAAATTTGCCAATTGCTGCTCTAGAGCAATGCAACACATAGTACAGTTTAGAGACCAATAGAATCAGCATCACTTAGATATTTGGGCACTATTAAGATTTGGGCCAGATAATTCTTTGTTGTGGGGGATTGCCTTGTGCATGGTAGGATGTTTAAAGCCTCTCTGGCCTCTACCCACTAGATGCCATTAGCACCCTTCCACCCAGATGTGAAAATCAAAAATTGCTCCAGACATGTCCAGATAACCCCTGGTGGACAAAATCAGCCACCTTTTGGAAACCCCAGATCCGGAAGCTTGTTTGAAATTTAAATTCATGGCCTTATTTCAGACCTATGGAACCAGAATCTCTGGGATGGGATGTGTGTGTGGGGGGAGGGGGGGCCATTGGTCTGTGTTTTAACAAACTCCTATTGTTTATTATTTATACCGAAGTTTAAAAACGAAGGTTCTAGAATAATTTAAGGAATATCAGACATCTATTCATTAAAGCCTTGATAGAATTCCCTGTTATGTCCATGAGGGGCTGTTTTAGAACACCCTAGAATTCTGACAGTATTCTTTATATTTTCTATGGGAATTGATTTCTTTTAGTTTTTTATCTTTACTGTGACATTAATAAATAATATTATCTGGAATAATCATTTAAAATGTATTTTCATAGATTTGAGTTAAGTCATTTCTTATGAATCTTTCACTTTTGACCTATTTAATTAGCTAGTGGTTTATTACTTGATTTATTTAGCAACGGTTTCTTATTTTTTTACTCTTTCCAAAGAATGTTTTCTAATATTTTATCATTTTTTAAAATTCATTTATTTCAACTTAAATCTTCTTAATTTCTCAATTTGGCTGTCCTTGGACTTTTGTATTCTTTTTCCAAGCTTTTTATACATAATCATTTATTTTAATTTTCTTAACTTAATATGAGAATTTAAGGTAGGGAAATTCTCATAGGGTCTGTTCAGTATGTACTATGTATTTAGCTAGGCAATGGCGTTAGTACTGATATTTTTCTACAGTTGCTAAAATTTTAGTTTTTATTCCTTTGTAACTCATGTGTTTCTGAAAAGAAAGTGAACTTATTTTTCTCTAGTTGCTTGTTTCTTTTCTTCTCATTTTCTTGCTAATTTCCCATTTTATATCATGACGATTGGAAAATAATGCCTATGATGTTTCTACTTTTTGGGAATATAGAAGTTTTCATGTAATTGATTTTTGTGATTTGTTTATTTATCTCTTGGGTTTAACATATAACTAAGTTTTGTTTTGTTTCTTTTATATTTAATAGCTGAATTTAGCCCATTTCTGATTGGTTTGTATCATTAACATGATAGTTCTGTCATGTTCTCTTTTTTAATTTACATTAGGCTTTCATGTTACATAAATTTTTTTTTCAATATTTTCCTATTTGGACTTGTGTTTCCCTTGTCTTCTGTGTGCTACTTTAGGTAATACGGAAAATTTTTACTTTTGCTCTAGGGGATACCTTAAAGTAGGAATTTGTATAAAAGCTTTAATTCTTTGTTTCTTTATAAAATATTTGTTGACTCCCTAGAATGGACAATGATGCTATTAGTATTGTTCTCTTACTACCCTTCCTTTTTCACACCCAATTTTAATTGATTTTGTTGAGTTCCTTAAGTTTACCTACACGACCTTTTACTATTTAGCACCTTCCTCCCCCAAAACGAAGTTGTCTCTATTGATAACACTTTGCAATAGTATGGTAATATTGTTACAATTGATGAAATAATATTATTATAATCATACTATTAACTATAGTACCTATTTACATTAAGGCTCATTATGCTATAAAGTACTATTTTTAGAATTTTTATTCTAGTAACATAGATACAACCTAAAATTTACACTTTAACTACATTCACATACATAAGCCAGTGATATTCATTATATTGACAATCTTGTGATATCATCACCATCCATCAACTAAAACTTTTCCATCACCCAAGAGAGAAACTCATGCCAATTATTAACCATTAACTCCCCATTCCCTACTCTGGCCCCCTTCCATTTGTATTCTAGCTTCTGAATATATGAATTTGCTTATACTAATTATTTTGTATCAATGAGATCATACAATATTTATCCATTTATGTCTGATTTATTTCACTTAATATGATATCTTGAAGGTTCATCCATGTTGTCACATGTATCAGGACTTACTTCTTTTTTATGTCTGAGTAATATTCCATTGTATGTATACACCACATTTTGTTTATCTATTCATTAGTTGATGGATATTTGGTTTGCTTCCCTCTTTGGACAATTATGAATAATGTTTCAATGAACATTGATGTGTAATATCGGTTTGAGTCTCTCCTTCAGTTCTTTTGAGTATATACCCAGAAGTGGAATTACTGGGTCATATGGTTAATTGTATATTTAACTTTTTGAGGAAATAACAAACTGTCTTCCACAGGGACTGCCCCATACATTTCCACCAACAATTATCAAGGGTTCTTATGTCTTTACATCCTCTCAAACACTAAAAATACTTGCCATTCTAATAGGTTTGAAATGGCATGGCATTGTGCTTTTGATTTGTAGTTCCCTAATGACTAATGATATAGAGAAACTTTTCGTGTGTTTTTTGGTCATTTGTATATCTTCTTTGGAGAAATGTTTATACAAGTCTTTTGCTCATGTTTTATGGGTTTTTTATTTTTTGGTTTTTGATTTATAGTATTTGTTTATATTTCTGGATATTAAACCATCATGTATTAAATTTTTCTCACTATATGTTATCTCAGCCCTTATATAGCCATGTGCCCAATGTAAAAATTTGGATTGTATTAAAATTTTGGAAGGTTATTTTTTTATTTTTAAAGAAACTTTAGATTATATAAATGTTACATGAAAAATTTAGGGGATTCCCATATACCCCAGCCACTCCCCCACACACACTTTTTCCCATTAACACCATCTTTCAGGCCATTATATATTTTGTCGAAACCTATAAATTTGTGCAGTGCAAAGTGTAAACCATAATGTAAACTTAGTTCAAGTTTAGTAACATTGCTTCAATATGTGTTCACCAATTGTAGCAAATATACCACACCAATGTATTAAAATTTTATGAATGAAAATAATATATATAGGAAGACAACTAGCAGTTTCTGGCACAACTAAAACCTAACCTGTTTTAGAGAAAATTTTTGTTTTCCTAAAGTATGTGTCACATAACTGAGAGCCTGGGAACATGTATTGCTTGAAAAGAGTAAAGAGAGGTGCTTGGGGTTGGGGGAATTTTCTTGCATTCTTGTGGTGTAAAGCCTCAAAACTCCATCTCACTGTATATTATGAAATGGTAGAACCCAGGGTAGATTAGCATAACTGTGAAAAGAAATGGAAAAGAAAAATATCCATGTGATCTTTTATGTTTTAAGCTTTTGATGTCAGATATATGTAGAAGGGATGTAGGATTTGATTTGCTGTTAATAAGTATGCACTCAAGCTGCCAAATATGAATTAATTAATAGCAAATTACCATCTAATAGCAGTATCTGATAAAATGCTTGCCTTTCCAAGCTTCATTTAGCTTTGCAATTGCAATTAGCTTGAGCTGTATGGTTCTTCTTCATGGCATGAGGGTGTCATTTGAAAGTTTATAAATGTTTTTGAATATCAGGAGTTAAAATTAGATTTTGTTTGCCCTAGTGAGATAACAGATGTTCTAAGATGCTAATTACCCTAGGAAGAGTATCATTTACTTAGAATATATTAGGCTCATTAAAATTTTTTCCTTTTGGTTTTGTTCCAATTGATAGCATATTTCTTTCTTTTATTTTTATATTTGGCTCAAGGGAATAAAATAATGAGCATACTGTTGTCTAGAAGCTACTGTATTCAGCTTCTGGTGAAACTTGGCTATTAAAGTGCTTAGTATTTGTTTATATCTAGGTGTTGCCACACTGTCCATATGGAAATTCTGGCACCTCATTAACTTTATCTGAGTGGCTATTGATGCATTTCTTAATGTCTGGCATTTCTCTGATTGCTTTTTATATTCTTTTTTCCTGCTTGATGTGTAT
The DNA here is from genome assembly GCF_030445035.2 of Dasypus novemcinctus. Classification (NCBI taxonomy): domain Eukaryota; kingdom Metazoa; phylum Chordata; class Mammalia; order Cingulata; family Dasypodidae; genus Dasypus; species Dasypus novemcinctus. The sequence goes on along the minus strand of NC_080673.1, from coordinate 118,201,478 downwards.
CTTTTGGTTATCTGTTAATCTAGTTATAAATTACACATAAGGAAGTCATATGCTTTGTATGACATTTTAATTTTTTTTTCAAATTTCATTGGAATATTTAGAAAGTAACCCAATACAAAGTATTTTTGACAAGCTAGCATGTAGTCTACTCTTTTCTCAGCAAGTGTTTTTCAGTACCTTCTATTAGCATAGAATTATAGTACCATGTGTTTAAATTGGGCAATTTCTTATAACTCTACACATCTGTGAGGCCCTAAAATTTTAATGCCTATTGCTTCCTAAACTGACCTGTCTTAACTTATTTGATCATATATAAAATATACAATTTCCTTCCAATATTTTTTTTCTAGTAGAGTGCTATTGAAAATCATTGACTCTCTTACTGTTTTTCTTCATGGTCCTTCTCACCTGCTGAGATCCAGGAAAATAGAATTCAATTTTAGATTAAGTCTTTAACTCATATTTCCTTTTAATTAACAATTGTAAATTAACATAAATGAGATAATTTTAGAATAGATATAATTCTGATGTGTTTCCTCCTCCCTAAAGTTAAGGTCTAGGTTAAGAATGGCTCAGAGACTGATGCTTCTGACTGTGGACTCTTGAAATCAACATGACTGTTCCCCGAGTAAATGTTTCTTTGATTTTTATTTAAGATAGGCCTTTAATTGTTTCCTTGGTTACATTCTGTAGGAAAACTCCATTTTTTTGAAGATACTGATTACTGTTTTTATAATTTCTGTTATTTAAATGACTTGACATACACTTAAATGTAATTATGCAATTGATGTTTTGCATGTAGTCATTAGTAGTCTATTTAAACTGAGAGGAAAAAACTCTCACAAATGATTTGATCCCCTTTGAGTTAATGAGTTAGCATTATACTTTAATATGCATAAATATTATGAAGAAATGAAAAAATATCTTGTCTCAGTATTAACAGTTCCATTTCAAGAATTTATGCATTCTATTTGCTAATAAATCTATAGTTACTTAATTCAGTGAATTCATTCTGTCCCTAAATATCACAAATCTCCTTTAATTACTCCACTTTAAAATTTCAACTTGGAATTAAATTAAGGTCATGATAATAGATTTTTCTTGCTCCAATTCTTCTCAAATTTTCAGGAACTGGTGGTCAATTTCCTCATATCAGTGGGATTCTCAGAAGATGTCTACTCTGTATGCTCAACAAATTATTTCCCATGGCTTCCAAATAGAATCTATCAATTTCTTTCTCTCCTGCATTCTTCTCTGCTTTATCTCCTACATTTAATCCTTTCAGATGACACAAAACACACTTCTTTTCATACTTAAGTACCAATATCACTACTCATGTCCAGAAGTTCAGGACCTGTCCTTGTTTCTAAGATACTCCCATCCCCAATGAAACTATCAATAATACCAATTTCTCTATGTTTTGCTGTTGGGTTTTTTTTTTCCTCCTTGCTGCCTTTGGCCAATATCTCAGTCTTGAGGAGATGGGACAAAAGACCTTTTCAACAACAGACACTTGAGATATTCAGAAGTATCACTAAGTGGATCCTTGTCCACTCCCCTTGACAAAGTATTCTTAACTTCTAAGATTATTTATTCCTCAAAGGGTGTATTAGTTAGCTGAAGGGGTGCTGATGCAAGGTACCAGAAATTTGTTGACTTTTATAAAGGTTATTTATTTGGGGTAGAAGACTATAGTCACAAGAGTAAGATACTCTTGTATCAAGAGTAAGATACTTCCCTCACTAAAATTTGTTGCCATGTGTTGGAGCAAGATGGCTGCTGATCTCTGGTAGTTTCTTAAGGCTCCATGGTCCCAGCTTCTTCCCATCTCAGCTATAGATGGCAAAAAATTCATCTCTTTCTCCAGGGCTCATTTCTCTATTGGTTCAGCTGGTAGGCTATCAGGCTTATCTCTCCAAGAATGTTGGGGTGATGGTCACACTTTACTCAAATTTTGGGGTAGTCTCAACCCCCTTAGTACAGTGAGGAAGGGCAACATTCTCCCTAATCTCTAGCCTAAGACCCAACCCTCTCAGAGCAATGAATTGGTGACCTGGCCTTCACTAATCAATGAGGGGCAGGTCCATCCCTCTCCACCTTACTCTCCCCAACCCTTGGGGGATGTGCTCCACCCTCTCAGTAGCCTGGGGTAGCAAAATTCTGCCTGAACATCAGGCTGGGACATCCAATCTCATCAAATGCCAGGGCAAACTCATTCTGTTCATATGTGTGGGTGGGGTCCTTCTCTTGGTCCAAGGAGCTGTCTTAATTCTGGATCTCAAGTTCCATGGTTTTCCTTTTAAAGGCATTTTCTCTTCCATCTCTCCCCTGCATATCCCCTTTAGTCCAGGGTAACAGTGATTTTTTTTCATACAGCTCTCCCAAAAAAGCTCATTGGTTTAGCATGAAAGAAGGAGGGATCCAAGCCATCAGTCAGTAAAACTTTCCACAATTCTTTCCTGGATAACTGCATTTTCAATTCTGAGTTATTACAACAAGTTACAGGTTTAGTTAAATCCTCAAAGGGGGCTTGGAATTTCTGGAATCAGTTTCTGTTTTCTTTGACCCAACAATTCAGTTCTCAGCTTATCTCTCCTGTCTAGCATTTTACTATAAGCTGCAGGGAGAAGCCAAGCTGCATTCTCCAAGTTTACTTTGGAAAATTTTTAGTTAAATGTTCAGGCTCACCATTTTCAAGTTCTGTCTTCCATAAAACATCAGGAGTTAATCTTGCTAAGTTCTCTGCAACTTTAAAACACAGATGGCCTTTCCTCTGGTTTCCAATAATAGTTTCATCATTTGCTTCTAAGGCCTCCTAAAAAGTCTCTTTAGCATCCATATTCCTACCAACAGTCTCTTCAAAGCAATCTAGGTTTTTTCCATCAGGCATCTCACAATTCCTCCAAAAAATACCCCTTGCTCATTTATAAAACCATTCCAGCATTCTGGTAATTGCAAAAGCATGACCCCACTTCTGGTACCACATTCTGTATTAGTCAGTCAGAAAATGTGCTGACACAAGATACCAGAAATCTGTTGGCTTTTATAAAGGGTATATATTTGGAGTAGAAGCTTACAGTCACAACACCATAAAGAGTAAGTTACTAGCTGTATTAGTCAAGCTTCTTTAGGGAACAGAATCAACAAGAGATATCTATAAATAGTATGAGATTTTATAAGATTCTCTCATGTGACTCTGGGGATGCACAAGTCCAGATTCTGCAGGCAGGCTGCTAACCAGGGGCCTTGATGAAAGTCCAATGAAGGTCCTTGGTGAGTTTCTGGGAGACGTTGGCTATCCAAAGACAAGCTAGGAAATTCTGTCTGAATGCTGAAATCACTTCCCCTTTTAAGGCATTCACCTGATTGGATAAAACATCACTCATTGCTGATAGCAATCTCCCTGGCTGATCATAGATGTAATCAGTCATCTATAAACTCACTGATGACTAAAGCCCATAAATATCTTTGTATTACATTTAGCTCAGTGCTTGCTTGACCAAACAGCTGGACACAATTACCTGGCTTAGTTGACACATTTGCCTAACCATCACACTTCCTTCACCAAAATCTGTTGCCATGTGTTCGAGCAAGATGGCTGCTGTTCTCTGCTGAGGTTCAGACTTCCTCTTCCTCTTAAGGCTCCATGATCCTAGCTTCTTTTGATCTCAGCTGAAGCCTGGCATAAGACTCATCCCTCTCCCTGGGGGTCATTTCTTTCTGGCTCAGCTGCAGCTGTAGGCTATCATGCTCATCTCTCTTCACAGGGCCTCTGCTGTATCTGTGGAGCTGTCTCTATTCCTCTGTGTTCTACGTCTCTGTGTCTATTTCCATGTGAAAGTCTGAATTTTCTCAAATGAAGAGCCTAATATCATTGCCGTCTTTATTTTCAATCCACTTTCTCCAAGTTTTTCTGACAGCTGACCTCAAATGCTATTGAATTCCCATTTCCTTCTTAATCGAGTCCATGGTTTTTGTTACATGTATTCTTTTTTATCTCATAGCATTATTTTTTGTGCGTTTCCATCATACTTCCTTACTTGGCTTCTGTGACATTTTGCTTTCCTTGTTTTCCTTTTCATTTTAATACTTAAAAAAATTTTTTTTAATTCTTTAGATTATGTAAATGTTACATAAAAGTGTCAGGGATTCCCACATGCCCCTCTCCCTCCCCCTCCCAAACTTTCCCACATTAATGACATCCTTCATTAGTGTGGTACATTTGTTACAACTGATGAACACATATTGGAGCAGAGTCACTAAGCGTGAATGTTTTTTCTTAAATTAGCTCTTTTCTATTTCCCCAACTTCCTTTACCAACTTTAAATATTTTCAGAGCATAGGTCTTGACCTTCATTATTCTTCTTTTTAGATTCTTTCCCACAGTGAATTGATAAAATATGCTACATTCCAAAGATATTATCTCCAGTCCAACATTCTGTGAGTATTCTATCCCACAGACCCCAGACATGTGAATGTTCCATGTTCCACCATTACTCTGAATACAAAATACCCAGCCCAAACTCCTCATATACCTTTCAACTCTGTCAACCAGGAATATTAATAATATCTATCTCATAGGATTCTGTGACTATTATATACATACAAGCATGTAATCAAAGCTAGCCATTTTTATTATTATTCCATGACACAAAATTGATCATCAAACTAGCATTTTCTTATCATTCCCACTGAAAAGTGCAGTGGAAAGGCTTGACTTTCTGCCTTTTTAAAAGCTATTTCCAAAATGTGAAATAGTCCATCCAAATCTAATCACCCTTGTGATCTATAAGTTTGGATTTCTCTGGAAATTCTCTCTTGGCTAATCTAAGGCCAGTTAATTTCTCCCTTCTTTCTAAGGCCACTTTTAATACTAATCATATAGCTAATCTTGATGTTATCTTCCTCCAAACAACCTGGTAAGCACTCTGTATACAATTTTTGGAGGGAAGAAATAAGTGGATATCTTTATAAGCCCACCTCCAAAATGCCATGTTCATAGACACTTAATAAGATTTTTGTATTTAGATGTGAAAGCAATATTCAACACAGATCCATGTGTTACTGAAAGAATGCAAAAGCTACATTGAGTGAATGCTTAATTGCATGGCTAGCTAGTGTTTCCTAGAAGACAGTGTATTTTTATTTAGCTCTAAGGTAAATTTGTAAATTGATGTAAGAGCTATAAGACATCGTAGACTAAGATGGGTTTCTCTGAATCATCTCCTAGCTGGTATAGATATAGCTACAAGTATAATTTATATCTACAAACAAAGAAGCTAATCTGATTCAAGGTTAGTCCAAAGAGAGTTCATGTCATCTTTCTTTTTTCTACAACCCCATAATTGGGCAACAACCAATGGGTGTATCACAAAAACTAGACGTTTTGAGTTAATTGACATATTATTGATACTAGGTATTCATTCAGCTTCCTGTTTTTTCTTTCTTAAACATTCATTTGGCTTTTAAGTATTCCTCAACAATAGTTTTTAGCATCTAGACATGTGCCATATAGTAGCCACGTGTGGTAGCTACTATCCCTTGAAATGAATAGTCTGAATTTTAAGATCCTATAATTGTTAAATACACACTGGAGTTTCAAAAATGCACAAAAATAAAAGCATGTGAACTTTCTAAGTAATAATTTTATATTTATTGTCTGTTAAAATGAGAATTTTTAGACGTCATGGGTTATTAAAATTAATTTCACCTGTTTCTTTAACCTTTATTGTTGTGGTTACTAGATAATTTAAAATTTATTATCTGGTTCACATTATGTTTCTTTTGGACAACACTGATCTAGGTCAAAGAGATATTTTGGGTTTTCTTTAAAAAAGGAACATGAATTAACATAGGAGACAATTGTCAAAAACTAAGATTGTGGTTTGCATTCCTATGAGGCTCTTTCCACTATTGACACTCCCTTTGCCTCATCTCCAGAACAGAAGCTTCTACACCACACACCATCACTGGGAACACTAGTCTAGTCTATAGCCTTAATAACTGGCACCAGCACAGGCCAGGAATGTAGTATAGCTTTGTAATAACTTGTCTTATCTCCACCCCCATTACAGTAATCATGATGGTCTTGTGTATTCATAGCTATAACTTAGTCCTGATTTCAGAAGAATTGCTGCGGTGATTTAGGAAGAGAAATAGTTTTGTGTTTGTCTCCTGGCACCTTATTTTAGATCCAAATGCCACATTTAATAATACTTATTACACATGTGCATGTTACTCAGATTCTTCTGAGTAAGATTTTGCTTGACTTAGTGGTTTTAGTTCAGCTGTTCAAATGAATTTAGAGAAGAGCCTGATGCCATTTAATATTCTTCTCTCTTAACCCTTTTTGGCACCAGTTTAAAAAAACTGAAAGGATGCATTCTTCAACTGATGTGTATGTCTTCTCCAAAATCATCTCTCAAAAATCCTCCAATGGTTATGGGAAGAGAAATTCTCTAAGTGATAGCAGCTTATTTTAAGCCTAAGGAAAATTCCATGGCAGGCAATTTAACAGTACAGCATTGTGTTTTCTTGTTCTTTTCCCTCCTATTCATTATTAATGACTTTTACTTCATTAGGTCTGTTTTTATTTCTCCACAAAAGATGGGGCACCTTGTCAAGCTGGATCAGTGAGAGCAGTAGTTTTGCAGAAGCTTTTTTTTTAAACTTAAATTATAGTTTGCATTTAATTACACTTAATTTCTAATTATCAAATCATAAACTAGATTGCAACAAAATCATTTTTTTAGATATTTATTAGAAGAAACTACCTAAAAATTATTCTACCTCTACCTGTCACTGGCAGATGTGGGACATTGTCTGCCCGTTGAATATTTACTACTGAAAACCATATTCTTCAAATAAAATTTTACACATAAATAATTCTCTTGAGAAGGGACAAGTAGTGAAAACATTGGTGAAGTACGGTCAAGAACTGAATGCTTTGGGATTACTTCTTTGGGCACTGACTTTAGTCATTGACATAATCTCATGGTACTAACTTTCAGAATCCTATCACTACTGTTTTCTCAGGTCTTCTGTTAATCTATTTGATCTTGAAGCTGGAGAAGGGAAGTAGAATAATTTTTAGATAATTGTTTCTAGTATACATCTAATGAAATGATCAGAAAATATAGCAGGTCTCTCCAGGATGGGAATTCAATATTCTTTCCTTTATTGTGTGGGTCTCCACCCACTGAAACAGTGGCCACTAGAGGTTCTGAGGGGAGGGAGAGGGAAGAATAGGTATAAGGTGGAGGCATTTTCAGGACATTGGAATTGTCCTGCATGACTTTGCAATGACGGTTACAGTTACAGGCCATTATACATTTTGTCATAACCTATAAAGTGGTACAAGGCAGAATGTAAACTATCAACTAAACTGTAGTCCGTGGTTAGTAGCAATGCTTCAATGTGTTAATCAGTTACAACAAATGTGCCACACTAATGAAAGACGTTTTTAATGTGGGAAAGTGTGGGAGGGGGAGAAGGTGGGGCAAATGGGAATCCCCTATATTTTTTTATGTATCACTTATGTAATCTAAAGATTCTTTTAAAATAAAATAAAAAATTTTAAATCATCATTGCAATCTATTTTATGATTCAATAACTATACTTTTTTTCTCTCGATTATTTCTGAAATTGTCCTAGGGTCACCCAGAAGAGGAGAATGTAGCTCATGGAATTAAGAATCAGATATAACTGCTCATATCTTCAAATCAGTCTTAGATATAGCCTTTTCTCACTCAGCAGCTTGGGACAAATTGACTACAGATAATTCAGTACTATTTTCTATTTCAGTAAATTCTAGAATCACATTGCATTGTATGAGTCTATTTTCATAAGACAAGCATTATCTTAAATGTTACACTGGAAAAAAAAATCATCCAAGAACTATCGAAGTAAAAGAATCTTGTGTAAATTTCAGGCAAAAATAGGAAAGAGAATGGAATTTAAGTCTCTTTATACCCTGCCCAGTGTTCAATAAACTTAAATTTACATGACATCCCATTTATATGGTATACTTCAGAAAAACAATTGTTTCTGTGTCCTTTTGAGACTATGAAGAATTGATAACTTTCAGAAGATTTTCTTTGATTTTTGTTTTTACTTTTTCAAGCACAAATTTAATTTTTCATTTAAAAACAAGAGTGTTATTACATCTGATTAGCTATTTATTAGAGTAAATAATTTCAAAAAAGGAAAAAAAATGACCATTGCTTGCATTAAACAGTTACAAAATTATGAAAGATATACTAAGACCCATAGAGAGTTTAGTGTAGTTATTTATCATTGTCAATGCCAAAGATGAGGTGAGAAATAATGCTTAGCTTATTACTAAGAAAATGGCAAATTATTACAAAATAAAGCAATTCCTGCTGTTTTGGTTTACTAGGCTGCTTGTAGCAGATACCATGTAATGGATTGGTTTAAATAATGGGAATTTATTAACTTACAGTTTTGAGACTTAGAAAAATATCCAAATCCAGGCATCATCAAGGTGATGCTCTTTTCCTAAAGACTGGCTGCCAGAATTCCTTTGCTCCTCTGCCACATGACAAGGCATGTGGTCTTAGCAAGAGTTGGACTCATTTAGGATTTAAACGTTTTGTATGTAGTCATAATTCATGTAACTTTCTTTTCTTTTTTTTAAGTGCTAAGTTATGACAGAAAAGACCACCATCCAGGCCACTGGACACATTTGACTTATAACCAGAGTGCTTAACACAAAAGTAATATAATTTCCTCTGAAATTGCAATTTTTCTTCCATGTTTTCTCAAGAATGAAGAAATATTTGATGTGGTAATATTTTACACACTGTTAATTTAGAACTTACCTAATCCTCTTTTTAAAATATCCTTTTTTGGAGGACAGGTAGTTCATAACGTGCTTGTTATTAAAATTTTTGTGTTAGGAAAAAAAAAAGCAGTGTCTGCTGGTCTCTCCTTTCTCTTAGAGGTTTCCTAATTTCAGCTTTTTGCTTTCATGGTTCTCTCTCTCTCTCTCCTCTCTCTCTCTCTCTCTGTTCATTCCTTTTATAAAGGACTACAGTAATAGGGTTAAGAACTATCCTGAATGAGATAGGTCATACCTATCTGAAATAGCCTCATCAAAAGATCCTACTTATGATGGACTCACACCCACAGGAATGGATTACATTTAAGAATATGCTTTTCTGGGGTACAAACAGCTTGAAGCCACCACACCTGACTTAAAGTTTTCATGTTGACTGTAAGAATTTTTATTATATACGTTTATGTTTATTCAACACACATTTATTGAAGCTTTATTACATCCAAGACTATGCTAAGTTTCATACTACTTCTCAAGATCAATAAGATATAGTCCTTGTCCTCAGAGGGGATATAGTCTAATTGTGACTAATTTTTTCTTTAAGCAAAAGAGTAAAGATTATTTAAAATATAATTGTCACCTCCTTTTATATTTTATATTACCTCTTTCAATGCTTTTGTCTCTTTGCATTTACATAAATATAGTAAATATAGTCAGAATTTGATTATCTGGTACAAAGGACCATAGAGTAGCTTATATTAATTGAAGAATAAGAGAAAAGTTATTTATACTGATTCAATTATAGAAAGGATTTTTGAAATGTCCATAAAAATAGGCAGCCAATTTCAATAGCATTTCTAATCTGTCTTATATAGATTCTTCAAAAACATTCATTTCTTCTTGTGAGCCTCTAAATCCACACTATAAAAAGATTTGTATGAGAAGTCCATATTGGAAGTCAGATTTTTCCCTCTAGCATGTGCTACTTTCTCAGTTTCTCAGGCAAATTTACCAAGCAAGGCCAGTTATTGTAAAACATAGCACACAGATTTGAAGTCCATTTCACAGTGCAAAACAGCATCTACCCTTGCTTTATAAAAGCCAGTTCTACTTTACAAACCATTTTCATGCTCAGAAAGAATTTTCTAGTATTCACCCTAAGATATATCTTCGTATTTTTCTATGAAATAGTTTTTTAATAGTCAAAAGTTACCCTCCACTGTTAATAGAATGTCTAGATTTTTTTATCTCCTGCTATAAACTGAAAGCAAACAATAAAGCACAAAAATAAGCAAATGTCCACTGGTTATAACCAGAATTTATCCAAGAGAAATCCACTTAAATCTACTTTTATTATCTATACTACTCTTTTACTTATAGTGGTGAAATAGTTTTTTAAAGTAACAGAGTACTTATATGACTATCATTACGAGACCTGATTACAAAATGTATATGAAGTTGCTCATTCTTCTTGCCATTATCTATGGTTTGGAAGCACATGAGTTCCTGTTTATTAAACTGAACGGTAACAATTTAGAATTAAGCTCTCACTCTTATATTCTCAACCTAATTGCTTGGTTTATCAGAGCAATTACCACAATCTAAGAATTTTACAAATGCCTATTCTCTAAATAATAGATTACTAAATTGATAGAATTCATTCTTTAGTTAATCCTTATTTATATAAAAACATTGTTGAGATTTCAAGGACAAGATGGGAATTCAAGAAATACTAATTAATGATGTAGACATGTATGTGTGGCATCTCATATACAATGTAAGCTTTTAAATAGTACATATAAATACCAATCTTTATCTTTTTTTTTTGTACTTTACTTTTCTTTGAAGGAATACTTAGTTTCCAGGCTGCTAAGACAAATGCCACACAATGATTAACTTAATAGCAGGAATTTATGGCCTTATGGTTTCAGTGGCTAGAAAGCTTATTTCTTCCTGGGCTCAGCAGCTGGACGACAATCCTTGGGTTCCTTGATTTCCTATCACATGGTAATGTCCTTTCCTTTCTCTTCAGGTTGCTGATTTCTGGCTTCTGGCTCCCCCCTAAGCTTTCTCTTTATAAAGCCCCCAGTACAAGAGTAAAACCCATCCAGATTCAGTTGGCCACAATTTAGCTAAAAATAATATTCTGCAAAAGGTCCTATTTACAATAGGTTCACACACAGGAATGGGATTAAGATTAAGAACATGTTTCTTTACTGGGGTACCTAACTCAGTCTGGTACAAAAGGCTTTTTTCTTTTTAGTAGATGAAGTGGGGAGACAGGCAATGAAGTTAAATACAAGGACCTAGTGTAGTGTGTGCAGAGTAATAAATAATTGTGAAATTTTAATTACTATTTTGTGACATTTTTTATTTACTTTGCACAATAGTTAATTATTTGTGGAACCAAATAGGGTCAAATTATAGCAAAATAACATACTCGGCAAAATTACCTAACATTCCTGTGACTTTCTTTTTGTTGTCCTTCAACTTATTCTGGCACCTAAAGTCTGGTTTCTTGAGTCATTTATCTCTGGTGACTCACCCCCAGGGGAGTATAGTAATATGAGTGCAAGTTTAGGAATAAAATGAATTTGAGTTGAGTCCCAGCCTTAGCACACACAAGTGCATGGCCTTGAACAAGTTATTTAAACACTCATCACCTCATTCTTTTCATATACAATGTTAATGGGAAACAATACTCATCTTAAAGAATAAAATACAGTATGAATGTAAAAAATATTTTTAATCATAAAGGGTATACAAAAGTCAATAATAATGAGCTGGCACCAATGGCAGTAGTGGTGGTACAATGATGATTCACAGAATGCTCAAATGTCAAATGTGGGTGGTCTTGCTTAAATGTCATCTTCTTAGTAAACCTTATTACACCAACCTTTAAACAATTGTAACCCTCTTCCTGCAACCACATTCTGTCCATTTCTGCTTTATTTTGTCCGTGGAACTTGTCACATTCTGTTATACCATATAGTTTACTTGTTTATTTGGTGCTTGTTTTCCCCAACTAGAGTGTAAGCTCTATGAGCAAAGTGACTTTTTCTACTTTGCTCACCCCTGTATCACCAAATGCTTTGAAGAGTAACTCACTGTATGATATTTTTTGATTGAATGAGTGAATTAATCCCTCTAGATAAATCAGGAAATGTAGTTAGCTAAATATGCTGCATGATGACTTATAATATCTATCGTAGGTAATATATATACATTTACAAATTATCTCCAGCAATAAGACATTAACTCAGTTTTTCTAAGAAACTCCTGTTTGCGTGCCATGTTGGAGTGGGGTAGGTAATTTTGGTCAGTTGTGTCTGATAGAGGTCCTATGAAAAGTCCTGGAATTAGTTATTTTCTCTCATTGGCAGACTGATATCTTAGTTACAGTGTATATTATTCTTGGCTATTAAGTGGTAGTTATGAAAATTTCTTTAATATTTGCTGCAATGCATTTGAGGTACATGGACATATCAGTTATTAAGACCAGTTTTTAATGTGTGTTCCTTAAGAAAATAGATGACAGGGATATTTAAATATATATGTAGCAGTTTAGTATTGTTTATGAATTCCAAAAATAGATACTGGATTATGTTTGTAACCTGGTCTATTCCTCTGGGTATATGAGATTGTATTATATTCAGAGGTTTCACTTTTAGTTGATTAGATTATAAACAAGGCTTTGATTCAGTAAGACCTTGAGTCCCTGCCCCCTTGATGGGTGGGGACTAACAGAGAAAATGACATGGCAGAAGAGAGAGTTTGAGTTTTTTGATGCTGGAACCCCAGGAAGTAAAAACACAGGAGAACACAAGGAATAGAGACAGCTCCATAGACACCACAGAGATCCTGGGAAGAGAGATGAGCCTAATGGCCTACAGCTGCAGCTGAGCCCGGAGATAACCAAGCCCTGGGAGAAAGACAAGCCTTATCCCAGGCTACAGCTGAGGTAGGAAGAAGCTGGGACCACAGAGCCTTAAAAGGAGGAAGGGACGGTTGAACCCTTGCAGACGTTGGCAGCCATCTTGCTCCAACACATGGCAACAGACTTTGGTGAGGGAAGTAACTTATGCTTTATGGCCTGGTAACTGTAAACTTCTACCCCAAATAACTACACTTTATAAAAGCCAACAGATTTCTGGTACTTTTCATCAGTACCCTTTTGGCTGACTAATACAATATATTATACTTAGAGTTCTACAAACAGGTACACTAGCTTTACCTCATCAATACTAATGACAAATCAGACTACTCTAAAGCACTCAAGGCCAAAAATGTGCCATTGCTATTTATTTTCATAAATCAAAAAACCAAATATGTCATGGAAATGAAAACTGTTATTTGTGTCCTCTAAGTTTTTAATAGGAAGTTTTTCAGACAGGAGATAGCTTGTGATTTATGAACTGCAGAAAAAAAAGAAAATAAACCTAGATCTCAGCTTGTGAAATTCCTACTGGTCTGTTACATTTTCATTCTGTTTCCAAAAAATTAGCTTTATTTTTCTTTCTGGAAATGTAGTCACCTTTGGCTTCTGGAACTTGAGTATGATGTCCTTGGGGAGCTTTCCAATGTCTGCACTCAATTTCTCTATATAATGCATACTGTTATTTTAACTGTATGCTTAGTTAAAATATTCTAAAATAGAACATATTAAATGTTTGCATTCTCTTGAAATAAACAACGAAAAATTAACGTTCCTGAAAGGTGTTTAGAACTGTTTGCATTCAGAATTCTGTATTGTGAAAAATGTTGTAAGTTTATGTTGTTTTTCTGAAAGCAAAATGCCAAAAATGGCTACAAGTGAATTAGGTCATTATTGAACAAATACCATAAAAAGGTCTTTCCCCATGATGCACTTTAATTACACAGAATTTACTGAACATCTGATCTATGGCTGGTACTCTCCTTACTATGAGAACAATTCAAATCCTTAGTCACAGAATGTCTTCAGTAGCCACTTCCCCCTACTCTTGGCTCTCACATTATTTAATGTGCCTTCATCAGTATCTTAGCCAAGCATAGTGTTTTTAAATACATTATCATGTTTAATGTTAGTAACAGTCCTGTGGTGATTTATATGATCGTTTTAGAGCCAAAGAAATAATCTTAGACAAAATTCTCACGGATATAAATGGCACAACCAGAGCTCAAACCCAGACATTCCAATTCTAACTCTAAGACTTATTTCACTATACTACAACTCCCTTCCTTAATGAGTTGGTATTCTTCCTGGCACCTAATATACTATGAAGTATTCTTTTCCCACTGGATATCCAGATTGTTTTAACTTACTGTGAGTTAGGAAGTCATTAACTCATTTAATGGGCTGTCAGAAGCATGTTTGATCAATAGAACTGGCTGCTAAGACTTATTTTCAGAATTTGACATCTTCTAATGGGAAAAAAGACAAGTCCAATGAAACTAGAACAGATTTCATTAGGGAGTGTTCATCATTCACTGGACAAACAATAAAATAAGTGTGGGCTTTGTCCCAACATTATTAGATATCCAGTGTATATTCAGTAGGCTCAATGTTGTTACTCAATAATTTCCTTGTTTTTTTTGATACTCATTAGCTTCATAATATTATATTTTAGGCTTTAGTTTCTTCTTTTGACAGATGAGAAAACTGAGGCATAAAGATATCAAGGCAATCATCCAATGTCATAGGACTAGCAATGGAGAAATAAGGACAAAAATCCTAACTCTCTGACTCCAAATCAATTCTTTCCACTACACCAACCCCCATGTGTCTTTGTTATGAAAAGGGATAGTAGTACACATGCTTTGCAGATACGTAGTATAAGAAGCTTATGTTCTTTCCATAAATGTTATCCAACAGTGGTTTGATGTAAAAAGAATCCCTACTTTTCTTCAAAGGTTGTGCAATGAGAGAAGTTAACAATGAAGCAAAATTTTTTTTGGTGTTTAGAAGTGAATCATTTAGCAGAACAAGAAACATTATTTGTAGGTTATTTAGGGTAGCCAGCACAAACAGGTAAAGCCCTAGAAAAGTCAGTGAAGAATATTTATGAAAAATCATTAGTAGACAAAATTATTGCCTACAACAAATGATCATCAGTCATTTCATCTTTTACTATTTCAACTTTGAATACATGTTTGATATCATTGCTAACAGATGACTTGGACTTGAGCCTAGCCCTACCTCTAGCTGAATGTACTTAGGCAACAATCTCTCTGAGCTTCCAATTTTCTCTATAAAATGGGAATAACAGTGCCTCCCTGTTAGGTTGATGTCACATCAGTCAGTGATTTAATATATGTCAAGTGCTTGGTTCCTGTCATAAGCCTCATGTAAGCACTTTCTATTATTATAATAACCATTATTATTAATACTATGTGCAACACATTGTGAAAATACACCACTGAATAAGAAGTAGTCTGGCAAAGGAGGTAAGTAATATGTCAGAGAAAACTACATGCAGAAGGTGGGGTTCTAGTTGAGAAGATGAATGTTGAGAGCAGTAAAGGGTCTTGTGAAAGTGTTCTTCCTTAGGGAGGACATTTCTGCTAATAGAAATACTTATACCCACATATCCCTAGCTAAAGTCTCTTAGTCAAGTGCAAACTGAATATTAACACTTAGACTTGTAGCTATGAATTCCCCCAGGGAATCAAAATAAGAAGTGTGTGATTCTAGATAACCTGGTTGTTTGGAAAAGACTTTAGATAGAGTGGCTTTTGATGATCTGAAGGATAAACAGAAGATAGCCTTGATGGAGGGACTACATGGGGAAAACTTTCCAGATGGAGTGAACTGTATATACAAAGGCACTGAGGTATAGTAAAGTTGGAGCTTATGAGCAAAAGGGAGAGGCAGGGGAGGAGGATAGAGATATAGTCAGTTCTGGGATCATAAAAGGTCTTTGTGTCTCTGGAATGAGTTTGGATCTGCTCCAAATACATT
The DNA here is from genome assembly GCF_030445035.2 of Dasypus novemcinctus. Classification (NCBI taxonomy): domain Eukaryota; kingdom Metazoa; phylum Chordata; class Mammalia; order Cingulata; family Dasypodidae; genus Dasypus; species Dasypus novemcinctus. The sequence continues at coordinate 118,185,741 of NC_080673.1, read as the reverse complement.
GGAAGATATTAAAAGGCTTTAAGTGAAGTAATGGTCTCCTGTCGTGTAGAGAAGATTTAAGGGATCAGGGAAAGCAGGGAGATAGGGGAGAAGACCAGTAAGAGACTAATCCATCAACTCAGGGATGCAAAATGTGGATGGATTTGTGATATTTGCATTTGAAAATTAGGACTTGCTGATGGACTGGATTGGAAACAGGTATCAGGGAAACTTCTAGGTTTCTCCCAAGTTTTTCCTTTGTCATATACACATAAATGGAGAAGTCATACAATTTCTAATTCAAGTGACTTTTTAAAAATTATGAAAGCAATATTTAACAATTTAAAAAGGAATAAAAACTTCAAGAAGCACTGGTAATCTTGAGGAGTTTTTATTCCTTTTTAAATTCCTTTCTGGACTTTGTGAACATAGTATATATGTAGTTGAATTTTTCCTATTTTCATTTACTAATAGATCATGGTCTTCCATTATTTTTCATATTTATATAATGTATTAATAATTTTGGTGACTGCCTATATATTCTTTCAAGGTCATATCTTTAATGAAATTAACCATTTCCCATGTCTATAATCTTATTTCATTAAGATTAAAAGGAAAAATGTTATTGACTAAAACTAGGTCTGATTTTAACATGATGGTTTTGATCTTTCAAAATTAGACACACTATTAACGGGTGGACTTAGAGATATAAAAATCATTCAAGAACTCTGGTAGTGAGGGAAAATTTAAGGTCTTTTTCAGAAACTCATTTCTAAGAACAGCTTGCTCATAAGACTCATCTTCCTTTTTGCTTGCCCATTTCAACTTCAAAAAGTATGTTTTAGAGTTATAACAAAACATAACTATGCTACATGTTATATTATGACAAAAATGATGGCTGATATTTATATTAGATATTTCAAAAGTGTGCTATATTTATTTCTTCTTGCTTTTCAAATAAAGCAAAGTTAGATGACTTTGGCAAGGAAATGGAGTTAGTTAATGATTGGGAATATAGCTACTATCTTATTGTTCAAGGATATTACTTGATTTAGTCATGAAATGTGGTATAATTCATAACATGAAGTTCTATTTATGGAAGAAATTCCATGAGAAGTAGATTCATCATTAGAATACAAGTTGGGGCTTTTAAGCTCATTAATATTAGCATCACATTTTATGTGTTTCTTGTGCCTAGAATTCTGATCAAAGACACACATGTTAAAAATTGTAGCAAGATTGACTTGTTCTCATACATGCAGAAGTGTTTGATGATGAAAAAGAAGAAATTTTAAGCTTTGTAGTAAGAACTACTTGGGTCATTCTAACACAGATTCTGATAATCATGAGAGATTCTCCTTTCTTCAAATCAATGACATACTATACCTGAAAGAAAAGAGAGGATATAAGATGCACCACTGTTTGAGTGGTGAAGAATTTGGATTTTGTGGAGTTTGGATAGGGGTGATATGTGTAGTGTGTGTCTATGACAAAGGACAATTGTTACATAGTTGGTCTGTCTAGGTTAGTGGAGTAAAGGAGAAACTTTAGAAGAAGCCAGATGATTGAAGCAAAGACTTTTGTTTGTTTATTATTTTAGATTTGGGCATAAGTTTGTTTTTCCTTGTTATTTTTTTGTTTTAGTGTTGCTTTTCCTTGATTTTTTGTTTTGCTTCAAGATGTTAAGAACTCTGGAGACATATTCTGAACAAATCATAATAAAATGTTGGCTTTTTTTAAAACTCCAAAATGATGTTCATAATGATGAACCTGTGATTTCAGGACTAACTTATATCCAAAAAGCAGGAAGAGTCTCATAAAATTTCCAGCCAAAAATAATAATATGCAATGACATGTTACTGTTTTAATTTGTGACCTTTGATTGCACAGAAACTGAATAAAATGAAAATATATCATTATTTTAGATGAAGAGGTCATTTTATATATTCTGAATGTGTATAGTAGTTAATGGAAGATATTCTATATTGTGGTAATTTAGAAAAGGGCCTAGAGAAGTCCTTCTATGTATTGAGATAATCATGATAGAAGTTGCTTGATTAGACTGCAGACACTTTAGATCTGTTCTATCCAATACATCAGTCATTAGCCACATGTGGTTATTTAAATTTAAATTAATTTAAATTAAATTTAAAATTTAATCTCCAGCTGCACAAGCCACATTTTGAAAGCTCAATATCCATATACGGCTAATGACTACCATATTGGATAGCACAGATGACAGGATATTTCCATCATTGCAGATAGTTCTTTTTGACACTGCTGCTTTAGATACACTTTGTACATATTTCCTTTCTCTTACTTTACTATGGATAATAATTATAATTATAATAGGAGCAAAATCTAAGATGTTTGTACCAGAGTATGCATCAGAAAATGTACTACATTATTTCCTGCCAGTTAAAACAATCCTACAATGTAGGTTTCATTACCCTGTTTTACATATGAGGGAACCATGACTACAATGAAAAAGTTAGTAGTTGTTAGAGATGGGATTCAAATCCAGGCCTGTCTCATGCTACATCCCATGATCTTTCTTATGCACAAATGGACATGAATAAAAACAAAGAATTGTATTCACATTTTTCAAGTAGGAAATCTGAGGCTATTTATGACACTGATGAAAACCTACATTTTTTTCAGAATGGGAAGGGAAGCCTGGGAGAGCTAGGCCACCAGACCCATATTCTAACTATTCACTTTTTTAAATTGAAGTATATCATTCATACAGGAACATGCATAAATAATAAGTGTATAGTAAAGATTGTGAACTTACAAAATAAACATACATAACATCACACAGGGGTATCATACATCACCCCTCCACCAACTCCTTTTTTTTTTACCAATTTTTTATTTTAGTAGAGTTGTTTATTTTTTTTGTTTCTTCTATTTATTTATTTATTTTAATGTTACATTAAAAAAATATGAGGTCCCCATATACCCCTCACCCCCCTCACCCCACTCCTCCCATAATCACAACCTTCTCCATCATCATGGGACATTCATTGCACTTGGTAAATACATCTCTGAGCACTCCTGCTCCACGTGGTCAATGGTCCACATTATAGTTTACACTCTCCCCCAGTCCATCCAGTGGGCCATGGGAGGACATACAATCTCCAGTAACTGTCCCTGGGGCATCACCCAGGACAACTCCAAGTCCTGAAAATGCCCCCATATCCCCATCCTCAGCCACTTTCTCCATCTCAATGCTACATTTACTTCTATTACTAATCACATTAGTTCCAGAATAGAGTATCAGTAAGTCCACTCTAATCCATACTCTATTCCTCCATTCTATGGACCCTGGGATGGCTATATTTTTCTAAATCCCCAATTTTTTCTTGATGTTTTAGAATATATTTATAAGCATTTGTATTTTAAGTGTATTAAATATTTAGATTCACTGCTTTTTTTATGTAAAAATAAAATAGTGGCATTTGTACTGATATTTTTGCATTATATGAAGCAGTGCTTTACCAGTAGTGTTGTTCCTTTGCTGTACAATTGAAATCACTAAATCATCACAGTGGAAGCATAGATTTGGTTGGGTTTCATAATGTTACAAGATGATATGGTATTTTAAAGGAACCAAACTCCAAAGTAGAGCCAACTGACATGGCACTGAAGTCCATCTGCTATGACCACAGAACCTGTGGGTCTCTGTAGCCCTCAGAAGAACCAATACCTGGGGTTGTATCTACTTTAGCTGTTTCTGGTACTCTGTGCATAAGGGCAACCCCTCTGATAACCTCCCGGCTCTTTTTTGGAGACTCATAGCCATATAAACTCATTTGTCCTTTCCATTTCCCCTTTTTATTCAAGGTCAAAAAGCATTTTTAACTCCTGATATTACATGTAGGCTGAGATATTCTGCTGGTCTGAGTTGACCCTTTCATTCAAGGTCGTTCTTCAGCCACATCATCAGCTGGTGCTTGGTAGTAATCCCTCAGTGCCAGGGAGGCTCATCCCTGGGAGTCATGCTGGGGGGGAAGGCAATGCATTTACATGCTGAGTTTGGCTTTGAGATTGGCCACATTTGAGCAACATGGAGGCTCTCAGGAGGTAACTCTTAGGGACCTTGCAGCTCTAGGCCTAGTTCTTCTTTCAGGCCCACAGGCTCGCAAGCATAGTCTTTAGCATCAAGGGCTCATTGTTGGACCATCCTTCCTTATTGGTCTTAGCCATTGCACTCGGGGAATTGTTGCTGTTCTATTAGGGAATGTGACAGAGCTCCCCCAGTCAAGAACTCAGCACTCCCCTAGCCATCATTCCTAACTTTAACCACTATGAAAATATCCAAACATTTTTATGCACCCTGCACATATGCCCTGGAGAACTCCCTCCCAACTATGCGCCCCCCACCAATAACACCCTATACCAGTATTCCTCCCTGGCCACCATCAAACCCCTCTGTGGTCTAAAACCTCCCCCAAAATGAAGCCCAATATATTGCCAGGTTCCACAAATAGTAAAATGGAACATAGTGATGGGTTTAGAGGTTAGATATAGAATACATACTAATTTAGAAAAATTAAAGTAACAATAAATTGGGGTATCCAAAAATTAAAAATGAAAAAGCTTTGTTTTTGATGTTTGCCTTCCATCACTGCAGTAAGTGTTGCCCTGTATGTACATTGGCAAGGCAACTTCTTCCATCTCTTCCTCAGTGTCCACATCCTTTCTTTCTCTTTTTTTTCCTAATTATTAAGCTTATCTTCACAAAAGTTTTAGACCACAGTAATTCATATATACAATATACAGTATTCCCACATATTCAACATCAGACACTTTGTCCCTCCCCCAGCAATAATCTTTTTACATGTTCATACTATATTTACTGCAACTGATGTACAGATACTGAGACAATAGCTTTCAAACAAGGTTACACTTGGGTTTACATTGTGGTTTATATTTTAGACTATACAATTTTCTAAATTCTTAGTTATCTTGTGTTTTACATTATAATTTACATTTTAGCCTATAGGCCCCTATACATTTTTGGTGTAATTTAACATGTCCTATATCCATCCTTGCATAATTTTGTGGAACACTTCCATTGCCCCACATTTACACTGATTCCACCTATTCAATACCTCTTTCCCTGTCCCCTTAGGGCCCACAGTGAAAATCAGTCTTCACTGTTTGAAGGGCTATGTTCAAAGATACTTGCAATGATGTTGAGGGCTTGACATGCTCGATGCCCTAAAGCACTGGGAGCCATGATTTCTCACGAGAGATACAATTTCCTCTATTTGAGAACATCAGTCCTCCCCATGATGTGGGTATACCTTCACTTTCATTGTATGGGTCTCCATCCAATGATATAACCCACTATGACAAAATGAGCACCCACACACTCCCTAAAAGCCTGTCCGGTGTCAGATTCTCCCCTTTAAGTATCTTAAACAGATAACCTTCCTTATTATATTTTTGAAAAAGTTTTCTCAACAATATACTCTCAACCACATACCTGACAATCTCCTATGTTCATATGTTCCCCCACCCTCGCCCCAATTTCTTGGGCCCTATTACCCATCCTCCCATCCCTAGCCCCACTCAAGCCCACAAAGCCCCACCCAAAGGTATCCCTATGCCCCCATTTTATCCCTTCCCTGTACAAATACTTACTTCCAGCTTATCATAGATTTCACCCAGGTAGGTGTCAGCTTGCAACCTTCCTCTACTCCCCAAACTCCTTTAAGCCTATTATCCAGTCTCTAGCTCTCTGACGCGGCTTGGTTTACTTATTTCATATCATTGAGGTCATGTAGTATATGTCCTTCATTTCCTGGGTTGCTTCACTCAACATAAGGTTCTCAAGATTCATCCATGTTATCACATGTGTTATTTAAGAATGTGTATTCATTCTTAAAGCTGAGTAGTATTCCATTGTATGTATATACCACATTTTATTTATCCATTCATCTGTCGATGGGTATTTGGGTTGATTCCAACTTTTGGCAATAGTGAACAATGCTGCTATGAACATTGGTGTGCATATATTGGTTTGTGTCCTTGTTTTCAGTTGTACTGGGTATATACCCAGCAGTGGAATTGCTGGGTCATATGGCAAATTTATAGCTGTTTTTTTTTTTAAGATTTGTTTATTTTATTTATTTCTCTCGCCATCCACCCCCCCCCCCCCAACCCCGGTCTGTTCTCTGTGTCTATAGCTGGTTTTTTGAAAAACCGCCAAACTGTCCTCCAGAATGGCTGTATCCTTCTGCATTCCCACCAGCAGTGGATGAGAGTTTCCATTCCTCCACATCCTCTCCAGCACTTGTAGTCTTCTGTTTTTTCATAGCTGCCAGTCTTATGGGAGTAAGATGGTATCTCATTGTAGTTTTGATTTGATTTGATTTGGTTGCCTTTTATATCTGGTTCTTGCCTCAGTGCTTGAGCAAGTACTTCTAAGACAATGTTAAATAGGAGTGATAGTGGGCATCCTTGTCTTGTTCCTAATCTTAGAGGGAAAGATTTTAGGATTTCACCATTGTAAATGATGTTGGCTGTGCATATTTCATATATACTCTTTATCATGTTCAGAAAATTTCTTGTATTCCGATCTTTTGCAGTGTTTTTTATCAAGAAAGAGTGCTGTATTTTGTCAAATGCTTTTTCTGCATCTATAGTTATAATCATGTGATGATTTTTCCTTCAGTCTTTTTATATGGTGTATTACATTGATTGATTTTCTTATGTTGAACCATCCTTGCATACCTGGAATGAATTCCACTTGGCCATGGTGTATAATTTGTTTAATGTGTTGTTGAATACGATTAGCAAGTATTTTTTTGTTGAGGGTTTTTGCATCTAGGTTCATTAGAGAAATTGGTCTGTAATTTTCTTTTCTTGTGGTATCTTTGCTTGGCTTTGGTACTAAGGTAATGTTGGCATCATAGAATAAGTTAGGCAATGTTCCTTCTGTTTCGATTTTTTGGAAGAGTTTCAGCAAGATTGACAAAAGTTCTTTCCAGAATGTTTTGTAGAATTCCCCTGTGAAGCTGTCTGACCCAGAGCTCTCCTTAGTTGGGAGGTTTTTAATGATGGATTCTGTCTCTTTACTTGTGATTGATTTGTTGAGATTGTCAATTTCTTCTTTCATCAATAGAGGCTGCTTATGTGTTTCTAGGAATTTGTCCATTTTCTCTACATTGTCCTTCTTGTTGGAATATAGTTTTTCAAAGTATCCTCTTATGATAGTCTTTATTTCTGTAAGGTCAGTGGTGATATCTCCTTTCTCATTTCTCATTTTGTGTATTTGCATCTTCTCTCTTCTTTGTTAGTCTAGCTAAGAGTTTGTCAGTTTTATTGATCTTCTCAAAGAATCAGCTTTTGGTTTTGTTTATCTTTTCAAATGCTTATTTTCTATTTCATTTAGTTCTGCTTTTATCTTTGTTCTTTCTTTCTTTCTTCTTCCTTTGGGGTTACTTTGTTGTTGTTTTTTACTACTTCCTCCAAATGTGCAGTTAGTTCTTCAATTTTAGCTCTTCTATTTTGATGTATGAATTTATGACTATAAATTTCCTTCTTGGTACTGCTTTTGCTGCATCCCATAAGTTTTGGTATGTTGTGTTATCATTTTCATTAGTTTCAGGGTAGTTATTAATTTCTTTTGAGATTTTCTCCTTGACCCACTGGTTTTCTAAAAGTGTGCTGTTTAATTTCCATATCTTGTTGCAAAATCTGGGCCTCTGGCCCTTGCAGATTTCCAGCTTCACTCCACTGTTTTCAGAGAAATTATTTTGTATGATTTTGATCTTTCTGAATTTCATTGAGACTTTCCTTGTGGCCTAGCATATGGTCTATCTTGGAGAATGATCCATGTGCACTTGAGAAAAAGGTATATCCTGCTGTAATTTGGCGTAATATTCTGTGTATATCTATTTGGTCCAGCTCCTCTAATATACTGTACAAGTTTTTGTTTCTTTATTGATTCTCCTTTGAGATGTTCTGTCCAAAGCTGATAATGGTGTATTAAAGTCCCCCACTATAACTGTAGAGGTATCTATTCTTTCACTTAATTTTCCAGTGTTTGCCTCATGTATTTGGAGGTGCCCTTGTTAGGAGCATAAATGTTTATGATTGTTCGTTCTTCTTGAAAGATTGTCCATTTCACTAATAAGTAGTGTCCATCTTTGTCTCTCACAATTGTTTTGCATTTAAAGTCTATTTTGTCTGATATTAATATAGCTACTCCTGCCCTTTTTTGGTTAATGTTTGCTTATAAGATTGTTTTCCAGCCATTCACTTTCAACCTCCCTGAATCCCTGGGTCTAAGATGAATTTCTTGTAGACAACATATAGATAGTTCGTATTTCCTTATCCAATCTTCCAATCTGTGTCTCTTAACAGGTGAGTTTAATCCATTGACATTTAGTGTTATTACTTTCAGGGAATTACTTATATTAGCCATATTTTCTTTAGATTTGTGTTTGTCTTATGTTGGTTGAATTTTTCCCCTCTTTTTATAATTTTAGTTGTTCTTACACTCTCCTCCAGCTCTGTCTCTCCCGTTTTTTTCTTTCCTCCTGCAGAACTCTTTAGTATTTCTTGAAGGGCAGGTTTCTTGTTGGCATATTCTCTTAGTTTCTGTTTATCTGTGAATACTTTGAACTCTCCATCATTTTTGAATGCTAGCTTTGCTGGATAGAGTATTCTTGGTTGGAAATTCTTTTCTGTTAGTACCTTGACTATGTCATACCACTGCCTTCTTGCCTCCGTGGTTTCAGATGAGAGATCAGCACTTAATCTTATGGAGCCTCCCTTGTATGTGATTGTTCTCTTTTCTCTTGCTGCTTTTAGTATTTTCTCTTTGTCTTGTGCACTGGGTAATTTGACAAGTATATGTCTTGGGGTAGGCCTGTTGGGATTTATGCTGTTTGGGGCGCATTGTGCTTCCTGGATATGTACATTCATCTCCCTCAATAGGTTTGGGAAGTTTTCAGCCATTATTTCCTCCAACACCCCTTCTGTCCCCTTTCCCTTCTCTTCTCCTTCTGGGATGCCTATAATGCATATGTTTGTGCATTTTGCATTGTCATTCAGGTCCCAAAGTCCCTGCTGGATTTTTTCCATCTTTTTATCAATTAATTCTACTATCTGTTTGGTTTATGTACTGTCTTCCACATCACTAATTCTTTCCTCTGCCTCTTCAAATCTGCTGTTATTCACTGAGAGTGTATTTTTGATTTCTTGGATTGTGCTATTGATCCCCATCATCTCTGTGATCTTTTAGTGCATGATTACAATTTCTTCTGTATGCTCTCCAAGTGTTTTCTTAATATGCTTAATCTCTTCCTTCACTTCATTGAATTGGTCCATCATACATGTTTTGAGAGCTTTAATTACTTTTTGGTGTTCCACTTCTCTTCCTGGTTTTTAGTTTGTTCATTGTATTGGGCCATATTTTCCTGATTATTGGTATGGTCTGTAATTTTTTGTTGCTGTCTGGTCATCATTTTATCTTGTTGGGCTTATTCTGTTGTTTATCTTATTATAGCCTTGGGGTTTAATTAGTTGTTGTTTTTGTGTGCATGTTAAGTCTTCTCTTTGTCACTTTTTTCTTCTTATTCTATTTCCTTGTTGTTAGCTAAGTTCCCTCAAAGGAAAATATTAGGTCCAGAGAAAGCAAAAGGGGTAAGAAAAGAAAAATATAATAGTAGTATTGGTAGTGAGTGTTAGCAGAAGAACCATATGAGATCTAGGAGAATGGATATAGAACTCATGGAAGCTGTGTGTAGTTACAACTCTAAAAAAGTGGAGTACCTATAATGAGATATTAAACTGAATATCAGGAGAAATATACTATGAATTAAAAGGTCAGTGTGATCAGGAGAGAGGGAAAAAGAAAAAAGAGGACAATAACATAAAAAGTGAATAAATGATAGAAATCAGATTAGAGGTATCAGAGATAAAAAATCAGAAATATTGGGGGCTAAACAGAGAGAGGTGGGATGTAAGAGAAACAATAAATGATGGAGGAGAGAATGGTGTAAGGGAAAGGGGATAGCATTGGAAGCCAAAATCAGTACACTCAGAAAAGAGAAAATTGAGGAAAAGGAAGCACAGAAAATAAGAAATGTTGCCTGCAGCACTAATATAAAAAAAGAAAAAAGGGGGGGGGAGGAGAAAGAAAGAGAGAAGAATTAAAAAAAGTAGAGAGGGGGAGAAAAAAGAAAAAGAAAGAAAGAAAAAAAAAGGGTGGTAGGGGGGATAAAGAGGAAGAAAAAACAAGAAAATAGACCAACAGAAAAGACCAGACAAGCCCTCAGGCAAAGAATCCTCTTTGCAGTTGAATAAACTGTTTAGGAGTCTGACCTTCCCTCTTTCTCCCTTCCTCACTTCCTTCTCTCCCAAGGCAGACGGAAGGCCGTGTGAGGGCTCCTGTAGGAAATTCAAATGGGTCCCTGGTGAACCAACTCACCTGAGAAAATAATGACTCTTAATTTCTTGAGAGAGCACCCACCCCTTGCCAGGAACCCTAAATATGGTATTGGAAGCCTGTAAAGCACGTCCTATTGTCCCTCTCCCTTAGGTCTGCTACAAGGGGGCTGGTTAATTTTCTGACTCTACCTTCTCCCAGACCAAGTTTTCTATCCCAGGGCATCTAGGTAAATTGGGCTCTCTCACCAGATTTGCCTCTTCTCTATTCCTTGGCTCTCTCCAAGTCAGCTAATATCTCCTCCAAACTCAGTAAAACAGGGGGCACCAGAAAATTGAACCTGCGCTCCTTGGCCCTCTGCACCTCCTACCTAAACTCTCCCACTTCTGGAGTTAGTCCATATCCGGAGGGGTAGGGCAATGCCATATTTCCTGGAGTGCTGGGCTCAGGAAACAGAGGCCCGGGAGAATGTGGACTCTGGGTATTTAGTGTGGGCCGTGGCAGTTGAGGGGACACAGGCTTGGGGTTCACGCATATGGGGGATACGGGGCTTGGAAACTCCGCCCCATGACCGGCAGTTCTCAGTGAATGCCACGGCTCTTAGCTCTGGGAGCGGGGTGGGATTTACCTTCCCACGGCTTCCATGTTCAGTGTTAGAAACCCACAGTTCTACTTGAGCAAACAACAATTCTGCTGCAGTCTCTCCAGATAGATGTCCAGACACCTCCCACCCTGCAGGTTCCTGAAAAAGCCTGCTCCAGTAGGACTCTGTCACCACACAGCCAGTCTTTTGTAAGAGAGATGACGATGGTGTACTTACTCAGATGCCATCTTGCCCCACCTCTCCCACCAACTCCTTTTATTGCAGTGAAACACTTGTTACAAACTATGCAAGAACATCATCAAAATATTACTACCAACTATAGTCCTTATCTTACATTTGGTGCATTTTTCCCTCAACTCATACTATTTTTTTAAAATATATTTTTGTTACAGATATTGTGACCTTGCAAAGCAATCATCCAGATGTGTAGATTTCCCATATAAATGCATACCCTGGTGGAACATTTGTTACAGATTATGAGACAATCTCATTAATACCACCCACCATGGTCCATAGCATACATCTGGCACACTTTTTCCACACACCTCCATTATCAACACAGTACAGCTTTGGCATTGATGCAAGAATATTATAGTATTGCTGTTAACCACAGTCTATAAGTCACACCAATTGTAGTTTTCCCATGCTTCTCCATAGAAGCATGGGGAAACCTAAATATTCACTTTTTAAAATATATATTATTATATAGTCAGATTCATGGCAACATAGATATTTCATAGCAAGATGTAAATGTGTGTATGTTTCCTTGGTATTAATCATTGAGGGTCGGAGGAAAGTTTCTGAAAATAAGAAAATTTGAATAAACTATAATTCATACATAGTATGTACTAATCAAAATGAATATATATGTGAAATTAGCTATAGCTTTATGAGATTCTATTTTTAATGTTTTCTCTCATTTAATAGCACTGAAGAGTTTGTAAATTTATTAAAATGCTTAACTTAAAATATTTCTTATATTCTGGGTGTTTTTTGCTAGTAATAATATGTAACTTATTTGGCAGCAGTTTTGGGGCCTACATGGATATATGAACGTCCACTGTTAACAACACAATGTATGAACATTTTTACTTAAAAATTGCTGGAGCTATGTATATTCAGGGGCCCGGAGTGATAAATGCTCTCATAATTTGGTAACTGTTTTCCATGAATATGTTTGTACCTGATGGAGGTTTTAACAGGCTTGAAAAAAATATTTTAGCATTGTGATTGAATAATATCCTTTAGGGACTTATTACTGCAAGTTATCTTTTATATGAAATAAGCTGAATAGAAAAAATAATTCATAGTCATTTTAATAACTTATTCAGTTTAATAACTGCCAGAGGATATTCTTACACATAACAATCAGAGACATTGAAGCTTTAAAATGAGAGCTTGGTTTGCATATGCCTTTAGAGAATGAGTACACTCTATGCTTAAAGAAAATATTTGAACAACATTTTAATAAAAATAAAATAAAGCAGTTTTACTCAGCAGAGGATGATAAGACTTCTTTTATTGGGTTGCTTCCCTATAAAATAACTATTTTGTCTCCTTAAGTGCCACAAATTTCAGGTTTTAGAATTTACCTACAGCTATTGCAGCCCATATGGCCACATATCATTCCATATTCTAGGGTCAAAGCATATTTGGTGACTTATTAGCTTTTAGTATGTGAAAGCTGTAGGTATAAACCCTCAACTATTTAATATTCTACAGAGGCAATTCTGAAATATATTAAAAACATTACTGTTATAAAATGAGAACAAGTAATGATTAGTACAACCACTGAATTTGAAATTAAATTAAAATTTTAAATGACATTTAAGAAAGACAGAATTTTTATTTTGGCCAGAAATGTTTCAGAATAAAAATATTTCCATACATTAAAAAGCATAAAGATAAGGTAAAACACTTTTTATTTTGATATGATAGGCATAATTTTAAAGAATTAAATTAGTTTTAAGAATCAGTTAGTAGATCCCCTATGAGTAATTTAATAAAGTTTACTTTTAAGTAATTGGCTTTTTTTTTTTGGTCCTCCCAGCATGATAATCATGGCCTGTGGCCATATTAATCATAATTCACATGTGAGTACAGTGAACAGTCTTGCTAAAGGTCCTGGTGTTTCACAAACTTTGTGTATTTCATAGTACATGAGACTTATTCTTGGCCAAAGTGTATGTAATGAATACCAGTTGGTGAAAAAGTTTATAGCAACTTATATTTAATAATGCAAAGTAAGTCCAGAATGAAAAAGGATATACATAATTCATATTATAACATTGCAATGATGTTTTGGAACAAGTTTTATAGAATAAAACAAGGAAAAATTGTTTTTAGATATGAGAAATGCTGGATGTGTTTATCTTTAATCTTTTCCTTTTTTCTGGGCTGTGGCTAAATTTCTTTATTTCTCCAAGCCTTAACTTAAGTGACCAATTGGGAGAAGAATTTTTTGGTACCTATTAATGATTGTGTTTTAATAAAGCATTAGCTTTCAAGTTGCAGTGAAATCTTTAGATGAAAACACGGCATCCTACATGGTCTACCTTTTCTTCCTTTTTAGTTCTACAAGCTATGAGAAAGATTTCTCTAAGGAAAGGAGAATAAAACTACTTTCCCTTTTAACCTTTCCTTCTCAAAACTTTCAATATGTCTCTAAAGAAATCTGGGATGGAACATATTCAAAACAGAAGCATCGTTAGAAAACTGCATGTCTGCCTGCTCTCACATGGGGACAAGGTATGATAAAGCAATTGAATTACTTTATCCTCCAAGTATTTTCAAAAGAGAATAATATTTTCATTTTGTTGGTGTCTTAGTTTGCCAAAGGGCTGCTGATGCAAAATACCAGTAATGGGTTGGCTTTTATAATGGGAATTTTATTTAGGGTTATAACATACAGTTCCGAGGCCATGAAATGTCAAAATCAAGGTATCAACAGAGATGCTTTCTCGCCAAAGTTAGCTACTGGTGATCCTGGGGTCCTGCCACATGTTGAAGCAAGATGGCAGTCAATCTCTGCTGAGGTCCTTGCCTTTTCCTCAGGCTCATCATTTCTGGAAGCCCAGCTGTGGACAACCAGGCATAGGGCTTGTCTCTTTCTGGGCCTTCTCTTTCAGTTTTGGCAGCTCCATTTATTTCCCTAGTTCAATTGTGGACTATCAGGCATACGGCTCTGCTTGTGTACTCTGCCTTGAACTGCTCCATGCGTTCAGCACCCCATGGGTTTCTTTCAGTGACTTTGCACTGCTGATTCCAGACTCCAAGAGTCTCTCAGCCTCTCAGAGCTTCTGTTTCCCTGCAGTCCTGTCTCTCACATGGCAGAATCAGCATGGCAGACTTCTTTCTCTGTGTCTCACTCTTTGTGTCTTTGTTTATATAAGACCAAGCAAGAGAACAGAGACATAACCTGAGTCACACCTCACTGACATAGTACAATCAAAAGAGTCTCACATCCACAAGAATGGATTAGTTCAAGAACATAGTATTTTACTTTTTGGGATTCATAAAATAACTTCAAATTGTCACAGCTGACAAAGTACAAATATTTAAAGGGTAGATGATGGCAACAAAATAGAAATTTTGCAAAATTCTACAGATGCAATTATTCTTCATTTATAATTGCATTCTTATTGGTCAGTTTTTCAAAACTTTTTTTTTTTTTTGCCACTGATGAAAGAACAAAATATATTCCTTTCCAATGTTCTTGTGTAGTCTATAGAGTAAATTTTCAATAGTTAGAACTGCTTAAATCATCACTATTTGTACTCTGGTTTCTACTCCCATTATTTCCTCAGTAAGCAAAGCAAAACTGTTAAACGTGAAGGAACAAATAACTTATCTTCCTTAAAATGTATTGCCTAAGATTCTGAGCCAAAGTTCAGTTCTTACAGGGTTCTTGCAATAGAAATCAATTAAAAGTTCACAGAAATTTTTTAACCTTTTGCTAGAAAATTGCTCTAGTGAAATTTTTTATCAACTTGTTGTTTGTGGGACAAAATAGAAAGGTTTCCATAAATATTATCTGATCTCCTAGTTCCACTCGGACTACAGAATTAAGCACATGGTAAACATTCAGTAAATACTTGCCTTGTGTTGATCATCTAAATATTAAAGTATTTCATTATGTGGGACGAATTTGGGCTCAACACCGTAACATTTAGACTAACTTTCCCAAGACCATCTTCATAGTAATATTAGTATGCACTCATATTGTATAGCCATAAATATGGACCTTAGGGAATTTTTGGAGCCATTTTTTCTCTGTGGTTGGCCAAGTCTCAGAGCTCCTTTTAACAGGCTCTGTGGGTAGAGTGTTGACAAGCACACATGGGAAAAACAAGTCATCCTACCTGGGAGGTAACTGAGAAATTCAAGCTGTCCAGCAATTCATGTTCAACATTCACAAAGAAATATATAGAGTGAATTCAATTAAAAATAAATATATACCAAGTCTTATTGGGCATCTTTTATATGTAATGTTTCACTTTTCCCTTGCTACTTTTAGGATTTTCTCTTTATCGTTGGCATTGCATTCTGAATATTATGTGACTTGGGCAGGTCTCTTTGGTTTTATTTTCATTTGAATATGCTGTACTTCCTGGACATGTATATTCGTGTCTTTCATGAGAGTTGGGGCATTTTTGGGCATTATTTTCTCACTCTTTTTGCCCCTTTTCCTTTCTCTTCTCCTGGAACTCCCATAACATGTATGTTGGTATGCTTCATGCTATTATTCAACTCCGTTAGCCCCTGCTCAATTTTTTCCATTCTTTTCTCTTCTCAATTTCAGTTGTTCTGTCCTATACATTGATGATTCTTTCTTCCATGATTTCAAATTTGCTGGTGTCTTATTGTGTCTTTCATTCCCATAAACTCTGTTATTTTTCTATCCAAGATTTCAAATTTTTCTTTGTGCTTACCCAGTGTCTTCTTAATGTCTTTTGTTTCTTTAGCCATGTTGTCCTTCAGTTCCATGAGATTTGTGTAAACTTCATCGATTAGCTGTTTCACATTCTGTGTCTTGTTTGGAGCTTGAGTTTCTTCCTTTGCCTTAATCATATCTTCCTTTTTCTTAGTATGGCATGTAATTTTTTGTTGATGTCTAGGCATCTGATTTTTTTTTATTTAATTGCCTTTTTTTAAAGATGCATAGATCACAAAAAATATTACATTAAAAAATAAAAGAGGTTCCCATATACTCCACACCCCACCCCACTCTTCCCACATCAACAACGTCTTTCATCATTGTGGCACATTCATTGCATTTGGTGAATACATTTTGGAGCACTGCTGCACCACATGTATTATAGTTTACATTGTAGTTTACACTCTCCCCCAGTACATTCATTGGGTTATGGCAAGACATATAATACCCAGCATCTGTCCCTACAATATCATATAGGACAATTCCAAGTCCCAAAAATGTCCCCACATCACATCTCTTCTTCCCTCTCCTGGCCCTTAGCAACTACCATGGTCACTGTGTCCACATCAATGATACAGTTTCTTCAATTGCTTGAGTCACAATAGTTCTATAGTAGAATACCAGTAAGTCAACTCTAATCCATATTTTATTCCTCCATACTGTGGACCCTGGGATGGAGCTGTCCACTCCACCTCTAATCTAGAGGGGGCTTAGATCCTACATGGTTGATGGATGGGATTCTCCTGCTTGCAGTTGTAGTCACTCTTAGTTCCCTGGCATGGTGGTTGGCCATCTTCTCCTCCCTGTTAGCTGACCTGGGCAAGTCTAATGAACCAGAGAGTAGGAGTTGCAACTCTGTTGAGGCTCAGGGCTCAGCTGGCACATGGCCAGTCCAGAGATTCAAGTTTCCTGAGTATATACCAACCCCAGTGTCAATCACAGGTTCAGTAAAAGTGATGGAAGAGGCATGTGTAGAAAGGTCACATCTGAGTCCAATTCCATCACACACAGGATAGGTATCTGATTCTGATGCTGAGTTTATTCTAATGTTCAGTTTCACTTGCCTAGGGATTTGCTGTTAAGTAGCTCTGTACTACCACTATTCCTTGACTGTTGGTTTGACTTGTTCTACGTATTTAAGATTACCCCTGTTTAATTGCTCAAACCAGGGGTAAGGACCCAGCAGTAAGGTGCAGGCCAGTTTCCAAGAGCCTGGGTGAGGAGGTCATTGCTTGCCTCTTTTATTTATTATTTTTCCCTTTTTGTGCACTTTTCTGATCTGGACAGCAGATGGAGTTCGTTGGCAGACCTTTCAGCTCAGACTGCAGGTGCTGGGGGGCAGTGCATTCAGTGTAACTACAAAGGTGGGCAAGCAGTGCATAAATAATGTCTTCAGGGCTGGCCAAACCTCACAAACAAACTTTCTCAGAAGGTGCTCTCCTCCCTTGGCAGGCAACACCCTCCCTCCCTTCCTCTGCCTCCTCAGCAACAAGCCAGGGGGTAGTAGGGAGGGTGCTTGAGAAGGCAAATTATATTTGGCTTCCTGTAGGCTCTCAGTGTAAACAATGTCACAACCCCACCTGGTCTGGAAGTGTGTAGCTCCTCCAATGTAGCAGACCAAGTTTGCTGGCCGAAATCTGAATTTGTTGTAGGATGTGTCCCTTCCTGTCACCTTTCTTGGGGAAGAGGATCCACAATCCCTTCAGTCTGTATTTTGCGGGGGTGGGGGGGTGGGGGGCGATAAAGAAGTGATCCATCTGCTGTTCTAATCCTCCATCATCCCCTATGGGAGGGAGAAGGCAGTGAAATGATATAATTAAGGTACTGAAAGAGAAAAACTGCCAGTCAAGGATTCCTTATCTGGCAAAACTACTCTTCAAATATGATGATAAGTTTAAAATATTCACAGATAAACAGAAACTAAGAGTTTGTAAACAAGAATCCAGCTCTGTAGGAAACACTAAGGGAAATTGTGCAACCAGAAAAGGAAAGAGAAGAGAGAGAAGCTTGGAGGAGAGTGTAGAAGTGAAGGCTATCAGAAAGGATAACCAAAAAGGTAAGAAGATAGAAAACAATAAGATATGACATATGAAAGGCAGAAGATAAAATGGCTGAAGTAATGCCATTAACATTGAATGTTAATGGATTCAACTCCCCAATCAAAAGACATAGACTGGGAAACTGCTGTGGCTCAATCAGATAAGCTCCCATCTACCATATGGGAGGCCCTCAGTTCATGTCCTGGAGCCTTCTTGTGAAGGCAGGCTTGCCCAAACACTGCGGAGCGCCACCCAGCCCACAGATGCTGCTGAGAGCTGACTCAGCAAGGTGAAGCAACAACAACAAAAAAAGGGAGACAAGCGAGAGCACAGAGGAGCCCATAGCAAATGGACACAGAAAGCAGACAGCACATGCACAAAAAAAGCTGCAAGGGGACGGGGGATTAAAAAAATATATTAAAGGCCTAAATGCAAAAGCTAAAACAGTAAAAGTTAACACACACAAAAAAAAGACATAGACTGACAGAATGCATAGGAAAACCTGAGCAATCCATACGCTGTCTGCAGGAAAACTCACCTGGGACACAAGGATACAAATAAGCTGAAAATGAAGCATTGGAAAAAAGATATTTCATGCAAATAGTAACCAAAGGAGAGCACAGATAGCTGTACTGGTGTCAGACAAAAGAGATTTTAATGCAAAAACGTGATAAGAGATGCAGAAGGTCATTATATATTAATAAAAGGGAAAATCCACCAGGAAGGAGTAAGAGTCATACATATCTATGTACCTAACCAGAGTGTCCCAAAATACATGAGGGAAACTGGCAAAACTGAAAGGAGAAGTAGACATCTCTACAATAATAGTTGGAGACTCCAACACACTGCTCACATCATTAGATAGAACAGCTAGACAGAGGAGCAACAGGGAAACAGTGAACTTGAACTATAAGACAAACAAGCTGAACTTCACAGACATATACAGAATATTGCACCCGAAATGAGCAGGTTATACATTCTTCTCAAGTGCTCATGGATCTTTCTCCAGGATAAACCACATGTTGGGCCACAACATAACTCTCATTAAATTTCAGAAGTTTGAAACTATACAAAGTACCTTTTCTTATGGTAATGGAATGAAAATGGAAATCAATAATAGACAGGAAAGGTGAAAATTTGCAAATATAGGGAGGTTAAACAACACACTCTGAAACAATCAGTGGATCAAAGAAGCAATTGCAAAAGAAATTAGTAGATATCTCAAGACTAATGAAAACTAGAATAGAACTTATCAAAACTTATGGGATACAGTAAAAGCAGTGCTGAGAGGGAAATTTATAGCTCTAAAAGCCTATATTTAAAAAGAAGAAAGAGCTAAAAGTAAAGATTGAATGAACAACTGGATAAACTAGAAAAAGAACAGCAACCAATCCCACAGCAAGCAAAAAGAAATAACAAAAATTAAAAAACAAATGAAATTGAGAACAAACAAATATAGATAAAATCAACACACCTAAAAGTTGGCTCTTTGAGAAAATAAATAAAATTGACAAACCCTTAGCAAGACTAATGAATAAAAAGAGAAGATGCAAATAAATAGAATCAGAAATGAAAGGGGGCACATCATAACTTTTCTACAGAAATAAAAAGGACCATAAGAGGATATTATGAGAAACTGTATGCTGGCAAACTAGACAGCCTAGATTTAAATGCACAAATTCCTAGAAATACACAAAAAACCTACATTGACTCTATAAGACATAAAAGAACTCAGCAAACCAATCACAAGTAAAGAGATTGAACTGTAATAAAATATCTTCCAACAAAGAAAAGTCTAGGACCAGATGGCTTTACAGGTGAATTCTACCAAACACTTCAAAAAGAAATAATACTAATTCTGTTTAAACTCTTCCAAAAAATTTGAAAAGGAGGGAAAAATATAATACTGATCACATTTTATGAAGTCAATATCACCATTATCAAAGCCAGATAAAGATACTACAGGAAAAAAATTACAGACCAATCTTTCTAATGAGCATAGTTGCAAAAATTCTTAACAAAATACTTGCAATTCAAATCCAACAGCATGTAAAAAGGAATTATACATCATGATCAGTGGGTTTTATTCCTGGTATGCAAGGGTGGTTCACCATAAGAAAATCAAATTAATGTAATAATACATGAGTAAATCAAGGGAAAAAAACCCCACAGGATCATCTTACTCAATGCAGAAAAGGCATTTGACAAAATCTAGCATACTTTCTTGATAAAATCACTTCAGGAGACTGGTATAAAAGGAAAGTTCTTCAACATAATGAAGGGTATATGTGAAAATCCCACAGCCAACATTGGCCTCAATGAGGAAAGGTTGTAAACTTTCCCTCTAAGATCAGGAACAAGACAAGGATGCCATCTGTCACCACTGTTATTCAACATTGTGCTAGAAGTTTTAGCTAGAATATATAGGCAAGAAAAGAAATAAAAGGCATCCAAATTGGAAAAGAGGAAGTAAAACTCTTGCTATTCGCAGATGACATGATCTTATATTTAGAAAATCTGAAATATCTGCAACAAAGCTATTAGAGCTAATAAGTGAGTTCAGCACAATGGCAGCAAACAAGATCAATAAGCAAAAATCAGTAGCATTTCTATACACTAGCAATAAGCAATTTGAGGAGGAAATCAAGAAAAAAAATACCATTTACAGCAGCAAAAAGGAGACTCAAATACTTTAGACTTTATTTAACCAGGAATATAAAGGATCTTCAGGAATATAAAGGATCTTCAGAAAACTACAAAACACTGAAAAGAAATCAAAGAAGACCTAAACAAAAGGAAGGGCATTCCGTGTTCTTGGATTGGAAGATTAAACATTGTGAAGACGTCAGATCTACCCCAATTGATTTATAGATTCAAGGCAATACCAATCAAAATTCTAACAGCCTACTTTACAGAAGTAAAAAAGTTAAATACCAAATTTATTTGGAAAGGAAAGAGGTCCTGAATAGCCAAAAACATCCGAAAAATGAAGAGCACGTTTGGAACACCCATGCTTCTGACCTTGAAGTGCATTATAAAGCTACAGTGGTCAAAACAGTGTGGTATTGGCATAAAGATAGACACACTGATCAATGGAATTGAATTGAGAGTTCAGAAATAGACCCTCACCTCTATAGTCATCTGATTTTTGATATACCTACCAAGTCCACTTTTCTAGGACAGAAAAGTCTCTTCAACAAATGGTGCCAGGAGAACTGGATATCCATAACCAAAAGAAAAAAAGAAAAAAAGGACTCCTTTCTCACTCCCTATACAAGAATCAGCTCAAAATGGATCAAAGACCTAAACATAAAAGCCAGGACCATAAAACTCCTAGAAGGTACCATAGGGAAACATTTATAAGAGTATTAGGTGGGGCTCTCTTAAACTTTACACCCAAAGCACAAGCAATAAAAAGAAAAAAATAGATAAATGAGACCCTCACAATTAAATAGTTCTGCACCTCAATTTTCTTTGTGAAGAGGGTAAAGAGGCAGCCTACTCAGTGAGAGAAAATATTTGTAAATCACACATCGGATAAGGGTCTAATTTCCATGATATCTAAAGAGATACAACTCAACAATAAAAAAAGTCAAATAAGCCAATTAAAAAATGGGCAAATGGCCTGAATAAACATTTTTCTAAAGAAGAAATACAAATGAAAAAAAAGAAAAACACTTGAAAAAATGTTCAACATCACTAGCTATTAGGGAAATGCAAATCAAAGTTACAGTGAGATATCATTTCACACCTACTAGAATGGCCACTATTAACAAAATAGAAAATTACAAGTGTTGGAGAAGATGTAGAGAAATAGGAACTCTTATTCACTGTTCATGGGAATGTCGAATGGTACATTCACTGTGGAAGTCTCTTTGGTATTTCCTAAAGGAGTTAGATATAGATCTACCATGTGACCTGGTTATACTACTAGTAGACATATATACAGAAGAACTGAGAGCAGTGAAATGAACAGACATCTGTATACCGATTGGGCAAGAAAAAGAAATAAGAAGTATCCAAATTAGAAAAGAGGAAATAAAGTTCTCAATTTTGGTATATTTTGAAGTGGAGCTGATAGGATTTGCTGAGTGATTTATGTGGGATATGAGGAAAAGCCAAGTTAATTGTGACTTGAAGGTGGTGGTTCTCAATTGGAGGTAATTTTGTCCCATGTCCCCAATCCCACCCCACTCCCCCAAAGATCTTTTGGCTATGTCTGGAGAGATTTTTGCATTATCACAACTGAGGAGAAGCTACTGGCATCTAGTTGGTACAGGCCATTGATCCTGCTAAACATCCTGCAATGCATAGAACAGCTCCTCACAACAAAGCATTATCTGGTTCCAAATGTCAATCGTGCTGAGGTTGAGAATTTCTGGTCTAAAGTTTTTGGGCTGATATACTAGAACTGAGAGTGGGGAAGCTACTAATGGCGTAGATTTGGGAAAGAGAAACCATGAGTTTTGTCTTTTTGAGGTACCCATTAGATTTTCGATATGCCTATATCACATATTTACAACGTCAAAGTGAGAATGAGATTGAAGTTTATCAGTTCTTAAATTAATGGTTAAATGGTTCCCTTAGAAATTAAATTCCTATAGAATAGAAATAGTGTGTCTTCTACAACGCTTATCATATGTTCCAGTATTTCAGATGTATAAAAAAAGCATGAAAATAATGGTCATATTATTTTCTCCATACTAGTTCCATTACATTATTTGAAATGATATAAATCTGGTCTTAACAACAAAAAATTCCATCTTCTCACTTTGAAAAACATGCTTCATAACTGAAGTACAATAAGGCAAAATGAATGTATATTTTCTAATACATTATAGTTTTTAAAAAATCCTTTTACTCAGTCTGATTTTCACATAAATGTTTATAAACAGGGCTCAAGTAATCTAAAAAAGGAGAGGTTATGTTAAAGACCTTTTTTCCCTTTGTGTCCTTTCTCTATTTTTGATCCAGGGCCTAGTACCACATGCTTCTCCAGGCAGCATTTCTGAGAGTTTAGAAGATTTCCTTATGAGGCCATCCCTAAAAAGAATTGGTTTCTTTTTACCTATCATTTCTCCAGAATAGCTTCTTTTAAGTCCAGGATGCTGACCCCTGAACTACCAGCACAACTTGTTGCTATGGGAAGCTGACTTTATTACTTCTGGTCAAATTTAGTGGGTTAGGTGGAAAAAATGAAATGTGCTTAACCTAAGATTTTAGTCTTTTTGCTTTGCAGTTGAGTACCTTACTTTGAATTTCTTAATTAACTTCTAAGTTTTGAACTTCCCTCCCTACCTACATTATTACCTCCTCTAGGGGAAGAAGTCAATCAGTAAATACCTTAGTCCTGCCCACCAGCCTTGACACAAGGAAAATGTAGATGCTAGTGACTGAAAAGAGTTTCACACTTGGTTAATACTGCTCAATACTTCTCATTTTTTAATTTCCAAAATGTCAGATTTTTTTCTTAAAAAGTTACAAAAAGGAGCTTTAATAGCATGTAAATATAGCATGCAAATATAACAAACCAGCCAGAGTAATTAATTCACAGCTACTGATTTCAGTAACCCAGATGTTCAGGCCTGCAAAGAGTCAAATGCAAATGGTGAGGCTCAACAAAGAGAAGGGACTGGGCAGAATTAATTTAAAAGAAAATCTGTGGATGGAGATTCTTTAGGAAACTGTTGGTAGACATAACCTTCTATGATATTTTTAGAGTTTCAATTTCTAGTCCACTCAGTTTTTTTGAGAGTTTCAGTTCATCCTCAGTTATACAACTTTCATTAAAACATCAGAAATAGAACAGTCATAGGCAAATGCTATGATGCATGTGGCTTCTATTTCTTATTTCTTACTAAGATATCTAAACTCAGATATTTGATCAGAAATGTTACAAAGATGATTTATGTATGTTACAAACCTAGCAAAGCCTCTTAGCGACATACTGTTTTTTGCTGTAAATATGTTTTGTGACAAAATTGATGTGTGGGAGCTATTCCTCCTGAAATTGAATGCAGTGAATGGATATTGTCAGAAATACAAAATACAGATTGTGACTGCTTAATGATCTACAAAGAGAGGAAGTAACACATTTAATTGAAGTTGAGTAATTGAGGAAAGAATCTGTCTAAAGAACCAGGGAAGGAGCAGGACAACCTAATTTCCGGTATTCTTCTGGTTTATAATCTTTTTCCCTGGGTCGTTAAAAGTAAATAGGCCATAAACTCAAAACTATAACAACTTAATGTGTTCATCATGTGTTCCTTCATTTTTTGGTTGTTCTAGATTTGCAAATTATTTTCAAACCTTATAAAGTACATGAAAGTTTGGTTCAGTTTATCAAATGTACAGGTTCTGCCTAACTATCACTTATTCTCTGTCTTTCCTTTAACGTCCATAAATGTTTTTACTGAATTCTAAGCTAAGATATTACTTGTGTTTTCCTGTATCCAATGTCCAGAAGAATCAAAGGTTGCCATGAAAGTAAAAAAATCTTTCAGAAAAGCAAAAAAGAGTTTCTTAAATTACCTATTAGTTTTTTGCCTGACTCTCCTGATATTTACAACTGTTAATTTTCCTCATTTGCATCAAGAAACAAAAAAGAGGAAATATATTTATAGTAATATTAGGGATCCTGGTAACATCCACATATTATATGTAGTAAGCACAAATAAATACAAAAATAAGGGTTTCCTTAACATATTGAGCAATATAAAACTTGAGATCTTTTATTTTTTAATTTCTTTATTTCTCTCCCCTTCTCCTCCCCCCCCAGTTGTCCGCTCTCTGTGTCCATTTGCTGCATGTTCTTCTGTGACCGTTTCTATCCTTATCAGTGGCACCGGGAATCTGTGTTTCCTTTTGTTGCGTCATCTTGTTAGGTCAGCTCTTCGTGTGTGCAGCGCCATTCTTGGGCAGGCTGCATTTTCTTTCGCGCTGGGTGGCTCTCCTTACGGGGCGCACTCCTTGCGCGCGGGGCTCCCCTATGCGGGTGACACCCCTGCGTGGCACGGCACTCCTTGCGCGCATCAGCACTGCACAAGGGCCAGCTCCACACAGGTCAAGGAGACCTGGGGTTTGAACCGTGTGGTAGGCGGACGCCCATCCATTGGGCCAGTCCGCTTCCTGAGATCTTTTAAATATGGAAAGTTCCACATCTCAAGGCTGATTTAAACATTGATTGGGACGTTCTCTTGAGATCCCCTTCAGTTTGGTATAACTCTTTGGTAGCCATCCCCACAGTATTAAAAAACAGAAGTCAGCATATAGTAAGTTTCTTTTTAAACTCTACCTGAACTTTCTTCCCTTCAGAGTTATAGTTGATTTACCCTATCTATTACTTAGATCACAGGCTTTCACCAAACTTAGAACTTGTACGTCTCTCTGCCATTGTCAAAAAAAACTAGGAAAACAGAGCAGCAGGCAGTGCATAGCATCATTTTACTGTATTCCTTTATTCATTTATTACAAAACGGGTAATCTAGTACTCATGTGCAGGCACTGAGCTAGCTACTGGGGCAAAATTAAACAGAGACTCTACTCTCAAGGAGCTGGTGGGAAAAAAGAAAGGGAGCAGGAGATTTGATAGACAATTACAGTGCATTTTCTTAGTGTTACTATATATACAGGCAAGGATCTATTTCTATGGTAGCACAAAGAAGGTGCCAAGGGCATCTTTCTAAAGGAAATACCGTCAATTCAGAGATCAAAAAAATGAGTAGAGAGAGGAGGTGACCTCCTTCCAAAGGGCCTGGGATTTTAAATATTTCTCTTTATCTGAATTTGAGAGGGGCAGCCTCAGGAAATAAAGCTTAGGTAGGTACAGAAAGGTATAGATACAGAAAGTGGATCTTTCATGATGGGCATGTAATACAGTCCAGTTAAGGAGTCAGAATAGATCCAGAGAACAATGGGGAGCTGTTGAAGCGTTTTAATCCGTAGGCTGAAATTTTGGATATGTGTTTCAGAAAGATTGTACTGGCTCTAGTTTTGGAGAAAGAAGGGAGAGGGAAAACCAAAGCTAAAGAGATCAGTTAGGAAGCTGGTGAGAAAGATACAAGAGAGAGGTGATGGCAGCCTGAACTAAGGCAGGCCCTGAAAGTGGCTAGATTCTGCATTGTGTGGTAGAATTTCTAACATTCCTGTTAATATTGTGCCTTTCTTGTGATTCTTTTAGCAACCATTTCACCACATAAGTGACAGAAATTATTCTAGAATGATTGGTGTTTGCAGCTTCTGGCTCAATGACCATGTTCTCTGTTCATATTGGACAGAATTCAAGAACTTTGAGATTTCAAAATCTTGCAATAATAGTGCCCAGTGAAAATGACCTCAAAATTCAGTCTTCACTTCTCGGGCAAGTTGTCTAGAGAAACAGCATGATTTTACTTAGCTAAGGAAGTCTGACATTAACCTGACTTTTCATTACCTTAAAAACCTGATTTAGGTTTCAAAGTCATACTTTTAACACACTTTGGTAACACATCAAGTTAAAAATTCACATCACACATTATTTGGAGAACAGGGAATGACAGCAGGTAAATAAGTTCATCTTAATTTCTCTGGAGTAGTCACATGTTAAATTTTGTGAGACATCATATGAGCAGGAGAAAATTGGGAAGTAAAGTACAGAAACAGCTTTGGATAGGAGGAAATGTTAAGAACAAAAAGAAGAAACACCCCCACCCCCAGCCCCCCAAAAAGAAAAAGAAAATGAAATGACCACCCTCCCAAAATATATAAATAATCTGGATTAAAAAGGCAAAAAGGTAAACTGCATTGCTTCTGCACTTTCAAAATATATAGCACAGGCTTCTATAGGATACATTAGAAGTTTCGATCTAATAATAAATTTTAATGGACTGAACTTTGCACAGGAAATAGTAAGTTAGAGAAATAAGTAATGTATCCACCTCTCCACTACATCACAGGAATGCTTTAAAGAAAAACACAATCAAATATGTAAATATTTTCAACAATTCAGAAAAAATAAACCCAGGATCTTGGTGAGCTGATTCTCCCCCTTGGTAGGAAAATCTGTCACCACCCTTCAAAGAGGCTTCAACGCAGGTCCCCAGAGCACTCACTGTTAAAAGAGAGCCAGGAAAAGTGGCCAGAGGAAAATAGGAATGTGAAGTTGTTGAAAATAATTTTTGTCTGGGTAGAAGTAGAGGCCTGGAAACTCTGATTTTTCCTCAAGAACAATTTCTTCTACTTGAATATTGTGTGACTCAGCCACTTTTCTACCCAATAAACTGCTGGGCTTGTCTGGCTGCATGAAGTATCTGAACATGGTCCACAGTTGCCACATGGGTCTAACAGAGAGAAAGAAGATGGGGATGTGGAGAGAATTCTCTGAGGTGGCCTATTTAGATACTTGTCAACCTTTAGTGGCAGATGGAGTCAATCTACTCCTCATTTACTTGATTTAAATTATTACCGAGTTACAATTTTTCCATGGTGTTTGAGATTTCAAAATCTTAAGTGCTATGTTAGCCTACTGAAATAAAATTACCCCCAAATCATCAGCATTGCAAACACAGGAGAAAGCTCTGGGGAATATTAATTTTAAGACCTTTTTAGTCTCCTGTGTAATTTACATTCTGAACCCAATCAACTAAGATTGAGAATTTGAACTGTCTTCTCTCCTTCACCCTGTATCTCCTTTCTGGGGAATACTGTTGTCAAGCCAGAAAGTAGGGTGCCATGCCTCCTGCCAAACCATGGCTCAGGACTTCGTTCATAGGGCCTGCAAGTTGACATTACCTCCTAAAGCACCCCTTGCCTAGAATCTCTTTTGTCACTTTCAAAATTTCCTTTACTTTCCCCACAAAATGATCTACCAACACTCAAGCTGATTATGCCGTCCTCTTTCTCCGAGTCCTTCCATGGTCCCCACCAACCTAAAGCATTTTCCAAACAGAGACAATCACCATGATCCGTGAAAGTTTAAGAAAATAGAGATGAAAGCTCTTCCCAATGATCCATGAATTTGGTATCGCTCAGGTTGCAGCCCAGATGTGTGGTTGGAAAAGGTCATTCTGATGAACACACCCAGTTAACAATAATTGACTTGCTCTATAAGATAAAATCCAAATTAAATACTTTGGATGGTGTCGCAGTTTGATATTATTGATGAATTCCAAAAAGAAATATTGGATTATGTTTGCAAAGTGATCTTTTCCTCTGGGCATATTGGATTATATTGGATTCAGAGGTTTACTTAATTAAGTAATGATGTAAAGCTCTTGTGCCAGTAGGGCATTGGTGAGTGGGGACTCACAGGTAAAAGGCATGGCAAAGGACAGAGTTGGGGCTTTTAATGTTGGAATTTGATGCTGAAGCTGGAGCTCCAGGGAGAGAGACAGAGCCGTTCACCTGATAGTCTACAGCTGACCTTGTGGAGAGAGGCAAAGCCTAGAGAGCCTCATAGTCTACAGCTGCTCTTGTGGAGAAAACAGAGGAGCTGAGCCCAGGGGAACCCAGGAAGCCTGAACTCTCTCTGACATTGGCAACCATCTTGCTCCAACACGTGAAAATAGACTTTGGTGAGAGAAGCAACTTATGCTTTATGGCCTGATATCTGTAAGCTCCTACCCCAAATAAATGCCCTTTATAAAAACCAACCAATTTCTGGTATTTTGCATCAGTACCCCTTTGGTTGACCAATAGAGATGGCATAAAGAGTTCTTCATTATTTGGCCCGTGCTTACTCCATCCTCAGATGATACCTTGTATTTTTGCTTCATCAATACTGAATTCCTTTTAGTTTGAGGGATGCATTCTCTTATCCCTTAGTCATTTGCCTTTGATATTACTTTTGACTAACTCCTGTTTCCTTGACCAGTCTACCTGGACAAAGTCTACTTATCTTTCCAGTATATCTATCTCTAAGACTTTCTGTACTTCCAGCAAGAATTACATGGTCTAGTCTTCTCTATTTCTTCTATATTTTGTCTCCCCTTGTCCATTACAGCAATTATATTTGTTGGCATATTTTCTTCCAAGAAATTAAAACCAGTTAAAATTTCCATATTCCAGTAACTTGACTTAGAGTAGACAGTGAAGTAAATATGTGTTGAAAGAAAATATTAGTACATTAATGAATGTGTGAACAAATTGGAGTCATTCAGCAAAGCTTGTGGATTTGAAAGCTGGAAGCTATATATAAACCAAGGCTTTTGCTACAGCCTTTCACATCAGAACTGTGAGTGCCGTGCATCCATTTCTGTTAAGGAGACACTTCTTTTTCTGCTGGAGTCTCCAAAAAACATGTTTTACTTGCCCAACTGTATTTATGTGATTGAAAGCAGAGCTATCTAGAGAACTTTTCTTAGTCTGACTGATGAAGTTAGGAAATTATCGCTGAAGGCTAGGATTGTCAGTAAAATTGAATTAGAATTAAAAGAATGTGCTGCAAATATCACTGAACAAATGCAGAGAAATCTCTAAGATTTGACACTGGGCAACTCAAAAGACCCAGGTGCTGAGGTAAGCACGTGCTTCTCCTTCCCGTGCCCTTCCCCCCCCCCCCCCCATTTAAGGAGCTGAGTTACTGACCTTCCACATATTCCATTCTTTTGGGACCTAAAATTTTGAGGGGAACTTTAACCTACTAAAAGATGAGTAATGTGAACACAGTACAATTTTCTGTTCCTAAGGAGAAAACAGGCTCAAAAAACTTTTTGTACATCAGGAGCCATTCTGCTGTCATTTGACATGTTTTATGTGAATAAATGAATCAGAAACCATGTGGATTAAATTTCTCTTTAGAAAGACTTAGCCTTGTACATGGAGAAAGAGCACTGAGAGAAAATTTGAGTAAAGTTGGAATGAACTAGGGAGAGGAGAGGTTTAATTAAAACATGTTGTGGCCAGATGAGGCCTTTCAATTTCTGGCTACAAACCTCCCTTGTTCGTGAATTTCCTTTTAACCTGTGATTCCTTTAGTCCAGCCTTCCTTTGGCAGTGTGCCAATGACTTTTTAACTCCCTGGAATTTCCTCACTTGGTTCTGGTCAAGGCTTAGGATAAAAATAGAAGTCACGATGAACATACCAAATGGAAATGACAGAATTTGAGTCTTCTTCCCCCATTCGCCTCATCCACCACCACCTTGGTTGGAGTTGAACAGACTTGTCTTGGCAGTTAACTTAACACTGAATCTTTCCCATTGCCAGCTTGATTATTGTTCTCTATCAGCAGGCAATGTTTGGCTGCCCAGTCCGGCTGACCATCTGTTGTAGCAGTGAGTTTTGATGCCAAACAACGGAAAAAAGAGAGGCAGACTCTTGTTTCCAGGTGGGCTCTGATTGTCTAGGAAGAATTGTGGATATCTTCATGGTGAGGAAACATTTGATTCTGAATATCAATCAGAATGAGGATTGAAGATAGACTTTAGTTAAAGACTTTTAAAATGAGGAAATGGAAAAAAACAGAAATCTGGCATTCTCAGAGGAGTGACTGGTCCTCTTTTTGTAATTAAATCTCTCCTGCTGTGCACTTATTTCCTCATGTCTGTTAGTTGCATGTTCTGTAACCAGAATGGTGTAATAGCACACCATTTTAAAAAATTGAGATTACATAAATGTTACATTAAAAATATAGAGGATCCCCATATGCCCGACCCTCCCACACACACTTTCCCACATTAACATCATCCTTCATTAGTGTGGTACATTTGTTACAATTGATGGACACATATCGAAGCCATGCTACTAACCATGGACTGTAGTGTATATTATAGTTTACACTCTGCTCCACACAATTTTATAGGTTATGGCAAAATCTATAATGGGATTAGCACATCATTTTTAATAACACATTGAATTTATGTCATCCTTTCTCTGAGGGTGCTGGATTTTTTGTGGACATTCAGCTCAGTTCTCCTTTCTGGACCTAGAGGAGTGTGAATTCCACCATTAGGAAACTGACCAGTGACTGTGGCATGGTTATGGAGACCAGGATGGAGAAGAGGCGTCTCTTGAACAGGATAAGGTTGAGTTATACAGAAAACACGTTCAGTCTGTAGTGGCTTTGTTACCCTCCTGCCCTTCTGTTTGATTAGCACGGGCTCTAAGATTCCCCATGGCAGCTCTGTAGTAACGCTGTTCTAATTTGAGACAGTTGTTCAGCCTTCTTCACAATCACATGCAAAGTCCATAGACATCCTCACTCCAGTTCCTTTTAAAGGAGGAACAGTTTACTGTACAATTCTTACAATTTGATATCCTTACATCTTCATTTTATAGTTCCATTTTAGTCACTTTTAATTATTTAAATTTCAATTACTTCCTGGTGTGGAAAATGAAACTTTTCTGTGTACTTTCTTTGCTTTCTCTTCTTCTCAGCCAGTGTTTTTCTCTCTGGCCTTTCTTTTATACCTTCTTCTACTCTATGCTAGAAATACAGTTTTTAGGATGTGAGTAAAAGAGAAAAAAAAGAAGTCTTAGATTCAGAATGTGCAAGCTGAGAAATGGCTTAGAGATAGTTCTTGTACAACTATCTCATTTTATCAGGTTGAATATCTAAGCCCCAAGAGGCTGGCAAACCTTGAGTCACGCAGAGCTGATGGCTAAGCTGGGGCTAGTGCACCTCGCCACTTAAAGTCAGTGTCTTTTCCCTTATAACTACAGAGACCATATTTTTAGAATGAAACCTGGTTTTCTGGTTTGGCAAAGCACTTTTTTAAACATGCAAATGCTTGTAGAAAAGATTACAAAGATTTACAAAATCATAATTTATTGCATAGCTCTTATTTAATGGAAATGTACAATATCACAAGAAACTTGCCCCAACTGAAAATCTAGGATTATTGGTTGCTATTAATGCACAGAATCTCGTGATGCCTTATCCTAGGCTGGTGTCCAAGCTCACTCAGCAAGTTGGTGACATTGGGACTAAAATCCTAGATGATTCCTATTGACCAAGGCAATGGTTCTCAATCCCTAATTGCTTACACGGCTGTTTCAGTAGGTCTGAGGAGGAAAGTCCAATAATTTGCTGCTGGTCCAGGAACCACACTTAAGATAGACTTTAGTAGCAGAGGTAGGAATTTTAATTTCTCTTACTGCCAACCTAATATAAAAGGTTTTACAGTAGCAAATTCAGCTACTAGACTTGCTGAACAGCCTCTCTTATTAACTTTAGACATTTTATCTCCCAATATCAAAGGTATTCCCATCTTTTTTAAGGATGTTATATAATATGAATGTGGCATTTTCTCATTTATCCCAGAATAATACAGTCATTTGGATTGATACATGGTGGTGACAATAATATATCATTCTTTATAATTCACTAAATATGTGCATATACCTTAACTGAGTCAATTATCCTTTAAGGTTGCCACAGTGAATGTTACTTTGTACATTTTATAGTTCAGGAACAGTACCTCATCTAAGACAGTAAGTAACTTACAATCACATAACTAGTGAGCAGAGATACAACAAGGATTAGAATTCATTTTTTTTCTGACTCTATGTCCTGTTTTTCTGGCAGCCACATATAAAATTCAATGAGTGAATGCCCCTTTCATTGACCTATAAGATATGACTCTGTATAATATTGACTGTGCAGGATATTCCAGTATTATAAACTAATTGCTTACATTCAATGCCTTTTATGACCATCTTGGATTGACCTAAAGAATCTGCCCTGAGGTAGGCTTTGTGTCACTGCTTCTCTGAGAATTCCTAATGGATGATGGGACAAAAGCAAAACCAAAAATAATCACAGATAAATGTACATCTAGCCATTTAGAGTTATATGGATCTATACACAGGTGCTAAAAGGGCTGCCATAACATTATGTCATCAGAGCGTTAAACTGAGACATGTTCATGAAGATTATTTTTGAGCAATGTTTTGAAGAAAGATAAGTAATATTGCTTATA
The DNA here is from genome assembly GCF_030445035.2 of Dasypus novemcinctus. Taxonomy (NCBI): domain Eukaryota; kingdom Metazoa; phylum Chordata; class Mammalia; order Cingulata; family Dasypodidae; genus Dasypus; species Dasypus novemcinctus. The sequence continues at coordinate 118,152,880 of NC_080673.1, read as the reverse complement.
GTAGAGGAGAAAAGTGTTTTTGGTGAGGTTAACAGTAATAAGTGATAAGCACCTTTTCTTGGAAGGAATGAAGGCCAAAGGCAGAAAGATGATGGCAATTATATAAGCAAGAAGCCAATTGACAAACTAAGATGCATGTGTTCCTGAGATATTCAGCTAAGGCAGTAGTGAATATTGTCAGAGTTTCTCTAATAGAAATCAGGCAGACATCCAAATAAGAAATACAGGATGTGTCATTTCTCTTTTTTAGTCCTCTCTGAAAGTTTTCTATAGGATAATGTGCTTGTAAAGAGATCGTGCATATATCCTGCAATTGTGAGAGGTCAGGATGCTGGAAAGTAGCTGGCAGAGTGTTGCACTGGTCCCCAGATGCTACTGGCAAAAAAAAGAAGTTGCAGAGGTCTGAGAGAAGCTGGATTATGGGGGAGCCATTTCTGAATATCTTTCTAGCAGAAGTTTTCCTGAAGTATTTAAAGTTGATGAAAACAACTGTGTTGGACTGAATAGTGTACCCAAGTTTAGACATAGTCTTGGTCAGCATTCAGGGGGTGTGAACTCATGCTAAATCAGACCTCTTCAAGATGTTACTTCAGTTAAGATGTGGCCCAAATGAATCAGGTTGGGCTTTAATATGTATTACTGAAGTCCTTTATAAGCAGAGTGAAAGTCAGGAGAGAGGTCACTGAGCTCAGCCAGAAGCTGGAAATCAATGTAACCTGGAAGAGAAAGGAGAAGTCTGCCATTGTGACAGAAAAGCCAAGGATCAGGGATTACTGGCAGCCATCTCCAGAATACCATGGTCTTATGGGAGAACATATTGCCTTTCTAATGCCTCGATACTGGACTTTTCCTAGTCTCAAAACCAAGAGCCAATAAATTCCTATTCCAAGAGACAATACATTCCTATTCCAATAAAACCAAGTCATTGTATAGTTTTTGTTTTAGCAACTAGGACACTAAAACACTGACCTTTCCCAGATGACAGAAGGTTCCTGTGAAGGTTGTGATATTGAGCCTGCAGAGTAAATGATTATTTGAAGATTAAGTGGTGACTCTGAAGTGTGTGCTTTGTTTCACTTGACATCATGTTTTGCTTCAGTTGACTATGACTCACCTCATTTCATGAAACAAAGCTGCCTCAGAGTTTGAACCTGCCTCTGATATTTACATACTCATATCTACCCACAGTCATCATGCAGGATGGTTAGAGCCAATAATGTTTGCATGTAAATTATGTTTGCTTTGAAGTGAATATCTGACTCCTACTCTGAACCTCAGCAATTGAGATGACATCCTGCACACAGTCTCCATTTTGTGGCACTGTAGCCCTCTGTTAGGTAAAACAGCCTGGAAGACTCCAAAATTAAAATGGAGGCATAATGAAAAGAGTTTCCTAAGTTATAAATAATTGATGGTTATAAAATTGAGGGTAAATTTTCATTGCATAATTTGATTGATATGGCAGTTATCAAAGCAGCCTTGAACAGAATGCTCTTGTGAACAAGATAATTTATCTCACTGAGTCTGTTTCTGCATAAATATTTGAAAATGAAAGGCATAATAAATCTGTCCATATCATACACACAGTGGGCTGCCAAACCTGCCACCTGTTAAAGGTTTTAATGAAGCATTCTGCATTCAACAAAAAGCCATATCAAATTAATGTTGACATTTTGCTTTGCTTCTCCCTTTCAGATTCCATGAACTCAGAGAGATCATTTTGCAAAATCCTTTAAATGGGGTAACTCTGATCTTTCAATTAGAGTTCTGCAACAACTGTTAGGCAAGCTCCCCCAGAATTTTTATTTATATCTACAGCCAGTTGGGGGTGGGAGTTGGGGGTAGAGTTGGAGTTAGGAATGTTGAGTGAGTTGGAGAGCAAGCAATAGAAGTAGACAAAGAGCACTGGAGAACGAGTCAAGAAGTCTAAATATTTGTCTTGGTTCTACTCTTACCTGGTGACATTTTTTGCTCCTGAGGAGCATACCCACTCTTGGAATCTGGTATTGGGGAGTGTTACAATGCCTTCTCATTCCTAAACATATTACATTTTAATTCTCTCTAAAAAATGTAGTTTGAAGTACAATAGCTTTTTAAGGAAAGGATATCCATATTTCCTATTTCAGTATCATTAAAAGGCACAAGTGTCAGCAGGATATGAAAAGTTGCAACACATGAAATAAACAACTGCTGCCTCCCTCAGGCTAGAAGGAGGGATGCTTCAGCCACATAGTATAAGGACTGCAACTGGGCAGGGTAGAGCTCTCACTTTGGGGGGAAAACGGTGGTTGGGTACATGCTTTCTTATGGCAAAGTTGCTCCAGAGCAGCATGTACATGCTCTGAACCAAGGATCTTTGCTTAAATAAAGGTCATCAGGAAAAGGCAAACATGCAATCACTGCTTTTCTTTCTACTCTGGTCTTGTCTCTTCATCCCCGCTATACAATCTGAATCTTAATAAGCTTTTAATCTTCCATTTATATGTCAACATCTTTATACATAGAGATTTATCTTGTATTCCTGACCATGGCAGATAGTCCACATTTATATGCACATTTATGAGAGAATGAGAAGGGGGCAATTTGTGTTTGCCACTCAGCCTAAAGAGGCTCGTAGCCTGTACCACCCTACTGTCCCTAAGAGTGACAGCCAGGGACCAATTAACTTAATTAGCCTATTTCAGATTCAGAATATAGTTTCAAGATAGCCTTTGGACCTGGCAGGCCACGAAGGACTTATCCATTCCTGCTGCTGCTGTTGGGGAAGTGTCTCTTTAACCATGAACTGTTATGAGTCCTTTGATAACAGTTCGACAGTAAAATCTTTTATCTTTTCATTTCTTTTAATAGTGATCCCTCAAAAGGAATAAATTCCAAGTTTTCTAGAAAACAAGCAATGCCATAAACACGGTCTGTTTAAGTCAGGGATACATGTTTTATCAAAGATTGTGTGTTGGTAATATGTATTATTTTCCAAATTTGTAAACCGTTTATCCTAACTTATTTAAAATGATTTGCTAAAACTTTTCAAGTGAAAATATCAAAATTTGATAGCCAGCAGGATTTCTGGGGTCAGTTTCTAAATTTATTTTTATTTTTAATACTTTCAAAAAGAATTTAAAAGGATTTTATAATAAAAGTCATAGAAAAACAAAGCATTAAAAAACAAAAGAAAACAGCAAATAATAAAGAAGTGTAGAGAAGTACAAGTAATACCAGAAATCTTAAGCTTGTTCACAGTATAATTCCAGATTCCCAGGGTTAAAAAGAACCGTAAAGCTGGCCAGTATCAATTTCTCAGAATATAAACTCAGGGCAAAACAAATTTTTATATAATTCATATTAAACCGTATTTCAAATGCCCATTCTAATTGATAATCAAAACATGATTCAAACAATCCTTTGTCATTTTCAGGCTTAAAATCCATTGATATAGAATTTCCCCCTTCTCTTCCTTCTCTCTACAACTGATATTAGTTTCTAGTTAATACATGGCATTAAAACCTCAGGAAAGCGGTCCAGTCCATGTTGTTAATTACTGTAATGGAAATCATCCCCTCAGAGAAATTTCCCCTGTACACATGTCTGTTAAGATGATGGTCCTGGTCCTATCAGTCTCTGGCCATTAGTTCATGAATGATCTATTTTACACACATACATCAAACCCTCTCCATCCTCATGAGGGCCCATGGAAATTTGACTGCTCCTCCATGTTTTCTGGATTCCCATACTCTTCAGACACTACACCATACTCGTGTCTGTCTTTTGCTTCTTTTTCAGTTCTCCTCTTTTAAATATCTGGTTGAGAGTGGAAATAGGGAGAGATAAAAGGAAAAACATTGACTCTGCCCAACTGAACCTCTTCCAAAACTTCTGCCATTTACTTTGTCTGAGGCTTTGGAACTTAGCCTCTAGTAGATTAGAATCTCCTTCTAGACCCTACTAAGGAAATCAAAAAAAATTCCATCCAGTGACCAAAATCTGGGATGATCATGGGGATATAAGGAAGTTTAGGAAAAGTGCATCGACACCTATAATACCATCACGTCACAATTGCCTACAATGTGAATTTGATTGCCATGATTAGTACCAGGTGACTTTGGGCCTCTGTTTAAACATTCCCATCAACAAGAAACTACTGATATCCAGAAGTTTCTTTTTCTGTCCTTGAATATCTCATTTTTAGGAAATCATTTCCTTATATGATCCCAAAATATACCTCCCTATGGCTGCTTCTATTTGTCCTCTTCCCAATCCATGGCTCACTACCTATTTAGCTGAAACTCAAAGCCAGAAAAAAAAAAGGTTTGAAAAAAAAGCCCTCCCCACGACCCAAAACATAATCAACATTTCATTGAATTCCATACTGCTAAAGTAAGACATAGATCTGGAAATATGTTATAAAATAAAGACCAATTGCTGCCAAGAGGCAAAAAACATACCAAAGAAGTTTCATATATCTTAAAACTGTGATGGTATTAACCTACAAGCTCAACATGTAGTACCCTACTCCTAATGTATATTTACATAGTATTTGGAGTTTGTGAGATATGTGTTGTTTCTAGATATTTAGAATAAACTGAGATTTCAGAGAGTTTAAATGGCCAACCCCAGAACTGTACAGGTAGTAAGTACTAGAGTTGACATAAAAACTGGAATATTCTGAAGACAAGTCCATGTGTGGTGTTTTACTTTGTTAAAAGCTCCCCAAAGCAATATGCCAGAAATGGGTTGGCTTTTAAAATAGGGATTTAGTAACTTATAAAGCTTACAGTTCTGAGGCTGAGAGAAATATCTAAATCAAGGCAGTATGTGATGCTTTTCTCCCCAAAGACTGGTTGCAGGTGATCCTGGACTTCTCTGTCACATGAGAGCTCACATGGTAACATCTGCCAGACTGCCTTCTTCTCCAGGCTCTGTTGCATTCAGCTTCTGGCTGCTCCTTCTTTGACTTTATCTCATGGATTCTGTTGATTTCAGCTTCTTGCTCTCATGACTTTCTCTGTTAGCTTTGGTGGATTCCTCTCTGAGCTCCTGGGAGTTTTCTCTCTGTCTCTTCAAATTTATCCCACTTACAAAAGAATCCAGTAAGAGGATCAAGATCATGCCTTACCAAAGTAATCTAATCGAAGGCCCTAACTGAAGTAATCTAATCGAAGGGTCTCAGCTACAAAAGTTCAAACCCACAGGAAGAGGTTAGCTCTAAGAACATCACCTTTCCTGGGGGCCACAAAAGCCTCAGACTGCCACATGCAGATATTTCTCCATTATTTCCCATTTTTTAAAATCAATAGAGCACTGCATATATCATGAATTAGGGCCTATATTTTGAACATTGCAAACTTCCCAAAGCGTTAACAGTTCTCCCCAAAGATGAAAAAGGTTCTTAGTGATGACAACTTGACTCTTTATCTTTCCTGAGGATTCCCTAAACAGATAAAGTTAAAAATACTATAGGGAAGACTCTTGGGGCACATCTCGTTTAAAGGATGGTCCTGGAAATCGGGAGTATGTCTTTCTTGACCAAACCAGGGCTTTTAGATAAGAATTACTGTAGAATTTCTCTGAAATCAACAGACAGCCTGCAAATACACAGAAAAACTCCTCATATAGTTTTAGAACTTGAAACTAATATGGCATCCTATTTCTTTCTAAATCTTGTTTTCTGGGAGAGTCTTTCCCTAAATTATTTTATGAGACAATTAGAGTAAATAAGAATGTGTGTATTATGGCTATAAGATGCCAACCAGCCCAACTGACTCCAGTATGAGAAATTTGACATTTTTGTGACAAGTCTAATTGGAGGTCCCAAATGAACAAGGATTTCTGATTTTGTTTCAGATGCCAGTAATTTTTTCCTTGTTCCTTCTTCCAAAAAGTACCACAAACCTAACCACATAATGAACAGAGTTTTTGATAAAATTAAACATGATGTAAGTTCAGAAAGCCTTTGCTGACTCCCATGGCATTCAATTCCCCACTTCCTTCCAAGGACTCTGTCCTGTCTTCAAAGTTGGAGCCAGTCATGGCTGATCAGTAGGAGAAAACAGCTGCAGTCAGTCCTCTGATTGCGTCTGGAAAACACAAGCTCACAATAGGAGAATGTCCAATTTTTCTAGGTAAGAGGTCAAAAAATTTATATGTATGAAATGTAAAAGTACCATTCAGAAAAATCTAATATTCAGATCCCATATATAAAGTAACAACAAGATAATATCCGCTACATGATCTTGATGGAAGAAACTGAATTTTTCAAGTTGGAGAGAAGTTATAGGTTAGCCCTGTTAACTTTATGTTTCTATTATGCATGTTTTTAATTTTTATACTTTCAATTCAATAACAAAATGCTTTCTTGTAGTATGTTGGTAGAAAATTAAAAAGAACCAGAGATGAGTTTTGAGTACTTACTATGTATTAATTGCTGTTCAAAATGATTCTCATGGAGTATATATTTTATTAATAATACTTAAAATAACCTTAGTAATTTTAAAAGGAAATTCATGCAAGTTTCTGAAACTTTTATACAATTTAGATTCACATTACTCAATCTTACTCAAATCCTGGCTGCACTCTACCCTAAAAGAAGATCTATTCCAGGGAGGGTTGACCAGATTTGGCAGTACTGATTAAGTAAGTAATATTACTAGCCATACACAGCCATTATATTAAGAACAAAATGGTGCAGAAATACAAATTAATCACAGGCAAGTATTTCTGACTGCTATCTCATATTGGGCAGCCTTACAATTATACCCACAGAATGTTCTAATTTGAAAGTAGTGTGCTAATTTACTGCATTCTCAGAAATATTCAAAGTATCTTACCTGAAAGGGAAAAGCTAGCGATTTGGGTTGTCTCTGACTTGTGCTTGATTACAAGCAGTACCAGTGAGGCTTTATCATGTGAGCCCAATTGAATAAATTGAGGGAAATCAAAAGCAGCCATCTTGACTCTTCTAGCTCCATTTTCCTTCCCCCCATGATCACAGTGAAGACAAAACAGCATTACTGGGGGAGGTGACTATGGGAATGCAGAACCCTCAGTTTAGCTTCCAGAAGCAGAATTCAGGGAGTTGCCTCCTAGGAATGCAAAAGGCAGGGTTGGAGTTGAATAATCAAGAGAAAAATTTCCCTGCCCCTTTCTGTGGTTCTTTGAACCTTGCTTGCATAGCATATTTGCCTCTTCTTGATAAACTTTTAGAAGCAGGCACTGTGAAGACTGTATTGATTAACTGAACAGTATTGGATTCAGTATTGGGCAAGGGAGACAAGGAAGAGAGAGCTAACTTTGACAGAGTAGAATTACTCCTGTCTCTCACCAATATACCCAATGCATGATGTGCTTAGCCAATCTACAATGCACTTTCAAAGCCACATAATATGCACTTTTTTGTAATCTCCCATTGCCAGAAATGATCTTTCTCCTTATGTGCCTGGGATATTTGTATCTTAAAAAATGAGGGAAAATTACAGTCCAGCAGAACTTGACTGGGCAATTCTTCTCCTCTTACTGGTAGGAACTATGGTCACTCACTGGTAGTCATGGGTGGATGGGTTGGTCTGAAGGGACCAAGGGTTTTGCTCATACAGCCGGCATCTTGATATAGGCAGCTGGATAGCAGGGTTCAGTCATGTCTGTTGGTTGGAGCACCTATGCATGACCCCTCTAGCAGGGCTGTCTCATGATAATTCATAGTCTTTCATGGAGGCCCAGGGCTCCCAAAGACGATCCCAAGAGCTAGGCCTGGGTACAGAAATTGCCCAGATTAAAAGCAGTCACAGAACCCACTTGTATTCATGGGAAAGGTCATATATCACTTCTCTTGATTGAAAGACTATCAAAGAAATTTCACCTATATGTAATATACCATGTGATACCAAAAGGAATCAATGATTCAGTGAGAAAATAAATGATATGAAGCAAATATTTATTAGAGGAAAATATATTATTAGATTATAAGAGGTGTTTACCAAGAAAAGTGAACTCGTCATGACTGTTTGTAGTGGTATGACTTTGAATGAAAACTCCCAAATTAAATTCTAGTGCAGTGTAGTATTGGAAATATTATTTAAAATGCCTTGCACCAATATTTGTGTGTGTGGGTGTTTGTGTGTCTATAGTACAGTAAAAGTCTTTGTTTGCTAATGTACATACTTGGGTAATGAAATTAACAAAATCATGGCATGCTTAAAATTACACTTCTCTTTGCAAAGAATGCCCTTCATACATTAAAGTCCCTAAACTTTGTTGTTTATTGAAATAAAAGAAGCATAACTTGTGAAATTCAAACATACTTGTGAAATGACCACTTTTATTCCTTAGAATAAAAAATCAGAAGACCTTACTGGGGGGAAAGTACTTTAAAAGAAAAGGATAAGATTTTTACTGAAATTATGGTATTTTATTAGTCAATTACTCTTCTCTGCTTCTAGTATTTGGCCAAGTATGTTCATTCCAAATATTTTCAGAGAAATTTCCACTAAAAAGTAGGTAAAAGAGCTCTTTTCCAATGTAAAAATGTGTCCATTAATCTCTTTGCACCCCATGAGATGTAGCCCCTTGTCCATGCTGAGATGGGATTTGGGAAAGGATCATATATTTACCAAATTCTAGAAAAACTTCCCAGCTAGTTAGCTAGATAGAGATATAGATTATTTAAATTGAAGTTTCTGCTTAGGGAGCAAAAATTAGAAAGAAGTTTTGAATTTTGCAGAGGGCAGTTAGTTTGGGAAACAGATTGGGGTGGTACTTGGATTATTAATCTATCTGTATATTTATACATAGGTTTTGTTACATGGTTACTTCCTTTTAAGTTTCTGGGAAATGATTGGATTGCTTAAATAAGAAAGAATCATTGGATGTTAACGCAGGAGGGGCCTGGAGATCAATTAGGTGGTGCTGGAAGAATGTGGAATCAGTCTGGCAGTGGCATATGTCAGAACCACACTGATTCCATCATCAGCCAAATGTAAGCTCTGAAAGAAATGGAGCTTTATCTCTCCTATTTACCACTATATACCAGGCACTTAGTGCAATACATTACTCCTTTAATGAATTAATGAAAGTGTAGCATTGTTATGAAGATTACTAATAGGATTAGCAGCACTAATTTGTGTAATGGATAAAAGACTAAAAATCTTCTGTACTGTTTGGATACATGGTGGTAAAATTTTCATACCTTTGAAGAAACTCTGTCTCTACTGATTTTCACTCCCTTTCCCCCTTTCTTTCTCCCTCTGTGTGTGTTAGAAAAACATATATATATGCATAAATTCATGTATACATAATTATGTGTTTTAATTTTAACTTTCTGGCTTAATAAAGGAGTATTTTAGAAAAATATATGTAAATATTAGTGAGTTTTATTTCCTGTACTAATTGTATAGGTGGATCTTCATGTCAATATTATTATTCAGTATGATTCTTGTCTTAAAACTGTTGAAGTTATGCATTGCCTCACATATCATACACTGAAGTCAGGTTTTATACAGGGCATTAAACGTAAGCAACTAAATACCAATACAGCGGTTAGTATGCTAAGGAAACAACAATGAAAGCAAAGGCAAAGTGATATGCCTAATATTCCAAGGTGTCTTTCAGGCCAAATCTTCAGGTTTTTATTTGGGATTTTAGTAAATGAGTTCAATCCCCCAGATTCATACTCACCTGGAAGTTCCCAGTACATATAGTATATAATATGCTATATGTATTACAGGCTACACTATATATTATATAATTATTTATATACTATATATAATAGTATATTACAGTATATATACTATATATAATTTATTATAGTATATATAAACTAAATAGAACATATATAAATATATACATTTATATATTTTTAAATGTTTTTATATATATGTTTATATATATTTATAAACATATATAAAATGTTTATGCTCTATTTGGTTTATCTATTCTCCCTGTGAAAAGTGAATAAAAAGAATATTGTGGTTCCTACATTTACCCACTTTTAAATTTAAAAAATCAAATGATGTTAATACACGACTATGCAAATTTCCTACCACATCCAAAAGGCCATGACCCATATTTACTGGTGCTCTTGTATGCACAATCAAGGTATGCTAATACGGGATTTGACTTCAACTTAGACATGTACCTATGCATGGGTGTGGGGAAAGTTTAGCTACTTCCTGGTTTGTTTATCCACATGAGAAAGGTTAAAAACATAAACTTATATTAGCATAATCAGAAAGCCCATCCAACAATAGATGGGAAAAAAATCAAATCCTAGTCTAGGAGGTATCTCTTTATAAACTGGAAATCTTCTATTTTGAGCTGCAAAACCCATTGTCATAGCAAGTGCAATTATTAGTGAAGGATTTATATTCTCTTTGATTGTCACTGACCCTGAAACACTGAAATTGATATGTTAAAATTCCTAAGAGAAGTAAGTCACACCAAAGTCATCTGAGGAATTATGACAGCAGGAAGTCAAAAAATTAGAAACCAATGCTTTCAAATTAACTACTATTAGTTAATATTCATTAGAGTAAATCCATTTAATTTCCTCTTAATCAGGTGGACATGAAAGGGAACATATTAATTGACATAACATATCACATACTGTTTACTAATGCCTTCCCTCCCACCCTGATGCATATGGTTCTCAAAAGCAAATATAATTTCACAGAGATAATAAACTGACATAGTATAACTTGGATTTATGTTGTTTTTTAAAAATTTTATTTATTTTTAATTGTATCTTTTGAAGATACATAGATCACAAAAAATGTTACATTAAAAAATATAAGAGGTTCCCATATACCCCACCCCCTTATTCCACCCCCCACTCCTCCCACATCAACAACCTCTTTCATCATTGTGGGACATTCATTGCATTTGGGGAATACATTTTCGAGCACTGCCACACTGCATGGATAATAGTTTACATTCTCCTCCGTTATGTTCAGTGGGTTACAGCAGGATATATAATATCCAGCATCTATCCATGCAATATGATTTAGGACAACTCCAAGTTCTGAAAATGCCCACACATCACATCTCTTCTTCCCTCTCCCTGCCCTCAGCAAGTACCATGGCCACTTTCTCCATAGCAATGCTACAATTTCTTCCATTACTAGTCACAATAGCTCTATAATAGAATACCAGTAAGTCCACTCTAATCCATATTTTATTCCTCCATTCTGTGGACCCTGGGATGGTGCTGTCCAATCCACCTCTATATTGAGAGGGGGCTTAGATCCCACATGGTTGATGTATGTGATTCTCCTGCTTTGAGTTGTAGGCACTCTAGGTTCCCTGGTGTTGTGGTTGACCATCTTCACCTCCCTATTAGCTGACCTGGGTAAGTCCAATGAACCAGGGAGTAGGTGTTGCAACTCTGCTGAGGCTCAGGGCCCAGCTGGCACATGGCCAGTCCAGAGATTCAAGTCTCCTGAGTATACACCAACCCCAGCACCACAGGTTTAGTAAAAGTGACAGAAGAGTCATGTGTAGAAAGATCACATCTGAGTCCAACTCCATCACACTCAGGAACACAAATTCCAAAGTAGGGCCCCCTGACAAAGCACTGAACTCCAGAGTCGTCTGCCATGACTGTAGAACCTGGGTGTCTCCATAGCCCTCAGGAGCACCAGTATCTGGGATTGTATCTACTTTGGCTGTTTCTGGGATCATGCTGAGGTGTGCGTAAGCGTGACCTCTCTGATGACCTCCTGACTCTTTTTTGAAGACTCTTAGCCATATAGACACATTTGTCTTTACCATTTCTCCCTTTTATTCAAAGTCTTTTTCTAGTTGCATCACCAGTTAGTGATTGGTAGTAATCCCTTGGTGCCAGAGAGGATCATCCCTGGGATTCATATCCCACACTGGGGGGAAGGCAATGTATTTTACATGCTGAGTTTGGCTTAGAGAGTAGCCAAATTTGAGTAACATGGAGGCTTTCAGGAGGTAACTCTTAGGCACCCTGCAGCTCTAGGCCTAGTTGAAATTTCAGGCATACAGATTCATAAGCATAGTCATCAGTATCAAGGACTCATCACTGGACCATTCTTCTTCACTGGTCTTTTCTCTTACACTTGGGGATTGTTGCTGTTCCATTGGGGAGTGTGACAGAGCTCCCCTGACTAGGAACTCAGCACTCCCTCAGTTGTCATTTATAACTGTAACTACTATGAAATTACCCATTGAATATCTGGACATTTTTATATACCCTATATACATGCCCTAGAGAACTCCCTCTCAACCATATGTCCCCCATCCATAACACCCCACACCAGTGTTCCTCCCGTGCCATAGTTGAACCTATGATAAAGTGGAGGTAAGTAGTTGTACAGGGAAGTGATAAGGCATGGGCATAAGGATACTACTGAGTGGAGCTTTGCAGGCTTGAGGGGGCTGGAGTTGGGAGGATGGGTCAGATGATCCAAGGAATCAGGGAGAGGAAAAGGGGGAGCATATGAACATGTGAGATTGTGGGTATGTGGTTGAAACTATAATATTGAGAAAAACTCTTTAGAAAATATAATAAGAAAGGGTTACCTTATTAAGTTGCTGTCACAGGGGCAGGTTTCTAGGGAGTGTGTGGGTGCTCATCTTGTCATAGTGTGTTACATCATTGGTTGGAGACCCATACAATGTGTGGGAAGGTATACCTCCATCCTGGGGAGCCTGGTATTCTCAAACGTAGGGAATTGTGTCTTTCAATTGGTAGCTTTTAATGGGATAGGACAGTCTAGTGTGTCAAGCCCTCAGCATTGTTACAAGTTATCTGTGAATCTGGTCCTTCAAGCAGTGAAGCTTGATGGTCACTGTGGACCCTGAGTGGAGGGGAAGAGAGGAATAGAATTGAAGGAAGCAGGGTAATGGGGGACAATGGAAGTGTTCCACAAGATCATGCAATGATCAATACAGGACATGTTAAATTTCACCAAAAATGTATAAAATCTATAGGCTAAAATGTAAACCATAATGTAAACCATAATGTAATTTAATATTTAGAAAATTGCACAGTCTAAAACATAAAGCATAATGTAAGCCAAATGTTACCATGTTTGGTAACTATGTTTCAATATCTATACATCAGCTACAGCAAATATAATATGGACATGTGAAAAGATCATTGCTGGGGAATGGGGAAAAGGGTTTGATGTTGGATATATAGGAGTCCCCTCTATTGTATATGTGGCTTTACTCTGATCTAAAACTTTTTTGAAGACAAAATTTTTTTTTTAAAGTGTGTAGGCACTGAGGAAGGAATGAAAGAAATTACCTTGCCATTGTACATACAGGGCAACACCTATTACAGTGATGAAAGGCAAAACATCAAAGCAAAGTTTTATGATATTTTTTATTTTTTAATACCCCAATTTATTTTTTATTTTAGTTTTTCTAAATTATTATGTATTCTATTTCTAATCTTTAAAACTATCATTACTATTTCATTTTCCTATTAATTTAATTTGGCAATATATTAGGCTTCATTTTTGATGAATTTATGTTCTTGAAGGAACTACATTGACAAAATTACCAATGGTTTAAGTCCTTGAAGTTAATTTTTAGGCGGTCAGAAGGATGGACAGGTCCCTTTTCACCTATGTTTGGGCATATACAGGTAAAAGATGATGTACAATTTTGGAGAAAAACTAACTTTTCCAGATATTAGGATAATTATAAAATTTTTAGAATATGTGAACTAGATTGAGAGTGTTGGGAACACCCTCATTTAAAGACCAGCAGCTTTTTATTTTTATTATAAATGAGTCTGAATACAACTCAATATTTTCATTTCTTCCTCTTCGTCAGCTTTTAATGGAGTCTAAGTTCAGATTGGTAACTTAAATAATAGGAAGGAAAAATATTTACACAATGTTTTTACCATCAGAATAAGAAAAAGGTACATGTATGTTTAAGAAATACCAGGTGCAATGGATGTGTCATGATGATGGGAGAGAGTGTTGCTGTGGGGGGAGTCGGGGGTGGGGGCGGTGGGGTTGAATGGGACCTCATATTTTTTGAATGTAATATTTTAAAAATAAAATTAAAAAAAAAGAAATGCATAACCTTATTTAGAATCCAATAAGCTGAATGATTTATCTGAATCATTTCAGATATATGGTTAGTTTCTCTCTTTTTGCTAATATATTTCCATTTCCACTTTTAATACCTGTAATGGTTTAATACCATTTTCAGGTAAGCTGGGTATTGTTTTATACATTTTTAAGCTTCTCCTGACAGGTGTTCAGAAATCTAGTTAACTTATACATTTGTACAAACTATGGAGGCAGTGGCACAATAAACATCTGTGTACTATATGTATTTGTCTAATAGAATGGAGACTCCAACTGAATGAAAACACATGGCAAATGAATTTAACAAAATTCTTTTTTTTTTTTTAAACTAATCCTCCAAACCATCTGTAGTGTGGTCAGATCATACTTCCTTTGTACCTTGTTTGAGAGAACAAAATAACCAGAGATTTGGCCCCAGTTTTTTTAGTCTAAAAATTCTGTGTACAAATTCTTCAAATCCAGGGAATGTATTTCTCCTTTTGAAACTTTATTTCTGTTTCTGTGAATGGGTGTCTCTCTTTTTTCTCTATCTCTTGTTTTTACATATAAGTATTTAAAATATACACACTTTATATAATAAAGATTCTCTCCATATGACTATTATATGTGAGTATATATGTAAGATGAAGCAAGAGGAAGAAGTTAAAAAGGGAAGTAAACACTGTTACATTTTGGTGAAAAGGCAGAATGAAATAGAGAAGTGAAAAATTTTTTTTAAATATCTACTCTTCTTTTTTGGCTAAAAGTAATAAATGTACATTATATTTACACAGATGTAATTTTCTTAAAATTAGAGCAAGAGTACACATTTAAAATAATTATTTCAGGATAGTAATAGATGTCAATATAATTGATCTTTAATAATTCATCAATATCTTTTTATGAAATATATATTTTTAAATGTAGTATAACTGAAATGTTTTGATATCCATTAGCACAGCATTAAAATTGCAACAGATATTAAAGTATTTCAATAAAAGATGCATTTTCAAGTAAAATAATTATTTCTTTTGCAATTTGGTATTTACTTTCTAACATCAATGATTTATTCAGTATACTGTCAAAAAGAAAAAGATAAATGATCTGTTTTATTTTGTTTGGTTTGTCCTGTGGTTTGTGAGTTTCGATGTATTGTAATTGAGGTTGTTTGAAGACTATATAATGACTATATATTCAAGCTTAAGTGCATGCTCAATTTACTTCATCATTTGTACTCATTTTAAACATTTGATGTTAGATATCATTATTATGAAAAGGCAAATGATATTTACTTTGATGTGACTTTGGTTTTTGTATTTGTACATTGAAGTTCTGTATATCCCACACCCACCCATATTCACTGTGAGTAAACATAAACAGATGTTTTGACTTGTCAAAGCCACTTCTGGAGTTTGAAAAGTAGCTGAATGTGCTTAAAACATTGAGGAGATCCTGCTTGGCTCCGTGTAAGGTTGAATGTGGACCAGCAGGTGTAGGGTCAGAAGCTGCCAATAACCCAATCACAGAGGTCCATGTGAGAGACAGTAATGCCAGAAAATGGTCACGTGTGGAAAAGAATGAAGAGAAACCTCATCCTGGGAGGGTGAAGGGGAAAATGAATGAAAATAAGAATCAAAGCAAGATTATTATTGAGACCATCGGACCATTACTGGTGAAACTGAAACAGGGAAAAATGGACATTTTATTTTTACCTTAGGTTAAAAGCAGATCCTATCAAGTAGGAGAGAAATAGAATAATTAAAATGAAACTTGCTTGGTCACCAAGAGCCATGGTTATGGAAGAAATTAAGTCATGTATTTTTCATTCTTTCATCCAACTAACCATTCTTACAAATTCCTTTGAGCACCTAACGTGAAAAACACTATTTTCTCTGAATGGAGTATGATAGACCTTATGGGGGAGCTTACAAAAATGCAGAATGCTCTTAACTCCTGTCTTTGAGCTTTTTACATGGAGGGAAATAGCGTGAAATAGGAATTTGAGCATTCCTATGAGGAGAAATGCACAAGGTAAGTTTCCGGGTGGTGGAGTAGGTCAGTCTGGATGGAATGATGTGTATAGAGGGCACCACAAGGCAAGGTGTTCAGGGTAGGTGGGGCTGGATTACAGATGGGCCTGAACACTGGCTTAAGGGTGAAGTAGTATTTTAGAATGGCTAAGCTGGCAGCAGTGTGAACCTTCCCCCACCCAACCCCAAGGAATCAGCAACACTGTATTTTTAAAAACCAGGTTTTGGATCTATTCTTTACATAGCTATATAATCTCAATCAACACCAAAATCAAGTACAGAACAATTATATAGCCCCCAAAAATACCCTCCTCATCTCTACATTGTTACAGCCTTCCCTAACCTAAGACCCTGGTAGCTACTAATACATTTTCTTATCATTTTATCTTTTCCATTATGTCATATAAATGGAACCATAGTATGTAGCCATTTGCGTCTGACTTCTTTCATTTAACATAATGCTTTTGAAATTTATCCATGCTGTGCATTTGCCAGGAATTATTTCCTTCATATTATTGGGTAGTATTCAATTGTATGGTTGTACCACAGTTTGTTTAGCCATTCACCAGGTGAAGGACATTTGGGTTGTTTCAAGTTTTTTTGAGGATTACGAGCAGAGCTGCTCCTGGCTATGAGAAATCTTTTTACGAAGTATCTATAGAATAGAGCAGGCGAAAAATAAAAGAGAAAATTAGACAGTGATAAGGGAAATTTGGCAGTATCTAAATGTAAATTTTGCCAAATTAACCATCATAAGGTACTGAATTCATTGACCACTTCCTGTGTATAAGGTGATGTACTGTGACCTGTGGAGGGATTAAAAAATATGATGCTCAATTCTTGGTGTTCAATTGTTCTAAACTCTTTTTAAATTAATGAAGCTTTATGACTATATCATACATTTATTTATGTCTCTCCATCATTACAAAGTAAGCTCCAAGGGCAGGATCTGCTTTTTGTTATTGTTATTTTGTGTTATATTTTAACCACCATAACCTATATGCTTAGAAAAGTATTTGGCATATAGTGGGGCTCAGTAAATATTTTCAAAAGTATAAACATGGAAATGAAATAGAAAAAAATGAAAAGTAAAAAACATCATAAGGTATTATAAGATTAATTGCCAAAGAGGGTACTGATAAATGTTGAAAATTTGGAGTGTGAGGGTAGACCCTTGGAGATCGCAGTCACTTACAAAAGTGGAGGAGAAGATGAGGGGTTGCTTTTGATTTCCTTTCCTTTTGTAATGAAGGGACCTATTCTTCACTTTCAAGTCACATTTCAATTAATATAAGTCCATGTCAAAGGTAAGAAATCCCATTCTTTCATATATCACTGAGAAAGAAAAGAACACTGTAATTTAAATTTTACCTTGCCATTATTTATATAAGATGCAACCCAAGTGAAAAGATGTTGAATGTAAAAAAGGGAAAATTATAAAATTAATGAAATAAGTTTAAATAAGAAGTTATACTTCAAAATCCCTTATAAGCTATGCATTTTACACAAATAATAGACACTATACTCTAACCCAAAATTTAGTTTCTCAACCCAAATTAGGAAGAAATTTTAACAAAGCAAATGTCTGAATATATATAGAATATACAAAGAAAATAAAGCATATATACATTTAGGTTAAATGATTACTTGCATGGGTATAGAAATCCTGGTGGACACTCAGAAAAAATTTAAACCCTTTTAATTGAATCGCATTGTCCCTAGATAGGAAGATATAGTCCAACATTTTTAAAAATATTGCCACTTTTGTGTGCTTACTATGTGAGGTATTGTGTTAAACTGTCACCTTTTTTATAAATCAAGAGCTATTATTTCTACCTTATAGATGAAGAGACTGAGGCACAGAGAACAGAGAGGTTCAAGAAGTTAACCAAGATGACCCCTGAGAAGAGGCAGAGCTTATATACCTTCAGAATCCATGCTCCTTACTTCTACTTTGTTTGGCTTCTTGTGGAGCATTGGGCTGAGCGCCATATTTCAACAGATTATATTGACAAACTGCATGGATTCAGAGTGCTATCTGGATGATGAAGAGTCTGGAAGATAATTTTGTTGAACAGTTTATATATATATATATACAAAGAGAGACGTGGCCCAGGCATTGTAGCTGTCTTCGAAGATGTCAAGTGCCAGAGAACAGAACCAGGCCAACTGTTTTGGCGGAAGGGAGAAATGGGGTATGGCAGGAAGGAGACTTTCAAAAGTCAGATTTCAGATATTTACTTGGTGTGAAGTAGTTCTTGGAAAGAGGCTGACCATTTGACAGGAACTTCCTCAAGAGGTAGTAACTTCCTTTCCATTGGGTGTGCAAGAGAAGATGGATAAAGAAGGCATTGAGGTTATTTTTTAGGAGGATGAACTGAATATTTTTAATATACTTTCCAGCTCTAAGATTATGTGACATATAGATATAAAATTACTTAGGGAACAGATACCTCTCAAAATTCTGTTAGGAAAAGTCATTCCTTAATGGTCCTCAAATCTCTTAAAAACTGTATCACTCAAATTATTGGAGATATTTTAAAGACAATTTAACAAAATGTATTTTGCTTCATTATAAAATTTAAAAGGATTGAATATACTATGAAAACTTCTAGATAAGAATAAATGCTACTATAAAATTTCATCTTCCTTCCTAAAATTCACCTGTCATAATGAAATTTTGAGAGTTCACTTTTAATTCAATAGATTTCTATGATTAGCAACAATTAATTTGTTTTAAAAATCTAGTGAAACATGAGCCCTTAAAGAAAGATGTGTTTTCAATACCTATTACTGGAGCATATTATTTTATTTATTTTCTCTTAATTCAAAGTTCCTTTTTTAGAACCCTTGCTGTGTATACCCATGCGAAGGCATCTTTCTTACCTGTGTTTAGGAGTAAAGAGAATGCAGAAACATAAATGATTTGTTTGTGCATTTCCATTTTCCTCACCAGAAAAATTTAGAACCTCTCCTTGTGCTTCCTAAATTAGTATTTAATTTTGAAAGTCAAAAAGATAAGAATTTTTGTCCTACTTTAATCCATTTAATTTTTATTTTCACATTGTCTAGCAAGATATTTCCAATAAGGTTCTTTAATACTTTGATAGTTATAATAATTATAAAATGCAACTAGATTTTATATTCTGATTTTAGATCCTCAGAAAGTACTAGATGAACACATAGTTAATCACATACACTCTATAAGATTTTATTTTTCATAGAAAAAATAGAAATAGTTGAAAATAGTTCTTTCCTTCAAACATATATACAGGACACAAGTTCTTTCCTTGCAAAAGGAGAATCTAATGACCATTATTAAAATTGGGCAGTTTATGGTCCCATCCAAAAATTAGGTCATGGATGTCCCTGGCACAAGAATGAAAGTTAATTATCTCAGCCGGGAATAAAGAGGAAACCAGCATGGCTATTGTACCCTGAGTTCTGAGTACTCACAAAGCATCTAATTTATGTCATAAATATCTTGTTAGTTTTTTTAATTTCTCTTTTAGAAAGGAAATGAGAGACTTTTTTCCTGATCTCTACCTGCCAGTTGTTGGTAGGAGGTATAATAGTCTGAGTGAGCTGAGGAAATTGTTGTTTAGAACACTGACTAAGTTTTCATGTTTCAAAGGTTTTCTGGTTTTTCATTTGCCAATTTGCTAAAGAAAAGTTGTCCATAAGATGATCCTGAAATCTTGCAGAGATTTGTTGTAGTAGTTTGCTCAGGCATCTTTTATTCTTCAGCAGAAATTACTTTGAATAACATTATAGAAGTGGTTATTTTTCAATATGGATGGTAATGATAGACCATGAATGAAATAATGAAAGTAGCAAATGTTTATTCAGTGCTAAAATTCTGTCCTGTACCCAATGAATCACTAAACTAGAGTTAGAAGACAAATGATATTAGTAACGGCAGTATTTACCGATCTCTAACTATGATATAACTATGCGATGCACTTCACTTGCACTATTTTATTTAAACCTCAAAGCAACCCTCTGTGGAAAGTTAGTTTATTAGATACATTTTACTGATGAGGAAATAGAGATACAGATATTTTCAGCAATTTTTCCAAAATCATAAATCTCAGATGTGGAAAAGTCAGAATTTTAAACTAGTTCTTTCAGAATCTCAAGCCTCTTCTCTTATTTTACTATCTTCTCCAGCTAAAAGTAATCCTAATGAATGCATTCCTTACTCACCTCCCTACTCCCTTATAGCATGTTGCTTTTATGTTAGAAAAGAGAAGAAATATCAAGAGGTCAAATGGACTTGCTCTGTTGGAAGCCCCTCCCTAACAACCCCACCAGGTAGTTTTTCGATTCATGTCTGAATTCCTCTGATGAAACAGAGCTTCACTTACCTAAGAAAACCAACTTTAGATTTCAGTACCTCTTATTATTAGACAAAATTCACCTTGAGAGAATGAAATGTAGTGATCTTTTTTTTTTTAAGATTTATTTATTTATTTATTTATTTATTTATTTATTTATTTATTTCTCTCCCCTCCACCCTCCCACCCCAGTTGTCTGTTCTCTGTGTCTATTTGCTGCATCTTCTTCATCTGCTTCTGTTGTCAGCATCATGGGAATCTGTGTTTCTTTTTGTTGCGTCATCTTGTTGTGTCAGCTCTCCGTGTGTGTGGCACCATTCTTGGGCAGGCTGCACTTTCTTTTGCACTGGGTGGCTCTCCTTATGGGGTGCACTCCTTGCGCCTGAGGCTCCCCTAGACGGGAGACACCCCTGCATGGCAGGGCACTCCTTGCACACATCAGCGCTGCACGTAGGTCAGCTCCACAGGGGTCAAGGAGGCCTGGGGTTTGAACTGCGGACTTCCCATGTGGTACACGGACGCCCTAACCACTGGGCCAAGTCCGCTTCCCTGTAGTGATCTTTTCTATAGCATTTCACAGTTTACAAATTCCATGTGCCTTACTTAATCGTAATCTCAAAATTAGCCTCTGTGTTAGTGTGTATTATAGGTTATTACTAGCCCCTTTATAGATAATGAAACTCACCAAGAGATTAAGTAGCTTCATTCATTCAGCCATTCAATAAAATTTTATCGGTGCCTTCTATATGACTGGTGGCTTTGTAATTATTGAGGATAGAGGAATCAGAAATATTTCCAGTCTTGAGATATTTAGAGACCATGTCAATCTAGTGGCTCAAAGTCCTCCAGTGGGACTATCCTGCTTCTTTTATTAGGAATGAATCACTAGAAAAATTCAAATACTACCCATTATATCATGGTTTCCTAAAGATATCAAAGCTCCAATAAAGTGATGGTGTTCTTCAAACATTAATGGAAAGAATATTCCTGGAGCAATGAAGTAACTTCATTATATATATGTCATTAGGTCTGAAATCTAATATCATTTTGTGGCCTTGTAATATAGTTATCCCCTTTTCAGTCATACGAATGAGGAGAAGTGGGGTAGGGAATCATGGAAAAGTCATTCCTTCATGGTCCTCAAATCTCTTAAAAACTGTATCACTTGAATTATGATGTTTTTAGCCAAGTCTGGTAGCTCATCCCTTTTGACCACATATCTTTGGTCACATAATCCCATCTAGGTATACGAGTGCCTGGGGCATGTAATATTGCAATGTGCCCAAGAAGGAAATGAAATTGTTTTCAATATAAATTTGGCTCTGCCTTATATTAAGTTTTAACATTAATTATTATCATAATAACATTTGCAGGAAAAATCATATGATTATCCTCATAGATACAAAAAAGCATTTGATAAAATTCTTAGCAAAGTAGGAATGGAAGAGAGCTCTCTTAAAGTGGTAAAGAGTATCTTTAAAAACAAAAAGCTATATTAGCCTTTATACTTGATGATGACACACTGATAGCATCCCCTTTAGTGTGAGGATTAAGAATATTTACAATCATCACTTCAATTTACCATTTTATTAATGGGTCTAGCCAGGACACGGCAAGATAAAGAAAAGAAAATGTTTCAGGACTGGAGAAGTAGATACACACCTGGCATTATTCACACACAACATGCTTGTCTAGAAAACCCAAAATACTTTACAAATAAGAGAGTTACCAAGAATGTTGTATACAAGGTAAATATACATTTCCATATGCAAGTATGCAAGCAGTAAACAGTTAGGAAACATTTTTAAATGCCATTTGTAAGAGAATCAAAGTATATCCAAATATATATTCCATTCTATGGAGAAATTTATAATTGTTTACTGAAAGACATTTAATTTAATGGAGAAGGATTAGAAGTCTTATAACTATAAAGATTCTATTATTTTACAGGAAGGGTTAATATTTTAGGAAGACAAATTGATCTATGGATTCAATGTAGTGCCAGAAAACACCCCAGTAGACTATTTTGTAGGAAGGTATTGACAGGCAGTTTCTAACTTTATGTGGAAGGGAAAAGGGCAAAGATAGCTAAGATATTACCGATAAAGAAAAAAACTAGGAGATTTGCCTCACCAAATATAAAGTACAATAATGAATACAATGTTGTATTGGTACAGAGGTAGACAAATTGACCAACAGAAGAAAATAAAGAGGTGAGAAACACATCTTCACATATATTGAACATAATTTATTGATAAAGTGTGCATAGAAATATCATTTGGGAAGAATGGACTCCTCAATAAATTATTCTGGGATCCTTGTTCTCCCTTTCTACTGAATCATTCTCATCAACAAATAAATATGCTCTATTTATTACATCTACTTCTAAAGCAAAATAAAACAAAATTTACATACTTTGGTTGCTGCATCCTTCTTTAATTACTAACTCATTTCTCTCACCCCTTCCATATCAAAACTTTTGCATAGATTATCATAGTCAGCAGGTGCACATTTCCATCTCAAGTTCTTTCTTCAATCTAATTGAATTGTGCTTGCTTTTCTACGCTCCATTAAGACTATTCTTGTCAGTGACTTCCTTAAGCCAAATCCATTAGTCAGTCCTCAGGTCTGGCTCTCACTTGCCTGCTCAGATGCAAATGATCACTTCCTGTGACAGTTTTCTTTGTGGCTTTTGTAATACTGTGCCTACTTCTCCTACCATAGCCACCCCACTTCTATCTACTTTGCTCACTCCCTATATTAGTCAGGCAAAGGGTTGCTGATGCAAAATACCAGAAATTGGTTGGGTTTTATAGAGGGTATTTATTTGGGGTAGGAGCTTACAGATACCAGGCCATGAAACATAAGTTACTTCCCTCACCAAAGTCTCTTTCCACGTGTTGCAGCAAGATGGCTGTCAACGTCTGCCAGAATTCAGGCTTCCAGGGTTCTTCTCTTTCCGGTCCTGCTTCTCTCTGGACTCAGGTTCTCTGTTTTCTCCACAAGGTCAGCTGTAGACTATCAGGCAAATGGCTCTGTCACTCTCCCAGGGCTTCTGCTGTGTCTAAGGGGCCATCTCTCTTCCTCTGTGTTCTTCTCCAGGCTCAAGCCTTCTCTTCGCAGGCCTTGCTTCTCTTTTCTCTGTGTGCTGACTTCCCAGGGCTCCAGCTTAAGGCTTCAGCATCAAACTCCAACATCAAAACTCCAACATCAAAAAAACCCCCAACTCTGTCCTTTGCCATGCCTTTAATCTGTGAATCCCCACCCACCAAGGGGTGGGGACTCAATGCCCTAATGACGTGGCCCAATTAAAGCCCTAATCATAACTCAATCATGCTCAGGTACAGATCAGATTACAAACATAATCCAATATCTATTTTTGGAATTCATAACTATATCAAACTGCTATACTCCCTCTACTCTACAGATTCCCTAGATATAGGTGTGCCATGAACAGCTTCCCTAGACCCAACTCCTATCTTATCCAGTCCACACATTCTCCCTAGGTTACCTCAATAAGTTTCTTGACTTTGAATACAATTTGGTGTCTGAGGATTCTCAAAGCTAAATCTGCAGACTGAATCTGGTTCTGGAGATTCAGACTCATAAATCCAGCTTCCTACTTGTCATTTTCTGCATGTCTAACAGGAATTTCAAATGGAATATGGCCTAAACTGAACTCTTAACTTCACCCCAAATCCTGCTTCTCCCAGTTCCCCCTCTTTCCCATTATAAATGAGTTGCCTTCTACCCAGTGCTCTAGGGCTAAAAACAAAAAAAATTAAGTATGTCCTTGTTTCCTCTCTTTCCTTAAGCCTCACACCCAACACACTGCCAACTCCTATTTACCTTCAGAACATATGCCAAATTATTCAATGTCTACCACCTTCTCTAGCCTGAACTAGTCTGGGCTTCTGCTTCCACTCTTCACAATTTGTTTTCTACATAAGAGCCAGTGTTCTTTTATAAATATAAATTGGATAATGCCCTGCTGAAAACTCTCAAATGGCTCCCGATCTTACTTAGAATAGAATCTAAATGCTTTAACTTTAGCTTATAAAGCCAGACTTGATCACCCCTGTCTTCCTGAGACATCACCAGTTACCCCTTCATCATTTGGATCTTCCTTCATCTTCATATAAGTGGATGTTTTAGCATTTAGATCTCAGTTAAAATGGGACATGCTCAGAGAGGCCTTTCTTAACCAACTAATCTAAAATATCCATCCAGGCATTTTGAATCATACCATCCTTTTAAAATAACTGCACAGTATTTCACATTATCTAATAATTCCCAATGTTTATTTATTCTTTATGTATATGTAGATGTATATATTTCTTCCTTCATTCAAAGGAATGCTCCATGAGAGAAGGGGCCTTGCCTACTTTCTGTGCTGCTATATCTTCAGCACTTGAGACAGTGCCTGACCTAGAGAAGGAATGCAATAAAATTTCAAGTAGAGTTAGGATTGTAACATTGTCTTGATGTCTGTGTGCTGGAGATGTTTGGTTAGAACACTTTCCTAGAGCAGCAAATCAATGCATGTTAAAACAATTATCAAAAGACCACTCCTTGTACGCATCAGCACTGTGCGTGGGTCAGCTCATCACACGGGTCAGGAGGCCCTGGGTTTGAACCCTGGACTCCCATGTGGTAGGCAAACGCTCTATCTGTTGGGCCAAATCTGCTTCCCACTAAGCATTCTTGAAGTGGGAAGGTAGTTAAATTAATTTTAACTATTGCTGAATTAAACTATATTTTAGGATGATAATATTAACTATCTCTGGTTGGTCAGAAAAGGGAGAAATATAAATAATTGAAATTGAATCACTCAGCTGAGTCAATATTTTTAAGGGGGAGAAATAAACCGATGGCATTTGAGTAGCTTGGGACAGGAGCTAGTAACAAACATGTATGAGAGCAACAATAAAATCAATGGACCATCTAAGATTAAATGTGTTAAGACTTTTGGATCCAAAAATTTTAGTCACTGAAATTTTCCCCTGAGATGATTTTACTAAGCAAGAAGAGTAGCTGTTTGCCACAGAAAGCCAAAATTAAATTAAAATAAAAATATCCTCATAGTTATATAAAATATAAATTGTCTTTCTCAAAAAAACTTGCGTATGAAATAAATTCTTTAAAAATTTTGTCCTCAGCATATGATAGATCATAAATATATATTCATTACATAAATTAATTAGTGAATAAACTAAGACATCACATTGTAGCTTTGCAGCTTTCTAGTATATAAAGAATAATGGTAAGGAAGTAGAGCTCGGGATCCCAGGGGACAAATTGCATATGTGCAATTTACCAATTGTATGATGTTCAACTTATTCATGCTTCAACATTTCCTTCTGTAAAATGGACAGTTATAACTGTATGTCCACATAGGGTTGTTCTAAAGAGCCACAAATACAGCACAGTGCTAACACATAGTAAATCTTGGCAGAGGCTAGCTGTTATAATTCAGAGGTGGCAAGGGGATTTCACTCCTGAGGGACGAACTTAGCGTGGAAGTTGTTGGGAGATGGATTTTGTGTCAACATTTGGAATTATTTTTCTCCCAATTACAATCTTTCAATAATGGCATAGGGTAGTTTAAGGAAGCTTGTGAGATATTTCTGGCAAATAGTGGCTTCTAGTGATTCTTTCAAGAGATTCTTATATTAATTAGGGTTGAGAAATGTAACGTCTAAGGTCTCTACCGAATTTGAGTCTCTGTGATTATAGAATTTTAGTTTTAGAAGGATAGTCTTCCTTTTCACAGTTTTTCAATTTATAATTTTTCCCCCTCAATCAAAGAGTTTCTCCTTTCTTCAAATAATCAAAAACATCTTGACAAACAGGGGTGACTCAAATATTGCTATAATGGTGATGGCTAAGTTCCCAGGGAGAATGTAGATCAGAAGGACTCCGTCAGAGAGGAAATTCATGTTCTTCTTCTACGTCAAAAAGGATCTCTGTGTCTGAAAAGAAAAGGTTAAAATCTTTACAATAAATTATATCAAAACACTATTTCTATTTTTCTCCATCAAAACTCTTTGCCTATTTTTCTCCATCATACCTAATGCTATTTTGTTATCCTCTTAGGATTTGAAAAGATGCAGTAATATTATGCAAGTGCTCTCTTAAAATTAAAATTAACCCAAGATGACACTGCTGCTCAGTTGCTCGATCCTCAGTTCATAATATAAAACAGCAAGATGAGAAATCTACATAGAAAATTTGATTCTATTTATTCAGAAATTGTAAAGTAGCCTCATGCTATTATATTTGTCATTGTTAATTTAAGAAGTGATTTGAAAATGTTACTTATTTGCTTTTGTGCTTTCTATTATCTGAAGAAAAATAGTGCATTCTACATTTTGTGCAAACTTTATTAATTTTTTGCTATTTTTATAAGGCAATTTATAATAATGCTTAGATCTTTGTTCCTCATATCATAATTATTTGGGTAGACTCTCAGGGGTACAAGTTTGTAAGTCTCCCACCCTCTCTTCCTTCCCTTACAACACCAGCAATTTTTTAAAAATTGGGGGGTGGGGCTCAGGAATCTGTGTAACTAATCTTAGAGGCTATGAAGGAACTTGATGAATATTTATAAGATCTATTAAAAAGTCTTTAAATAAGAATTATTTATTAGAAATGAAAATGTAAATTATATAATAACTAAAGGTAAAATCCTTAAAGCAGACGTTACATCCACACTTGCATTAGCTTATTTATTTTTTTGTTTAAGCAAATATGTAATAGAAATCAACTATGCCAGACACTCTGCTAGGTGCTCCCTGAACCTCATTTCCTCATAAAATGAAAAAATCTACATCATAGAATTGTTGTATGGGTTAATGAGATAATTCATGTAAAGTGTTCAGGAAAGTGATAGCAGTCAAGAAATGTTAGTGATCATTACTATCAACATCATTATTATGTCATTGACTTTTATTATGATGATTGGTAATTAGAGTTTTATTTGCTTTTCTTTTTAGTCTGGCCTTGCAAGCAGAAGTTAGTAAAAACTGACTTTAAATTTTCTAGTTAATCTACCTATTTACCTAACTACATAATAATACTAGCAGATATATATTGAACACTTGCAGTCGTAATCTCATTAGCAAAATATGGGCCTAAAATATCTTTAAGGCTTCTGGGATATAGAAAGTTAATATATATATATATAATATATATATATAAACCAGCTAATAGATATGCTGTATACCAGGTTTTGTTTTGTTTTTGTTTTTGTTTTTGCAATGTTTTCATGTAGTAGTTCACAATGACCTTGTGAAGCAGGTTCTGGGTTTATTCCATTTTAAGAGTGAAGAAACTGAGGAATAGTGATGGTAAGAAGTGTGAATGAGGTCACATGACTTGTAGGTGCTAGAGTTGGAATTTGAACCTAAGCAGTTGACTCCAACAGATTTATTTAAAACAAACTACATTATTATCCACAAGTTGTTATATGTCCAGGGTTCTTGTGAATGTAGTTTTAAATTTTTCATAAGTATATGGTATTCTCTGTTGCCTTTTCCAGAGAGTTACTTATAATGTTCTTCATATTCCTGTCTTCTAATTTTAATATTCAGAAGTACAAGGACAGTAAGGTCTGCCTTTCTCACCATTGTATTTTCTGTGCTTGTGACAGGGCCTGGAAAATGCCAGGTATTTTTTTTATTAATATTTATTAGACAAAGTAGTGAAATTATTTGCTATGAAGAAAAGAAAATCTGACCAACCTATGATAATGTAATAAAAACTGTTGATTCATATTTATTTTACCTCGATCTCATTTTCAAACCTCTGTCTATTCTTAAAAATACTCTATATTGTCAAGCTCAGACTTTGCCTAGTTCCTTCAGCTGCTCATTGTCATTGTGCATGTTGTAAAAAATCTTTCCATTGTGCTTGTGAAACTAAAAAAGCTACCGCACAGGCATATATTTTTCCAATTCAAATTCCATAGATGCCAAGCCTATTTTCAGCAGCATTTAGCCTTACCCCAATATCTAGGGTTTTGGCTCAATCATCTCATATTAACTACAGATGTGGGGTTTTTTTAATAGCAATTTTAACTAAAAACAAAATAGTAATATGCTTCCCAATTATTTTGCTTTTGCCAACAGTTAGCTGTCAAACTAGTAAAGATTTTGAGCTTATCACAGGTTACTCCATTTTGAGGTTTAAAGTTTCTTTGTAAAGGGATGTTATTGGGTAAAAGTAAATATAACTTAATTCTGAATATGCTAATTAGTTGTTGCTTTTTACATATTGCCATATGTGCTGAATGCCTATCAAAAATATTACACCCTTTCTTATACTTGAGAGCTCTCTGATCATCCTAAACTTGTGATGGGGCATATTGAACATCATGGGAATAATATACCCTTTCTTAGAAAACTCACAGTACTTGCACCCTGGATATTTTGTCACTAAGGATTCCAGCAAGAAACGGGTGCCTCAACCTCAAAATGGATAGTTGAAGAGAGTGTAATAAATCATTTATAAAATGTTGAAAGGATTAACAGAAACTAACAGATCATGAAAGCACCCTGAGGCTTAATAAGGGGGGAAATCAAAACTACCCTTAGTTTTACTGGAACCTGAGGAAATCTGCACCTTCAGGAAAGCCAACTTGTAGGAGATGTGCTTAAAATAGCCAAACCAATAAATAAATAAATCTCTTGACTTCTCTCTTTTGTCTTCTTCTTCGAATCTTCTTCGAATTCGAATCTGAAGTCAAAGACAAGAGAGTCTGTTTCAAGCAATTCATAGATGTTAATCTACTGGGGATACAGAACAAGTAGAATGGTAGAGAGAACACCTGGAGGGGCAAATAGAAAATATCCAGCACAGATACTGTTTTAGCTACCTAGACTCCTTGTAGCAGTTTGATATAGTTATGAATTCCAAAAATACATATTGGATTATGTTTGTAATCTGGTCTGTGCCTGGGCATGATTAAATTATAATTAGGGCTTTGATTGGGCCACATCAGTAGGGTGTTGAGTCCCTACCCTTTGGTGGATGGGGATTCACAGATAAAAGGCATGGCAAAGGACAGAGTTAGGGGTTTTTGATGTTGGAGTTTTGATGTTGGAGTTTGATGCTGAAGCCTTACGCTGGAGCCCCAGGAAGTAAGCAGCAGAGGAATGAGAATAAGCCCCAGGGAAAGAGGAACCCTGAACCCAGAAAGAAGCAAGACCCTGGAAGGGAGGAATCCAAGAAACCTGAACCCTCACAGACATCGGTAGCCATCTTGCTCTAACACATGAAAATAGACTTTGGTGAGGGAAGTAACTTATGCTTTATGGCCTGGTATCTGTAAGCTCCTACCCCAAAGAAAGAGCCTTTATAAAATCCAACCAATTTCTGGTATTTTGCATCATCACTTCTTTGGCTGAATAATACACTCCTCAAAGCAGATAACATGAAATGTGTTGGCTTTAACATTAAGATTTTTTTTAAGAAATTACTTTTTATTTATTTCTCTCCTCTTCTCCTCCCCTGTCCCCAGCTGTCTGCTCTCTGTGTCCATTCACTGTGTGTTCTTCTGTGACCTCCTCTATCCTTATCAGCAGCACCGGGAATCTGTATTTCTTTTTGTTGTGTCATCTTGCTGTGTCAGCTCTCCGTGTGTGCAGTGCCATTCCTGGGTAGGCTGCACTTTCTTTCGTGCTGGGCAGCTCTCCTTATAGGGTGCGGGGTATACCCCTGCGTAGCAGGGCACTTCTTGCGTGCATCAGCACTACTCATGGACCAGCTCCGCATGGGTCAAGTTGGTCTGAGGTTTGAACCACGGACCTCCCATGTGGTAGGCAGATGCCCTATCCATTTGGCCAAGTCTGCTTCCCAACAATAGGAATTTATTTTCTTATAAGCTTACAGTTTTGAGGCTGAGAAAAATGTTCGAATCAAGGTATCATCAAGGTAATGCTTCCTTCCCAAAGACTGACTGCTGGAGATCCTTGGCTCCTCTGCCACATGACAAGGCACATGGCAGCATCTGCTGGTATCTCCCTTCTCCTCTGGGTTTCTTTGTTTTCTGCTTCTTGCTTGCATGGCCTTTTGTCTCTTTGTCTGAATTACATTCTTTCATAAAGGCCTCTGGTAACAGGATTAAGATCCACCCTGAACCATGTCTTGACTTAAGTAACCTCATCAAAAGGTCCTACCTACACCCAAGGAATGGATTTGCTTTAAGAATTTGATTTTCTGAGGTACATACAGTTCTAAACCACCAATTACTAACATAAATTAAAAAATATTGCAGGGCTTTGGCTTAAGTACATGAGCCTTGTAGAGCTTAAGTCTTCCTGATCCCCTATATCTAACAAGAGGCATCACATTTCTTCTAGATAGATAGTGGAGAAAAATTGAATTTGTCTTTGACTCTTCCTTCACCTTCATTCTCTTTATTTAAGCTATAACCAGATTCTTTGCACATATCTTAAAAAGCACATCTCTAATAATGCATCTTTAATGCAAATTTACTGCCAATTATTCTGTGTAGGTCTTGAGTTTGTCACCTTATGTCAAGGTTATTATTGCTCATGGTAGCAAATTGCTAAAAGGTTGGTATTCCTGCATCTCTATTTACTTTGCTGAAGATCTTACTCTATTAGCATTTGCTATGGATACCCAGTGTAGCATCCTCTGCCTGGGTGTCACAGTTTGCCTGAGCTGCTAGCACAAATCCCAAATTTTTACTTTAACAGTAAAAATCTGTTGACTTGTGAAGTCCAGTGTGAAGATATTTGCAAGCCTTGCTATCTCCCCAAAGACTAGCATTCTGGTGATGACTAGTCACAGTCTTCACAGTTCCTTGGCTTGCATCTCTGCTTCAGGCCACATGGCGAGGTCCTTGCCTCTCTGATTACTGTGACTTCAGGTCTTCTTTATAAGGCCTCCAGTAATCCAGACTGAGACCCACCCTCCTTCAATCAGGCCACACCTAAAAAAAAAAAAAAAAATCTAAAGAGAGCCTATTTACAATGGGTTCTCACCACAGACATGCAGATTAAGATTAAGATTTTGTATAAATAGGATACGTAGTTCAAGCCACCACATAACATACCCTCCACATAACCAACACAACCTATTTATTCCTCTACATGAATCTTCTCCTTATTCTAATGTGCTTTTTACATATGGTTTTAATTCTGCTTGTGGTGATATCATTTCCTCCATTTTGGAAGACTATCACAGCTCTCTAAATCTTAAACCCTATTTCTTTTTAAAAAACATTTTCTTCATAATTATCTTTTCTATCTAATCAGACCACCCTCATGACTCTCTCATCTTAAACCTTTACTACATTTGATTTCTTTTTGACCTACTTTGGCACTTACTTGTCCTCTAGTTCTGTGACTGTGTAGCTGTTGCTGTGCTGAGTAAGAGTTCTCTCCACCCCACCCCACACACCAACGATTCTAGAAATAACATCTGACATATGATAGTCTCTTAATAAATTACCTTTCAATTAGACTGGGCACTTAAGTTCTACTTACTTATTAGTTGGGTGCTTGTATGTTTGGGCTAATTTAGAGCAACTTAGGAAGAATTAACTAAATCCACACAAACCTAGTACATGCATATTGACTACTAACTCCTCAATTAGGTATTTGTCCTAAGGGAATAAATTAGGGAGCAATTCAAAGATTTATGGATGGGTATTCATTAAAAGGTTCTTATAGGAACACTTACATAAAAGCATAGGCAATTTATAACAATAGAGGATGTTAAAGTATGTATATTTAGACAAGTATATAATATTCAACTTTTTAAAATGATTTTGATTATTATATTGGTGTAATAAAGTACATTACTTTTAAGTTTTAATGCAGTTTATAAATGAGCATTTATTTCAATTACTTGTGAGTTTTTTTCTAAAAATGAGTATATTTTTATACACACATATACATAAATACATGAAGATATGGGAAGAGGTATATGGTGTTAATTTTGGTCATCTATGGTGGAAAGATTATAGATATTTTTATTCATCTGAATTTCCTAGCAATAAAAATGTTGCTGAATAATTTGAAAATTACTATGGCAATAAAGGCACTTCCTTTTGCTATGTACTTTAACCATATGGTTTCTATACAATGTAATTAAGTTAACTTTTTCAATTGAATGATTTTAATTTTACTCACTGAATGATTTAGTGAATTATCCACAGTAAATTTTTATCAGTGACATTATAGCTTATCCTAAACATTATCTACTGATATTTAAACTATTATTTGTGCAGCGCAATTAGTTTGGAAAACTGCCAAAATGTAAAACCCTTATAAAGTCAAATTTGAAAATGAAAAGCTTCAGTAGGAAGTAGTTATTTATATATTTATATAAAAAAAAAAGAAACAGTAAAATATAGTATTACCCTGATTCTTTCCATTACCATAATTACCAAGTGAGGCATGCTAATATTTCATGGATGTGTTTATTTATGCAGGCAGTGGCTTGGAATTGACTTATGTGGTACACAAACAGTTTTAGAACCCAAGTAGAGGCTGAAGATATAGAATTAAACAGGGGGCATACATGTACACATACATATAGGCATGCATATACTTATCCGGAAGGTTAAACGCTATGTTCTAAAACTAAGGTAAACAACAGATTGAATTAAATCACTACATAATTTCAGTAAGTAAAATAAACTCATGTAATTGAAATAACTCATTATAGCACCTTGAATAGCAACTGTATAAATTAAACTGATATCTAAAAGAAAGGTCTTAATTTTAATGGATACCTTCAAAGTATTTATTGAGTCTTAAAAGTGACCCATAGGCCAGAAGACACTATAAGTTATGAGAAGTAGAAAATTTACTTTCTGGAGGAAGAAAACAAAGGCAGTACATCAGACATCTCAAATTATAAGATATGGAGGAGAGAAACACTTCTAACCTACAATTCCTTGATTTTAGTTAAAGAGTATTGTGCTTTATCACTCTAAGCCCAGAAGGAGGAATGGAGTAGATGACTATAATTTTCTGTGCCAAATAAGGTAGGATGAAAGTTGAGTAGAATACAATTTTTGGTCAATATTGTGTCAAGTTGGGTAAAATGGACACTATGATGTAGTGGACAAGACCATAGTCTTTTTTTTTTTTTAAGATTTATTTATTTCTACCCCCTCCCTCCATTGTCTGTTCTCTGTGTCCATTCGCTGTGTGTTCTTCTGTATCTGCTTGTATTCTCTGGGGGCCAATCCTGTGACCTTCCAGACTGCTGCTGCATCTCTCATTGTCTCTCTTTTTTATTCTTTTTGTTGCATCATCTTGCTGCACCAGTTCTCCATGTGGGCCAGCACTCCTACAGGGCAGCACTCTATGGGCCAGCACTCCACATGGGTCAGCTTGCCATACAGGCCAGCTTGCCTTCACTAGGAGGCCCTGGACCTCCTATATGGTAGACAGGAGCCCAATTGCTTGAGCCACATCTGTTTCCCAAGACCATAGGTTTTTAATCTATCTTGCCTGGTTTTGAATATTGGCTTTACTGCATTAACAGTTCATTCACCCAACAATACACTTTTTAGCATTTACTATAGTCCAGCTAAAAGTGTAGGCATTGGTGATAAATTAGGAAGAAAAATACATATTAACCTAGCTCCCTTACAGTTTAATGAAGGAGATAGGCATTAATAAGATAATCTTACAAATAACATAATTACAAACAGTGGTGAATCTATCCAGGAAAAATACAGGAAACTATGCAAATATATTTTAGATATAGTTGATCTAAGAAATAAGTAGAAATTAATCTGGGAAATAAGGTAGTCCTAAATTAGATGGGAGCATGATGTCATTTATAGAAGGGCAGTTGGCTGGATCATAAAAGTGAGTATAAGAGTGGGAAAATTAGCTTAGAGACCACTCACAATTTTATCCTAGGACAAGTAAAAGCTATTGAAGGTTTTTAAGCAGGAATGTTACAAGATCATATTTCTGTTTCTAAAGATCACTGTGGCTATATTACGAAAAAATTTGGTTGAAAGCTGGAGAAGTATTGTGGAGAATTCAATGAAGAGTGTTTCAAATATTCCAAATGATATAGGGAGTAGGGGTAGTAGAAATAAGAGAAGTGTAGATCTGAGGGTTACTTATGAGGCACTATGTTGGCTGTGGATCTAAAGTAAGAATAAAGATTATCAAAAATGAATTTTACATTTTCTCCTTTGCAACTGTTTAGAACAGGGTACTGAACTGGGAATACATAAAGAGGACCAAATTTACTTGCATTTTAACTTGGACAAATTGAGATTAAGGTGTTTATCTTTGTGGAAATGTCAAATATATTCTTGGATATAAAGGTCTGAAGCTCAGAGATCAATTCTGAGTTAGAAACATAAATCTGATACTCAATGGCTTATAACTTAATATAAGTCATAAGAAAAAGCCAGAAAGGAAAGAATACTTAGATAATGTTTTGAAAACTTTAATATTTAAAGGCCAGTTTGAGAAGGAAGAGTCAGCAAAAGAGAGTGAGCCAATGGAGAAGGAAGGGGGAAACCTAGAGAAAATTAAGATACCAAGGAAAGACTTCAAGAAAGAGTGCTTCAAGAAAGAGTGGCCAGTAGTGTTGAATGCTGCTGGGAAGTCAAACTAATTGAGGAGTGAAAATTGTCAAGGATGAATTTTGTGAGATTAATTCAAGTGAAAATATGTGTACACACCCACGTTCCAGTCTGCAGTGTACATATGAAGAAATAGATTCAGTGTAAACTACCCTTAACTGGGCCAGGAGAAAGATATAGTGATAACCAGAGGGGAAGTGGAGTCATGATGATTATTTAAATGGAATAGAAGTTGGAGGTACTGGGAAATTGAACCCAGGACCTCACAAACGTGAAGCAGGTGCTCAACCACTGAGCTACACCTGCTTTGTGGGACAGACTTTAAAGTATGTCTAATTACTAATAAGAGTGATCAGTAAAGAGGAAAATCTAACAGATGAGAGAGAGGAGGGATAATTGAGAGAAGGCCTATTGCAACTTTGGCTAAGTTATTTTAATGTCTCTGTCTTGATTTCACAGCAATAAAATTAGGAAAATGAAGCCTACTTCATAAGATGTTGGTAGAATGCTCATTAAAATTTCTGGTATGCAAAAAGCATTTAATAAATTGGTGCTTAAAATTAATCTATCACCCAGCTCAATCTCATGCATATTAGATGCTCAACAAATATGTTTTTAAATGTTATATGTATACAATTCTGTTACATGATTTCTGGTTAGTTAGGGATATAGAAGAGTCTAATGCATATTACTATATTCTGGATTACAGATGTGCCTCAGATATTCGATGATGATGGTGATGATGATATGTTTTCTATCTGATTATGTTGATAGTTTGGGTATTTGTGTTCACAGGGTACAATTTTTCTGCCTGGAAATAAAGTCTTTGAACATCCCTGCAATGAAGAGAATCCAGGGAAATTCCTTTTTGAAGTAGCTCCAGGTAGGCTATTTTTTTTATGGTATTATTCAATTATTGCCATTCCAAGTTGGTAAAGGCAAAGACTGCTTACAGAGGCTTTATTCTCCTTGAGTAGGGGTTGACAATATTGATTAGAAGAGACAAGCCTCAAATTTGGTTAGTATTCATGCAAATAATGATGCCCATGTTTGTACAATGGTACAAATTAATGCACACACACACAAGTGCACTTTGCAACATGACTATTGAATTTCTATCTGCCCATGAGATTCCAAAGTTGACCAGAAGTCATGACCTTGAACTTACAAGGCAATAATGAACAAAATTTGATTTTGCAGTGCTTTTGTGGTATGAAACTTGACAAGTTTTACAGGTAGAATGCTATGCCCAACTGATTCATGGCCACATTCTCTTTGGCTCTCAAAAGAGCATTTGCTATAAAAACAAGACAGAACAAAAAACTCCCTAAATGACTAAGTATTACAGTTCTATACCTCAGTTTTCCTCCCAACCAGCCTCTTCCGTATGTTTAGCTTGCAGGATTGAGGACATCTCTGCCAAATCATAAAATCCTGCAGGTAAAGTTATTCCTTACCAGTTCATTTTTTTTTTTGGTCATCGGAACCTATCCCTTTCAGTGTACCCGATCTCCACTTACATATTTGACTTACCCAAGAACAATGGTTTCAAGGACAAGCTCTACTTCTTTGGTCAATTCTTTAGCTTTCCTTTATCCTTTGATGAAAGAAAAGGGTAGCTAGGAATGTGGCCGATTTAGTTTATGTTATATTGATATTGATTTAACCATAATTTTGGGTGGGTTTGAATTTATTTGGAGGAGTAATATGTAATATCAATGAGTAATATCAGTAATCCTGGTACAAAAGCAGTTGATAAAACATTTTCCCCTGGTTTATAACTGCTAAGAATCGAAGAGTGAAGATCTATTTTGCCCTTCAACAAAAACAGCTGTTGCACCAAGTTCCTCTGGCTCACAAAGGAATCCATGACTAAATGTCAATTAATACAGCTGAAGTGCAGAAAGCTTTGTCAGATGCACTGTGTTATATGTTCCCCCCAGGGAGAACATATTGTAAGAAACCTGAATCTTGTTTATCCTATTAAAATCCTCTTATTCTAACTTCTTAGTGGAATACCCTGTATGGAATAAGATTCCAGATGTTGCAGACTTTGAAGTGTCAGTAAAGGAAATTTCTTTCCCTATTTATTTCCAAACAAAGTGCTTTTTGACTTTTAAATGACCATGCTATAAATCATAGGGCTTTGGCCTTTACGACCAGTAATACTAGAGGTCTGCTTTCCCATTCAGTCTTCTAGCTGGGTGGAAGTCTTATCTTTTGATGAGGATGTTGCAATATATCATAGACAGATATTCTCAAGATTGTTCTAGAGAAGACTGTGTCTTTGAGTCCAGAAAGTCCTGTATAAAATCTCCTCTCCAAGATTGTTGTTTTAGGACATGTGCTTCACATGCATAGTAGTGCATATGAATTAATGGTTTTTGATAAACAAACCTAAGAAGTGTAAGACTGTGTGATGTGAAATCTCAAGGTTGTCCTTCCACAATAAAATTGCTTAATGAAAGTCAGTCTTGCTCCTGCAATTTTGATGCTAAAAATAGTATGCCCATAGTTCATTTGAAAAGATGTTCCCTGAGTTATTAACACAATAGACTGTAGCTTCTAAGTATGGTTATATATCTCTGAATTGTCTTATGGAGTGAAAAGAGAATTGTGCCAAATGTTTCTTTGAATAGAAAATTGGAAACGAGCTATGGCAATGTTATCAATACAGAACCTACATCATTAATCTTGGTCATCAGAGGTTTATTCATGTGCTGTGACATTTTAGCAGTATTTCCAAGCAAATGCCTCTGTACTTGTATGAGAATGTGGGTATCTGTATCACATGCTTTTGATTAACTTTTGCAAAATCAAGATCGTCTAGGGATAGCATAACACTTGACTTATTTTTGCAAATGGGAATAATGAGAATATTTTCTAACTTTCTAAATCGTGATATAGTTTGACATTGGGAATGACTCTTTTAACTGGCAACAGAGTACTTTGACTTGTCAGAAAGTCTAGGAGGCAGGAAGGAATGCAGAAATGTGGTCAGTGTCTTTGTACAGTGTCTGCCTCAGATCACGCACTGCACGCAGCAGTCCCAAGTAACACATATAATGCCTTTCTCCATGGAACTCTCTGGATCACCACTTTTGAAAACCTATCCTACAAATGATGCTTATAGAGCCAATGCTTTTCTACATATCAAGTCCAACTACCTAAGGTATATAAAGTAATAGGAAAGAATTAAGTCCCTTCACCCCACTTTCCCGTAATGAGTTCCGACAAAACTGACGAAAGCATCCAGTAAGCTCTTTATCATGTTTTCTAATACTATATATACACATGCACAAACATTTGTGTAGTGTGTACATATACTTACAGTTTACCTGCATATGTGCCATGTGCTATATATATTTATAATTTATCTATAAATGCTACATAGGTAGGGGTTTTTTGCTTTGTTTTGTTCTTGTTTTTATCTTAGTCCAAAATATCCTATGAAACTAAGAAATAATTATGTGCAAATACAACAGAAAACAAGATTTTCAACAGAACTGAAGGTCTTTAGTCTTTGTATATTACTTATTTGCTTTTGTTTTATGTATTATATTTCTGTGCAGGTCTTAGGCTTTTATAAAACCTATTGGGAAAAAAAGTTTCATAATTTAGACTTAATTTCTTATTTCATGTAGACTTATTATGCCAGAAAGAAATTGATTATGTCTCCAAATAATGCCATGATTTATAACATTTCACTCCATTTTTTTCCTATTTTCCTACTTGTTAATCCAGCCAAATTGACAAATTTGAAAACTTGGCTGTCAGACATGCCAAATTTTAGACTAGAGTGAACTTTTATGGCCAAGTGCTAACTTTTTGGGAAATATGGTTGAGAGAGGAATGATGACAGAACTTTAATTTATGGTGCTTGAAGAAAATGAAATTAGTTTCCTTGCTTCTCAAAATGTAGGCTGGTGAAGTTTTCCTATGATTAAAAAAACAGAGTAATTATTGAAATAATTATGCCTTAACTTTCTTAGGAGAATATAATCTCTCAGAAGGAAAAAAGAAATACCTTGAGTCAGAGATAGATAAGATAGGCCAAAAGAGACAAAGGAGAATGTACTTTAAAAAGTTAGAAGCTACATCTTACTTGCTCATTTCTGTAACCCTAGCACCTTGCACAGTATGACACAGGATGCTGAATAAATATTTATTGAATACTGAAGTACATTACTGAAGTATATGTTTATGGAGGACTCTCAATCATATGAAGTGGTTTTATTATTGTTAGTAACTGCCCCCAAAATTGCTAAGTTAAACTATTTCCCGCTAGGTAAGAGCTTTCCTTTCCCTAGTGCAGCAAAGACCTGTCTGTGACCCTAGTGGATGAAGTAGAAGGGAAGCTCATCACATAATTCCTTTCCCACTTCTCTGCCTTCCCCTCTGGTGATAAGACCGAGAGAAGGGAAGAAAGAGAGCAGAGAACCTTCTTCATGGACACTACCTCTGAGTAGTCCCTTAACACTGACTGGTTGTTCCATTCTTCTCCAAATGCTAGCTCTTTCAAGGAGTACTTTTGAGGATTTTTCAATGCCCCACCTTGTGGATGGTCCTGCTGGGTGGAAACCAAAGAAAGGGCTCAAAGACCAACTTCTTTCTTTGTGCCTGTTTAGCTACCAGGAAACTCATGTATCCCTACCTGCCAAATTAAGGTAATACAGGTTGTTTCATTTCTCTTTTCCTCAACCTTGCATCTTGTTCCATTATTCATGGAATTTCAGCTTTAGCACCCAACAGATTCAGTGGCTTACAAGTTTCAGGGGAAACTTCACATGTACCCAGCTTAGAAGAGGGATGAATGACAGTTCTAACACATGCCAAAATGTACTAGCAACTCGGGCATTCTTGCCTTTTTTGGTGGTTGAGACAAATCCTTGCCCTCCAAAAAATAGTCTTTATCTTGAAAACTTTTCTCCTCATGACACTTCCTCTTTTCTAGCGTTCTCCTTTCAAGAGTCAGAGAATTGGGGTTTGGTTTCCTTCTCTGAAATGTTTTCTCAGGAGGCTCTGCGAGGAAGTGTCTGGACGCAACTTTCCCTGGGGTTGCCTTGT
Organism: Dasypus novemcinctus; assembly: GCF_030445035.2. Lineage (NCBI taxonomy): Eukaryota > Metazoa > Chordata > Mammalia > Cingulata > Dasypodidae > Dasypus > Dasypus novemcinctus. The sequence continues at coordinate 118,112,811 of NC_080673.1, read as the reverse complement.
GAGAATGCGGGGTTTTAGCACTTTTTCTTCAGATTTGGTCCTAACAGCAATTCCGAGATGAAGAGAATACATTCTATCTATATTTATCTATAGTTACAGATTGGATTCAGAGGAAACCACTCTAATGGAGAATTATATGTAGAATGCTTTTTGGGGAGTTCTCTATATCAATCTGTATCCCAGACATATTCCAGGCTCTTTATGTGTATTTTTTCATTTCATCCTTGCTACAACCTTACAAGACTGGCACTATTATTATCTCTACTTCAGAGATGGAGAAACTGAGGCACAGAGAAATAATTTGATCAAGGTCAAACAGCTAACACCAGCTAGTGATTTTATCTGTGTGTGTGTGTGTGTGTGTGTGTGTGTGTGTAATTATACATCACTGATTTATAGGTGAAGTTCCAGGGGGTCTAAAATGAAATAATTACTGAAAAATAAGAGATATTAGAACTAGTTTCTAAACTATGAACATGTGAAGTTATTCATTTAACTGAAATGGGCATACTTGCATTTCATCTCAGCACATTCATGAAATCTAAGAGCTTTAGCACTTGAAGTGAGTAGGCATTTTCATTTATTAGCAACTATTCATATGTTTAAGCTCATAAAAATAGACAACAAGTAAGGATGCCCACATATACTTCTCTTGAAAATAAGTTCTAAGACCACAAATACACTATCATGACATGGTGGAAAGAAAAACTTGCTTGCTTGCATTGACCTTGCTTATATGTGGGTAATTGTAGTAAATGAAGAATTTGCATCTGTATTGCTTTTACTACAGAAAACTATTACATTCCAGAGTCCAGTTCTCTTTATTACAGAACCCATGTTGCTGGATTCATTCTCAGCTTCTTTACAAACTTACTGTATACATTGGCCAAGCTACCAGTCACTGTCTATCTACCAACAGGCACAGCTGATACTAACGTGTGCCAGAAATCAGTCCCCTAATCTGAATATGCAGTCACTGAGAAAATATCCATTATTTATTAGCCAGCCAAAGGAGTGCTGAGGCAAAATACCAGAAATTGGTTGTTTTTATAAAGGGTATTTATTTGGGGTAGGAGCTTACAGATATCAGTCCATAAAGCATAAGTTACTTCCCTCACCAAAGTCTGTTTTCACGTGTTAGAGCAAGATGGTTGTCAACGTCTGTGAGGGTTCAAGCTTCCTGGGTTCCTCTGGGCTCAGCTCCTCTGTTTTCTCCACAAGATCAGCTGTAGACTATGAGGCTCTCTAGGCTTTGCCTCTCTCCACAAGGTCAGCTGTAGACTATCAGCGAACAACTCTCTCTCTCCCTGGGGCTTCAGCTTCAGCATCAAACTCCAACATCAAAACTCCAACATTGAAAGTCCCCAACTCTGTCCTTTGCCATGCCTTTTATCTGTGAGTCTCCATCCACCAAAGGGTGGGGAATCAGCACCCTATTGGCACAAGAGGTTTACATAATTACTTAATCAAGTAAACCTATGAATCCAATATAATCTAATAAGCTCAGAGGAGATCAGTTTACAAACATAATCCAATATTTCTTTTTGGAAATCATCAATAATATCAAACTGCTGCAGATTCCAATGGCAATTGTCAGTATTCCTAACCTACTAAAGTCCCACCTTGACTCAGGGCCCTAAATCAATACATTGAACTTAGAGGTTTTCTTATCTTCTTCTTTGCTCCTGAGGTAAACACAGAAAAAAAAAAGGGGGGGGGGGGATGAGAAATGAATGGTAGCTATGGAAACAAAAGGGAAAAGGAGAAATTGAAGAGTAATTTAAAGTAATTTTCATCAACCTAGAAACAAAAAGAAATTAAAGTCCTTCAAAAAACAACGAGGAGCTTTGCACAGTGGCAGTATTGTAGCCAGTGAGGTTTATCCGAGGCGCAATTATTGCTATTTGAAAACTTTTCCCAGTAACCCACCATGACGACTTGAAATAAAGTCATCACTGGCAAATTTTGACAGTCTCTATGGAGAATGAATTTTAAGAAAAACAATGACAAACAAGGATAAACAAAATGAGATGTATATATACGATTGAATACTATGTATAAGCATAGTTTTTGATTGTGTAATCCTGCAGGCCTATTTCATGAATTTAAAAAGAACAATTCCTGTATAGTACATTTCATGGTTCTGGAGTATGTAAAATTTTTAATTTACCTAAAGTCGAACCTACTTAGATGGTCAGTGTAGATGCAGTATATCATAAGCCAACTGAAAAATAGATCTGAGAAATATTAATGTCTCTGAAAAACTAAAATGCTTGGCTTTGAGTTTTTAAAATAATCACATAACCACAGCAATGAAATTTTACCAGCCCTGGACTGTATGTGCCACTCCTTCTGGGGTCAGCAAATGACATTAGTAGATATGTTAATTCATTTTAATTTTAAAATGTAAGCTAGTATTTGGCATCCATTTATATGAAAATGTAGGGATGTTTTAATAATGTTTTAACATAAAATTCGGTCATTTTCTTGATCATCAGTTAAATATGCTGATAAGGAATTTAACTTTACAACACTCCCTTTATCTTAACTTTTTAATCTTTTTCGGTGAATACTATAAGTTAAATCTATGTAATTATATTTGTTATCCCAAAGGCAACTGTGACAATCTCGTTTTGTCTGCCTAAGTCTGTGGGCAGTCCTGAAGCTTGTAATTTTTTTGCTTAGTAGTTTTAATGTGTGCAAATCATTTAGAGAATGTGAGTAGGAGTTGTTTATAGTATGAAACCATGATTCTATGAACACAACTACTTCTGAACATGAATTAAATAAATGCACTAGTGAAAATCAGCATGTTTTAGCAACTATGTATTCTTTTATTTAAAAAAAATCTGGAATATTTGTTTCAAAATTCCCTTCCTACTTAAAATGCTTTAAAATATATACTTGAAAGAAGTTATTAAAATGGCACAAAGGGCGCTTAAAAATATTTTTAATCCCTTGAAATTCTGGATAATGCCATTTCAATCCAAAGGCACTTGGGTTATTCATGAACTGAGTCAAAGAATGATCTTAAGATCATGCTTATGAGAAGTGTCTTTTTGAGAAGTATTCTCTTACAGCGTTTGTGGACATGTTGATTCACCCACCTTCTTTATATGCTAGACCAGAGATCAGCAAACTTTTCCTGTAGAGGGTCAGATAATAAATACTAATGCAAAGTCACAAGATCTCTGTCTCAAGCACTCAACTCTGCCCTTGTAACATACACAAATAGTTATAGCTGTGTTCCAATAAAACTTTATGTACACTGGAATTTCAATATTATTGAATATATAATATATAATTTTCACACATCAAGAAATATTGTTCTTTTTTAATGTTTTTCCAGTCATTTTAAAATGTAAAAAATAAATAGCAGGCTAAATTTGGCCCATGGTTTCTAGTTGCCAGCCCCTGTGCTAGATTAAAAAAAAAAAAAAAAACTACTAAGAGGAGGCTGAAGATTCTAATATAGATCACTAATCCCCACTGGTGCCACCAGAGTCAGAATTAGAACTCTAAGACAGTCTGTCTCCCCAAGCCATGGCATCAGCCACTACTTCAAAATTATGATTCAGGAGCTATTGCCAACATACGTATTTAGAAACTCTATCCCTGAATAACACCTTATTTTCTGATCCTGATGAATGTAAAAAGCGTTAGTGACCAAATTGAAATTCTTTCCTTTAAACCTTATCTTAGCACATTTAGAACTCTAGATTCTGACCAGAGCTGAAACCTGGTGTGTGACTTTTTAAAGATATAAAGCCTGTTAATAGGAGATTGGATATGCCTAGCATGAAAACCATTACCCATACCTTGCCCAGTCTGCACAAGTTTAGAAACATATGGATATGTTCAGTGAGATGGAAGCATCCTATGCAAGATCAAATAAGCCTGAAGAAACTGTACCTTCTAAAGCTTCCTCCCTCTTCACAATGTCCGTTAGCATTTTAAAAATCTTAGCATCTCAGAAAACAACAATACTTTGTTTCATGGTAAAACAAAAAGCATCCAACTTGTTTCCTCAGGGGGTCGTTATTTCTCCCACTACTCATTTATTAACATCTCCCTGCCCCCAACCTCATCAGTTTTCCTTTAACATCAGTATGAGCTGCATACCCAAAATATTCACAGCTAAAGTTTACTGAGATATTGTCAGGCCCTATACTAATGTCAGGCTTTGTATATAATGGCTCACTTAATATGACTATATGTTGGGATGGATACTATTCTCCCCATTGGTAACCTGTGATCCAAAGAGGCTAAGTAAATTGTCCAAATTAACATTTCTAGTGAATACTAAAACCAGACTTTACATCATCTGAACCCACACAGATTCTTCATGATATGGCCTTCGTATACCAATAAGGATATGGATAGTTTTATTAGATAGCTCTCACAGAGGCCACATATTCAAGAGTTAAGAGAAACAAGGATGACAAGAAATTGGCCTGGTTTAAAACCAGTATATTCTACATTTTCTTCCTGTTTTCTTGGTGCTCACATTTCCTGTACTGTCTGTATTCTCTTCCTTCCCCTTTCTAATTGAAGCTCTTAAAATAAAGACAGTAACTTCTACATCTGCCTCCCTAGTACCTAGTAGAGTTGCTGTCATATAGTATATGCTCAGTGCATGTTTGCTGAATTAATACATAAATTTGACCTTAGTTTATCATCTATAGAATAATTACTTGAATTAGTCAACATTTGAAAAGTTTTTCAGCTTGGAATTTTAAAATTTGAATATAGGACATTTTCTCAATGCCTTAGAAGACTGGATATTGGAGAATTACATTACCTTCACAGATTCTACATTCTTTAACATCAGTCCTTCATTAATACAGTCAATTGTGTCTTTAATTGCTTTGATAGCAGAAACTACTTATCTACAAGTCATTTGCCATTGGGCAGGAAAAATGTAATTTTCCCCCTCATTGTTCTTTGTGACATGGTTTTAATTATATAAATTCTCAGGCTCTTTGTGTTTACCTGTCATTTTTAGCCAATAATTGAAAAAGCTTTGCAATTGAATCAAGCTAAGAAAATAGACAATAAAGAGCTAAACAAATGCCAACTGCTGTCGTTATGAATAAAATAGTTTTTCAGGCAGTTTTTCTGTAGTAGGGATTCCTTGAGCTGTATTTCGACTAGACAAAGAATCAGTTTGGGTGAGTGGATGGCTGATGGAAAAAACAACCAACAGGTTAGAAATTTTATGGCAAGGAGAAAGGGAAATCATACTTCACAAAAAAGGAATACATGTATCAGCAGAAGGAAAACAAGTATACAGCAAAACAGCTGTTGATAATTAGGATGAAAATAAACTTACAGCAAGGACAGAATGACATATTGCTAAGTCCTATGCCAACTCTCAAAAAACCAGAGAAGTCTTCTTTCCTTTTATCCTACCCCGCTTCCCTCCCCTCTCCTCCTCTTCTTTTCAAATAGAAAAAATTGAGCTGAAGTGATACTGTATGTTTTAAAAAGTGGAAACAAAATCCTAAAGACCATCTGAAGCCCATAAAACCTCCCTGGGCTTATCCCCTTCCTGTCTTCAAAATGAATGTTATCTTTGTTTGCATTTTAGTCTGTGGGTTAATTTTGGCCTTGTTCAATTTTCAAATGCTGCCTTTCTTGAAAATTTTCAATCTTCGCAGCTATATTATGAGGCCCGGAAAGACCCAGGAAGGTGTTCATTAGAAGTTCTGAGAAGTCTTGGATCCTCCACAATTTTATTGTCCTACCTGCTGAGTTCCCTACTCGTTAAGTAAGAAAATTGCCAATTTAGGTAAAATCACCTATGCTTTACAAAACCCCAATTACATTTCAGGGACTTGGTAAGTACTGTTCGCCTTAGAGATAGGAAAGTAGGAAAAGAGTAGAAACTGTCTTGTTTCACAATGCCCCCCACCCCCCCCCCAAAAAAAGTAAAGAAATGCCTTAGAGGGGAAAAAAAACAACACTGGGTGTTGATGATGAAAAAGAAAAGTATCAAAGCCTCCCTGGAGACCAATGTAGGAAATGGAGAGAGTTATGAGAGTCCTCTATCAGTGAGGTAGTCTGGTCTTTGGAATCAGGCAAGACTAGAATTAAATTCTGGCTCTATCACTCAAGCTAGTTGCTTGGATTTTGTAAGCTGCAGTTTCCTATGAAATAGAGTATCTTCCTTATAAGGTTGTGGTGAAGAATGGAAGGAGATAAATATATGAGGAGCACTCAGCACTAAGTCTGGTCCCAAGTAAGGCTTATAAAAAGTAGAACCATTTTGGACAATTGGCTGTATAATGCCATATGTTGATAAATGCTCGACTGGAAACTGAATTTTCTTAGATGGTATAATAAAGGCGGCAGAAATTTAGGAAGCAAATCGTCAATGCTGACTGGAATAATCAAGGAGGCCTTCCCAGAATCAGTGAGTCTTCAGCTAGAGTTTATGGAAAAAGGAAATAATAAGAACTCTGAGTAAGAAAGGGACATGGACAAGGGGCATGCAGTGTAATTCATGTGTGTGTGTCCTGTTGATTCAGGCTGTCCTGGAGAGGTGGCTATTTAGCGTCCCTTTGAGAGGCACAGCTCAGAAAGCCCTGATTCTTAGGGAACTTGACAGTCATTCAGATACCAAGCTGCTCACTCAGGTAAATGAGGAGGCTTTTGAAAATATACAGCGAAGCACTAATCAAATCCTTCTGTTTAAAACACAGGAGTCATAAACCTAAATTCAAATCTTTATGCTGTGTAAAACTTTACACTATCAGCTATGAATCTAATAGGCTTCACCAACTTCGGAGGACAGTCAACTAGACTGTGATTGTGAAGTGGCCTGATTTAGGGAGCCTCTGGTCATACAAAGGGATTTTTACATGAACTCTCACCAGTCGGCACTAACTTTAAAGTTACCTTATGTGTGCTGGTCACAAGAATGAGAAATCTGTAGAAAGAGTGAAAAAGGAGGTAAGACAGCCTTGTTCTTACAGAGGGTACTCTTTTTAGGGAACAAAGTCTCCCTCATGTTTATTGCTGATGAACATGAGCTCCATCCTGCTCCTTAAAGAGATAAGCAGAAATTCTGACATTGCTGTGTGTACATCATGCCACAATCCAGAGCCCCACTTACTCTTTTTTACAAGTTTTGGAAAGGCTGACTGATTTAGCAACCAAAGTATTAACTAAGAAAATGTGAAATCAAAATAGAGGCTGTCCAAAGAACAAATATTTTAAATCTAGCCTTCCTGCCCTGCAAATCAACCTTGGGTTTTAAATTCTCCTTGATTTTCTTCCTCGTTTTTTGTTTTGGTTTGGTTTGTCTTATTTTTTAACACTTTGCCTAAAGATAATAGACTGGGCATCCAGCCTCAGTGTTATTCTTATGTCTTTGTTTTGTTTTTCACTTTTCCCTTTTAAGCGAGGGCTAATTTTTATTGGGGAATAACTCCTTTTTAAAAGTAGTGCACTAACAGATTCAACTATACTTCAATGTATCTAGCCAGAGGCAGAAAGCCAAAGGAAATTCTTGATATATCTTATTCCATTGCCCAAACCTTCTGCAATGACTTATCAACTTTATCATTCAGGGTACAGAGGAACAAGAAGTGTCAAGCAGGCAATTAAGGCTTCGGGAAAACAATTAGTGCAGGGGCATGGCAAGATGTAAGGTTCATTTCTTCAGGATTGCATTGCCCTTCTCAGGATTCATTATTTCCTATGTGTCACTTGCTTACAGGAATCACAGGGAAGATAATGGCAGAACTATGCCTGGCAGCTATTTGGCTCTAATCTAAGGGTTGTGATTTGTCAAAATGTGTTCTTTGATTGAAAGACAAATAACTTTCCCAATATGGAGAGGACTAGTGCAAATCAATTGTCATTTGAATAGTTGATTTAGTTTGCATTTTATTTTATTTTAAGATTTTATTTTATTTTTAAAGAAGCTTTAGATTACATAAATGTTACATCAAAAAATAGGGGACTCTCATATACCCCACCCTTCCCCCCTCACACTTTTCCCGATTAACAACATCTTTCATTAGTGTAGTACATCTGTTAAAATTGAGGACACAGTGAAGCATTGCTACTAACCATGATCTATAGTTTACACTATGATTTACACTTTGCACCTCAAAATTTTATAGGTTTTGACAAAAGGTAGAATGGCCTGTATCTGTCATTGCAATATTATGCAGAACAATTCCAATGTTCCAAAAATGTCTCATGTTATACCCATTCTTCCCTCTCCCTCCCCTCAGAACCTCTGATGACCATTGCCTTTATCTTAGTGTTACAAATTCTTCCATTGCTAGAATAATAATAAGTCTATTTAATAGTCTATAGTTGCATTCCCCCCTTACATTTGTTCATTCCTCAATCTTGAGGATTTGGGAATGGTGATGCCCACTCTGCTTCTGATTGAGAGGGGTTTTAGATCCCATGGGGCAGATGGGTGGAACTGTCTTGCTTGCAGCATTGTCCATCATCATCCTTTTGTTAGTTGTCCTGGGCGAGTCCTATAAACCAGAGAGTAGGTGTTGGCTACAATTCTCCTGTGTTTCAGAACCCGACCAGCATTTGAATAGCCAGAAGATTTAAGTTACTGGGAAACATATTTAATGAGTATTGTGCTAATTATAAGTTCAGATAACAGGGTCATAAGAACAATGTGTAGGAAAATTATAAATGAGTCCAACTCTGATACATTGAGGGGATAGGTTATCATATATTCCAAAGTAAGGCTGCCTGAGAGGGTGCCAAATTCCTGCCACCCTCTGCCCTGCTTACAATGTACAGATGTCTCTAGAGCCCTCAGGAATCACCACGCTTGAGGTCCTATTTACTGTGCCAGTCAGTGAGATCCTCCTAAGATGTGCATAGCATAATCTCTGGAATTGTTCTGCATGATCTTGCAATGATGGATACAGGCCATTATGTATTTTGTTAGTACCTATAAAAGTGTATGGTACAGAATGTGAACCATAATATAAACCATTGATCATGGTTAGTGACAATGCTACAATATTTGTTCATCAACTGGATTGCAGAAGAGTCACAACTATGGCAGGGGAGGATCACTGATGTAAGGTGTCAGTGTGGAGAGATATGTAAGGAGGGATGCACCTGGGCCATGCCTCGATGGAATATGAATGTGTTCAAAAGTGGTCATGAGGTATTATATAGGTGGGTGGAGACCCATACAATAACTGAAAGAGTATTGAATTACCGTCTCGGGGAGTCCTCCTACTTTTTCTAACAGAATGGCAAGAATCCCTAGATTCTTCACTAGTGCCTACTGAGGAAGACCAATATGCCAGGCGCTTGACATTGATGCTTGTACTTATGAAGCTTGTTCTTGTGAAATTGAAACTTAGCCTAGTATTATATATTGCCTAAGAATTCCACCCTGAAAACCTCCTTGTTGCTCAAATGTGGCCTCTCTCTAAGCCAAACTCAGGCTATAAACTCATTACCTTCCCCAATGGTGTGGGACATGACTCCTGGGGATAAGCCTGCCTGGCACCAAGGGATTATTACCAAGTGTCAACTAACAATGCATTTGGAAAAAGACCTTGACCAAAAGGGGGAAACATGAAATACAAATGAGTTTTTATTGCTAAAGATTTCAAAGTGTTTTTTATTATTGCTCATGCTCATGCTCTTTTTTCCACAGATAACCGTACTGTCAAGTTAATTTCATGTCAATGCTTTAAATTTCCTGATATCAAATATATAAAAGTACCCAAATCTGCTGTAGCAGTTTGACATTATTTATGAATTCCAAAAAAAGATATCGATTGTTTGTAAACTGGTCTGTTCCTCTGAGTATGATACCCTTTGCTTGTATTAAATTCAAAGATCTTAAGTTGACTTAATTAAATCAATTTAGGGCCTTTGATTCAACCACATCAGTAGGGCATGGCTCAGTGTTGAGTCCCTGCCCCCTTTGTGGGCTATATAAATAGACACTCAATCAAGAAGACACCCAGAAGAAGACACAAGAGCTCAACAGATACCAGAGGAAGAGAATTTTGTCAACTTTGATCTTAGGGCCCCTGAGAGAGCTGAGCCATTCACCTGATAGCTTACAGATGACCTTGTGAAGAGAACAGAGCAGCTAAGCCTGGAAAAAATATGAGTCCTGTGCCATCCTACAGCTGAGATTAGAAGAAGCTGGAACATGCAGGCTTAAGAGGAAGAAGGAATGCTGAACTCTCACAGAGATCAGCAACCATCTTTAGTGAGAAAGTACCTTTTATGGTACCTAGAGTTGGACTCATTAGGACCTTGTTACTGTAAGCTTTTACCCCAAATAAATACCTTTAATAAAAGCCAACAGATTTCTGGTACTTTTCATTAGCACTCCTTTGGCTGACTATTGCATCTGCCATTTGGTTATCTTTCCCTCTATTACAACATAGGTACTCTCCCTTCTTTATAAAGCCAGTTCCTTCTGTCTTTGAATTCCATTGACTCCTACCTTTTCAGGAAACATAAACTATTGTTTGTACTATTTCCATCTTGTTATGCTTCTTTGTTCTCTGTAATGGGTAATTCCCATGGGTTTATAGGTGTGGCCTAGGAACTAATACTTTTATTAAAAAGGCAAATTAATCTCAGGCATACTAAAGCTTTTAAAAATATGAACATAAAATCATAGTATCTGATTTCAAAACCAAAAAAATATCACTTGACCTCACTTCTTCCACCATCCATTATCTTTTATTTATTTATTTATTTTTATACTTCTCTTTGCAATATCTCTTTATTCTCTATATTATACTATGTCTAATTCCTGGGTTTGCCCCAATCTGTTTTGGTTCCACCATTCCACAAGACTTTCTCTTAATAATGTCATTAATGATCTTTAACTTTCCCTCTTTAAGCAGTTGCTCAAATGTCAGCATTTCATTGAGTAGTATATAAATTTTCAACCCATACTCCCCCCCAAACAAGCACACACTTGTACCTTGCTCTACTTTTTGTTTGCCCATAGTGCTAATCACTTTCTAAAGTGTTACACAACTTGTCTTATTAAATTGTTCTTTATTTTTGAAATTCTCTCTTGTGGTAGGCAACTTCAAAGTTGGCCTCCAAAGTTCACTACATCATGCTATTCATTCCCTGTGTTATCATTTCCCTTTGATTGTGGGCTGGATTCAGTGACTCACTTCTAATAAATAAAATGTAACAGAGGTGATGGAATGTTTACTTCTCTGATTATGCTACAAGGAAACTGTGGCTTTGGTCTTGAGAACTCTCTCTTACTCTTTAGCTTGCTACCTCTGAGTGATACCAGCTGCCACATGACAAGGATAAATACACATGACAAGGAACTGAACAAGGCATTTGGCCAACATCCAGTGAGCAAATGACTCATGCATCAGCCTTAAGAGTAAACTTAGAATTGGATTGCTCTTAGCCAAACCTTAGATGAGATGACAGTCCAGCTGACAGTTTGACTACAACCTCATGAGGACTTTCAGTCAGAGCATACAACCAAGCTATACTCAGATTCCTGACCCACAGAAACTATGAGATAATTTAATATTGTTGTTTGGGGGATAATTGTTAATGCAACAACAAGTAACTAATAAACCCTATTAGAAATTCTGTGGGAGCAAGTATCTTTGTCTTTCCTTTTTTTTTTTTAATTAAAGTTAATAGATCCCAAGGAATGTTACATCAAAAAAACATAAAAGGTTCCCATATAACCCACTTCCTACCCTCCAGCCTCATCATTTTTGTAAATGCATTTTTTTGAAGATATACATCACCAAATAAACGTTACATTAAAAAATATGAGGTTCCCGCATACCCCTTCATACCCCCAACCCCACTCCTCCCACACTAACAACCTCCCCCATCATTGTGGCACACTCATTGCACTTGGTGAACACATTTTGGGGCACTGCTGCACCACATGGATAATAGTTAACCTTGTTGTTCATAATCTCCCCCAGTACATTCAGTGAGTTATGGCAGGATATATAAAGTCCAGCATCTGACCCTGGAATATCATTAAGGACAACTCAAAATTCCAAAAATGCTCCCATGTCACATCTCTACTTCCCTCTCCCTGCCCTCAGCAAATACTGTGGCCACTTTCTCCACCTTGATGCTAAAATTTCTTCTGTTACTGGTCACAATAGTTTTATAGTAGAATATCAGTAAGTCCAATTTTGTCCATATTTTATTTCTTCATTCTGTGGACCCTGGTATGGTGATGCCCTCTCCACCTCTAGATCAAGAGGGGGCTTAGATTCCACATGGATGATGGATGCAATTCCGTTGCTTGCAGTTGTCAGCACTCTTGATTCCCTGGTGTGGTGGCTGACCATCTTCACCTCCCTGTTAGCTGACCTGGGTAAGACCAACGAACCAGAGAGTAGGAGTTACCACTCTGCTGAGGCTGAGGGCCGAACTGGCACATGGGCAGTCCAGAGATTCAAGTCTCCTGAGTATGTACCATCCCTAGTGCCAACCATAGGTTCAGTAAAAGTGACAGAAGAGTCATATGTAGAAAAATCACATCTGAGTCCAGCTCCATCACACTCAGGAGCACAAATTCCAAAGTAGGGTCCTCTGACATGACACAGAACTCCAAATCCATCTGCCATGACCATATACCCTGTGAATCTCCATAGCCTTCAGGAGAACCAGTACCTAGGGTTGTAACTACTTTGGCTTTTTCTGAGGTCCTGCTGAGGGGTGCATAAGCGCGACCCCTCTGATGACCTCCCGAATCTTTTTGGAAGACTCTTAGCCATATAAATTCATTTGTTAGAAATTCTGTGAGGGCAAGTATCTTGCCATCTAGAATAGCACAGATGAATGGAGAATGAATGAGTGAATGAACTACTCAGTAAGGCATTCACATCCATGGTATCAATTACCATGTATACAATGATGACTCATAAATATGCCTCAGTCCAAACCTATGCTCTGAGTTCCAGTGCATGTCATTATGTCTTAATCTATACTCTTCCCCTCCTGAAACATGGGCCTACATCAGCATTTTATGTTTCAGTGAAAGACACCTCTATGCAACTAATTGTAAAATCTAGGAACCTGAGAAAGATATTTTATACCACCTTCTTTCTCAAATTCTATATCCAATTCTATCACATACATCTGTGCATTTTACCTTCTACATATCTCTCAAATATATCTATTTCTCTGTGTATACAACATCACCTTAGATTAAGCTACAATTCTTGCCTTAAAAATTACAATATTCTTCCAGCTTGTCTTCTAGAATGTACTCTTACCTTGTCTATCCTGTCCCTTACACTGTAGCCAGAGTGATATTTTTGACATTCAAATATAATCATTTCACCTCTTTTGAGAAAAAAAACTAATCATTGCTTACAAGACCCCTGCATAGACTGCCACAATATATTTGTCATTCTTTCTCCTTGCTATTTTAACTCTAACCACACTAAACGTTCCATCTTTCACTTTAGTCACAGATCCTTTACATATGGCGTCCCTCATCTTAGAATGGTTTCCCACTATCATTCCAAGATAATTCTTACTCATCCCTCAGAGAGTACATCAATTATGACTTCTTCAGGAAAGCCTTCACTTGATCCCTACCCCTATCCTCCAGTCTAGATTTTAATCCACTCCCACTATTGAAGGCCCATGACCTATATTTCTTAGAATCTTTTTAAAAAATAATATTTATTTATTTTTTAACTTTTAAGACCTTTTTATTGCCTTTTTTAAAAAAGATAAATAGATTACAAAAAATGATACATTAAAAAACATAAGAGGTTCCCATATACCCCACTCCCCACCCTACCCCTGCTCCTCCCACATCAACATCCCCTTTCATCAGTAAGGCACATTCATTGCATTTGGTGAATATATCCTGGAACACTGCCATACCGTATGGACCATAGTTTACTTTGTAGTTCACACTCTCCCCCAGTCCATCCAGTGGGTTATGGCAGTATACACAATGTCCTGCATCTGTCCCTGCAATATCATTCAGGACAACTCAAGTCCCGAAAATGCCCCATATCATACCTCTTCCTCCCTCCCCCTGCCCTCAGCAACTCCTGTAACTACCATCTCCAAATCAATGATACAATTCCTTCCATTGCTAGAATCTCAATAGTAGAAAACCAGCAAGTCCATTCCAATCCATATTATAGTTTTCCATCCTGTGGACCCCAGGATGGCAATGTCCACTCCACCTTTAAATTGAGAGGGGGCTTAGATGCCCTGAGCCTGAGTGAAGTTACAGTACCTAGTCTGTGGGTCATTGGACTTACCCAGGTTAGCTGACAGGGAGATGAAAACGGTCAACCACCACACCAGGGAACTGAGAGTGTCTACAACTGCAAGCAGGAGAATCATATCCTTAGAATTTTTTATATATAAATAATGGCTATCTCATCAGTGTTTGCTTAACATCCCATTTCTAGCACAGAACAAACTGCCAAAGATATCATAGTCATTCGATAAATATTTGTTGAAATAACAAAGGAGAAAAGAAAGGAGGAAAGAAGGGAGAAAATGCAAAGTATGGAAAATAGGAAGGTAGTATAATCTAGAATAGAATCTGGGATTGATTATCAGGAGCCTTAAGCATTACACTAATTCTATAACTCAGTTCAAGTTCATGGTTAGTTTGGTTCATCAAACATTTTATAGGAATCAGCTATAAGCCAAATTCCAATCCTCAAGGATCTGTAATGTATCATACTAATGAACCTCTCTTAGAGACAGAGTTCTACTGCCTATTCTGCGAAATATTAAGTCCATTTTTGAAGCTGCCCAGTACTTACAGAACTAGTAGATGGGGAAGATGGGATGTTTTCTCCTGCTATATTCCTCTTAGGCAAGCCCTCTATAATCCTTATGACTTTCATTTCTTCATTATTAAAATAAGAATTACATCATGGACTTATCACTACAAACTAGTGCTAACAAAATGAGGAGGTTGACCTGGATAAATCAGTCCCACTAGTGTACCATCCCATGTGTCTAACTAGTCCTCAACTCACCTCCCTTTTAATGGCACCTCAAAATCCTCAGTGAGAGATGATTTTTTAAAGTATATTTTTAATTTTTTAAAAGATATTTAGATTACATAAATGTTACATAAAAATATAGGGGATTCTCATATGCCCTACTCCCTACACCTCTCACAATTTCCTACATTAACAACATTCTTCATTAATGTCGTACATTTGCTACAATTGATGAAAACATTTTGGAGCTTTGCCACTAAGCATGGATTACAGTTTACATTGTAGTTTGAGAGATAATTTCAATGGGTTGGAATCCAGTAAGAAGTCCTGTCTCCATCATTTTCTCCCATAGTTTATATGTGAAAATCAATTGGTATTAAAACACTCAATGTAAGAAAAATGGAATGATCTGCATGCTGGTATAAAAAAGAAAATGGATTTCTTTTGTGTGATTGTGTTCCCTTCTTTTCCTAAAATGCTGGAAGTTCAGACCTGAACCAAAAATGACTCCACTCTTTGATCAACGTGAACTGGTACTCAAATGTTGAATCTACCCATTTGGTTACTGGGTTGTGCTCAGCCCATTGTTGACCTGTGGATTTGATTGTTACTACCTTAGAAATGAATGTCTTCTCCTTTACTCATTGGCAACCAGCAGTCAGAAGTACCACCTAATTAGTTGTCTGTAACACAAAGTATCAAGGGCAACACTGATACTACTGATAATACTAATTGTGCTTGGGAAATTGTGGGCAACGAACTGGCTGTATACTTAGTCTAATGGTCACTGAGTTAATTATACAGAGAAAGCCAGGTACAATGGCTAAATTTGTGTGGAAAACACTACCCCTTCAAAGTTCAGTGTTACTATCTTCTTTTTGCTCAAAATAATGTGGAAAGTCACGTTTCCAACTATTTGAAAGTTGAAGCTTTTACATGCTCTCATTTCACATGACATTGTCAAACTCATAATCAACCTCAATTTACTAATTTGAAAATATGAAAGAGCATGGAATCTTGACACCCAACAATGTAAAAAATATGTACTGAAAGGGTAAGAATAAAGGGTCCACAGTGAAGGGAAGCAAATTGGTTTAAACTGAGCACCTTGGCTTCCTTTACATTAGAGACTGATCCATGTGAGAATATACTGTCTGCCAAGTTTGGCTAGAGCTCTAGTAAGCAGAAAATATC
This sequence comes from Dasypus novemcinctus, assembly GCF_030445035.2. Classification (NCBI taxonomy): domain Eukaryota; kingdom Metazoa; phylum Chordata; class Mammalia; order Cingulata; family Dasypodidae; genus Dasypus; species Dasypus novemcinctus. The sequence continues at coordinate 118,096,645 of NC_080673.1, read as the reverse complement.
TCTGGATCAAGTGACAATTAGATTCATACTCTTTCACCAAAACCTGAGTCTTTGCTCTTAGGATTCCTTAGCCAAGTCAATAATGAAAATTGCTTTTTTAATAAGGCACCATGATTCACCTTAAAAAAAAAAAAACAGATTTTTATAATTAACTGCAAATAAAATCAAATAGAGGAAGATAATCTTTTTCCTGAGAATCTCACCAAGATTTAAAATAAATAGATCTCCTTTGCAATATGAATATATACTTTTCATAGGACTTTTGGAACTTAAAATGCATCCCAAATTAGAATTAATATTTTCTATTTTATTGAAATAACAAAAAAAAGTGGCTTCTTGGCATTTCCTAGTACCTGGCACATTGATTACATTAAAACTGTCTCACATAGCAGAAATGATGACCAAAATCCTCAGTGATTTGCCTGTGCTTTTACATGTGGCTGAAACTGCAACAGGAATACATAAGACAGGTATGCTATTTCCATTTTAGAGACCTCTGAAAGTAGACGATATAAGTTCCTTTGCTTTTCAAGGCTTTACAGATTTTGTTCATTCATGCAGACTCCAGACTGTTTTGAAGTGGTGGTGGTGTGTTTTGTTTTTTTTTTAATAATCAAGGAATGTATGGCTGTGGCTTGTTCGATATTCCCCAGGTTACAGATTTAAAACCATTAAAAGAGTTTGTTTACTATTTTTTAAATTACTTGCTATTATTATCTACACCACTCTATTCTACACATGAAGTAGCGTTTAAAGAAATCAGTTTGAATCTGAAATTAAATAAGGCAAAAAGAACCATATGAAGTATATGCAAATGAAAGTTAATAAATCCCTTCTTCCTTATTTTATAGAAGTTGAAAGAAACCTTAAAGATTATTTTGTTCATTTTACAGATAAGGAATATGAATTCTATACCAACATTATATAGATTTCCAGATTCCCAGTTAAGTAATCTTTCACTCTTTCTTACTTCCTTTTTTATTTGGTTTCTTCAGTTTTTAGTAGCAATACTACTGTCATCCTAGTCCATTTGATTTTGGTAGCATGCTAACAAAAATTTAATAATGATAATAATAACTACCATTTAAAGTACTTCTATGTCCTAAGCGTAATATTAGATCCTTTACAAGCATTATTTTGTTTTACATTTCCATAATTCTTATGAGTTAAATATTATTTTTTCATATGATGAAGTGAGGTTCAAAAAATTTAAGGAACTCTCCAAATTCACAAAAGTAGTAAATGAGTGATATGGGACTCAAATCCAGTCTGTATTTACTGGACTCAGAATCTCAGAACTTGCTTTTACTCTGGGCATGATCCTCGAATCCTGTCTCCTCTTCACTCCTGACATCCAACCCATCAGCTGGTGCTGCTGATGGTACTTCCACATTATGTCTCTATTTTGTCCTTTTCTCTCCTTTTCTCTCAATATGTTTCCTAATATTTATCTGTTCTACTGGAATCCGTTTTCCTCAAAGAATTCCAGTAAGATCATTTCAAAATAAGATAAACCAAGTCACTTGCTGCAGAAAGCATTCAACAGCTTCCCATCACACTTATCGTATCATCCAAACTCCTAAGACAGCCTCACAGCCTTGTAGGATTCTGTCCCTCCCAGCCACCTCTTGTTCACCATGTTAGAGCTACACTGGCTTGCCTTATAAATCATGAATGCCCCAAGGTTTTTCAAATATGAGGCCTTCTGTGCCTGCTAGACCACCTCCTTAGAATGCTTTGTGACCTGGGTTTTTCTGGCTTTTTCTTATTCAAACCTCAACTTAAATGTCTTCTCAGAGACCTTCCCAAACTCATGGTGAAAGTACATACATCCAATCCAATATCCATTATTAGTCATCTTGTTCATATACATCATAGAGCTTTGTATTGACTGGCTCAACAGTTGTTTACCTGTTTTATTCACCATTACATTGTTTCCTCAGCTCATGGTTGACACTCAAGAAACTATTGATTGTTCAAATACAAAGTGCTACTTCTTATTGTCATCCTCTTCCCCTTCTCTCATACTTCTTTCCTCCATGTGAACTGCAGAAGATGCCATTTGATGCATGTTTTTTAAACCTGTGGCTCTTGCTAACCACAGTCGATATTCAACGATGATTGGTACTGTACTACCGTACCCCTGGTGCCCAGTTTATCATGAGACAAACCCTCACCTTATCCACTATCGTCTTCAATCCAGAGGACATTTTCAAATAAAATGTTATCTTATAGAAGCTTCACAACAGCCCCACACTTTCCCAGAAACACAGATTCCCTATACACAAAGGATTAATAATTATAGATAACTTTTTTGAGTCTTTATTATATTTACTGTGCTTGAATTCTTTAATATTTTAACAATCTTACAAGGTAGGAGGTTCTTTTTTTAATGTTGGAGATGAAGAAACTGAAGCTTCAGGGTAAAGTAATTCACCCATGCTCACCCGCTAGTAAAATGACAATCAATATCCGTTTCACATAGCTGTTTTGCTATTCTGTCAGAAAAAGCTGAGAGGGCATGACACTAAAGGGAGATTATTTTCTCTCCTCAGCACTAGAGGATGGGTGTTTTTGTCCTACTAGGAATAAGAGGGAAAAAAATACAGACCTCAGAAATCAATGCCCAGATCAATACTGAAGATGGTGCTTGAATGGGTTTTGTTGTCAAGAAATGATAGGGACAAATATTGTGATATCTTATTAAATGACTCAGAGGAAAAGGAAGAGTTTTATTTTTTTTAACAGGATTTTTTTTTTTCAGAAATATCTCTGGGTACAAATAGTTTGAGGGTGAAGTCATTAAATATATAAAACTTCCTGCTCTCTGAAGATGAATTTTGTAAAGATTCAGTTTGGCCCAAATGGGCATGTGCGTAGCCAGCAGACAAGCAGGAAAATTCGTTGGTGGATGGCTGCAAGCACAGTGGTCAGGAGGCCTGCCTCAGTTGCCTGGACGTGGGCCATCTTTTCTCCTGGGAAATGGAGGGGGGACAAGAATATTAGAACTAGTTGAAAATGAGAGGGAAAATAAATTTGTTTCAATGTCTATTGGCATTTTGGTGTATAATTTTACAAAATCAAAGCTCTGTTCCATGAGCGTAGGCAAGGCAAGAAGTTTCCTGAGGAGAAAACTTAGTTTGCAGGTCCTGGTGCTTTTCTTTCATGGTTCACGTTGTGGTAGATGTTACCAGGATAGCTGCTACCACTCCACGTGGGATAATTATATTATGCAATGACAAAAACAAGAGGAAAAATTTGTTCTTTAAAAAAAAAAATCTCTTTTCCAGTGAGGGAGTTATGGGAAAAGTGACTGTGTTTAAGTCTAAGTTCTGTTTGCCAAAGTGGGGGAGAGGGGAAGGGAAAGTTGCTGGAGTGGAGGTGGCACACACATGGAGGAGCAGTGACATTCACGCAAGCCAATTGCCATTTGACTCTTTGAGGGTCTGCAGGAAAGATGCCATCTGCTACCACTTCGTAAGACTTGGTCACCAGGGCAGAGTGGGCAAGTATCCTTGATCTTGGAGGGAGAAGCTGACAGCTGGCCCAAAAGACTACTTTCTCCTGGAAGATAAAGGTGGCCATTGAGCTGCAATATTGATGATTTCTATCTCTTATCATGCAACATTGAAACTGGGAGAATATGAGGGAAGACAGAAGGGAGTGGAAGGAGGAGGAAAAGAAAGGAAAGGAATGCGGATGAACTCAACCTGTCTCTTAAGCTAAGCTTAAGATTGATTTTGCTCACTGGGTTGAATGGAACAGATAACTTGCATTCCTGAATTGAATAAATAGTGGAATTACCAAATTAATGTAATTATAAAAGAAAAAGTGATACTGAAAAGTATGTGTATAAATATAAGTATATACATGCATACATAATTAATTTTTTTACTATTTTACACGACACTAAGCAAAATGGTGTTAGGTAAATTTTCCCGATAATGCTATTAGAGTAGGTTCTTTGATTATGTCCAATTTACAGATGTGGAAACTGAGGTTTGTGTCAAGGTTCATTCTCTGGTTTATATAACACCAAAGTATGCACTTTTATCTAGTGTTTATATAGTCTCTATTGTTAATTTTGTTCAAATCTCTACCTACCTCAGTTTCTTAGGGACAAGAACAATCTTAATTTTTGTTTAATCTCAGTATCATTTTGCACATAGTTTATAAACAAATAATTTTTGTGACCTTAGTAAAATGCTTAAACTCATTAAAATGCAGCTATTTTGTGGTAAAGTACATTTGAAATTACATATGGGACACCTAAATTATTTAAAATGCTATAAACCTCATGGTTTACATGAGGGCTGGAGAACAAAGTCCTGCTTATGTAAAGGCTCAGTGCATAATCAGGGCCCTTCAATCTCAGTTAAATTGCAAGAATCTGAATCTGTTTGCACTAATGGATAATATTGAAATTCAGATTCATTGAGAAGAAATTGAAAGCATAAAGAATTACAATTTTAAAATGTTTTGAATTTCCATAGATGGTTACCTGACTGACAAAAATAAAAATCTCATAGAACTAAAGTGGAAGCCAGAATACGTCACTGTCATTAAAAAGATATTTAGAAGAACAAAAGAAGTCTGGGACCTTGGAGGTGAAATTGAGAAGAAGACTGAGGGACTTTAAATCAAGTGTTTGAAAGAGCCAAACACAAATACTCAAGAAGAGAAACACTAGTGTGGAACTAGAGTAGCAGTTTTCAGTTTTTAAATTTTTTCTGCAAAGACACACAGGCCAGCCGAGATTGACAGCAAAGAAGGCACACCAATGCGACAACCGTAACACCACCCCTTGCTCTGCCATTCAAGGAAGCACCCTGGAACTTGAGGGAAAGTAACTTTAAATTGACTTGAATTATAAATAAGCAAACATCTTACAAATGTCAATACTTTATGTTAGCAACCTACTAGTTTGCAACGTAGCTCACTGCACACAGAAGTATGATTTTAAGGCTGAAAATTAACTTCTAGGGTCCTTTCCAGCTCTTGAATCCTGAGATTTACAAATGGTTGGTTTTAAGAGTCATAGGATTATTGTTCAGTAAGTAATCTTCATCCTGGGTATTTTAAAAAGCATCTCTTTTAAGGAATCTATTCATTTTTAAATGCATCTTTTTCCAGTGCTTCTGTTGTATTTGTTTTTGATTATCCATGTGAATTCAACTTTGTCCATATATTCATAGAAAAGAAGTGGAAGCCATTTTCCACTTGAAAAATGCTTTTCATATTGTAAGACCCCAGAGTACTTTACACGTAATGCTAGTAATTTGGCATTAAACTCAACAATGGAGAGGCAGGGAAGATGGTTTGTGTTCTCTGCAATGGTTATTTGCTTTACTTCTAGTCCCAAATCTATGAAATTTTAGAATATATTTTTAAAACTCAATTGCATTCTTAACTTTATATGGGTGAGAAAGATATAAGACCCCAATCACAAGATACACAAATAGAATTTCGTAATGAAAGTAAATTTCCTAAATAAGAACGAAAAATTAATATTCGCAGAGTGAAAATTGAATGAGAGCTAACAGTTTGCCTTTAGCATATTGGTTATTAAGTGCTCCTGTAATATTTAAGGGAGAGAGAGAGACAAAGACAGACATAGAGAGAAACAGAGAGAGAGAGAGAGATTGAGGCTGAGAAGCAGATTGGCCAAGGTGTCTAGTGAACCCTCCACATGTAGTCAGAGAAGGCAAACCACATAGGTGGCTTGTTGCTATGATATTTCTGATTGACAGGACTCCAGGACAGCTAGTAACAAAAGGGAAATGTATGTGTTAAATTATCTTTCTTATTGGTTCAGGGACATTTTCCATTGTGTTAGTGCTGCTTTATATTTTAAATGGTTCTTGAGACTTTTAAATATTTATCTTTCCCCATGAATGCTCTTTCTAAGTCCTATTTCAGAGAATTCTTAATAGTTATTGCAGTCATTAAAGGGAATTAGTCAGGTGGCACAGAATGTCATATGCAAGGTCCCATTGCATATCTAAGAGTCTAAATAGGTCCTCCATTTTCAGAAGCCTTCTGGTACCTAATCTATTTTCAATACTCTCCATTGTTAATTCTAAACTATGTTTAAATATGGATATGAGGTTAAAGCAAGGTGTGTTTTTCGTCAATGTAGTTTATGTTTTCAGATCATGGTAAATTGGTACCTGGGAAAAGGTGAAAAGAGCAGAATCTTGTAAATTCAACAGGTACTTATCATGCACCTGCTTGCACATTACAGAGAGGGGAAAATATAAAAATGAAAAAAACTTAGTACTTGCACTCAAGTCATTTATAATCTAATTGGCAGTAGAGTACCAAAATTAGTATGATACATAGAAGAATGTTGCCCATGCAGAACAAAGTACTGAAGAATCCGTTGAAGGGAGTGTTTAATAGGACTGGGTTGTAGGCTGGAATCTGTCTATTTCTCAGTTCTAAAGGTTTTTGAATGTCAGGTCTGGCTCTGCAGTGTGATGCTGTGTAATAGGAGACCAAAACCCAGTCCCTTCCCTTAGAGACCAACAGTCAGGTTGAGTATGAAGATGGGCATGTCAGCAAATGAATACAATTCCATTGTAAAGGCATTTTTAGTTTAACTTTGTTAAAGGTTCACTCTTTTCATTTCCTAGGAAGCTGAAAGCAGATACCTCGAAATGCCTTGGCTTTAACAATAGGAATTTATTAGGTTACAGCTTTGAAGCTGAAAAAAAAATGTCCAAATAAAGCATCATCAAGGTGATGCTTTTCCCCCAAAGACTGGCTGCCAGAGATCCTTGACTCCTCTGCCGCATGGCAAGGTACATGGCAACGTCTGCTGGTTTCTCCCTTCTCTTTCAACTTCCATTGCTTTCAGCACCTTTCTTCTGTGGCTTTCTCTCCTTTTGCCTTAATTTCATTCTCTTATATAAGGACTCTAGATTTACACCCATAGGAATAGATTAGCTTTAAGAACATGATTTTCATGTTCTTCAGCTCTAAAACACCATATTTATTAAGGGTAACTTTCTTTTTTTTCCTGCAGTGATAGCGATTTCCTAGTTGTGATGAAGTAGGAGGTAGTGAAAAAGCGGTGATGTGATGTAGGTACCTGATTTTTTCATTGTATGTTTATCTCAGGTGGGAAGGGGAGCCTAAGCTAGGTAATGGTAAGCTAATTCCTTCATGCATTATGGCTTGATTTCCAGGAAAGGAAAGGTTTGGTTGGAAATCTTCTGTTTTGTAGTGACCTATCATTTAGAGATGCACCTATTAAAATAATGATATGTAGATTTTCCGCTTCTGACAACATAATTAATTCTCCATGAATTGTTGCCCTCTTCAATTTCTATTTCAATAAATTTTCAGTCATTCTTTAAGACCCAGTTCTCCTTCTAGTAAACCTCAAAATAACCAAGTGCCAAAAACCCACTAAATTACAAAGGATGCATTTTTTCCTTGTGATATTTATTGTATTTGATTATTTTTCCCTTGTTTAATTTTAAATTTTTACCTTATACCCTAATCTCTCAAATAAATTGTGAGTTTCTTAGTAGCAGGAGCTATATTTTATGTCTCCGTGCATCTTTTAGCAGCATTCCTGGACAGCAGAGGTACTCAGCTTGTTTAATGGGCTTGTTCTAATGTCATGCTATGAGCGGGGGACTTCTTATTTGTTTATGACAGAATCATAACTTAGATCCCATTTCTGTCAGTACATATGCATATCAAGAATAGATGTTTCTTTTTCTTTTCATTTGACACCATTATAAACCGCATATTTTTCCACGTTTAAGGAAATGCCTAGAGCATTTTCTGTAAGCCCTTTCATTTTTTGGTTTTCTTATCTCTTATGATGAGTTTGGGGCCTCAATTATTGCTTAAAATGTGACAATATTAAAATATTTCCATAGTAGGAAGGATCTAGTACAGCATTTTTTTTAAAAAGCTGGATTTTTCTTTTGCGAGGTAATCTTGACAGATACTTTGTGAAGTTTTATTGAGCAAAATGAAGCACCAGACACAATAACAAGCAAAAAAGCCAAAAAAAACCCCCCAAAAAACTACAACATGACATTAAAATAGCCAATATTAAAGGTGTATTATTTATATTTAGAGTCTGAAGAAGAATAATTTTTAATTAAAATATATATAATCAATAGGATAGAACAGGGTACAAAAGTGGCATTGTGAATAAAAGAAGAGAATTTTTTTGTGGGGGGGGACGGTGGGTAGACTTCTAATAGTTTTAAATCTTGTGCATGGCTTTAAAATAAGGGTGGCAAAACAAAGTATCCTCAAAAACCGATTAGACCCTTAACCTAACTGGTCTGTTTCTACTCTTGCCTGGATTGTTTGGCTGTGTGGAAATAGTTTTAGTCAAGATGTACAAAAGACACGGCAATACTGCCCTCTACAGGTTCCCTGTGAGGCAGCCACTTGTCTTCAAGTGGGTAAATTACAGGTTGGTTTTAAATGACCTCTAACTTACATGGGAGACTTCAAGTGTTTGCCTTGACATCTTCCATAGCAATAAGCAACCTGGACCACCTACTACCTCTATGCATGATGGCAAATAGAAGTCATGTTTCTGGGACTATATAATATTAATAGTTCTTAAAAGATTTGTATTCTGTGTACTAATTAGCCATACCGAACTCCCTTTCTCAAACACCTGCCATATTGGTATTAAGAAAGCAACCTGATTTGCCAGAATGTCATTTGGGTAAGATTGAAAGCACAGACTTTATAGTCACATCTTTTGTTTGTAATAGAGAAAGCATTAGAAATTTAACTCAGTTGTTCCTGATAAGGAAAACGAGAAAGTAAAAAGAATATATCTCTGGACCATGTTCAAGGCTAAATATTTGGGTCTTTAAATGGGGTGTGGATAGTAAAAGCCAAATGAACTAATGCATGCATGCTTTGCAGAAAATCTTATTGGAAAAATAAAAATTTCTAGAGGAGGAAACCCCCATACGTGATGCAGAGAGGCATCCCCAACAGATAAAAGCAAAAATAAAATAGCTGTTAATCTGTGTTGTCACTACTAAACTAAAATTTCCTATGCCTCAGTTGTGAAAATTAAATCGTGATTATAAGTGTTGTAGAAGTATTTACTGTTATTATAATACTATTTTGTAATAAAACCATCACATAAATTTTCTAATGTGCAAAAGTGGGTTGGGGGAGTTCAGCTAATACTTAATAGTAGTGTGGTGATTAGCATGTTGGTTACAAATAGCAGAATGCAACTAATATTAATTTGAATAAAGGGGGAAGAATATATTATAAAAATTCAGGGGATATTTCCCAGAGCCTAAGGACAAAATGTCACCAAATCTCAGGTTAAGCAAGAATACAATTTGAAAGTTTCCCAGGAAGTATTTTCTCTCTAGCTCTTGTCTCCATGTATCCTAGCACATTTGCTTCATCCACCCCACCCCACCCCCACTCCCTTATCGGACTGACTGTCTCTCCAAAACAGTGCCAAATATGATATCCACAGCTTTAAAGATGTTTTTACACGTAGTTGCGTGGAGATACAGAATGTCTTTTTCTTAGTTTCTGTCCAAATTCTCAGGACCAGGTCTTCTGCCCACCATAGGTGAGGTGCTTAATTGTGGCTAATTGTGGCTAATTACCTATGGCTATCAGGCGAGGGACTTGCAGCTGAAACACAGACTTAATATGCTGCTCTCTATCATTTCCTACTGTAGAATTCAGAGATTCCTTTAATTCTTGCTCTATAAACAGTCTCTAGTTTACCCCCAACTTCAGATTCAAATAGTTGTCTATTATTTGGCTGCTTGGAATTTTGAAGAATTTTCCTGGACAAATTGTTATATCAGATTGTCCCACCCTATTCTACCGCCAAAGAAAACAAAGGTGCAAACAGAAAAGTGGACTAACCTTACACTGTGTGTCTGACAGAAAGTATTACTAGTTGCTAAAGAAGTCATGGGAACCTTCCACCAATGATTTTTTCAGGACTGTCCTGTTTTCATATAATCTTGTCCCAGTGTCAAACTATGCATTCCTTTCTATTGTTTGAAAACTATGGTCTCCATAAATATAGTTTTAATCCTACAGTATAACTTTAGCTTTAAGGGGAAAGTGAGGTCAGAGCTTTTCTCTGTAGCATTGGCAGAAGCAGCAATAACTAGAACTCCTTCTTATCCATTCATCTGTCCATGCAGTCATCCCTCCTTCCAAGCACTGTTCTAGACTCTACAGATACAATGCCAAACAAAAAAAAGTGTCATCTCTTCTGGAATTTAATTTTGGTAGAGGGAAACACAACTATAAACAATAAAATATTGTTTAATATGTAAGTACTGGGTAGTGATAAGTGGTATGGTAAAAGTTAAAAGTAAAATAAATCAGGTGGTTGTGATATGGAGTGATTGGGGAGTTTCTTTAGTTGGGCAATCAGAATTTACCACATTTTAATTTAGCAGCAATGCATCTGTTGCTGGTAGATGGGGCTCCTGCAGGGAGGGATAGGGACCTAGGAGATTGGGAGGGCCAAGATGGCTTGTTACCTTGCCCATCAGAGACACCTCTTAGTTCCAGGATACCTTCTGCTTTCTCTTTCTAAAGTTCAGGGGATTACTTGGCATCCTTCCTTTCTATTTCCACTACCTCTTCCACTCAGAGATTTTCCTCTTCCCTGTTCAAATGCAGAGCAGAAGTCTCAGAGACCTCCCTTTCCTTCTTCACAGTTCTACTAGGATTTTCAAAGGTTTTTTCCTTTGCCTTTTATAGTCATTTTTTTAAGTACTACACAAACAGTGAAAAAAGTCAGCTGGTACAAAAGAATACACATAAAATTAAGTTTTCTACTGAGTTATTGACTACAAACCTTCAATCTCCCTGACTAGAGATGTATACACATGAATGTGAATGTGTGGTGTAATAGGTTTGTGTGTTTATTTGTAAATATATATGATGTATACACACATACACTTTAGGACTTACTGAATTTATTGTTCTTGTTCTGTGCCTTGTTTTTGTTTTGTTTTGTTTTACTTAATGTATTTTAGATAACTTTTCCATACCATGCCTATTTATTTACCTTATTCTTTTTAATAGCTGCATGGTATTTCATTGTATGGATGCAAAATAATTAAAATTTTCAGACAGCTCTTACTAGATATTGAGGATATCTATAGTTTTTGTTATAGCAAACACAATTATAATCTCTCATAAATGTATCTTGGCACAGTTGCTAGCTAGCTTTAATGCTATATATGTAGAGATAAATATATTTATATATATATTTATGTGTGTGTATATATGTGTGTATATGCATGCATACATATACATATATATGAGTATATATATATTCATATATACATGCATTTTAAATTTATATATGAGGTTGACCATAAGAAATTGCAGGTTTTATAGTCAACACCATTTGGATATTGGCAGTTTCATATGGTATAATCTAATAGTTATTGCCAAATTTCTCTCCAAGGCAACCAGTTCAAATTTGTTTGTTTGTTTTTAATTTCTAACAGCTGTTAAAAACAGACAGGAAATATCTTGACTGCTTATCTCTGCTGGATAAAATGAGAAAATTGTGTGGATTGTTATCATTACAAAATCATGCTTTCCTATTAATTGAACCCACATTTTCATTCAGAATTGTTCCCAGGAATCTGTCTTCCCATTCTCTCTGGCAGCTAAAGCCAGTCTTTTACCATTGTGGGAACTACATTGTTGAAGAAGGGGGAGAGGAAATTATGCACCTGGACTCCAGGTTGGCCCTAGAATGCTTCTGAGTAAATTATTTAACTTTTTGGTTTATCCAAATAAAGAATATACAGATAGGATCTAACTTAAACTTAAATGAGATAATGCCTATGCTGCTGCTTAGCCTGGCATTCGACAGCATATTAAATTCTTGCTCAACAAATCTCTCCCCTCCTCCCTCCCTCCTTTCCTTCCTTTCTCTGAATCTCTAAAGTGCAGTTCTGTGGCAGAGGAAGAGAATTCCTTTCTTGGCCACATAGTCTTACAGGTATTAACTGACATCTGGAACCCATTTCTGCCACAGAGCTAGGTATGGGACGGCTTTAGTCATCAGACAGGCCCTCACCTTACAGGCAATGGTGAGGAGGGTGCCCTGGAAGGCAGGTGCTGGAGGGCGAGGGTAAATCCATGTTAGGCCCGATTGGGGGGCGAGGCTAGTTGGGAGCTCAGTGGATGAGCACAACTTGTCCCAACATTACTATTCACCATCTGCAAAACACTCAACCAATCAGGAAGCAGCACTCTCCTTTATCAAAATCTTCACTCAGAGCATATAAACTTAGAGCAATCCCCGGCTCCATGAAGCACGGATTTTTGCTTCAGTGTCATTTGCATTTCTTGAACTGCCTTTGTGGTAATTCCCTCTGTTAAATCCAAAAACTTGAATACAATTTCAGCTTCCAACTTGGCTCTCATTAACTATTAATCAATTGGCATTAAATATTAAAGCACATCATTTTTTTTATAGATGAAAAAAGGGAGACCCTGTGTTGAAGTGTTCGGGTATGGTGGGGGGTGCACCACAGGCATTAGAGAGAGACAGGCCTGAGTTAAAGCTTTAAACTGGCACTTGGTGCCTTTATTTCTGTGAGAAATTGGCTTCATTCCTTTGAGCATCAGTTTCATCCTCATAAACTGGGGTAAATAACTCTCATTAAAACTCCTGAGTTGTGTTTCCCATGTGTTGCATGAGAAAAAAATGTCTGACATTTTCCCTGGCATAAAATAGGCCCTAAATGAGTGTTAACTTTCATTTAGGATCCTCTATATTGATCTGGCACTAGGGATACTTGCCAATAAACATAAGCATAATTTCAATATTTTGGAGAATTTGCTTTGCCAAGGATAAAGCTGTGTAAATATTGGCAACACTGACTAAAATATTCTTTTAAAGAACAGGAACTGAACTTTGTTTGGTTATGTGGCTAATGTTTAATTGGAAAAGTTATAAGATGGGTTTAAGAAGATGAGAATGGAAAGATAAGGTATCTTCTTATACCTCTCTGTCACTGGTGTAGTAGAAAAGAGAAAAAGATTGTATCTTTTGGAAGCTATTGTTATACAGACTAAAAAGCCCTTTATAGAATGGAAAAGCACAGATTTGGGTTATACTGCAAATCAAAATAATTGTAGATAGTATTTTTCTATTTTTATGCTTTCAATAAGATTTAAACCTAGGAAGGGGAAGGACCTCAAATATATTATCAGATAATGAGGTAGTTAATTTGTGTGTCCTGTATTTCAAAGCCTCATACACACATCTCACTATAATAGTAAGACCTTCCTTTGTTTTAATGGCTATGAAACCTTTCTTTTAATGCCAGGGTGTCAAACTAGCTTTTGAATTGGCACATATTTTAGAATAGTATTTGGAAGCCAACATTTCAATAAAGTAATTTGTAGGTCTCACACATAAGCCTGAATGGACTGGCTGATGAATTCTACAAATATTTGTTAAATTAGTTTTTAAAAGAAGAATTTCCCTTTTTTGGCTTATTTTGAGATCAGCAAACATTTTTCTTTATAAGCAATTTTCTCTAGAAATGTGCTTATTAAGCAATAGCTTTCTGGTGCTAACTTCACTTAATTTTAACTTTCAAATTGTGACATCCATTGACAGTCCACATTAGATTTTTCTCATGTATTATCCTCTTTAGAATAGCTTCAGTGATATAGTTTGTCATCTTATTCCCTCAGGAGTCATTGATTGAACTATACCACCAAGGAGAGAAAGAGAGCTATGGTTGGCAACACAATTATAAAAACCCACTAAAAATTATATCTGTGAATTCATCAAGAATTCAATACTTCATAGTTGAGTGGAAATGGAATTTGAGTTCTTGTGAACAAGTAATGTTTAAGTTTGACTCTTGAGAATTTATAAGGATAAGCAAGAGCAATTGGTAAGAGGCTCTAAAGTCTGCCAAATGCTGAAAGCAGCCAAAAATACTGACAAGGACATGAACTTAGATCAGTAGAACTGAATTTAGTCTTGGCTCAAACATTTGTTAATCATGCAACGTTGAGTTAGTAGTCACTTAACTTTTTGGTTCCTCTGCTTCCAAGTCTATGAAGTTGGGATGCTTAATCCTGTCCTGTCTATTTCCTGGAGTTGTAAGAATCAGGTTAGATGATGCACGTGAAGGAGCTTTGTAGTGATAAAGTGCTTATGTGACCTCAGTATGGATCACTTCTATGTAAGTTCTGTAAACATTTTGTGGGCAAAGATTGTGTCTTTGGGTTGTGGATACCACCTAGGCCCTGTACAATTGAATGAAGGAACATGTTACATAAATTTGGGCAAGAGAAACCCTGGGAAGTGGTCTCTCACAGCAATTTTCTGAGGTTTGCCTTTTTTGCCTAGAATCATCAAATATAATTCTTACCTTTTTCTTGTTTACCATTTCAGCATTCTTAAAGAAACGATTGTCCCTTTATGCTACTTACTTAGTAAGTGAAGGTCTGTTGTGGAGAAGTCTATTCCTTATCTCAGTGGAATGTATTTCTAAGTGCATCTGATGGCAGGCATGTCAAAGCTTGCATGGTATGGAGTGGTACAATATATGAAAACAATAACACCATCATATTTCACAGCCATGAATTCTTCAGTGCTTAAAAAGCATGTTTTCGTCCTTAATTTTACTTGAAAGCAAACATATTTGTTCATGTGTACCCACTATGTATCAGCTACTAACTTATGGGGGAAAACAAAACATAGTCCCATAAGAAGCTTCCATTATTTTATATGAGTTGTGATTTATAACACTGGGTTGAGTGTGTTGAATGTTGTTCATGGCTAGCAAAATATAAGACAATAAGAAATCAAATGATGTTTGAAATCAAAATAGCCAACAGATGATACGGAATACCCATATGCATTCAATTGTTTCCTAATAGTTAATGAGTGAGCTGATTAAACTAAAAGCCCCATAAACATATAAACTACTCACAAGTATATAAATTGTATTACATTATATATATATATAAAAAATCAAGAAAGATACAGTTTTAGGAACTGGATGTTATGACTCACACCTAACTTCTAGACCACATTAGAGTTTTAACATTTCATACCTGACTTCAAAATATTGAAATATTAATCTCAAATATTTTTTATAATTTTAGGGTACCAGTAACTGATATTCGCTTATACTGATCAGAAGAAAACCTTCAAGGCCTGGTTCCTCATTTCCAATAATTAAATGAATCAGAGTTTCATAGTAGAAAAGAGATGGTTTAGACCAAGTGTCTGACTAAGATTTCTAGATGCTAAGCTAGCTCTTCTCTTGGTATTAGTATCTTTTCTTTTTCCAGTAACTTACTTTTGAGTCAAGAAAGTTTGAAAGAGGAAAATGTATGTAAATCACACCTAAGATAGTGCCGACCCTTTTGCCACCACCTGTTTGTTTGCTTGCTGTGGCAAGGAGGTTGAGCTCCTGCAGTCAAGTGTATTTTGCTGCCCACCAGGACCCATGACCTCCTCAGTGAACTGCAGGAGAATATCGAAGCCCCCTGTAGACTATGGGATTGAATTAAGAACGAGATAGGAGGAAGCCATTGTGGCTGAACTATCCCTTATTGTACAAGAACGAGGGTGAGGAAGGAATAAATTCATTTCAGGGTATTCTTGCATTTTAAGTACACAATAAGATTTTTATTTTCATTTTTTTTAATGACCAGAATACCACGGTCGTCTGAAGATCCTTGGATCCAACTCTTCTTGGAGGTCATATGGCCTCTCTGAGTCAGGAATGACTTAATTTCAGTCAGACAACCTCTTTCCCTCAGATCTATATTCATCCAAATCAGAACCCAAGGGTACGGAGGTCACAGACTCACTAGAGGGCAGCAAGGGGTCAGTGGAACCAATTCTTTAGGAACTGGCTGGATTGTATTTATGTGCTCTGAAAAAATGCCTAGCAGTTTTTAAAAGTTTCATTCACTGCTAAATCTATTTTTTTAAAAAATACTATTGTGTCAGTAATCTCTGCATGTGAATGTGTTTTTTTTCCACAAGAATTTGAAAGGAAAAAACAGACAAATATAACTTCAATGCTATAATGAAAGAAGCCTGTCAACTCCAGGATATTCACCAGATATGCTTTCTGAAGACGACCTTGTACCTATGTGAGTGAGGGTCCCCAGAAGGAGTCAGTGTGTCCACAGCTTGGAATCAAGCCACGTTTGAATGGGGACCATGGGAGAAGGCTTAAAGCCCAGCAGTGAGAAATGAAAAACAGTGACTAAGGCTTTCTAATGGTCAAGGGTGGCACAGGCATTTACCTCCAGGGATAAAGAGTTGGCGTCCTCCAACTCTAACCACGTGGCATGTTTGTAAGAAGGAACATCACTCATAGTGCCTTCCAATATGGTAGGTCTCTCATTAGTTTCCTAGGGATGCTGTAAAAAACTCCACAAACTGGGTGGCTTAAAACAACAGAAATTTATTATCTCACAGTTTTGGAAGCTAAAAGTCCAAAATTAAAGTATCAGCAGGACCATGGTCTCCCTAAAACCTATGGGAGAGAATACTTCCTTGTCTCTTCTAGATGCTGGTGGTTTACCAGCAAACCTTGGCATTCCTTGGCTTGCACTGGCAGCATTTCAATCTCTACCTCTGTTATCACATGATGTTCTCCCCGTACCTAAAATCCCTTCTTCTTTTAAGGATACCAGTCAGATTGGATTAAGGTCCATTCCAATCCAGTTTGAGCTCACCTTCACTAATTACATCTTCAAAGACTATTTCCAAATAAGGTATCATTCATGGGACTGCGGGTTAAGACTTGAACATATCTTTTTGGTGAGCCCAATTCAACCCATACTGTCCCCTAGGATATTTCCATAAGGATTTGTAAACACATTGTTTTGCAGCTTTACATTGTTGTGAGTGGGAGCCCAGCACATCAGTGCATGTGGCATTTTGGAGGGTAGAAAGTGAGGAAAATAACAAGGGAAATGACTTTATAAGACATCATGAGGAGGAACAACAAGGTCAAAGTGAAGACAAAAGGGAAGAGCGATATGAATTGCCATGAGCCAAGTGCACAAAACCAAAGTCTACAGAAGAGAAGAATATTAAAGGCTGCCAAGTAAAATGGTCCGTAAGTCTCCCTAGTACCTTATGAAGGAAAGGAGAGGCTTAGGATATGGAAGTTCCTACCATTTTTCTTGTTGAGGCCTTATTGTCCTTTTTTATTTTTACCAAAATCCTTTAATTATATCCCACAGGATGGCAAGAACTGTCCAATCTTAGCTCAAAATTAACAGAAAAACTTGCACTTTCATCCTCATCTTTTAACATCAAATGTTTAATGAGGATAAATATAACAAACCATTATTGAATCTTTTCTCTAGCCTGAATAAACTGCGAACATATTAATCACAATCAGATTTTTCCAACGTGTCATCTGGGGACCACTTGGCAATAGAATCACAAAGTGAAATTATATTTATGCACTAATAACTTTAGGAGGAAGAATTTAATAGGAGAGATATAAGCCAAATGTTAGAACTTCAAGAAGGGGGAAATTACTTTCTGCTGAAGAATCAGGGGAGATTTAATGGAGAAATTGACAATAGAACTGGTTCTCGATTTATAGGTAGGGCTTTTACAAGCAAAGTTTTGAAAATAACGTTTTAGCACAAAGGAACAGAATAATTAATCAGTACTTGATTAGTGAAGAGGGGTTGATGACTGTAATATTGGGATAGAAGTTGAACCCAGTTTCTAAAAGCTTTATGCACAGTGCTAAGGAGTTTGTACATTATTCTGTGGCTTATATCTGCACAGAGCAACATAATCAAAATTGCACTTGAGAGCAATTTCTCTGCCTGCCAGGCAGGGGCAGAGACAAAGCAAAAACATGTTAGGAGGTGGGTGAAACTGTCCAGGCCTGAGGGAATAAGTCTTTGAAATGGGGCAATGCCAGTGGAAATGGTAGAAAGGGATAAATATGAGATATTAAAGAGGGAAGTAGGTGTTACTAGTAGGGTGAGATATGAGAACTCTACATTTTATGCATGATTTTTCATATACCTGCAACTTCCCTAATTTAAAAAAATGCCTATAGAAAAGAGGGGAGAAGTTGGTTTTTAACTTCAGACTATTTAAATGTGGTTTATCAATTCTCAGAAGGAGGAAAAAGCTTTGCCTTCAAAATCTGTATGTTACAACCATGCCTCTGTTTGGAAGCAGCCAAAGACAATGCAACTCTATTTTCAGTGTCACTAGCTGACTAAGAGATGGAGACAGAGAAGAGGTAGAGACAAGAGAAAAATGTGTCTTGGACTGACAGTTGTAGAGTGTTAAAGACAGGTGTGGGGTTTTGGCTGAATTTAGTAAAATGAAAATAAACTTTTGTCCTTATTTCTTCTGGAAAAATTTATATTCTGAGTTACATGTAACATGTTTAATTCATTTTTAAAATTAAAAACCACAAAGTTATGTTAATAAGGAGACATCTGATTTTAATCACAAATCATAACAAACAAAACTTGAACCTTGGGATAACTGAGATCAAGGCAAACGTAAGTGGTTCAGGATTGCATTATTTTAATATTCTGTAATACTTCTAAAATAGAATTCAGTACTCACTATGAACTTATTTACCTGAGTTCCATGCAGTATTATGTATCAAAGCTTTGGAAATATTTTATGACTCATCAGTTCACATAAATTATTGCTTTTATAGTCCTTGCTGATAGATTTTCAACCATATGAAATGCCTTTTGTTTTTGTTTTTGTTTTTGTTTTTTTTATAATGGAATTTTACATACCAGGTCTAAGAAAGTTAGAATTTTCTGTTTGAATTTTTAACCACAGCCTTAAGTTTCCCCTATGGCAACCAAAATGATCTTTTATTTCTGCTATTTGAGTAATCTGCTTCCAAACAGGAAAAACAGAAAGAAATAAGGACAAAAAGGCCTATGACACTTACCTTTGGAGCAAGACTTGAAGCTATTTAAATCATTGCCATATGATGTTGTTGGGACCATAATTGCTAACATAATATTGAGATGCAGGAATAACATAATACCCTGGAGCAAGGAAGGACAGAGCTTGAAAGGTTCAAGGCCCACCACATTAGTGATCATTACATATTGTGTTCAGTAGAGACTTGACTTGCCCCAAGTAGTTTGCAAATTGAACAGCCATTTGTGTTCTGAGTACATTCTGCTTTCCAATTCTGACAGATGTGTATCTGTTATGCCCAAATTGCTCCCTGAAAAATATTTCCTAGATGGTTCATTTGCCTCTGCCTTTTAGTCATGGATCAGTCATACTATAGCTTATCAATAATTTAAAATGAAAGCATGGAACACCACAATAATGAGCCCTCTGTAGGCATTGAGATGTCAATGGGAAAAAATGAAGATATGGAAATGAGGACTACATTAGTCTGATTATTACTACAGAAGGGATATTCTCATTCTTTTGAGGTGGTGCATAAGCCACAATTACCTCCCCAAATAGTGCTTCGGGTCACAAGCAGAACGCTGGAGTAGGTCCTAGTTTGTTTCTCTCATGTTATCCGTGTTTTGCCAAAGTTATAGAAATAAGCACCAGAATCCCCTCAGTGCAGCCAAGATATTTCCTGAAATCTTTCACCAAGCCTTGATGATTTCTCTTTAGTCTCACTGTGTGCTGACACCTCTGAGTAACTGAGAACTTTAGCTTCTTCCAATCTCACGCTTCCACAGAACTCCTCAGCAATGCACCATTAAAGGGACCTCACGGGGAGCAGGGAAACCGTATTGGACTTTTGTTTATGTGAGTGAATTCTCCTGTTTGTTCCTTCAAGCTGCACAGAAATGTCAGACATTATTTTAAGTCCTCTTACTTGTATCAATGATCAAGCTTTTCATAATTTTACTTATATTCATTAAAGTTCTCACAGTCTTAAAATGAATGAGTCAAATGCTGATAATTGCTTCTTTTATCTCAAACTATTGGTGATAAAGGACAGGACTAATTTAATTTAATTTTACAGTATTTTACAATCTCATTTTATATTAGTGAAAACATTGCATAATTCTTTATACATTGTGGATCTCCTTCAAAGCCAGACTTCTTTTCTTGATGTCTCTCAATTAGTGGGAAAAATCCAAGGCTTGCACTCTAACATTCTGTACTTTTGGTTTTATTATTGGGATCATTAGAATCTTTTTGCCTCTAGAGTTTTCCTTTCCTGTTTCCAAAATGAAGATGGTAATTATGATTGTAAGAAAGAGCCAAGAAGTAATTTGCAACTAAATTTTCAAATAATATTTCTCTGGCCAAGGTTTCATCTTGCCTCATGACACAGGTAAGAAAAGAAAATAAGACTTTTGAAGAAAAGGAAAGACTAATATAGTATATTATCAGAGTTTTAAAGCTGAAAAAAAAACAGTATTGATAATCTCATTTAATAACATTTTATGGATGAGCAACAAAAACCTTGAGAAGTCATGGAATATTCACAGGTAAATATAGTAAAAGTTGGAATCAAGAGTAGAACCTCTGTCTTCTAGCTCCCGGTCTTGAATATCTACCACGTATTAACACACAGACTCAGTGTGCTTAGCTTCAGAATGATCTTTTCAGTTTGTTATTTTTTCAATTTGGAAGAACCTTCCTATATACTAAATCCTCTGTTTTCAGAAATCACTTGTGGATTTTAGAGTCTCTGAGAAAACCATGACTGGGGCCAGTACAAATGAACTGTAATTAAGCTGTGAGTTGACTAATGATCATTGCAAAGTCTATGAAGGAATAAATGTCTGGGAGACCAGAGCTTGAAATTGAAGAAAGAAAGTACTTGCAGAAGCAGAAATGTAGAGAAAGCTGGAAAATGCAGGGAAGCTGGGCAGAAGGAGGACTGGTTCAGAAAATTCTGTAGACCAAATTAAGAAAATTTGTTTTTAGGTGGCTACATAGAAATACGCATCAGCGTGAGAATGAGAGAGAGAGTGCTGAGGTGAGGAGTACTTTAGTCTCAGACTGTAAAAGCAATGGAAAAAGGTGATGAGAGTGAACCGGCAAGCAAGGTTGGAATGACCCAAAGTACTGGTCCTGTACGAGTTCCTGGCTGAAGGGAGGATTCTGGCAGGCTCCAGAAGAGCAAAGGCAATGCTTTAGGTCAGATATTGGGTAAAAAAGAATTGCCAAGGCTGATCTGCAGCAATTAAATGCTATTGGTCAGACTAGCCACCCAAGCTTTAGATTCAGGGCTTCTGTTCAAAAATGGATTGGCAGGGAGGGCTGATGTAGCTCAGTGGCTGAGTTCCTGCTTCCCATGTACGAAGTCTTAGGTTCAATCCCTGGTATCTCCTGAAAAAGAAAAAAAAAGTACTTGTCAGAGCACAAAAGGGAAACTACCCAAATGGTGGAGAATGGCAAACTTCTAGGAAGAACAGCACTTAGGAGAATCATTCACATTTAGATTGGTTATGTGTATGTATAGGAATCCTGTCCCCTTCAGTGGGATCAGGCAGAAATTTAATTATTTTGGAAGGCCTGAACCTTATTTATTGGGAAATGATCAGACCCAGATCAGCAGGAAGATTTCCCAAAGGCTAAATCCAGAGCTATTTATAGTCTTCCTGCCAGGGTCTGGGGTGGGGATGAGGTTTGGGGGCAAAGAAGGAGAGGGGTGAGCTTGTCCCAGTATTGGCAGCTATTCAGATTAAAGGGGCCTGGCCTCAAAAGATGGGGAAATCACAGAATCAAAGAAGTGGAATGTGCCTTAAAGGTCACCTGGTGCAATCTTAGAGCTGATGGCACTGATATCTAAAGTCGTAGAACAAGTCTTTGGCAAATCCCCAGAAAACAAAACTTCTGACCTCTAGATCTTTGCACTAAAGCTAGTTAGTTGAACATATGATCATGTCATGAATAGCCTTATGAGAATTAGTAAAATAATTGTGTATGCCAGAGAGTAAATCCCCTACTGAATTAGGTTAAATGGGGAAGAAGGGGTAGGGATTGAGGCAGCAATGGGAGAAAATGAAAAGGAATATTACAGGTAAAAAAGCAAAAGTAATGTCTTCGCAGATATATAAATAGTAGCAATGAAGAGTTAGGAATTTACTCTAGGTTCTCAAGTTTCAACATAAGATAAAAGATAAAAACAAGCATAGAGATTACATTGTTTATTCAATAAATATTTATTGGATGCCTTTATGTTCCAAGTACTATAACAAATACTGGGAACACACAAATGGTAAACAGTACGCTCCTAGTCTCCAGGACTCATTGTCTGGTAGGAAAATTAGGCGGGTAAGAAAATAATTACAGCCCAATGGTTGACTGCTGTAAGAGAAGATAAAGAAGATGGGGGTTTAAATTAGGCACTCATCAGCTCCTTGCTGGGGAGTGTAAGGAAGGGCTTTATAGGGACAGTAATCTCTGACCTTAATCTTTTATTTATTTATTTATTTATTTATTTACTTATTTTTTTATTACATTCAGAAAATATGAGGTCCCCATATATCCCCCACCCCCTTCACCCCACTCCTCCCCCCATAGCAACAATTTCCTCCATCATCATGAGACATTCATTGCATTTGGTGAATACATCTCTGAGCACTGCCGCATCTCATGGTCAATGGTCCACATCATAGCCCACACTCTCCCACGTTCCATCCAGTGGGCCATGGGAGGACATACAATGTCCGGTAATTGTGTCTCGGGCACCACCCAGGACAACTCCAAGTCCCAAAAACACCTCCACATCTCATCTCTTCCTTCCATTCCCCATACCCAGCAGCCACCATGGCCACTTTCTCCACACCAATGCCACATTTTCTTCGATTACTAATCACAGCAGTTCATGAATAGAATATCAGTAAGTCCATTCTAAACCATATTCTATTCCTCCATCTTATTGACCTTGGATTGGTTGTGTCGACTCCACATCTATTCAAGAGGGGGCTTAGATTCCACATGGATGCTGGATGGATTCCTCCTGCTTTCAGTTGTAGGCACTCTTGACTCCATGGTGTGGTGGTTGACCTTCTTCAACTCCATGTTGGCTGAGTGGGGTAAGTCCAAGAAACCAGAGTGTAGGAGCTGAAGTCTGAGAGGCTCAGGGCCTGACTTAATCTTTTTTGAGGAGCAAGGAAAGGAAGTGCATGTACAAAGGACAGAGCTGTGAGGAGCCATAGTTTATTTGGTACTTGCCCTTGCTGACAGTGTAGGATACAGTTGGGGAGTGAAAAGTGATAAACTTAGGTCCATGAAGATCTAAGAAGATGGAATTTCTAGAAGCCAGGTAGCTAATGAGGACTCACAGAAGGAGCAGGAAGTGACTGTATTAGGTAGAGTTTGTTAGAGAGAAGCAGATGCTCATTTGCTCATTCTCCTAATTGAGGTGAGAGAGGGGGTATATTGAGAACAGGGTTTTGTTATGACAACTAAAATAGTTTGAGAATTAGTTTGCTTAGGAGACTTGAGACTTAAAATATTTTAAAACACACAAACAAGCAAAACCATGGAGTTGCAGTCAAGAGAAGGGGAAACATGAAATTGAGATAAAGAGGTTAAAAAAAAACCCTTTGGAAAATAAATTTGGAGACCTGAATAGACTAAGGGAGGGTTTCTTTAAAAAAAAAGAAAATAATGTGATCCTGATGCCCAGGTCAAATGGAGAATGAATACAGTATGATAAAGGTGTGGGGTTTCAAAATCATAATAAAAAATGCCTTAAATTACCTGTTGTTTGTTCGCTCTGTGAGGTGTAGTGAAGATGAGAGTTTCAGAAGCAGAGAACAACTCAAGGAACAAGCAGCAGAAATGACCTTTTCACCTAGCTCTGGAGAGGTTTCAGCCTTATTGATGCTGGAAATTCTTTTCCTGCATAACTTGAAGTGAACCAACGAATGGTTGCAAGGAGTTTTTAGAGAGAAGAAATACTGAGTCCATAGTAACGCTGTATTTTGTTCAACAATGCTATTTTGTTTCTTCTCCAAAGTTCCTGTTTATGTCTCAGAGCCTTGTATGGTCTTTTCAAGAACTGGGCCAGCTGGCCAGTGACCATGGCAAAATTGCATCCCTAGTGAGTATAAATACAGCTTATTAGTGTCCACGTCTTTCTGCTTAAGCTCAGTTTTCCATTTGAAAGGGTCATGTAGCTATGGGTGAATAGAGCACACTAAGTAAAGAAGATTTGCTCAAACTAGTGTCCAAATTCTAAACTACAGTACAGAATAATTATCAGTGTCATTAAGAAATATGATTCTACTTAGAAAAATTAAACAAACAAAAATTACAATATAATATTACATTTATGCATGGATGTCTGATTCCATGTTTGAGCATTCATCTCATGTTTAGAAAACCATATGGCATTTTTCTGAGAAAAGTAAAGAACATGGTCAAAAAGAGGATTTGGGAAAGAGATAATATGTCCTGCTGCCAGCCTTCCAATTTTCTCAACATGCTCTATACCCAATCTAATTAGCATAAATTAATATAACATTATTCATATAACATAATCATGTATAATCATAACAAATAATATATACTATAATAAATTAACATATTTTAATTACTACAAACTATGTTTCTTTACAAGCTAACTGTGCTAAATAGTTTACATATTTACCTGACTTAATCTTTTAAGAAAGATCTGTGAGATACATAGATTTCACCAAATCAGAAATGAGGGAACCAAAAGGTTAAAAAAAACAATGCCCAAAGTTGTATAGCCCAGGAGTAAATGAGCTGGGTTTCTGTCCAGGTCTGTCTGATTCCTAAGCCCACACTTTAGCATCTAGGCTCTCTGCTTTCCAGTATATCCAGAAGACTCTCCAACAGGAAGCCCACCAAATGAGAGCGGAGCAATTTCCTATTACACTTTTGCAAGGAACTCGTACACGCCAAATAAAGAAATTCCAGTTATACTCTCAGTTTATCAAAACTGTGAAAATCAACAAGCCTGAATTTTTTTAGAAGAACAGAAAAACATTATGACATGCTATAAGACTTTGGAACATCTACGATTTTTTTTAAAGTACATTTTTAAAAGTTAGTGACATAATAGCTTAAGTCTTCTTTTGGACTGCTGATTTTCTTATTAATATCTAAAACATATTTTTTAAAAGCATCATATTTGCATCTTCTAAACATCATTATTTTGAAATATATATATGGCTAGCATCTTGTATTTATATAGTTGCAGGAAGTTAATGTTCCAAGTGGAATGATTTAGTGTAGTTTTTAGCTCTGAATAAGCATGCCACATAAGTAGTCATTTGTGATAAACCACTGACATTCTTCTATAATGGCCAGGCCATAATTATTTTCATATATTAGCCAAAAATCTCAATGTAGTAAACCTGAGTTTTATCCCATTTACTATTATTTGCAAGAATGATTAATTAGGGTGCTTGGGCACTTGCATAAACAGCAATTTCTCCTATTTGCTAGTGATAAAACCTATTCATTTGGCGACTTATGCAAAAGTCATTAGATCCACACCACTACAACTGAAACAACTGAGGCCTTGTAGGTAGGGTATACCTACCAACTATGAAAGGAAAAAGGGATGTGATGAGTTAAGGAAGAGGCCAGGATGAGTGGTTCAGAATCTAACCCCCAACCAGGAGGAACACAGAGGAGCCAGAACATTCTATTGGCAGAGGGAGGAGTCCAGGATTACTTATTCATTTATTTGTTTGTTTATTCATTTATTTCTTTATTTTGAAGGAAGAACATGTGTTAAATGCTTCTTTTACCCTCTTGAAATATTACTTGTAGGATGACAGTCTTTAAATTTTCATCCATCTACACAATCATTAAAGTTATGATTTCTTACCAGGTACAAGAAAGCTAGAGGGAGCAGATGTGACTCAAGCAATTGAGTGCCTGCTTCCCACATGGGAAGTCCCGGGTTGGGCTCCCGGTGCCTCTTGAAAAAACCAAAACAAACAAGAAGCAAGCAAAACAAACAAACAAAAAACAACTCAGGGAAGCTGATGTGGCTCAGGGGTCCCATACATCACCCCTTCACCAACACCTGGCATTGTTGTGAAACATTTGTTACAAACTATGAAAGAGCATCATGGAAATATTACTTCTAACTCTAGCCCGTATGTTACATTGAGTGTATTTTCCCCCAACCCACCTAATTATTAACACCCTGTATTAGTATTATATCTTTGCTTTAGTTGATGAGAGAACATCCTCATATTTGTTCTGTTTACCACAGTCCATCTTCACCACTAAAGCAGGATTTCTTAAAGAATTTGACAGTTTCTTTTTACCACCAAGGAATCTTTAAGCCAAATTCCTCTATTTTTCTTCAATTTTTAACTCCTCATATTTTATTTTAAATTTCTTAGCATAAATTACTCCCCAAAGAGATCTGTTTCTCTATCTTCTATAGCGTGAGGGTTCTTATGTGGCAACATTTGATTATTGTTGTCTGCTATAATCAATACATTAAAAAGGAGGAGATTCTATTCAAGAAAACTTGAGTAATCAATGAAATGCTTTCTCAAGCAATAATAATGTGATGGACTCACTGCAATTTGATTAGTAACCTTTTTATTCTTTGTGGAGATAACCTTTATTGACATCATTAACTAGATGAAACACTGGTTTGATGCAGGTCTTTTAACCGAGAAGCTTGTATTGATTGAGCAGCCAGATCTGAGGTTTTTGTTGGTGTCAAGCTATTTGCAGAAACAAGAGGTACATTGCTCCCCTTTTTTCCATCCGCCAGAGTAATATTTCGTTTTGCCAGCATGTAACAGAGAGGAGAAACCAAGGACATTGACTTTTACTCTTGTTCTGTTTCTATGAACAAAAACCTATAAAGGTGAGAGAGTACTTTCTGAATGTTCACAAGGATGGAGATATTTTATATTAGCAATATTGGCATGGCAAAAGTGATTCCTGTTTTTTTGTTTTGTTTTGTTTTTGTCTCTTGACCCTAACATCTGATTGCCTTTGAAAGCTTTTGAGTTGATCTGCTTCCATATAGTAGAAATAGAACATTTGCTTAGAACAATGGCTCAACATAGGAATCAGACTTGAAGTTTTATGTTTAAATGAAGCTAATGTTTAAATGAAAATCAACTCTTCGATTAAATACTTATCCATTTCAGAAAAAGTGGAGGTTAGAGCAATAGTTATTGCTTAAAACAATGTGTTTTCATTTAATTTGGTGTGTTTGAATCAAGGACAATTCTGTTTATGTCATGCAAATGGGATTGTATAGTGAGAAATATAAGAACATTCTCCTGAGGGGGATTTTAAGGTTTTGTTTTGAATGATTTGTGGAGTAAATTTAGAGTCTATAATGGCTATCTATGGATTCTGATTTCGTCAGTAACGTTTCTGCTATAAATCCTAGAAAAAATTGTGTGATTTTTTGAAGTAAGTGTTTCAAAATATTTTTGAGAGGAAAGGAAAAATTCTTAAGACTGAAGATACTTTTCATATTCCCTTAGATCTTCAAGCATAAAAGTAGTTTAAATAAAGAGCTGTGGGTATATATTAGGAAGCTACTGATATATTAAAAAATTATTTTAAAAATTGCTGTATATTTGCTGTTTCATACATAACAGTGTAACTTGTGTATTTATACATAAAATAATTGTGGCAGGTTTTGGAGATAGGTAAAAGAATGCCTATGGTTGCTCTTAATGAAAACTGAAAATAAGTTCTAAATCTAGCTTATAAAGGCAGAGATCAGCTTTTTCAGATGCACTGTACATTTCTTTTTATCTGTGATGGCCGCTCTCTTTTAAAACATGAAGCCTCACATAGGACATAGTCTTTTGGTGATGCAAAGCTGAAAACAGAACAGAAATAAATTTATGCTCAATAACATGGAGTTGTTTTTTTGCCAGTTTGGAATTGTTTCATTTCCACTCTTAAAAAATTACTGTGTGCAAACAGTAAAGATGTTGATCTGCTGTACTTTACCATTGAGTCAGAATTCGGGTACTTCACAATCTGTTTCCAGCCTAAAATAACATCAACAATGATAATGCAAAATCAAAATACAAAAAGCCATGGGGAAAATGTCCTCAAGCTAAGGTCCCCATTTAATAATCCAGAATACTGTGATTCGACCATCATTTTTTTCTATAGAACATGGTGGAGGAGTTGAAAGAGGGGGGATTAGGAATCAAAGAAGCAAGTGGACACATAAAAAAGAGAAGCTAGGGTAGGAGAAAATAATAAAGATGATAGAGGAAGATTTTGGAATTCATTGTACTTGCCTAAATGTCTGGGGTACAATTTAATCCGCTGAAAGAACTTCTTGCTCCTCATCTGCCACAGTTCTTCTAGGTCCATCCTTTTTAGATCACTGATGTCCATATCATTGCCACTCAGAGTGTAGACTTCAGACCAGGAGCATCACCTGGGAACTTGTTAGAAATTCAAATTCTCATGTTTCCATCCTCATCACAGGGTCAAAATTATAATCTGCATTTTTAGCGAGATTCTGAGATGACTTATATGCACGTTGAAGCCTGGGAAGCGCTGCCATATGTGGCGATGTGTCCATTGGCAGAATGTGTTCTTGTTTCTTTGTGGTCCAGAAAGTGAACAAAGAAACATAGTATGGAAAAGCAGGAGAAAAACCACATGGGATGAAAATGTAAATAAGAGTAAATGCAAAATTCCCTGCCGGTATTAAGTGCATTCTTAGTAATTTCTTCTACTTAGGTCGTTCATCAGCTCTAACTTAAGACAAGCAAACTACCCTGAGTCCAGGTGCTTTCCTCCACTTCTTAAAGTCAAACTTAGTAGAAATATTCAAGTTTAACAAATAGTTTAAATGATGTATTTGTTTGGAAATGCTTTGTTTTTAATGGATTTATACCTTTCTCCAGGTAAATGTCTACACTGGCTCCATTTCCATATAGGTATGCCTCTTACAGTATGCACAGTTTGTTACATGTGTGTTATTTAACCATCACATACACTCACACACATGCACATTCACACTTGATTGCATGTCATTCATATCACCTCCATTAAATGTGCTCCAAAACTGTAGCACAGATTCATGCATTCCTGTGGAAGAGAGATTTGTCTGCATATTCCAGAAGCACTGAAACTCAAACAGCAACAGTAAAAGAAACCAAGCTGATAGCTGGAGGGGAGGAAGAAGAAAAGTGTTCTTTGGCTGCCACAAAAGGACAAGTTATGAAAAAAATGAGAGAAAATATTTTCAAATTTCAGTAACATATTCTAGTGAGAGTAGTAGTAAATCTTTTCTGGCTAATGTTAACAAGAGGATTGTAGAAAGGAGAGACTCTTCAACTATGGCATTCTTGGTCAGACTTATCTCTTCTACCCTTCTTTTTGCCTGGCAAATGATCTTCTAATTTGTGAACTACAGAATATGTACATGTTTGTGCATGTTATGCAATAATGCTTGCATTACTAACTTTTGTTTATAATTTGGCCCTTGGAAGTGGCTGTTGGGGAAAGGAATTACTCTAAACTTGAAAATCTAGAGACAGTCTACGCATATAGCCAAAGAAACGTATGAACTCCTGAAGAATCATATTTGCTCTGAAAGAAAAACTGTGATAACTGAGAAGGGAGTCAAAGAGATTCATCCTCACAGCCGCAAAGACAGTAAATAGTTTAGATGGGGCTTCCATGTTAACCATGAGCAAAATGAAATTAATTGACATGACAACTTGTCAAAGGCTATAGTGGGATAATAACAATAAAATAATTTAAATTAAAAATTAAAAAGAAGAAATGATGAGGACAAATTAAAATGGCATGGCATATTCAGACTGAAAAATCTAAGCTAGGATGAAAACAAGGTGGAAATCTAAAGTCCTCCACAAGTACCCAGCAGTATGTGTTATGTAAGAACATAAGGAAAACATGAATTCAGTAAACATGGGCTCAAAGACAGGGAGATTGAATAACAGAAAAAAAAAAAGCATCTGAATTCAGGAGGCAAATTGAAAACTTTGAAAGACCACTATAGATCTAATAAGTAAATTCGGATCAAGAAGGATGGAAAAACATAACTAAAGATATCACTAACATAAAGGAAGGAAAGACTTGAAATAGCCATGATGAAGGTAAAGGGGACACACAGGGAACTACAGAATTCTCTTTCTGTAATTACAGAAAAGTTGATAGACAAGAAGAAAATAACTGGTGTCACTGATGTAGAAAATCCAATAAATGAACTAGGAAAAGTATTTAAAGAAATAACAAAGAAAAAAATGAAGAAAAGGACTACCTGACTCTGTGGATCAAATGGCTATATCAAATAGACATAAAACAGGATATCTGGACATATCCCGGTAATCTAGCTTCAAAGAAAAGGGAATATTCAGCTGGCATCCAGATGATAATGGCAGGTTATATAGAAAAGGGAAAAATAAAACGAAATAGGCTTGCCTCATTTTTTCATGGCAATGTAAAGTGCCGGAAGATAAGTGCAAAAGTTCTGATGATAACAAAATATCACTCAAGGAAAATGTATCCAGTCAAGTAGTACTATGCAAGCATTCTCAATTCTAAAATACACATGAAAGCTTAAGAAAAATTACTCAAATGAGAACTTCATGGCATCAGAAATGGATCAAAATTGAAAACTCAAGGACAGGAATCTGTGATACAATTCTTGCAGTGAACATTGAAGCAATTTAATTATGGAACTGAGATTAAACAACGGGAAAAATAAGGTTGTAGAACAAAAAGCAGATATTTTTAATTCATTAATATTTATATATAACAACATTTTAGGAGAAAGTAAGATAAGGGAATGCAAGTAAGTTTATGTGCTAACTCCCCATAACCTTAACCTGATAATACAATAATATTGTCAAACATTAAAACATATAGTTAAAAACTGAAACACATGAAAAAGAGAAAATATTCTATGTGTGTGTATGCTTACATATTACGTTATTTTTTTCCTGAACTCTGTCTGGTGGGAGGGCCTAGAAGAAATGAGTGTTCATTTCTTTGTTTCTAAATACCATTCTTCGTTAAAATAAATTAGGGTCCTTGGTGAGAAGATTCATTCTAGTCTGGAGTAGGGAAAGCATAGGATAAGACTGAAACATCTTATTGCACCCGAAATAAGGAAGTGTTCAAAGAATGATGGTGACATATGAAGGACACAGGAGCCAGGCTGATGGGTCTCCCACTGGCCATATCTGAGATATTTAATTTGAGTATCAGAGCACATAAAGCAATAAGTTAGTACAACCAATGGGATAAAATAAAAATCCATGAGTTCACACTAACGGCAGGAAGGAAAGAAGGAAGAAAGGAGGGAAGGGAGGAAGGGAGGGAGGATGAGGGAGGGGGAGGGAAAGCAAAGGCTCTTTCTTACAGTAGAATGCCAACTAATAAATATAGAAGGAATAGTGGAGTTAGAAAAGCATCAATGGATGCCAAAACTACTGGGTAAATATTTCATAAGAAAATACATCAAAATTAACTTAATCAATATCAGAATAAATTAACATCATGTACCTCTTGATATGATGCAATGAGAAGGACACAGTATCACTTCTCTGGTATTTTTGCTGAAAATGCAAAACCTGAATCTAATCATGAAGAAATATTAAACAAATCCAAACTGAGAGCAGTCTATAAAATAATTGACCTGCATTCTAAAAATGCCAATATCAAGAAAGACAAAAGAACTTTGAGAAAGTGTTCCCAGTTAAAAGAGACTATAGTAAAATGACAACTAAATGCAATGTATGACCATGGATTAGATCCTGGACTGGGGGAAATAATAGCTCTAAAGGACATTAGTAGGACAATTGGCAAAACTTGAATATAGATTGTGGATTAGATTATAATATTGTATTAATTTTAAAGTTGCTAATTCTGATAATTGTAGTGATGCTATATAAGAACCTATCATTGCTCTTAAGTAAACTCTGAGTAGGAGTAAAGGTGTACAATGCCTCTTAACTCTCAAACGGTTCAGAAAAATAATACACCTATGTTTGGATTGAGGGAGGCAAATAATAAAGCATTGGGGAAAGACTATAAATGGACAAATTTAGGTAAGGATATATGGGATTTATTGGTACTATTCATTCAACTTTTCTGTAAGTTAAAAATATGCCAAAACAAAGAGTTAAAAACAAAAACAAAATAATGCCATATCTCTATTATAGCCCTTTCACCTAAGTTATTTCTATTAAAACATCTATTCCTATGAAAACAGCTTTCATTTATATGTTTATAAATTGCACTGCCCCACATACAAATGAATAATATTTCATTGGAGTGCCATGGATCTCAGACCTTGTTCATCTTTTCTAACCACTCCTACCCTCCTGGTGAATGCATCCATTTTCATATCTTTAAATGCCATGTACTTGTCAAAACTGAGTCTTAAAAATAGAAGCATTCTAACATTCCATCAACAAATCCCAGTGACACCTTTCCTTTGACTGAAATATATATTCTTTCATAGGAAGACATTACTGACATATAGGGTGATAGTTTCATTGAATGATATAAAGAAAAACATATTTTAAATTCATTGCAAGACAAAAGGATTACCAAATATAATTTCAAGGACAATGTAAAGAATATACTGACGAAAGTTCTAATAAATATAAAATTATTTTCTGTATAAGGTAACACTGCCAGTGATTATTTTACTAGATCAAGAAGTGCTGGATAACGGCTAGCTTTTGATGGTGCTTTTGTCTGAATAGGATGTAATTAGCATGCATTGGCATCTCATAATCTCAGACATTATAAATTTAACAAAGGTACTAGGATTGATATACACAATTAATTGATTAAAATGATGGAGATACTTCAGAGCCCCATTTAAGATGAAGGAGGGTGATCAAGACAGTCTTTTTAATTGCTTAATAGTCATATAGTAATGATGAAAAATATAGTATTTGTATTTGAATCAGTCATATTCTTACCCAAAATCAATTATTAAAAGACATTCAAAGAAGAAATTCTTACACATTTGATTAACAAAAGGGAGTGGATACTAGGAAAGTCTGTTTCCATGTGGATATTTCCTGGCAGCTTCTCCATTTTTTATGAGATTACAGCCATTGGTATAATTCATTCATTCAAATAAGTCAATATTTACTAAGCTATATATTTTACTAATAGATGTAGAGATCTGGATGTACACACAGCAAACTGCTGACAGTGGTTAATTCTTGAGGATGCTACTAGGTGAGGACTGAAGGAACAGAAACTTTGAATTTTACATCATATGTTTCTTTGTGGTTTGGATTTTTGTTAATTGTGTTGAAAAGTTATCATAGTAATAAAAGTCCAGCTTCTTTATATTTGTTTTTCTTAAGGCTTGGTGACCAACAGCACAGGACTAATGGACAATTTGTTTTTCTTATTTTCTGAGCACCCTTATGTGTTCAGAAATTGTCCAAGATTATAGACCAGGGAGGAACTTCCTCTTTTCATTTCCAACATTCTGTCTTGTAAATATGAATTCACTCTTTCATTGTGAAAATAATAGTGTAGGGAGACAACTTTACAATGCCAGGAAAAATCTTTTTTCAGTATAAACTCAGAAATACAGATCTTCAGTGTGTTTTGGGAGCCCCAAATAAACTTATTATTTAAATATTACTATGCACAATGTAGTTCGGCATTTTATATGTGATACCTTTTCCCTCAAGAAAATTCTAATAGGTCTCTTATTATACACTAAAATAGGGAAATGTTTTCCTACTGCATATGTTTGTATTCTTGAGGGTCTTTTTAAAAATCATTATTTTTGTTACCATTACTGTTGTTTTGTCAATGACTGTTTTCATTTCTTTGTGATACAATAGCTATCCTTCCAAACCTCATAGGTGAATAAGTCTTAAGTGAATTTAAAACATATGGGAGACAATTATTTCAGAGGATAGCAGAATTTCACATCTGAAAGAACCCTCAAGATAATCTTACCAAATCCCTGCATTTAATACAGGAGAAAACTAAGCCTCAGTGAAGTGAAATGTTTTGACCAAGGTCACACAGCTAGCTGCTGACAGAAACGAGGTTGGAAACCTAACTAATTTTGGCTGATATCACCTGTCTGTACCAGGGAATGTTGGCTCCCCATTCTGTGTCCATCTTCCCCCTTTGTCTAGCCTAGTAAGGAACCTTGCCATATGTTTTAGTTTCCTGGGCTGCTCCAGCAAATACTATGCAATGGTTTGGCTTAAACATTGGGCATTTATTTACTTATGGTTTTGAAGGTAATATAAAGTACCATCAAGGCATCATCAAGGTGATGCTTTCTCTCTGAAGACTGTGGTATTCTGGGGATGGCCGCTAGTGATGCTTGGTCCTTCGTTTGTCACATGGCAAGCTTCATGTAGTACCTCCTGGCCTTTCCCTTCTCTTCCTGGTTCCCCTGACTTTCACCTCCTGGCTGCTCCCTGTACACTCCAGTAATGGGATTAAGACCCATCCTGATTGCCCATACCGCAACTGAAGTAACCTTATCAAATGATCCTGCTTATAATGCCATCAGTACCACAGGAATGGATTAGATTTAAGAATATGCTTTTCTGGGGTACATACAGCTTCAAACCACCACACCAAATAAGGAAGGGCATCCTTAGTTCACAAAATGAAGGGGTGGGGCAGGAGGGTGGATTGGGATTTGATCCAGTTTGGTGATTTATTAATATTGGCTCTTTATGGTTAATACATTAAATAAAGCCTGTGCTTATATTTAAATAATCAAAATAGACTGGGAGCATCCATCTATTACCAATGTCTTTATATTTTATAGCCAAGTTGCTTATGTAAATACATTATTTTATGGCAAACTAGGGACTGTGTACCTGTTATCTATGACACTCTAATAATGAAGAACTTCATCATTTTTCATCATTCTGTATCATTTTTAATTGTTATAAAATAAACTATGGGGTTAAAATAGTTAAGATAACATGTCAAATGGTCCAGTTGATCTTGCCTTTGTATATGTATTGATCACCTTTTCTTTTTTTTCTTCAAATTGAATGAGAACTCGACTTTTCTTGTTTTTCCTCACATTAAAAGCTTCTTACTGTAAAACCTGTGACCCCATTCTTGATGCTATCACCATCTCAATGTCATTAAAGACTACCATGTAGGTAGGGTGATGTGTCCAGGTTTGCCCATGAACGTCCTGATTTATATGTATCCAATTTTAATTAACAGTAGCACCCTCTTTTACTCTCCAAGAGTCACATTTTGGACAATAAAGTATATTGATATCCTACCCATAGTGAATGTAAACTATGCTAGAGAAGGAATTTTCCTATTCCAAGTTCAGGGCAAATTTCTGCAATGTCTGCTGCTTGGGCTATGTTTTCAGTGTTTCTGTTTTTCGTGTCTAACATGAGTTTCACATCTTGCCTGTTTGGGTTCATTGGTTCTGATTTATCCTTCCAACTCCATGTAACTCCAAGCTCAATATTTTATTTAACTGAATTAGGGTATCTGCCAACTTCACTTTTCTTCTGGTTTCTCCTTGCTTTCCTAGCATAATGTGTGAATAAGTCTTCCAGGTTTAGAAATAATTAAGTTATCAAAAGGAACTTGATGACTCGTTTGTGCTTTGCAGAGTAGCTAAACATGTAGGCCCTAAAAACTATGCAAATACAATTATTTGTGTGTTGGACCTCAGATTTGGACATGAAGCCTGGGGAACCTAACTGGTTCTGCCCAAGGAATCTTCTAAAATAGTGCCAAATTATATTCCAAATAATCTCTTCAATTTTAAGTGCCTGAGGTAAGATGGTATCAAAAATTTGTGCTTCCCTCAAAGAGACTGGCAATCTAGTAGAATGAATATGGACTCTGAGGTCAGATGGACATGAGTTCAGATTCTGACATCACTCTTTCAAGTTGTAAGCTTTAATTTCTTCCTTTGTAAAATGGAAACAAGTTACAGAAAATGTCTTTTACATAGTGAGGGCTTATTAAATACTAGATTCACCCAATTCTAATAATGGATATGTTTTTCTGTAATGCTTTTATGGAGATTTTGGAAGAAAGTTTGCCTTTCCCATATCTTCCTATTGTGGAAATTCTTATATATCTCATGAGGACATCTCCTTCTCTCTGCCACTAGTGCCTAATTTCAGACTATCTTAGTTTCCTGGATGCCAGGACAAATACCACACAATGGGTTGGCCTGACACCAGGACTTTCTTGTTTCATGGTTCTAGAGGGTGGAAGATTTGCTTTCTCCCAGGGTATGAGCCTTCTGGCTGGCAAAAATTCCTTGGGTTCCTTGACTTTCCCATCATATAATGATGTCCTCTCCCTTTTCTTTTGGGTTCCATTGACTTCTGGTTTCCAGCTCCTCCCTGTGGCTTCTCACTCTGTTTCTGAATTTATTCTGCTTTTATAAAGGGCTTCAATAAGCTGGGTTAAGACCCAACTTCATTCAGTCAGGCCACAACTTAACTGAAAATAATATCTTCGAATGGTCCTATTTATAATGGGTTCCCACAGAAATGGAACTATGATTAAAAACATTTTTCCCTCTGGGGGAATAATTCAACCTACCACACAGACCATCACAGTATATTTTATTACATGGATATTGAAGCAACCTCTTAAGTAGTCTTTTCTGACCACTCTCCCCTGAATTCCTTCCCTACTTGGCATTCTAAAAAATAAAATATCTACTGTTTAAGTAGGTATGGACTCTGTAGTCAGTTGGACAGTTACCCAGGACAAAAACCAAATGCCTGAGCATGGCTTTTTCCTAGATTCTACTCTATGCATTTTATCTATTAGTTTCTGTCTTGAAATCTACATTCCAGTTTTACATAACAACCTGAAGTGGCCCAAATGTGTACTATCATTTCTATCAATTCTTGAAGAATGCCAATCCTCTCACCTCCTGGTGTGAGCTCCTCTAGAAAGTCTTTGGTTATTTCCAATCTTGATCCCAGGCTTCTGTGATGCATGAAATCTAATAACCTAGTGCTGACCTCCCCAATAGTCTGTAAACTTCTCCCACTTCTAAAATGTGAGCCCTCTGAGGGCAGGATTTTGTCTTTTTTTTTTTTTTTTTTCCGCTTTATACCCCAGAATTTGGCAAACTTCTTGGGCTCAAACATGCACTGTGGGAAGAAAGGATTTTTACCTTTTTTTTTTTCTGGGGAAATTTGTATTCTGGGTAAGGAAACACTATTATCATTTCAGATAACAAGGAATAATTGAATAAACCTCATTACCTAGTACAAGGCCTTATCCCTGGAAAGCAATCAATAAGTATTTATAGCTTTGATTCATTGACTAAATAAATTCCATTTAGGTACTTAGAATAATATACACGGAATAACATAGAGAAAGAGACAATTTTGTGTTTTGAAAATGAGTTTAAATGGGTACTTACCACTGAGGGACACCAGCGACCAAGCAAGAAATTTCTTCCACCTGGTTCTCTTGGGAGGAGAGCTGCTGTGGGTGCTCTAACAAAAAAATGAATCAACCTCCCTTTGTCTTACCATCACAAAGCCACATTTCTGATGTGACTAGATCCTGAGTTTTGAACGAGGTCACATCATCCTACAAAGTATATGAACCCCAGCACCCAGAGAAGGCTTACTCACCAGAAAAGATAATTAGGAAACAGTAGGACATGAGACAGGGGAGGAAATCTAATTTACAGCTCACTGGAGAGCTCTGAATCAGTGTGGAGCAGAGCTGAATTGGGAAATTAAATTATCTGTGAGCCCACCTCTCTAAAATTATTTGGTCTCCCCCCTTTTCATTTAGAAAACATATGTTACAAGTGCAAGAATTTAACTTCTTCTGATGAACTAGCAGCTGAGGCAGTTTCTTGAAACCACCTGGAAAGCATAGAATTAGCTCTCAGGTGTCTGCTAGTTCAATGAGGGAAACTATCTGTAGAATTCAGGAAATGAAGGTGATGTCTGGAAGCTCTTAGGACATTCTAACAAATGTAATCACATTTCTAGTTAGGTGCATATACCCAAGGACAGTATTATGGCAAGTGAAGAACATCAGCTGCCATTTGTGTTAACAAAATCCAAGACCTAGAAGAATCTTGTGTAGATACAACTATCTAGATCCCAGCCAGGGTTTTTTCTCTATTCCCTGCCATTCTTGGCTGCTGAGACTCAGGGAGAGCTGCAGGGTTGTCAATTGCAAAAGTCGATTAGTCTGCCTTCAAGCTTACGTTTGATATTTGTTGAATAAGTAGCAGAATTGTCAAACGACTATTGTATACTAGACACTATTCTGAGCACTGGGAATAATGTGATGAAAAAGGACTAAAAATTTCTGACCTTGTAAAACTTACTCCCGAAGACAGATAGTAAACATATTCTAACTAACCAACTATAAATGAATGAATAAATTAATGAGAACAAAAGATAATTTTGGATAATAATAAGTATTATGAAGAAAAAGATAAAATAGGGAAATGGGATAGCATGGTGGGGAATGGTTAGCTCCAGTTGTTAGGAAATTTTTTTCTGAGGAGGTAACATTTGAAATGTGTCCAGAATGATGACTGAATGAATAATTCTTTGAATATGTGAGGAGGAACATTCACAGCAGATGCAATAGCAGGTTAGGAAATGCAGTAGGAAAGATAAACAGGGGCTAAATTAAGCCTAGTAGGCCATGGTTAGCAATTTGAATTTTCTATTGAGGCAATGGGAAATTGTTGGCAGCATGATACAACATAATGATGGAAAAATATGGAGGGTAGGAAGCAGGGGAATGATGGGAGATCATTACATGGTATGAAGAAGTGGGAAACCACTCTAGGGATGATGCAAGGGAGTGGTGGGAAAATATTGAAGGGTAGGAAACAGGGGAATAATTGAGCCGTTGAAGGGTATGAAGCAGAGGAAAGATGGGAAATCATTAGAGTGTGAAGGAGATGAATGATTATTCTGGTTGCTGTGTGGAAAATGGACCATGGTAGGGACCATGGTAGGGAGGAGGGGATAGAGGGAGAAATAAGCATGAGCTTGAGATTTTTACATGCAGCAGTTTCCACTGTTAAAAGCATCCGCGCATGAATTCTTCTACCAATCGCAGAAATTTTATAATCCTTTTGTTCATCACTGCCCTTCACTGTTATCATGAAAGAGCTCTCTGGGATTCGTAGAAGCCTTCTTCTAGTGTTACTGTAAACCTGAAAACTTGAGAGGAGGAGAACAAAAGGTAGAGAATGCCTAGTGCTAAGACTGCCTTGCCCTAGTTAACATAGCTGCCCTGGAGTTTACCTCTGTTATAAGTACTTCTACCACCAATGAAATTCGACTCCACAGGTCCAGCCTTCAGAACCCAGTAATTATCCCTCTCTAAACAACCCTGGAACCCTGAAATTTAGAGCATGCCCAGAGTAGAGCAACCTGGAATGTACCCAATGAACCTAAATATAGAGAGACAATTTTAAAAAATGATTGTGAATCATTGTGCTATTTTAGAGTGTGTTGAATTCACGTATTGACAGCACATGCTTTTCTTTCAAAGGGTAGAAGGAACCTTGCCATGATTTACAAAGTAGGTTTGAGGGCCCATTTCATAATGCTTGCACTGGTCATTGAAATTGCTATTTCCCTCTTTGCTTACCCTATTTTGAGAGACTTTGGTTCTTGAATTCAATACCTATGATCTATTGTCTGTGGCTCAGCCCACTTTTTTTCCAGACAATCTGCTCGAATATGACTTCTCTTTACCCCTTCTCTCCAGAACTCTCTCAACATCCCTGAATCACTCTGAATCATTCCATCTAAATCCCTGTGTATTTCCTCAGTGCCTACTTCTCGTATTTTACTCATATTTCCTTCCTGCTTCTTCTAACAGGTAAAAGGTGAAATGTCCAACATCAAAAATAAAGTTTAAGAATAAAATGAAAGCAGAATATTTTTAGTAAACCCAATATATATCAGTGTGTCGAACTCTTGTCATATTTGACATTTTAGTGTTATCTGTAAATTTAGATGGTGACTTTGGTATTTAACTTGCACAGGGCTCAATTAGACATAATTAATGGATGTGCCAAAAACAGAGTGTGCTTTTCCAGGGTTTTTTTCTCAACACTTACGTGTTGTGAATCTCATTTGCTTATTTGTCAGGTTTGGAGAATTGAAATAGGATTCATTAATTCCTCAATATTTTGAGAAAAATATTCCACAAAACCTAATTTTCATTTTAAAAAGTATGTTTGTTTGTTTTTACAATTATTTGGTCACAATTACATTGATTTCTGTCAAAGACTAAGGCAAGAATAGATACAACGTGACCTTTAAAGTAGATGATAAAAATCAAAACAAAACTGAGTTTCTGACTTATATAGAATGTATAACAGTTTAAAAATAGATCTTAAATTATCTGAGCATTTGTTCATTGTGTCTTTGGATTGCATTATGTAAAGTAGATTTGACATTATTATCTTAAAGAACTAAATCAAATAGAAACAATATTGGTGACTGAAGTAAGTAATTATTAGAGTGACTTTGATCTGGGTGCCTTCAAATTTTGGCTTATCTGATCCTAGGAGGGATGTTGTTGAGATTAGGACAACTCCATGGCTACTATGTAAATATACTTGGGGCACATGTTTGAAATATATTGATAATTACAAAGATAGTGATGGAAAATGGGCCTTACTTCCAATTTAAACCTTTGCTTTTTTGTTTGTTTATTTGTTTGTTTTTTTAGGAGGTACTGGGGATTTAACCCAGGACCTTGTACATGGGAAGCAAACACTAAACCACTGAGCTATACCCTGCTTCCCTAAACCTTTTGTTTTTGTCTCTAATATTATGCACTTTCCTACAGAAGCTATTGCTTACCAGTTACTTTATTCCACAAGGTAAAGTTGTGGTGGGTACTGCAAATGTTGAATAATATTTGTTACATAGATGAATAAATGAGTGAATACATATAAGAAAGGAACAATAAAACATTATTATAATAAGGCTACCACCTCTTGAGTTAGAGGAAAATAATTTCTTTATATGTAAGTAGGGAATTTATGTGTAAGACACCAAATAAAAATTATTATGCAGCTTCTCTGTTTATTTAACAAAATATATAATCAATTATAATCAAGAATAAATTTGTATATGTGGTAAAAAAACACCTCTTGAGAATTTGGAAGTAGGGATTGGTGGTAATATTAAATGTTTCTAGTTCAAGAGTCATGTAACAGTATCACTGACACAAGGTAGAAATACTCTAACACCTTACTCCGTAAGGATTAATGCACCCTAACATCCCCTGAAAAGTGACAACTACCAAAACAAAATTATTCTGGGAAATTCACAAATGTAAAGATCATTTACTTACAAAGAAATTGGGTGTTATTAAGGAAAGTTTCCATATTAAGGATTTTGAAGCTGAGAGAAATGCTTTCTGTGAGAACAGATGGTTCTCCCATCCTAATTATTTTACTGCTCCATCTCTGCCCTGCCAAGTCATTTGGGTAAAGGAAGAAGGTAAACCACTTATGCTCAGATGCACTAGTGTAGTGAAAAGACCTTTGAATTGGAAGCTGTGAAACCTGGTATTTATTCTTAGCTGTGGCTCTAACTAGGTACGAGTGTGACCTTGTCCAAAACATATTTTCTCTGACCATCAGTTTACTTTTCTATAAAATGAAGGCATTGGGCTAAATTATATTTAAGATCCTGAACAGACTTCCATGACTTTTGTCTTTTTTTTTTTCTAAATGCTCAAATACTACATTATTTAAGGTATATTTCCTTGGAGTTTTTTTTTTTTTTCCCCTCCCCTCTCTGTCTCTTTCTTCAATATATGGGATAGGAGGATACTGACTAAGTCTGAGGGGAAGGAGGAGGAAGAAAATTAGCTACAGGAAGGGTTTATATCTCCCTCTACAAGAAAACTTAAATATAGCTACCACTGCTTTGAAAGGAATGGTTTATGTCCAAACAGCATTTTCCAGACAAGCTCTGTACTTTTTTTGCCAACAGAATTAACTTTAAACTGAAGGCAGTAGACAGTTAAACAAGAGTCGGCACTGGAAACAGCTGTGAGTAGACAAGACCAGTTACTTATAAGGTACTGTTTTTTACTCATTGAAATCTCCTTCAGGTTTCATTCGTTTCAGGGACAAAGTCTGTGGTCATTTGACCTTCTTTCCCCTACCTCGCCTCTATTCTGAGAGAAAATACACTCTTTAAAATATTTTAGCTTCTTAGCTGGATTATTTGAGTGATGCTGATGTTTGAAGCTACTAGACATTGTTTTGTTTTGTTTTCAGGAACCAAATGATTGTTGTTGTTTTATTTTAAAGCATAGTTTAGCTTTGTTCCTCTGTTGCATCTGTGATGGGTGGTTTTCATATTTTATTGTTTCAGTTGCAGAAAGCAGGATATGCTTTAACATTGAAGAATGTACAGAATGTTCTTGACTGCGGGGGAGGGGAGCCAGTTAATGCATCTCCAGCTTGAAGTATAGAACCAGCATTGAGCCAATCAGATACGAGGACCAGGACCTGGCAACCCCTCATGAACCTAGTCCAGGCTTAGTGACCTCATCACAGCTTGCGGAATTTGACATACTTTTTTGAATCGTAGTTTTACCTTTAGTTTGCTTCTATGTTTAATTGTTATTTTAGCCCTTCTCTTCAGCCCCATTTATTTTTTAAAATTCTACTGTGCCCTTTATAAGTTTTCAATGAATATTCTCCTAGTTTAGCCTCACCCACCTTAAAGGAACAAAATTCCAGCAACTGTGTTTGCTGTAGGACTTCAAGTCACTGCGCGACGGAGATGCTCCTGGAGCAGGATGAAAGGATTAGTCCAAAATGGCAGTGAGGTGTACAGCAAGGAAAGCTCAGCCCCGTCACCTGACGTATCACTCCTTCCCCAGGGGCCCGGCTAGCTCATACTGTATTTGCTGCTGCTCATTAAACAGTCAAGATAATTAAGGTTTTCTTCATATGTGGATTTTCCAAAAATAAGTGAAGTGTGCAGGTTTGCCGCTGAAAGCTCCAAAAGTTTTAGAAAGGGTTTCGCCATTTCTGGACAGTTATTTAGGAGTGCTACTTTGGATAGTGTCTGGGATCCACTGTATATTGTGATTCCTCCGTAGAGTGGACTGAATTCAATGTAACGGTTTCTGAATTGCTCAGCAGTCTCATCATGGGTAGAATTATAGAATTAACCTACAATGCAACGATGCCTTTGGGGTCTGTCTATTCTATGATATGTAAGGACAGTACTACTTATTCTGTTAAAAGGCAACTTACTCACTATGCTTTTTTTTAAATCTTGCATGATTTTTATAGGACTTTTTTTTCCCTCCTGTGTCCACCCCTTATTTCAAGATGTGAGTTTTTACTACTGTGGACAGTTTGCATTCCTCTAACAACTCTCTTCTTCCTCGATCATTCTAAGTATCTCCTTTTTGCTGTGAGCAGGGAAAACAGTGGGGAGAAAAAAAAGTGTATTTTTATTGATGGAATAAGAGTCAAACACCTTACCCGAGGTCTCAAGAGATTCTCTTATGTGAAAAGTACATATGCCAAAAAAAGTGCATAGCCATGGTGACATCTGTTTTGGGTGCTCAGGAGACTCTTGGCTAATATCCAAGTTCTTGGTTGTGTTCTGTAGTAGAGGTTGCTATGGAAGTGGCTCTGTAATAAATAACTTGTTACTGTATCTGATTCAGAAAGTGCCGTTTGTTCTCCTTTTTATTAGTTACTAGAGGCATGTGTCAAG
The DNA here is from genome assembly GCF_030445035.2 of Dasypus novemcinctus. Classification (NCBI taxonomy): domain Eukaryota; kingdom Metazoa; phylum Chordata; class Mammalia; order Cingulata; family Dasypodidae; genus Dasypus; species Dasypus novemcinctus. The sequence continues at coordinate 118,052,947 of NC_080673.1, read as the reverse complement.
GAATCAGTGACTAACCAAATCCCAAGGGGCGGACCTAAAATTAATCAAGTACTAAGTGTTTTATTTTTTAGTCCCATTCACACACATGCCATTCACAGGCATGGCATAGCTGGGAAGTAACATAATTATGCTTTGTAGGAAAGTTAGAGGAAAGGAAAAAATAATCATCTTCCAGTTTTTGCATTTCTTCTGCATGGAGATTATAATTTAGGAGAAAAAAGTGAAAAAAGCAAGGCTAATTTTCTCAATGATTTGTTGATTTCTTTAAATGTATTCTCATTTACTTGCAAGTCCTTTAAGCTGAAAATACTGTGGGGCAATTTTACAAATCATGTACATTGAATTTCAAAGCACAATATATGATTTCTTATCTTCCAGTATTTTTTATGGTGTGTTTCCAAGCAAAATGAATCACAGGTTTCTCAAAGATCTTGATAATGATGGAGGTCACTTTTCTTGATCTCACTCTACATTTAAAAAAATTAAAACTGGATATATTAGACAGATACATGAAACTTATAAACTGATTCCAGGGCAAAGCTCACTACCAACTTGAATTAGAGTCCATTTCTAATTACTTATAATACACCTTTTTTTAAAATTATGTTATGGGACCTTTTGTGTTAAAGGTCTTTTTTGCTAGTTATGTTTTAAATACCAGTTTTTTTTTAAATACAAGTTTCACATAGTCACTGAAGAAATTTTTCTTGAGTTTTAAGGCATCATGTGTTTGTATATGACAAAATCATTCTGTTTGAAACAATTAATTAGGGAAGTCCTTTTGCCAGCAACAGTGAGTTAGGGATCCCCATATGCTTGGAGGCTCCGTCAAAAAGGTAGATATTTTGCTTATTTTTGCTCATTTTCTCCTCCTTTCATTTCAATGGCATGACTTATTTTAGAATAAAATGTAATTCCAATCGAATTGAAGCTTTTTAAAATTCATAATCTACTGTTTTAAATGAATACAATATAGCTATTTTTCACTTGACTGAGAATTTCATTTTTATTAAAATTTAATTTCCACATTCATACCTAATTAAGAAATCTGACAATGATATTTTATGAAAGGAATATAGATTTTACAATGAGAAATATGCTACCACAAGACCTAAACATAAAACAAAATTCCATAAAAGTCATTGTCACTGTGAATACACTCTTAGGAAGACTTCAGTTTAGAAAGATGTTCTTTAAAATTGAAAAGGGTAAAAACTACTGAAATAAGTTAATGCATGTTAGTGATCATTGATAATGCCTTATAAAGTTTCTTCATAATAAAATTTAATGTCAATCCTCCAGAAACCTCAGAACCTGGCCCCTCATGAAGTAGAGTTCAGTGAACAAGATTTGTGATTTCCAGGAAATTATCAGGATCAGTATTGTAGGTTGTGAACAGGAAAAGAAGCACTGGATATTACTGAAATTGTTGAACAGGGGCAGAGATAATTGGTTTGTTCTCATAAAAATCCAAATTCAGTCATTTTCACTTAAAACCTCTCAGAAAAGAAAAGATACTCAAACTGACTTAAGGGTGTCTTTATATATTGGCTTTTTAAAAAATACACTAAATTGATACTTCTGGACAACTTAAGAGTTGTAGTCAAGGCGGCGGACTTGGCCGAGTGGTTAGGGCGTCCGTCTACCACATGGGAGGTCCACGGTTCAAACCCTGGGCCTCCTTGACCCATGTGGAGCTGGCCCATGCTCAATGCTGATGCGCACAAGGAGTGCCCTGCCATGCAGGGGTGTCCCCCGCGTAGGGGAGCCCCACACGCAAGGAGTGCGCCCCATAAGGAAAGCTACCCAGAGCAAAAGAAAGTACAGCCTGCCCAGGAATGGCGCTGCACACATGGAAAGCTGACACAAGATGATGCAACATAAAGAAACACAGATTCCCATGCCGCTGACAACAGAAGCGGACGAAGAAAGAAGATGCAGCAAATAGACACAGAAAACAGGTGGGGGCGTGGAAGGGGAGAGAAATAAATAAATAAATCTTTAAAAAAAAAGAGTTGTAGTCAAAGATTAAGGTGCTCTTTTTACATGGTGATCATTTCATAAATGTTTGTTGAGTGAAAATAACGTCCATTTCTCAAGTTCAAAAAAACTTAACAAGTAAAATAATGCTAAAACTATTACTTCAAACATTGGATAAATTATTAAATTGCTCTTAGCAAAAGTAATTTGAAATATAGACTGCTATGGACAAAAACAGAATTCAGTTGTCTATAGAAGATAATAATTCAAAAACATAGATTTGGAGGACATGAAAGTATCAGCCTATTTCTTATAACCATCTTTAGTTTGCTTATTTTGCTACAAGTATTGGACAATATTAGGACATTAGCAGCAGGCAGATAATATCACTAGGTTTTTTTTTTTGCATAAAATTGGGGAAAAACAATACGAGATTGAAGAAAAGCAAATTTGACTGGGTCTAAGTCAGTTTTACAAGACAAATATTGTGGTAATTTTGAAATTTTAGAGTAATTTTTAAAAATCTTATATAAGTTATGGAGCTCTGATAAATACTAATGCCTTTCCAAACTACCAAATAAAAAAGAATTCCCAAGGAGTACTTTCCATTTTGCTTTAGCTTATCACCAACCCGCTTGCTTTTGAATGTGTTTATTACCAAGCGCTCCTACTGTGGTCCTCTGTGGTGCAATTTGTACAGAAGATAAGATGGCATTTGTATGATTTCCATCTCCACACTTGAAGATGTTCTAAGTAGACTAGAATAACATGGAAACAAAAATAACAACATTGCTGTAAATCTCAGGTGTAAGATTCCCTAAATAGTCATAAAGGAGTTAATGATTATGATAATAAAGAGAGTGAAAATATGAGAAGAAAATAAATTCTTGTAACCAGCTTTCACTCTTCAGTAGACTCATTCCTTTTGTTAGATATTTTCTTCCCATGTGTATAAATATGATATCAGAATTTTGTTTCATTTTATTTTTACAAAATTGGCTTACAACTTCAATTTGGCATTTTACTTTTTCTCACTTTACATTTTATTGGGAACATTTATTTCCAAGTTATTGAAAGCACTTTGAAAAAAAACTACAGCATTATAATGTTTCATTTATGGCTATATCACCCATAATGACATGTTCCCTGTTTGGGAGACCTACATTGTTTCACTGTGTTCTGTCCTGAATAAAATAAGATAATCCTATTTTACATGTAATTTTTGCTAATTTGACTATTTTAGAGCTGTAATACCTTAGAAATCAACAGTTTCAAATCCCTCTTTTTACAGAGTAGGGGAGCTAAGCTCAGAAATATTACTTATCTAGAAAGTGGACTTCTAATTTTCCGTCTAATTTCTGTGTCCATCAGTAGGAAGTAACAACTGCAAAGTACATTTGTTTGGAGGAAGGGGGGTGGAAGCAAAATATCCTTCTGTCTGAGTAAGAGGTCAACCATGTACCCTATTCTCTGAAAATCCCCAGAGAAAGGAAGAGTTCTCATACTAAAGGAAGCAAGATTCCATGCCAGAAGTCTTTATTACGCAAGTGATGATGTACATATAATAGCCATGGGAATATTTTTAAATAGCTGTCATTTTGCTAATGTGTATTTGCTAAAGCATTTCCTGGGCCACTGGTGTTTATCAAACTTTTAAACAAAATATTTAAGAAGATGGAGGGAGCAGATGTAGCACAAGTTGTTGAGTGCCTGCTTCCCATGTACTAGGTCCTGGGTTTGATCCCTGGTACCTCCTAAAACAAACTAACAAACAAAAAAACCAGCTCTCTTTGGGGAGTGGCTGTAGCTCAGTGGTTGAGCACCTGCTTCCCATGTAGAGATCCTGGGTTCAAACCTCAGTACCTCCTAAAAAAAAAAAAAAAGACTAGGACTTCCTTCCTAAATTATATCCTTTTACTTCGCTTCTCCTCAGTGTGCAGCGAATGTTCAGACCTTTCTAAACAGAACAAACTCACACTCAGCTTTCTCCACCATGCTGATGCCTTCCCTTCTCTCTCTTCCTGATGACAAGAAAATGTTGTGTTTTCTGTCTGCTTCATTGCCTTCCTTTGATTCCATAGTCCTTTTCAATTTGGCTTTTATTCCTACCTCATGCTGAAATTACCTCTCAGAGGGTGCTAAAGATGGCTGAAATAACTGTTAACTCAAGCAGCCTTTTGTTTCCTGGCCTCACCTTCTGCCCTTTCTGCCTGCTGCCCTGCTTTTGAAATTTTCCTGACTTTCAACATTGTGGCTCTTGCCCTAACCATGGGTCTGTCCCTCTCTCAGGTTCTATTTCTCTTTAGAGCAGGAGTTCTTTACAAGGGGACCGTGAGCTTGAATTTGAGTTAAAAGAACACATGCTTTTGGGGACGTGTTGTTGTGGGTGTGATATATTTATTAAATAATGCCCAGTATAGTGTGGACTTAACGAGGGGTCTGTGGTTTTACCTGACTGGCAGAGGGGTCCGTGGAACAAAAAAAGGTTAAGAACCCCTGCTGTAGAGGACTCCTGTCTTCTTCCTACCCCTTTTATTACCTTCCTTATTATTTTCTTGCTTAGAAGAGTTCATCTGATCCCATGGTTTCAACTTAAAGCCTAATCCATTTATCTGTTCAGCAGGACCTCTTCTCCCCTGCTTTGTGCAAGTTATAATAAAGGTATACCTTCCTCCAGATGCCCAGGCTCAGATCAGGATCGTCAGTTTAGCAGGAGAAGTGGGCTGGATTTCTGTACTCACTCAGCCTGCACAGCCTTAGGCATTGCCCTGCTAGTCAGGTGCTCCTAAACAGTACTGCCTCAGATGATCTAGTTCTTCAAACTCCATGTCTTTCCCTCACGCAAATCCAAACCAATGCCTGGTCTTTTATATAAAGGGCCAATTATTATAGAATTTTGTAACATATATCCTTTTTTTTTCTCTCCCCTCTCCCCCCACCCTATTGTGTGCTCTCTGTGTCCAGTCGCTGTGTGTTCTTCTGTGTCCGCTTGTATTCTTGTCAGTGGCACCAGGAATCTGTGCCTCTTTTTCTGTTGCGTCATCTTGCTGTGTCAGCTTTCCAGGTCTGTGGTGCCATTCCTGGGCAGGTTGCACTTTTTCACGCATGGCAGCTCTCCTTGTGGGGTACACCCCTTGCACATGGAGCTCCCCTACGTGGGGGACACCCCTGCATAGAACAGCACACCTTGTGTGCATCAGCACTGTGTGTGGGCCAGCTCATCACACGGGTCAGGAGGTTTGAACCCTGGACCTCCCATGTGGTAGGCAGATGTTCTATCTGTTGAGTCAAATGCGCTTCCCTAAAACATGTATTCTTGGCATTCTTTTTCCTCCATTCCCATGGCCACCATTTTGTTCAGATTCTAATTATCTTTCTTAGACTACCATCTCTTCACTTATCTCCTCTCCTATTTTTTCCCACTCCAATCACCCTCCACATAGCTGGCAATTTAAAGAACATACATATTCTTTAGTACACATATCTCTGTGTGGTGTTTGTGTGTGTGTGTGTGTAACCTATGAACTATGAACTAAAAATTTTCAATGAATCCTTAGTAACAGTTAAGGGCTAAGGAATTGAATTAAGGAATTAAAGCCCAGATCTAGTACATTTTCTACGTGTCATCCTATGAAAGTTACTTAACCATTCTAAGCCTATATGTTCTCACTCAAAATAATGGTGTCAATAATGGCTAATATTTACTGAACTCTTACTATATATTGAACTTCATTTTCCATACATTTGTTCATTTAGTACTTAAAAATAGTAAATTTTATTACATCTATGCTAAATAGTCTAAAATAATGGAATCCAATTAAAAATAAATCAACCTTAAAAAGACTCGTTTATTCTTTATGAGTTCATTTTGTTTTTTCAAAGAAGTCTACACTTACATTGAATCCATGTATCAACAATCTTGATCCAAATTCAGGTGGAGAAAGGAAAACAAAGGTAAATGAGTATTGTTATATTTCAATTTGAAAGAAAGACATCTCCTATCCCACTGTTGGTGGGATTTTAAAATGGTTCTTCAGAAAGTTAAATATAGAATTACCATATAATCCAGCAATTCCTCTACTAGAGATATATCCAGAAGAACTGAAAACTGTGACATGAACAGACATCTGCACACTGTTAACTGTGTTATTCACAACTGCCAAAAGATGGAAACAACCCAAGTGTCCATCAACCAATGAATGAATAAACAAAATGTGGTATATACATACGATGGAATACTATGTTGCAGTAAAAAGAAATGAAATTGGGACACATATGATAATATAGATGAATCTTGAAGCCATTATGCCAAGTAAAGTAAGCCAGACACAAAAGGACAAATATTGCATGGTCTCACTAATATAAACTAAATATGAAGAATAAACACATGAAGTTAAATCTAGAAGTTAAAATAGGTTATTAGGAGATAAAAGGAGGGCTGAGAAGGACTACGATGCTTAATGTATGTAGAAGTTTTAATTAACATCTCTCAAAGTATAGAAATTAATTCTTTTTTAATAAATGTACTATAATTTGCATTTTTAAAAAAGACACAGTCCTTCCAAAAATAGTTTGATCACTTTTGACAAATGAGAACAAATACCTGCATCCCTTGTAATATATTGAACATTTTCATCACCCTGGAAAGTTTTCTCATGCTCCTTTCTAGTTAATTTCTCCCACCAAAAACTATAAGTCTTATGATTTGTATCAACATAGATTAGATTTGCCTACTCTAGAATTTTGTGAAACAAGAATTATACAGTATGTATTGCATGTACTCTTTTGGTCCTGGCTTCTTTTGCATGACATAATGTTTTTGAGATTATCCATGATGTGTATATCAGTAGTCTTTCCTTTATATCGCTGAAAGATATGCGTATTCTTGCCTTTTGTTAAATTTTAAAAAGTTTCCAGCCATTATTTCTTTACATATTCTCTCTGCCCCTTTCTCTCTTCTCCTTCTGGGGCTTCTGCAATGTATATATTGGTACTTTTGATGATATCCCATAGGTTGCTAGTCTCTATTCACTTTTCTTCATTTTTATGCTTTCTCCTCCTCAGACAGAATGAGTTCAATTGTCTTCTTTTCAAGTTCACTGATCCTTTCTTTGACCAACTCCAATCTATGATTAAACCTCTTTATGGGATGTTTAACTTCCATTACTGTGGTCTTCAGGTCTGTTTGCTAACTTTTCATAATTTCCATCTTTCTATTGATATTCTCTTTCTGTTCATCTATCATTTTCCTGATTTCCTTTAGCTCTTTGAGCATATTTAGGACATTTTTTAAAAAGTCTTTGTCTGGAATATTCCAGATCTGATCCCTCTCATTTATGGCTTCTAATGCTTTAATCTTATCTTTTGCCTGGGCCATCACTTCCTGTTTCATTGTATATTTTGTAAACTTTTGTTGAAAACTGGACATTTTGATATTTAATGGATTAAATGGTGGAATTTAGACTCTGAGTCATCTGATCCTTAAGCTTGTATCTAGCCAGTGTTATATTAGCTTTTTGAATGTCATAGTAAATAAGTATATAAATAAATAATGAAAGAAGGAAGGAAAAAAGAGAACACCTTTCCCAGTCTTTGCAAACTGATCTGTGGGAATGCTCTCCTTCAGAGTTTATCCATACAATGAGTTTATAGACTAGCTCCAGACTAAAGCATAGAAGCATAGGGGCCTCCTTCATTTGTTCTGTGCATACATCTTATCTTGGACCTGCATATGCAACTGTAGGAATTCCCCATTTACGTGGTTCTGAATGTCCCCTCTTCTCTACAAAACAGTTTCCTCACAGTCCTGGGCAGGGCACTGTATATCTTATAGCCAATTCCTTGCTCCAGGCTTCCACTGACTGCTCTCCCTCAGTGACTCTAGGAGCACTCTGCAAGTTACTTTCTACGCAAAGGGCAAGTTCTGGGTCAGCAAGTCCCTCAGGTTTCCATCAGACAGATTGGACCATATATCATGCTCCCAGTATGATACTCAAGGATTACTCTGCTCCCTCTGGTCTTGGGACTAGGGACCTGCACCAGGAGTGTTCTGCCCAAAGCTGGTGAGAGGTGAGCAAGTGACCAGCCAGGATACCACAACATCCTACCACTGTTAAGCAGCCATTTTCTTGATTTGGTGCATGCCCTCTTACTGCAGTCCCTTAACTGTTTTGTTTTCTTGTTTTGTTGTTTTGAGTTTTGAGTTTTTAGAAAGATATCTTGCCAATTCTTGCTGGTTGTTCAAAGGTTCTGTGGTGTACAGGGCTCTATCACCCTGATCTCCCCAAGCATGGACTTGCATTTTTATTCATCTTGGACAAATACTAGGAGTGAAATCACTGGTCATAGGTACATCATTTTATACTTCCAGCATCAATTAATGAGAGTTCTGATTATTCACATCCTAACCAATATTTGGAGTTGTCAGTTTGTGTGTTTTAATCATTCTAGTGTATAGTGGTATCGTGTTGTGGTTTTAGTTTGCATCTCCCTAACTAATGAGCATTTTTTTTCCATGTGGTCCTTGGCCATTCATATTATCTTCCTTTGTGAAGTTTCTAGGTAAGGATTTTACTCAGTTTTTATTAAATGTTGTTGCTATAATATTGTAGGAGTTATTTTTTCCCAGTTTATGGCCTTTAAATTCATATTTTTAAGAAGGCCCTTTAATGAGCAGAAAACTAAAATTTTGATAAAGTCTAATATACCATTTTTTTTCTTTAATAGCTAGTACTTTCTGAGTACTCTTAAGAAATTCTTACAGATATTTTGTAGTTTTACTGTTAAATTTGGTCCATGATCCATTTCAAATGAAAATTTTTCATGTTGCAAATTAGGTGTCCGCATTAATTTCTTTTTCTATGAGTATATCTAGTTGAGTCAGCCATTTTTTAAAAAAAGTTTTCCTTTTCCCATTGTATTATTTTGGTGCCTTTGTCAAGAACCATTTGTTAAAATGTGAGTCGTCCTATACTCTCTCGTGTGCACTGTCAATCTATTTGTTTATCTTTTGGTTACTGTAGCTTTATAGTAAGCACTGAAATTAGGTAATGTAAGTCATCCAAATTTGTTCATTTATCAAGATTGCTTTGGCTGGCCCAAGTGCTTTGCATTTCCAAGCAAATATTAGAATAAGAATATATTTCTTTTGAAGAATTATAATTGAGATCAATTTATAGAGAATTACTACTGCATAATTTTATTTTTCAAACCATGAACCAAACAAAACTTGTCTTTTCTTTCATTTAGATTTTCTTTAAATTGTCTCTACAATATTTTTAGTGTAGTGAAATGGTCTTAACACATTTAAGTATCTCTAGATTTGAATAGCTACTATATTTTCAAGGACTCATATCTATCTTCATGAAGAATATTGGTTTATACTTTCTTGTCTAGTTTTGGTGTCAGAATTAAATTGGCCTCATAAAATGAGTTAGGATGTTCCCTCCTCCTCCATTTTCTGAAAGAATTTGTATGTTATTATCCTTTCTTAAGTGTTTCATAGAACTTACTAGTGAAGTCATCTGGACCTGGAATGTACTTTGGAAAAAAGTTTTAGTTACAAATCTAACTTCTTTAATAGATATAAAGTTATTCAGGTTTCTTCTTCCATAAATTAATACTTATGACAGACACTGTGCTAAATTTTTAGGATAAGGAGATGAATGATATATTTGTTCTCATTTCGAGAAACACAGTTTCTAGTAGGAAAAAGAAAAAGAACTGCGTTTTGGTAGGAATAAGTGCTTTAAGTGGCACAGCAAATAAAGTAGGTTTCATTTCCATTTCCTCTGTTTCACAGTATCAGAGATGCCTAAACTGGGTCTTGAGAGATGTGTGGGAGTTTACCTGGAAAGAAGGAACAAAGAGCAGCATGTATAAAGGCTCACAGAGCAGCATGAAAAAGGCTCAGAGGCATGAAAAATGCTAACCAATGAAAGGAAGTCATGAATCTGGGTTGTTCCTCCGTGGTGCAGGGTGTAACTTGTGGTGAGGTCGCCTTGTCATGGAGCGCTTCACCTGCTAAGGACATCTTTACGTCAGTGGAGCTCTTATAGGGCTTCTAGCTGCAAAGTGGAGAGGTTATGTGTGCATTTGGAAAATTCACCTTGAAAGTTCACCTTGGCAGCAAAATGAAAGAAGTCTACAAGGTATAATACTTTAGGGCACCTGATAAGTCTAAATGATTAAATTTGACTCAAAGCCACAAAGCAGCAAGTGGAATAGTCACGCATATTCCCAGGAGTTTTGATACCACACTGCCGCATTTGTAGACTACTCCCCTCTCTTTGAATTTATGAATCTATGCAGCCAGCACACTCAAGTAACTATAAGGGGAAGTACTCCAATGTAATGATTATGTCTTCAGATGTATGCCAGGAATATTATTTCACTATAATTTTACCCTTGAGTTGTAGGTTAATTTAATTTTTCCAAAGTGACACATGCCTGTCACTTCAGGAAGATAAATAGAACATTTGCCCTAGCACCCAATATGGGTTTTTTGAAGGCTATTGTTATTGTCTCCTTTATTGTTTTCCTCCAGAGACTGCTACCGTTATTTCTGTCATAGGACTAAGGCTCTTTCTTAGTATCAGAAGGGTCTGTGGCATATTTCATTTGCTTAATCAACTCTGTAAGTGCTTATAAATGGAGGTTTCATACCTAATATAGTAGGGATGTTGGATGGGATCTTAAAGATCTTGTAATTAAACACTACATATTTCAAATGACCAAAATAGTCCTAGCTAAGTTAAGTGATCGATCAACAATCATACAGCCTGTTTAGGACGTGCTTATTCTTTCTATAACCATCTACCTTACTGGCAACTTCTTAGAGCATTGATTAAATTGCATAGTCTCGAATTCACAATAGAAAAAAGCAAACAAACATAAGCCTTCTCTTCCTATCATCTTCATTTTTCAGTCAGCAGGAAACATTAAAATCCAACATGCATCTAAGAGAACCACCACCTTCCTTCTCATTCACAAGAGCTGTGTTCTGTTGGGGGAAGCCTTCCAAATACTCTTTGCTGGACATTGAGTTCCCTCAGCTCCTGATATGTGAATCAGTGGCATACATAACAAATAAAATAATGAAATATTTATGAATCACCCTGAGTGCAACTCCAATGCTGAACTAAAGTAAATCTGTGTCAGAGATATACCTGTGCATTTCAAAAATTAACATTATTTTAGGACAGTTTCATAATACTAAATATGGCATTTATTATGAAGACACACTCTCACATACACACATACATACAGAGTCTGGGGAAAGTGGTTTAGGATAACTAATTGGATAAAAGTAACTGCCCCCTCCTTCCCTCAGATTTGTCACCACCTCTGCCCACTTTTCCATATGAACACTTGGCTGCAGCATTTCTCTACAGTCTCTCTTGTGTGATTTGCACATGCTAGTGACTCTTTCAGCCATGAGTACTGTTCTTCTGTCTTGTCTTTCTGGAAATCATTACCTCGTCTGACCTGCTTTCCCTGATTCCATCTTCTACCCTTTAGCTCCCACTGCACTCTGCTATGCATCGTGTCACTTTGCATTTTAACTTCCTCCTGGTCCAGTTGCCTCACTCAGCTTAAGCTCTTTGAGGACAGGCACTTTGTCCTGCCTCTGTGTATCACCTGGGCCTAAATGTGGGGTCTGATATTGTTTAGTCTTGTTCCAAAGGTGCTAAATGCTGTGTGAGGTAACTGGTACAGAGCTGTGCACTGCCTGCAATTTGAATGACAGGGCCGTTTATGATAAATTTTTTTGCCAGTCCCTTATGAGAGGCATAATCTTCCAGAGGTCAATTTTCGTGAAAGATTGGCCAGCCTGTCGCTAGATATCTGATTATTCAATTGGAAAATAAAAAGACAAGACACAGGCAGAGCAGACATTGGCCTACTCTCTTTCCCTTTTGGTGAAATATTTCAGGTTTTTGCTCGGCATAAATCTAATTTCATATGTATTTGGATTTCATAATAAAGCATATGGCCATTCAGGTGTTTCATAACTTTGTTTATCCTAGATCCTTCACCATTTGTTGGAGTTTTATCATCCCCTTCACATGATGGAAGCATAGATTCAGAGCTGACAATCAAGAAATATTTTTTTTTAAGATTTATTTATTTCTCTCCCCTCCCCCGACCCTGCCCCAATTGTCTGTTCTCTGTGTCTATTTGCTGCGTGTTCTTCTTTGTCCGCTTCTGTTGTTGTCAGTGGCACGGGAAACTGTGTTTCTTTTTGTTGTGTCTTCTTGTTGTGTCAGCTCTCCATGTGTGCGGCACCATTCCTGGGCAGGCTGCACTTTCTTTCGCGCTGGGCAGCTCTCCTTACAGGGCGCACTCCTTGCACGTGGGGCTCCCCTATGTTGCGACACCCCTGCGTGGCAGGGCACTCCTTGCGCGCATCAGGACTGTACATGGGCCAGCTCCACATGGATCAAGGAGGCCCAGGGTTTGTGGTAGATGGACGCCCTAACCACTGGGCCAAGTCTGCTTCCCTCAAGAAATATTTTGAGATGCTAACTGATAGTCTAACCCCTTGCATTCCCTTTGCTCAAATCTCTTTCATTTTATGATAAATGCTGCCTCAGGAAAGAAATAATTCAGAAGGAAAAGGCTTTGGATGTTTCTGTTTGTAACAGCTTTTGAGTTTCAAAAGACTAACTCCATAAGATCTCAGGGTCTAAAGTGTAAAGTAGTAAGTAGTATAACGAGAAAATAACACAGATGTGTGTATTCATCCCTAAGAGCAGATAAAGATTCTAATGGCAGAGGAGCCAAAGGGAAGAAGCACAGGGAAGCAGAGAGACCTTAGATGCTTGTGGGATGGTGAAAACCTGAGTAAGTGCTCTATGTTTACCATCCTACATCACACTCCCTGAGCTGCATCCATGGGGAACAGAACTAAAAACCCAGTTCAGTTTGGGGCAAGTAAGAACAGAGAAATCTGCAGATCACTTCCTGTGCAGAGTATATGGAAGTTGAAAAACTGGAAGTGTTCCTTAAGTACTCTGCATGGCATCAGGTCATCAGAAATGGATGTCTAGTCAGACATGCCCTAAACGGCCTCCCAGGTTTTTCCCCGCCCTAACTGCAGCCAAGAAGGGAGCAGAAGGAGCAGTGAAAGAGCCAAACCTGGACAATCCCAGAAGTCAGGACAAGGAGGACTTAGCCACCAAAGGGTGTGTGGACTGAAGTCCAGGAACAGATGGGATGAGGAAATGGACACTTGAGAGATGCCTATGTGTTCAGAAGATGATGACCACCTGCCAGATTCCCATGTCCCCATCCAGAACATGGAAACCTGAATGCCCCTGAAATCAGATGTATCTCAGGAAACTGGGGGCCCCAGATCAATCAAGATTAAGTGCCAGTCATCTATAAAGTATAACATATAAAAAATAAGTGACTTTTATATACACTTGACCTTGTAGACTAACATCCATTCCTTCTCCATAAATCATTTTTTAACTTCAGTGAAGTACTTTAACTGTCAATTTTACTATAGCAAGTGCTGGTGTGGAATGAATGGTTTATATTCCTATCAAAAGCCTAAAGTGTACTTCTTTACCTTTGCATTGAAAGCATTTCAAATCTAGAAAGACAAAGCATAGGGTCTGACCTGCTTAAGTCTGGCGCATAGAGGTGATGAAGATTAGGGAATGAGAAGAATAATCTTATAGGAGATGCTTCACTCTAGACAGCTTACTAAGGATTTCAGATTTTAGTTTCTATTTAGCCAAATTATGATCTTAGGACCATGAACATCTGTTATCTTTCTGCTCCTTATGTGTGTTGTCTTAAGTGAAACAAAGCATATGCTGAAAATTTGGTGAACTGCTTAGGAGCTTGACCAAAAGTACCTTTTCAAGTTAGACCACACTGATAACGAGTGATCCTGACCCAAGTTTTTGAAGCCCAACTAAGCCCCTCAAAAAAGTAATATCCAAGTCCATGGAATCCACAGAGATGAAGGACAGGAAGGAAAAAAGAACATTTGCTGGCTTTCCAAGGGGTTTACAGTTTATTCAAAGAAGCAAAGTATATAGGCTAAATTTGGACTTGTTAGTAACTCCCTAGTGAAGACCTAAGTCCTTAGAAGTTCTAACTCCACTGACTGATGTGAGAGTTTTTCCAACTCATAGCTTGTTTAGGTTTCCTCAGGGACATCTGTGGAACTTCTTGGCATAACTGCCTGGATATGGCCCAGTTTCCCACTATTCAGTGTGTACGCAGGGAGGGGGTAGTATATAGATGTAGATTTGTGTATTTGGGTAGAGCAGGATACCATCACGACAGGAAAGTACAAATGCAGGCTCTGCACAAAATCTTTTCCAAAAGGCCAGCATGACATTTCATAGGTTTAACAACATTGGAAGTAAATTTGAGGGAAACAGTCAGCATCAAGTTTACCATGATGTGCAAATAATATTTAACCAGCCAGCAAGAGCAAGATAGCAGAAAATCAAAGAACAGGCAATACTCTACAAATCAAGGTGGCTTACCTCTCAGGGAAATCAGTCAGCAGATAGCAGGACCCCATCACATGGATGGGACTCTTCTTAAGAGTGAAATCACAAGCAATATACAGGTTGATGAGCAACTGGGTATACGACATTAGATAGCAACTAAGCAATACAAATAAAGCAAAAACTCAGATTTCAGTAGGATAGCCCATAATTTGACCCAAGAGAGTGTAGGGCAGGGCTTAACTAGCAGTGAGGTCTAAATGACATAGTAGTAGAGAGAAGTAGATTATGGACACTGGTTTTCAGAGAAAGCCTGGTCTTCTACAGGGCTGTACTGTTGTGGACATTTTATATTCATGATAGGCTCCCTGGAAATCTTACATACATGGGGAAGTTAGTGCCAGCCAATACAGTGCATTCCTTATGGAAACAGTTATTGGAAATTATGATTGCACCTCCCTATGGTACGACATTAAGGATGCATCAAACTCCCCTCAGAGGCCCTGCTAAACCACCCTGTGGTATTTTCTCTTCCAAGACTAGCAGAGTCTTTCATCTCCTTGCTTTAAGACCTAAGTATTAATGTTTTATTGCTCATTAGTTGAATTTTTGACCTGTCTTCCAATGTCCTGATTTTAAATATTCTTTCCTTTTGTCCTCTCGATAAATCTGTGGGATTTTTTAGCCAGGTGCAAAAATCATCTGAAGAACTTAACATTTGGATTCCTGGGCTTAATGCCCAGAGAGACTGATTCAGTTGATATGGTATGGGGTCCCAGAATATGTATTTTAATAAAAATTCCATGTGATTATGATGCAGGTAGTCCATGGACCACACTTCGAGAAACACTGCTTTAAGTCTTCAAAATGCCTTGGAAAATTTAACAATTCATTGGTCATAGTACATCTCTCCTACACTACCTCTTGCTCCCCATGTAGCAACATAAAACATTCTTTTTCACACCATATATCTTGATTGGAGTTCTGAAAATTCTCCCCTTACCTATATGCTGAGCCAAACATTGCAAATTTTAGTATACAGTTCAGAATTCAGGACTGATTGTGTTTTGACTGTCTTGAATTTTATTTGCATCTACAGTTTGAAGGGAACTTTATTGAAAGTTAGACCCATGCTGAGATATGAAAATTGTTTCCATTTATATTGGAAGTACAAGGATATATCTTTTGCTCTTCCCAAAGTGTAATGTCTCTCTGTCTACTTTATGAAGGAATTGTTCTTTTCAATTATAAGCATAAAGACAGCTGCAGGCTCATGGTAGATGTTAAAAAGTAGTATTTGGTATATTTACAGCGTCACTTTCAGAATTGGAAGCAGTCATCACATATGGAAAAGATTTACATTGCATGAGTCAGAGTGGTCTCAAGTTTGATGTAGTATAAATGGTATTTTAAAGAGCTCCGTTTCCCCAGATTTTCCATGCCTATGGTGTATGCTCTTGTCTCTGCTGAGAAATATGTTAGTCTAGGGAATATTGAATAAGTGCTCTTCCAGGCACTGAAGACATGCACCTTTGTTTTGCCAAGTTTAGTGCAACTGCTATACATATGAGCTTGTTCTTCAGGAACTAGATGGAAGAAAGTGAGAACTAGTTCTAAGAATAAATAAATTGGGTAGTCAACCACTGATAAGTAAACACTTTTTCTTACTAAGGTCAGGAAGAACCAAACAACAGCCTTGTGCTATGTATTGAGAGCCCAATGCCAGTCATGACTCTGTGGTATGCTTATACTTTTTAACCCAACAAAAGAATTGCAGAAAGAAAGGAACTCCATTAAATAAAGTATAAAGGAAATTGACTGGAAAAGCAGGTAGAATTGAAATGAAATGTCCATATTGGGGAAAACCGTGCAGACTGCTTAAGATTTTATTCATAATGGCATTATAAGTTCAGTATTATAAATAGTATTTCTTTAATATATCCAGTAGAGCAGGAAGGTGTATTTGAAGGTAAGGATAGGTGACATTAATGTAAAATATTGTTCTCCAGCAAAAATGATTAGGATCTGAAGAGTAACCCCAAAAAGAAATTATTTGTTAGACTACTGAGATAGTCATCTGTTGTGTTAACCAAATATTTTCAGCTCTTTGTTCTCTAGCACATAACAGAATTATACTTCTCCCCTCCTTCAGAGTTAGTCAGAGACATGTAACTTGCTTGACCAATGAATAATGAACAGAAGAGATGTGTCTCACTTCCAGGTAGAAGTTTTAGGTGCCACTGTCTGGGTAATCATGTGCCTTTCCCACTCCTCTGGGATTGTGGAGACACATTTCTGGGTCCTTGAGAGACTATTAATAAGCTGTGGTCAATGCTGGCCCACATTGGACAAGTAGTGTGGATCAGAAATAGTCTTTGTTGTAGAACTGTTTTGTTATTACAGCATAATTTAGCATATCCTTACTAATATAAAAACAGACCAGAAGGCAAAAAACATTTCAAGATTTCCCAAGTAAAGACAGCAGTTGACAATTGTATTAGTCAGCCAAAGGGGTGCTGATACAAAATACCAGAAATTGGTTGGTTTTTATAAAGGGTATTTTTTTGGGGCAGGCGCTTACAGATAGGCTATAAAGCATAAGTTACTTCCCTCACCAAAGTCTACTTGCATCAAGATGGCTGCTGACGGCTGTGAGGGTTCAGGCTTTCTGGGTTCCTCCCTTCCAGGGTCTTGCTTTTCTCTGGGTTCAAGGTTCCTTCCTTCCCAGGGCTTGCTTCTTCCAGGGCTCAGTGCTCCTCTCTTCCTGGGGCTGGCTTCTGTTTCCTCTGTGAGCTTACTTCCTGGGGTTCCAGCTTAAGGTTTCAGCATCGCTTTTATCTGTGAGGTTGAGTCCCCACCAAGGGGTGGGGATTCAAGGCCCTAATCATAACTCAATCATGCCCAGTAATAGACCAGATCACAAACATAAGCCAATATCTATTTTTGGAATTCGTAACTATATCAAACTGCTACACCAATAATGTACAATTGTATACTGACTATCCCTCAAAGGAGCTCTAGAGTCAACCTGGAAAGAAGAAATTGCACTTCTTAGTTCAATTGTGGGGTCAGTTTGAGTTTTAAGAAACTAAAAATGGTATCAAAAAATACATAGTCAAGTGCATGTACAATAAAAAGCTGAAATATACAACAAAACACTGTCAAGGATTATATTTGGAAAGTGAAAATGGGAGTGGATTGTATGGAAAGTCTACTTTTCTGTTTTTACAGTTCAATATTTTTCTTTTTTCTAAATGAGCTTCTAGCAGTTTTATATTTAAAATGGAAATAGAGGTAAATTTAATGCTATACCCCAATGAAGGTCTAAAGTTTTGGCAGTTTGAAAAACTTTTATTTCAGATTAAACAATTTTTTAGGATTAAGAGAATTCAGACTATGTTCATTCTGAAGGAACATCCTAAAATCAAGGACATGGAAAGAAAATGGAGCATCATATATTACCTTTATAAAAGCCAAGGTTACACATGGTACACTCAGCATAGATTGCTCTGAAAAATGATGCCCCATTAACTGTAAATTTGTTTAAACCAATGAATTCTCTTGAAACATGCTAGGGCATGTTCCCATTTTTGATTCTCTATAGTATCTTTTAAATATCTCTCATTTGTTGCATCTATTCCAAAAGACTACCTAAATCCCTCCGTTTTTTTTTCCTAAAATCCAGCCAGTGCCCCTCCTTTTTTTTTCCCCCTTTCTCTTTTTATATCCTCTACCTAATTCAAGCAGTTTCTTTCCCAGAGTTTCTCACCTCTTTCTACCCATTATCTAGATTCTGTAAAACCAAAACCACAGGACTCAATCTCTTTTGGAGAGAAACAAGCCAAGAGTAAAAGATAAATTCTTTGTAACCATCAGGAAGAGGGCATAAAACATAAAAAAATTATAAAATATACTTCATTTTATGCTTGACACAGTTATGAGGGGAAAATATTCAAGGACCTAGCCTTTGCTTGTCTGTATCAATACCCTACTGGTTACATCTTCTGTAAAGAAAAGCCTCTTTTTAATACATAAATATGATAGTTTTCCCCTTGAAAGTATTTAGAACTTATTGAAGAATTGACCATGTACTCTGGCACAACCCACTATGTTGCGCATGCATCAGTGGTATTTTGAGGGACACCATAACAATTTATGGATCCTGATCCAGATTGATATTTACTCAGGAAATATTTTTCATGTCTTTTTACTCCCCATGGCATCCCAGTTTGGCATCACTTCGTGAGGAAATGTCTGATCCCAAAGATCTGGTATATTTCCCCCTTTAGAAATCCAAAATCATCACATTGATTTATTATAGTCCAGTTTAAAAGTTCTGCAGCCCTCATTGTCATATACCACTGAAGTACATCAACAAATTGTACCCATCAACTAATATTTGAACTTGTTTAACTCTCCAATCATTATTTAATTAGACTCAAAAAAAGTTACTCTATGCAGGAAAACCACTGTTTTTCTGTATTGAAAAATTCTTGTTAAACTAGAGGAAGATTTTTCCTCTCATAAATTAGAGACAGCAAGATAAACAGAGTTGACAGATTTAAAAAGAAGCAAAGTTAGCTCCCAGTTTTAACACCAATAAATTTTTAAAATATTACATTTGTGTTAGTGGGAGGTCATAAATGTTTGCAGCATGCACCATTTACTACTCTCTGCTTGAATTAACATGAAATAGTACAGAATATATCTGCATTGAATTTGGCTAGATGAATTTAATGCTCATCTTCATGTCTGAAATACCATTAAGAGGAGAGGGTAAAAGAGATGTGATATGGTGGCATTTTCTGGACTTGGAGTTGTCCTAAATGATATTGCAGGGTCAGATGCTGGACATTATATATCCTGCCATAGCCCACTGAATGGACTGGGGGAGAGTGTAAAATACAATGTAAACTATAATCCATGTGGTGCAGCAGTGCTCTAAAATGTATTCACCAAATGCAGTGAATGTGCCCCAATGATGAGAAGAGGTTGTTGATGTGGGAGAAGTGGTAGGGTGGGTGTGGGGTATATGGGAACCTCTTATATTTTTTAATGTATCTTTTTTTGTGATCTATGTATCTTTTTTTAAGGCAATTAAAAAATAAATTTAAAAAATAAAATAAAAAAGATGTATATTCCAGAAAATTGCCACCAAGAGTTCTCATCATTCATTTATAGTAAGTTTCTTTGTGAGGAATCCTTAAGGAAAATTGAGTATGTCATATCCCCAGATCTTAATGGGATTATTTCTTAGTGATATGTGCTCTGATTTTTGGACACAGTTATAAAATATTGGTGTTGGGAGTTTATTGAACTTACAAAACATAGTCTAAAAAATGAAAATCAGATTAGCAGAGATTTTAAACCTTATTTCCCACATATTATTCAAAAGATAGGATAATCCTTACTCTTTTAGTTCTATTTATGGCAACTGGCAAATTCTTCACGTTCTTTTTTAAACAAGTTTTCAACATTTTTATATGATGACCCATATTTTATATATATTCTTTTTTTAAAAATCTCAGATAAAATATGTGATGGAATAAAATTAGGGTATTTCCTATCACAAAAATAGAATGCTCTTGAAAAGATAAAATTGATTAGTCCCCAAGTGTTTTTCCTTCACTATTAACCCACTATGCAGAGTACAGTAGGTGTTGCCCAAAATACACCTAATCACAATGCCCTTTTTCCATATTTATGATTTGTTGTAATGGTACATAATATCAGAAAAGGAAACATCAAAATGATAGGGGTATAAACAAGAAGATTTCAAAGGGAATTTATAGAGGCTTCCCTTGAGAAGAAAATGTAGTGATGTATCTAATAATGTGAGGTAATGACTAAGATTATCATAGGTAACAGTATTCCTTATGTTCAGGAGGAAAGGTATGTTCTACAGACTAATGAAAAACTCAGGTGTATCATAGAGGGGATAAAACCATACTTTCTGGACCTTTGAGAACAAAATCCTTTTACCTTTATTTTTAGCAGCAGCACCCATTTTCTGTTATCATTCCTGCTGTTTATAGAGACATTTGAGACTACTGAAGATAGCTGTATAGGTCCTTCATAATGTAATTTACATCTGTCAAGAAGGTAATATCTGAATTCCACTGAAATAATAAAGTGATGGAGTGAAAAACAGACACTGTATGCCATTCAAGATTATTTTGCTGATGCTTTCAGTACCAATTTTGTAACATTAGTTATAAATCAAGTGGCAAAATAAAGTACCAAGAGAAAAAGAATAATCCCAAACATAATTGTAGAATATGATGTTTTTAAATACGTTTTCATCTTCAGAATATTTTTGTGGATCCTTTTATTTAAACATTATTTTAGACCATCTTAGAAATGACAGTTACGTGATCTTTTGAGTGCGTAACATGGAGCCTGTAAGCCTGCCTGGCCTTCTGTTTCATCTGTCGGTCCGTTGCATAGGGTGATCCTGCTTTGTAACTGAGAAAATAAAAGCTCACCCTGACTTACTGCTCTGGTTCTGCCACTCAGATTGCAGCCTAAAAGGGGTTAAAACGGGGGAAAGGAGCAATTTTTAATCAGCCAAAGGACCTTTCTAGGATATTGGACAATTAGCTAGGTGCAAGGGAGTTCCAACAGGTGCTGAAGGAAGGCACCTCTCACTACCATATTCCCTCCGTTCTACATTACGACTTTTCACACTTTTATATATATTTTTGAAATTGACATCTGTCTCCGAATTGATGTTTATTTTGATATAGAAATTCTTTGCTTCATACAAAGCAATCAATGTTGCTCCAGAAGCAAGATAATACAGTCATAGTCTAATGGCCTTTTCTTCATCATTCTCTCATTTTGGCTCTATATGCTATTCCCTTCCTCTCTATCTCTTTCTCCCACTGAAAGACAATGTGGCTTATTAGAAAGAACTTGGCTTTAGATTCTAACAAATTAGGGTTTAAACTAAGGTCCTAATTGTGGGCTATTTTGACCCTCATTTATTGTCTCCATAGAAGAACAATAATATCATCATTACATGACTGTATGGAATCTAATGAAATAGCATGTGTAAAGTTTCTAGAAGAAAATATGAGCATAGTAAATGATACTGGGTCCCTTTCCTACCTCTTTGGGTACCCACCGTCTCTGGTTGTCTTGCTGGACCTCTTTATTTTATTTCTTTCTTTCCCTCAGATAACCCCTCATCTTTTTTTATTGTTAGAAAAAAAATGGACATCAGTGAAAAAACAAACAGTAACAGCAATAAAAACAACAAAATTTTTTTTCCTGGGTTTAATGATATGAGACTGATTTATTAGATATGTTTGCAACAAATGGAGAAAGCAAAATCGTTCCAATTTATTTGTTTCTGACAAGAAAAGGCCACGTTTTAAACATTCATAACCTCGGTTTAAATATCAATGCAGCCTTTTATTGAATATTAAAAAGAACTTATAGGATAAGGACATGTGGATTCTTTCTAACTATCTATATAATTCAGAGATATTAATTGCAGGACCCAATCAAGTCACTTCTTTAAAATTGCACATTAGCTATAGGTGTCATCAGATTTGTCGTATTCCTGCCCCCACCCCTTCCCCCAAACTTTAGTAGCAAAACTTCTAATCCAAATCATTTAATATACGCTTAATGTATGTAGAAGTTTGGTTTTTAAAAAAGATATATTTATTTTTTTTACTTCTTCCCTGCCCCTTATTGTTTGCATTTGTTGTGTCTGTTTGTCTTGTTTCTATTAGGAGGCACCAGGAACCAAACCTGGGACCTCCAATGTGGGAGGGAGGCATGAGGGAGGCACGAGGGAGGTACCTTATCACTTGAGCCACCTCCATTCCCTGCTTTGTTGCATCTCTCATTATGTTCTCCTTCTTGTGCATCTTGTGGCATTATCTCGTTGCTCCAGCTTGCTGTGCATGTCAACTCACTGTTACTCATCGTCTTTTAGGAAGCACTGTGAACCCCTGCTCCCTGCTTTGCTGTGTCTCTCATTATGTTTTTTTCTTTTTTTGTCTTTTATTGCATTGTCTTATTGCATCAGCTTGCTGCCTCTGTCCATCACTCCAGCTCATTGTCTTCCTTAGGAGGCACTGGGAACTGAACCGGGACCTCCCATGTGTAGGTGGGAATTCAGTCACTGAAGCCACATCTGCTTCCCAATGTATGTAGAAGTTTTAATTAACTTGACTGTAAAAGTGTGGAAATGGATAGAGTTGATGTTAACACATTACAGTGAGTAGAACTAATGCAGCTGGTTTATAAATAGGATTGTGCCTGAAAAAGGTATTCTAGGGATGTAAATGTCAATTGACAGAAAGCTAGAGAATAATCTAGGGACTGAAAAACATAGGGAACCCAGAGGTGGATGAGAAATGTGGTTAATACTACAAATACAAAATGTCCTTTTATGAACTAGAGTAAATGTACATCACTATTGCAAGGTTGTAAGAATATGGAGAAGCATGGGAAACATACAATTAATGCAACATATAGACTACAATTAACAGCAACACTGTAATATCTTTGCATCAATGCCAAGATGTATTGTGTTAATCATAGGGGAAGTATGGAAAAATATATTCAATGTATTCTATAGGCCATAGTTACTGGTAATAGTCTAATGATATTATCACATAATCTAACAAATGTTCCACAACAATGTAGTATGTGTTGGAGGGGTGTTATGTGGAAATTCCACACATATGCATGATTGTTTTGTAAGTTTACAAATTTTCTAATGAAAATATATTTAAATATATATATGTGTGTGTAACCCTTATCCATTCTTGAATGAGATGATAGTCTGAGAAAAAAAAGTAGAATGTTATTATTAACTCTTGGCCATATAACTGTCTTTGCCCCTTTTATAGAAATCATAGAAACATAGTTTGGACTGAGACCCTTAAATCTGATGTCTTCTCTCACCTATACTTTGTTGACAGCAGACTGTCAACTTGTAAATGGAGTTTGACACTCTGCTTGTTTGGGTTTTAGTCAATATTTCTTTGAGTTTTGAAATATTTACTTATTTAACTTCAGTAGCAGATTTTATCTAGAATAGTCCAGCATGTTGTCATTGTAATTAATTGTAAGTTTGTAGATAAATAGCAATCATTACATACCCAATTCCAAATTACTGTGGTATTTCCTGTTTTGGAGCCTGGGATATGAAACAAGCCTATTTATTTCTATGCACTTGATTACTTAGAGAGTGTTTTTGGGGGGCTGTCCAGTTTTTTTTTTTTTCATTTTTAATTTGATCACACAATTTACACTTATTTCAAAAATGGGAGAGAATTTTTTATGGCATGGTAGGAAAAATAGCTAAGAAACAACTTTTATACACATGCAAAAAAAAAAAGATCATAAAAACAGAAAACCAAAACCAAAAATAACTTGTATTTCCCTGCTTAAGGGCCTCTAATTTATAGTATCTATAGCTTATAGTAAGTTTACCTTCACCCATTCACACTTGTTTTTATTGGATACTCTCTGGACCAGTATAAGTGCTTAATAGGCTTATGCCCTAAAATTACCTAATACTTAATTATTACATTGATTCTCCATCAGAGAGTGATTATGTGTCAATTTCCTGGGAGAAGAGATTCATGCTGGTTGTGGTGAAGTATGCTACATGAAATGTGTCTCTCTTATAATAAAGTACTAATTCAGAGTTATGATATTTTCTCTTAGTTTATATTTTCTATAATTTAGAACAATTTCAGGTTCTTACAATAATACCATTCCTGTATAGCTGAGAAATGTTTGCTAGAATTTGAATGTGTTTATAGATTCAAATATAATTTATTTATCACAAAATATTTGTATGGCTTTCTGAGATCACTCTCTCCTTTTTACCCTTCTATTAGTTTTATGGATTTTTTGGTATCAGAATCTTTTCAGTTCCAGTTGTAAAAACCCAGATCTAGTTAACATCAACAAATAATGGGATTTATTATGCCATAAAATTGAGAAGCCCAAGGGTAACTAAGCCTTCAGGCATGGTATATCAGTCTTGGTCCAAACAAGAGAAAGAAGCCTCACAGCAATTTGAACAGGAAAGCTTAATATAAAGAATTATTGATATAACAAAAAATTAGAGTATATTACTCAGGGTTCTCTAAGGAAACAGAATTGACAGGAGATATTTGTAAATATTATGAGATTTTTATAAGCATTGTCTCATGCAAGTGTGGGGATGCACAAGTTCAAATTTCGTAGGGCAGGCCACAAGCTGGGAACTCCAATGAAGGTTTTTGATGAATTCCCCGGAAGAAATTGACCAGCAGAAGTAGAAGATGGAAAAATCTCTCTTCTGTCTGCTGAAATCATCACTTCTTCCTTTCAAGCCTTCAACAAATTGGTGATACTTCTGCATTGTTGAAGGCATTCCTCTCTGTTGACTGTAAACATAATCAACCATAGACATCATCAAATTGCTGGTGATATAAATCCACAGAAAGCCCTCTGTATCAATTTGATATTATTGATAAATTCCAAAAACAAATATTGGATTATGTTTGTAAACTGATCTTTTCCTCTGGGCATATTAGATTATATTGGATTCATAGGTTTACTTGACTAAGTAATTATATAAACCTCTTGTGCCAGTCGGGTATTGAGTCCCCACCCTTTGGTGGGTAGGACTTACAGATAAAAGGCATGGCAAAGGACAGAGTTAAGGGTTCTTAATGTTGGAGTTTTTATGTTGAAGTTTGATGCTGAAGCTGGAGCCCTGGGAAAGAGGAACTCTGAGCCTGGAAAGAAGCAAGCCCTGGGAAGGAAGGAACCCTAAGCCCAGAGAGAAGAAGACCTGGGAAGAGAGGAACCCAGGACACCTGAACCATGACAGACGTTTTCAGCCATCTTGCTCCAAAATGTGGAAATAGACTTTGGTAAGGGAAGTAACTTATGCTTTACGGCCTGGTATCTGTAAGCTCCCAGCTCAAATAAATACCCTTTATGAAAACCAACTAATTTCTGTAATTTGCATCAGTACCCCTTTGGCTGACTAATCACCCTATCAGTAATAATCAGGCAAGTGCTTACTTGATCAAACAACTGGACACCAAAATCTGGCCAAGTTGATAGATGAACTTAACAATCACATAAAGTAACAAGCAATCGACTGGTAAGGAGTAAACAGAACTCTAAATAATGTAATAATAGCAAATGTAAGGAGCAGCCAGTAGTCCTAGGGGTAAGATTGAGCACCCAAGGAAGATTCCATCCCCCAGCTGAGATCCAGACCTGTTGGAAAGGGCATAGCTTTCCCTCCCTGGATGGCATAGAAATCCAACTGTGGTACCAGCAGAACTTGTTGGAAATCCTTCCTCTGGACTTTGTCTGAAAAACGCTCTCTAGGGTGCTGGGAAAACTGTTCATAGAGGATGTTTTATTGGAGGCACTCTGCTACAAAACTGCCTGAGGAGGTTCCGGAGGAAGCTGCTGGCCCCTGGATGTCAGTGGCCAATGTGCGCTGCAGATGCTTGCTGCTGAAGAACCTGTGAGTATGGCTGAGTTAGGCACTGAGGATGCCATGTACACTGGAGCAGCTGGGCAGTGGAGAAGCTGCAAGTGCTGCAAGAGCCTGCAGAGCCAGGGCACAGGAATCAGGAAGCAAAAATCCCCTTTCTCCTGCAAAGTCTGTCCAGCCTCCTCTACTGACAGAGTTTAACATGATGCCAGCTGGCAAAGGAAAAAAAATCCAAGGGCCCATATCCATTTTCACAAAGCAAGGAAAAAAGGATGTTTTGAGCAAACATGAGCAAATCCATGTTAAATGATATCAGCAGGATTTGCTGTTTCTCCATTTCTCAGTATTGCTGTCCTCTGGGTGACTTCATTCCAGGATTGGCTACCTCTGTATTGGGACACTATGAATTCAGCAGCATAAAAAAAGTTTCTCTTTGTCAGAATTTGTAACATAGACACCAATATTGAGTCTTGTTGACTCTGATGCCTGGCTTATGCCATATGCCATCCAAAGTCAATCAGTGTGACTGAGGGATGTGACATGAGTTCCGACCTCATCTAATATTTTGCTTCCCTGAAGGGAAGTTGTTGCTGGTTAGGCCAAAACAAGTTTGAATTAAAATAAGGATAATATCTGCAAAATAAACTTACAGAATTTATTTCATTTCCAAAAACATACACTTTACACCCTTTTAAGCTTCTAAATTTTGTTAAAAATCATTTTTTACAAGGCTTTAGAGCTTTAGGTAAAATTAAAACTGTCTAATTTCGCCAAATCCCTTGAGTTTATTATTGAGAAAAAAGAGAACAAATGTTACCATTAAGTTGTAAACCCAAGGTTTTTGATCAAATGGAATAAAACAGTTATTAAAAGGTTATCTTTTTAATTAAAAAATTGAGGGGCCTAAATAAACATTTTCACTTAGCAACAGTGGTATAGATATGTGTCATATAATACTAATCAGTAATACAAAAGAATGAACTACACGCAAAATGTGGATGAATGCCAAGGGCAAGATGCTGAATTTTAAAAATCTCAAAGTTTACATACAACATGACCTAATTTATATAACATTCTTAAAAATGACAACTTTACAGTGATGTAGAACTGAGCTGTGGTTGCCAGGGGGTAGGGTTGGGGAAATGACATGACTATAAAGGGGTAACATGAGGGAGTTTCTTTGGGATGATGGAACAGTCCTGTGTCTTGATTATGGTAGCAGTTTCCCAATTCGGGTAGGTGATAAAATTTCATAGGACTTGTTATAGATTAAATCATTTCCTCTCAAAATACATACTCAAGTCCTAACCCCAATCCTGTGGATGTGAACTGATTTCTAAATAGGATCTTTGAAGATGTTATTAGTTAACATGTGACCAAACTGGATTAGAGTAGGGTAATCAAGTTAATATGACCGAGTCCTTATAATAAGAAATTTACACACAGTGGTAAGAAACAGATGGAAAGAGAGATTGCCATGTGATGGAGCCAGAGAATGAATTATAGATTGTTAATGAGCCACCACCAGAATGCTGCAGACTTCAGAGAAAACATGGTCCTATTGACACCTTGATTTTGGGCTTCTAGCCTTCAAAATTGTGAGACAATAAATTCTTGTCATTTAAGTCAACTACTCTGGTTATAGGAGCCTTGGCAAATAAGAAGAGCTATACATATACACATATACACATGTGCATATACACACATACAGAGGAGTGCATGTAAAAATTGGTGAAATCTCAATAATATCTGTAGTTTAGTTAATGGTATTGTACAAATGTCAATTTTCTGGTTTGTATAGTTGTACTATGGTTATCAAAGATATTATCTTTGGGGGAAATTGGATAAAGGATACACAGGAACTCTACTATTTTTGCAATTTTATATATGTATAAAATTATTTCAAAGTTAACTTGACAAAAATAATGGTTAAAATTAATAGTAAATTGAGGGTAGATTTCTGATAATGGGTCATGAGGAAATTAAAGTTAGTTCCTTTTTGAATTTTTATTTCTTTACAGTGAATTATTAAAAATAATTATTAAAAATTCATCTGGCTACATAAGAAGTAATCAAATGGGAGCTTTTATAATTCATTCTAAAAATAAAGATACTCTAATTTTATCAGGTAAAAAAAGCAACAAACAATTATTAAGAAACATATACAAATAAGGAAAAGAGGACATGAGAATGAATTTTGTGGTTCTGAAATGGAGTCAGAGATATTAATATGTAATCACTTTAAAAAAATACATACTGAATACTACATACATGGTTTTGTGTATGAGTGTCCATGCACATATGAGTATGCGTGAATTAGTATACATAAATGTATTAATATATTTTCTTAGCACTGAACACTGTGAGCAGCCAAAAGCAGTGATACCCAGTAGCAATTAGCACACCTAAAGCCTAGATAGAGCTTGGGTTCTAAACACTATTCTTTCACTAAGAAGCAGCAGAACTTTCTGCATAACTCATTGATTCTAGAGCTGGAGAAGGGAGCCTGGAATACCTTGTATGCTAAATTATAAGGATTGCTTTTAAAAATTGGGAAATATTGAAAGATCTTAGAAACCAACTTGAAAGAGCTTCCAGTGGCCAAAGTGAGATTAAACTGAACAACAAAATTTGATCAGAACCTAAATAATAAAATAAAATTTCATGAGTCCATATTGATTTAAATAAATAACTAAATATAAAAATAATTAAAATAGAAGTGAATACTCTTCCTTTATAGGAAAATTCTAGTTAATGAGTATACAAAGAATGAGGGATATAGAAAAATCACCCTTAGATATTCACAGTAATAATTGCTTCAGGCAAACCTACCTATTAGTGTGCAAAATTTAAGTAAAAACAGCATGTCTGCATAGTCTCAAAATATCTCCCCCAATATTTAATAATTGCAAATGAAAAAGCAGTAACTTTACAATGGAGAATCCCGGCAACACCATTCAGCCAAATGATCAAAATTAATATCACCAGTAATGTATACTGACATTATTTACCTCCTGCATGAACCACTGAGAAGGGCACATCAGCTCTATGGTAACCTTCCCAATAATGCCTAACCCTAATCTAATCATGAGAAAACATGCATTAGTCAGCTAAAGGGGTACTGATGCAAACTACCAAAAATTGGTTGGTTTTTATAAAGGGAATTTATTTGGGGTAGGAGCTTACAGATACCAGGCCATAAGCATAAATTACTTCCCTCACCCAAGTCTATTTTCACGTGTTGGAGCAAGATGTCTGCTGATGTCTGAGATGTTCAGGCTTCCAGGGTTCCTCTGGGCTCAGCTCCTCTATTTTCTCCACAAGGTCAGCTGTAGACTATCAGGCAAATGGCTCTGTCTCTCTCCCTGGGGTTTCTGCCATGTTTAAGGAGCCATCTCTATTCCTCTATTCTTCTCCTAGCTCAGGTCCTCTCTTCCCGGGGCTTACTTCTCTTTCCTCTGTGTGCTGACTCCCTGAGGCTCCAGCTTAAGACTTCAGCATCAAACTCCAACATCAAAACTCCAACATCAAAAACCCTCAACTCTGTCCTTTGCCATGCCTTTTATCTGAGAGTCCCCACCCTCAAACCCCTAATGATGTGGCCCAATCAAAGCCCCAGTCATAACTCAATCATGCCCAGGTACAGACCAGATTACAAACATAATCCAATATCTATTTTGGAATTCATAACCATATCAAACTGCTACAAAATATGAGACAAACTCAAATTTAGGGACTTTGTACAAAATTATGACCGTGCACTTCAAAAGTAACAAAGTCATGAACGAAAAATGAAAGAGAAATCCTCACAGATTGGAAAAGACAAAGGAAACATAAAACTAAATTCAATTGTGGGATCCTGGATTGGATCCTAGAACATAAATAGGTTGTTAGTAAAAAAACTGGTAAAATCTAAATAATTTCTGTGGTTTAGTTTATAATATTGTGCCAGGATGAATTGCTTAGTTTTTATAATTGTACCAAGGTTATGTGCAATGTTAACATTCAGGGGAACTAGGTGAAGAATATATGAGAACTCTCTGTACTACCTATAGAACTTTCTGTGAGTCTAAAATTACCAAAAAGTAAAAAAGTTAAAAAGAAAAAACAGCAGTTTCCCATATTATTGTGATATTGGGTCAGGTTTGAGAATCCCTGTGCCAGTGATTGATGACTTAGTTGCTGCCATCTCTTTGCCCTCATGCAAGAGTAGAGTTGCCCAGACAGAGCTCAGTAGAAGACAGGCACCAGGTAAATAATAACATCCTAAGCCATTGCAAGGTAAAGGTCAGTATTTTTTTAAGACAAAAAAGAAGGAAGGAAAGACGAAGGAGAAGAAACACAACAACAGGGGAAGGAACAGGAGGAAGAGGAGGCCAAGGTGGGAAGGGGAAGCAGGAGGGAGGGAGGAAATGTGTTCAAACAGAAACTGTTCTAAAATGAATGAATGAATGAATAAGTAAGTAAATAAATAAAAATGCTTGTACAGAGGGAAAAAGAGGAATACTTGAGCAGCAAAAAAAATAAAATAAATAAAAAATAAAAAAATAAAAATGCTTGAACTGAGGCAAAAAAAACAGAAACTGTTCTAAAATAAATGAATGAATGAATGAATAAATGAATAAATAAATAAATAAATAAAAATAAAAATGCTTGTACAGAGGGAAAAAAAGGAATACTTGAGCAGCAAAAAAAATTGCTTGAACTGAGGGAAAAAACCAAACTGTTCTGGATGATGAAATGTAACTTTAGAATATAAATCTTAGTCGTTTTATAAAGCAATGTCAAAAAGTCTAGAGCAATTATTGTTGCATAGCAACTGAAACAGGCTATTTTGAAACAATAACTTTCAATGTTTGCCTCGTACATTATTCAAGAAAATTATAGCTCAGGTAGATTATTTCCTAGACATTTTCAAAATGATGTATGAAGTTTAGTTAATATTTTCAATTAAAAACTCTCAATAGGAGAAAAAAGATACTTCATGTAAATAAATTATTCAAATTAAAGAATCCTCTTTCCCTGTTAAATACACAAATAAGACATAACTTCCAAAGAATATACAGAGCTAAAATGAGCACAATAATGTGAGCCTCAAATGTGTAAAAATAGGTTGCTTATGTCTCAGTCACTGAAGGTTAGTTATTTTAAACTTTCTATAGTTTTAAAAGTTTCCATTTTGTTCTCCTTTTTTTGTTGTTAAAGGACAACAACTTTAAAATACATAAAAATTAAAAATCTAATTGGATGATACATTTGCTAAACCTATGTTCAATGTTCTAGTCATATATTGCATTATAATGCTTTTTTAATAGTGGGAGAGACTCTATCCGACAAACATTGTTTTATTTTAGGTCATTAGGAAATATGACTAGCAAGTGAAATTTAATGACTATATTTTAGGTGTGGCATAATTTTACATTAATTAAAAACCTGGGAAAAGTCACCAAGTTTTAGCTCCAGTTAAACATGCTACAAGATTTTCCATACAGTTATGATGTAAGACTTCTCTTTCATATGACAGATGAGTTGTCTTGCTATGGGGATTTTCTTTCCAATTAAGAATTGAAATTTATTTAGTGTTTTCCTTCAAGCATACGATAGGATTTTATCTTGTGATATCCTTTAAATAAAATAGGCACAACCAAATAATATATTTGGGGCTGTAATATTTCTCTGTACTGTAGGATTAGTTTGAAAATTATGTAATTGTTCCCTGTTGGTCAAACCATGTGCTTGAATAGGCAGCAGCTACTCATTCAATCAAAAGAACTGTATGTATTTTCATTGGAAAATGGTCCAAACATGTCAAGGAGGCATTCCTTACCTTACCAATTCATTATCAGATTCTGTGAAACTGCTAGTGCAGCCATATATCATAAGTGTATTCACACGACAACAAGCTCAAGAGAAATATGGAGAAAACCAGAACTCCAATACCACTGTTACATGAGCGGGAATACTTTCATTAATAAAATCATGGTATTTTCAACTTGAAATTAAGGTACATGGAAAGGCAAATAACAATTAGGTGACTTGGTGAGACTTGAATATGAAGACTTTGCATTCATTGGATATAATACCTGGTTAATGATCAGACTATCATTTCATATTAGTAATCAATTTAGTGCTAGATTGAAATTATCAACTGAGAAACAACACACTAGCTATAAAGCAATAAAAGCATTTATTTGGTATAGCAGTTTGGTATTATTTATGAATTCCAAAAATATATACTGGAGTATGTTTGTAAACTGGTCTGTTCCTCTGAGCATATTAGATGGTATTAGACGTAGAGGTTTCACTTTTACTTGACTAAATTAAGATTGGGATTTTGTTTCAGTCACATGAGTAGGGTGTGGGTGGGAACTCAGAGAAAAGGGCAAGACAGAGGAGAGAGTTTGGGAA
Organism: Dasypus novemcinctus; assembly: GCF_030445035.2. NCBI lineage: Eukaryota > Metazoa > Chordata > Mammalia > Cingulata > Dasypodidae > Dasypus > Dasypus novemcinctus. The sequence continues at coordinate 118,020,610 of NC_080673.1, read as the reverse complement.
TTTTGATGCTGGAGTCCTGGGTGGTAAACACACAGGAGGAAAAACACAGAGGAACAGATATAGCTCCATAGACACAGCAGAGGCCTCTGGAAGAGAGAGAACCTAATATTCTACAGCTGACCTTGTGGAGAGACCAGAGCAGCTGAACCTGGAAACAATTGAGCTTTGGGAAGAGAGACAAAGCCTTATGCCAGCCTATAGCTGAGATTGGAAGACCTGGGACCATGGAACCTTAGGGGGGAAGAGGAAGGATGAACCCTTGCAGACTTTGGCAGCCATCTTGCTCCAACAAGTGGCAACAGACTTTGGTGAGAGGAGTAACTTACACTTTTTAACTGGTAACTGTAAGATTCTACCCTAAATATATACCCTTTATAAAACTCAAAAGATTTCTGGTACCCTGCATCAGTACCCCTTTGACTAACTAATACATCTGATGTCTGAGCATTGCAATATGGAGATTACAGATTCAGGTAGTGATGCAAATTGTGCTCCCAATTGGGATAGTTTAAGTGAGGGTATTTAAGGGGAAAAAGAGGAAGAAGGAGGAGGAATAGTTAGATAGGGGATTTCTAAAAATAAGTTTTATTTTTCCTGAAAAGGAGGCATTTTCTTTAGGTATTTAAGCGTCACTTATTACGGTAGTTTCAGGGTGGAGTTTCCGTATGCACAGTTCTCTGACTCCATTTTAAATCTCTTAACGTGAATGATTTCTTTTTTTTTTCTTTCACAAAATAAATGAAATCCGTTTGCTATGCACCCTTCATAGACAATGTCTGGATGAGCATTGTTAGCATTGGCTTCTTGGTTTCTGAGGATGACCACCAATTGCTATTCTAGAATACTCATAGTTACTCATAATCTCTCAATACCTCTCCTTAACAGTAATTGTAAAGATCAAATAAAATAAGAAGGTCCTCAGTGAGGATTGCTTCCCTCCCCATTTACTACCTGCATCTGTTTTAATAGAGTTTTGAGTTAAGAAATGACTTTTCATGAACTCTAATATAAACTAAGGGCTATAGTTAAAAATATAATATTAATATTGGTTCATCAGTTGTAACAAAGGTACCACACTAATGCAAATGTTAACAGGAAAACCTGTGTGTGTGTGTGGGTGGGGAAGGGTGTATTTGGGAACTCTGTCCTTTATGTATGATTTTCTGTAAACCTATAACTATTTTGATAAAAACATTTTCCAAAAAATCAATTATTTCCATATATAATTCAATTTCAAATGTCACTGATAAAAAAAAAAGAAGGAAATACATGAATTTTTAGTTACTAACTTCCACCTAATTCTGCTGTACTGAAAAAGCAGCAGAAAGCTTAAGAGTTGAACTTCAGAATTCAGCTTGAATTGAACAAGCACATTTCTAGATAAAGAGTTGAATTTCAGATTGTCAATTTATAAATAGTAGATAAGAAAATAATAATGGCTTAGTTTTAAATGGGAGGAATCAAGACAATCTGATTTAGAGTAGCTAATATCCAGTTTGAAAAATAAATTTCATGGCAAGTGAAGGTAGCTTCAATAGGCAGCACATTGGAATGAAAAAGATTATGGGGTTTCTGAGTTAGACTGGCCGGCTTGGGAATTCCCTTCTCTTTAGAAGAGCTTGAAGAAGTCATTTATTTCCACTGAATTTTTGTTTCCACGTGTGCAAAGCAATATTTGTAAACTATGATTGGGTGAAAGTAAAAGCTAAATGATGCATTAAGATATATAAAGTGCCTCACAATATAGTCGGAACTCAACATGTAGTTCTTAGTACTCCACTTTCTATTTTATATTCATTTAAATGCCAAGATAATAAATCCGGTTCAGTCATCTGTACTTGACGGGGTCCTATATGTGAGTACAGAGATTGTCACAGCCACCTCTTCTCCTGGTCAAATTTCAAATGTATTAGAGTTCTCTTAAATACTAGAAAATTCTAGAGGTATACAATGGAGCTTGACTTGTTAGCTGGATTCCTTCTAGGCGTCCTCCTGATTGTTGGGGTGAGGAGGAGGGAGAGCAAGATGACACCTTCATACTTATAAGTAGAGGGCAATTTTAATATCTGTTATGATATTCATCGCATTTCTTTGTTTCATGGGCTTGAAGCTTAATTTGTCCAAAACCTTTTTAAATGCGAAGAAATTCCTGTTTCTAAATTGTATAGCCACAATATCCCCTCTGCCATTTGCCCAAGTTGGTTATTTAAGAAGTAGTTCACATCCTTTACTGTGTGGTTTACTGTGCATCCAACTGTGAGGATTTCTATAAAATGGACTTTGATAACAGCATGTGTGCCATGGCTCTTTGCATACTTTTATTGGAGGAAGATGTTCCTAGTGGTTCTGAAACATTTTGATTTATAAAAATACGAAGCACAACATCTCTGATCCCAGAAAGTAACTATTTTCATAAACAGATTATTTAATGATATTTTATGGAATGGGAGTTTATAAGATACTGTTAGATTGTGGAAAATCTTTAAAGTTTTGTAGAGTATACTAGTATGGGCTTTATAATCACAAAGCTTGGTGTGGGAGCAACTCGACATCTAATTGTGGATTGGCTGCCAATAACTCTGGTGAATTCTCTAGTGTGTCTTGTCAGTAGCTCTTTCTCATCTTTACAATGGGCCTTAAATAATCTCCTGTACTTATAGCCGTTATTGTAATAGTTACAGAAAATATACACTGAACTATAATATTGTACAAAATTTAGATATAAAATTTTATTGAGAAAAGATTTATGAAATACAGAAAAAAAGGTTCTAATTTAACTAAAAGGAAATAATTTGTATTCACATATCTTTTGTCTACTCTTTAGGATCAAACAAACTGTGTATGTGAATGTGGCTTATTTAAAGGAAACACATTTGGGCAGGCAGCTCAGAGATATAAATCAAATGACTAGTCAAGATAAAGATTTTTTCATCATGTATGCCTTATCACACGTAGATAGATTTCTGAAAGATCCCAATTAATTAATTTAAACAAGATGTTTCCTTTATAGAGGGCTTTATATTTTTTTAAATATTTTGTGTTTTAATGAAAACTGTCCATTCTAACCCATTCTTTGGTTTTTCACTTGCAGGTGTTCGCTATATATTTTTTGAAATTGCCAAAGAATAGACAATGTTCACATGCACACAAAATCCCCACTCTGCAATTCATAGTGCAAAGCTCCATGGAACTGGCCACAGCTTTGTTTGATTTTTAATTAATCAATGGCTTCTCACCACTTCTTGTTCTTTTAATCTTTATCATTAGGCAGCCATCTTAGCTGAAGATTTATGCTGATAAAACAAGAAGGGAGGTAAAAGATAAAACTTTGAGGTGCAAGCTTATAGCAAACATGAATGCAGCTTGATTCAGGAACCTGTGATGAGACTTACAGAAGCCTCATATAATACATATCGTCTTGATATTTATGCACTTGAAACTATATGTTGGATTCCCTTCATTACTGATTATTCCTCTCAAAGTAGATGACTTTGACCAAGAATCTTGATGTTTTTTCTTCCCCATTACACACACCACTCCTTCCCCTTGCCTACCTTTTGAAGGTAGTAAAAAAGAAGTGATATGTAAGTCCTATAAGTGTTCAGTGTGGACAAAAATGGAATAGACCTTCAGAGTACAGCACAGTCAGGATGATTATCCAGCCGCTTTGACAAATTTACCAACATCTGTTCCAGAGTAATTCTGCTGCACAAATCTGCCATTAACAAATAGGGAAAGGGCTTTAATTAACTGAGCATACCAAGGAGTGAAACTGATAAAATGGCACCATCTGGAATAGAGAGATGTAAAATTCTATCCTTGACTCTGTTCATTAGGGATTATATTAAAATTTGTCTTGATCATGAATGATTCTCCTGCCATGGTACGGTACTTTATTAGTAGCAAAGGCTTTATAATTTGAAATACTTTGCTCAGGTGTGCCACAGCATTAAAATGTAAATTTCCTGAGCTTGGATTTTTCACTTGGCCTTTTGTTAGAAACCCATTAGCTCTCATTAACTCTGAGTTCCCCAAGAAGAGTCCTGTTGATCAATTTAGAGCTGCAAAAGAAAGAGGTCATCCAGAGCCTAACAATGCCCAAATCCTTTACCCTTGTTCTTAACAAACTTATATGAAAATTTAATGAATCTGTCAGGACAGCTTCTCTTAAAAAAAATTCACTTGTGCACATGAACACGGAACTTTGGATACAAGTTTAGGATTTCATAGACTCTCTGAAGGCCCATTCATGCTGTGTCCACGGATCCCAGATTAAATATCTCTTCTTCAGACACACTCATATTTACTCTTGGACATGTACATTGCATCCATTTCATTACAGAAGCTACTTCATTTAGCACTTTCACTTGACCAGATTTTTAAAATTCATCATCAGCCATGAACTCTGGATTTAAAAAACTAAACTTTTTCCAATTTGGTTCAATCTAATGGTCCCATATTCAATAAGTTTTTACTCCTTACCTCAAGAAGTAATAAATTGAGACAGTTACAAGTCATCAGTCTTGGCTTTGACTGATATATCCAAGGCAGGGAAAAGGGAAGTTCTTGAATTTGATTCCAGGGGAAGATGTATCTATAGGAATCTATAAAGGAATTTTTAGCAAGGAAGCAATGCTGTCCGCCAACAGAGTTAAAATTCTCTGCAGCTTCATCTGTATAGCAAGATGATTGTTGAAAATAATTTGTGTTTGGCAGTAATAGTGTTTGTCAATCATGAATTACATAGTCTAAAATTATGCACTCTACTTCTAATGGTATTTGAGATAAGGTTTCAGGAAACAGTTCTATCATGCCAGAGGGTCATGACATACTTATGTAACAATCATACCCTAGGAGAAGGGCTTTTTGTGGGGTTTTTTTTTTGGAAATTGGAAGAGGAGAATATTGCTACATAATCCCCTGAGATCTGTTAAGATAGGCACAAAAATGGGAGTTATGAAATTAAGATTCTCCAGCAGAGCTTTCTCAAATTATTTCTATTAAATCACTTGAGTAATCTCTAGTTTTTTTCTTCCATTTGGAAAATTAGAATATATGTATTTCAGAAATCAGGTGATTAAGAAAAGCTCACTACTGTCTCAACATATGTAACTTTTGCTACACATGGCTTTTTCCCAATCCTAATGACTATTTACATCAATTTGAATAAAGCCCTGCATTTTTCAGATGGTCAGGAAAAACATGTGCTATATTTTAAAATTTATTAGAAAACATGTGATACTGTTCTAAAATAACTATATTTTACCTTTTTAACCAAATCAAAGGTACCCCATGTCAGAAAGATCTTTCTAACTAACCCTAGTATCTTCAAGTTAGAAAACCTTTCATGTTTTGTAACAGTATAATTTTTACTCCTCTACTGCTTCAGTGCAAAATAATACCATTTTGTTATTCTAATTATGTTAAATGAAACTCTGAAATCCAAGTAGTCAGGATGTTGAAGAAATAAAAATTCAATCTAGCCCTTGTTGTCTCTCCTCACTTTATCTTTCCGCCCTCTCAAAGCTGGGATTGCATTAAAATTTCATGGGAAACACTCTTCCGTCTTTACCTCAGACTATGCTGAAATGGTCAATGTCTAACCCACATAATGTCCTGATGAAGGATGACTTCTGTGCCAACATTGCTGGGGTCCCTGAGCCTTTGTCAAGTCTTGGAGTCCAAAGGTCTAAGGGACTCCAGAAATGTGCCATATCACCTCTCTCTTCCAGGTCCTATTCTCTCCCTGGGGCATTACAAGCCTACACTATTCCAAGGACAAGACAACGTCTCCATGACTTCCAGTCTTGGGTAGTATTTCCTTACCTTGAGGTTAGCATATTTGTTCTCTATCCTTCTTCTAAGCACTTATCTTTGTCTCTATTCCAACCCCATCCCCAGCACATTTTTACTTCTTTGAGTCTTTATAAACACAACACTGACCTCTTTACTGGGAGCAAGAGTTTTTCCTTACTACTCATCCTAATGCATATTTTTATTTACTGATTCTGACAGTTTTACAAAGTTTGTTTCTTCTTGGAATGAAGGAGACCAGTTGTTCCAGCATTCTTGTTATATTTTTCCCCCAGTTCAAAAAAATAGGCCTTTTATTTCAGCATGATCCTTTGAGAAAATTATTTAACAACTATCATTGTACACAATACTCTCAATGTTATGTCCTAAGGGAGATAAATAGGTATTTTCAGACCCTGCCCTTCTAACTTGGCATCTATGCAGGTGTTTTAACCTTTTAACTCAGAGCAACACTGCACTAACCTTTATTGCTCAATATTCTGATGCTCCTACCATGCAGGCAGAAATGTTTTCAGTTTCCTCAGGTAGAAAAGAGGTTAGGCTGTCTGTTGCCGGGGTCTTTAGGCCTGTCCCAGGGAAAGATGGTCCAAAAGCCATATTTCCAGACATTTATGGTATTGTGTCCACTCCGTCTTCTTTCATAATATTGTATTGCTCAAAGCAGTCAAAGAAAAGAAAGATCAAGAGAAATTATCCAGAAAGAGTGAACTATGGTTCTTGAATTAAAGAAATTGGGACCTGATGTAGCAGGTCTTCTTCAGACCTGTGTTGAGATTTTTGAAGAAGCGTATTCATTCCTCTTTTGCAAACTAAATGTCCATATGGTGGTAAGCATCTGATTTAATTATGAAAGACAAAGACCCAAAGAACAGTAAAACTTTTTTTCCTTTATGAAAGAAGGCAGGTGATTTAGAAAATTGACCTGTGGGCAGAAAACAAGCTCTTTGTTACAAATGAACTGGGGGCTGTCCCTTCCAAGAAGTCATAGAAAAGGTCAGTACGGAATCATTCGCACAGCACTTCTGACCTTTCATCAGATTTAAATTGAGTAGCTGTCATAAGCCTTGGGTAGAAATTACCCATGCCCTCCTGAAGTTTTTCCCAAGCAAAGGGTGATGCCAGTGGAGGGTAAACTGGTTTAGGGCTGAAGAACCTTCTATGAATACAGACAGGATCAGAAACAGTTTCTCTAGTCATCCCTATAAATATTTATTGACATACATCTAGCTACCATTGTCAACATTATCAATATTTTTGAGGAATCTGTATTTGATAATGCACAGAGGTAAAATTAAAAGGAAAGTGGATCCCTTCCATTTTAATAGAGGTAAAAATAAGAGACGTTATTTTATAAAATTAAGAAGCAAACATATCTAACTGGTCATATTGAGATTCACATGTCAAAGTGGTAATAGCAGAGCCAGGAAATGAATTATTCATTATATTAATAAAAAAATATTCTAGGTAAGAGAAAGAATTCCTTATTCCACTCAAACCTTAGTCCCTTCCAAAATATTACAGTGCAACAGAAGGTTGTTTAACATTCTTTAATCCCACCCCTTTTCTTCACATACAGAAACTACTGCAGGATGCCTCAGTGCTTCGTTCTAACACCCTTTATTGTTGTGTTAGTTTCTGGTTCACTGAGTGTTCTGGTGAAGCAAACTTAGCAGATATAGAAAGCTTAGTGGATAGGCAAGGACTTGGCTTACCAGTGGAGTGATGAGTGGTGGACAAGGGTCAGCAATGTGAGGGGAAGGGGAGGGAGGCATTGGCAGGAAAGACTGCTAAGAACAAGGAATGTTTGTACCTAGGTAAGGGATTTCTCTTGCTGTCACTTCCCTATATTCTGCCATCTTCCATAAAATATATACTGGGAGCCCTCAAAGGTATATTTGAAAACACAAGGTCTTTAGAATCATATCCTCTAAGCCTATCCAGGTTTATTACCTGCTAGGTATGTAATTTTGGTCAAACCACTTACAATTTTAAGACTCAGTTTCCTTATCTGTAGAATGAGGATTATAAAATGAGATAAAATGAGTCTACATTTCAGGACAGTTGGAAGAATACCAAAAAATGTATGCAAAGTCCTCTGAACATAACTGATGCTCAATAAATGGTAAGCAGTATTAACTGGAACTTCCTTTATTAAAAAAAAAAATCAGCCTTATCTTTCATATAAATGAGTTTCAAACTTTGTTAGATAGTATCTTCTTCATCTTTAATTTCCAGCTCAAAAGAGTTCTGTGACTTTGTGAAATGCCCTTACCTTTATATGATTCAAATTCTTCACACATGAAATAACAGGGATAATATCCTGAGCAACTCTGGCTCTTCAAGGCCATGATTCTAACAGAATGCTTTCCACTTTGATCTTGATCATAATTATGCATCAGGATGCTTCATATGCAGCACAGCAGTGTCATCGGGAGCCAGATGGCCTGCTTTAAGACTTGGAGTTCTTCTACTTACATGGGCTGACTGATCTTGAGCAAGAATTTAGCCATTTTATGCCTCAGTTTCTTCATTTTTTGGACTTCTTCCCATTTCCAATATACAATTGAAATTTCCAGTGCTATTAGAGAAAATCTTTTGTCTTCATGCTTTTATTAATTCATCTATGTTATGGTACTCTACTTTCCAAACTTAATAACTAGTTTTAATGAAAATATTAAATTGTTTTACCACAAGCTGGCTAAACATGAACACTCTATTCTTTCACCCCAAACAAAAAATGTTTCTATAATGTCATTTCACCCTTAGTTACAGAGCTATAAAATTCTTCTAACAAACATTCACTAAAAATTGCTATAAACAATTAAATGGTATCAAAAGTATTAACATGGAGAAGATATTATGAAGGCAACATATTCATTAATCAATACACCGTCAGCATTTACTTGATGATGTTCACTTTTCATGAGTGAGCCTGAAGATCTTATTTAGGGCCTATATAAACATTTCTGCATTCATGATTTTAAGGATTCATGAAAATTATGGGACATTTATCTTCCAGTGTTAAGAATCTACTGTATTTAATAGGAAAAAATATCATTTAATCAATATTTTAAATTTAACAATAAGAGATTTGAACTAGATGGTCAATGACTTCTTTTCTAATGCTGACATCCTTTCAATGTGTTCCTTTTGAAGGATATTGGCTATTATATTTTATTTTTTTAAAGAAGTTTTAGATTACATTATGTTACATAAAAAATATAAGGGATTCCCATTTGCCCCACTTTCTCCCCCTCCCTTACTTTCCCACATCAACAATATCCCTCATTAGTTTGGTACATTTGTTACAATTGATCAACACATATTGAAACATTGCTACTAACCATGAATTAGTCTAAATTATAGTTTACACTCTGTCCTGCACAAATTTGTAGGTTATGAAAAAATATACAATGGTCTATATCTATCACTGCAATGTCATGCAAGACAACTCCAATGTCCTGAAAATACCCCCATTTTACACCTATTCTTTCCTCTCCCATTGGCTATTAAAAGTGGCAACATTTGAAATGAGCCCTAGAGATGTACCTCCTGTGGGTCAAAAAGGCTTTGTTCCAAGATGCTGAGTTATTAATGCTGTTAACTATTCTCACACTGGAAGTGATTTGAAAGCTATTGCATATGGGTGGAGACAGAGCTCCTGTCAAGGGCAGGGAGCTATCCAGCCCAGGGAAATCTGTATGTAAGAGGAAACCCCATTACCTACCCACTCCACTGCCTCCTATAATCTTGCTATTTGATCCTCATGACAATATATCTAGGTAAGTCCTAACCCAAACTTCATTTTTATGATGCCACCTCTATAATGTTTATCAATTTATACCACTAATAATTGAACAAATATAAAATTTTAATGATGAAGATGCAACCCCAATTAACAACTATTTACAGTAAGTCTTCATATGTTTATTATCATATAGTTAAGTTCAATAATCAGGAATATCCAGAGAAAACTCAAAACATGTTTTGCATGAAAAATTGATTTTAGTCATCTTTATTTAAATATGCTGATATTACTCTGTTGTGCAGAATACATATGTATGAAGAAATAAAACCTGGTGACATAATTGATATTTTATAACCTTAAAATAAATGTATTTTCTAATAGCTCCAAGTAAGTAAGAATTTGTCATGTTACCAAAAAATCATTTCCATATATTTTTCAAAACATGATTATTGGACAATAATAGTTTTTAAAAAATCTTACATTTCTTAAGTACATTTAAAGACAGGCTTATGGAGGTCTTAATAACTATGAAAACAATATCTTGAAATTCAGAATATATTTATAGCACCTATTTATTTCCAACTAAATTAACTTATACTCTCTTCAGATCTCAATAAATTCAATACAACATATGGAACTCTAAACCGGATTTTTCACCATCAAAAAACACCTTGCCTTATTTAAGGAATATACTACTCTAACAATGAAACCCAGATTCTCCAAGTTGTCAAGTCTCACATGGGACTCATGGCTCCAATTTCTCTTTCCCTGAGCTCCCTGGAGTACTCTGTCCCTTTTTTTTTCTTGCAGAACACATTAGATTTTTATTCATAGCACAAAAGTGTTTCTTAGGAAGCAACTCAGTACAGGAAAACATTAACATGTAGCTTATCCTTTAAAACCAGAACAGCCAGTGGAAAGTCAGTGCAGGTTTTTATTTTTACTTAAAAAAAACTTTCAAAGATACATATTGGAAATTAAACTATGTTTTTTCTTTTTTCAAGGGACATGCCATACGTGTTTTCCAGTCAGTAATTATACCAAACATTTTACTAAACCAAAGCCAGACAGATGACCACTGAGGCTGTTTGCTGCCTCCTCATGCTGAGCTAGAGTAGCGGAACACCATTTGGTAGGAGAGATTTGACTTGAAAAAAAAGAAGGCCGGGGACTGGACGTAAGCAGTGGCTTAGTAGTGCCTTCATTGTGCAAATCATCTTCCACTCCAGCTTCCCAGGACAGCCTGCAGCACTAGCTCCCACCTCCAGGCTGCCCGATGGGTCCGTGTTTCTCCAGCACCCTGGGCTGGGAGAGGCATCTAATACCGACAGAAAACATCTTGCAAAGAGTGCCTTGCGGCTGCTCATGAATGTAAAGTATTGATGGGTCAAAAAGAAAATTCCCTGACCCTCCCAGGACCTGTTTCTCCTGAGCCACCTTCTTGTTTTCTAGTACTTTAGCTTCCAGTGGGGAAACAAAAGACCTAAATACCTGCATAGGAATCGAATCGTGAGACAAAGCTTTGTAGTAAGGAAGAAATAATATCAAAGTGGAGACACTCATTTTATTTACTACACTATATTGACTCAATCGCTCAAAATCTAAGTGACTTTTGGGCAAGTGACCTATTACTCCTACAGTCTTTCTCATCTCTAGGAGTTTTGATCAAATGCTTCAAAGTAAAAATGTGCCTAAAGAGTTTAATAAAACAAGTCTTGCTTGAAGCGTCTCCCTCTTTTCCTTAAATGAGTAGTGCGGGATTCAAATCATAAAATGTAGGTGTGATAAATTGTTGAATTGATTGATAAATAACGGGTGAAAGTAGCAGTCTGCCACATAATTTGTTTTACTAGGATTAAGAGTTTCACATTTAATCATATTAAACCCAAGTGTAAACATTATAGTGAAGGTAATCCTTTTAATGTAGTGATTTTTACTGAAGTAGTTAATCAGATACTGAGGTCTCAAATTGGGATTTGTTCTAGTTGGCTCACTCTTTGTTTTGATAAATTCTTAAAGTCACCATGCTTTATTCCTCCTATTCTTAGCTTTAAAATCCAAGTCCCTATCCCTCTTTGAATTTGACCTAAGAAAATGTGTTACTGGCCACTTTCTGGATGATATTGATATTTGTGACAGAGAAATACTGAACTTTCTGGGCTTCATATTCTTTATCTTAAAATGAAAGTAATTTTACTTTTAAGCCAGCCCCCTATAATTAGTGTGTTTTTACTCTGAAAGATGGTAGAGAAGGCAAAGCATAAACTTCCAATGTCACATAGGTCTTTCCACTCTCTTGTCCATTTTAGCCCAATCTGAGATCACATACATCAGGAATAAAAACACTTACGGCACGGCAGCAAGCGATTGGTTTTGTGAGCAAAAGGCCTCAATTTGGTGTCACCTGGTTCCTTTGGATGCATTCCCTACTTCTGACATTACTGACCATAACTTTTTGAACTTTGGAGAGGTTGAAACTAGTTTTAGGCAACGTATCTTTCATTTGAGAGAAATAGGCCTCCATTTTTAGCTTTCTTTATTCCTCTACACTGAATCCTCTTCTCACTTAGTGAAAACATTCTTCTGTTTATTTTCTTCTTTACTCTCCTATGGTGGGTAGTGATGTTTATTACCTCCACTCTTTCCTTTGTCCACTTGTTGATTCCTAGTCTCCACCTCTCTCTCAAGATGTCACAACAATCCTCTTTACAACTGATTATTTGCCATTATGCAGACATTTCAGTGGGAAGGATTAAGGTGCTTGTGGTAGAAAGTAGTTATCACAAGAAATATTTTGAGAACCACTATTTAGCCTGTTTGAAAAGTTGTGCAGCTGCAAAAGCTGAATCGAAATACTAATGAATATAGATTTTCGGCATCATTACTTTATCCTTTGCTTTAGGAATAAATATTGGTGTAAGGCGATGGTCATGAGGTCTTTATATTGTCTTAGTACTTGCCTTTACTTGGCTAGAAAAGACATGGAATTCATGTTTAACCAATGCAAAGCCAAATATATAAAATTTAGTGCAGGGTATCATATAATGGCAGTCTTCCTAGATTGTCAGTTTACATGTCATTTTAGCACCCAGCAGATAAGGAAATTAAGACATGAATAGGGGAAGGGATTTGCCCAAGGTTGCACAGTTGGTACGTAGTAGAATCCAAATGACTCACATTCCAGTGCTCTTTCTACCAAATTACTATGCCATGCTATTTGGTGCTGATTATAGGTATTACTTAGGTTTTCCTATTTTTTTCAATTCCCCTTGTCAAAATTTGCAATGGTAGAGAAAGGAAAAAGGAAAAAGAAAACTATATTAGTGCAAAGTTATACTGCTGTTGAAGTAGTGCTGCATATGCAGATTTTATATCCCTTAAGAAATAGACTAGCATTCCTACTTTATGAGTTGTTTTAAAAACCTATAGAACTAAAATTCCACCTTTTTAAAAATATTATTCCTTGAAAGTTCTCTAATGACATATTTTAATTTTGAGAAAGCAAATTTTCATAAGGTGCAAAGTTCTTTTCACCATTGCAGTGTACTTTTTCCCAGTTCAAATAAGGAAAAGCATGTATGAATGTATTAACCAGTAAGCATCAATATAACAATTTAGATTTTAAATAGAGAATATTGAGCTAATTATAGCTATACATTATATATAGATTGTACAGAATTAATAACTTTAAGATAACTATTAAAACTGAAATATGAATAATTTTAAACATGACAATAAGTGAATAATTCATGAATTGCAACATGGGAACAATGTTCTATATCACTAACTTAATGAATTTGGTTTTTTATATTACAAGATGTACTTTGAAACCTTCAAAGATTCTATGCATAGATTTTATCAAATATAATTTTCAGTGTGTTCTTTTAGAATAAGGGACATATTTTTGGTGAAAATTGGAATGTATATGTAGTCATTTAGAATTTATCATGATGTATAAATGAAACTGGCATTTATGACAATATTAGCATCAAATAGTTTTGGGGGAATAAATATAAGTCTCTGTTCTAGGATAAAAATAAACATGATTACTTAATATGTATTGATAAACAACTTGGACCAACAGCATGCAGAAAACTGATATATGAATTAAAGTATCCAACAAAACTTAACAATTAAGTGGAAGGTATTTATGTCTTCATATATGGAAAATTTGCTTATACATTCACCCACTATTCCTAAGTGAGATTCTGTAAAATTGATGTGGGCCAATATTTTCTATCTAAAAACAATGCTCCCAATAAACAGTTTTTCTGACAAGTAATTCTTTGTCTGGAAATTTGTTCTTAGGAAAACTTTGGGGGAAAAAAGAAGAAATTTATACAAACACAAAAATGTTCCTGGTAACATAATTTCCCTAGAAAAACTTGGAAAAAATCTAAATTTGTGCCCCCAAATAGGGAAACGTTTAAATAAGCTGTATCACGTTAACTCAATAATTATTATACAGATAATGCAAATGATAAATATAATAATGATATTAATATATTTTATAGTGTACAAAGGGTTTTTACATACAATATTTTCTTTGAAGATTTTGGATATAAGAAAAAGCACATAAAATATCACTAGGTGAAATAGTAAAACAAAAAATAATATATGAATTATAACTATAACCACACAAAATTCCACAGATGGATAAAGAATGAAGTATATGTGTGTATATATATATATAGTTCATGTGAGGTAGCTGTAAATATAATTTTCTTTATTATAATATCTAAATATTACTTTCTTTATTATTTAAATATTTAAAATGAAAGAGAAACTTGTCCTAATAATAAAATGCAAAATTTGGACGGGAGACATGGTGCATTTATTCTTCTTGAATAGATTAAATTAAAAAATATTATTGGCTTTTTATGGTACAATCTAAAGAACAAATCAAACTTTCATTATTTTTATGATTGCATAAATTATTAGTTTTTCAATTATTTTTTATCAGTCAAGATGAAATTTAGCAATATGATATTGATTCTGTTCTAAAAAGGCAAGTTTAAGTGTATTTAAGTATATTCAAACTTTATTCAGCTACAAAAAAAAAAAAAAAACTCTGGAATTCTAATGCTAGCCCAATTGAAGGGTAGAATAATGCAAGATGCTTTGTTTAGTTATAGCCCAAACAGTATAATATATGTACTTACTATTTTCCCTAAAGAGTTTATAAAAGATAGTTGTGTTCAAAATAGCACACTGCTATATCATCCAGCCACCAGCTCAATAATTCCTGAAGAGATAACAAACTCCCAATTTAATTTGGGCAACTTCCTCTTTAAAGAGTAAAACCATTCCCTTGAAATATAGCTCCATTCAGCTAATGAAGCTTTTTTCCTTATAATATGTTAGAAAATTTTATTTCAAATTAAAAAGAAAAAATATATATGACTATGACTTAAATATTGAAAGTGAAATGTTCTGTTTATGTGGATTTGGTCTCCAGTCCCTCAAATGTTATCTCAACAATCAGACAAACAAACAAAACAGTAGCAGGTCAAAGAATTTTAGGTTGGATCCAAATATTCTGAACAGGTTTAATCCTTTTGTGTGCAAGTCTTCTCTTCCAAGTATGATGCATATTGAGGACTCAAGTTGGCCATTTAATTAACAGGCTGCTTTTTGTTTATTTTCTTTAAGCCTGAGTTCTTTACCAGATAGCTCCTAGTTACATCACAGAAAGATATATAGAACACAAACAAAAGTGCAAATAGCACAGCAATGAATCTTTCCCCTACCTGCCCTGCTCACCCCCAAACCAATATGGGTGACCATTACAGAATAGTTCTCTTTGAAATATGTTTTAAAGTAAAATAATTTTTAAAGAGACAATGGATTTTGGTGGTCATGTATATGCTGTTAGTTTATCCTTCCCCTTTAAACAGTAAATAGTTACACTGACTATGATGATATATTTGTGAGGTGTATCACACTATTTATATTTTGACCTCATATATTTCCTCCATATTTGAGCACATGAATGCACACACACATGCACATACATTGTCATTTTCTTATCTCTCTTTTTCACATTCTAAAAATCAATGGAGCCCACATAGCTCTATCTTTTCCTCATTTTATAATATTGCAATTGTGTACCCATGATTAATTTTACTACTGATGGGGAGAGTGAGGGTGATAACATGTTTGAAGACTGAATTTTTCAACTTCCAGAGATTATAAGTACAATGAATTAGTTTTGTCAAGAAATATAGTTTCAGAAATGATTCCCAAACATCATGAGCTAGAGTTTCTATTTTGTTTTGTTTTTTTTATTACTATTATTACTTTGTAGTAATGGTCACTGCAGGACATTTACAAAATGCAAATGAATCAAGAAGAAAATAAAATTGCATATAAATTCACTACCTGGAGGTAAAAACTATTAGCATTGTGATACATATTTTTCCAGATTTTGCTGTACTTTTAAATAATTTGTAACAAATTCAGCTCACATCACACACTCTTTTCTAATATGCTTTATTCAAAAATGTATCATAAAATATCTTAAAAATCTTAACATAGTCCTCTAAATTTCAACTTTAATAGTACCATGGCATATGGATATATTGTACCATCTACGGACATTGATGCTGATACTTCTGAAAGTTTTATCTTCAAGGATCTCCTTGCTGGGAAACCTGGGTGTCTAATGAATCCTCTGTCCTGGCTTCTTGAAGGAGCCCGTGTCCTGGCAGAACAGCCGCTGAGGCTGTAATCACCCACCCAGGCTGCCAGGTGACTGGAGGAGAGCCCTTCCTGTGAACCACCTGACTGTAGTGTCTTGTCATGCTGTGAGGGGGTGACAATTGTACTGCAAAACTGTATTTTCACAAAGATTTATTTCAAATAGATCTAACAAGCCCAATATGTCCAATTTTAGAAGAGCTTTAAATGCCCAGGAATTCCCTCCCCTATGTTCACAAAGGGACGATCTTCAAGGTTTTCTCTATCGCCCTCCCTCCATCCCTCCCTCCCTCCTTCCCTCTCATCCTTCCTTCCTTCTTTCCTTCCTTTGGACAGTGGTTCATTGCATTTTTGGGGTAAAAAAGTCATTAATGGATAAGTCTTTCACACTCAGAAAAAAATTACTATCCAGTAAAAAAAAATGTTTAAAAATACAGTAAATTATGACTGTTTGAGAAGTGTTCAATCCCACATTTTTAACTCTGTGCGACATTTCCTGTGATAGGTTAAGAAGCTTCACATATGTAAATCTTTAAAAATCCAAGTTAAATGTTT
This sequence comes from Dasypus novemcinctus, assembly GCF_030445035.2. Lineage (NCBI taxonomy): Eukaryota > Metazoa > Chordata > Mammalia > Cingulata > Dasypodidae > Dasypus > Dasypus novemcinctus. Next base: position 118,003,794 of record NC_080673.1, on the reverse strand, counting down.
GAAAGGCTAAAAGTTTACGCCTTTTGGATTACTCTAAATTTTTGCCTAAATTAGTTTCCTTGTTTCAACAGTATTTGCTCATCACTCTAATTGCTATTTTCATGAGGAATTTTTTCTAAGGCCCAGGAAAAGGAAGCAATTAGAAGGGAAAAGCAAGAGAATTGTGTTAATAGTGTTAATAAAGAAACTTTTTCCCATTCATTGATGAACTAGAAACATATGTGTGTCTTGCTCACCAGTGACCCCAGTTCTACCCTAAGTGGAAAGAGTTTAAAGATTTCAAGTCAGATCTCCATGAATATCTGTGTGAAGTTCAATACTATATGAGGAAACATTGAGAAGATGTCACCATTGGGCAAGCAAGCAAGAACCACATGAAAAACTGAAACAAACATCTTATTTCCTTTCTTCACTAACTGCAAATATTGACCTATGCTTCCAAATGCTATCTTCTTCATACTTTTAAACTTCAATGCAGGTTTCTTTTCAATATATGATTCTGAGATTTAAAAAATGAAGTTTCTGAGACAAAGAGAGGAAGGCTATGCATTTTTATTTTCTGCTGTGGTAATCACATGCCAGCAAACTCTTGCTGTGGTGTCTAAAATCCCCAAGTACCTCAGGAGGGGCAGTGTAATAATTTAAAATAAGCGTCCAAAAGTCTAAAGTCCCTTTCCATTTTTAATATTTCTGTATTGAGAGATAATTAAAAGCTTTGACATTATATATTTTTTTAAGATTTATTTATTTCTCTCCCCTCTCCCCCACCCCAGTTGTCTGTTCTCTGTGTCTATTTGCTGCATCTTGTTTCCTTGTCTGCTTCTGTTGTTGTCAGCAGCACGGGAATCTGTGTCTCTTTTTGTTGCGTCATCTTGTTGTGTCAGCTCTCCGTGTGTGCGGCTCCATTCTTGGGCAGGCTGCACTTTCTTTCACGCTGGGTGGCTCTCCCTACGGGGCACACTCCTTGAGCGTGGGGCTCCCCTACATGGGGACACCCCTGCATGGCAGGGAACTCCTTGCATGCATCAGCACTGCGCATGGACCCCACATGGGTCAAGGAGGCCCGGGGTTTGAACCGTGGACCTCCCATGTGGTAGATGGACACCCTAACCACTGGGCCAAGTCCATTTCCCACACAGTAGATTTTATTTTGTTGAAAGATCACTGTGATAGTTTCTGATTTTTTTTAAAAACAATCTTGTCTGCAGTTATTTTCTCAATCTTTCTTCATTCAGAAATAAAATGAGTCTGGGAATGGAAGACAGTAGCTATTTTACTTTGCCATATGTTATATATGTCACTGCAGATTTCACAATAGATTGACTTTTTTTTTCTTGCTCTTAGTTAAATATGATGCCACTAAAACAGCTGTGTTGTAATGAACTTTAAAATGAGTATTCTGAACAAAGTAGCTGAAGGCCCACCACCCTCTTTTATATAGATTGATTTTTGGGGTTTAGGTTGCTGGTAGTATTTGGTTTTTATGATTCTCAATTTAACTTGAAAAAAATTAACTAAACCTAGTTGTGTTGATTCTTTCTCTCCACTATTTATGTTGAACTATTATTAACTTTGTCAGTGGCCTGGTTATATTTCTCTGTGAAATTTTAATTAAAATATCTGAAACAAACTCATTCTATCTGCAAAGCTTTCAAAATTATAGTTTTCTCTCTAAGGCTAAATGTTGAGAAGATAAGAAGGTTGGTTTTAAGAAGGGATTTTGGATGGTGTACTTTGCAGGTGAGAGTTTTAAGAGCAAAGAAAAGGTCTAATCAGAGGGTGCTATTCTCAAATAAAGGTTGCAAAAAATATAAAAAAAGAGGGACTAAAGGCAGGATCAGTTCACCTTGCCTTGATAATTTGGTATGAATTGGTCTTCTGGACTGGCAGATACAATTTAAAGCTTTCTATTGAATCTGAGATTACAACGGAAGGGCAAAAACATATTGCTGTATGGGGCTGCAGTTCAGACTCTGCCTCTAGCTTTCCAATAATAAAATTGGCAGCAAGAACCAGGCATTTTATTACTACCCTTAGACCCAAGGGTCTGAAATTTATGATTCCTCTACTATACTCCAAACTGCTGTTAAAAAAGTCTTCCCTGCTGTATTTCAGGTTGAGAGTGACTTTCTTCCTTGTGAACATCCCTAAGGGTTTGGTAACTTAAGCAAATTAAAATAAAATAATGCCCTGGAGTGGCAGCCTACTGTAGAGAAGAACTTTGCATGCATTTTTTCAATTTGAAGGCAGACAGAAGCAAATGAAAAGAATTATTGGCACATTTTAAGAAAAACTATTCTTCTGAATCCTGCAAAAACTTCATATTCGAAAAAAATCAAAATGTATGATTTTTTTTCTAAATATACCTGCACTCATTATAAAACTTAATTTGCCTAGTAAAATACCCTCAAGAAGTATTTTGCATTCTTTCCTTCCTTTCCCCTGCTATATTAAAATCAAACTGTTCCTTTTCTCTTTCTGAGCAAAGTTATAAGTTTACTAATTTACTCAGAATAGTGGACTCTAGACTGTGCAGATCTTGATTGAAATACCTAGCCCCCCACTATTTAAGTGGAACAGCTCCCAGATGAATTATTCTCATCTGTGAAATGGGAATAACAGCTCCCTCATAGAATTATTATGAGGGTTAACTGAGATAATATCCATAAAGTTCCCAGCCCTGTGCACCTCATAGGATCGGTTCCTTTTCTAGTCTCCACCTGTCTTGGTCCCTTTCCCTCCCCCATTGCAATCTAACCTCTAAATAAAGCATACATAATTGAAAGGACATTAGCATGAACACCCAGATGCATTTGTTACTGAATTAATTCAACAGTGAACTTGGCATTCCATTCCCAACCTTTCCCCTTCATTAATCCCCATCGCCACCCCCCTCCAAACATGAGTATGCCAGGACACTGAGGGAACTGTGAAGACTGTGAAACCAGCCACGCACGTGAGCATTTTCTATCAGCGTTTCAGCTGGCTAGCTCTCTCTTAAAGACCCGAGAGCACTCAAGTTGTTCACAATTAACTGGCTCTGGCCATGTGGTCACTGTCATCAAGATCCGCCACGCAGAGGACAGCAGTTCAATAAAATCTTAAACTCTATTTTTAGCCCACTTGAAACAAACACTTTTCTATAAAGCCCAAGGAGTCTTCCCTGAGAACACAAAAGTAACTCACTAGCCCAGTATGAACTAGGGCAATTGGAAGGAGAAAAAATTCAGTCAGAATATGTTGTTGTTTTTTTCCCCACAATTTACAAAGCACTTTCTCATACACATCGTTCCATTTCACCCTCACACCAACCCAGGAGGTAGACGAAGAAGCTGATGCTAGCAACAAATACCTGTTTTGTAGATTATGAAACTAATGTTTAGGAAGTTGGTTAACTGGCTCATGTTTATATGACTAGCGGCTAATGGGTGAGAATAAAATCCTGTTAATGCAGTCAATCTAATTTTCAGTATGTAAATATGTTTCCCTGAGGAAAAAAAATACACTATTAAAAGAAATTATGTTTCGTGATGTACTTGCAAGTGTAAATTTTTTCCCTTTTCTTCTTATAAGAAAATAAAAATATGAGACAAAAATACTAGAGCAACTCTTCAGATAAACATGTGTAAACATATCTATATCTGTAATGAAAACACACAGGATAATTACATTTTATACAAGAAATGCCATCTTGAAGACCCCCTCAAAACTAAAATGTACGTGTCAAGACTAATCTTGAAAAGACAGCAGGAATTTTTATCAGAAATTTCAGCTCCTGAATCAATAAATCTTTATTATTTCTTATATGGGGAGTTTTGCCTAATTCCAACATGTGCACCAAAAGGAAGATTTTATTCATGTGAGTTGGTTTATGAATGGGAAATTATTTTGTTCTTAAAATAATTAATTTAGTTTGGGCAAATAATTTAATTTTCTATAACCCTTCCTTCAACCCTGTCAACCAGGAAGGGTGAGAACAAAAACTTTTTAGCTTGAAAAGGATGCCTGGGCAATTAAAATAGCTCCATGGAAGTCTGTGTGTGTGCATGCGAGCATGTTTGTGGGAGGGAGAGAGTGTGTGTGCATAAGAGGGAGAGAGACTATTACTTAAAGAATACCCCTGGGTTAACAGACTGGCTAGATGCCATTTTGGAATTCTCGGATTTACTGCTTTTCTGACCTCCTACTGTCCCAGCTCTAATTTGTGGAGTTGAGAATCTCTTGAAAGGCAAGGTCCCTGGAGGTTAGGGTCTTTCCTTGTCGGGCCCCTCCTGTTCCCGATACACTGTTTTTGTCTGTGCTCACCTTGTGCTGACCTTGCTGGACTCTTGAGTTTTTACCTGAGCTCAGTAGCTGGGGAGCCCACTTGGGCTAGGGAGCAAGCCGGTCGTTTCCATTCCTGGGTGATGGAGTCATGGGAGAAATTGCCTCGAACAAACACAGAGTAGAACCCGAGGCAGGCTCAAATGTGCTTTAAGCGGCTCAGGACAGAGCAGCTGCTCTGTCTACCAGCCTGCAAGCGCAGCCTCCGTTTGACACTGACCACTGAAGTGTGTTTGTGCAAGGTGAGAGCTGGGTGCTTTGTTGCTAATCTGGAAAGAAATTGCCAGGTATTGCTGTTGCTTGCATTTGATAATTTGAGATTTTTACATTACCACAAATTGAGGACCTAGATTATGCGTGGTTTTATTTGTGCCCTTGTTTCTGTCAGGATTCCTTCTGCCTTCCAGGGTATTCAAAGTGTGGCAACAGATTGGACATGGTGATGTTCTTCCGAGCTGAAATGTGATCATTGCAGTGCTGTTTTCTTGGATTCTTTCATTAATTACTGTTGTCAGATGATAGATTTTCTGTATACAGAGTTCTGATGCTGACTTGAAGGCATAAAGAAACAGCTTCAGATACAAATCTGTACTGTTATTTTTTTTGAGTAGTTACAGCAGTGTATCCTTGGCTTCACCTGAGTTTCAGTGGCTGAAACTTTGGAGAGAGTCCTGTAGGGTCTCATCTGGTAATAAGAATAAAATGGGAGTTCTCTGTGTTGTTGCATGCCAAAACGAAACTCAGTTATTGTGTGTGTGTGTGTGTGTGTGTGTGTGAGAGAGAGAGACAGAGAGAGAAAGATAGAGATTTTAATAAACTTATTTGAGAGCCAGAAGAAAAACAAATCATTTGCTATCTTTCCATGTACTTACAATCAACTTATAAATCTTTTTAAAAATCATTTAAATTTTATAACATCACATTCTGTGTACACAAATGACAATACTACTGTGTTCGTTTCTGAAGGTTAACTCAATCAACTTAAACGCTTTTTAAAAATCATTTGAATTCTATTACGTCACGTTCTGTGTACAGAAATGACAATGCTACCATGTGTATTTCTGAAGCTATGTGGGAGCACAGAGTGTGTATTCACCTTGAGCACAATAGGAATAAAAAATGTGTTCTTTTGTAAACAGACTGGCCTTAATCCTGAACCAGTTTTGCATGATGGCTGCTCAACTGAAACTGTAAAATATGTAAAAGAGATACCTCATACTCTTGCGTTTGCAAACATACCTTGGGGGTTTGTATTCATGAAACACATTTCCTAGGAAAGCGAAAACTAATAGAATTTGATATGTATAAACAGGATGAGAAAAAGTTTAAAAAGCAGTAAACTTAGAAATGAGGGGAAAGATATTGTATTAAAATGAGGAATAATTATGATGGACTACCATAAAATATTTCAACTACTCTAATTTTTATGTGTAATGAACAAACAGTAGCATGCTTAAGGAAATTCAGACAGCAGAAACAAAGATAGAGCAATAATTCCTAGTAAAAAATCTTAGTCAACCTGTAGAATGTACTGCTCTGTCTTAATTCAGTTAAATTCTGTTGCCGAGATAAATAAAATTAATATAAAAATATAAATGTATATAAAGATGTTATTTAACATTTGTCTCTAAAGACTTTGAAAACTAATAAAAAAAATAAGTTATATTAAAATGCACTGAATATTAAAAAGATTCAAAACACTAAAAACATAGTGCATCAAAATCTTTTGTCCTGCTTTTGAATGATATTTATTTTCAGAAAGAAGATAGTAGCACTCTAAATGAGAATGTCACCTGTTCTACAAACACATGGACTCCTAAGCTCCTTCTACCCTCTCTCCACAGTTTCTTCTTTTCAGATGCTGTTTATAAACACTGTAGAATGGCTAGTAGAAAACTCCTGACTCTACCATCCTCATGCTTCCTATATGAGTTAAGAACTAATAGCAATAGTTTCATTTGGCAGATGTGAAGCTTGAGGTACACAAAGGATGAATGATTGGCTTTCCCATGTTAGAATCTGTACTCCATGGACTTTTCTGCTGCCATGATCTGAAGTTTGGCTACTTCTTCAAAAGGATTTAGCGTGCCTTTATCATCATGACTGAAGCATGTGATGGAGAGAGGGCCTTCATATCACTATTTTGTAAATACGAGCCTGTTCATATCTCTATGATGATTATAGTCCAATATGTTCAAATGTGGTGTCCATGTATACCCATCATCACCTTCCACTTACAAAAGACTAGAAATTGAGTCACCTGTTTGATGAACCATGATCAGTGGAAACAGCCAAGAGGAACCCTGAATATTATCTGTGTTTATTCTTTAGATAACTAGCTTTCTGCAACATGAAAAGAGGTTTAAAAGGTTTAGAGATTATAGGTATTGACCTAAAAGCACATGCCAATCTGTTCAAACACATTTACCTCTATGCAGTTAAGCTCTCCTGGTTAAGGGAAAAGATTAGCCTTTATTTATATACTTGATAAAGTAGCTCTAATTTTCTAAAAAAGGTTAAACAACATTTTTGTTCTCTCTCCCTCTCTTCATTCTTTCAGCTCTATACTTTTACTCTAGACTTTAAACTTATTAAGATCTTAATTTACTGAACTTTTGTTCCTTTGACATCCCCTCAAATTTTGGGGGAGGATGGGGGCAAGAAAAAAATTATAATTTATCTACTGGAATGGGGAAAGATACACCCACTCTGAGATCACTGCCCACTGTCTGATCAGAAAAATGGGTGGCTAGTGGGGAAGAATGGGATAAATGACTACCAGTCAGGCAATGGCAGTATGTACTGTGCCGTCTAGTTCTGCTACTCAGGCATCCTTATCCATCTACTGTGTACCTAGGCTTGGAAACCTACGGCCATAATTATTTACACATCCTGACACAGTTATGCTTTCACAAAGACTTTGGGTAAACAGAGATTAAATATTATTTGCACTATTTCGGTTTGGCCTAAAGTGATATCAGTAGTCTTATATCACTTTACCATAGCCAATAAGTTCTATTCTGCCAATTAACTCCTCCCAGACTATTGTAGGTTCATGTAACGTAATAAGTGCTCTCACACCTTGTAAGTATTATGACTAGGTTCCTTAATGCAGGCCAGGGTTATTTGGAGAGGAGAAACATGGCAGGCAGGGGTGTGATGTGACTGCCACCCTGGCAGGGATCCCTCTAAGGGCCACACAGTGTCCTGATAGCCACTGGGCTCCTTGGTTTCCCTGTGCTGCAAGGACTTGGTAGCTGGAGTGGGAGCAGGTGGCAGCATGTGATTCCCCACTGCAGACAAGAACTTTAAATGGTTTCTGCAAGTGTGCTCAAGATGTCTTCCTCCTTTATCTTGAATCTAGTGTCTCTTTTAAGAAAAATGGAAAGGGTAGAATATGGTTGCTAGAAGATGGGCCCCAATGGTGACTGCCTGCTGTCCCTGGCCACCATAGTTGACACTCACCAAACTAACTTATCTCAAATATATACATTTTAAAACCGACAAAAACAAAATTCCTGTTTTTTAAACATTTAAATTATTTATACTAGAACAGACTTCAAGCCTGATCCCAACATCTACCCCGGGCCCTTTTTGTACCCTCCCTGCAACACACACTAAACCTGGTAAACTGTAAATTTAAAAAATACTAACAGCAAATTAAACCCAATTCATTTTAGTAGTCAAACAATTCTCACAAATATGTAATTCAAATAATACCTTCAAGATTGTATAATTATACTTTCAAATATTTCTAATGGCCAAGGAATCATCGATGGGAAATCATTGCAAAGTTCTCTATGATAGGTATTTAGGACCTAAAGGGAATTTCCAAGAATTCCACTACAACTTGTCAAAATTAACAAGAAGGGACTTTTGCATGCTTTTTGTGGTTGGAATATTTTAAGATCAGCATTTTTTTAGTATTTTGGTGATAAAATGCAAAACAAACTGGAGGCTGTCCCTCATGTAGCTCTTATTCTCTCCTAGAATGGAGTTTCATTTGACTGAGAACTCTTATCAGAGCACGCCAATGTATTAAGAGATTAGCTATAAAGAAGTGTCTCCTTTCCTTTCTCTTAAGTAAGAACTAGCACAAACAGTCATAGACCCTACTTAGTATCTATCGTTTTGCCCAGTGTGGTATTTATCTGGTTAGTCTACTGTGGACAACAGTTTCTTGACGCCAGATTTACTCCACATGTTCAAGTACTTCTCTTAGCAAACTCCACAATACTTTTTGTTTTTTAATTCAATACTTTACAAAAACAAAAGAAGTGGAAGGACTTTATCATCTTTAAAAAAGGTAATGGATACATTTTACTGGTACTATATGACTACATATTATTTGAATTAGATTCTAACAATGGATCCTTCCAAATCAGGTACTGGAAAAATCCTTAATTGGGCTGGAATTATTAAGGAATTGTCTCTTTGCAGTTACCATTCACCTTTGAATGGAATCCTCTTCTGATACTCACTAGTTACTCAGTAAATAATTGCTAAGTGAACAAATAAATGAACACATTCACTAAACTTATTGGCAGAATTCTCTACAGATCCCCATAAGCCTCTTAATGCTGAGGTTTCTGATCTGATTTTCATAATAAAGAAATTCAGAAGAAACAGAGTAATGTATGTTGTTGATTTTGCTCAAACAAAAACCTGAATCTCCTGTCACTTAAATATATCCATCACCAGCCATGCCCTTATAAGCAAACATAAAATGTGGCAAGTGACGTGCATAAGTTGAGTAGCAATTCATTCTTTTGCTGAGCTGGCAAAACTGTCATTCACAGTGTTCCAGTTCCTCCAGTTAGCAGCAATGTGCAGAGATCAAAGACCTTTTAACAGTTTAATAGGACAATTTATACAGTTAGAACAAATTAACATCTGCTTAAAAGTACCCCATAATCAAGAAAGGATACATCAAAGAAATATTTTTTCTTTTTTTAACTTTTTCTTTTCATTTTGTAAATATTTGAGAAGAGAGAAAGCATACCTATTCTGTTAAAATGAAAATGTGATTTTTTAAATCCCAATTTAGTTTCTCCATTTTAAGTGCTGGAATTTCCATAGGAGTATAGCGTGTAATAAATGTGGAGCTTCATATTAGCGGGGTAAGAATGAATGACTCAACAAGAGGTATTGGTAAAGTAGAAGAAACATTTGGGGAAAAAAATAAGGGTCTATCCATCACACCAAATAAATCCCAGATAAATGAAATTTTAGATATAAAATATGAAACTCTAAGCATGTTAGAAGGCTTTGGTGCGCTAACTTGCAGGGGGTGGCTGCCATATGCATGATGTCACTAGGCAGCCATAAGAAGGAGCAGAAATGGCATCCTGCTGCTTGAGAGATGCCTGGGCTTTGTGGCAACAGGGCAGATTCCATAGCAAGAAGGTAGGTGTCGGAAGTGGTTCTGGACTGATCCTTTCTCTATGCCATCTGCCCTAGTATCTCCTATCTTTCAGGTTCCTAAAACACATATGAAGAGGGAAAGCAAAGAGAGGATAAATTTAAAGCAGTAATTTATTTTATAATTCCAAAGCTGATGTTTATGTTTTATGCTGTTTTGCTTTTCCTAAAAAGAGGAAGAAAATTGTAGACTAATTTTTAGTCCTTAAATTTCCTGTCTCCTAAGTCTGAAATTTGATTCGGGCCTCAAAGTGGTTTCTGATTTATGATTTCGGTAGGTGTGACAATGGGATGTGACACAGTCAGCTGTGCAGTGGCTCTTTTGAGTTATCAGCCTAGACTGACCTCGTTCCCAAAACCATCAAGAAGTGCGTGCTTGGTAGGGTGTAGGAATGCCTCAGATGGAAGGCTTTTTCTTTGGGGTTAGTGAAATATTTCTTCTTCTTCACTTCCTATTCCTCTAACTAATATCTTTATCTTGGAATTCTTCCCCTCCCACGGCCTTCCATACTGTCTTTACACCATCTTCTGACCTGGGTAAAAGAAGCACATCATTCATGCTAGGTTTCTCAGATGGGCAGGCTGTTTGGACAATGTGCAGTGTTCCCAGCAAAAGATTAAAGCAAATCTGCAGAACTTCAAAAGCCTGCAGTCATTGAAAAATCACAGAGGACTACCTAGTCATATTTGGAATTTCTGCTTTGTGGGTTTGTATTAGCTAAGAAACCCAGGAAGGTTTTTTTAAGCTTTTTTTTTTTTTTTTTTGGTTTATTTTTAATGAAAATTTGGAAGGTATAGCCAATTTTGTAAGGCAGTTGTGATGAACTTAGTCAAGGCCCTGAGAAAGAAAGCCAAATGTGTTTATGCTAAAATTTAAAAGTAGGGCATTAAAAGTTCACTGTCAGTCAAAAGAAGGTGATTTTAACTCTCAGGAAGATATTATACTGGGGTCAGATAGACCTAGACTGGAATCTGTGTACAAGATGTGTGACCTTGGGAGAGTTCATTTAACCTTTCTAAGCCCCAATTTTCTCATCTGTAATATTAACATAAATTATTTGTAAGGATAGAGTAAAACTGGATTAATCTAAGAAGACAATCAATGAGCTAAGGAGTAGAATAGAATATAGACTGTGAATGGTAATATTTTAGGAAGTAGTATTACCATGATTTTATGGATGATTGAGTCTTTTCTAGATTAGGTAGAAGGTGGGACAAATTAAAAAGTATAAGCAATAAACCTGAGAGATAAGGAGAAGGCAAATTTTATTACAAAGAATGGAAATTTGATTATCATTGTATGCAGTCTCCCACCATTTGCCCTAAAACAATATATTGCTTATTTTCACATAGCTGGTGTTTATTTATGTTTGATGAATAAATAGATAAAGGAAAGAATGTAATAGCAGAAAATAAGCGTGAAAAGAATTGGAAGAATACATTAAAGAAAACGAAAAAAAACAAAAACAAACCCTTAAAAACACCTCCAAGAAGTCTTCACTGAAATACAGTGTATTGGGTGGTTTTATCTATAATTTACTATTTATCTTTCTATCTATCTATTTAACCATCCTTCCATCCATATATCTATACTATCTTCTCCCTTTATTATACAATGCAACAACACACCAAGAGCTGTTATGTTAATTACATAGTTTATTCTTTATCACACTCCATAAAGTGGAGATAGTGAGAAACCAGTGTTCCTTGAACTCAGGAAAGAGTGGAACACCTGTCAAAGCAGAAAGAGAGCTGTGAAGTCAGCATAGTTTCTAGTAGAAGTCAAAGAGTAGAACCAGAGCTCAAAATAGAAAGGCCATTAATTTTGAAGATATGTCAAGATGAAATGAGTGCCTCTATGTAGAGGAGCTTTTGACATTTGGTGAGTGACAAGAATTTATCACCCCTTGCTTTGCAGGATGTTTCATATCCCCATGTCTTGCCCATTTGTTGTGAAAACCCAAACACCCTACACTTTTCCAAACAGGTTCCATTCCCAGTTTGGAACCACTGAGAGTATGAAAATATAGGTTGAACTATTCAGAAGTGCTACAATCAGAATAAAGATCCTAGACTTCCTTGGATCAAAGTATGCTTTTTACTCTTTGCAAGTGAAAGCATGGGTCTGTGATACCTTGTAAGTAATTTGTCGCTTTGCTGAGGAGTGTGTTTGAATCATGCTTTCTGAGAGGTTGATTTGTAGGGACCCAATACTTAGCTAGTGACTAAAATTAGCTTACCCAGTTCATTCCTACCCCCTCATATAAGTCTAATGTGGGTTTACTTTTTTCCCCTTGTAACTATAAAATATTTAATAACTCTCATAATACGATTTAAAAATGTAACCATTGTGATGTAGCAGTGGTTAAGCACCTGCTTCCCATATACAAGATAGTGGATTCAATCCTCAATACCTCCTAAAAAAAAACAAAACAAACAAACAAACAGCAACAACAACCAACTCTCATTGGGGAGCAGATGTAGCCCAGTGGCTGACCACTTGCTTTCCATGTACAAGGTCCTGGGTTCAATCTGTATACCTCTTTTAAAAAACAAAACAAAACAACAACAACAAAAAATCCCACCTTTGTTCCATTGTGGAAAAATGAGTTTGAAAAGAAAGGGAATTGCTAGGGTTGCTAATGAGGTGAAATGAAAGGGAAGAGATCAAATTAAATGATGATTGCCAACCAAGAGCAGTTTTGGATAAATTATGGAATTAAAATTTGGTAGTATAGGTAATCTATAGCAAAATGAGTCCACAAAACAGCAACAGTAACAACTATAAAGTGATTCATGAAATTTGTCAGTGCATCTATAAGCTACTTTAGTCCTCTGTTTATAGAATTATTAAGGGGTCACTCCAAGTTTTTAGTTATGTTTCATTTTATGAAAGAAATTATATACTCTAGAGATATTTTAGAATTTAGAGATTCATAAAAATTTCATGCTATGTTCCTTGAGAGTGTTGGTACATGTTTATTGGTTCACATTTACTGGGGAACTAATAATAGAAACCATGAACAGTAGAGTTAACCTGTTTCATCTTCAACACCTGCAATGACAGTAGGATCACCAAGATCTTTAGTTTTAGGCAAACCTGGGAAACATGGCCTATAACTTTGTGTTACCTTTTCCGTTATGGATACTACCCTCACATTTCCTCACATTGTACTATATTTGTGGTACTCCTAAAATTTCTAGTTATAACAGAGAAGAGGAAAAAGAAGTGGTGTCAGGAAAAAGTCCTTGCTCTGTTAGTGCTATAAAGGTGATAATAATGGAAATTCCAGTTAAATGCAGAGTGCAGGGCTGGCTATTTTACCTTCTTGCTACGCAGGTGTACCAATGGATAAGCAATATAATTATCATCTCAGAGCTGCTTAGGAAGGCAGAGTCTCAAACCCTATCTTGGACCCTCTGAATCAGAACCTGCATATTTTTTACCATGCACCCTAGGTGTTTCATTTGTACATTCAAGTTCTGGAAGATTGTTCTAGCTCACAGAGTAACAACCCCATTCTCAAATGCCAATGTGGGGAACAAAAAAGAACAGTTAGTATGGAAAGGGACCTCATAAATATGTGCATATTGCGAGTATGGACCATTATTCTAGCACAATTATGACACATATTTATAAAGCTACATTACTTTTTTTTTAATTAGAGAAATTGTAGGTTTACAGAAAAATCATGCATAAAATACAGACTTCCCATGTAATGCCCTATTAGCAACACTTTGAGTTAGTGTGGTACATTTGTTACAATTCATGAAAGAACATTTTTATAATTGTACTATTAACGATGACCATTGTTTACAATAAAGCTCATTGTGTTGAACAGTCCTATGTTTGTTTTGAAATTTTTTTCTAGTAACATATATACCTTGATCTTTGAAGGTAGTTTTGTTTAGTTCCAGTGATAATTTTTTCACCTTCTTGTAGATTATCCCTCCTGAGTGAACTCAGAAGATCATTGTATCTAGAGTTATCTCAGATCATTTTTTCCTACACTTGCTTTGGTTGCATAAATTGCTTCTTTTCTGTCAAACTTGTCTACAATTGGAGTTGACCCAGCTAGCTGAGTCATACATTTTAATTCTGAAATAAGGCTCCTAGAGAAAAAAAAAATCTACTAGTAATGGGGAAAAGTCATTTGAGTTTATAGCATCATTTTCTAAGTGATTGAAAACATGTGGTGAACTTTTGCTTCTTCTGTCTTTCCTTTCCCATGGTCTTTGTGCTTTCCCAAAAATGTAATTCAGCAAAAGGTTGTGACTGTGTCGTCAATGTTACATGCAGACAAATGGAAAGAAAAAATTTTAAAGAAAAGAGGCGGAATTAAACTTGTCCTGGAGTCAGCTTGGGCCAATGCTCATAATAGCATGGCAACAAATTCAGCCTCCCTCAAGGAACTCAAGGTGTTGGGGAGTTGAAGTGAGAAATGATTGTCCATGGAATTAAAATATGTCAGGAGAAATCTTCTCCCCTAAAACACAAGCTATCAGCAATTAAGTAGCATGATAAGCTTTGAGTTTTCTGACGCTAGTTTTATCTGCACCTTATGTAGTAAAGGCATATTTTGAAAATGTACCAGCGCCATCATTGAATTGTCTTGATCATCCTTTCTGCTAGCATTGGCCTTGAATGTCTCTAGACCATGTAGCATGGTACTATATAATAGCCACTCTCCTAAGAATTTACATACTGAAACAATTTTAATTCTCACAAAAATGTAACAAACTGCACCTGAGGAAATTCTGCTGATGAGGACACTGAGGCAGAGGGACGTTAAATAAGTTGCAGCGCCACCTAGTGACAATCGGAATTCAAATTTGATTCCAGAGCTTTCATCAGAGAGATACTAGCTCTCAAGAGAGCATAGTGATCAGTCTGAATAGATCCTAAAAAGGCCAAAATAACTATCTTAAAGTGTGTTTTTAAATCTCTTTTATTGCACAGATTACTGTAGATGTGTCTCTTCCCCCTTGTTTTCAGGAATTATGTCCTTTGGCAAATGATACATTTTAGTATAACTATCTTTCAGATACATACCAAATGAAATGCTTTTCACACCCACCCTCCCCACTAACTCTTGTGTTTTTCCATCTAGCTTTGCCAAGCACCTGTACTTTTCTTTGTTTACGTGGAGGACCCACCTTGGATGTTTTCTGCTCATCCCCTCCTTGCTTCTGCCTCCTGCTGAACAAAGCTTGTTACCTTTTTTTGTTCTATATCCGGTTCTTATAAAAATCCTAAGTCAGTTGCCACTACCTGAGCAATGTCAATGGCACTTTCATGACCACTCATCATTACCTCAGATGCCATCTCGTAAATGTTCAATACTTGCTTAATTCCAGAAGGAAGGAGAAAAAAGAACAATTATAATGAACTAAAAATGACAGCTACTCCACTCTTTTAGGAAAGCATAATGAAGCAGAATAGACAATAAAAATATTTTCACAGAATTATCTTAAACATGGAAAAAAGCAATTTTAAACATGTATTCCTTAACATAGTTCTTACTTTACAGTACTTTTCTCAATGAGGAAAGTGTATATGTTGACTAGAATTTGGATATCAGAGGATAGGAACTTTCTAGAATTCCATTTTCTTACTTTTTTCAATACTATTTATCTAAATGTGAATTTCCAATAACAGTGTTTTATGTTCACTTTTATAACTGCAGATAAAGTGTTAAACCTGCATTTATCTAGTTATAATATCAACATTTTTGTGAATAAAATAAAGCATATTTCACTCTATTGACCAAGCAGATGCAACATAAATGCTTTTAACCAGAGTTAATTTAGAAGATAAAGTTAAGGCTTTTAAGAAATGCAATGGCCTATATTTCATTGTTGAGCACAGAACAAAACAAGCAAGCTTGAAAATTTAAAAACAAAAACAAACACACATGCACACAAACATTGATAGAAAAAACTCAAACTTTGATTTAAAAATTACTTAAGAAAACTAGTGCCAAGTTCACAATTACTCAAGGGGCATAGGGAATCATTTTTCCTGAATTTCACTGTATTTATTTTTATTTCTCTCCTCTCCCCCCCAGTTGTCTGTTCTCTGTATCCATTTGCTGCGTGTTATTCTTTGTCCACTTCTGTTGTTGTCAGCAGCACAGGAATCTGTGTCTCTTTGTTGCGTCATCTTGCTGCATCAACTCTCTGTGTGTGCAGCGCAATTCCTGGGCAGGCTACACTTTCTTTCGCACTGGGCGGCTCTCCTTACAGGGCGCACTCCTTGCACGTGGGGCTCCCCTACACAGCACTCCTTGCGCGCATCATCACTGTGCGTGGGCCAGCTCCACACGGGTCAAGGAGGCCCAGGGTTTGAACCGCGGACCTCCCATGTGGTAGACGGATGCCCTATCCATTGGGCCAAGTCCGCTTCCCTGAATTTCATTCTAAATCCTTCCTTTAATCCTCAAAGACATAACCTTTAGTGGATACTGGGCCCAGTAGCCACATGTGACTTGACAGGTCATGTGGCCCCATTTGTACTTTGGTATAGTTGGCTTTGGAAATAAATCGGCTTCAATGCTACCCCTCTTACATTACCAGGTCTCAGAGGTGTTGTGTCACAACCCATATTATTTATATTATATTATTTGTTTCTTACTCCTAGCTGCTGTGGATCCAAAACTTTGAACATATGGCAGGTTTGGCCCTGATGCCTTAGGCTTCGTATTTTAAAAAGAAAGCTCATGAAGTGTGAAATTTTTCACAAATAAGCTTCCTACCTGTCATGGGCCAAGGTTACTGGTTTACATTTTCTATAAATCAAAAATCAAATACTTATTTTTTTTTATATTGTGATACAGCCTATTGGCAATGAGCCCTTAAATTGTTTTAAAATCATCATGCCACTGATCAAAAGGAGATTATCCATGTTACAAATCCTATGGTTGAAGGGAACAAACAGAAGGAAAGATACATCAATTATGCATTTAGACAGTGGATATCAATGTAAACATGAAATGACTGATCATTTTAGGTGACTTATTTGATTTTAGTCTCTTCTTTTTGGGTACCATCACTTAAATGTTACAAAAATTATTTAAGTGGTGATATTTAGGTAGCTATCCTAATACCTGATAGAGAAACCATAAAGGACTTTGTTTCCTTTTTTGTTTGTTTATCTCAGTTCCATTTTAGAACTACCCATTATTTTAAAATGGGATCCAGAATGATTGTTTAGTATAACATTTTCATTCATTAACTCTATTTCTCTAAGTTCAATAGTATAAAAAAGCTTACTGCATATTGTGATGCATAACACCTTCATTAAACTATGACTACAGAATTAAGGATAGAAGCTTTTTACTATTTTTTAACTGATACTCTGTGGTCATAGACAAGACAAAAGAGGAGCATTCTCCAACTTAATCTTCCTAGTAATTTGCCAAAAAGAGACAAAATACACTGTAGTTAACGCAAACTTGAAGACTTACTTCTGGAATAAGTTAGGCTGGAGTCCCTATTATAAAGCTTCTAGGATTGACAGTGAATTCTTTGCTGGCTCTTTTTTTTTGAAAGGGAAATTCTATTATTAATTTATTTTTTATTTTTAATTATATGTCTTGAAGATACATAGATCACAAAAAATGTTACATTAAAAAATATAAGAGGTTCGAATTGGGGGGAACAGATGAACATGGGAGATTGTCAGGTAAATGGTTGAAACTATAATGTTGAGAAAACTCTTTAGAAAATGTAATAAGGAAGGGTTATCTGTTTAATGGGGGGCATTTGGCACAGGGGCAGGCTTCTAGGGAGTGTGTGAGTGCTCATCTTGTCATAGTGTGTTATATCATTGGGTGGGTCTTTTAATATATGGGAAGACTCACCAAACTGAATAGGATCAAGCCACATAACATGGCACAGTTTTTGTTTTCATCAGGTATTCTTATACTTTTTTGAGTCCCTTTTTACATTTTTATTTTATTTACTTATTTGAAGACACTTTCATATCATAATATTAGGTGAGAAAAACTTAAATTCGCTATTCTAATTCAAGTTTAGATCTCAGGCAAAATGGGAGAGTGAAAATAATGTGAAATGCATTAAGAGGCTTTCTTCTCTCTTTATAAAATATTTTTGAATGTTAAAAGGTGTGATTTTGCCATTCTTATCTTTTCCCTGATGAATTCATTCTGGTGTATCTCATTTTATTTCATATTGCTTCATATTTTTGTGATAGAATGCATTGCAAAACTTTCCATTGTAATTAATTTCATGGTAGTTTCAGGACAACTGATATGTTAATAAGGATTATAAACAATTTTAAATATTCAGCATCTTTCAATTTAAGTTTCTATTAAAATAGTTTAACTAGACATGCTCTTCAACATTGATATAAATTATAGTACAGTTTTCAAAATGCATGCTTAGCAACTTTTCAGTGCAAATTTGCTGTATCCAAGTGATATTTACTTAAAGGAAGAATTTTAAACTGAAATAAAACTACTGTAGGTGCCATTTTAAGCAAATACAGTACATTAAACAATCCCTCATATCTCAATATGGGTAAAGTAGAGAATGTTATATTTATCTTAGAAAATTGTTTCTTATAAATCTGTATTTCTCAGGCGCATTTTTAAGGGTGTAAGTTGTGATGGAGCAACTCCCTTTTTTAGACTTTTTGACAATAATAATTTTGGGTTTGTGTGTAACTGAGATGATAAAAATAACCACAATGCCCATTTACTTACCGAGACACAACGCTTTAAAGCAAGTGGTAACATCATTTCCCTTTTATAGTTAATAAACCAACTGAGACCTAGGTAGATGTAATTATATCCTCAGCTATCAAATAGCAGTCTGGGTCCAAAGTCAGTTCGCCTCAAGACCAAAGATGCCACGTGCTCTTAAATTCTTGCTTAATTAAAACTCCACAGTTCACTTCTGTAGACTGCCATCAAGCACCCTGCTGATGTCCAGGCCCAGTAAAACACTGTTGAAAGAAATGCATTCCCCGAATGTGCTTTATATGCTGATATACTTTGGAGAGATGAGAGGATTTAATCCTCACCGTTGCAACCAAGCAAAAATGACTTTTATCTGCTTTATGTTTTGGGTGATTTCTGTGTCTGCTTTCAGTAAAAGAAATAGTCTGCTAAAAATAAAAACAGAAGAAAACTGCTATAGTGAAAGATAATTAATAATAATAATAATAATAGCAATGAATACATGCATAGGGTTTATAAGCCAGGAACTCTTCTAAGTAATTTTATTATTATACTGTAAGATAAATTACATTCTCATTTATAGATGAGGGAACTGAAGAGATTAAATAACTTATCTAAGTTTCAGCTACTGAAGAGTGGAGCAGGAATTAGAACCCAGTCTGGCTCCAGAGTCTTTTTCTTTAGGAGGTACCTCATACATGCGCAGCAGACACTCGTCCACTGAGCTACACCCACTTCCCAAGTGTCTGGACTCTCAAACACTATGATGGGCAACCTCTGGATGGTAACTGACAAAAACAACAACCAATAAATATAGCTTTTACTGTATACTGGGTACTAGTCTAAGCACTTACACATGAGTCTGCTTATGTAGCCCTTCTTCATACTAAAGGAGATCAGAAAGGGCAGAATATACCTCTAAAATTGTTGAATATTTTAGATGTAATAAAAAATGTATCCCCTATTGAACATGTATCCTGCACATCCTGTCCTTAAGTAATATAAAAGGGAATGTATATGTATCCATTGAGGGGATATTTCAGGATTTCTGATTTGAATTAAGTGCATAATTAGTATCATCAGGTATTCAGTGATGAGTTCTATCTCCTCCCTGAGCCCTCAGTTTAACACAGTAGAAGTAGATAGGTATTTAGGGCCTGCATTCACTACGTGTTTGAACCATATTCTCAGAGTACAGGTCGGGAGACCTATTCAAATTCTGGCTCTGCCATTTCCTGCCGGGTGATTCTGGGCAAAAAAGCAGTTACTTAACCTGTATTTCTTAGCTGCCTCATTGACAGGTTGAAAGGAGTAATATTATATATATCATAGGTTCTATTGAGGATTAAGTAATATGAAATATTATTGCTATTGCTATTACAAGACAATAAATGAAGTCCTCCAGGTCCATGATATGTACAAAAATTTACAAGACTGCACTCTCCTCTATCTGGTCTCATATAATGAGGAGCAATAGAGAATAACATGAGTTCAACCCATTAGGAGAACTGGTAGGACACATCACATACACATCAGCTGTGGCAAAAATAAGTCAACATTGTTTGTAGAAGGCCTGTGATGTCTGGATTACCAGCTGTCTGGAAAAAAGAGAACATAGCTCCCTTTTTCTATTCAGTACATTCTGCTAGCCAGCTGGCATTAGGGCAAGGGGAAGGGAAATCATGCTTGTCGAGCGTCTATTCTGTGCCAAGTGTGTTGTGTAAGTTGTTTCACTGGATCCTCCTTACTTGAGGGTTGGATGGTATCAACACCTCTGATGTACATATGGAGAACTGAGGCTTAGAGGAGTGAAATAACCTAGTCAAGAATCCCAGTTATAAATGGGATTTGACTCCAAGCTCAGTCAGGTCTGTGGCCTGTTGAATGCTCTTATCAATGCTAAATTTACTCACTATTGACCAGGCAGAGTTAGCAGTAAAAACTGAAAAGCTAATATTAAGAGATAAATTTTCATATTAAGATGCTTAAAATTTCATAATTAACAAATGCATCTAAAAAAATGGCATCTAGTTGTTTTGTCCCTCAACAATGATTTCCTCAAAAGTTTCATGTCTTTTATTTCTATTTTTGTGCTCTCCCCTTATAATTTTCTCCATTTTTAAAATTACTAAGGTATTAATGGAGAGGAAAATTATGGAAGTGAAAAATATTAGGCAGCCAAGTGAAGACTTTTAAATGTATGAAAAATATTGAAGTGCATAGGGTTAGAAGTATACTAGCCTTTTTTCCTGTAAGCATCCATGAGAAATGAGCTCATGGAAGAATATCAATATGTATTTACTGAGTAGAATTTGCAAGTTACCATTAGAATTTCTATGGCTGCCTTTAAGTTTTTAAAGATTACATTGAGGGCACAGAAATATCTTCAATTTAGGTTAATACTGCCATTAAAATGCCAAATCACTAGCCAGATAATTCTTTTATTGTCTCTGTGTATCTGATAACATAAAAATAGATGAACAGAATGAAAAATTGAATCATAAGTCAGGAGACCTGCATTCTAGTTCAACATCTTCTGATAATCTTCTCTGAGATTTTAGAAGCTTCTTGGTTTATCTGTAACTTAGTTTCTTCACCTAAAAATGGGGTAGGCTAAAATACATAATATGTATTGGTATAGTTTGACTATTTTATGGATCCAATTTAAAGTTCAAAAGAATTCTACTAGGTACTATGTGTTAATTAATCTTATAGAGGTTTTAATTAATATCACTTCTTTATCTTGGAAAAGATAATGAGGTAATGAATCAATATGCTATTTATCTGCAGGTTTTTTGCTTTCAAGATCTAAATATATTAATACCTATGATTAATGTAGTTATTTACAGGAAGTTATCAATATGATGTTATAAAAGTAAGGAGCGTAACAATTGAACTGGTGAATGCACAAGCATGTGATTATACCAAATACCATTGATTGTACACCTTTGGTGGACTGTATGCTTTATTAATATGTAGTAATAAAATTGATTTGTTTTTCTTTTTAAGTAAGAAACATTTTTTCTTTGCTAAACTGTTTCCAGGATGTAAAGAGATCAAAAGAAGCAGTTCCATGAGTCTGAATGATTCAATCATTTGATATGCAGTCCATATCAAATGAACAAAAAGTATCAGAATATTAACTCCAACATTTGCTTTTCTGTTGCTTAGGTAAAGGAAATGATAGTAGCAACAACACTAATAATAATAGTATAGCAACAAATAATTTACTGCTTATCATATATAACCCATTATTCCAAATACTTTATGTATATGAACTCATTTAATCATGATGGCAAACCAGGAGTTGCCTTATATTGTTATGGATGATATATAGATAGGGAAAGGTTAAGCAAATAATAAGTAGTAGAGTAATATCCAAACTCAGGATGCAAATAACAGGAGATGTATAGGGGGCTCATGATTTGATAATACATTCAGAATTTTTAACTTTAAGCCTTTAACTCATCCATTGATTTGAAGGCAGACTGGTTTTTAATAATTGTATGAATAATGTTCAGTTTCTTTAGGTAATACTATAATCAAGGATAAGCCAAAGAATTCCAATAATGCTTGAATACTAATTCCAATTGATGGAATTAATCTGAATTTAGAGACTGGTATGTAAGAAAAATAGGAAAAGAAATAAAAGACTTTATAAATAAACTTCACATTATAAAATAAATTCTCACAAGTATAAATTTGTATAAATTCATGGATAGACATTTTATGGAGAGTTTGTTCATTCAAAACTAAACCTTTCTCATGCATCAACATTTTTGGGTGGATTTCATTAATATTGGAAGGGAAGTTATTTTTAATATCCTTTATTCTATAACATTAATAACATTAATAGTGAGATATTATAGCTAATGTGGCATGGATTATAGTTTGTTAGATTGAAAAATACTCAACTGTTCTTAGAATGAAACTCAATTATTTTCAGGATAAAAACTGATTTATGTTCTTAGAGTGAAAATAAGGTGTGCGTGTACAAGTGCATGTGCTTGTACAAGTGTGTGTGTGCGCGCAAGGTGGAGCAGAGGTATGTGTGGGATGACACCAGTTTTAAAAACAGAGCAAAAAAATTAAAAAGTTTTTAGAAAGAGCAAAATAATTCACTTTTATTAGGGTCATATCTTTATAAAACCTGGCCCATTAAGGTCTGCTACATAGACGGGGGTGACTTAATTTGTGTTAAAAGCCTGTTGTTTGAACAGAGCTACATAACTAAAGAATGTCTAAGAAAATACATGGTTGTATGAAATTGAGAGGATTGCAATAAATCAATAAAAGCTACTTAAAATTATATTTTACCATGGGGAAATATAATTTTGTTAAAATAAATAGTGCTCTAAAATGTCTGAGGAATCCATTTACTTACAGAAAAATAAATAAAAATTAGAAAATATGCTTTGAAATTTAAATCATTGACTACATAATACAATATTTTAAAACCATTGACTATTTGACTTTATTTCCTTTCACAATGTAGTGTAGATATTGACATTGGTGCAAAATATGCATTTTACAGTTGAGGTATAAAATTTATCAGTCATATTTTCATTAAATACAGAATAATTGAATAGAATGTTTTATGCAAAGATTCCTAAAACAAAATTACTATAAACTTTATCATGCCTAATTTTTAAAAAGTTTAATTGCTTCTGCAAATGTGAAAGTGGATCCTAATTGTTTAGTTTCCTCATGTTCCTGAATAGAGCGGATTACTCTGCAAGTCTATTGAAGTTGTTATTAGTTGTAGCAGAGGTAGTAAAAAATTGTTATGTATAATTATATAATAGAGAAATTTTGTATGATAGATTTAGGAATTTCTAAGGAAGAAAGCTTAATTGGCAAAGACTGCCACAAGATACTAGTAAGATATCGACTCTCCAACAGAATATTCTAGGGGAAGGCCAGGATTGGGACTGGACTCTTCACTATTGCATCTCTAGCAAACAGCTTTGCATCTAGCATATTAGTAAATATTGGTTGAGTGATCCCTAAAATTACAAAGTGTTAATTTGGTCTGCTTTGTAGTGATGTTTTAAGATTAGAAACTGAATCAAAATATCCCTAACTTTTTTCCTTTTTTCTATTCTACAGTTGTTACTAGCACTTCGTACATACACACCTGCACACATACACCATATCAAAACAGTTTTTTAATCACTAAAAAATGATTAATCCTCTAAAGATTAAAGGATTTTTTAAATATCTTTACTAATTAATGGCTTTAATGTGTCCCGTATAAATCACAATGACAGTTATACTTTCTATTTTAGGTAATGTTCTTAGCTATTGAGATCTAGATTTTTTTTTTCTTTACAGTATAATGAGATAGTTGGTGTGCTTTATAATTCTGAGTTTTGGCACTTACAGTTGTAAATGTGTAGAATATTGGTAATTATGGTGAATCTTAGGGGAGAAGGAGGTATTACAGATGTGTGTGTAAGGGGCATGAGATGTTGGGGATTGGACTAGGGTTAGTGGAACCAATAACCAGTTTAACCCTTCAAATGTCCTGTGGCATGGAAACGATTTGTCAGACATATCATTGACCAAGAAAGTTTGGCAAATACAAACCTGGTATCATCAAATTTAGTTGTATTGTTTTATACTTTATAGTATTTATTATTACCAACTTTCACCTTACCGTGAGAGAAAAGGATATGTTACTATGGACAATATATATTTTTTTCCTTCCCTTTGCAGGTAAAAATTATTGCACAGTGTCTGGGCAATAAAGGAAACACTTTTTAAGCTTTCTCAGAGAACTTATTTTTTATTTTAAATCATAACTATGATTTTATCCAACCTATAAAAAGATCCTATTATACACATACAAATTCTATTACACATGCACAGTTGAATACCAACTTTGTTTCATGTCTTTACTTAAAGTTGCTATTGTCCTCCTTTTGAGGATCAGGAAACTGAAGCCAATATTAATTAAGCAGCTTGTTCAAAGTCATGTAGATAGTAAGTGACAGAGCCCCATTCTAACTCAAATATATCTTATTCCCAAAGCATACTTCTTTTCAGTATGAGAATTACTAACACATTTATAAGAGTATCAGTTTTCCAATCAGCATCCACCTCACTCTGGGAGACATAATCAACACAAACTTCTCTGTTAAATAAGTAACAAATGATGAATCACTCTTTGGAGTGCTATGAAAAATTAAATAAAAAGGAAATCATTTCCATTGGTATTTGAAGAGGTAAACTAGGGTTCAGTTTCTTATAAATAGTAAATATTTCAAAGCCATTAGAAATCCAATGAAAACTTATTTAGCTATCAAAATGATGCAAAGATGTACTATTGATTTTGCTTTTTAAAGTAAAAAGTAGGAGCTTTTGACCTTTCTGTCATTTCATTTTTATGCAGTTGCTATTCTTTGACATGACAAAAAAAAAATAGCTGTCTTCCCACAAATACCTATGTGTAATGGATTGAGAAACCAAGAATTTCACAATCATATATCAAGAATTTTTATTAATGAAGCTTTTTGTTGAGAGATAGTACTTTAATATCTTACTTAGGCTAGTGCTATAAAGCAAGTCACACCATGCAGCATAAATCATTCACTATCGATCATTAGGATTAGGGAAGTGCTTTTCTGAAGTCAGTATATTACATTTTTATTGGAATAAGTATAAAATGATCAATTAACTCCCATGTAATGGTGAGGTCATTCTCAGATGTGACAATGTGGTTTTATTTATTTATTTTTAAATTTCTCTCCCCTCTCCCCTTTCCCCTCCTCTTTCCCCTCCCCCTCCCCCTCCTCCCTTTCTCCTCCTATCCCCCTCTCCAGTTTTCTGCTCTCTATGTCCATTCACTGTGTGTTCTTCTGTGTCCGCTTATATTCTTGTCAGCAGCACTGGGAATCTGTGTCTCTTTTTGTTATGTCATCTTGCAGTGTCAGCCCTCCGTGTATGCGGCTCCACTCCTGAGCAGGCTGCACTTTTTTTGTGCTGGGCAGCTCTCCTGACGGGGCACACTCCTTGTGCGTGGGGCTCCCCTATGACCCCCCTGCATGGCACAGCACTCCTTACATGCATCAGCACTGCACATGTGCCAGCTCATCACACGGGTCAGGAGGCCCTGGGTTCGAACCCTGGACCTCCTGTGTGATAGGCAGACACTCTATCCATTGCACCAAATCTGCTTCCTGACAATGTGGTTTTTAGGAAAGTTTAACTCTACCCTGTTATCTTTAATAGATTCCAATACTGCTTTTATCATCATGCAAGGAGGTTCTTAGAAAGTGAGATTGACCTTTCAATTAGATAGGTAATTAGGAAACAAAATCAGTAAAGTCTGAATTTTGAAATGTAGTTAAATAGCATGGTACCCTTCATTGATGGGACCACCATTGGAACTGGTCATTATTTATATTCCAGAATAAGGTATCAGAGCAAGACGTATGATGAGTTTTCTACCAGTCTATAGTTCAACTCTGGCATTGGCTAGAATATAATTCAGTCAAAACATTCTTAAATTTGTATTCTTATACAGAGATCTTGGATGCCAGCTGGTTCTAAAAACAAAGGGAGAATTTTGAAAGCACATAACTTTATGGATTGTGTTGGTAAATTATGAATATCAGATTTCTAATAATATTTTCTGGAGTATATGTAAAACATTCTAATGAGTAAATTTTTATAATAATATAGTAATTCCACACCTAGATTTTCCTCTTCACTTGTTGATCTTGCAGTGAATAAGAATGTCTAAAGTATCACCTGCTTTTTTTTAACCCCTAGAAAAATTACTTGAATCATGATTTCACTCATTTAACAAATATTTATTGATTTGTATTATGTGACAAGTATTTTTCTGGGCACTGGAAATATAGAAGGGACCTAAACTGACAAAGTTCTTACACCCAATAACATTGCATTCCATTTAGAGAAGATATAGGATAATATATTTACAAATAATGCTAAATTTTAAAACATACAATGTGCAAGACAGTAAGGACCATAAAAAAGATACAGCAGAGTAAATGAGACAGAAATGAATGTATGGAACAGGGAATCTATTATGTAGAATGGTCAAGACAGACCTTTCTGATAGGTAAATATTGGGCAAAAGCCTGAGGGAGCTAGCTGTGTGAAGAGTTTTCCAGGAAGGGATAAAAGAAAATTTGAAGGGTCAGATGTGGGAGTTTACATGGCCTTCTCAAGGGTTAAAGAGGACTAGTCTGAATGAGAAAAAGTAAGCAAGAGAAAAAGCTGGGAAATGGGTGAGATCAAAGATTAGGTCACACATATAATCCTCACTGGCTAAATATTTGACCATCTATTTGTCCACAGCATTAGCAATTAGGGGTCAGGGGCTGATGGTATTTTGAAGGTAACACTGCCAAGGAGAGAGAAAATCACTTGCCCTGCAAATTGCCCATTTAGCGGATTAGTGTGTACAGATGCTGCAAAAGAATTATGTTAATTTTTCAGACAAAGAAAATTTACAAGTGTTATGCAAGATTATACACTTAGTAAATGGCAGAGCTAATAGTTTAATATGTTTTCTATAACTCTTCTTCTCATTATACCATACTGTTTCTATGGTGAAGCAAATCTATGTCCATTTCTGTTCCAAAAATCAGAAAACTATGGGTTGACAAAATATAAATGTGTAGCATTTATAAATTTGTTCATGTGAAATATAAAATAACCAAATTATATTACATAGATTTTAAAAAATAATCTGTACTGAAATACAGGCAAATACATGCAATGATAACTTATGGAAATGCTATTCATATTAAAAATCTCAAAAACAATATTTAATAATCAGCAATGTAAATATATTTGGCAAATAGCATTTTAAACTTAAGAAACTGAAGGATTAGAAAAAGTAATTTCCATGGACTGAACACTTAAATAGAAACAATGTTTAGGCTCAAGGGCTTTTGAAGATAATGGTACTGGTATACTGTTAGTCGCTGTAAATTCACATAAAGAAAGTGATAAGGGGAAATTTTCTAAGAGTGGCAAATTGGTCAGCAGTGTTGTGTGAAAATGAGTTATTTCTTTCTTTTTCCTACTTCCCCTTCCCCTTGCCTTCCAGTATTATTTATAGATTTAAGTTATTAGAAAACAGTATTTCTAAATCTCTAAGGCCTCTTGGGGAAAGTTAAAAATTCTATAACCCATCCCTTCCCTCCTCCTTTCATTTCTCTTCTCTCCTTTAGCCTGGGAAGCCTAGAAACCTCCTAGTTTAGTGGCTGTGTTCCTTACATTTGGACAGGTCTAAAGTGGAACTGTTGCTCATTCTGAGCCGGGGAGTGAGCTCAGACGTCTTGTATGCTCTTGATCCTGGAATGCTGCCACTTGACATGGTATTTTCAGGGATGACTTCACAATATGGGAAACAGATACTTAACCATGCTTGTCATTATTTCCAGCATCTTACAGGCAGCATTTGTAAGAGCATTGGGGTAAAAAGAAGTAAAAAAAAAAAAAACACAACAACTTTGCAGCTTTATGGTTCTCAAGTTGCCTTAAGCACAAGAGACAATCTCCAGAACATGTATACTTTTCAAAGCCTGGATTTAGATTTGCTTTACACTAACTTTATTTTATCCTTCTGAGTTTAATAATGGGTTAGCAATGTGTCATCTAATTTCTTGTTACCTCAGTCAAGCCTACTATCATCACTCCTGAAGACTGTAAATAATAACTATTATTGGTGAAATGTTTTCCATTTTGAAAACAAAATGTATTATCTAATTTCATAGTCACAGCAACCCTGAAGTTGGTTGGTATTGCCACATATTACAAATGATTTTAAGTTACTTGCCCAAGATGGTTAGACAGTATTTATGTGTGCATGTGTGTATATGAGAAAGTGACAAACTAAGTTCTTTCTAACTCTAAGTCCAGAGTTTTCTCCCCTACACCACATGAAGCCTAAAGCTGAAATGCTGGATACAAGCTTAACTGGGATACATTGGGAAAAAAATGGAGAGTGAAAGTGATCAACTACAGGACCAGTATATCAGAATTAATTTCACAGAAAGTATGCAATGATTTGTCTGTGAAGAATCTGAGACTTCCATAATGTATACATTCAGTTTAGAAAATCAGGATGCTAAGAAGTTCCTAATTCTCTCAACCTGGCTTCAGAGTTGGCCTCTGGATGTTATATACTATCCCCAATATAAAATCAAATTTTAACACACCGTTGATTATATATTGTGCTGTTATGAATAAAGCTGCTAGGAGCCTTCATGTGTAACTCTTTTCTGTGGATTTATGTGTACTTTTCTCTTGATTAAATATCTAGGAATTGAATGGTTGAGGAATTTGTTCACATATGTTTAACTTTGTAAGAAACTGGCCAACTGTTTTCCAAGTTATTTGTGTCATTTTATATTCCTACCAGAAGTGCATGAGAGTTCCAGGTGTTTCATATCCTTGCCAACACTTGGTAATGTCAGTGTTTTAAAATTTAAGCTGTTCTAATGAATACATAATACTGTTTCATTGTGGTTTTAATTTGCATTTCTCTGATGACTAATGATAATGACTATCTGTTTATGTACATATTGGCCATTCATATATCAACTTTTGTTAAGTGTTCAAATATTTTGCCCATTTAAGAGGTTTATTATCATCTTACGATTGAGTTGTAAGAATCCTTTATATATGCTGGGTAGGAGTCCTTTGCCAGATAAATATGTGTACTGTGAGTATCTTCTCCCAGTCTGAGGTTTGCCTTTTTGTTACTTAACTGTGTTTTTCTAAGAATAAAATATTAATTTTATGTGGTCTAATATATCAATATATCCATGTATTAGATGAAATGAAAAATGACTATGGTTGAAAGATAGTGCCACTTACCAGAAAAAACTGTGAAGCTACAGAATGATCTCATTTTGGTAAAAATGCCTTCATGTACAGATCTACAGAGATAAAGATCTAAAAGGACATACACTAAGGAAATACAGTGGACATGAAAATCTGAATTTTCTTTAATTTTTGCTTGTCACCACTTTCTTATTTTCTCCAATGAACATGCTTCTGTAATAATATAAGCTTTTGTTTTTAAAGAAATTATAGTGAATAAAGAAGCAAAAGTAATTTTCTTGTTATTCCCTTCTAATCATACCTTTAATGATAAGGTCTTTTAACATTTTACTACCATTTTCTATAATTAATTTTATATATACACATAATGTATCAACAAAAATGTGATTATACTATATGTATTTTCTGCAATTCACTTTTTCTTCTACTTAACATGTCATAGACATCTCAAAGCTGTGATAAAACCCAAAATTTATAATTTCTCCTTTGAAAAATGTAGGAGTTTCCATTTTTATTATTGTTTATATCATAAGCAATGGCTTAATAAGTATCCTTAATTGTATACCTTTAATTATTCAACATTCAACAAGTACTTATTGAGCAAGGATGACCGGATCTGTTCTAGACATTGAAGATAAAAGAGTAAGTAAAGGGAAACGGACTTTGGCCCAGTGGTTAGGGCGTCCGTCTACCACATGGGAGGCCCGCGGTTCAAACCCCGGGCCTCCTTGACCCGTGTGGAGCTGGCCATGCGCGGTGCTGATGCGCGCAAGGAGTGCCGTGCCACGCAAGGGTGTCCCCCGCGTAGGGGAGCCCCACGCGCAAGGAGTGTGCCCGTGAGGAAAAGCCGCCCAGCGTGAAAGAAAGTGCAGCCTGCCCAGGAATGGCGCCGCCCACACTTCCCGTGCTGCTGACGACAACAGAAGCGGACAAAGAAACAAGACGCAGCAAAGAGACACCAAGAACAGACAACCAGGGGAGGGGGGGGAATTAAATAAATAAATAAATCTTAAAAAAAAAAAAAAAAAAAGAGTAAGTAAATATTACACAGAAGTGAGCAAAACTGCTAGTGAGAACTAGCCTCCTCGATGTTTCAAGACTGTAAAGAAAGCAGAGCAAAGGTATTTTCATAAATATTTATATTTTACCAACTACAAGAGGAAAAAAACACTGTCCTGAACACAAATTCAAAATGTAGGAAGTGAAACTACTGGAATAAGAGTATCTAAATAGTCTGCTCTCTGAAAGCACAGCAGTACCCCATTGCTCATTGCTGATTTATTTCAGATAGGAAAGTGTCAATTATAAATTTAAATTAATCAATGAGATAGATTATTTTATGTATTTTGGTTGCTCAGGATCCATTTGTCTGTCCTTCAGAATGCTTTCCTTTCTTGCTCAGAAATTATCTCTGTGCATTGTTGGTGGTAAGAATATTCTAGATTTATATCTTCTCCTAAAGAAGTAAAAGACAACAGATCCTTACTCCTTCAGCTGATACAGGCAGTGCATATGTGCTCTGAATAGAGACAGAGCACAAGGTTTTATTTTGACCAGTCATAAGATACAGAGAGGATAGGGAGAACTGGTTGGAAGCTACGCAACTGAACAATAGTAGCAGGGGAGACAATAGAATCAGTAGCCTAAATATGATGTCCAAGCCATAGGATGACTTCTGTGCTTCTGAATCCCTGCCTTTTCTTTTTATTTATTTTTCTAGTCCTCTGAAATTCTGAAGCCTTGTGCCTCAGCCTCCTGTTGATTTTGAGCCCATGACATAGTCTAATAAATCTCCTTTTGCTTAAGTTGTACTTTTTTTCCATCTCTTTTTGCCTGGATTAAGAACTGTAAGCAGAACAAAGGATACTTTGAAATTTTTCTTCACTGCCTACCACAAAATAAGTTCCTCCTTACTACAAGAGCTGTGAAAAATACTGAATAAATAACAGACATATTGCCTTCCTTCAATTAGTCATTCATTTAGCATTCAATAAATATTTATTAAATGCCCATTATATACAGAAGCACTGTACTAAGCTTTGGGAGACAAGAAAGATCATTTTAATTGTGAAACCAGAGCAAACAAGGCAAGAGGGTACTTTAGCTGGCCCCTCAGAACCTCTGAATTCATATTATATGGTCAATGCATATATACAATATTTTATTAATTGGCATTCCTCTTCTATTCCATTAAGCCATTTTTTATACTTAGTCATATTTTCCATCACTTCCTTTTGTAATTTCTCACTTTTCAATAACAGGTCACCAATGAAGAGTGCCTGGTATTAATGTGATGTATTTGCTTCTTCTTCTTTCCCTTCTCAGCAATAGCATTTGCCAGAAAAGTGTTTTGGGCAACTGAGCTATATTCATGCAGAAGGAGATGAATATATTAAAAATAGTTCTTCATGAAAATATTAAAGTACAATATGACCTGATATGTTAAGGCTCCCAAATTGCTTGGGGCCCAGAAACCGAATTGGCTTTGCCTCTGTGGGAGAGGTGATTCTAAGATATTAAGTCGTAGCTGGAGTTAACCAGGTTAGAGGTAAAGGGAAGGAAACAGGTGATATTCCAGGCAGAAGGAAGATGACATTGTGGAAAGAGAAGTGGCACAATTGCTTATTGACTTGGAAAGACGTGGAGAGTTTTTTTTAACTTTTGCATCTGTCAAAAATAGACATAAGAATTTGAAAGGAATATAGATGCCAGATATTTAAAAATTGCTCACACCAATGTAAGTACTATGGTGCTTGGGGGAAAAAAGACTTGAATGTCAAGGATATACAAGCAATGCATACAACCTTATTCTCCTGCCATCATCTACTCTTAGTTCTTAGGCAAAACTCTTTTACCTGTTCCACACATTGCTGCAGGCCTTTGAAGGATATTAAATCATAGTTTTATCTACTGCAACTGAAAAAAAGTGAGAGATGGAAAGCTGGCACCCACTTTTCCCCTATAAATATATGTGTCCACACACACACAAGATATGCTTAGGCTTGATGCCTGGTTGGAGATTGAAACAGTTCCCCCATAAATGGTACGTTCAAGTCTCAAACCCTGGTCCTGAGGGTGAACCCATTTGTAAATAGGACCTTGAAGATGTTATTAGCTAAGGTGCACACAAACCAAATGAGGGCAGAAGTCCTTATAAGCAAAGGCACTTGGATGCAGAAAAAGAAGACACGGGAAGCAGCCAGAAGCTAGAAGTCAATGGAATCCAGAATCCATAAGAGAAAGGAGAAGACACTGCCACTTGTATCACCATGTGACCCGAAAACTGCAAACTCCTGGGAAGCAAGCCTTCCAGCCTCTGAACCCATAAGCCAGTAAATTCCTGGTGTCAGGCCAACCCATTGTATGATGTTTGTTTAAGCAGCACGAAAACTAAAATATGCCCTAATTGTGAACAGCTTGTTTTTCATGTACTGTGGAATCTGTTCCTCAGCCATAAGTACTAAGAATTGGACATTCCTTTGGCCATCCCTTAAGAGTTATTTCATAAACTTTTGGCATCAGAATCTTAAAGAGATCTAATTAAAGAATGTTCACTTATAGAACAAAGACAGAAAATGGTAATAGAGTGGTAAATAATCGGACAAATAAAAATGAGGATCCTCAGTGAGTGCTAGCATATTTTCATAATAGTCACCAATAGTATAAATGCACAACGAGTTTTGCAGCCCAACTGATAAAACATTCTCTTTTATGACTAACAAGTATAGTTCTGCACATTTTTTTTCCTCTTCAGATTTGTAGTAGGAGATTTAGGTCTGAGCATCTTTATAGACCCACGCTAATAGTTGGGATTGTGGTGAAAACTGTACTTTCAATACCGTCACCATGAATTCCTGAACTTTCTAGAATATGGGTTTATATATACAGGGGAATGGACTGTTTTTACTGACATCAGTTCACAGAGCTTCCTGTGGTCTGGAGTCCTAATTTCCAGTTTCATTTAAGGGCCGAAGTCTTCTAATGAGGTAGTCTGTGCAATTGGCGGGTGGAGATAGAAACAGATGACAGCACTGTCTTTTGAACTTCCCCAGTTATCTTTTAGTCTCAGGTATAGTGTTTGTTCTTCACCACCATTTCAAAATAGCAAACCTAAGTTTTAGAGCTTACAATTTTTATTAAATTCAAGCATTCTCCTAGGATGTAAAGACTCATATTAACAGGGTAAGGCTTTTTGATAAGGATAATGCCCTAAGCAGCCTTTAATATTTAATGCTAGTATCAGAGAGGTATTGACCTGAGAATGAACAATAAATTATAAAAACACCCAGAAGCTCATGTCAAATGAATCAGAACAATTGATTTTTCTTTTTATACATGAGCTAGCTATAGGAAATATTTTAATATGGCAGAAACAGGGCCAAGAACCTTAGATTTAGGATGAATGAGGCATGGAAGATGAATTACAGGACAAGGTGCTATTAATGGGGAATATAAAAAGCAAGTATGTGGAGAGGGTGAGAGGAAACAGGGTGACTTATGAAATATGGTGCCATGTAAGGGCGCATTGATATATGATCTGGAGAAAACACAGAAGATACCAAGGAAGAACTACAATTTACAGAGATGTTCTCTCCAAAGATCAAATATTAAGTACACGATATTTTTGTGACAGCTTTTCATTTTATGGTTTAATATTAAACTTGTCAGCCTGCTTAGCTAGGGACAACCCTTCAACCATTTATTATATGATGCATTATGGTAAAATCACCAGCAAAATTGTCTAGAAGGACTAGAGGCTTTTATACCTTGCATGTATCCCTGTGAAACCCAAGGCTAGCTTAGAATAGATGACTTTATTTGAATGAAGCACCGATTACTAGAAGAAAGTAGGCATTAGAAATAACTGAAGTTCCTGAGGACAGGAAAGCTATAAAGTACTGAATGATTAGGAGTGGATTTCGTATTGTATTCTATGAGCAATGCAAAATATTTTGTCAGTCGCCAGTAGAATGAAGGTGGGCATAATGGAATGCAATTGCTGGAATCCATCTTCTCTTTTCATTAGGTATTAAAATGAATCATATGAGTCATTCTTCCTACTCATCATATTTTGTCAGCAGATTGCTTATTACTACTATTAAATCTCTCCTTACTGATATTTTGAATAAAGTGTTATGGGAGGAATGTGTTATGTATAATACTGTTTTGCTCAAGCCCATTTCATCAATATTTAATGTCTATAATTTATCAATTCCTTATGAGAATATATATTATTATTCTGTGCATGCATACACACACATAAGCATGACCCTCTTCACTAAATCAGATTTCCTTTGTAAACAAGATACAAAATAAGAAAAGAATTTCTTAAGGCCAGATACTGTTTGAACAACTTCACAAAAGCAAGAATGCCAAAATTAAAACATAAAATCAACTTTTAATTTGCCTTGTTGATTACCTAGCTCTTTCTGATGACTATATTTTCCTGTTAGTTGACTATTTTATGTACTTTTACAGCATATACATTTTAGTGACCAGATTTAGAGAAGGCTTACTATGAAGTAGAACAGTAAAAGATGAAATAATATACTACATGGGCTGTGTAACACATTTCAACGTGCATGTTTCCTTGGCCAAAATATAGAGTTAGCAAAATATTAATCTTTTCCATCAACATTCCTTATTTCTTTGCTGGAACTTCTCTGGCCCAGTAATCACCAGTTTTGCCCTGATGTCGACAGTTATTGCTTTGTAGATAAGTGCCTGCCATTCCAGAGGAAACAAAGCATGAAGCAAGGCATATTTAATGTGCACTGCTTGGGTACATTGCCAATGAACACTTTATAGTTAAGGAAGAAAAGAAGTATGAATGGTATTTCCCAAATTATTCCCTTTTATTTCTACCTTTGCTATTTCAGACACCAAATCCTTTTTATTTTTTCTTTCGTGATTTTATTTTATCCTTCTCTTCATTTCTATTTCTGTGCCTGTTATCTTAGCCCAAGTAGTTACCCATTCACACCATGATTATTGAAATGACCTTCTGAGAGATCCTCACATCATCTAAATGTTTTCCCACCCTCTGACTATTACACATGTAAAGTTTTTCACATGATGCTTCCTGCTCTACATATCTCTACTCAGTTACCCTTCATTGGCTCCCCAAAATTAAACAGTTTTGTTTTAATTTAAAGGTTCGCCCAAACTGACCCCTATTTCTTTCTTTCTTTAATACATCCTTACAAGTAGAACGCTCTCCTGCAGACAAACAACATTTATTGCTCTATAATAATGTCAACTCATAATTGGGTGCCTTCCCTTTTCTAATTATCTAAGTCGTACTCTTCCTTGAATACTCAGCTAAAGTTTCATGTCTTTCATCTGTGCTAATCTCCTCTTCTGAATTCTTGCTCTAACCCTCTGCTTTGACATGCAGGCTCAGATATACAACAAGCATGCAATATGCATCTCAAAATTAACCTGCCCAAAATGCAATTCTTTATACACACTCCCTTCTACCTCAAGTTCTTTCACAACCTTTTCTATCTCAGTATGAGTCATCATCATCTATCTAGTGTTTGATGGAGTTCCATGTTTCTTCATTCCTCACATACAAGTCTTTCACAGTTCTTATCAGTTCTACTCTCAAGGTCAATCACGTCTTTCTACTCTTCTTTGTTGCTGTCGCTACAGACCAAGCCACTATTACCTGAACTACTGCAATAGTTTCATAAATTGTCTCCCACAAAACATTCCCCACAACGCAATCATGAAAACAAACAGAAAACCCTAGACCTTGTCTCTCCCCTGCTTGGAACTGTCCATGTTTTTTACCTTTACCAATAGACCTGCAAGACCAGGTCCATGTCTAACCACATGCCACTCTCCCTGTGATGTAAGCTCTAGTCACATTAACCTTCTGGTGATTCCTAGAATACACCATGGGAATGATTTCTTACTTTAGGAGCTTTAAGCCACCTCTCATCCCTGCATGCCTATTTTTCTTGGCTGGTCTTCTCATCTTCCTTCTTCTTAGCTTAAACTTCAGGGAGTCCCTTGTTACCCACTATAGGTTAGGTAGGCTACCAGCCATAATTTCCTATCACAGAGCCTTATCTATTTCCTTCATAGCCCTTATCACAATCTCTAATTATTTGGTTCATTTATTTATTTACTTGGTAGTGTATCTTTTTTATCATCTGTCACCAACACTAGAATATGAGCTCAATCTATTGGGACTAAATAGGTGTGCTTGCTTATCTTTGTATTCCCAGCATTCAAGACTATCTCTGGCAACAATGGAGGCTCAGTGACTATTAGCTAAATGAATGAACCCTACAATTTTGGCACAGATTATCCACTTCTTAGTGCTATTACTTATTGTTGTAGAGTCTGTCTAATATTTCCTTTCTCCAACGCCTATAGAAGTACCCTATGTATATTTGGTCTTCAGTGAAGTATTATGATAAAGATAAAGAAATAGGAGTCTTGATTTATCAACATGAATATATGGTGTGGGCTAGGGTGGGATGGGTACATTTTTCAGGAAACATCTTATTATTTCTTGAATAAAAATCTGAATGGCAGTTGGGGACTTTGAATAAGGTCGTTTTCGTTTGTTTGTTTTTTAATATATCCCTGAAAAAGAAAACATTTCAGTCATATAAGAGGATTGAATTGATCATGTAAAATTTAGTAGAGCTTTTCTTAAATCAGTATTTTCTAAGAGAAATAGAATTATTCCCTTCTGGCTTGACAAAGACATCAATACTTTGAGGCCAAACATGTGATGAGCAATAAATTATATGACAA
This sequence comes from Dasypus novemcinctus, assembly GCF_030445035.2. Lineage (NCBI taxonomy): Eukaryota > Metazoa > Chordata > Mammalia > Cingulata > Dasypodidae > Dasypus > Dasypus novemcinctus. The sequence continues at coordinate 117,966,748 of NC_080673.1, read as the reverse complement.
TGAAGGAAAATTCGATTTTTTCATGAACAGACACAGAGCAGAAGCTTCTGTGGGGGGAGAGGGTGTAGGGAATGTAAATGATAGGCTAAGGAGGGAGGATCCTCCAGAAGTATACTCATGAGCCAGAAAACAGCTAAGACTCCCTTTCCTAACTTGTCTGCAATGAAAAAGAGAAGTAAGAAGTGGACAGAAAGGCAGACCAGTTAAGGAAGGGAATATAGGAAGCTTTCTTTTTTGCTTTAAAGTCTTCCTTTCTATTTGTTATGAAGGAAACCCCACAGGGGCCCCTCTGGTTTCTTGCCCAGAACGGGTAAGTAGAGTCTGCACCAGGATGGTCATGAGAGAGAGTAGGTTTATTAACCCCAGTAGAAGGACAGGAGACTGGGGGGTGTCTCAAATCTGCCTTCCCTGAACCAGGACAGCAGGAGCTTTTATGGTTTCCCACAGGGAAGGTAGAGTGGTTACCATCACCATGGCAGGTGTACACAAGAGTGAGCCTATTTCTGAAATAACGGTGAACAAAGGTAAATTCAGTCTTGAATGACCTTCACAATAGTATGTATAACACGGGTGAGGCTAAGTCTAAAGTAACCATAAACAGGGCTGAGGCCTGTGTAGAATGACCACCACAATAGCAGGCCTAGGCTAAATCCAGCCAGTTTTTAGCAATTTCAGATATTAACCTGTTGCTATTTTATAACATAAAAGCATCTATGTAATGATTTTGTGATCATAATTATTTGTTAATTCTTACCTCTTGGTTAGAAGTTTCAGGCTTCATTTTCACTTCAAAACAAACTGGGTACTTTTGTTTATCAACTAAGCAACTAAAACTATTTTAACATTAGGTTGTGGAGGACAAGACCACCTCAGTCAAGACTCTGGTGTTCGCAGAAACCACGGTGAGGCTGGATTTAAATTACTGTGGTTCATTTAGAGGACTAGAGGAGCTCTGGCTTGGCTGAGGTTTTTCACGAAAATGTCTTAAAAATAAGTCATTTATTATAACATTTTGAGAATGTGCACACATTTGAAATGAATAAACTCAGTCACTCTGAAAGAATAATGGTACATCCCTCTTCCTCCTTCACATGATGTCTTGACTGTTGGCAAACTGACCCTAGTTATTATCCAACATTCATTAGAAGGCACTTGCAGATTTCCTATAACTTAGATGAAAAAATGATTTGATGGAGTAGCTGACTCTTCTTGCAGAACATTTTCTTTTGTAGGTTTTTCTGTTGGGATGCATTTCAAAAGAATGCATTTTTACCCCTTTGCAATATTATTCTGCTTCATCTTAATAGTAGCAAGTTTTCTTGGATAATTCTTGATTTTCTAGATTAATGATAATTGTGGCCAAATTAAATCCTAATATCTCGCAAGTTGGCAGATGAAGTGAAATCATGTGTTCACTTTTAATAAATCACAAACTAGGATCAGGGACTATCTTAGATTTTATTTTTGTTTTTCAGAATTAATTGTATCATTTACTTTAGAAGTCAGATTGGAATATTGAAATCCAGATGTATATGAAATAAGGATTATTTATATTCAAAAATAATTGCAATTGGATTCGTTTGTAGGAGGCATCTATAATACATTCAAAATATGATTGAATTATTGAATTTAAAACGTTAGCTTAAATCTTTGTTATTTTTATTTATCCATGACTTTTCCCTGTATGTTTCTAAAGATTAGACTATCTACATAGGAAAACAAGCCAATGAAAAGGAGAGCAAAGCAAAAATCAATTAAATTGAGCAGAGAAATAGATATAGAAGGAGCTGGAAACATCTATTCTTCAAAGTATGCTTAAGTTTTCTGAGCATAATAACATCTTATATTTACAAAATACTTTCTCATTTATCACCTCTCTGTTTCTTATAATAACCCATTGTTGATATCTGGACCTATTTATTGACTCACTCTTTATTGATCAGATGCAGTATTAACTCAATAAGTGAATGCATATATAACTTTACATAGAAGGTATTGCAATAGAGACAGAAAAAGTCACTGAGGCACAAAGCTATTAAATCACTTGTCTATTTAAATGCATTAAACCATCCCATGACAGAGTCGGAATTAGGGAACAATTCTTAAGAAACCTGGAATAACTCCTCGCTATTCAAAAGGGCTTCACCAAACAATAACTAGTTATGCACAGAAACTCCTGACTTACAAAAATAATCTTCAAGGCTCCAAGACAGTGCCCTGTTAACCAGCAAAGGCTCTACTTGAAATTTTTGAGAATTGGTCATTTCTTCTCTGCTACTTCTTCCAATATGAATAAACTCACCTGCCATAATGAGCCTGGAGTAGTGTCCTACTGTTTGGCTATACCTTTGTGAATTGTCTTTTTATGAAACTCCTCTTGGATTATCCTAGTTTGCATGTATCATTTCCTGCTGAGATCCTAGTATATACAGCATGGGAATGGTCCTGTGTTCTCTCTGAATTAGAATCAGAAAAATGACCTTAAATCTGGAATCTTCTGCACACTTTTCCTGCATGTTTGGGCAAATCACTTAACCTTCTTTATTTTTAAATGGAATCAAAGCACTAGATTCAGGAGGATTAAAAGGGAGGGTTAAATAACGGAATTTATGTTTATATAAAGTATAATAACTGGCACGTAGCACTCATTTTCATTTTTCTTTTAATTTTAATGTTGATTGAAGAGCTCTATTTTCATCTAAAATGTCACTGCCTTTTAGATGCTGCGTGCTCCAGTTTAAGGGTAATTTGGGAATCATTGTTATGGATTCTACTGAATTTACAGCTCATATCAGAATTGAGAGCATCAGACCTAAGTTCATTAGCCAAACAGCTAAGGTCTAAAGTATTTGATTTTCCAGTCAACCAAGAGTGAGGGGTGGTGATAGAGCTAGAGTTAGCCTGGTGTTAAGCAATAGTGAACATATGATTTTCCATTTTTATTTTTATTTTGCTTAGGCACCCTCTTTTTCTCAAAATAGCCCAGGTTATTTAGCTTGCTCAATAAATTACTGAGTGTTTTTTTTTTGAGAGGGAAAAAAAAAAAGAAAACATAACAGTGCCTGGCAGTTTCAGCTCCCCTTCTTTTTTGGAATCCTATTTTTATACTTAACTCTCAATCTTCAGTGTTATTATCTGTCAAAAGTGATCTAGATGATCTATATTTATAAATAAAAGACATTATTATGTATAACAGCAAAAGATAACCGTGCCAGGGGTCATATTCTACCTGGAAATGCATGGCCTGGCATGGGCATGGAAATTGTGATGAAAATTCAGATGTTTAATTGAAATTGTTTTTTTTTTTAATTTTAGGATTTTGTTTTAATCTTGCTGGCCTTGAATTAGAAAGCCTGAGTTGTAGAGCAACCTGATAATAAGGAAAAAAAGAACAAAGTGACTATTTGGGGATACTGTGACGCTGGGATGTTAAGGAGGAAGGAAAGAGAGTAAGTTGTGGGGAGGGGGATAATATGAGCTGTGCAAAGTTGCAGTAACACATATTTAATTTTAAGAACTACAATAAACAGTTCTAAAGAGCATTATTTTTTAATTAACCACACTCCTAACACCTAGATATTGGTTTCTATGGCCTTTTTCCAATATAAAGATCCAGGGCTCCTCGGTGAAATGGCTGATCCTAGGACTGGGGTAGGGAATATACAAGATGAACCTGAAGTATTTTGTAGTGCCAGAAAGTAAGGAAGTACTGTTGAAGCAAACAAACAATATCACAATTATAGGGGTATGTAAAAGGGACAAAGGAACCATGTGAAAGAACTCAAGTGAGAAAAGTTTGAGCAGTGAAATAAGCAAAGTAGCGTTGAATACAAATCCGGAGTATACAAGAAATACCCATGAGTTCATACTGATATAAGTAAACAATTGAATAAATAAGTAGATGCAGGAGAATTCCAATTAATTTATGTAGATACTTTTCCCTCAAGAAGGTGAAGTATAAAACTCCCCATTCCTTAAATGTGAATTATGAACAGTAGCTTCTTTCCAAAGAATATAGTGTGGAAAGTGGGAGGTAAGGAAGAAGAGTAACTTTATATTATGATAGAAAAACCTGACACCGCCACAGGTGATCGAGGTTAACATCAACAGTGATGTCATAGTAATAGTATGTACATATGATATGATGTGATGAAAATGGCCCTTTACCTCTAATGGTCTTATTCCCAAAAACCCATAACCCCATTCTAATCATGAGACAAACATCAGACAAATAAATCCTAAATGCAGGACATTTCACAAATAACTGATCAGTATGTCTCAAAATGGTTGAGGTCATCTAAAAAAAAGAAAGCCTGAGAAACTGTCACAGCCAAGAGGTGCCTAAAGAGACATGATCACTTAATGGACTGTGGTATCTGGCTGAATTCCTGGAAGAATATTACGTAAAACCTAAGGAAACCTGTGTAAAGCATGGACTTCAGTTAACACAATGTGTCAATATTCATTCATTCATAGTGGCAAATATACATAACTAACATAAGATGTTAATAAAGTAAATTGGGTATAGCTGGTGGGAATCATCTGTACCATCATTGTAATTTTTCTGTAAATCTAAAATCTATTCTAAAATAAACACTCTATTTTTAAAAATGAACCATAATCTGATCACTCTAAAAGAGATCACAACTTCTCATTTCTATTTATCTTCCAAATTGTTGCTAGAGTTTATTTTCTAAAAGTAAATTTGATGATTAACTCTCTTGCTTCAATACCACCTACAACCTATTGCCTGTGGATGACCCTTGCTTATATGTGGCCCTTACCAAACTCACCTTTAACTTAAAGTCTATTGGTAGTGCATTTTTGGCAAATAATAGAACATTTTGTGCTGAAATAGGTGTCTATATTTCTTATGTAATGGAAACAGTGGGCAATTATTAATGGTGGTTCAGTGACTTGTGATGTTCAGTCTAATCTAAGATTCTCCTAGTTCTTCCCCTCAGGGTTTAGCCCTCATGCACACAAAAGGACTGCTACAGCCTCAGACATCACATCCATGTCCAAAGAGACCAGACAGGAGCTGTAGCCGCAAAGTTCCTTTTTCTCTAGAAAAGCTGGACAAGGAAATGGGGGCTTAGGAATGGTTGTTGATGTATCCAACCCTCAGTGTTTGTCACTCCAAGAATATAGTGCTACTATTATGCTATTTCTGTAATTCTCTGCAGGGGACTCTGGTATTTCAGGACTTGCACTTCTCTAACTGCCTGGCATTGCCACAAGACAGTGGTTTCAGCTGCGTTTGACTGGTGTATTTTATGATCACTTTAGTCTCTGTAATAGTGTCCTGGAGGAAAACAAACAAACATGAAGGTGAGAAACCTTACTAATTTGATAGCTCCTTGATTGAAAGAATAAGGGAGTACAACTTCTTTCACAACTTGGTGTGAAGGAAAAGCTTTTATTTTCCCATGAATTTTCATAATCATTGTATTCTCCTTTTATGGGTTAACAAGCATCTTGTTAAAGTAGCAGTTCATAATAGATTTGTGGAAACTGTTTCTTGAAGCTAAAATCAAGGCACATATCAAAAAATCAGAAAGTTTCTTAAGACGTCAGGGTAGAACATTTGAAATTAAATTTTTTTCGGGACAGGCTTGGAGGTCAGCTCACTGGGTATAGGGCTTGGGCTGTGGATCCACGGTGCCTGGTTCGAATCCCTATTCTGCCACCACTGGCTATGTGCCGTTGACCAGTGACTCGACATTTCTGTGCCTTAATATCTTTAAAATGGGAATTACCTGAGATAATGCAGGTAGAGCTCTCATAGAAATATTTGACATAAAGAAAACACTCAATAAATGTTAAATATTATTTTTTCATTAGCAGTAGTGTCAACATTACAGATCAGTAAAAGTGCCCTCACTATTTACATATTTTATACTATATAAATCTATCTTTGTTCTCTTTCCATAACCTTAAATGTTGCCAATCAATTGTCTAGAAATTTGAAACTATTTCTCACTTATATGATACACACGTGCACATATATACTTCCTTTCAAAGGTGAAATTTGAGCAGTAGGTACAGATATAAAGAGGGCTGAATTCGAATGTTGATTTTGCTTTTCATGCTGAAATGTGAGCTCAGTGTGCTTTGCTGACTTTTCGCCATTTATGTGTGAAAGCTCTGATTTGTTCTCCTGGCTGTTTATGGCAGCTTAATCTATATTGTCTCAACACAAATGGGTTAACCATTAAAGAAGTAAATTCTACTAATTAACGGACACTTTTCTTTTCCATTTGCTCACCAATTGAACAGTTACCTGAACATACAAGTGCTTGGTGATTGCTGGGGTTTTACATATCGGGACAGAGGTCTATGGGCCTCACCTGGTTCTCTGAGCATGTTTAAAACCCACTTACACTGTATAAATGCTATGTAATTATTTAATGAGGATTTAGGTGCTTTTCTTTGATATTTGGAGTGTACAGGGGAAATATTTTGCAGGCATATGAAGAAAGGAGTTTGGAGTGAGGTGAGGAAGGAAGAACGCCTCCTTTGTTGTACAGACACAGTGTACTATGTTTTATTGTCTACTATTTCACCAGTTTACTTCCATTCTCCTCCTAATGAATAGTTCCACTAAATGGTACAATTGTATTTCTGTCTCCTAAACAGGGTAATGTTGAGGTAAGAGAGGAAATTATCAAATAGGTAGAAGATGAGACTTGTTATTCCCATTTATTCTTTCCTTTGGATGAAAATCTCTTCATTTCTGGGTGTGAAGAGGTGTGTTATTTTCTTGTCCCTTCTAAGGAATGAGTATAAATCTATTAAACAGCCTCCATTTTAACCTCTGTAAATGTTTTAGTTTACTGTATAGGGGAAGGAGGATTCCAGGTTTTGAGGGACCTAAGGCTTATACAATTTGGGGATCTATTTTAAGAGAAATAATGTTTTATTAACCAACATACCTTCTTTCCTACCTTATTTGACCACATACCCTTTGAGCACCTCTTTATTTGACAACTATTTTGTAATATTATTGTCTACTAAAAGAGTATAAAGTTAATTCAGTGTTTCCTTAAGCCACATGCATATATTTAACTAAACCTAAACTAAACGTGGCCCCAATATAAACTTCTTTTTAGTTGAATATCAAAATGCTGGCAGCTACTCCTTTGCCCCCTGACCCAAGGGAAAGCATGACAGTTAGTAAATTGGAATGGAAAAGGGGGACTTAATAGACTGTGGCTAAAATATCTTAGTTTTTCCAACTTTACAAAAATATATAACCTTGTCATTAATCTATATGGCAGATTGATAAATATCCCTGTCCAAGATCTTAGGAAAAAACCATGCAACTTAAGGACTCTAAAGCTTAAGCTTCATTTGCTTCATAATAAATTCCTCTCTGCTTGAGAAATAATGCCTTAGTGATGACACATTGATCCTTCCTTTCACCAAAAGAGATTTTATTATCTATGAGTTTTCCTCTCTTGAGGACTCCTAATGATTGGATTGCATTATTATGCTAAGATAAGGGTAAAAACTAAATTATTTTCATTAAAAAATAATGACTATACTTAATGCTTTTAAAAGTATATTTGCTCTTTAAACTAGACATTTGACCAAGAACTAGTGTGCACCACATTAGTACATCTAAATTACCAATGTACCCTTGGAAGAACTGTGGAAATATGTATGCATTATTTGCTCAGATACTTCAAACAGGCTGGATGTATGTTAGTTTGTTTTTATCTAACAGGTTATGCCTTAATTATAAGTTATTGACCTTGAATATATGAAGCTTTTTGTATTTCACAAACGCATTTAAATTTCATATGTTTTATGGCTCCCATTAGGGAGACAGAATCGATTAACACATTAATACAGAAATCTTAAGTCTAAAAATGTAGCTTAAACAAACTAAAATGAATCCATTGGAACTGAAAAAGGAGTAAATTATTATTGGCCAATTTTTCTTCCCTGACTAGGAAGTCATAGTTGTCAATAGCTCTGGACTTGAAAGACTCCTGGGGCTGGCAGCCATGTTGCTCAGGAAAAGGCCGTGGCTTGTTCCGGTAGCTGCCCTCAACAGAAATCCTTCCTGGCAGCATATGAGAGCTCTGAATTCCAAAGTCAGAAGAGATTTCAAATTCCAGCCAGCCACTTATGAGCTGTGCCACTTTTGGGTAAATAAATTAAGTTCTGAACTTCAGTTTCCTTCTCTGTAAACAGGAACATGTGCCTCATTTGACAATTGTAAGAATAATTTGGAGTAATAAAATACTCTGGCTCTACTTCCAACATATCACGACTCTTAACAAATGTCCGGTCTCTTCTTTCTTTTCTTGCTCTTTGCCCTATTTCCTTCCCAAGTGAGCCTCTTTCATAAATCATTCATAAATCAATCCATAAATCATTCTATTCATTCAGCAAACATTTGGTATCATCTGTGTGCCAGGGCTTTTGCCAAGTGCTGAGGATTTATATAGTTGAATAAGACATGGCAACCCATATAGGAGGAAAGGGCAGATAAAAATGAACTAAATGATAAATGTTGCCACAGGATGCTCAGAATGTTAAGAATGAAAGGCCCCATTCTTGTAAATTGCATAACCAAGGTCCGCCTTACTATTATTTCCAAGCTTCCCATTTTATGAAACATTATTTCATGCATTTTCTTACTTTAGTAAATCAGTCTTATATTTCTGCCACTTAACTGTTGAGAGTTCCTTGCTTCAGTTCTCCATTCTGAAGCTGAATTGGCCTGCTTCCAGTCACTCCTCTCCACACAGGAAAATAAAGATTATGTGGCTAATAATAATGTAAATACAGGAACGTCCTTCTACTATAAGGCGTTAAGAATGTGGTGATACATGGAAAAAATTAATTAATATAATTGATAGAGTATAGGTAACAATATTGTAATGTTTTGTAGCAAAAATAAAGTTGGTACTATATTAATGCTAACGGTCAAAAAAATGAACATGGGGTTTGGTTTTGTAAGATATGAATATGATTATGCATTTTTTCCTCTTCCCTTTTTCTCCTTAATAAGGAGACCTTGACTATGCCATTTAACTAATCTGTGTTCATCTGTGTATCTTTCTGAGCATTCGTGGAACAATTGAGCTTGTTGTTGAGATTAGATGAGATAAAAATGCTTGGACAGAACTTTTTAGAAGTAATACTTCCATAACCTGCTGAGCTGACTTTTTCTGCTATTTTAATTTTTTGAGTTTGAAATAAAATTATTTAAAAAATAAATTTTAAAAAATTGGAGTGGTGACCTCAAATATATTTGTGTTCCTTTTCAGGTAAAAAAAATTGACTTTGCAATGTAGTATGTATTTATTTACTCATATGTTTTATATGTGTGTGTATTCATCTTATGTGTTTTATTACTATATTGTTTCATTACAGAACAAATGAAAATTTTTAAGATTAGGTGAGAAAACTAGGCATTTCTGCTATATTTATATTCTTAGAAAACTCTGTCTCTATGTTTTGCAAAATTGCTTAATATAAATATTAAGGCTGAAGTTTTCCCATAAAATTAAAAAGAGACTATCAAAATCTAGAGCAATTTGAAAATAGAGCTCTCATATGAACAATAAAAATCTTAATAAAAGCATTGGCACAGTTAGATCTGTTGGCACCTTGCCCTTGCAACCCAAGGTTTTTACTTCCTCCTCTGAGATGTAGAACTAGAAGGGTACCTGCTTCTAATAGAGACGTTTTTCATCAAAATTAAAAATCTGACCCAGATATAGACATCTTTAGTCCATTGCATTAAATGAGGGGAGATATGTTTTTGCAGTTTCTACATCTGCACTGACAGCTTAAACTATTAGAAAGCACAACAGTTCTTAAAACTCCTAAAGAAGCCTCTGTAAGAGGAAGGCACTTCTATAGATTTTCAACTTTGCTCTTAAAGCTTACAAATATTGCTAAGACTTTCCCTTTGATTGTGAGAAAGCCTGTCCCTGATTTTTTTTTTTTCCAAAACATTAACTTTCTGGGAAAAGTCATGTATGAACCCAAAGTATTGATATATCATACCAGTATCATTCCCCTATTTAGCAATCACCTAAGAGGTGGTTCCGGTCAAAGAAATAAGTAACGGGAGAGATTATATTTTGAAAATATATTTTTATTTGTGAACAGTACAAAAAATCCTCAGTAATTTAAACTCAAAAGATATATTTCATCCACAGCATTATTTTTCAAAATCTTTGACACTTGATAAAAGCAATTATTTGGGCAAGTATCATGAGGTAAAGCATCTCACAAAGGCACAATATAACTGCTCTCTGACTGACATACACTTAGGGTAAGGTCTAACAGTAAAAATAACAAGCATACATATATTTCAGATACTCTTGTTATCATTTTACCAGTTTGTTCCTATTTTTTGTCACCCCCATTAGATTATTTCATTTTGTAATTTACCTCATAAAATTGGCTTGCACTGGAATTATCAGCCTTGACTTTACTTTTTTATTTTTTTTAAAAAAATTTCTCTCCCCTTTCCCCCACCCCCCGGTTGTCTGCTCTGTGTCCATTTGCTGTATGTTCTGTGCCTGCTTGTATTCTTGTCAGTGGCACCGGGAATCCTTGTTTTGTTTTGTTGCGTCATCTTGCTGCGTCACCTCTCCATGTGTGCTGAGCCACTCCTGGGCAGGTTGTACTTTTTTCATGCAGGGCGGCTCTCCTTACTACCTGGGAGACACCCCTGCATGGCAGGGCACTCCTTGAGCGCATCAGCACCGCGCGTGGGCCGGCTCATGGGTCTTGAGGCCCGGCGTTTGAACCCTGGACCTCTCATGGTAGGGGACGCTCTACTCATTGAGTCACGTCTGCTTCCCAGCCTTGACTTTAATTCTTAGTTTCTTAGCAGGCATCTTTTTAAGCCATCTGTCCATATTGTGAGTTCTGGTTTACTAAAGTGGAACACAATAATCCATTAATTCGCTGAACTGGGTGCCTGCAAACTACAATAAGCTGCATGGTAAAATGCAAGCGTAAATCTCTACTCTCAATCTCTTTGCCTTGTGAAACCGCCAGTTATCCAGGAAGATCCTCCATCCCCAGGAAGTGAAACATGACCATGTGTCATGTGCACTAAGTGAAAGTGGTAGTGTCCATCTCATTTTAAACATTACTAAATCTGCTATGAAAATAATATGAAACCAAGTTGAAATGTATTCTTCCAGTGCCCAGTGGATTATTTTGCTTGGACCCTCTTGTGTAATCACTCCTCTCTAGAGAACACCAACTCTAAAGGGAAGGGAGCACATACACCCTCGGTAGTACTTGACCATCTGTAGGGCCTCCCAGTTTCTGCTCTTGTTTTAGCACTATTGGTTTACAGATGTTCCTTTCATACTACTTTAAAAATCTTCTGTGGGTTTGCAATCAATCAAATTCTATTGTTCATTGGACCTTTCTTTTTTTTTTTTTTTTTTTTTTTTTTTTTTTTTCATCTTTTTTTTTTTATTTTTTTTATTTTTTATTTTTTATTTTTTTATTTTTTATTGACTTTGTAATAATATTACATTAAAAATATATATGTGAGGTCCCATTCAACCCCACCCCCCCACCCCCCCCCTCCCCCCCCCCCCCCAACAACACTCGTTCCCATCATCATGACACATCCATTGGATTTGGTAAGTACATCTTTGGGCACCTCTGCACCTCATATACATTGGTTCACATCATGGCCCATACTCTCCTCTATTCCATCATGTAGGCCCTGTGAGGATTTACAATGTCCGGTGATTACCTCTGAAGCACCATCCAGGGCAGCTCCATGTCCCGAAGACGCCTCCACCTCTCATCTCTTCCTGCCTTTCCCCATACCCTTTGTCCATTATGTCCACTTTTCCCAATCCAATGCCACCTCTTCTATGTGGACACTGGATTGGTTGTGTCCATTGCACCTTTATGTCAAGAGGAGGCTCAGATTCCACCTGGATGCTGGATGCAATCCTCCCATTTTCAGTTGTAATCACTCTAGGCTCCATGGTGTGGTGGTTGTCCTTCACCTCCATCTTAGCTGAGTGTGGTAAGTCCAATAAATCAGATTGTAGGTGCTGGAGTCTGTTGAGGCTCAGGATCTGGCTATCACATTGTCAGTCCAGAGATTCAAATCCCCTAAATATATCTTAAACCCCAACATTAACTGCACCTCCAGCACATTAGCATGAAAGTCTTATGAAGGGAGATCCCATCTGAGTCCAGATTCATCACACATAAACACCATTTCCAAAGAGGGGCCATCTGCCCTGGTAGTTAATCCCATCGGCCATGACCATAACTCCCATGGGTCTCTTTAGCCCTCAAAGGAACCAATATCTGGGGGTTGTATCTGCTTTATCTGTCTCTCTGACCCTGCTCAGTTGTGCATGAGGGCAAACCTTCTGCCAGCCTCCAGACTCTTTTTTAGAAACTCATAGCCATATAAACTCATTTCTCCTTTCCATTTCCCCCTTACTTTAGGTCAAACAGCATTTTAAAGTCATGGTATTTTATGTAGACATGGATATTCTGCTGATCCGCATTGAACCTTCCGTATAAGGTCATTTTCCAGTTGCATCATCAGTTGGTAGTTGATAGTGGTCCCTCGTTGCCAGGGAGGCTCATCCCCGGGTGTCATGTCCCACGCTGGGGGGAAGGCATTGCATTTACATGCTGAGTTTGGCTTCGAGACTGGCCACATTTGAGTAACATGAAGGCTGACAGAAGGAAATTCCCAGGCACAAAGTTGCTCTAGGCCTTGTTATTATTTTGGGTTTATCAGCTCACAAGCATAGTCATTAGTATCAGGGGCTCACTGTTGAACCCTCACTCCCTCCCGGTCCCCACCACTGTACCTGGGAGACTGTCGCTGCTCCCCTAGGGACCACGACAGAGCACCACTGGCCGGGAACCCAGTACCCCCCCTACTGTGGTTTTTAATTGTTGCCACTATGAGTATATCCAAACATTACCATGCACCCTGGACATATGTTCTGTACAGCTCCCTGTCAGTCATATATCACCTGTCATTGGTATCCCATACCAGTATCCCTCCATTGCCATTGTTGAAACACTCTGTGATCCAGAACTCCCCGAAATTTGAAGCCCAATATAATGTCATGGTCCCTTACTAGGGAATGGCATATAGCGATGAGTTTAAAGGATAGATAAAGAACTTGGATAAAGTTAGATAAAGAACTTAGATAAAGAATGTTGACTTGAAAAAATTCCACATCCTATTTTCCCCCCCCCCCCTAATTATTCAGCTTTTCTTCACAGGAGTCCTAGACCACAGCAATGTATATATATAATATACAGCACTCCCACACATCCACCAGAAAACCTTTTCCCTTCCACAGTGATACTCTTACGCCCTATTCATATCATATTTACTTAAAGTGATGTACAGAGTCTGAGACATTAGCTTTCTAACAAGGTGACATCTGTATTTACATTATGGTGCATACTTTAGGATACACAGTTCTTTACATTTTTAGTTATCCTATGTTTTACATTATGGTTTACATTATCAGTCTGTCATCTCCTATATGTTATGGTGTAATATTACATGTTTTATATCCATCCTTGTGTACTCTCAAGAAACTCCTCTCTTACCCCCCATTTACTTTGGTTCCACACATTTAACGTCCATTTTCCCTTCCACCTTAGTGCCCTCAGTGATAGCCAACCTCCGTTTCCTGAGGAGCCACTTCCAGAGATAGATGGAATAGTGTTCAGGGCCTAACTTGCTCAACTGCCCCAATGCCCTGGGAGCCACCCTTTCTCTCGAGGGATACAGTTCCCTCTATTGGATGGCATTAGTCCTCCCCAGGATGTGGGTCCACCCCCACTCTCACTACTTGGGTTTCTACCCCATGGTGTCACCCACTCTGGCAGAATGAGCATTTAGACATTCCCCAGGAGCCCGTCCTGCATCAGACCCTCCCCTCCAAGCATTCTAAACAGGTAACCCTCTTTATTATATTTTGATATGATTTTCTCGGCATTTTACTCTCCACCAACACCTGACCCTCTCCTGGTTCGTATGCTACCCCTCCCTCCCCCCACTTTTGGGCAACGTTACCCACCCGTCCCTCCCCAGCCACCCTCAAACCCGCAAAGCCCCAAGCAAAGGCAACCCCTTGCCCCCCTTTTATCTCTTCTTTGTGTTCATACTTACCACCATCTCGTCTTAAATTCCACCCCTGTAGACATCGGCTCATATCCTTCCTCCACCCTCCGATTTCCTGCAAGCCTATCGTTCAGTCTCTTGCTATCTAGGGCAGCTTGTTTATTTCATATCATTGATGGACCTTTCTTTTAATCTTTAGAAAGATGAGAGACTCGGGCTGGTTTGTTTCTGAGGTTGACCTACTTTGTTAATTATTAAATCATTATTAGTTCAGTATTCATGTACATTTTCAGTTATAGATATTATTTCTCTGTCTAGCTATGTCTATCATCTGTTTATCTGTACCTATCAGTACATCTTTTGTTTTCATGATTGTATTTCATCATCATGTAGCTCTTAAATATTTTTTTATTTTTGTAATCTGTAGACTTGAGTTCATATTTTTTGTGATTCTTTGGGAGGAGGTTCTTTGTTTAGAAATGACATCAACTTTTATCTCTATTGTATATTTGTAATTCAATGCAGGGTTGTTATACAAAAAAGCCAAGATGAGGACTCAAGGTAATGGTTTTAGGTATTCATTCTGAAACATTAAATTGAAATAAATATTTTAAGAACATAATGACACAGTTAAATATACCTAAAATATATTGAAATTAAGTTGGACCAAACTTTTCAAAAAGTTTTGTGCCTAATAAAGACCTATATTAGGTATTTTATAAACTTTTTTAAGAGTAAACTTATTAAACTTGGAATCAATATGGAGTTCCATGCATTTACACTTATGAGTAAAGGAAAAGTTTGGGTCCATGATTGGGAAAACAAAATAATGAGCAGAATATAGAGTTTCAAAAATTGATAATTACTTTATTAAATATCAACTTCATGCACACCTAAGTGTTTTATACACTTCATTAGATATTAAAATGGGTAGGATGCAACCCTATTTTTTTAAGAACTAATTAACAAATAACATGGAAAACTGCATAATGAAAGGAAAAATATCTGCATAATATCTAGTTGAATTATTTTTGGATCTCCTTATTTTTAGTGATTGCAAGTACTCAAAAATGCTTACTTATTTTCTTTAATTTTCAGTTATGTGTGTCTATAGACAGATATGTGTATTTTTGGTGCTCTATAACTTTTAAAAGATCAACTTATATAAAGTTGTATTTTAATGTATGCAGTAGAATGGATAAATAGTCCTTATTCAAAAATTCAGGAAGACTATATTTATTTTCAAGCGTGAAGCCACAACAATTGTACAAACTACATTTATGTGGACTATAGAAGACATAGTTGGCCAGCCTGTTTTTTAGTTACAATCAATACCAATTACCAAGAAATCCATTAATAAATGTCTGTAATTAGTATTCATTATTACATAAAGTCCAGCCAGGCTCAGATGGTATTTGTAATCAATCTTGAAGTGGTACTAAGTAATAAAATTTTTTAAAATCTGCATTTATGCTTTTTATTTATTTATTTATTTTATTTTTTTTAAAGATTTATTTTATTTATTTAATTTCCCCCCCTCCCCTGGTTGTCTGTTCTTGGTGTCTATTTGCTGCGTCTTGTTTCTTTGTCCGCTTCTGTTGTCGTCAGCGGCACGGGAAGTGTGGACGGCTCCATTCCTGGGCAGGCTGCTCTTTCTTTTCACGCTGGGCGGCTTTCCTCACGGGCGCACTCCTTGCGCGTGGGGCTCCCCCACGCGGGGGACACCCTTGCGTGGCACGGCACTCCTTGCGCGCATCAGCACTGCGCATGGCCAGCTCCACACGGGTCAAGGAGGCCCGGGGTTTGAACCGTGGACCTCCCATATGGTAGACGGACGCCCTAACCACTGGGCCAAAGTCTGTTTCCCTATCTTGGAATAAAATATGCAAACCTTGTCATTTTTGGGTCTTACATAATCCATTTGTTTCATTGTAAAAGTCCAAAGTTTTTGTTATCATAGGACATCTTACTATTCTTAAGTGCTTTCAGTTATGTCCCTTAAGAGGTTAATAATAAAACTGCAATTTTTAAGTTTTTACCCTGTCTTTGCTATAATGTTTCTCTCACATTATGGCCATTCTCTCTACAACCTCCATTTTTCTCCTTTGTTCAAGCTTTAAATAGGAATCACCTTGCTGAAAGCATTGAAGAAGTTGTATAAAACTGTGGAATGAAAAATTGACAGGGCACTCAATCTCTGCTGAGCAATTCAACTGAATATAGTACCAAACTTTCTAATGCTTATTAAAATATTACAGAACATAGCTACTGAAAAAGGGAATGGGAATTTTAATTTGAGAATGAACATTAAGAAATAGAACTTTTAAAAAATATTTTACAGGAATAAACTGTGGCTAGTAATGAGAAAAGTATTTTATTTGACTTTTTTTGCATGAAATTTCAACATCATGATCTTGTTCTATGCATTTTTTTCCAAGACAGTATAATCAGTAAAATTGTATTCCATGAGCCTGTCAGTTAAATTATGTTCATTTTGAAAATTATTCTGTGGGGATTTTTTTTTTTTTTTTCTGCATTAAACATCATGAGATGTGGTTTATTTCTTTACGGAACATTGCCTACCATCATATTTTCTAGGGATTTGCTAAACTCACCATATAACTTTGTTTATAAAAATGCAACAAGTAGTATTGATCAGGAAACTGTTACTTTACAAATCAAATTAGGGAAATCAGTTGAAAAAAAAAGTAAAACTGAAAATTAGTAAAATAATTAAATAGTAAAAATGAAATACAGACTTCCAGTGAAATAATTATTTTGATTTACCTCTATTCCCTTAAAGTTGTTAAAAGTGCCATTTTTAGATGTTATAAAATTGTGCTTTTTATCTTATGAAACTGTTTTATCTAAAACAAAAATAACATTCAAATATAAAAATATATTATGATTATAATAGCAATTGAAAAAATGATTATAAAATAATATTTGTGATAAGAATATTAATCAAGATAGCAAAAGAAATCTCTTCAGAGGGTGGGAAAAATGTCTTCATTCTGCTAAATTTAACATCACAAAAACTTTTTTTCGGGTTTTAAAACTTTTTATTTGCATATTAAAATTATGCATTCCAATAACTAAAATCATTTGAACACCGAAAAAAATGACACTCAGATTAACTGGAGTTTGCAGCCTGTAGAACACCGTGGGCCACTTTTGCTTTTACTCTAGATTTCCATGTCGTCCCACCCAGCTCCTCCCTTCACTAACCAGTGCTTTTCCTTCACTGCCAGCCAGACAGGCAGATTGGAGAGGCAGGCGTGCCCTTGCCTGTAAGTAGCCTTCTGTCCTTTGATGTGAAGAGGGTAGTCATTTGAACTTGTTCCACCCTCTTTGCATCTTACGAAGTTAACAGCTAAAAGAAGTAAAATAGGCAATGCTTGTGGAATGTACAGTGCCTATTGCCCATTCACGCCTCATTACTATTTGCCTGTTTGCTTCTAGTATTCTGTTGTTTCTTTGGAAGGCAGTGGATTTTTCTCTTGCATTTCTGTCTTCTTCAGTTTCCACTTACGAAATTTCTCAAACTCAGCCATATCGGGCTAGTCAGTCATGGCTGTAGAGGAAGACGAGTAAGGTGAATGATCAAGAAAAGTCCAATCTGCGCAGTGCTCAACCCCAGTGCCAACATCATAAACACTCTTGTTCTAAATGACTTTTTAGTCAGAAAACATAAAAGATTGCAGACTTGGAATAAAAATGAGGTTAAGTATCTTCAAGGCTTGAAATAAATTGTTGTAAAATTTAGTACCCACTCCTTTTCCCTTAAACATAATTCAAGAAGGTTAATTTTGGAAGTTGAGTTCAGTTTTAGGCACAAATCAAAAGAATTACATAATATTATGTAAAACACTTTAAGCCCTTCAAAACATACATCATTTTTATGGGGAAGTGGACTTGGCCCAGTGGTTAGGGTGTCCGTCTACCACATGGGAGGTCTGCGGTTCAAACCCCGGGCCTCCTTGACCCGTGTGGAGCTGGCCCATGCGCAGTGCTGATGCGCGCTAGGAGTGCCCTGCCACGCAGGGGTGTCCCCCACGTAGGGGAGCCCCACTCGCAAGGAGTGCGCCCCGTAAGGAGAGCCGCCCAGCGTGAAAGAAAGTGCAGCCTGCCCAGGAATGGTGCCGCCCACACTTCCTGTGCCGCTGACGACAACAGAAGTGGACAAAGAAACAAGACGCAGCAAATAGACACAGAGAACAGACAACCAGGGGAGGGGGGGGTGGAATTAAATAAATAAATCTTTAAAAAAAAAATACATCATTTTTAAAACCTCTGAATGGTTGATAGCTTCCTTTACTAATTTTCTAAAGATATTTAAAAATATGATGTAACCTTAATACTTTGATTCCAATCCATACTTCCTAAAATGAGGTCTAAATTTTCTCAAGGATTTCCTTGAGTCTTGAAGTGGATCATCAGATATTGCAATAAATAAGGGTTTTGGTTTTGAATAAGGTTGAAATATGAATTACAGGAGGGGAAAACAATGGCCCAAAGTAAAGGACCCATGTTGAGAAAGTTAAGGGCAGACCCATTTTAGAAAGTTAACAAAATACGGAATAGTCTGGACAATTACCTAAGAATTGAAGGAGGCATTACCAAAGTGTAATCACATCTCAAATATGTATGATGAGGGCATAGGGAATACATTTTCAGAAGTACTTCATTATACTATTTTGACAATTAGTAAATTGAGTTAACAAATGTTAAAAAATAACGTCTATTCAACAAATATATAGTAAGTGTCTTAAATAATAAATTCTGGGACTCTGGTCATGAATAAGATGAACTGGGTTCATGCTCTGGTGGTGTTTACATTATGTGAGATAAACAGAAAATGAATGAATGAATGAATGAATGGATGGATACTTAAAAATCACTGAAAGGGCTATTAATAAAATAGGTTAGGTGCTATTTGTACAGAATAATAAGTATGGACACTGAATCCTAGGGACTACATTTATCATAGTTTTATACTCTTTAGTCATATTGGTCCTGTAGAAAAAGAAACCTTTGTTTTATAGGAATTTAGAGTACGATGGAGATTAATCAGGAAATGACACCTCAAGGATTTTATTAATGAATTTCACAGTTCTGTCAAGAATTCATATTAGACTGTTTTTCCAACTCTAATATCAGGTTAGCTATGGAAAAGCTATAGGCTTTGGAGTTAGATTTGGGCTCCAAACCTGTGTCTAACATTTTTATCATGTGTGAATTTGGTAAAAACTTTTAAGTTTGTTGAATCTCAGTTTCCTCTTCTTTGAAAAGCAGAAATATTATCAATATCATAGAATTGTTGTATGGATTAGGTGACATAATATATAAAAATTTCTAATTCCCTAGTAGGTACTTAATCAGTAGCAGTTTCTCACTTTTTTCCTTTCTGTGACTCTTTGTTCTTTGTTAGGTACTTCTGATAATTAAGATGACACCCTTAGGAGATAGGAGATCAAATTTCCCGGTCTGCTATTAAGTTCAGGTAACAGGAACCAGAACAGGAATTGCTCTCCAAAGCAGACTGGAGACCAGAGTGTTGGGTGAAAAACAACTGGAGACTGCATAGGACACAATGCCCTGCAGTGGAGCTACTATCTGAGAGAGGAAGTAAGACCTGACATGACTGACCCAGACTGTTGAGGAAAGACAGTGAGGATATTTAAATCACCTTCACCCTGTGTTTGGAGGAAGGTCAGGGGCTAGCAGATCAGCAGCTATAGTTCTCAAGAACAAAGGGATTTAGAAGTGGGGGCAATGACCAGGAGTGACACCTGTCTTCCTCCAAGCTTACCAGTGAGTAGGAGGACCACATACAAAGAATTTGATAAAGTTCATTAGAAACATGCAAAAGAACATCTTCAAAATGTGGTAGGAGCACTACTGGTCTAAAGTGATTTTAATAAACAGGGTTTGAAGAGATGGGGAGACTTTTGATAGATTATTGTGGTTTTCAACCCTGCCTGAACACTGGAATCACCTGAATCAGCTGGGTTGCTCGTAAAACATGTCATGAGATTGTTCCTCCCCATTCCGGCTGATTCTAATATGCAGCCAAGGCTGGAGGAGAACTACAATAGGAGACTGTTATAACCAGTGGGAATGCCAGGAACAAAGACCGAGAGATGATGAATAGACTTTATTCAGGGGCCAGAGTCACCTAGTTTTGCTGGTACAGGTGCTGGGGTGTTACAATGAGAAAGGGAAAATGATGCATAGTTGCAAAAAACAAAAAGGATCAATGACAAAGCCTTGAGAAACTAAACTAGGAGAAATTTTAAAAATCAAGATAATATGAGGTTTGGGAGCCAAGAGACATGTGAGTTTCTGGAGAAGTGCTATGGTCACACAGTGAAAAATTTAAACACAAACAGAAATTGTTCCAGTTTTACTATATGTTGAACTAGAGGTTTTGATGCATATTTAGTGAAAAATACCCTATATCTTAATTTCTTTATTTACAAAGTCGAGATTAACAAGGACAAAATCTCCCATTTTTGTTTTGAGAGGAAGTATGGGAAAACTCTTTTAATAGTATCAGGTATCACAAAAAGTAAAAGCTACCTTTAACATGTAGGTTAAAGTATAATTGATAATAACAAAAATTTGTTATTCATTTCATTAACACTCTCAACTTCCCCAATCGTTATTTAGGAAATTGGCAATTCCATTTTATGTAACCAACTTATCAAAGAAGTTTTGCTCAAACTTTCTCAATCAAATCCTTTTTAGGGACTATCTGATCTTAGAAGGTCCCAGTCCATTCAAACAAGATGCTAAAAAGTTAATGAGGAAAAAAACTTTTGCCTATTTTGACTTTAAAGACCACTAGAACATAAACTACTTCAAAGCCTGTCTTTTAATCTCCTCATTGTTGAACCTTTGGTGTGAAGGGAGATGGGGTATGATTTTTCAATCCCTGTAATCAGTTTCTGTCAAGACTAGCTTTCTAAACATTTGTTAAGGGGGAGTTATAAAAGTACTAAATGTGGTCACTGGTCTCTCACACTCAGCTGATAAAAAGAAAGATGAGTATGAAGACAGGAAACCTCCATTCTGGATGAACTTTCCTCTGAAGGTCTCTAAATTAACCTCTAGGCATCTTCTTTCTAACACTCCACAAACACACCTATAATGGAAAAAGATTTCACTGAAATTGTCTGGTTGTGGAATGTTTGATTTTCTTCTAGAAAACATGGAAGATAAAATCATTGCTTTTTTCCCTTTACTCTAGAACCATTTGGAAACTGGTAAAGAAATCTAGGGGATGGAGTTTGGAGTTTAGAGTACAAAGAGAAATTGCTGCATAAACTAAAATCATTACTTTAAAGTCTTATTATTTCAAAATACTATCTCTTGTCTTCACAGATAAATTTTTGTGGGTAAATATAATGTCTAGAATTTTCTACTTTCTACACAGTAACATTGATGAAAATGGATTTGGAAATATCTAATTTGTTTAGTTTTTTTTTTTTTTTTCTGTCAAGAAACATAAAGAAGTCTCAAGAGTGATCTGGAGTCACCTTGTAGGAGCAAGCAGGGAAAAAAAATGAGGCTTGAAAGCATGTTTCTCGTTTAAGTCAAACAGCCTGTCTTTGGCATTCAGATTTATTCATTACGAGTCAATGCATTTGAGGAAGAAATTTTAGGATTTGGTGTCTTTGTGGTACATACTACATCCATTAGGATTCTTTTTTGTAGACTTAATGTTTATGTATGTGGTCTTGATAAATGGGTTTTAAGTTAAGTTCTATGACTCACCTAACTTTTTAGTTTGTAATCCATGTGGCCAGCCTAATTTAGGTTTGTATTTGCTTCTGGAAATATGGTGTATGTTTATAGATTTTTAAACATATGTTTTTACTTGTGCCACTTTTTAATTATGCTCTTCGAGTTAGGGCTATTTTACAAATTCTAATTCAGAGTAGGTTTTCTGTAGAAGCCTGTAAATTACTATTAATTCTTATATGGTTTGTGGCTTTTATTAACTTTCTAAGAGAACACAATAATGCACTTTTAGAATTTTCAAGATTATCTTTT
This sequence comes from Dasypus novemcinctus, assembly GCF_030445035.2. Lineage (NCBI taxonomy): Eukaryota > Metazoa > Chordata > Mammalia > Cingulata > Dasypodidae > Dasypus > Dasypus novemcinctus. The sequence continues at coordinate 117,944,571 of NC_080673.1, read as the reverse complement.
GCAAAGGTTATTCAATGTCTCTGAAATTTAAGAATTTGGAATATAGCAAAATTATCCTTTGATCATTCACTATGTAGCTTATATTCTAAAATACTAGACAACACTATGAATTTATAATGTGTAATTCTATGTTTTTGAGTTATTTCTAGTAAGTTGAGGAACTAGTAGTTCTTGTTGGGCTTCCCATATGCTTGCACATATTTGATAATTTCTCACCTATGAATCCATATGGAAAACTATGATGGTGCATTGATATGACTAATAGAGTAGTCATTTCTCATAACATCTGGACTTTTTAATTATTTAAATTTAGTTAGGGGGGTAAATTATATTGGTTTATATTTTACAGATTATATTTAATCACTAAGAGAACAAAATTCTAGATAACTAGTGAGTTGCCTAGAATAAGAATCCATGCTTTAGAGAAATTTGAAATTTAGTGCCATCAATTTTTTTGTTGCATTTGTCTGATGTACTGAAAATGAATGCTAATCAAAATCATATTAGCGCTGCAACTATTTTAGTTCTGTAGAGATTCTGAATTATTTCATGTTATTTCAGAACACTTTTGGGGAGTTATATTCACATTTATTTACTTATTTTCCTCTATTTTTAAAAAATGTTACATTAAAAAATATAAGAGGTTCCCATATACCCCCCACCCCCTTCACCCCACTCCTCCCACATCAGCAACCTCTTTCATCATCGTGGGACATTCACTGCATTAGGGGAATACATTTTGGAGCACTGCTGCACCACATGGATAATGATTTACATTGTAGTTTACACTCTCCCCAGTCCACCCAGTGGGCCATAGCAGAACATACAATGTCCAGCGTCTGTCCCTGCAGTACCACCCAGGACAACACCAAGTCCTGAAAATGCCCCCACATCACACCTCTTCTTCCCTCTCCCTACCCTCAGCAGCTACCCTGGCCACTTTCTCCACATCAATGCTATAATTTTTCTATTACTAATCACAATATTTCCATAGCAGAATATCAGTAAGTCCACTCTAATCCATACTCTATTTTAATTTAGCAGTGGCTGAAGGCAGAAACACTTCATTTTTAAGGGCTCAAGATTATCTTCAGCAAAGTTTAGTGATTATCAGTGTCCATTGTCTAACAATTAACAGCATAATAATTTATTTAGTGTAATCTTGTACTTCACAGAACAATCATAAAGAATTTTTATTTAGTGAAATGGAGATTTTACTTGTATAACAATGAGTTGCCCCATGGATAGAGTCTCCCTTCCATTTTCAGTTCTAATTCTGAATCCAAGTTAATGTTCTCATGGCATGTAAAGGTGAGAGTTCCACAGATGAACCATCAGTGCACTGAAAGATAGTCCTGAAAGTACTAAGCATTATCATCCTAAATTGAGAATTTGTGTGTCTTCTGGAATCCCTGCTGAAATAGTCTTGAGTTTATGCTACCTAAATTGACTGAGAGGAAGTGAATGAAAGCTGTCATTTTCTGGATGACACTTTAAGAACTGATAAATATTCCTAGAGCTTTGAAAGGATTAATTGAATAGTCTGCTTTCCAACTAGTGAATTCATTAATAATTGAAATTGTGTCATAAAGCACTCAAAATACTGAGAGTAGATCAAGTTCCTTTTTTCCCTAACACTTATGAATAAAACAGTTTATCACCTATGCTCACATAGATATGAACATGTGTTTTGATGTAAGATAATGTTGAAAAAAGGGTGACTAATATGGGCAGTATGTTTATACTATGCAGTGTTTATTGTTGATTATTTCAGAGACAATAACATGTCCCATCACATATAAGCTGTTGACCTTAACTCTTGCCTTGATTACACTATATACCAAATTATATTTAAACTGACTAGCTTTGGCACCATTGTTTAAGCATAGATTTACCTAAATAATTATAGATGATATGGAAAATAAAATGTCCATAAAAATAAGTTATCTAAACTTCACCACCACAGCAAACAAATCAGTTTCCTCTATTTTGGTATCTTTTTCAGTCCTTTTCATTATATATTGATAATTACGTTTTTAGATATTTATATTTATAGATTTATCAATTTATATTAACAGATTTAGATAATTTATTTTTATTGATATTATCCAGAGCTTCTATAGCACATCATAATTTTAAAAAGGAAATTCTTAATATTTAATTAAAGGATTCTCTGCTAATTGTAGCATTATTCAGTCTCTTTAATAGAAAAAACACACAAATTTTCCCTGATTCAGGATTTACTCACTACATTTAAAATACGTCTGTTAAGAATTACTAATTGAAGTGCAAGTATGCCACATTTTTAATGTCATCGCACTAAAACCCATCCTAAACAATAGGGAAAAAAGCAGGAGACTGATAAACGGTATGATAGATATCACAATAGTATTTAGATTGGAGGACTACTTCCATAAGCACCAGGATATAGAAATATACCTATACCTAATTGCCTATAGTTGTAAAAATGCAACATCACTCTAAAAGGCTGTTGGAGGAAGATGCTACTTGCCACAACATGAAAATGTTTCCCCATTGAAGTTAATGCCTTTGCCTCTCAGCATGCTATTTCAAGATCCCAGAGGTGATGCGTCTGTGAATTTTCATCTGAAATATTAGAGAAAGGATGCAAAGACAGACTGACCATGTGAACTGTGGTCATACGTAAGATTCCATTTTGCAGCATGTTTTGGAATTATTATTTTATTCCAATTGGCTAGATTTTACCCAAAACAGTGAACTATATCTTTACATATAGATTGCTGACAAATACCAAGCCTCTCATTTGGCAATTAGGGAATATTCTGGGTCATCTATAAATTCTTGTTTTTCCTGATATTGTATAATACATGTGTACAGTTCTGAATGATGTTTTATGTATAAAGATAGTCTCTTTTTCTACAAGCTCTTAGAATGCATTTTATGTGGGATTTCCAGAGGAATCACTAGCCACTACTTTGTTCATGAAATCAACTGCCTCTCTCTCTATTCTCCATGTTCTTTTCCCTCCTCTTCCCTCTCTCACCTCCCTTTCTTTATATGGCACAAGATAAACTATGCTTTACAATTTCATATATTTATTGAAAAGTTATGCATCCCATTCTTTGTTTAAAAATTGATTTAAAAAGTGCTTTTTAAATTAATTTCTCCAAATAAAATAAATCTAACTTTTTTGTAGCCTTTTACTTCTGAGACCTTCATTTGAATTTTATTATATATTTCAGGGACTCCTGATTTTAAAAAGTTCCATATTTACTATTTACCTGAGTGATGTTTAGAGCTTCATGAACCTCCTCCATCATCCACATTTGATTGCCTTGAGTCAATTGCTTTGAGCAGCAATTGCTACACTAGTCAAAAAAAAAAAAATCAAAGTTTAGTCTTTTAAACTTATTATGTAATTGTTTTAAGGGAATGGATATCCTATACCATTCATTTGGAAAAATGCCAGAGCTTTTAATTAAACAAAGCTTAAGTTCTGTCTGGACCTAGTGTAATACTGTAACAGGAGCTTACCTTCCCATCCCTGTGTTTATTTTAGTAGTAACCTGCAGCTGAAGAAAAACACAGAATTCTTGTTTTTATTGAATGTGTTACCCATTTACGGTAAATGAAGGTGAACTATAACTTTTAGGCATTCCTCCTTAGCAAAAACATAACTACCTTTAGTATTTCTGGGAGAAATACTCTGCTCAGGGAGACATCTACATAAAAATTTTTTAAAAAAACAGGAGTCATTATTTCCTTTTTAATATAAGACTCCATGAAATTAAAATGTTAAAAAAGAAAAAAAGGAAATCTTTCCTTCTGTAATGTGTGAGGATTAGAGGATTACGTGCACATAATTGTATGTAAGGTGATTCTACGGTTGAAATGTCAGAAACCTTTGATAACCACACATCTTCTATCGATGTCTATTTAGCTGCCTGTCTACTGGTGTTTCAAAGCAAAACGGATGGAATGCCAAGAGAGAAAATTCAAGGTATCTCATTTGTTAAAGTTTTGCACATTAATTCTCCTGAAGTTTACACAGCAATTGAAATGGCCTCATCTATAAATAATGCCATGCATTCTGGTATTTCCTATCATTTACAGCTTATACTAGCAAAAGCAGCCTCAGGACATACTTCTTAATCCCCCAAATGCCTTTTACCTATTTAAGTCATCTGAGTCCTGTGGGAATCTTGTATTGGCCCTCTAAAACTTATATTTGTGTCTTATTCTCTTTTTATGGCCTCTTTTTTCTTTTCCTTTTTTTTTCTTTTTGTTTCCAACATTCATGAGCTGAAAGGGGGCTACAACTTTCATTTTCTTGTGAATGATATATGTATAGACTCTTCGCCATAACACTCCCAGGGCTGTAGAAAAGCAAAGCTTCCCTTTTATGAAAAGCAACTAAGCAAATGAATCCCTGGTGTGGTAAAAGGTCTGTCTGAGCCGATCATTGTCTTTCCTCTTAGATGTAAATTAACAATGACACCTAATTCTTAGCATTTACTGAGCACGGAATAAAAATAATTATTTTATTACCAATGCTTCCATCACTGAAGATTTACCCTTCACCTGTCTTCCTGTTAACTCTTCCTTTTTTTCCCTCCTTTTGTTCATTAAACTAGCAAGTACTCAGTTTCTATCATAGCAGACTTTGCGCTAGAGGCTGAGGATACAAAGATGACTATAACATTTCCCTTGTAATTAAGGAGCTGACAACTTGGTGGTGGAGACAGATATACAAGCAAATAATTATCTGCTGTACATATGGGGCATGCACAAATGTAGTCATATAGGAGGGAGCAATTAAGTCTGTCTTGGATAGTTAGCATATTTGGAAAGTGACATTTTCAAACTAGGTCTTTAAGGTTGAATAGGAGTTTCACAAGTATATAACGTAGTACAGGAGGAGAAAACAAAAAAATGTTCAGGCTCTGGCAGCTAGAATAGTCGATCTCAAAAATGAAGCTGAGTCTAATTTAGTCCACTGTTCATTCCCTAATCTTGAGGATTTGGGATGGTGAGACCTGCTCTGTTTCTAACTGAGAGGGAGCTTAGACCTCATGGGACAAATGGATGGAACTATCTTGCTTGCAGTTGCAGACATTTCTGTTCCTTGGGATGGCCATTGTCTGTCATCATCTCCTTGTTAGTACCCTGGGTGAGTCCAATGAACTGGAGAGTACGTGATGCAACTCTGCTGAGATTCAGGACTCAACTGGCACATGAATAGACCAAAGATTTAATCTCTGGGACATATTTTACAAGTATAGTGCTAATAATAGGTTCAAATAAAGGGGGCAGAAGAGCCATGTGTAAGGAAATTATAAATGAGTCTAACTCTGTTACATTAGGGAGCATAAATTCCAAAGTAAGGCCCACTGACAGGGTGCCAAATTCCTGAGCTTGTCTGCCCTGCTTATAGTGTCTAGATGTCTCTAGAGCCCTCAGGAGCCCTGCTGTTTGAGGCAGTGTTTACTGTGGCAGTCAATGAGATCTTACTGAGATGTGCATAAGCATAACCTCTGGAATGACCTCCTGAATCATTTTGAAGTCTCTTAGCTAAAAGAACAAAAACAAATCTTATTTGTATTTAGTATCTCTCCCTTTTGGTCAAAGTCTTTTTCCAGATGCATTGCCAGTTGGCACTTGTAATAATCCCTCAGTGCCAGGGAGGGTCATCCCTGGGAGTCATGTCCCATACTTTATATTCCTACATTATTCTAGCAGTAGAAAACTTGTATCATTGATATAAAGGGAGTGGCCACCATAGGTTCTGAGGGAACAGAGAGGGAAGAACAGGTATAACATGGGGGCATTTTTGGGACATTGGAATTGTCCTGCATAACATTGCAACAATACATACAGGCCATTATACATTTTGTCATAACCTATAAAATTGTGTGGAACAGAGTGCAAATGTAAGGTAAACTACAGTCCATAGTTAGTAGCAATGCTTCAACATGTGTTCACCAATTGTAACAAATGAACCACACTAATGAGGAATGTTGTTGATGTGGAAAAGTGCAGGAAGGGGAGGACGTGAGACATGTATTTTTTATGTAACACTGATATAATCTAAACCTTCTTTAAAAGTTAAAAAAAGAAATTTAAAAAATTTCCATCACCACCACCACCCCAATAAAATTAGGCTGAGAAGAGTATTTCGGATTAGGAATAGGCATTGGAATGTGTTTGGGGTCAAATTGGTATGGGCTTTCTCTTCCTCTAGTACTGGGGATCTTATTCTCTGATGATGGATTACTATCAAGGACTTTTAAGTAGAGGAATTATAAAATTAAATCTATGGAGATAGCCCATAAAATCCATAGGGCAGGGACATTGTTTCATTCACTTCTGAATCCCCAGAAACTAAGAGACAATAAATAAATATCCACTTAATAAATGTGTAGCCTACATGGAGTCCATGCAGTAATAGGATTAGAGGGAAGATGTCAGAGGGAAGGGCACCATGAGGAGGTAGTTGTAGTAATGGAGTGAAAGATAATGACAACCTGAATTAGGGCAGTGAGAATCAGTTTGGTGAGGGGTGAAAACTGGAGAGTGATTTTGGAGGTAGAAATGAAAGAGCTAAGTATTGATTTGGTGTTGGCCACTGAGGGGAGAGGTTAAATTTTTCTACATCAGGTATGATTTCTATAGTGGGACTAGAGGTACTTCCAAACAAGATAAGACAGGCAAAAGGAAATACAGGTTTGGGGGTGAACAGTGTGATCATTATTTGGGAATAGTCTGTGATTGAGTTAATGTAGTATATCTGGATGGTGCAAATGATGAAAGATGCAAATGGAAAATTAGGAACCATTACCCTAAGATTAATAACCAAGCTACAGGAGCTAATGAGATTCCCGGAAAAAAAAGGAGCACAATATGATGGAAGTCTTCTACTGTGAAAAGGTAAAGGAAGATGTATCAGAAGAAAGGATGAGGGGGGAAAAAAAAACAGCCAGTGAAATAAAGGGAAATAGTCCTTTCGCTCTTATTCTTTTACTCTACAATGAAAATTCTTCTATGATCTTTGGAGGTGCAGCAGTCTCATCAGATCAGGAAAACTTGATTGACAGTGAGAGTCCAGTTTATTGTCCTCTGTCGTCTCTAGCTAAAGTTTAATCACTTAGGTATTTAATGATAACTGATGACCAGACCCAATTTATTCCTTACAATATTTAGTAACCCAGATATGTAGGACCTAATTTATTTATTTATTGTTGCCAGCACTGCACTGTAGCTCACAATAAGGACTAGGCTATAGTAGTATTTTACACCAAAGAGATCAAAACCAGAATTGCCATTGCCTGTGAATATTTACGCATGCTACGACCAGTTTCTCATATTAGAAGCACCTAACCCATGGAAGGTTACACAAGGACACATTCTGTCCTGGGGTCCAGTCAGCAGGACACTCATGAAAGGCATACATAAATGGCAATGCAATTCATTCCATGCACTCTGAGCAGATGGGTTTTACATCTTTATTTGTTTGTTATCCTGAAAAACAACACTCTGTTTTGGGGAGAATGCTGTTTTTTATGTGACTATTGATGATGGACCATCTATATCAATAAAGTTAAAGACACAATTTATATTGCTGATTTCTAGTGTCTTGATAGAGAGCCGGTTTGACTTCTATCTCTGTCATTTTTGGAATCAGAGGAACTTCTATTGAAAAATGGGACATTGTATGGTGAAAGAATAAGTTAATGGAAATTGTGCTTAACTGGCATATATAAAGCTTAATGCTAGATCATTTACGTGGTATTTCTTAGCATTCATTTTTGTCTTTTCCCCATCCTTGGGCTCTGAATTTGACATTGTTTCTAGGCCATCTTCCTGATAATCTGCAAATTTAATGCCAGTTCCCAAAACCTGTCTGAAAGATTTATAGGCCGTTTCTCTCTTCCAGAGGTTGTTTATAGTTATCACACTCTGTAATGATCAATTACATAATTCCATGGTAGAGAGTACTTCAGTGGAAAGTTAATGGTTCCATGATGAAATGTATAAGAGTACCTGCTTTATTGAAACAAAAACTCAAGTGAGCAATAAGTGCTCAGGAGTAGAAGGTTAATTTGTGTGTATATATGCATGTAGGTGGCTGAGTCCATTGTGGGTTGAGTGGGGTTTATGGAACGTGTGTCCTGTATAGCAAATCACCTCTGACTTAAAAAAAAAATTCCAGAAATTTATTTGATTTTTGCTTGAATACATTTTATATAGAAGGATTGGAATTGTTTGCTGTGAGTGCCCCTGGTAAATTGCACAGAGGCGCTGAACTACAAAGGGGTACAAATTGGAGACATCAGAAATGGAAATCATAGGCCAGAGTTTATGACTTCTTAGATAAAAAATTTGTCTCTAGTGAAATCAGACCACTCCCTTAAAAGATGCTCAATCTGTTGGAGTTACTATGTGGAACAGCTGATATTTAGGAGGGCATTTCACTTTAAGGTCTTTTGGAACATTTAAATATTTGGAAATAAAAAATCTTCACTTTGAAGCTTTCAATACTGGAAAACTTTGAAGTCTAGGGTTATACAGCCAGGAACAGCTGATTTATGTTCTTAAATTGAACTCTGTTTCCCACAAAGTTTTTCAGCTTTGGCCTCCATTTCTTTTGCATCATCATCTCCATTCACTTCTGCATTTTCTCTCTCAAGCCTTTCCAGTTGTCTTGCAAGTTCAGTTTCATCTGTGTCTACAACCACTTTGGGCTCCATTTGAACATTGAAGACATCCCTCTTTTCCTCAGTCTTTTCTTTGGTAACAGTCATAGCTTGATTGAGGACAGAGAGACCTTCGGTTCTCTCCAGGGTTGTTGTAGTCATCTCACGCCAAGAAGGAGTTATTAGATTAATCTTGATGGGCATGGTTTCTGTAGAACAATTCAAACCTGTTCTCGGGGCTCTTTTTACAGCATCAATGCCTTCATAACATAACAACCCACTTCAATATCTGCTCAAAAATTTTGACAGCTTATGGCTGTTAACAGCAAATGCCTGTTAATATTGTTAATGAGTACTTCCCATTCGTCTTCATTCAAATCTAATGTATCGAAAATAGATTGGTCTAGACTGCATTCTGAAATGCATCATAGGTCCCATATCCAGGTCTCTTGTAATTATCATCAAAGACCCAGGCATTCCTCTGGAACAGTCTTTGCAGCTGCTCATCCTTATTCTCGCACTTCAGCAATATGACAAAGAATGCTGAAAACAGTTTGAATTTGGTAAATTTGTCTTCACATTTGATTGCTTCCTCTGGAAAAACTCTTCTTTTTGACAAGTCAATATAACCTTTTACTTTGTCCACTCTAATGACAACCACACATTGATTCCTCCCAATTCAGATGAGTTTGTTTATAGAATGGATACACTTTCTGGACAACTCACTAAGAAGGAGCATGCCTTCAATGTTTTTGTATGCCGGCAAGCTGACATAAGCCCCCATTTCAGCAATGGACCTTACATTCACCATCACTACATCTTTCACCTCAGGAAACTTGTATTGATAAAATCTACAACTCCAACCTGGCATTCTGAGATATGTGTGTGAGTTCCTCACTGGGTCCTGCGCTACTATCTTTAACTGAAGAGATCAGACTCAATTCACTGTTTTTGTTTTTGGTTAGTTGTTTGGTGTGGTTTTAGTAAAGGCATCCAAATGAAATTGGGTCTGAAAATATTACCTTCATTAAACTTCTATTATCTCCCTCGAAATAGCATCTTAGGAATCATTAGTAATAGCAGAAGTAGTATAGAAAGCCAACTATTATACTATTGCTTGAGGAAACGCCGCTAAAAAAGCATCATCTCCATCTCAGATGGAGAAATTCATGGGAGTTCAGGAACTTCCCAATGGTATGTGACTGGCTCTGGAGCTAGGACTATCTGATAAAACTTCAAAATGATTTGGTTGAATTGACATGGTATTTTCTTCCTTTGCCCTGTGCGTAGATTAGTAGCAACCCCTTGTCTAAAGGTGGATACACACAATGATCTCCTCTTAGATATGTATTTACATCTATGTGGCCAAGCTTCTTCATTGATTATAAAACAAGATGCCTGCCTCAGGCAGGAGATGCCCATTCTGAATGGGTTACCTTATGGTATACTATTTTAAGATCAAAAATTGCATTTGGTAAATCATTTAAAAAAGAAGAATACCAGGATGTGAACATGCATAAACACTGACATACTTTCAATAACACTGAACCAGGATAGCTGAATGGCTGGCATGGCTGGAATCTTTATGGTTCATCACTTCTCAAAAAAATACAAACATCTAGAAATAGTTATTCCAATCAGAGATGTAAGGATTCATAATATGTGTGTAAGTTTTTTAACAGCTAAAGGTATAATTGCTGAAACCTGCATTAAAAAAATAGTTGTATAACTTTTCTGGGAATTATTAAAGGATAAGCCTATCAGTAAATGTATTTAAGGTCAGAATTGCTCCTTGCTTAAGATGATTTGCTTTGTTATGGGAAGTATTTATGTTGGGATGAAAAAAATCTTTGGGGGGAATGAAAGTTTCTATACTAGATAGATAGCTTGAAATGTATTTCTGGAAGACAAAAAAGAACATGTCCATATTGGAAATCAAAATATAAATTTACCTCTCTTGCATTTGGAACAAGGTCAGTTAATCAGTAAATTACTCTGGCTGTACACTAGCAATGTTCAATTGTCCTTTTGATTTCCTATCTTTGCTTTACCCACACACTTCCAGAGGTCAAATAATTCTTTTCATTTTCTTTTATGTCAATATTTCCATTATATAGAAACAGAATCTACAAGGAAAAAGTGGATAGAAAAATAATTATTTTTTAAAGGTGAAGGGGCATTAAGATAGTGTTCAGTAATAAAGTGATACTAATATTATGTAGCAACAATAAATAAATAAATAATAAGCTCCTGGGGAAAAAAATACACTATGAGAAATCATCTGTTCAACTCCCAAGTGAAATTAAATCTAAGCCAATCTGTAACTTAAAAGTTCAGCTTCTTTCCAATACTTTTTGAAATCCCAAAATGTCCTTGAGCTTTAGTATCTCCATCCATAATACATAATACTATTTAAAACTAGTCCACATTCATCAACATGATATAATGACATAAGGTGATGATGCAGCACTTTTAATGAAGCTCAGATAAAGATAATCACAGAATAATTAATATTGTAAAGATATTAGTGGAATATTATCTGGTAAGTTCTACAACATAATAATATCTAACACACCAAAGAAGCTAGAAAAAGTAAAAGTGAATGTATGTATTGGAAGGCTTATGCTCTCAACCTGTGGTGCAAAGCAAAATTAGACTAATGATACCAATAACTGAATGGGAAACATAATCTAGTCATCTTAAATGAACATGTGAAAATATCTACTTTATATTTGCATTTTCTTTATTTTATTTTTATGTCATTATTACAAGTTATTCCATTAACACAAGATAGTAACTGCAATAACAATATATCTGCTTTGTTCCAGGTTATACTTCCCTCCTTATTTTTGTTCATTCCTCAGTCTTAAAGAATTTGGGGATATGTCTGCTCTGTCTGTTTCAGGCTGCAAGGAGACTTAGATATTAAGGGACTGATGAAAAGAATTGTTTTGCTTGCAGTTGAAGAGACTGTTTTGAGGATGGGGCTTATCCATCATCCTTGTGTTGTTAGTTGTTTAGGGCAAGCACAAAGAACTGAAGGGTAGGAGTTAGCTGCCCCTGTGCTGGGTTTCAGGGCTCAGCTGGCATATGAGCAATCTAAAAATTTAATTCTCTGAGAAATATATTCAACAGGTACATTGAAAACTATAGGTTCAAATAAAAGTAGTAGAAGAATCATGATTAGGGGAATCACAAATGAGTATAACTATGTTATTTTGGGGAAATAGGGCCTACTGAGGGAGTGTTGAAGTCATGAAGCTGGCTGGCTGGCCTATGGTGTCCCAATGTTCCCAGGGCCCTCAGGAGCACTTCTGGTTGAGGCTTTGTTTACTGTGGCAGCTTGTAAAATCTACCTGAGACCTGCATAAGCGCAACCTCCCGAATGAACTCCTGACTCATTTTGAAATCTCTTAGCCATAAGACTTTGTTTTATTTGACATTTCCCCTTTTGGCCAAGGTCTTTTTCAAAATGCATCGCTGATTAATTCTTGGTAATAATCCCTTGATGCCAGAGAGGTTCCTCTCCAGGAGTCATGTCCCACATTGTGGGAAATGTAGTGAGTTTATTTGCAGAGTTTTGCTTAGTGAGAGGACACATTTGAGTAACAAGGAGGTTTTTATGCTGTAATTCAGGCATCAATTATAATTAGGCTTAATTTCATTATTACATGAATAGGGTTCATAAGTTATTTTCATATTCTTAATATAAAAATTTCCTTCCTTTCTATTGGTATATTTTCTTCTTTTTAATTCTTCAGAGTGGATTTTTGATTGATGATTTCAGTAGCACTTTCGGAAGGAATAGGGTATACAGCGAATACAATTAACATTCATTTACAGGGAAAGCTAAATAATGTGAGGAATTTAAATTTAAAGTTAGCTTTATCCTAGGTCATTTTTAATACCAATACTTTCTTTTTTATCTTTATTAGAGAAATTGTGGGTTTACAGAACAGTCATGCATAAAATAGAGGATTCCCCTATAACAGCCTACCAACAACACTGCACTGATGTGGAATGTTTGTTATAATTGATGTTAGCACATTTTTATAATTGTACTATCAAAGTCCATGGTTCAACTTAGGATTCACTGTTTATGTAGTATAGTTCCATGGATTTTAAAAAAAAATTTAATTCTGTTTCCGTGTATACTATCTAACATTTCCCCTTTTACTCATATCCAGATATATATTTCAGTGCTCTTATTTGCATTCACAATGCAGTACTAACCTTGCCTCATCCATTACCAAAACATTTCTATTATTCCAAATAGGAACCCTGTATTTCACCAATACTTTCTTCAGACAGAGGAAATAATGTTTTGTACCACAGGGTCAATTAGGTACAGCCCTCATTGCTGTTTAAAGCGATTTTTCTACGGACCAGTAATGTTAAGGCTGGGCCTTCAGAGCTGATTCCTTAGTATTGAATTTAGGTTTGAGTTCTAAAACGTTGATTTTTCTCCTGTGATGGCACAGAATAGGCTCCTTCGAAGGAAAAGCATATATCCATAGGATAAGCTTATATAAAATTTGGGCCCTACATTTGAAACCTTTTTAACCAGCATATCTGGACTGGTAGATGTTTACATAATAAAACATCTTAAAAACTTTTTTAAAGCTGGGGACTATTAAATTATATTATATATATATAACTTAGACATTTTTCTTCAACTTAAAATATGTAAGTTTATATGTACTTGACAATTCTTTTCTTTGAGTAGGAGTCCAATGACTGGCATTCATTCTTGTCTTCTTTGCAGAAGTTGCTAGTATAATCATTCACCTGTAACTACCAGATTCAGTTTCTTTACAAGGACATTTGTAAAATAATTTGAGTGCAGAACCCTTCTGGATTGCTATAATTTTTTATAATGAATTTTTTTTAAAAGTCAGGTTTATTGAGGCAAGAGTTTTTAACCAACATTTACTGTTGTCTTGCCCACACCTAAACTAATAATCATTTTATATTAGTCTTCTAGTGAAGTATTAAATTAGTTTTCATACAAATACCTCTCTTTGTTTTTGTATTCATATTTCAGTGGATTTAAAACACTTAATTTAATTACATGCTTACCATAAGATATCTACTTGGTGTGTGGCAACAAACACAACTTACTCTGCATAGCATAAATTTCAGCCAGTAGGAACAGACATAAGCAGACATACAAGAAAGGAACTAGACACAAAATTTAATGTGTGGGGATAATGATGAAACTATTTTATAGAGAGAAATTGGGACTTAATGCATTGATTAATTAAAAGCTGGTGGGCAAACCCTCTTCTAAATTATTTTTTATGATAGTTTTTCAAGGCCAATTCTCTCACTTTACTTCATCTGGAGAAACCATAATTTCTAATCCGTTCGTAGTAGTAGAAAGATAGATAGATAGATAGATAGATAGATAGATAGATAGATAGATAGATAGATAGATAATTTTTATTTTCTTTTTCTTCCCCTCCCCCTCTCCCACCCTGTTGTTTTTGCTGACTGTGTCCATTCACTGCATGATCATCTGTATCTATTTCTCTTTTTGCCTTCTCATTTTTTTCCTCCAGGATTCACTAGGATTCAATTCTGGGGACCTCTGATGTGGTGAGAGATTCCCTGTCAATTGCACCACCTCGGTTCCTGGTCTCTGCTGCACTTCACCCTGACTCTCCCGTTAGTTTCTCTTTTGTTGCATCATCGTCTTGCTGCATAACTCATTTGCACGTGCACTGGCTCACCAACGTGGGCACTCGGCTTGCTGTGCAGGCACTTGGCTCACCACATGGGCACTCTCACGGGTACTTGGCTCACTGCATGGACACTCGGCTCACTGCATGGACACTCGGCTCACCATGCAGGCACTGGCTCACTGTGCAGGCACAGTTTCTCTTCTTCTTTTTCACCAGAAGGCCCCAGGGATCGAATCCAGGTCTTCCCATATGGTAGGCCAAGGCCTTATCTATCACTTGAGCCACATCCACTTTCTATTTTTAAAAATTAAGAGAAATATAAATGTTCTGCCAGTCTGAAGGCAGAACAAAGATAATTGTTCGTGTCCCAGAGGTTCACCTTCATCTTATCTTGCCATTATTCTTTCATATTGAAATAGAATAAACAGTGAGAAAGTCATGGTGATTTATTTTTCATCAGAATCTATTTTGGAAACCCAAGGAGCAAACAGATAACTGACAAAAACTCTGAAAACATAAGAAATCTCTTTCCTCACATTCTAATCACCTATCACATTGTAGACTAGTAGGACATTTGATAGATTAACCAATTTTAATACAGTGTTTTAGAATCCTAAGCATAACAACATATTAAAAATGAGTAAGATCAGTAAAATGTGTTGGTTTATAGTTTGCCTATTGGAGAGGTGCATTTTACTTACTCAGGAGCAACTTGAGATCATACATGGAAGAGTAATGAAGTCAAGTACCTTACCAACATTTTTTTCCCACTTTAATGTAGTATTACTCTTCCAAGCATGCTCAGTTTGCAGCCAGGAAGTAATTTATTTATCAAACAGAAGTAAAAATTTAGTGTAGCCTTACTAACTCAAAGGAATGGTTTATTCTGTGAAAGATCTATTTACCACATTGTAAATTGCGCTTGGGTTATATTGGCTGAACCCTGTTTTTCAGGACATATTCTCAGTAACATTTCTGTTGTGGTAAAGACTCTTGAAGATATTTAAAATCTCTGTAAAGCTCTGACAGTGCACAGGGTTAGAAACTGTAGCCTCCTTGTCTGTCCCAATGAAATTTTTAAAATTTCTTTTCCAGGAAGTATTTTTATCTAAATGGGTACATTCAGTGGATCAAGTGCCTTTAATTCTTCATTCCAGTGTAGGTTGATACAACATCATAGTTCCCTCTCTCTCAAATAACCCTTTAGCTTTTAACTGGCCACTCATTTTTAAGCTTGGCTGGCAGAAGAAAATAAAACCTCCATGGTCTGATAATCAAGGTCTGGTAATCATGAGTTGTCCTTATGTGTAACATGCTCCCTTGGGTTGGGCCACAAATCTGTTTTTAAAGAGCCTATCAGTCATGTCTGGAAAAAATGCAAGCAAATCCAATCAGATAGGACCAGAGTTTTTGAAATTTGATGAAAACATTAAAAATTTCTAGTTGAAACTGATCTGAGATTTGATGAATGATTTAATTGTTCTGTTCCAATCCCAGTTTTTGTTTTGTATTTTTCTCCCACAAACAGGCTATTTTCATGTATGCTTAAAGTAATCAACTGAAGATGTAATTGAGGATTTATTGGAAAATATTTCCCTTTCTGATTATCTGAAAAGATAAAAAACACTATTTTTTTAAAGAAATAAACTTTAAAAATATTTTTATATACTTCTATGTTCCATGTTACAGAGGGAAGCAAGGACAAAGCATTTTTCTAATTAACTGTACACTTTGATTTTTGGTCAAAAGCATCTAAAATCTAAAAACCTTCTGATATGTGCTGGACCTATAGCAACGCTAACAGTGCTGGCTTGTATTAGCTATGACTGTACTGCAGCTAGGCTACTGCAATTTAAAGCTGAACTTATAATTGTTGCCATTGTTAAAAACCTTGTGATTTGTGTACTCCAGGATTCTTATATTGTATAGTAGTCATGTTTTGAAGGTTCTAGAGTGAAATGACTCTGGATATCTTAATTTAGTTGACATAAAAATTATATTGAGTTAATCATATAAAAAGATATTCTTAAAAATTTCTACTGTTGGTAATGTGAAGCTGCTGCAATGTCAACTTCAAAATTTAAAACTGCTTATTGTATAAATCACTAAAAAGGGGGATGTGCATCAAAATTACCTTATAAGTTTTTTTTTTTAACAAGATAAAAATCCACAATTTCATTTATTACTTTTCAATAAGTTTAAATCCTTGAGTGATACAGCATCATACAGATTCAGTGCCCAATGGCCTTAGCTAGAAGGTTGCTTTGGAATTTAGCATGGACCGTGCCACTCTCCCTGGGCACAAGTTACCTTTCCCTATGTTACTCTGGTTTTTTAGGTTTGCCGCCAGGAGTCACAGTGTTGCTTTTTGTTTTGTACACAGAAGCACACCTCTTGCCCAAATAGAATTCAGTTTCATCTCAGGCATTAACACCTTCAATTTAAAGAAGGGCTGTGTACTCCCTCTGGTTCCGGAACCCCCGCTAGCAAAAGAGGCTTTGGACCACAGCCTTCCAGACATATTTGCCTCTTTAGAAGTCCTGTTCCCAGCTGGCCTCCACAGTCCCCAAGATGGCGGAAAGAGCCTCATGAGCTTTTTAAAAAAATCTGCATTTCTAGGCTGCATCCTCAGAGGTTCTGATTCGCTTAGTCTACATTGGGCCCAAGTACCTCAATTGTTTAAAACTTTCCCTCACTGAGTTTTGTGTACACTGTAGACATGGTTTCATAGATTCATTTGACTCTGGATCACTTTTTATTACATGACATCTGTTACTAGATCATGAAACCAATCTTCTCCAGAATGTTCATTGAGAATTGCTACTAAATGAAATTTCACAAAATTCAGATTGTTACTTACATCAGTATTGCTTTTTATTGCAGTATGCCTTTGAGAATGTCCAATTCCGAAGCTATTGTGAATTATTTTTTCCTTTGTTGAGACCTATGAATGGAATATGTCTAGCACTAAATATAACATCTAAAAAAAGAGTACTGAAGAGTCACATTATATTTGTACAGTTTTTTTCTCATAGTACTTAATAATCAGGAAGAAAGCAGAAACGTCAAAGTCAGTCGTTAGTTTCAGTGGTTTAGGTGGCAATTCCCTGAAAGGAGTAATGGCTTTGTGAAGCTCAACTACCAGAAGCACTCTAGTAGAGTGTTATTAAATATCTGCTAAATTGAAGTTTGCACGTGAATGCATTTTGTTGGTGAATGATCATTTTTCACATCACTAGATTTTAAAAATATACCAGTAGAAAATCAAATTGCAGATGCCTAGTAGTTGTCTTTAATTGAATAACCAAATCTAAAATTATGCTCAAGGGGTAGAAGACTTGTCAAAACTAGTTACTTGGTTTTTAAAAAAATCTAATTTAGTATGGCTAAAGAAGTTTGCATGATATTTAATTTGCCTTTTTTTCTTCCATTTGGAAACATATAAGAGAAGTTCTGTGCATGAAGGTAAAGATAAGATCAGGATTCTAAGAAAGGATACATTTTTCCAGCTTTAGAAATGGTTATCTAAAAGGAAAGCAAAGAATAGTTTGTTTTACCTTTCTGAAACACTTTTTTGGAGAAAAAATGAAGGAAATAATGATTTTTGCTGTTTAAAACTCTGTAAGTTTAATGAAGGGATAATTGTAGTATGTGGGAGCAATTCAATACCTTACATCTAGGTCCACCAGATACCTTAAAAATAGAAATGCCATTTTAAAAAGTCTTCACTATTGTAACTTACGTAAAGAGGAGAAGGAGGGTGAGGGGTGATTTCTTAACTAGTATCTTTTCATATCATGTGGGCCAGTCACTAAGCTAGGCACATTAGGTGCATGTTATCATTTAAGTAGAAGAGATTTAATTTTTATACCTACAGAGATCCTCTTCTTCATACAGAAAAGATTATCTGTTACTTCTTGAGAATAAAAATGATGATGGACTTTTATATATATTGTATCACTATATACTCCTCCCTTCCTTCTTCTGCCCCTTCCTTTCTAGTTCCTAGTCTTTCTTTCCTTGTAGGAAAGATCACTGTGCTCTGAAACCAAAATTTTTCATTGAAAATGTTAATATGTAAGTGAGAAGGATAATTGCTTGCATTCTGTGTGGAGAGAAGAGGATTTCCTTGGGGTTGGGTTTCACTGAATATCATTCTTCTTGAGTTTATGTTGTGTACATTAGTCTTAAATACATTAAGAGGGCATTTTTACCTCATTAGAATAAAGTATAATGAATTCCGGAAAGTCAGAAGCAGTTCATTTCTTCTCCCATATTTGGTGAAGCAAAGGAAAAGAAAGCTTCATATGCCTGGCTTAAAGTATATAGATGATGTGAAATTGTGTTCATGGGTCACTTTTCACATTTGATTCACCTTGCTTGGTTTCATGAGGCTGTCACCTGGGTGCCAATTAGTATACTGGACATCTGCCAAGAAGAAGCTGAAATAAGGCCATCAGCTCATTTCATCTTGGCACCAAGGTCACTCTTAAGCTGTATTTAACCTGGTGCTAGAGGCTAAAGACATTGTTTAATCAAGGAGCTGTATTACATGCAGGATCCTTTAACAAAGAAAGAATGTGCAGGCATTTTTTATTTTCTTTCTTCTCACAAAAGAAAGACAGTGAAAACCTATCACAGATATTTCAGAATTATGGCAAGCACCACTAGCACATAAAATGCATATTATAGATTTTCCCAATATAATAAAGCCCATCATTCATATATAAAGAACTTGCTTATATCACTCCCTGTTGTTTCTTATAGCCAGATAAATGGTGACCACCATGCCACCTGGAAGCACACTCATGTGGCAGAAATGGGGGCTTAGAAAGAAGGTGCTAGTCGTGTTATAATGTTGATAATATTAAAAGTAAGAGAGCCAGGCTCAGTAAGAGTGCTGTGCCGAGCCATATTGGAACCTATGACAATCCAGAACAGTGACCCTGTCTTTATTAAATTTTTCATATTTTCTTAATTGTTTTAGTTTCTCAGCTGTTAAAACAAATGCTACAAAATGGTTTGGCTCAACGACAGGAATTTATTGACTCAAGATTTCCCATGCCGCTGACAACAATAGAAGCGGACAAAGAAGACGCAGCAAATAGACACAGAGAACAGACAACCGGGGTGGGGGGGAGGGGAGAAAAATAAATAAAAAAATAAATCTAAAAAAAAAATAAATAAATAAAAAAATAAAAAAAATAAAAACCACGCTAAGTCCAAAAAAAAAAGATTTCAGAGGCTAGAAGGCTTCCTGCTGGGGTCGGTATCTTCTTGTTGGCTGGCAATCTTTGGGGTTCCTTGGCTTTTCCATCACATTGCTATACTTTCTTGTCTGTATTCTTTTGTCTTGCAACTTCTGAAGCTCTCTGTGGCTTCTCTCTCTGTCTGTCTCTCTTTTGATTTCTTTCTGCTTATAAAGGTCTCCAGTAATCTGATAAAAGCCCAGCCTGACTCAGTTAGGCTATACCTTAACTGAAGTAACACATCTTACAAGAGATCCTGTTTACCATGGGTTCTTACCCACAGGGCCAGAGCTTGAGACCTGAAAATGCCTTTTGCAGCATACTTGATTTAATCCCCAATATTCAGGATGGATGTTTGTGTGTTAACTTAGGTTTTAAAAATATTTTATTTAAAATATTATTCATCTTAATTAGTGGGATTTTTGGTGTCCTGTAAAATTTTGTGCCACCTTAGTCTTGGCCCCACAAATTAACATTAGTTGTAAGAAAAAGAAAGATCTACAGAAAATTATACTGACACTATATTTTACATAAATGAAAACTAGGTCTCCAAGTTTCATCATTGCCACATCTGCTGAGTTGATTTGTGTACCACAGTTTGGACATGATCTTGGTCTTAATCTGCATTCTTCAAGATGTTACTTCAGTTAGGGTGTTCCCCATCTGAATCAGGTAGGCTTAATCTGGATGATTGGAATCCTTTATAAGCAGTGAATGTCAGATAGAGAGAGAAGACACAGGAAATAGTGCAATTGCTGGAAACCATCTGTACCTAGAAGGGAAAGGAGAAGCAGCCACCATGTGCATTGCCATATCACAGAAAAGCAAAGGAACCCCAAAGTTTGACATCCAGCCAGAAAATACTGACCCCAGAAGGTAGAAATCTGTTTTAGTTTCCTAGGCACCTAAAGCAAATACTATGAAATGGTTTGGCTTAAACAGTGGGGATTTATTAGTTTATGATTTTGAGGCTGGGAAAATGTCCATATCAAGGCGATACTTTCTCACCAAGACTGTGGCTTTCTGGGGCTGGCTGATGGCCAGGCTTGGCCCTTAGCTTTTCACATGGCAAGGCACAGGGCAGCGCCTCCTGGTCTCTCCCTTCTCTTCCAGATTCCATTGATTTTAGCTTCTGGCTGCTCTGTCTATGGCTTTCTCTCTCGCTGTCTGAATTTCATTCTTCTAAAGGCCTGGAGTAATAGGATTAAGACTTATCCTGATGAGGTGGAACACACCTTAACTGAGGTAACCTCATCAAAATTTCCTACTTATGGTGGGTTTACAGTCACAGGAATTGATTAAATTTAAGCACCTTGCTTTTTCTGGATATAACACCTTCAAATCTCTGCACAACCTTCTAGCCTCTGAAACTGTGAGCCAATAACTTACTGTTTTTAAGCCATTCCATTGCATCATATTTGTTTTAGCAGCTAGGAAACTAAAACACTGGCTTTTGAGATTTTAGCTCATAAGATTTCATTACTTTATCAGCATTATTAGAAGTCAGTAATAGATTGATTCATGGCCAAACAAGAGAGGAGCAGGGGAAATAAGGCTGAGCTATATAAAATGTGTTAATGCCTGTATTTAAACAGGAGCCCATATCTAAGGCAGGCTCCTCTCTCCTGATAAATCATTCTATTCTTTATGAAACAGGCAGACATTTTTATTATTTCTGTTTTAAATAAGGGAGAATGTTAACAGTCTGGCAGGAGGGTACATATTGGTGAAAATGGAAACTGAATATGCAAATAGCTGACTGGCTTTTTTCATATTCATCACAGAAGCAAAGAATAGAATACTAAATCTGATTTTCATGAAATCTTGCTTTGTTCAGACATCTAGCTATTAGATAAGGGTACCACCATGGCCAAACTTTAAACTCCTATAACAGATTTTCAGACTTTGTAGTTTGCTTTCCCTTTGTAGTTGTTAATAATATTCTGGTTTTCCTAATGTTGATATATTCCTAGGTTCCAAGTAAAAGGAAGTCCTCCTGTGGCCAACTGACCATTTGGTATTCCTGTAGCTGCCAATTTATAAATGGATAGTCAAAAAATCTACTTTGCTTATTTAAATTTTTACTTGTATTCAAATTTCCAATATGTTTTTCTCACATGTATCACTTTATGAAATCTAAGTAGATATATCCAGACAGATTTGACTAAATAAATATTATCTTGATATTTATGAAGGACCCTGCACTTTTTAAAAAAATTTAATTCCTGAATGATCTCAATGTTATACATTTTCTCTTCTATTAGCTCATATCCTGATACAAAAGTATACAAGTCTGTGCATATATATGTATATGTGTATGTGTAAGTTTGTAAGTGTATATATGTCTGTATGTGTGTTTGCATGTATGCATGTATGTTTGTGCATGTATATGTGTAGAGGGTTTTATTTAACCTGCTCTTTTTTGGGATTAGGAATTAAAAGTTCATATTCTTATCTTCCCTACTAGATAGCATTTTGCTGATAGACAAAAATATGTGTTAATCATCTTTATATCCATGGCTCTTAACTGTTTGCACCTGTAAACAGGGAGCCTAGAAAAAGATGGCAATGTACATCAAGAGCTAAGAAGGAGCAGGGAAATAGGATAAAAGAGAATGTTTTTGAAGAGAATTCTTAGAACTTGGATATATGCTGAAGGAAGTCCAGAGCAGATAGGAGCCAACTCAAACTGAGACAGTTTCACTGCAGAAGAGACATCTGAGCCAGGTCTTCAAGGAGACATTCACACCAAGCCCCACTTAAGCTTATATTCCTCTCCACATCTGCAACATCACTTCACCTTGGGGACTATTTATTCAAGTATTTTCTAAGTCCCTCTGTTTCCAGAAATCTTCCCCAGTGTGAACATAAGTCAGTATTTATTTCTACTTTTGTAATTTATAATACCTATTACTCTCTGTATGATAAATGCTTGCACTTGGTTGTGTTCAGTTCATGTTTTCTTTATCAGTTTCCTCATTTCATGCCTTGTCTACTTAATAAGATCAAAATGCCCTGGTGGATAGAGAATATTATACATCCCTTTTTGGTCATCACAGTGAAATGGTAGTCCTGAAAGTATATAATATGTAAGTTAGAACAGTATTAAACTAACTGTGAGTTTATTATAGTCTTCCTTTTACACCTAAGTTGCTAGATACATAGATTTTTAGAAATATGGAGGATATTGTCATTTAAAAGTTCAAAATGTATCACTTATCCAAATTTAGATGTATTAATCAGACTCCCAACTGGAAAAAAATGGCATACTCAAATTAGGATAATTTAAGGATGGTATCTAGCCAAAAAGATTACTTACAAAAGGAGCGAAGCATAGGAGAATCACAAGGAATAGTGCAATAACCAGGGTCTAATATTGGTGAAGGAGCTGTTATCAGTCTTAAGTCTCTGTAAGTGGGGTCTCCTGGAGAAGAACAGTGTCTTTTGACCAAAATACACAGCCAGCGCAAGGCAAACCCAGAGCAATAAATACCGGGATCTTTTTCCTCCCTTTTATCTCCTGACATGCCTCTGTACTGGCCAAATGCAATGGGAAGCTAGAGGGATGGGAACCCACTGATATCTTGTATACAGTTAGTCTCCCGTACAGGGGAGCTGGATGGAAAAGTGCAAAGGATGTATTTGGAGGGACGTGTTGAAGATATCCAGCACTTTCCCTCTTACAGGAGCCTGCCCTAATACTTGAAAATTTGTACCACTAAGGTCACTGTTCTTTTAAATAATTTTAATTGATGGTGATAATTACTATTTATTCATAAACATTTTCTATGGACCATCCACTGTTTTAAGATCTTTAAATGTTTATTTCACAAAATTCTTGAGACAGTCTAGGCACTATCAAATGGGGAAACTGAAGCTCAGACAAACTCACCAATATGCTCAAAGCCACACATGCAATAACTACCTAAATGATCATTTCATCCTAGTTTCATTTGAAGCTTCTAAGCACTATCCAGGGCTGCTTGTGATTCAAGTTTGGGATTTCAGAAGGTGCTTGCTATGAAAGTCAAAAAATTTTAGAAGTATCATATTAACTAGTGAATATCTTATTTCTTATTGCATACATTAATTTACTTAACTATCTAGAAATAGGACACACAGCAGTGATATTTTAGTGGGGAAAGGAGGAAACAAGTTTGAAAACTGTGGCAGGCCAGAATGGTTGGCATGGCATAAGCTCCCTGACACCTTGAGGGAAGAGCTGGGGTGGTGTCTGCTTTACAATCTACCTACCAATTCACTAATCAAACAAACAAACCAAAAAGTTGCTGAGCACCTAGTAAGTGCCAGGCACTGTGCTAGATCCAGTATTATAAATGTAAGCAATAACAGCTCCAACTCTTATAGTACCCTCTTCGTTTGCCAGGTCTGCCATGACAAATATCACACAATGTGTTGGCTTAAACAAGCATTTGTTGTCTGACAGTTTTGAAGACTTGAAGTTCAACATCAAAGTTTCAACAGGCTATGCTTTCTCCCCAGAGTTAGTAGCGTTCTGAGGCTGGTTTGCCGCAATCCTTGGGGTTCCTCGGCTGGCAGCTCTGCCTCTGTCACATGCCTTCTGTGCCTTTCTCAGACTTCTGGATTCTACGTCTTCTGACTCCTTCCAGTTTCTTGTTTTGACTGACTGCATCCAAATTTCCTCTCTTTAAATGTCTCTGGTAATAAGGAGTAAGACCCACCCTAATTCCGTTGGTCATATCTTAACTAACAACATTTTCCAAAGGTCTTAATTAAAAATGGGTTCGCATCTGCAGAAATGTGAGTTAAGATGAAGACTGTATCTTTTGTTGGGGTACATGATTCAATCTACCACAAATATACACTATCCAGTTGAGAGAGATGCACTAGCAAATGTAGAGAAGTTGCTTCTTACACTGTGACAAAATCAGTGTGTATTGCAAAAATTGCAAAAATCAATACTATCCTGAAAATTTCTTAAGAAATATTAGTTTGGAAACTAGTATACCATCTTTCAGTACAGCCTGTTTTCCCTCCATTGTTGGAATGAACCACTGTTTTTCTGGGAGAGTACCAAACGAAGTGGCTTGGGGGTTATGTGGTATGAAAAAGGCCAGTCTATAATCTCTGCATGGTGAGATTGTGCTGGGAACAACATGGGAACTGAGACCAACAGTAGATTTGCAGCTTCCACACATGCTGATAGAACACAGTGGGAAGGCAGAAGGCCCTCACTCTTATTTCTTTACTCTTTGGGATTTATTGTTATTGTTATTGTGGTCTTTGGATGGTTTGTTTTCAATTTGACTGAGCACATATAATTAAATTCAATAAAGTAAATATCTCTATGATGCCCCTCTGCTGTAATTACAAAGTAATGTAATATGTGCTATGACAGAAATATGTCCAAAGTGCTATGGAAGTCAGGGAAGGATGGACCACTTTATTTGGTGAACCAGCAAAGCTTCTCATTTGGGTGAGATCATCCAAGATACCATTAAAGAAAGGAAGAATGAGAGTATAAAGTCATGAAAAGCATAGCATTCTCTATGAAAGAATCTCGTATGATAGAACTCCCTGTGAGAGAAATGATGGAAAAAATAATTTAGACTTTGGGGCCAAACAGAAACCTATTCACACTCCAACTCTGGCATTTGTTATCTATGTGATACTCAGCTTTGCCATTTGTAAAGTGTGCATAGTTAGCCCTACCTCACAGATTTCTGAGGATTAAATGAGATGATATATACAAAGCAGTGAGCATTATGTCAATTTTTAGGAGCACTCTATTTAGGCTCTGAGACTGTTGTTTCCACATTCTCATTCCAGGCTTACAAAGTAATAACTGACTAGGCTGAGTAACTACAGATTTTAAAAAGAGCCAAAAAACAAACAAAAACATAAACAAAATAGCATTTCCTACTTGAAGCCATATAATAACTGGCCCCTTGGGTGGTGTATTATTTGCAGTACTTGGTAAGCGATCCCACTATTTCTCTTTGATGGTTGTTCTCTGCTGGCATCTAATTTTGATATCAGATATTTTCCCTGTTTTTGCTCAGTTCTGCCTTTATAGTATATTATAAGCCATCAAATGGTCTTTCCTA
Source organism: Dasypus novemcinctus (assembly GCF_030445035.2). Classification (NCBI taxonomy): domain Eukaryota; kingdom Metazoa; phylum Chordata; class Mammalia; order Cingulata; family Dasypodidae; genus Dasypus; species Dasypus novemcinctus. The sequence goes on along the minus strand of NC_080673.1, from coordinate 117,918,874 downwards.
TATGGTAGTTATTTGGGTTCTAGATTGTTTGGATATCAAAGAGCAAGAATTAGAGACATTTAATGAATGGAATCAGATAATTTTCCAATTCTCTTTCAATTTATTCAACATTTCTATCTTTCAACAACTATTATAGCTAGGCAATATAATTCACTGTTCTTCCAGATCTGTTTTTGAAATGAAAGGTTTTCAAACAGTCTTGTTTTCTTCAGATCTTCTGAATAGGGTCAGATTTTTCCATTATCAAAATATCGAATTTGTTGACTTTGAGGTGTTCATGAACTGTTATTGAAGAGAAATCAGTGACCTTGACTTAACCTTGCTGTCAACTATAAAACATCCTTTTCAGTAAATAACTGGGTTTATATGGCTTTTTCTTTTTGATCCTGGTGTTTGTTTATGTAGGCCTGTGTGTGTGCATGTGTGTGTGTATCACTTCCTTTTATACCTCCACCCAACCCCACAGATAAGATCAGGAAAGATAGCATGCATCCATTACCTCTTTGGCAGCTTTCTAACATCTAACATTATATATAAAAAACACTCTCTTATCTCTCACAGGATGATGTTTAGGAATCTTGCCTTTAGTTTAATAATTTGTCTCTTACTCTGCCAATTTGTATTCATTTTGGCTGGATTTAGGCTGATAATTATATATGAGTCAGACAAGACACCCCCAAACAACTGGTTTACACTACTACATTATCCCGTGGATGTTCATTAAGTGTTAATGAATGGTGGTATTCTGCGTTGAATTGACTTGTGGGTTCTAGCTGATTACTCTTCAGTTTTAAATTATGAAATGCATAGTATTAGACCATCAGCTGGCAAGATCAAATTTTAATTTATGGCAAATATCTAGAAAATGCTTTAAGAATTCAAAGTAGATATTTGTACTAGATATGAAAGATAATATATAACAAGAAATGGAAAAAAATGTAAAAGGTTTGGTAGCTTTTACTAGATTTTCATTGACTTTTTTCCTCTTTAATTTGAAGAAGTTCTCATTTGGATTCAATTATCCAAAGTTGCTACAGAAGCTAAGTGGTTTTCTAACTTACATTTGTTGTTAACTGGGTGATTATAAGAACTTTAATCACTCTGTTGTCCTGACTGTATGTTATATGTCACTTTGCTAAGGACAGCCATGAATTTTAAGATTTTGAGAGTTGTTGCAGATTATGTTGAGAAGTAGAAAGGAGCTCATGAAATATGTAAAGGTTTTTTTCCCCCCAATTCTATGAACCTTTAGATAGCTCTCATTTGATACAAGTAATTTTTTTTTTAACACAGGACTCTATAAATACACTTCTAGTTGCCTTCAAGTGTTTATTGGGAATCTTAAGTTAGAATATCAGATTTTCATCCATTTTCATACTTGAGTTCCCCTAAAATTATAAAATATTTTTTAATGCCCATGAAAATCCCTCAATAATTCTGACAAAATTAGCCAGACCAAACTGAAATAAAATGAAAGAAGTTTACTCTCTGGGTAAGATGAACTAGATATATTTTGGAGCATTAAAAGTAATTTGTGCCAATTAAGCAGTGCCATTTTTAAAATATTCTGGGGGAGTGGGGGGACTTTGTGTTAGACAAGCACTCTTCAATAGTACCTGTATTTAAATTAATGTTGTGTTAATTAAAGATATAGAAATTTAGAGTTCTCTGAGTCTTCAATTCTAGTTACTATTTTTCTTATTAATCTAGTAAATTTTGTGTTATAATTAAAAATAACTTTTTTTGTTTCTGGATAAAGTTCACTTATGAACTGTATGAATTTGGCAATATAGATTTTCCTAAATATTTAAACACTGTTTATATACTAGCTAAAATCCTTGAGTCATTTTAAACTGCAAAAATATATTTAATTCTCCTAAGCACTTCTCTCACCTCCCAAGACAGACTAAGAGATCTAATAAAACATTCCCAAGCACATAATGAATACTTACAAAACTTTTATGGCCAAAGACTTCATTTTCTTAAATATTTTTCTCTTAACCATCTAAAAATTAATTTTTATTGATTGAATTATGCACATATATGCTCCATTCCATTTTTAAATAATCTCTTCAACTAATTTGAATCAAAATTATTCTAAACCCTTTTTAAAATCATTTTTCATATCTGACTAACCACAGTTTTAAGGATGTTAAAGTGATGATATGGAAAATTAATATGCTGACCCATCAGAAAAAGTGAAAAATTTGAATTTCATAATATTTGAAAATAAATTTTTTTAAATTAAGCTACATATAAGACCAGAATTAAGAAGTCCTGTTGCAAAGAGTCATCTTTTAAGGAATAGATAAAAGTATTTATAATTAGCCTCAATGTAATTGTATTGTGTATTCACATGTGTTTAATCTAAAAGAAATTGTCTTTAAAAGCATTTATTTCACCATTATGAGCATTAAAAAGGGAATGGTCTCCTCAGCCCTTGTGACAATATTAACCATTCTAAATTTGTATAGAAGGGCTTGGATTAAGAAGCAGATAAGGCATAATATTCTTTATAAGAATTTACTAGTATAGCTTAACATTGGTAGAGTAGTTTTGAACAAAATGTAACCTTCAGGACTTCACTCCTTTTATAGGATCCCAGGATAAGTTGTAATCAGAAAAGAATATTTAGAAGAGATCTCAAACTCCAGATATAGGTTAAGAAGTGAACAGCATGACCATAGAGACTCTTCCAACACCCTGTAGAAAACAACTTACACTTAATGAAATTCTAATTATCGAGTTAGTGTGTAATGTATTTATATTAGTTGAATTAGGAAAATATTCCCAGGTATCCTGGTATCCTTAATAGACGTGATAACACTCCTAAAACATCAATGTCCTTGTCAGTGTTATTTTTTTTACCTATTATACAAATATCGTGTGCTCTGTGAAGCACTGTGTCTTTTCCTAAAAGGCGGCGTTCAACTTCCAGATTCCTATGACAAATTTTGATTGTACCTTCCCAAACCTGTACACCAAAGTCCATAAAGTGCATAGACTTTGGGAGAAAAAGCTCATCGAACAGTTAGGCTGTTCTGATTGTAAAGTTCATTTTAGTCACATAGTACAAAATTCAAACTGTAATCAAAGAGTTTTTATTAATTTTACACTATCGTAATAATCATTAGTTGTCACTTGTTGAGTGGAATAAATTAAATTTGATCTATCTACATTGAATGCATATTTTATTTTATAAAATGTAAGTTATTTTGTATATATCCAAACATATTCTATAAAATTACTACTATATAAAATTGAATAATTAGTATCTGTGTCAGTACTAACAGATATTGTATAAAGAAATTGCCCAGTTAAATTAAATTGCAGGAAATCTCCTATTGAGTAAACACTGCATATTTTTTAAATAAAAATGGTAAAATTTAATTTTAAAATATACCTTTAACCACTTTCTTCTAAGGCCCCAGGCAGAACTGTGAAGAAATAACTGCTCGATGTTATTTTCTTTAAATTATTACCTTCTACATGTTTTTAAAGTATTTTTAAAATAACACATTTTGGGAAAAATCAATTCTAGTAATTGTTGGATCTTATTAAAGATCTTGAACAAAGTGAGAGTTTTAAAAACTCTAACTGTAAAAAAATCTGGATGCATTTTTAAATCCTCCCTCTTCTACATTATCAGCATTTCTCTTCTCCAGTGAATAATTCTTAAAAGCACATAAACATTCTGTAATTTATCTCATCTTAACACTCTGTTTTGCTCACAAGTTCCCTAACCACCCAATACTGCCCGATTTCTCTGTTCCTCTGTACACTAAAATGCCTAGAAGAGTTGTTTATATTGGTTGCCTCTATTTTCTCTCCCTAAATTTATGATCTCCAATCAGAATTCTATTTGTGCTGGCCTGTTCAATTGAAATAGCTCCTTCAAGGTCATGTTGCCTGATCTAATGACCTCAGTTATCCAGAATTTTAGCCTCAGTCCTCATTTTATTTGACCTGGTTGATCACTTTTCTCACTCAGCCTCTGAGATACAACTCTCTCCTGTCTCTTCCTGCCCTTAGGTTGCTCCTTCTCAATCTACTTATACTTCTTTCTTTTCCCATTTTCTAAATATTAGAGTGTCCCATCCCCTCCACTCTTGAACATTTTACTCTATTCTAGCTATTTTATCCTCTGGGGACTTCATCTGGTTCACGTCTTTAAATTCCATTACCCTGATGACTTCCAAATTTATATTTTAAGTTTAGACCTAACCCTAAATCCAAGCTTTGTTTCATTTACTTTTATATCATTAGAACCTAACATACTGACTGACACATAACAAATGTTCAATAACAGTGTTGAATAAATCTTCTACTTTACCTCATAGAATTCTTGTAAAAAAAAAAAAACCAAATCAATGGCTATAAAAGTAATTTGTAAGCTGTTAATCATTCTGCAAATATCAACTGACTTTATTATTAGTCATGCAGATATGTAGTAGTGAAAATAAAAGGAGAGGAGTAAGAGGGAATTTTAGAAATGGATTTCAACTTTCTAATCTAGATCTTCAAAAGAGGCCTGCCTCCCTAAATTCAATGTTTTTTTTTGTTTTTTTGTTTTGTATTTTTGTTTGTTTTTTAACTCATCAAACTGTACATCAGGGAAAAGAGATACAATTAACTTCTATTCAATGTTTCCTTTGATAAGTGTGGAATCTTTAATGCATGAGGCCCACAAATTTGCTAGACTCAGTAGTCCCAATTTGAATGATATGTCCTTGCAAAACTAGTTTCAAATTGTTAATCCTTTACAATGCAAATGATAAATTAAATAAACTATATGATCCATAACTTTAGAGCTTAGTACTTCTTAGGTAAATAGCTGTCACTGAAAGAATCATACGTGGATACAAGCTAAAAGGATGAGTGTGGTTGAAACACATAAATGCTAAAATTTATAGCCTCTTCTTGATATAGCAGATTCCACTTACTACTTACTAAATGAAGTGGCTTTCAAGCTGTATGATGCATCAGTATCACCTGGTAGACTTCTTAAACCACAGCTTGCTAGAGCCCTCATCCAGGATTTTGATTCAGTTCTTCTGGGATGGAGCCTGAGAATTTGCATTTCTAACAAGTTCCAGGTAATGTCCCTGCTGCTTCCAATTACCCAGGAATATGCACTACAGTTCCATCACACTTTGAAAAAAAAATCGGCTCAATGGTTATACCATATCCATGAGGAATATAACAGTCAAGCTCTTTTCCCTGTGTTATGTTCTTCAGAGCTTCCTATTTTTATTTTAAGCTCATTAAGAGTTCCTATGTTCCTCATAAATTTTCTTCAGTATTCAAGTTATCTGTGCCATTAAAGGACTTTCTGATAGAAAATGTTTTTAATTTTAGATTTATTCAAGACAACAAACTTTCTGTCTTGCTCCTTTGACTACGAATAACATTTCATTTGCTACAAGTTGTAGATTATTGCATTGGGATTTGTTTTCCTTTGCAGATCCAGTCTATAACTTTCACCCTATTATTGTTGCAGTTATTCTGATCCAAATGTAAATGTTACCCATTCTACCTTCCTCCTATATCAATCAGTTAATATTATGAATCCATTGATCTCCTAATCCACGCTAAGCTAAATTAGAAAGGGACCTAAATTCTAGATACTTTAGCTCTTCCAAGGAAATGTTCTAGCTTTATTTCATAGGAGCTTTAATCAGAAGAATTTAATTAGGTACTGAGACAGAATTGACTAATAGATTAGGAGCCAGTGAAGGTCAAAATATATTGTTGGTATTACATTGAGATGTGAATGTCTGGCCGTTATACAGGAAAGCAAAAAGTATTTATATAATTAACATGCTAAGGATAAATAGTATGCTTTTTGAAAGAGTAAGTCCAAGAAATGTAAAAATATTTGAAATAAAAGTTAGCGAATTTGAAGTTTTAAAAGTTTCATTAATCATCATAAAATAAGTGTACTACAATTGTCCTTTTGAATTTCGTGGCCAATCTGGATGTACTTGAAAATCAATCAACAGTTGCTTTCTGTATAAAAGGACTTTTACTTACAAATATAAACAGAATACTATTTTTCTAAATGTAAGCTACCTTCCAATGTTTTAACTATTCAATTTATAAATATTTAATTTATAGAAAACTTTTAGGCTCAAAATATTGTACATCACAACAATAATAGCAGCTAAGCATTCTATGTCCCCAGCACCATTCAAAGTACTTAATGGTATGTCTTAATTTGCTAAAAGCTGCTGAGAGCAATGAACCGGAAATGACTTGGCTTTTATAATGGGAATTTATTAAGTTGGAAGGTTACAATTCTAAGGCTGTGAAAATGTTCAGATCAAGACATCATCATAGATGCTACCTTACCAAAAGTTGCCTGATGGTGTTACTGGACTCCTGCCATGAGGCAGTACACAATAGCGGGTCTGCCAGTCTGGGTCTCTGCCTCTTCCTTCAGACTTACTTCTTCCCCAAGGTCAGCTGTGGGCTATCAGGAATGTGGCTTTGCTCTCCCCTCTCCTCTGGGCATCGTCTCTTCCATCCTCTTGGGGTTTCTCTGTCTCTGCCACTTTTTCTCTGTGTGTCTCTGCTTTATGTCCTGTGTTCATAAAGCACTCCAGCAGGAGGACCAGGATCCACACTGGGTCATAACTCAATGAAGCTATCCAATTGAAGTCCTTCCATCTGTATTCAATCCAATCAAAGGGTCCCACACCCACAGGAATGGATTAGCTCCAAGTACATGATTTTTTCTGGGGTCCACAAAACTTCAAACTGTCATGTGGTACCAGTCATTCAAATAATTATCGTTAATCCTACAAGGAAGGTGTTATTATCACCTTCTGTTAAAGATGAAGGATCTCCCAAATAGTAAATGACTAATTTGAACCTGAGGTTCAGGCTTCCCTGTTCCTGTTCTTAACCACTTTGCAATACTTCTTTATAAGCACATATTTGTATTTGAAATTTGATCCAGATGATATTTTTGCTTGAATGCACACATTTTTGGCAAATTTTTGTGAAGTTTGAGGACAGGTAAGTCAGAAGTAATTGTGCAGTATAGAATTTTTAGGGCAATACTGCAGCTAAGTAGACTCCCAACAAATCACTTCTAAATTTAATTATTAGAAACCTATCATAATAAGTGGGCACCAATAAATCTATAATTGGTTAATAGTGTTAATTTATAGATACATTATAATTAAGCATAAGTGAGCTATGTATTGTACAAGATTCCTTCTCACAGTGAGATTATGATATAGTTGGAAATATAAGAAATGTATAAGACAGTATTATAAATTACTCCTGTTAAAATGCAGCACTAATTTTTTAGAATATAAGACATCATTTAGTAATGTGTCTGTTGTGGTACTGACAGAAACCCAAATGACAGTTACTGCTGCTGAGCCCTTAATTAATTCTCATTCTCTGGCTTAGAGGTTTTTAAAGATTCAAAAATCTCATTGTAGATTAATGAAGCTTTTGCTATTGATTAAAGCATGCATAAGTTGTTTGCCCTTCTGAAGGTCAAACATTTAATGATGAAGAAATTCTTGGAAATAATAAGCAAAGCATATCAAAACTCTTAACTTTCAAGTGATAAAATCTCTATGCAAAACTTAATATGACAAAATTAAATACAATTTTGAATGGAACATCAAGTTCCCTTTCCTTTTGTGTTATATGCTATTTTATTACTGTTGTTATTTATTATAAGCAGTGATAGTACCCATAGTAGCCTATAATTTGTTGCTTGTACTTCACATAATGCTGGCTGTTCTCCAAGTGTCATTTTCCTAAGAGAGAAGAAATGTTTTTACAGTTCAGAAATTTTTCATTGCTATATTTCAGAACTTATTTTAAATCTTACAATTTATCATTAGAGTTCCACTACCAAGAGAGATATAAATTATTTTTTACAGGTTTAACTTTTTTGTAACAATCAACTTGATTTTTAAGAAGTTTTAGACTCACAGAAAAAATACACTGAGTGTAGTATCAGTTTAAACTAACTTTTGAGGAAAGGTACACTTAAGGAAACTAGAGCTTGCACTTATATAAGGGAAAATTAATAAATCTGAGGACATTAAAATAATTTCTGTAAACTAAAATAAAATGTGTATTAGAATAGGTCTACTTTTAACCTGATTTGGAATTGGAAGCGAGGAAACATTCACCCATGAAATTATTAACTGCATTGGAAATAATCATTGAAATATCCTCAGGAATGTACTATGAATTGCCTGTAAACTTTGTTGGAAGTTAACTCGAAAGTCTGCAGCCAAGTTTTCCATGGACAACTTGTTCTAAAATTTAAATATAAACAAATAATTCACTCTATATTTTTAAAATTGTGTTTCCTCAAGATGACATAAGTACATCACTTCTGAGAAATAGTTTTGCTTTTTTGTTCATAATTTTACAAGCAGTTTACAATTATTTTCCTCCAAGGAAAAATAACAAAAATTTACTTTGGTTACTATTTCTGGAATCTCCCATATAATGAATTCAGTAAAACCTTTCTTTAGATATATTTTTTAGAAAGGTAATGCACATCATAGGAGCAATCCCTTTTCTCATCAAGAAAGCCCTAGTAATGTGACCCAGTAGACACTCTAAGCAATGCTGTTCTCCTGTCCCAAAAAGTCCATTGAAGGTGTGCTCCATGATCAGAACTGGGGGAAATAGGGAGAAGATTTTATAGGTAAATTAATGAGAATACAAAGTGAACAATCTTAAGCAGCACTGATTGACATTATTGATAATTACCTTCCAGCCAACCTTGGCTTTTTATTTTTCAGTACTTTCATGACTATACGATTTCTATCAGTTATTATTTGTGTGATGTTTTCTTCTGATTATAAAATAATACATAGTAGAACATCCAGAATATTATATGCATTATAAAGTAACGTATCATGGAACATCTGGAAAGTGCAGGAAAGTACAAAAGGAGAGCAAGAACAAAAAATAAAAACAAAATCCCAGTCCTACAATTCAGAGAATACCACTATTAAAATTATTGTGTATTTCAATCTAGTATCTTAATCATCAGGCTTTCTGTCTATATGAAAATTGGCATAATAAAATACATAAAATTTGTATTTTGGCTTTGTGTAATGAAAACTCAAGTTAGTAAGAAATCTTCAAAATCATGTTTCAGTGATTGGATGATATTACATCATAATGAATATTCTCCAAAGACATATAAGCAATGAGCACACTTATTCTGTCATACCATTTCCAATATTTCTCTTAAAAAGTTAAAATTTCTTTATAAATTGTTCATCAAAAATATTCTTTTAAATCATTTTGTAGTTACTAGAGGAATTGAGCTTTCCATATGAATAATAGATATTTTTATTCTTTTTTAAATTATCTTTTGCATATCTTTAACCTACCTTTTAATTTTTGATTGTGTATTTAGTCTGTTACATTCATGAAGCTTTTCTTAATCTACCTTTTAAGTTTTACAAGTATTAATCATGTAGAGTATCTTATTTCAGAAAATCTTATTTCTGGGAAAAATCATATCAAATGCAAATATACAGAGGATCTTAATGAAATATATACCTATTTTTATTATATAAGCAAGTAAAATTGAATGGCATGACCTACATAGTTAACTTAAAATCACAGATGCTTGAAGTGCTAACATTAGTATCAAAGTATTACAACCAACCCACATTAATGTCAAAAGAGTCTATAAAATTTTCTGAAACACTGTGCCCTTTAAAATGGGTGAAAAGTCACCACCATTTAAGCAGTTTCCTTTAGAAGGAAAAAACTGCATAAATATTTATGTTCAAGCAGAATTTGAGTGTAAAATGCATACTGGCTTATATTGCGTATAAATATCTGGTTTGAAAATACTTATGACACTCTCCCTCCAATTGAGTCTTAAGGCTGACTTTTACAATGCTTCTTCGCTGCTTTTGAAAGAATTTTAGATCCACAAATGGTTAAATCTCAGTAGAGTGAAACTTGATCTGCCTGGTTGAAAGGCACCTTATTAGTTTATTCATTTATTGAATCATACACTTAATAAGTCGGTTTTAAGCCCCTTCAATTGCAAAGCAAGTTCCAGGCTTTTAGAACTGAGGAATTATGCATTATAACAGATAGCTTTTTCAGTTAGAAGTCATATATTTTAGTACAGAGATTTCGTTCATATCTATATAAATGTCTTCAATTGTTTCCATTACAATGCTTAGCAATGAGTGTATTTAAACCAGGACTCATAAGAGGACGATTTTCCAAATATTTGCCCCTCTCTTGCTAATACACTGAAGAATCAAGATCTATATCCAAGGGTGCAATTCACAGATGGAATTTCATATCTGTGATTGGCAGTCTAAATGAGATTCAGGGTCAGACACATGGCACCACTGGCAGAGATAAAGAATCAAACGAAAAGTCACAGAATAATGGCCAGTTGTGCTTATCATTCTCTTTTTTTCCCTCTGTCAGACAGAAACTCTCTGGCGGCTGTCATTCACTCTCATTACTAGGGCTGATTCTGCTTGGCTGGGAGTGCTGCAGCAGGAAATTGCTGTCTGAATTGCTAAGGATTCTTCAGGCAAAGCCAATAATTAAAATATTCTATTTCAAAATGGTGGTGCTTATTTTCTTGGTCCAATACTTTAGTAAAAGTGGATCAGAATAAACTTTTAGTACCATGCCGTGTCAAATAAAGCATCTTTTTCCTTTGTTATTTAGTTACTTCTGCTGCTTGTACATCAAGCAGCCACACATATGCACATGAATGTACTTTATATTTACAAACGTGCAGTAAATAATTGTAATACCCATTGTTTTATATATATATATATATATATATATATATATATATATATCAAAGAAAGATAACATTTTAAATCCTTGTATATGTGTACTATTGACTAATTGTTGCCAAGCAATTGTTACATATAAAATCTATGAATCAGTTTAATAAAAATACCCTTTTGGCTTTGGTAAGGGTGGGAGACAGATGCCAGGGAATTAATATTTTCAGAATTTTTCTTTTAGCCTAGCACAGTGCTAGTGTTTATATGTACTGTATTTCATTTAATTCTCATAAAAATTTACAATGAAGTATTATTTTTTCTAAAATATGATTAGCAATACTAGATTGCAGAAGTTATATAACTTCTACAAGTCAAAGAACTAATATAAGATAGAATTGTAATTCCAAGTGAATTTTCTCTGACTGCTGAACTTACGATTTTTCATATTCAGGTTGCTTAATGTGATGATTGACTTAAAGGGGTAAGAGGGCCATTGTTTCCTTAACATTGAGAAGTTCTCTATTATGTGAGAATGCTTGTTCTCTTTATTCAAGAGGTTTGTAAACATCAGAAAAACTCTTTGACATGGTTTTTTAGCTTCTCACCCCACTAATCCCATTCAGTTGTATTAAAATTTAAAACCCCAATTCAAATTAGGCAGCTTGACTTCAAGTTGGCTTCAAGTTTTTCATTTATGTTTGTTCTATAAAATTATATGAATCCTTGGACAGTTGTACTTCTCAGTTTAAGGCATTTGTGTAGAATCCGGAAGTTACAAATTCAACTCTCTATTTCAAGCATGTAACAAACATGTGTGAACTAGGTTGGGTGTGAAAGAATAGGGAGGGTTGGGGCCTGTTACAAATTGAAGTCTGCAAGCTCTCATAAAGGCATGCAGAGTCCCTTACAAACAAATAATATTGTATTAACCCAACCAAACACTTAGAAAGCTACTGACTCAATCCAAGATTGCAAGTTTACAACCCATGGTGAAAATTAAATGTGATATATCATTTGAGCACCTTAGAAAACAGGATAATATAAAAATACAATCAGAATGCAGTTATAGACTTCCTGGTACATTTCCTTAGTTACTCTGTCTGTGAACAACACTATAATTAATTTTCAAAGAGAATGAAGCAGTGCAGTCACTGAACCTTGTCTTCAGAAATATTCTTTTAAGCATACAATAAGATGTAAAGAAAACTATGTCTCAGTACATTATATGGTCATCCCTATTTTGTAAATGAGAAAATTAAGTAGCCAGGCAAATTTAAATACTCTTTTATAAAAGACTTTTGAGAAATTAAATCACCTACTACAAAAGCCTAGCCCTTCATAATCAGTATAAAAAATTACAAAGGTTTTAAAGTATATGTTGTTCTTTGGGGGGAAAAAAGCCACCAGCCTCTTGCATGGAGGCACCACCAGAGTTTCCTAAAGTTCATCCAGAGGTGTGAGGCCCTCTGAGGCTGTCGTTTGTCTTTTGTGACTCGCCAAGCCCGTGGCTGCTTCCTCCTTCCTGCTCTTTGTTAGCTCTCCTGAAGGTGTGATCTGAGGGAGAAGAGGCTGCTCTTGCAGGACAGAGGGGTGGGGGAGGATCTCTGGGTCTATGATTTTATGTATGGCTCTTTGCCCTTTCCTAGGACTTCTGTACTCTACCAAGGTGTGCTGGAAGCCTCACGGTGTGTGCACTAGGCAGTTCTCAGACTCTTTGGAACCTGCTTCAAATTAAAATCCAGGCTTCCTGGATCACTTTTCCAACGTCTCCATCTTGTACTTTGCCTTTGCTCTTTCCCTCTATTCAGCAGCTCAGTGTGAATATATTGGATTATGAGTTAATGCAGGCGTATGGGGTTGTTGCTAGGACAAAAAGCCAGACTGTGTTTGGGGAATGACATTTGTTCACCAGTTTCTTCCTGGAAACATAAGAGTCTTTCCTTTTTAAGAGGATTTTTTTTTTTTTCCATTCTGAAACCATGGTAAATATTTCCAAGTCATTGGGTAGAACATAGTGCTGGCTATATCTCTGCATTAGGCACAGTTTGTGTTTCAGGGATTCCCGAGGAGGCTGGTGATGGGGGATCTTTGGCTGAATGCATGCACACTCAGGTGTTACTGTCTTTTTACAGGAGGCGATCGAGATCGGATGACAGCACATCATGAGAGTTACCTCCTCATGGCGAGCACCCAGAATGATATGGAAGACTGGGTGAAATCCATCCGCAGAGTCATATGGGGACCTTTTGGTGGAGGTAAGTGTATTTTAAAATCTTGGAAAAATATCTTTTCCCCCTAGCTGATGTTACTATCAGGTACTATTTTCAAATGGGTGAATGTTATAATAAATAGTAAATGAATCACCATTATTAAATGCATATTTAAGCAACTCCTAGAGGTTTAATTTAGATCAAATATCATCACTAACCAAATTTTATCCATGCATACATTGAATTATAAAAATGAACATTTTTGTCTTTTAATTTTGGATTTTTCGCTAGCACTGAACAGTTATAAGAAAGATACAATAAGCATAGATTAGTAAGAATATCTAGATCTGAGAAAAAAATTTTGGCTAGTAGGTTTGGAGGGAATCCCATCATGTGGATACTCAGTGGTATCAAAGAAGAATGCCAAAGCTTTTGATCAGAAGCTGGTGATTATTGCAGTGGAAAAAAAATGCTTTGGATTAAGCAAGTATGTGAATTTGATAGTAATTTTTTAAAATCTTAGTTAAATATAAGGTTGAGAATGCACCATGTGAAGAATAAGCTAAAAGATTTTATAAATGGAATTAAAAGGAGGATGGAATGGTAAAAATAAATAAATATATATATATATTTGATCTTGGTCTATCAGAAAGATAAACTAGAATGCTATAAACAGAAATTGGTAAAGGGAACCAGAGAAATTAATGACCCCAAAGTATTTATCTACAGCACATGTATTTCTAAGAATATTAGCCTAATTCTTTTTTGTTCAGGCAGTTAAAAATAAATCGTATTATATAAAATCCATGTTTAATAAACCAATTACAATTACCATGTTGATTTTATTTTCTCTTTCATGTGTTGTCAGTGCCTCAATTCAGAGACCTAATTATTGTTTTCCTTTCAATAAAGGATGCTTCTTAGGCAGACCATTTCAGCAATACATTTTACAATTAAGAAGATGAAAAGTTAGTGCTAAAGTACGAAGGGTTCATTGAAGACATTTTGACATTTTACCAGACTGATGAGACATGTCTGCAAAGAGTCTTGTTAGCAGTATCATCTCTTGGGGAGGGGAGACATTCCAAACCTGGTGACCATCCATCCTTGTTTGCCTGGTAACAGTCTTGTTTACAACTGTTGTGCCAGGGTAATTATTAATAGTGCCGACTTTCACTCTCACAGTGCCCTAGTTTGGATGACAATTTATGTGGTCACCATATTCATAGCCTAAACTAACTAGTAAGTGACTATATAAACCATTTGAAAGGGCTGAAATCCCCACCCCACACCTTAACACGTACTCAAGTGGTAGAGGCCTGCTGGTACCTCCAGGGCCAAGGATTTGAGGGGACACCGAAAAGGTGTCTTTTCAACATCCCTTTTACTTCTAAAGACTCTCTATTCCCCTCTGACGTTGGGTTCCTGGGGCTTCCGCGCTCTGAAGGCTCCTTAATATTTGCTACAGGAGGCATCTTTGTTGAGGGATTGTTTCTATCAAATGTGTTGCTGTCTCCCTTTCCTCCTCTTTCATCTGTCCTTTTTGCAAGAAAAATGAATGAGGTACAGTTAGCTCCCCCAAGTTAGAGCCAAAGAAGGTCCCAACAGCCCAGGAGTTTTAGAAATTATCACAGTGGAACTGGCCAAAGTGCTATGGACAGATCCTCAAAGTTCTGAACTTGGAAGAAATACTCTGGTAATTTATTTGTGGAATATGCCTCAGGGACTCTGCAAATAATTGATTTAAATCTACTTTTAAAATGATATATTTAGCTTAGAGCAATCACTGCAGAAACAATGCTTAAACGAATAAATCTCATTTTATCTTGGTTTAACCGAAGAGTGTTGTACAATTGTAAGATAAATTTTCACATTATTCACTTGATTTGTAAAAAGTCCGTTATGATTCATCTGTGCATCAGGATTTTCCAAAGTTAGTGAAGAATACAGAACCAAACTGAGTGCCAAAACTGATGAAAGATTGCAATCGTCACCCATAATCTCAGATTTCCAATATTTGTATTAATAAAATCCCTCTGTTCTTCTTGATTGAACTTATAAGTAGATGTTAGAAATTTGACTTTTAAACAATAAATTTATATGACCTAAGTACTTTTTTATCTTATATATTAGGATTTTTTAAAGATTACATTTAAAGTAAGTTTTCTACTGATGAAACATATTTTAAAACCACTGTTTTAGTTAGACCCCAAATCTTAAAATTAGGTCAGTAAGATCCCAGAAGGGTGAGTGTTTTGCCAAGGGTCACACTGTGAGCCACAGAACTAGGATGAAAATCCTTATCTTCTCACTTTCTGAGCTTCCTCCTTCCTTGTAGCACTATAATGTGATTTCTACTGTGGGATTAAAAACTCCACAATTGCAAGTACAAGACTTATTTTCTTGACTATATAAAAATGTACAACTTAAAAAATAATAACAAATGGAGTGTTATGGTTTTTCCAGTCCCTCAAAAATACCTGAATTTCTAATATTGCCTTTCATAAAAGAACACATTTCATCTTCCTGGTTTTGTTATGGAACCCAAAACACTGTTAACCCCAAATAAAGATGTCTTGGCTTCCAACCTCCTTCCCACTCCTTAAAGAATAATGTGATCATTGTTTACATGGGTCTGTAAAGTCATTCGGAAGAGAAGTTTACATAACACTTTAATTTATCATTATCAGTAGATAATGATATACATAACAATGATATACATGATATAATTTAAAGTTTTTAAGACCTTATGCTTTTCTTTGTTCAGATTGCTTATACATGCAAACTATTTCCTCTTCACCATTACAGTGAGGAACAAATTTTATTAAAATATAAACAACACCTGAGGAGCTCAATCTCCTAGAAATTAAATACCATTAAGTGAAGATCATGAAATGTAGGGCTTTGAATGATAGGATGGGGGAACGGAACCAGTAGAAACACGGAAAGTTCATATTCCCTCTTAACTTCCTGGCCTCATCAATACTCAGTGTTGAAACTAAATACTTAGATTTGCAAAACTTAAGATTTTTTTTTGAAATTGGGTTTCTTTTCCACTATTCAAAAATCAATGTATATAGAAGTATCTCCTAGTCCCAGATCAGGGGAGTGTGTGAATCCATTAATTGTTCATTAAATCTGAGTCCTTATTTTAGCTAATAAGAAAATCAGGTTCTTCCTGTGTATTTCTATCTCCAGATGAAGAGTTGAGTTAGAGACCCTTGAAAGCAGAATGAAATGAAATACTGTACATGAAAAACCCTTATGATGAATAATTGGCATGTGGGCAGACAGAGGGTGATTAAGAGGTAATGTGGGGAAACGATGTGGCTTAACTGATAAAGCCTCCACTTACCACATGGGAAGACCCGGGTTCAATCCCTGGGTCACCCTGGTGAAAAAGAAGAGAAAGTGTGCCTGGGCGATGAGCCAGTGCCCATGCAAGTGAGTCATGCAGCAAGATGATGACGCAACAAAAAAGAGACTAAGGGGGAGAGTCAAGGTGAAGTGCAACAGAGACCAGGAACTGAGGTCATGCAATTTACAGGGAACCTCTTTTCACGTCAGCAGTCCCCAGGATCGAATCCCAGTAAATCCCAGTAAATCCCATTGTACAGTCAGAAAGACAAGAAGACAAAAAGAGAAATAGATACAGAAGATCACACAGCGAATGGACAGGGAAAAAAAAAAAGAGGTAATATGATCTTATGGAAGAACCACCTACTTCTTGCCTCTGATAGAAACTAGCAGTGTGATCTTGGATAAGTGGTTTTTCCTCCTTGCCTTTCAGTTTTCTCATTTAAGAACCAAGAAAATCAGACAAACTTTGCTTCAACTAAGATTCTTCCCAGTCCCCAAACCTGTAATTTAATGTGTTCCCCCCCTGCCAAAGCTCAGATCAACGAATTTTTCGGTTGGCTGAAGTACATCTACATCCAGCACTGACTCCTTCGTGGTGGCATTGAATTAAATGTCATGTTTCTTTATTTTCCAGGCAGTCTGCTAGGACACAGGGCATAAAAACAAAGTTTTAATCACAGAACAGAAATAATTAATTTGTAATGACTCTTTCAATGACAAACTATTTCCTATTTGGACATGCTATTAATAATCAGAGTAATGTTTCTAATATTCTCAGTTTTATAAAGCTCTTGTGAGTGGCTAGGCGGGAACTCAGTGGTCTTGAGGAGAACTGGGGTTAAAGCACTAGCATTCCTAATCTATTCCTGGAACAGTCAGGTGGATGAATGATTAACCAGATGAGCAAATCGTTCATTAAGTGGGTCTGGCAGTGTTGGTGGAGGGGGGGCTGGGATGAAGAAGGAACATGCAAGAGAATGGTAGAATGCTGAAAATAGGAGAGGTTTTTGCACCATAATCAGAGAAATATATTTGCTTGTATAAATACACACACACAAACACACATACAAGTTGATTTGTTTTGTGGTTATATCTGCGGAAGACAGATTTCTCAATATCTGCAGACTATTACTAGATTTAAAATATTTTCCTATTTTATAGACACACATATATCCACATATACATATATTTGTTGTTTGAATGAGATGCACATTTAAATCAATACACACAAATAGATTCAATTGCAAAGGATCTAAAAATAGTCTATGTTAGAGAGAGAAAAATGTCAGGGAAGAGGAGGCAACAAGTTTGCCCCTTTGGAGGTGGTTTGGTGCTGTTTGATCTCAGGAGGGGCCGAGTCAGCTGCTGTAAAGGTGCTGCACAAGAGGACAGCCAGGAAGTCAATGCAAAGTCAAAAGGAGAATGACTGGAGTCCACACTGCTGCGTGGCATTCTCGCTCCTTCCCTCATATTGTTGTGGCTGCACCTGCTGCCTGTGACCGGCGGGCACTGAAGGCAGCCGCAGCTACAGCAGTGGTGAGGAGGCAGCCACAGCTCTGCCAGCTCCCGTCCAGCTTTCATTGAGAAAAGGGGAGACGGAGGGGGAGGAGGGGGAGGAGACGCTCCCCGCAGAGCTGCCTCGTCCAGCAGATCCAAGGAGCCTCTTGGAATGGGCACCCAGCTGTTCTGACATGGTGATTCCCTTGGGAGCCCTGGGAGTTTTGAAGACAGAAAGGAAAAGGGAGAAGACTGCAGAAAGCATCAAAGGATGAGGGGTGCTATAAAAAGAAACAGGGGAGTCCTTTGAAAAGAATCTATCAAGCACTGAAATGCTTTCTGGAGAAGGTGCCATTATTTTCCTCCCCTTTTGCTCAGATGAAAGGAACCAGCAAGGACGGTCCTGAATATTCCTCAGGGGCCTTTTTGTCATTGTTTCTCTTTTCCCTGCACACGGCTATTTGCTGACCTTTCCAGAGGACTCTCCATCCCCCCAGTTCCAGCTGAGAAGACAGTCCTTAAAAACAAACTAACAAACAAACAAAACAATCCCTGCTGTTTGAATGGGAGGTGAGGCTTGCTTGCTGCGATTCGTTTTGCTGTGACATTTCGGAATGTCTGCAGAAACTTTAAAAATACCTTAAAAACTCCCTGGATTAGGTGAGAGAAAAAGAAGTTCTTGACAGAACAGACTCAATGAGAAGTGATCTATCCCTGTCCCAGCACCTGGATGATCAAACCTTCGAGTTCTAGGAATCAGCACGGCAGATCTAACAAATAAACATGCGAAGGAGTGTCTGTGGGAAATTGCAGAGAAGTAGGTTTTAAAGGAAGACTCAGCCGGTTCAGAACTTCGGGCCTGTATGAAGCCGGAAGACCGAAATACTGGGGGACGCCCCTCAGGAGCCTTAGCAGCCACTCCTTTCATCCCTAAAACGACATACAGAAGAATCAAACGGTGTTTTAGTTTTCGGAAAGGTAGGTAGAAGGTATGTTCCTGTCCTTTTAAAAAATGGACCTATATTCTCTGATGCTTCCCGATCAGTTTATGCTCAGCTAAAATGGGCATCTGGAAGCCACAGGTTAGAGCTGTACAAGAACGATTAGCGCCTGTGCTTGTCTAGACTTAGTTTTCAAGTTTCACATTGATCTGTTCATTTCTGCCTGTGAATGGGCCATGGAGGTGGTGCTTAAGAAATGGTGGTTCTTAGGGATCATCCTGACCAACGGGGAACTAGGCAAAGCTGGGCTGACCATCCTGAGAGGAGGGGCCAGGCTACCCCGGCTGTTCCCAGATCAAATCAAGCAGCCGAGTTGTGCTCCCCGCCCCCCCTTGAAATGGGTCTGTCATAAATCCCTGTTTTGTGCTCCCATTGTATCAGTTTTGGTTCTAGCTGCCTGTCCTTAACTCATGTCACCTGCTGAGAAAATTTTGGTGCACATGTTGTCTGTAGTGAATACTTTTCAGGAGGCTTTCAACCATACTGTTTAACATTGATTAGGAAGAGAAGTCACCTTGACTTTCCAAGTGTATCACAATGTGGTATTGGGATAGGCCCAAGATATTAACTATTGGTAATAGGGGGTGAGGAAATATAAAGAAACTAAGACATTTCTGAATTGATTTGTTTTGGGGTAGTTAAAAGGTATATATATAATACATAAATTGGAATGTCTTTATAGAATTTGTTGTTATCAAGCTATTCTAATTTTTCCTTTTGCTTTAAAATGGGAATAGGTAAATGAAATAACATCTAACTAGGAACTAGATCATTATGATTTTAATGTCATGTGTAGTAAGTACATTTAATCAGAAGCTGATTTGAATAATATCTAGCATCCTTCTTTCTCCTCTTTTTTTTTCCTGCTACCTTCTGATTAACCCTCTCAACTTAATAATTAACAAAAACTGAGAATAAGAAAAATCAAATAAACAAAATATGGTGGGAACTTTTTTGAACTAAAGACTTGTTTTTTTTCTGCTTTCTTTTTAAGCAGTTAAGACCTGGGTATTTTCAGGACTTGGGAATTGTCCTGAATGACATTGCAATGACAGATACAGGCCATTATATATCTTGTCATAACTTATAAAACTGTGCAGGAGAGAGTCTAAACTACAAAGTAAACTGTAATCCATGCTTAGTGGCAATGCTCAAAATGTGTTCATCAATTGCAATAAATGTACTACACTAAGGAGGGATGTTGTTAATGTGGGAAAGTGTAGGAGATGTGGGGACTAGGACATGTGAGAATCCCCTGTATTTTTTGTATAACATTTATGTAATCTAAGTATCTTTAAAAAATAAAAAATTAAAAAAAAAAGATCTGAGTATGATCATTAGGCAAAGAATTCAGTATTTAATTTATGTTCATATCTTATCCATTAAGATAATTAAATGAAATGCATGTCTCATGTTTTATGGACCTATAGAGATTTTATGATTACTGGAAGTTTGCGTGATTGATAAATCAGCAATGACAGAAATTGGAAAAGGCTAAGGACATTTCCCTCACTTCCTAGGACCCTATCCCTTAGCAATTAAATTGGTTCTATCCAAACATGTACAGAGAGAAGGTCTCCTTTTCATGGTTATTGCTGTTCATTTGACACCCGAGATGTTTTGGGGATAATTATTCTATATTTGAGTCACAGAGTGAGGCGAATTTTTCCTTTTCCACCTTCCTTTCTCTAATAGTAGAGTAGAGCTAGAGCATAGCTACAAGAATTCTGTTTAACCCTCTGCTGTTCTTTATGCCCTTTCCCTTTCTCCTTGAATATGAAGAGGGGAAGGCAGTGCCAGTGAAGAGAAATCCCGTGGACCGGCAAATAAAACCTACTGGGTTGGGGAACAGCTTCCATCTATCATCTCCTGTGAGCTATTTTTAAAGTGTTGTCCTTTCCTCTGCAAAGCCTTAGTAATTTGGAGAACGCTCAGCAATTGAATAAAGGATTAACAGATTTTTAATTTACAAAGCTGTATTCTAGTTTCTTTCAGAACCATAAAGGAGGGAGGGGTGCGGGCATCATTCAGCTGTTTTACGTTTCCTTTCTCTCTCGGCAGCCACTTTCTAGCTTTTCTCTGTTCACTGGCTGCGTGGCTGGGCCCTGGGAGAGAAGGTGTGCAGCTGCCGCAGCCACTGCCACCAAGGCACTCTGCTGTTTCTGTACTGTGCTAATCATTCCTGTCAGCTGCCGCAGGAAGCAGGGGGTGTTTACATCTTTATTTAAGGTCTGGCCCTGAAAAGAAAGAACTTCTCTTTCAATCCTGGGTCCAAAAACCAAGCCACCTTAAGAAGAGCGTTCTCTTTTGTGCTTTATTTAATCTCTGGGGTGCTCAAGTATTTCAAGAAGTGGACATGTGTTTCTGAGTTCCTCTCCCAAACCTGCTCAAGAGCATCAGCTTAAGCCATTTCAATGAAGCAATAAGGAGATTGCCTGAAGGAAAAGCGCCCAAAGTAAAAAAAATGTTGACGTGTCTGCTTTTCTGAGCCACATTTAAAACGTAGTTTTCACTGTTGTCAATGGCAGGCTGACAGAAGAGGAGATGCAGGGCCTTAGAAATGCTGTCAGAATGAAGTGCCTTGTTGAGTAAAAGTTTCCAGAGGCCTGTGATGGTGGAGCTTGCGTGCTGTGCAGGACAAAACTAACTTCCTTTCTTCTCCAGACCTCTTCTCTCCTTTCTGACCTTTTCATCTCTCTTGCTTTGTATGGCTCCTAATGAAGGCCTCTGGCAATGTTTTCTCAGTGGTTTTAAAAGTACAGATACTAAGAAACATCCATTACGTAGGGTACTGGGACTCTTGGAGCTTTGGATTTATTTTCTGGTGAGATAAAGATTACAATGTATTTTTAAAAACCCTGTTGATTTCTTTTCCTCCAGAATTTGAAAGTATATATTTTTGTCTCTTTAAAGTTACTGTAGGGAATATAATCTGTTCTTTAATAACTTGGTGATGCACAACAATGAGTCCCAAAAATGGTGTTAATTTGTAATCATAACAAGGTAGATGGTTTAAGATTGTTGTGATCATAAGACAGTTCTGAAGTAAATTTTAAAACTCTGACTTGAGTTTGTTTTCCCTGCATTGCTCCTTTCTCAGGGAAACGTCATCCTCAGTCCCTCTGTGGCCTTTTCCTACAACATAACCATGTGGTAGATGCACACTTTGGATTCTTTCTTCTTGATGTGCTTTTAGCTCCATTTCTCTTCTATGACCTTGGTTCTCTGTGCCTTTATTGCTTCATGCATGCAACTTACTTCTTAGTGGCTCTTTGAGACAGCATCCATCTGTCTTTCCACTCCCAACATTCTTCATAAATTCCCACAACACACATAAAGTATTGCCTAATCTGTACTTCTAAAACAATGCTGTCAAGCATCTTTCCACAGCTCAAAAATATTTGATGGGTTCCTATTGCTTGCAAGAGAAAGTCCTAACCTTGTGTTATTTTCAAAGTCTTTTAACCAACTCCAACTGCTTCCTGGAGTATAAACCCCTGATTCCTCCAGACTGTTCTACTCTTTCTCTATATACACATCTGTCACACCACTTCTTTTCTTTCACTTACTTTATTCTCCCTGCCATGATTCTCTCCTTTTTTTTTTTTGTCTGTTTAAATTTTATGTTTTCTTCAAGGCATTGTTGGCTCTTATTTTCTTATTTCTTCATAATTCTTTCTCTGTTCATTCATTATTCTCTTTACTCTATAGTCCTTACACTTCATATCAGTACTGCCTCTTGGCCATCTTAACCTCATAGCCATCTTAAAACACTCAAGACACATTTTCGGTCAAAAAATATGCATTCATTTATTGTTTTTCTCAAAGTGAAAAATGGCAATAGGTCTATTTAATTAAGGATTAGGTTGAATACAAACTGGTGAAGTAATGTATTCCTATCTATTTTTTCCTACTAATTCATAGACAATAATGAGTCACAGTAGAATGCCTTTAAAGTTTTTATAAATAAGACCAACATTCTCTCTAAAGTTTATTCTATGTTGTGAATATTATAATTGCCTTGGTGGAAACTGATTTAGTCAATAAATGCTGTTACGTAAGTTGTTTTTTTTTTTCCCCTGGCTACTAAAAACAAATACCATACACTAAGTTGGTTTAATAGGAAGGATTTGTTGGCTCTTGGTTTTAGAGATTGGAAGACTGACTTCCTCCCAGAATTGGTATCTTCTGGCTGGCAGTCTTTGGGGTTTCTTGGCTTTTTCATTGCATGCTCCATTGACTTCCAGCTTCTAGCTGCCCCCTTGACTTCTTTCTCTGACTTTCACTCTCCTTATAAAGGACTCCAATAATCTCGATTAAAACCCAACCTGATTTACTTGGACCACACCTTAACTGATAAAATATCTTATAATGGGTACACATCAACCAGAATGCAGACCAAAACCAAGAACTTGGGTATACAATTAGTCTACCACACAAATTCATATAATTTTAAACTGAGCTGTACATGAGCAGCTCATTAACTCATAAATCAAAATTTTATGAAACATCTACCAACTGATGCTGGAATAAGAAAGTAAACAAAAAAGCTTACCCCAAATCAACAATCTCACAGCCTCTTTGGTAATAAAGAAGCATAAATAAAGCAATGAACTTTACGAGGTAATAAGTACTGAATCAGATTATATATGAAATTCTAGGAGTCCATAAACAAGATTGACTGTGGTCTCATCTGAAAAGACTGTGATTCACCTGAACTACAGAAAGTCAGATTCAATCTTTGGAAATTATGAAAAGAAATTATGTTATGAAAAAGAAAATTATGAAGATCTATCCTATTGTAGATGCAATGAGTTTGAGGGGACCAAAGTGTGATTAAATAAGGAGGGTGAGAGAAGAAGGAATCTAGGTTAACTCTCAAATAATGTGATGATTTGAGGAGACAGCTAGTACCAATAACCAAAATCAGGATAACAGGAAATAGAACAGGTTTTGAAGAAAAGATGACTTAGCCAATCTTAGAAATTCTGAGTTCTGATATATCCATCTGATGACGTTTAATAGGTAGTCAGAAACCCAGTGCTAGAGATCAGAAGAGTGGCCCAAATTGAGATATGAATCTGGGAATAATTGATTTACAGAGAGATTAGATGGAACAGCTGAGAAATTTTATCAATTAAGGTGGAGATAGGCCTGAGCATAGAACTCAGAGGACCATCAATCTAATGAGAAAAGCATAGTTAGCCTAGTCAAGAAAGAGTCTGAGAAGGATATCCTGAGAAGCAAGAACCATATAATATGTTGGGTATGACAGGAAGAAGAGTGAGGTTGATAGTCTTAAAGGCAGTGAGACATAAAGTAAAATAAAAATCAAATTTGGCCGTGATGGTTTGGCAACTAGGAAGCTGTAGAAAAAGCCAGCTTAGTAGAATGGTTCAGTCAGAGGCCAGTTTGCAATAGAGTGGCAAGTGGATGAAAAGTGATGAAATGGATTTGGTTATACTTAACTGGGAAATGAAGAGCAAAGAGAATAAGTAGTTACAGGGAACAGAGGGTCAAAGAAGTTCTGGCTTTGTATTTGTTTATTTGTTTTTAGGATGGCTGGGATTTCAACATATTTATCTTCTCACACTCACTGGCTTCACAGGCTACTCCTGGCTGTTGTGTCAATAAATCACATGCAAAGGAGAAACCTTAGCAAACCTGAAGGATGTTTAGATTTCTTTCTCTCTCCCAAATTGAAACAACCTCCCACGGGTATAATAAATTTACCCGTGTGATTTACTTCCTCAGTCTACTAGAGTTATGTTCTGGGTAATGATTTATGGCACCATCAATGTGATACCAGGGGAAGCATGCATGGGCATACTGTCACCGCCCAAAAATTCCCAGATGATTTTGACAAGGAGAGTGAAACGGCAAGGAAATTTAAATGGACGTGCTTGGGACTGTTTGCATGACCCACAAGAGACGGAATATTATTGTTAAATAATCTACTAATTGATGTATCCTTTCCCCATGCTGCTACCTGGGGACAAAACATGACTGTTGTGCTTTTTTGTTACTTTTAAAACTTCAAGTTTCACTACACCCTCAAGGAAAGTCCAAATAAAGCAACTAAAGAGAGATGTGGATTTTCTTTTACATTTTTTTCTCACTTCATTAACTTTCCTCCCAAGGAACATTCTCATGCAGGGGGATAACTCACCCCTACCATAGTAAGTAAGCCAAAACACATTTGACTGACATCCTGTTTCTTATGCTACAGAATGGAAGTATACATTTTATGGCATAATATAATTTTTCACTAATACTTTGCAAGATCAGTTCTAAGACAGAATACTCTCATTTCTTCCACAAGAATTTTTAGGCATATGTACATATTGTCTCTAAGATTTAACTTTCTTACATATTGCTCTTGCTAGAAAGCCATTGCTAGAAATCATTTCCTTGGGCAGCATGCTCACTAAAGTTCCAGAGTTTCTTCCTTCTTTTTATTTCTGACATTCCCCACTATTTACATTTTCTCAGCATAAAGCATTCCCTACCCCCAGTGTGATGAAGGAACTGAGGTCAGAAAGCTAGCAAGTGGCAACTTTCTAACTTTATAGCTCAGGTTTTAACCATTATGCTGGCTATATGTATTGAGTCATGGATACATAATGGCTCTGAAATCAAACAGCCCTGGACAAATCTTGGCTCTACCATTAGTTAGCCGTTTGACAGCTCAGCAAGTTACTTCATCTTTCTGTGCAACAGTCACCTTATCAGTAAAATGGGGTGACTGGTGGTGCCTACCTCATAGAGTTTTGTATGTGAGAGATGCTGATTCAGTGTGGTACCAAGACTGATAGTAAGTATAGGTTAGTTATTATCACTCTTTACGTCATGGAGAAGATATGCTATTTTATTCTAGAAAATAAACACTCATTATAAGTGTGATTAAATAAAGGGGGAAAAACTTTTCTTGAGCAGGGAATGTAGGTTTTAAACTGTAATGAGTCTGTATATGGATTTCAATTCTGTCACTTAATGCTGTGTAACTTTCGACAAATTATTTAATTTCTCTGAGGCCCAGTTTCCTCATCTGCAAAATAGGGGTAGTGATAGCGACATTACTATTATGAAGATGAAAAAGTATATGTAAAGGACTAATACATAATAGGTACTTAATAAATTGAAAGATATTAAGATTTTTCACTTTTAGTTTCCTGCTGCTTTTCTTAAAAAGATTCTTATCATAAAGGCAAGACTTCATGGGCAAGTTATTTCTCAGGAAAAGTAAATGGAAATGACAGTACCCAGCTAAACTAAAACTTACTCCCTTCCTTGAGTTTGGGCAAAAAAATAAATAAATCCTGAGACTTAAAAAAAAAAAGTTTGACTGTTTTTCTTTATTGCAATAAACCAAACCTTGAAAGTTTGATTCTCATTTGTAATATCCATGGACATTGTATTGGGAATATCTTTCATAGATTTTCTGCTGAATTTAGAGAAATCTTTTATGTAATATATTTATCAATGCAAAACAATAAGTAAAAAAATCACAGATACATAAGGTTTATTCTCAAATCACCCTATTATTTTTTAAAAGGATATATATTTGGCTTTGAAAAGCTATTTCCTTAGTTTTAGCAGGATAGATTCAAACATCCCAGTCAAATGAGTGTCACATTTGTTTTTAAAGAACTCCACAGAAAAAGAGACAATACTTATAGCCTATTTGAAAGTCTTATTATTAAAATGCCTGAGTATTTTCAAGAGTATCTTAAAAATCATTTTCACTACTGTATATATGGGTTAGAATTGTGTTAGGCAGAAAGTAGCAGAAAACCTAGGTAACAGCAGCTTAAATAACAGAGGCTTATTTTTCTCACACAAAAAAAAAGATCTGAAAGAAGTTGCTGTTGGTTATTGGTTATGGTTCAGTGTTCCAATACTTTCTACTTCAGTGGTTCTGTGAGTCTTTTAGTCTTCCCCTTTTGATTGTTGCCTAAAGGTCAAAAGGTGATTTCTACAACAACAGATATCATGTCCAAGTTGAAGACAAGGAAAAGGAGTGATTGACAAATCCAGCTGTCTCCATTTTATCAAGAATAACAAGTCTTCCTTTTGCTGAGCTCTAACACACCTTTTGGCCAGGATTATGTCACATAGTCACCCCTGGCTGTAAGGGAAGTGGAAGGAGTATCTACTCATGGCTCAAATGTGGAGATGTCTAGAGAGAATGAGGCTGTGAATGTCTACTGAGTTAGTGAACAATGTTTGACACAATTATCAAGTAACAGCTTATGCCAAAGTCTACAAACTAAGAAAAACAGTTTCATGTACTTTGATCCTCATTGCCTTAGAAAATGCCATTCTCTAACTCCTTTTTATATATACTTGAATAATGATATTAGATCAACTATTAATCTTTTTACGGAGAGAGCATATGAATTCTATCAGCAGTAGATTTGATTCCAGTTTTAGAATAGTTTTGTTGTTATTCTTGTAGATTTTTACCTGGTCTAAGAATATTCTCTTTGGTAATAAGTGTTTTTTGCTTGGATTGTTACAGTTTTACATTGCTGGATCCATGAATTATTTTAGACGTTGGTTAAGCATCTGTTGTAACTATGAAATTGTTAACCAATGGTTTGCAAATAATTTCCCAAATATTCAGGAATCTTACATAATTTTGACATGCAACACGTACTTTTCTTCCCTTTTGTAAAACTCATTGGACTATTACAAACATTTAGTGATACTCATCCTACCCAGCAACATAGGATCACATTTTGCCAGTCAGCTTTTCTTTTCTATTTTTTTTTCATTTTCTCATCAGTTCCTACTAACATAGCACCTGACTGACAGATTCTCAATGACTTGCAATCAGAGCTGTCTCAAAGTCATAGAGGGAGACCCCAGATGCATGCTGTAAGGAATATATCATTTGTAGATAGTTTTAAATCACTAATAAAACTAACTAAAAGGTGGCCTTCTTTTTATTATCACTGTGTGCTTGTAATTCTAGACAATCTAAATACTAAAGTATACCCCCTGCTGGGCAGATCACCATAAACCCCCTCCCTTTCGTATGCTACTGCTTCATAATTATAATTTTCCTTTCAAATAATTAATAGCTTAAGGTTTTAAAGACTACACTCTGGAAGAAAATTAAGGGTTTGTTTTCCTGGTTTTATCCTTTTAATTATAGGCATGTCATCATCACTTAACTGAAAAGAAATGATGACAAGAGAAATAAACAATATTTAAACTAAATGAAAAAATGTTCATAGAGATAAAACTGTGACAAAAGTAGAATTAGACTACTGTGTGCAGAACATTTCTGCTTTTAAACTTTTGAACACAATTCCTTTTCCATGGGGGAAAAAAGAAAACACAAAACTGAAATTACATTTAGGGAAGTTTTTCTTCTTTCAAAATGGATAGCTCAAACAGTAGTTCTACTTTGATTTTAGGCTAACCATAGAATACAGGGGAAAGGGGCAGGATAAGGTGTAAACGCTTTTCATTTGAAGAACCATATATAAAGCATCTAATTCTACAATCATGTGGCATGCCAAACAGTAAATGCCTGCTAGCCTTCCAATTTTTCCTTTACCAGTAGTTCAAAAAGAAAATAACAAAATGGGAAGAGATAAGTCTCTCATTTTCACTATTTTACTTTATTTTTCCAGGCATTTTTGGACAGAAACTGGAAGACACCGTCCGTTATGAGAAGAGATATGGAAATCGACTGGCTCCCCTGTTGGTGGAGCAGTGTGTGGACTTTATCCGACAAAGGGGACTAAAAGAAGAGGGTCTCTTTAGACTACCAGGCCAGGCTAATCTTGTTAAAGAGCTCCAGGATGCCTTCGACTGTGGAGAGAAACCATCATTTGACAGGTAACCACACTTCACTGAGAAATTTACCAACTGTCCTACACTGAGACAGTCCAAACAGAACTGAAAGGATGCACTGGGCTGAGATGGTATCTCAACATCTTAATTGATATTGTAATAGCCATGTGACAATAGATTATTTTATTTCAGCTATGTAGTCAAAAATTTTGCACTGTACATGTCTTTCTCTTCCATATTTTTTCCTCAAAACACCATTTGTTCCTCCCCTTTCATCCAAAATAAAAAAACTATATTGAACTATTACAAAAGAAAAATGACTTTTTAAAAAAGCATCTTTCTAAGTGATATGTTATATCAAAAGTATTGATTAGTTGAAAGAGGGACATTAGCAATGTAATTAAAAATAACTATTTTAAACAATAATAAAATCATTATGTTCTAAATATATAATGCCATCATAATCTAGAAAATAAAAGGAAAAAAGGGAACAAATAAAACATGGTGAAATTCAAAAATAATGGAAGTTCCACAGAAGAAAATATAAAGTATCCACAGTTCTATTAATTAATCACTGGTTAATATTTTGTGGAATACCATCTTGTCTTCTCAATTTTATATTTAGTTGAAAAAACATTTTAATATTACCTACTTAATATTGTATAGCAGAGATTGCTCCATATTATTAGTTGAAAAGTATCTTTTATTCCAATATATTTTAACATTCTATTAAAAGTCTTCCTCATATCATTATTCTTATTAATTAATATTATAAACAACATTTTTTAAGCAAAATAAATACTTTGTTGTTTTTATTTTTTATTTTTAGATGTCAGTATTTGATCATTCAAACATGTATAAACCTTATATTCTTTCATGTGAACATCATTTTTAATATCTAACTAATACTTCATATACAGGTATAATGCTTATAAATACTTTGATATTGTTGAACATTTATCTTGTGATTTTTTCACCATTATACATAATATTGTCATGCATATATATTCACATAAATATATTTTCTGCTTTTGGATTTTTTCCTTAGGTGAGATTCTCAGTAATGGGCTTTTTGGATAAGAATAGTTTGGGGCCCTTGATACTTGAAAATTGAAAATTGCCTATTAAGTATCATATCTATTTGAAAGGGTAGAATACATGGATAAACATCAATCTACAGTACAGTCAGATGAGAAGACACTTGAAAACATGACAAGATAAAGGAAGCGTCATTGAGAATATGGGCTCTTACTAAAAATCCAAGAAATGCACATTAAATCATTTAATATCCTTTTTCTGGTCACATTAACAAAGTCCTGAAAAAAGATAATAGTGAGATAGGTGTCCTGATCCTGAGAGTATAAATCGTTATTGTCTTTCTAAAGTGATGTAACAATATATTTAAAATACCTTTAAGGAGGTAATTCCAGTTCTAGAAAAAGAGCAGCTATGTAAACAAAGTACAAAGTTGTTTATTGCAATTTCTATAATTGGAAGAAAATGGACAGCCAACTATATCTCCAACAGTAGAAGATGGTTAATTAGTAAGAGTAAATTCATATAACAGCATATTATACAGTTCTTGAATTTTCTAATTACATAATGATAAATGACAAAATGAGACAAGATCAATTAAAACCCTGACTTGTTACAGAAAATATTACAATTTACAAGGATTCATAAATCCACTACGAGAGAAAAGACTTAAATGTGGAGGCAAAAAAATGCATGGGAAATTGGGGTCAGAAAATGAATTTAAAACTACAGATAAAACTTTTTGCAGGGAAACTATATAGCTTGTACTAAACTTTCTAGCAACCAATATGAAAAAGAATCCTGGTCAGTTGTCACATAGCTCTGACCTGTTTGCAAGAGAGAAACAACTTAAGTAAGACAAATATATATATATATATGTTTTTGGCACTAAGATTAGAAACTTTGTTAGTGGAATCCTCATAAAGAGATTATTGTATAATGGATGAGCACCATCCTCTACAATAAATTTCATGAGGCAGTGATGAGTTTCAGTGGTCTGTTTTACAGATTAGAGAGAGACAGAGAGACAGAGAGAGAGAGAGCTGGAGATGGCATTATAGCAAAGCATGTATTAGTAAAAATCATTTTGCTATAGACCTTTAGGGTTTGGTTCTTATAACAGATCTTTGTTAATTTGGTATAATGGAGGTATATTTTATACATTTTAGAATACCTGTAAGAACAGATGTACCCTATAAGCAATTATCTTCAAATCTAGCTCTTGATAACTATTGGCTGACAATGAAACAGCATGCTACTTGGTAGCATTACTAGCATACTTACAGAATAAAAACGAGAATCTTTATTCATTTGCTTAGTGATTCATCATTTCAGGTGTCTCCATTTTCAAAGCAAACCAACTCAAAACTTTATGGCTTAAAACAATGACAATTAAGTATCCACTCAAGATTCTGCAATGTGGGTAGGACTTTGCCAGTATGTGCGTATTTCTCCCCCACATTTATTTTTCTCCTCCACATTGTGTTGACTGAGTACATAGACTAGGTATGAAAATTCCAATATGGCTTCACTCAGGTGCCTGAAACCTTGTCTTGGTGGCTAAAATGGCTAGAGAATGCTTGGGACTCTCATTTTACAGTCTCACATCAAAGAGGGCATCTTCCTGTTGTTGAGTTTCTTGAATATGTGGGCATAAGTTTTCCATCAAATTTGGAAACTTTATGGTTACTATTTTCTTACACATATTGTTTCTGCCCTGATCTATCTTCTCTCTTTATAGGACTATTATTACAGTTATGTTTTACCACTTGATATTGTCTCACAGGTGAAAGAGACTTTTTTCCCATTTTTTTTCCCTAACTCTTTTGTACTCTGGCCTTTAATTTGCATAATTTCTATTGTCCTGTCTCCAAAATCGTTAATCTTTTCCTTCTCAGTGTCTAGTCTACTGTTATGTCTGTCCAATGGATTTTTCATTCTGTTTTATTTTTCAGCTTAAAATTCCATTTGATTTGACCTCTTTTCTTATCATATTTATTTTACGTTAAATCATTCAAAGTGCATGTTTCTTTTGGAACAACTTTAAAATCCTTGTCTAGTATTTCCATAATTTCTGTCATTTAGGGTGTGTTTCTACTGACTAATTTTTCTCCTTTTTATGTACATTTTTCTGTTTTTGCATGCCCAATAATTTTTTATTTGCTATTGTCCATTGTTGACCATCATGTTGTTGATTGCCTGGATTTCATTATCTTTCTTTAAAGGGTTTTATGTTTCTCTTGTAAGGCAGTTTATTTAGTTGTGGATCTGTTTAATTGTGTCAAATCTCCTTTTAAATTTTGTTAGATTTAGAACTAGTTAAGATTTACTCGTAAGACAAAGCATTTCTGGAGTCTTTACTGAATGCCTTTGGTGTTCAATAAGTTCTCTCTATACTGATGGGTCAGAATTCAAATGTCTTCCATACCTATGCACCCCAGTAATTTTTTGGCTTATAGCTCCTTGGCATTATTTCCCTGTAAGTTGTTATTTGTTTCGCTGCTTGGAATTTCACCTTTTCTGTGCTTATATTGATATTTAATCATAGACTCAAATGAAACTATATGTGGATTTCTGCAACCTTCTACTTCAGAATGCCCTCTTCTCCAGTAGTCTGCACCACAAATGCATGCTACCTCAACCTCCCCACACGTCAATCTCCGTCTGGTTAGCTCTGTCTGGTTAGCAACTGCTATGCTCTGTTTAGGTCCCTAATCTCTGTCCTAGGATATATATCTCCAGGTGCAAGCCTGGAGTAATCTTAAGACTCACTTCATTTGTTTCCATACTTTCAAGGATCACAATTTTGCACTACTTGTCAACAAACAATTTTTCAACAACAGGTATGGAATAGACTCTCCTCTCTATATAGTCACTCTGAAATCCTGTTGGACCCATGTTAAAACACCCTATCTGGATACAAGAATGCTTCAAGATTAGGGCTTGTTTCCCTCATCCTTTGTTTTTCTCTACTCTCAGGTCTTTCCTCTGGACACTTGGTTCTGCCCTTTGAGACTGCTTTCCTTTTCCCTAAGAAATGGCCCACATTTTTGCTCTAGTATTCTCACCCTGCTTCCTGTCCATAAAAAGTTGGGGAACTAAGACTGTTTACTTGTTTACATTTTGAATTATCATTGTCCTCTTAATTCCCAGTTGGTTTAATTACTTTAAAAGCATTCTTGGGTGTCAATTTATAATCAACTTCATGAGACAAAGTCACCCCATAAATCTCTTTATGGTAGGTTCTCCCATGCCCCAGCTGGATCAGCTACAATGACTGATGGTTAGTTGAGCCTGTCTCTTTCTCCTTGCATCTCACATCCTCCAGGGATTCGCTCTTACTCAGATTGTTGGATGCTACACAGTGGTTCAGGATGCAAATATAGCAAGAGCAGAAGCTATCTGGCTTCTTAAGAGCTAGGCTCTGAACTGGCCCATTATCACTTCCAATAGATGCTATTGGTCAAAAGCAAGTCACAAGCCCAGCCCAGATAAAAAGGGATAGAAAACTGACTTACTGCTTGATGCAAGGAGTGGTATGTATGTACAGGCATGGGAAAATTGATTAACAGTCACCTTGGAGACAATCTACTTCATTTATTCATCCAACAAACAGTTTTTCAGTGTTTACTGTGTCTTAGGCATTGTTCTCGGTAAAGAAGACAGAGAAGATTCCATCTCTTCTGGGTTTTCCATTGCTAGCGGAGGCAGATATACAATAAAATATAATTTTAGAGAGTGATAAGGATGACATGGTAATATGTTAGAGAATAATGTGCTAAAGATACACATTCCTTCCTAAGGCAGTAAAATTTGAGTTTACATTTGAATGGCAAGAAGTCTTGTTTGGATAATTAAAAAATAAAAATATGTAATAAAAGTAATAAAAAACTTTGAAATTAAAATTTTTTTAAAAAAAGTGGAAGTTTGGCATACTTAAGATACGGTGGAGGCACATCCTGGGTAGAAGAAATAGCATATACAAAGGCTTTGTGACAGTCATTAGCTTGGCTTGTTTGAAGAACATAAAGGCCATTGTGGCTAGATAATAGTGATTGATGGATAGAGTCCTCTGAAATGAGATGGAAGAGGTTGGTCATGTATGTCCCATAGATTATAGCCAGGAATTTAGCTTTAACTCCAAGGGAAATGGAAATCTATTGAAAGGTATCTAGAAGGAAAATAATATCATGTTATTTATTTTTTTATGTTCTAGTTTGCTGGGCTGCCAAAAATGCAATATGCCAGAAATGAGTTGGTGTTTACAATGGCAATTCATTAGTTTACACACTTAGAGATCTAAGGCCATGAAAATGTCCAAATTAAGGCATCATAAGGCAATGTTTTCTCCCTGTAGAATGACTGCCAGCAATCTGGACTTCTCTGGCCCATGTAAAGGCACATGGCAGTATCTGCAGTTCTCTTCCTCCTCTCCTGGATTTTGTTGCTTTCAGCCTTTTGGTTCCATGGTGCCCCCTCCCCCTCTATTCATCCAATTAATGAAAGACTCCAGTAAGAGGATTAAGACCCACCTGGGCAGGCCTTAATTAAATTAACCTAATCAAAAGATCCTTAACTGAAGTAACCCAATCAAAAAGTCCTACCCACAATAGGTTCACACCCACAGGAATGAACCAGCTTCAAGAACATGATTTTCTGGGACACATACAGTCTTAAACTACCACAATTAATAAAAGACCACTCTAGCAGCTTAATTTCCCTGAAAAAAAAAAAAATATATATATATATATATATATCCTCCTTTTGATAAATTATCACACTGAAGTCCCTATTCTCAGGGAGGCAGATATGCAAATTTCTGGACTCTGCTGATTAAAATAAGAGATTCCCAGATCCATGAACAGTGACATAAGAAGAAATAACATATTTGTGGTAAAATATAATTCTAAATTACCCTGGTACAGGAAATACATAATCCATAATATCCCAAGGGGGGTGAGATTATTTTCAGAAACTTGTCCAAGTACAGTGTTCTGCCCCCATCTAACTTTTTATTTAATTGACTTGGTATGGTATTTCACATGACCAAGCCCTATCTCAGGTTTCAGTCTTCAGAACATGGAGACAAACTTCCCAGGAACATTTATTAGTTCAAGTTATTCCTACCAGTATTCACTAGGAAAATGGTAAAAATGAATGTAAGTTAATAAACACAGATGACACATAATACCTTGAATAGATAATAGGATGTAAAGCAAAGTGCAGAACTATTCAATTATGAAATATTAAAAAGTGAGGATGAATAAATATTTTCCCTATTTATTCTAATAATGCTTGTATTTCACTACAAAGAGCCAACAAGATTTAACTTTCATCTTTTTATTTATTAAAACCTGGAAACTAGTCCTCACAGGAATGTTACAAAGAAAATCTTTATTCACTGACATTAAAATTCTAATCTCCAGCTCTAAATTTTGATTTTTAAAGTGACCTTTTTTCTAGTAACATTTTCGAATGAAAGTATTTTTAGAGTTTAAGCATTATTAAAATTATGTTTTAAATTTAGGGTATTAAACAGATATCCTAGTTCCTAGCATTCTCTTCTTCATTCTTTATATTTAGCCATGCAAACAAAATATAAAATATTATATTTTATATTAAATCTCTCCACTTTAGGGGGAACTAAAATGAAGCATAGAATGTGTAAAATCAAATTAGAAGCTGAAATGCTATTTTGTTTCCAGACCTCTCCAGATGTCATCAGCTGTTAAAGAAAATGTATTTTGGAAGTGTTGGGAAGGTAGAGTCAAGAATGCCCACGTAGGTGTCACCATCATGGCATTGACTGCTCAGCAACAAAATTACTTTGCCCTTACAGCATAGCATTCAAGAGCAAGGGCAGAAGCCTCTATGAAGCCAGTGATTTTACATATTCTGTCCAGGAACTGAGTGAACAGCTGCTGTCTGAGGCACCCCAGCTGCCTACCCACCTACTCAATTTATTCTGCCCTCCTCACCCCTCCTTCTTCTTTTCTCCCCTTCCTCCTTTTCTTTTATTTGTTTTAGTGACTGAATTATGATCATTAAACAAATTGCAATTAAAAAAAAAAAAAAGCCAAGAAAGGCAGGCACAGTTTAATTCTCCAAGTAGCAGTATAGTTTTGGGCATTACCTGACCAGAGTTATTTTTATAACTCTTGGAACTTGAAAGCTGAGAGCACAATAAACCTGGTAGAGACTTTCAAATGTTAGTTCATGCAAGAGTGACCTAGAGAAATGTTTTGAAAACTGAAATGCCCAAACCGCATTCCCTCTTATTCAGATTTAAAAGGTTGGGTGACACATTTTAAACAGATTCCCAGATAATTTTTATATGCCTGGTCCTCAAAACATACCTGTAGATGATAGGCTATGTAAGTGTGGGGATCAAGGGAAGTCATGAATTTAGTGTTAAGCACCCTAACTTATTAGCCATGATCTTGCACTGAGCCTTAGTTTTCATATATATGAAATGCAGGGGAACATCAACCTAACAGCATTATTGCAAACGACATATTAATTCTGACTAGGTGAGGCATGTCATATGTTACTGTGAAAGATAAATTGCTTTCTGTAGTATAGAGTTGGTGCATAAAAATATTTCCTATCTGCTGGATAAGACCTGAATTTTTAGGAAAGTCTGAAAAGTACCCTGCACCTTCCTGGTTTGATTCACATGAAAACCCAAACACTGGGAGTTTAGTAGCAAACTGCACAATTACCTAGCCTTTGTATTGTAGTGTGGAAAATTATCTAAGCATAAAGTTTGTTAGAGCAACGTGGAGAAAGTAAGTTATAGCTTGAGGTCATGTGGATGAGTAAAATGGAGAAATTTATGTCACTAAAGGCTTAGAAGAAGGAAGAGCAGACACTCGGGAGTTTGCCTAAGGCATTCCCTGATCAAGGAGGTGGAAAACTGGCTACCTGTTTTCAGCACCTTAAATAATTCTCTGAAGTCAAGAGAGAAGCCACCCCTCCAAAATCCTGAACAGTGATCTAGGTATAGTAACTCTTAAAATTCCTATTTCTTGATGCAGTTGTTAGAGGTATGATGGCATGACAAGATTTGAAAACCGTGGCCTTAGAGTACTTCTCAAACTTCTGCCATTCACATAGTACCAGCATACCAGCGTAATGTTATCCATATCAATATAACTATGTTTATAAACTCTGTTTATTGATAGTTTTCTTTCAACTTATTCACTGTTTTCTTTATCAATTTCATCATAAAAGAAACTTTATATCATTCTGTTAATTGAGACCAAACACCACTTGCCATGAATAGAAGGTAACTGTACCATAAAAATGCAATGGCGACAAAAGCATATTCTTAAGTGCCAGCTAAATACAGTCTTTCTAAGACTCTGACCCTAAATCCCACTGTTTGATAACAATGAAGATGGTGAGTCTGTAACAAGACTGAGATTGCCAACTGAAACTTATTCTTTGATATAATTAGGAGAATTGAAAGAGATTTGGAAAAGTTCTAATACTCCTACTATGTGATTTGATTTCACTTAGTACTCTATTTTTTTGTGGTGCCTTAAATTATTTGATATAGCCCACACTTTAAGGAAGTCAGGTCCTTCTTTGCTATCAGTGACCAGCCTACTTCTCTAACTTGCGAGTTATTCCCTTCTGAATATGCTAAGATCTGAAAAATTAATGGGACTTAAGGGAAAATACCTTATGCACAGAAAATCCTCACATGAGTGGATGTTTACAAAATATTTTATGTAAGACAGGTTGTTCACTAGAAAGCTGGCATGTTTCATTGTGTTTTACTCTCCGATGGTGCTTCAGAGGTAATCACCGGACATTGTAAATCCTCACAGGGCCTACATGATGGAATAGAGGAGAGTATGGGCCATGATGTGAACCAATGTATATGAGGTGCAGAGGTGCCCAAAGATGTACTTACCAAATCCAATGGATGTGTCATGATGATGGGAACGAGTGTTGTTGGGGGGGGGGAGAGGGGGGGTGGGGGGGTGGGGTTGAATGGGACCTCACATATATATTTTTAATGTAATATTATTACAAAGTCAATAAAAAAAAAAAAAAAAAAAAAAAAAAAGTAGCTGAAGCCAGGGGCGTGAGCTTCACATTTCTTCCTATTTATCTTTGAAGAATTTGGGCCCCCTTCCATTGAAACACAAACGGGTAATGAATAAAAACAACTAATTGCATTTTCAAGTATTTGGTATATCTGTTGGCAATTGTGTATTTATTCTCAAGGAGGTAGTGTAGGAGTTAAGAGCTCAGATTTTGGTGAAAAGCACAGAAGGGATTAAATCCCAGATCCACCATTTACTTCCTAACAACCTAGGACTGTTATTTAACTTCTTCAAACTCTAATTTTCTTATCTGTAAAATGGAAATAATGCTTACCCTCACAGGGCTGTTGTGTTCATTTACTTAAAAACAAAACAATACAGAATAAAAACACCAGGGCTGAATGGTATAATGTGAATAAAACGCTCAGCACAGGCTCTGGCATAGCCCATTGTAAATATCATCTGTTTATTGTCAACCAGTCTAAGTGTTGAGAATACGTTTGTAATAAAAGGCTGTTGGAGTGTACAGAGAGGGTAGGTTTTGCATGGTCTTGGGTGATTTTGCTATTGACTTGTAGACTCATCTGGATATACTTGAAAGTCCTCTTAAGTTCACTCTAATGTTATAATTTAGAGATTCTACAATATAAAGCTAGGCTTCTATTTACTCATCTTTTTATTAGGCACAAAGCTTTTGTTTTCTACCAGAGTCTGATAATCACAATTACCCAAATATGTGAAAATTACAGAAGAAAGTGGGCTACATACAATAGGGTCCACTTGCAATAGGGTCCTTGTTGCAGACACATTAAAAAGAAAATTAGATATATTAAGGAAAACTTGACTACTATTTAGTCCTTGTTAGCTAAAGGAATTTGGCGTATTTTATTTTTTATCTTAAAAGAGACATATTAAAGTATGTATATTATAGATAATTTAAGCTTATAAATATTTCCTCAGCATTAGAATATCAAAAATATTTTAGTTTGCTAAAAGTTTCTGGGGAACAATATACAAGAAATGGGTTGACTTTTATAATGGGAATTTATTGGGTTCAAAGTTTATATTTCTGAGGCTGTGAAAATGTCCAAATCAAAGCATTACTGTTTCATGGAAGTTTGGTTGCTGGTGATCCTGGACTCCTGCCACGTGGCAAGACACAATGGTGGCTCTGTAGGTCTCGGCCTTCCACTCCAGGCTCACTTTCTTTCCCAGCTCAGCTGAGGGAAATCAGCACTTGACAGTGTCAGCTCCTCTTTCTCCTCTCCCCCGGGCCTCATTGCTCCAGCTTCTTGTTCTCCTTGGACCTGTCCGGGACTTCTTTCTGTGCTTCTATGCTCCCCTGATTCCAGCCTCTGGCCTCTGGGACCCTTCTTTCTGTCTCTGCAGCTTTTATCTGTGTCTTTGGCTTTTCAGTCCTCTGTTTATAAGGGACTACAGTACAAGAATTAAGACCTATCCTGAATGAGGCGGGTCGTATCTTAAATTAAGATCCACCTTACCAAAAGATCATATTTAAAATGGTTCCATACCCACAGAAAAGGGTTAACTTGAAGAATGTACTTTTTTGGGGTACATAAAGCTTCAAACCATCACAGTGTTTCTCTAGGAAAACCTTGAATGCATAATCTGAATCTCTTAGAAAAAGATCAATTATTGAATGCATTATGATGATTTCTTTGTTTCTCCTGAAACTCCATATGCAGAATTTTTACTCAATTTTTCCTTAGAGAAAGAAAAAACATGTAGGTAGACAATATATAATGATAAAGTAACCCAATAAAATTGAAGTTTTCTATTTCAGCTAAGCCAAGTTTATTAACTGTTTTCCAAGATTTTGAAGGTCTTCATGTGAAACTAAACTTAAAATTCGCAGCAGGAAAGGAATAACTGAAACAAAACACAGCTATGGAATGCAGTCTCAGGTAGCTATATTCACTAGAAGTAAAGACCTGAAAAGTGGTAGAGACAGGTAACTTCTTTATAAAAGAATACCCTCTCTGATTGTATACCAAATGTTAGGAAAGACAACATACTTTAATGAAGCAAGAAATGCAAACTCATTATTTACATAACCTGGTTATATAATGACAAAATTATAACATACTTAGAGATTGTACATTATTTCTTTTGGTTCCCTTTCTTGTTGTGCCGTTATTGGGGTAAATGTGAAGTGAGCATGCAATGTCTCAGTCTACCTCTCAAATGATACCATTAACTAATAAGGTGAAATTTGTTAAGTATAATTTTTATATTTCTATAAATAAATTTCCTTGTTATGTCTCTTACTCTGCATAGTTTTTAATATATATGTGTGTATGTGTGTGTGTATATATATATATAATCTGATAATAGGTCATTCCAATTGACACTAACCTACCAATCATTATAATCATTCTTGCTTTTTTCAATATATTTTTTATGCTTTATGAATCTAGGAAATTGTGTTCCATAGAACAGCCAGAGGAAGCGTTAATGTGGTTCTGCTCCATCTTGACTCCCCACCTTAAATTCAGAATGCTTATGTTTATTTGAAATCCTGAGAAAACTAACTACTTGCTGTACTGCCAATTATACATATTATTACTGTATGGGCCCTCAAATGCTTTAACTTTCTCCTGGGACAGTTTAAGCAATAAGGATCTCCTGACACTGAGAAAAGAGCTAAGTTCAGTGTGTACAGTCTACACATGGTTTTAGGTGATCCTCAATTGATATGTTAATGACAATTCTACAAAGAAAAATATACATATGCCTATGTATGTATGTGTATATATGTGTGTTTATATGCATGTGTATGTATAGAACTATACAAATTCATATACTTAAAATAGAGTCCCTGGGGTTTGCAAATAGTTTAATTATAATCTCTTTATCATTAGGAATTTCAAATAATTCCTTACATCAATACTTCTTCTAAATATTTATATACTTGTTGATATGATAGGATCTTAGTTCAGTAGGAAAATTTTTGAGGCATCATTGATTTCAGATTTAATATATATGGGAGAAATTTAGATTTATTATTTCATTTTGTTTATAATTTAACTTCTAAACGTTTGGAAAATAAAGCCCTTTAATACTACAAGTATGATACCTATGCATTTGAATTTACTGCTAAGTTAAATTTGGATATGACATCTAATATTGGGTCTGAAATTACTGGACTTGGAGGGACATATTGGGCTTATTTTAATAGACATGGTGATTATTTCCTTAATTGACAGCACTTAAGGTTTTAATTATTATTATCTTTTTGCTGTTGTTGGAATTGAGTGCATGTGTAGGGACAATTAGCACATTTAAAATAATTGTACTAATAAAGTATTGCTTAAGGAAACTTTCCTCAATATTCTACCTCAAAACTTATTAGTGATTCATTAGCCTACCTTCACCCAAAAAACCCCTTAGATTTTAATGGAAAAAGTCAGGTTTTTTAAATACTTGTGCTTAAATTTTTAACATTGCGTTTCCTTGCTTGTTTGCCATGAGAAAATGCTAAAGGAGGAATGATTTTATTGCCTGGAGAGATTTTTATTTTAGTTTAGCTTTGTTTATATGGAATTCAAAGAGTGAATGGGACATCTAGGAACTCAATGGAAAGGTCTGGACAGAGATGTGTACTTTGTAGTTGTTGTAGACAAGTAATAGTTGAAGTCATGGATTTATTCAGAGAGCATGCATAGGGTCCAGGAAACAACAACACAGAGACCAGCAGAGGACAAGGAGCTTGGCAGCCAGCTGATAAGCCACGATGGTGAAAGGAGATGGAAGGATGAGGTTAGTGAAGAGTCCAAAAACAATGGAATGAGAAACTTTCTCAAGGGAATATTAGTCAAAAGAAGCAAACAGACATATATCCATGATTCTTTTTCAGTTGTGGATGTAGTTACTTTCTTTTGAAAAGTCTATGGTTTGGAAGCACTAAACTCAGATGGCTCAAAGTAATCTTTTCCTTACAGCTATACAATAGGGCATTTTATTCATTATCTTGAATACCTTATGCACATATAAGGATGTGTGTATGTGTGCACACATGTTTGTATGGAGTTTGGAGTGACGGTATACCAAAATGTAAAATATCCTTCCTATGTGATTAGCTAGATTGTAAAGGAAGAGTCTCTACACAACTACCTCTATGTACATAAGTAATTTTAGAAGTAGGAAAGAAAAGATCAATGTGGCCATTTAAGCATGAGCAAAGATCTCCACCACATTCCCTGCACTACCTACTCTATCAGGGAACACTGGAGAGACAAGTATGGAAGTAGTATGCTCCTGTGGGTGTTAAAAGTGGTCAATTTAAACTTGAGACCATTACACATTGGAATTTCTTCCTTGCCTTGGAAGTTTTCTACCCAAAATACAAGCTTATATCAGTACTTCTAATCATTGGTTACCTATGAGAATCACTTCACTAAAGTGATTCTCATAGGTGATTTTCAGCTTTTTAAAATCACATAGTCCAGGTGTCATTCAGCCCAGACCAATTACATCAGAATATATAAGGCCCAATCGTCAGTATTTTAAAAAACTTTCCCAGTGATTCTAGTGTGCAACCAAGATTGAGAAACTCTTCTATATTACATTGGTCTATTGGATGATGGTTTCAAAAGTCCACATTATCTGAAAGTATGTTTCCGTTTTTTCCTCCTAATATCTCATCACCCAGTACTCTAATAGTATTTGTAACAGTTTTGCAGCCATGCTCACCAAATGCAGATTTGGGAGTCATCATGCAGTTCTCTGTATCAGTATATTTAAACCAGGAGAATGGTGTTGGGAAAAGCACTAATTCCTTTTAATCCAGGACTTTGCCTGGACATGAAACTCTCTTAATGTGGTATATAATTCAGTGATGATATTTACATAACTCTACAATAAGTTTTGTCAGTTTAATCAGATTCATGTTTCACTGCCAAGCATAACAGTTTTGACAGTAACACAAGAAAAATAAGTTTGAACACAGCTAGACTTCCCTTGTAAACATTTAGTTTGGTCTAGAGCTGCTTACTAGCTTTAGGATTTCCTTTTTTTCCTTGGTGAAATCAGTGGAAAATCAGCATTTGCTTAAGCAAGACCATTTAGTGGTGTTCTTCATCTTGATAGTAGTCTCAAAATTTTCTTTCTCCAATATGTTCTCCCTGGAGTTTGATGGATATAACACTATTTTTTTAATTCCAAGTGAATTCCATACTCATC
The DNA here is from genome assembly GCF_030445035.2 of Dasypus novemcinctus. Lineage (NCBI taxonomy): Eukaryota > Metazoa > Chordata > Mammalia > Cingulata > Dasypodidae > Dasypus > Dasypus novemcinctus. Next base: position 117,875,933 of record NC_080673.1, on the reverse strand, counting down.
TCACTATGTTTGGCAAATTGACAAAAACCTTGATAACTTCCTTTGTGGATGCTTTTGAAATTCATTCTATTCAGTTAAAGCAAGTGATTATATTGTGTTCTGTGCTTATTTTCCACAGAAATGGAAAATTACCCTTTCTAATTTTGAGGCTTAATGGTGTAAAAGTTTTGTCTGTGTATTCTTATACTTGTAATTACCATGGCATTTGGATTTATCAGTGTGTGTAAGTTTATCAGCAGAGGAGGGAGTGGAGTTAAGGGATGAGAGTGGAGGGATTGTCAGACTTTTTGTCCCTGTGCAGATGAGTAACAGGCCTATATTTTACATAGATTGTAAACAGGACAGGTAATTTCTAGAATGTATAAAGAACATTCTTACGATCCCATACCTGAAGGACTTAGCAGTTAAATATAAATAAATATTATGAAGTAGAAAAAAAGTGAGGTTATGGTATAGAAAAATGTTGGTGATGAGTTAGAGCTATGAACCCAAGGAGGACAGAAAGAGTTCGTGTTTTAATTTCTCTTTCACCTAATATGTGGCATGAGGCATTGCACACCATGGGTGTACAGTAACTATCAGGGAAATGAATGATTTATAGAACTATCCCATAATGTCCAAAGAAAACCCACGAGGATATAAAATTAGATGAATTGTAGAAAATCTCATAGAATCATTCCTTTAAGCTAGATACAAAGCACTACGGACAAAGAAACAATTCAGAAGTTCAAGTACAATATAAAACTAAACTCATATGTTAATCAATTAGAGGACAAATGCTACAGAGCATCTGGCCTGGTAACTCTTTTATTCAGGACCTCTGGGCATGTCTTTGTCTGTTTACTATCATTGGATATAATGTACATGATTATTTATCTTAATATCTGAAAACAAATTCAACTACCAGGTATTGAAAGAGATAAAAGTCTGTAGAATAATACATTAGCAAATAGTTTAAGACTTCTATCAAAAGAGTATGACTCTAAAACACCTCATATTTCAGTGATTAGCCAGAAAGAATATATTTCTGTGCAGTTTCCTGTTAAATTATCCCAAATGGAGTTAATAACAAGGTCTAGTCATTGGACTTCTGTGAGGGCCTGACACAGAGTAAGATGCGTGTGTGTAGGTGTGTATTGTTATTATTAGGGTGTTTGTATACTCCATTGAATGTCACCTTTTACCACAATGCAGTCACATCCCTTGACTTTAGTGAAGACTGAGACAAAGGTGAGGCAGAGATGGCATGTTCCTGCAGGTGCATTGGACAATTAACACATTTATTGGCATTTATGGATGCACATATAAAAACAATTATTAACCAAAGTAGTAGGATTTCAGTAAGGAATATCAGTCTTGGAATTAAGTGCAGAGAAGATTTTTATTTTATGGAGTGGGTATGCAAAGAGATTTTGCAGAGAAGCACCAAGCTTTCCATTGCAGTAGTATAATTGAAATTGGAGCATATTAACTGTGAACAACTTGAGGTAAGCCAGAACTGGAAAAACATGCTGGAATCTGTCCAGAAGTGATTGTTTTCCTCCATTCAGTGGGAAAGGACAAAGCCAAAAATGCAAACAGTAGGAAAATACAGAAGTGTCTAGTTCTACAAAATAAGCTAAGTTTAATAAGCTCAGAAAAACGAGTCATAAATTTTTAAGTTTTAGCCTTTAAGCAAAAATTTCATAACCTTTGTTAATTCAAAAACTAGAAAGTATATGTGGTACTTTGTTTTTTCTTTTTCATTTCTATATAACTAACAGACTATGTTACATTGGCTAATGCACAAAAGCTAATGTAATGTATCCCTTTAGAGAAGGAATAAAATAAACATCTCACTCCACCTCTTTCACCTTGATTCATAGCTCAAATATTTCTATTCTTGGAACATTACTGCAGCTTTGGTTCTAAGAAAATTGATGGTAAAGGAAGAATGATTTGGCAGTCTTTCAGTCTTCACAATTTTCACATTGCACTGATAAGTCTAACTTTGCAATCGCACCATCTAGTGTTCAAAGGTCTTCAGTATTGTGCTCGCCAAGTGCTTCATTTCATTAGAAGCAAAACAATACAGGAAGTTACAACCGAGTCACCTTAGAAACAGTGTGCTTAACGAGTGTCAGTGTAATTATAGGTCATCTTTGAAACACTAAAACATGTTTCTTTTTAAATATATTTCTTGTTTTATCATTATCGTCACAGTTATTGCATTTATTTCATAAATATTTTTATGTATTCTATTTATATGGTCATACCAATTATACATAAAATATTCTTATATTTAGTTTATATTTTATTTTTTATAATCTTTTCTGTGCCTACCTCGACTTGAACCATATTGTAATTGACTCTAAAGGCAACACAAACCAACCCAGCCATGATGGTGAACTGGATTAGAGTGGGATCTTTATTAGGATATTTGATGGAATTACATATCTTGCCGCAGGCTGTTGGTTTTTTACAACTAAGTACTTTACCCTATAGCAAGAGAAATAGAAAATTATTTTCCGGTGTCAAAGTCAAAAGGGCTTTGATCTGCATAAAATAGAATGTGCCAAAGGGAGAGCAGAGGACTAATATCTTCTTTGTCATACTATCGAGACTATTTTAGGTCTATCTTTTAAAATTTTTCTCTGGGAAGTATTTTTGGGAATTAAGGAGCTTGGTCACAGGCCTCAAGATGTTCTGGAAACATGATTTTTATTTTATTTAGTAGTCTTTAAGATGAGCTTTTTAATATTGTCTATCAGTTCAGAATTTTAAAGGAAAAGAAGTGTTTATTAAATAATTGATTTTTGGGACTTCTTAGAGTCTTCCAGAAAGACAAGGAAAATGCTACATAAATAAACACTGAAACATTAGTATGTCCTCTCTGTAACTCACATAATTTGTTTTTGTCCTTTGCTGAATATCAGAGTGGCAGGATAGTTTACTGAAATATTTATATTTTGTTCTGAGTCTGCTCTGATTGACTGCAGAGTAAAACTGGAACATTTATCCCTTTCCCCTGTGTAATTCCAAGGTTGGTGAAATCCTGTGGTCCATGAGGATGCTGCCCTGCCTTGAACCTCACCATCCTCCTCCGAGCCTTGGCTGTCCAGGCCTTGGTTAGTTCCTCAAGCACATGAAGTGCCTCTGACTGAGGCTCTGCTTACCTCCTTTGCTTTAACAAGGAAGGTTTCCTCTTCCCACCTGCTCTAAGTTAATTCTGGCACACCCTTCAGATCTTGGTCCGAGAATCAATTCCTCAGAAAAGCCCCACTAACCCCTAGATTAGTTTTCTCTTGTTATAAGGTAGAACCAAATGTTTTGACATATTACCACTCACCATACTTTATAATTATATACTTGTATTCTTAGCTGCTTAATAAGTACTGCCCCCACTAGATTATAAATTTTGAGGCTAGAATAATGCCCTTTTTAAGTCCCTTGGGGTACTAGCCATTGTGTTTTTTATAATGCCCAATACTGTATATTTGTACAGGAAATACCTGATAAAACCAACCTGTGTCCAGATTGATAACTGAGATGCCCATTGCCCCTTTTGAGAGGTCAATTCTCCTTCCATACCATTTTTGGTGCAATAGATTATTCACTAAGGCAGAAAATCCCAATGCCTAACTGCAAATTCTCAGGATAGTCCCTTCTGGGAACTTGTCACCTTCTGCAGCACAGCTGGGAGTGGGTGTAAGTTCTCACTTCTAACAGAATACCCTTACCTTTTCACCACTACTGTTCCTGGTTCAGGGAAATCAATTGATCTTTCACTCCTCACCCACCTGTCTCTCCTTTTCACTTGCCTGCTTCTTCTCCCCACAAATTAAAAACAAAACAAAAGTACCATTTTTATTGTCACCCATTACACAGATCAAGAGGAGAGAGGCAGATTTAGAGAACAAAATATAAATATTTCAGTAAACTATCCTGCCACTCTGATATTCAACAAAGAACAAATAAATTATGCCAGTTGCACAGAGCACTTACTAAGTTTTCAGTGTTTATTTGTGTAGCATTTTCCTTGTCTTTCTGGAAGACTCTAAGTATTCCCAAAAATTGTAAATTAGACATGTGAATCATGCTGAGAATCAACCATCTTCAAAATGAACTCTGCTTAAAAGATTATAGCATGTCATATTAAGCTTCAGGTATCAGTAAGCAAATCACCAATGTCTGTTAAGCATTTTGAGAGATGAAGTTAGGATTCAGAAATAGTTGATTTTGACATTGAAAATGCACTTATTTACTTAACTATAATATAGAGTTGGTATTTTTTGTAAACTGTACTATGTTTTATTAAAAGTCTAGTATATTCTCATTATTTTCCAATGTTAACATGTTTGGTCTGTATCAAATACACACAAAAGAAAAATACTTGAACTTTCAAATATTTTCCAACAATACTAAGGCTTGTATGTGCCCCCTATCTCCCCCTCCTCTCCATTTAACAGGCATTATATAAGTGTGTGCTCCCTGAAAAGCAGATTGGCTGATTCAATTGCCAACCTGCGTAGAATTTTGACTCTTAGAAGTAAATGTATGTATATTTGATATAATAATGTCAAATGGCATAAAGTTGACTCCAAATAATGTTTTCACACTTCTGTTTCCACAGCAACACAGATGTACACACGGTGGCATCACTTCTTAAACTGTACCTTCGAGAACTTCCAGAGCCAGTTATTCCCTATGCAAAGTATGAAGATTTTTTGTCATGTGCCAAAATGCTCGGCAAGGAAGAGGAAGCAGTAAGTCAATACACTTATTTCCACATAAGCTCCTGGTCTTTAATTTGTAAATTGTCCTCTGCCTTTATCCTTGGATTGTCTTCCACAATTCTGTGGTTTACCACACATATTTATATTTTACACACACAACTCAGATTCCATTTTTAATCACCTTTCTGCTCTAAAGGAAGAATGCAGACTGAATAAATGAAATCAAACACCACTTACCAATCTGCTATCCTAAATGGTTAATTGTGGTACATCAGACCAAACGTCCCATGCAAAAAGTGGGGGTACCTTGTTTTACATCCTGTTTTTCATTGCTTGCCCCACCCCAGATCATATCAGTACATCCTAGAGCGGGGGCTGGCAAACTAAAGCCCATGAACCAAGTCCTCTTTGCTTCCTCCTTTTCACAGTTTTTTCCCTGCCAAATAATCTTATTGTAAATGAGTCTGTTTTTCCTTTGCAGTTATTTGTGAACAGGTTTTACAAGTGTTAAAAGGATTTTACTTAAATCTGTTTCTCCACAAATACTTATGGAAGTATTAAAAATACTTGCACATTTTAAAAAATAGTTTTAAAATGCTCTCTGTAATTTTCAGGACAGTACCCTTCACTGATAAAATATAAAACCAATAAGAAAAACTGCATGCCAGCTCCCCACTTGCTTTGATTCCAAGGCCACTATGTAGGAAGATAACATTTATTCTCTCTTTGTACTCAGGGTGTTAAGGAATTAGAGAAGCAGGTGAAAAGTTTGCCAGTGGTCAATTACAACCTCCTCAAATATATCTGCAGGTAAGAACTGTCCTAAAGATATAACAAAACAAAACTGTAGTTAATTGACCACTTGACAGTGAATAAAATCACTTAACTGCTCTGAACTTGTGTTGAACTCTGTAAAATTAAGAGCTTTGACAAGGGAATCTCAAAAGTTTCTTTGAGTATTAAAATTACTTGTTATTTGGTGTTTTTTGAAGTTACTCTTGCCTCTCTATGTTAAAAATATGCTGTTTTGCACTTCCAACAAAGTTGTTTATATCATGTGGGGAATAGTATCATTGAGAAGGAGCATGAGAAAGACCTACATGGGAATCTAGATTTCACAATTGACTACTTACTCGAATCTAAGACTCCTAAGAAGTACAATGGTGATGAAAATACACATTTCCCAAAGTTGTTTTAAATTATATTTTAAATTATCAATATATATAAGTGTTCAATAAATATTTTTTTCTTTCTGTTACTCTCCCACCTCAAGACTCATTGAAAAGACATTTTAATTCAAATCTGTTAGAACAATCATTGTGCCTAGTGAGACTCTATCAATGACCATGTTATATTAAGGGATCAAATACATAAAATTGAAATTTATAATTGATTTAAATAAAGGGATTAATATTGACAAACAATTCACTACAGGGTGTATTTCAATGATAGTTTCTCAGTCCATTTTTAAATAATACTCAAATTTCTACATCAAAACAGTACATCATTTACATGTGCTTTTAGCAATGATTAGCTAAATGTTTAACATACTAGGAAAAATGACTTTAAGACCAAAGCCAGGCAATATGGACTTTATTGTCAACTGTAACCTAGTAGGAATTCCAAAACTTCCTACCATAACAACAGCTCATGATGGTTACGCTTAGGAATCAGTCAGGACCTCAGGTTGCAGAATTTGAAAAAGCAAGAAACGTTTCATTGACAGCATATACTATCAATTTTTACCATGCAAGTCTTCCATCCCAAGGTTTCCAACTAATTCAAACAATTATAGTAGGTGAGAAAAAGAGCATATTCTCCTGAGGTAAAAGGGATAAAAATGTGTTTGATAACTATTTTGCAAGGCTTTATCTCTGCAATATAAAAAGCTAAACTCTCTTGAAACATTTAAACAAATTTTAAATTTCAAGTCTTTCAAGTAAGAAATGATAGCTTGATCTTTTCTCCTTCAGCTTTACTTCATTTTAGGCTGTATAAAAGTAGTAAACAAGTGGAAATAAAAACCTTTCTTCAACTCGTGGGGAAGGAGTTAAGAGCACAAGACTGTAGTCAATCTATCTGGGCTCAAATCTCAGCATTGCCACTAAGAACTCTATGTGTCTGGAGAAGATTGTTTCACACCTGCAAAATGAAGACAATAATAATTCCTAGCTCATATAAATGTTTTTAGAATTTAATAATTTTGCACTGTGACTTGTACTTAATAGTTAAATATATGACTTTTATATTTCATTTCTTCTTTATCTCTTCAGTACAGTTAGAAATCAATGAAAAGTAGACACTTTTGTATCAATGAAGAAGGTGAAGGAGTGAAGAAAGGCTGAAAGTTCACAAAAACAATCCCTACTACTATTTTATGCCTCTCAATTCTTTAGCATTTAATAAATTGAAACAATTTGTGCTTGAAATTGCTCATATCAGCAGAACAGAGATTTTAATTTAAACCATGTTTTATCTCATTTTTTAAGAGACAATAAATTTGAAGCTTACAAATTATTCTGCAAAGAGAGTTAATTCCTCTTCTCTAAGATAAGGAATTGCTCCAGATGATGTTCTTTACAGTTCTTAAATTGAGTATGTACATAAACTTAATGTTTTTTTGTGGTACTGGAAGGGAATCCATATTCTTGACTCTTAGGTCAACATTGGCATTGTCCAAAAACACTTAATACAGTGATTACAAGAGGAAACCAAGCCAGGGCAGGCCAGAAGTCATATTTGATATGATCCTTCAAGTTTGGTCCTTCATAATTTGCAACATAGTTTCTCCATATTTTTCCTGAGAGACGTTTGGATTTCCATATAATTTTATTTCCACAGTCATCATTAAACATGTATCTCCAGTTCATAAATTTCCCAATGATCAATTTTCTTCCACTGACAATTTTGATCCCATTGTGTTCCATTTGTGTTCTTACCATTCAACAGGTTCTTAGATGAAGTACAGTCCTATTCAGGAGTGAACAAAATGAGTGCACAGAATTTGGCAACTGTATTTGGACCTAATATTCTGCGTCCTAAAGTTGAAGACCCTTTAACCATTATGGAGGGTAAGTAAACAATTATAATATATTCTTAACAAAAGAAGAATCAACTGCTTTCAGTTGTCTTGTACCTTCTCCTCTGAGTAAATGAGAGAAATGAATGAACCCATGGAAACTCTGTTTATTGATTTTTGAGTTCTTTAAATGAAAAGTCTTCTCTTTGGGAGCCAAGTATTTCTTTGACTTTGTTGATTACAATAATTCACTAAAGGATTCTTCATAGCCTTATGAGAATAAATGGAGTTTCCATAAATCATCTATAAAATATTACACAAGAAGCTCTCCCTTCTGGGAGTTGTGTAGTATTGTCCTGGTCTGCTGACCCCCAAAGCATGTCCCTTGGACAAATTTTGGTCCTTTTTCTGTTGTTTTTGTGAGAGAGTTGAGCCCTGCCTGCCTACTCTGATACCATCTTCCTGGAACTCCAGCCTTCTATTCTTGCCTGCACCACTCTTGAGTGGAGCTTCCACCTTTCTGAGCTGAGAATGGGGTGGGAGAGAGTGATCTTGGTTCAAATACCAGACTTTCCTTTCTTATGAAATCTCCATAGATCTTCTTTAATAGATGTTTCTCCATTTGTTATATTCCCTTAACACCATTTTCAGGGACTTTAAATGGTTGTTTTAAAAATAATTTTCACCAGTTTTACTGCAGATCTCCTCGTACTGTCATGATGGAAGTTGATCTTCCCTTCCTTGATTTTATTCAGACCTTCTTTTTACTTCATCTCTATTCTTGTCCTGCTCATTTTCAATTCCAGCCTAACAGTTTCTAGTCATTGTGGAACCCTGTTCTGGAAATGAGCTTTGGTTGTTCACTGTCAAGAGTTCACAAGAGGCTCTAACTCCTTCAGACCTTATAGCAAATCACCTCTATTATGTTAGACACAAACCCTCCCAGTTTCAGCTCTTGTTCTTAAATTAGCTCTTTGAATTTTCCAGAGAATATCTATTTAATTTGGGACTTTCTCATTCTCAGGTCCATGAGAGTCCCCATTGCTTCATTCTACGCATACATACATACCAGTAATACCATGCAGGTCTTGTGGCAATGGGGGTTTGTTCTCACCAACTTGTATTTGGGACTTATGGGAAAACTTATCCCAATTTTATTGTAAATGTCCATAAGTATTTGATTTTGCTCTTTAGTTGCTCTCTGTTTTTATGTGAGAATTTCAAGGGACTCAATATTATTCTGCTGCTATCTTCATAGAAGTCAGTATTTTTTTTGAACACTTGTTGCTGTTTTAAAATTAATATTAAAATTTACATAGTACTTTCCCCCCTCTGAAATTATAAACAGAAGAAACAGTTCTACTCTGAAAGAATTATCCTAAAATCTGAATGTCCTATGGCACTAAGCAGCACCATTTTAAAAAGAATCTTCTGTCTCTGTTTCTAGATAAGAAACCTGATTCCCAAAGAAGAAAAATAATTTTCTCTAAATACAGTGATCTAAATGCAAAAGATAGGTGCATAATTAGACAAATAGTTTTTTGGTTTTTTTTTAAAGTAGGGGAAAATGTATCAGCAAAATAATGCTATTTATTTCCAAAATTTGGGAAGGTCCCAAAAGGTATCAATTCCTTAGGAATTCAGTTGTTTTTTTTTTAACCCAGATGTGATCTAGTCCCTGAGCAAACTGTTTCACACCAACCAAAAGTTCAGGAGTCTTCATAGATCATATAAACCATATGTCACTCTGCTACTTCTTGGCCCAGTCTCAGCATGAGTCAGTATTAAAAGAATCAACATCCTTTCATCCAAAAAGAATTGAAAACATGTCAGATGTTAATCTGGTCTCTAGAGAAAACATCAATTCAGATTGCAGTCTTATTGTACAACAAGCTGTTTTAAAATTCTCTATTAATCTCTCTCCCTCTCTCTTCTCTCACTCTCTCTATAAACACCTATAAAATGCCTTCAGTTATGTTTTCTCCCCTTCTTGTTCCTCCCAAATTCTCCCAAATGCATGCTAGGCAAGGTTTCTTGTTCCCCCCCCCCCTTCCCCACTCTTTTACATTTTCTGAATATACTCAGTTTTTTACTTCCATGAGTAATTTTCTCCTTTTTCTTTGTTCATTATACTGATTTACATGAAAATGGACCAGGAAATAATATGGAAAAGCAAAAACTACCCTTAGAACAGTGGTTTTCTACCCATGCTGCATACTAGCATAACCTATGCAGATTTTAGTAAAATACAACTCAGACCAATTACCTTTAATAATATTATTATCACTATTATAGAAATTTATAAAAATGAATTAATTTTTTAAAAATCACACCTTAGATCAAACACATCACAGAATTTCTACTGGTGGAACCCAAGCATCATTGTTTTTTAAAGCTTCCTAGGTGGTTCCAATGTGAAGTTAAAGTGGAGATCCACTTCCTTAGAATGTGAGTATAAAGTAGCACATATGTTAAGAGTAGATATGAAGAGAAGGAAAACCTAAATATTTAAAGATTAATATTTGTTGGTTTTTTTACTTTCATAAATAAAACAAAGCAATCATTTTAAAGACATTAAATTTTCAATGATCATTAAAAATATTGTTTTTGGTTCATTGACATTCATTATACAAGGAGCAAGGAATATTTCTGTGAAAGATGTACATGGAAAACCAATCAATATCAGGATCACTGAGTAAGCATAGGGCATACCAAAACTGAATGATCTTAGTGGGTTAATGTTAGCAAACTGTAATGGCCTGGCATACAAATATTTTCCGTGGAGATATGCTTAGAGGAACAAGGTTGGTTGGTTGGTTTGGTTAGTTTGTTGGTATTAGATGAAGAATTGTCAATTACAGTTACATTTTATAATTTTTCTATCCTATTGTCAGCCAATATGTCCTAATTTTTTACTAAGAATGTAATTGTTATAAATAACTAGTCAAATTAAGTAGAATATTCCATATTCTTATCTTTTAGGCTAACTTCTTTCTCTCCTACTTAAGTGTGAAGAAAAATTATAAAATACTTTTGAGTGAATTCCCATTTTATCATTCATCAAAGGTGCCATTTCTTTGTGCCATCCAATTTAGGTATAACTGGCTATGTTACAGTTTGGCTATATTTTATATGTTTTTTGAGGCTATATCCACATTACCTGATTGAAACATTGTAAATGCCTGAGTTTCAAAAAAATAACCATATCTGAGGGTGGAATTTACTTTTAAAAATAATTATATTTTATAATTTACCTTCATTCATTTATTCATTTCATAAATATTCATTAAGCAATTACTCTGTGCAATGCTCTTCATTAAGCCTGAGAAGGCAAAAATAAACAAGGAAATGTTTTCCTTTGAGAAACTTATAGTCTAGTTCATGACTTTAACAAGTAAACATTTTATTATAATATATTATGATTAGTATTTTATACATGATATGTTCAAAGGACTATAAGAGCACAAAATAAGGGGAGCAGGTGTAGCTCAGTGGTCTGGGTGCCTGCTTCCCCTGTATGAGGTCCTGGTACCCCCTAAAATAAATAAGTTCATTAATTAATTGATTAACACAATGAACCACCCTAACTAAAAAAAAAAAAAAGGGACACAAAGTAGGGGTAAGGATTGTATTTAAATAGTAGCTCCATTGAGAAAGAAGCAGAGTCATAAGTAAGATGGTAAGAAAATCTACAGTGTGTCTCAGTAAAAAATTTGTTGAGATCAGTGATATCAGGGCATATAGAGAAGATTGGTGGCAGAATAGTTGGGAAGTCCTTACAAAATATCAAGGGCCTTATAAACTATTCTGTATTTAGACTTCAACATTGGGGAGTTTTCAATACTTTTTGAGCAGGAGAGTGTTGAGATAGGATTGATATTTCAGAAAAGTAACTCTTACCACTCTGAGGATTGACTAGGAAAGAATAAGGTAGAAATCAATCTAAAGTTATGCATTGACTCTCACTGGCTTTGAGTTAGGAGATCAGCTTTGTATTTGCGCTCATGGCCACCTAGGCATTTGCCCTACATGTTACACACAAAACATTATAATTTGTATTATAATAGTTATAATAGTAGTAGTTTCATAAAACTGAACTGGACCTTAGAGTGAGTTTAATCCATGTGTAATGATTTTGTCCCCATCATTTGCTTTCATTATCATTTCCATACCATGTCTAAGTAAAAACTATATAGGTTGGCAAGTAAACCTTATATATGTACTGACCTCTACTATTTATCTTTGTCTTCTCATTTTTTGCAGATTTTTAAAATCAACTAAACTTATTATTCTTGGCTATTACTAATTTTTGGTCAACTGATATAAATTATATGGAAAAACATGAAGAGTTTGCTTTATAATTTAAAAAGTGTTCTCATATTTTGAAAACTTTCTTTTTTAAAAAAAAATCTAAGTTCCTCACTATTAGATTCTTCCTTGCTACTATTCTACTCAAATATTTATTTAGCCATTATTGGTACCCTTGTTATATCCATATCTATTTATATAAAATAAATAGGTAAATGTGGTTTTGAAGAAAACCCTTTGAAAACTGTTTTTCAGCATTATTTAAATTATTGCCAAACAATATTGCATTCTGCTTCCAGCCATGATAAAGTAACAGGGACAAGATTTATCCCCCAAAATTAAACTGGAAAGCCAAAAAAAAATATGAGACAGCAATTTTTAGACCTTGGACAATAGGCAGCATGTGATCATGATTTCTAAAAGAAAGGAAATGAATGAGATGAGCCCCATGCTTTCTCCTGATTATTGCTGACAGGAAAAACCCAAACAAAGCCCGGGTACTGCTGAGTAGAAAAACACTAAGATTATAGGATGGGAAACAGAGTTAGAACTTGGGGAGCTAGGCAGCAAAGAGAGGATTGTACATATAATCCAGGGATTTGTAGAGGGTATCCCTTAAATATTTGAATAAGAATTGGTCTATGTTTGCATGAGAAAATACTACACAAGATCAGGGTAAAACTAGCAGAAATCAGTAGTGTGAACAACTCCTGGGCCTCACACCAAGATTGAAATAATTTATGTTTCCCACATCCAGAATGGAAAGACCTGATAGTAGGGCACTGTGTAGAGTCCTCAGGTAGGGACTTTATTATTGGACTGGATTATGTACCTGCCCTTACAAAATTTGAAAGCAATCCAAAAGCGATCCAACTGAACCCTTAACTCTATGCCAGAACAAGCGCAACACATTTTAAAGATTTTTTTTAAAGTTCCATACCCAACTGTATAAAAGTCAAATCTTACAACCAGTTAAAAATTATCAGTCATGCAAAGAAGCAGAAAAATATGATCCATAACCAGGGTGAAAATCATTTAATGGAAAAAGACCCAGACATGGCAGCGATGTCTGACAGCCATTAAGGATATTGAACAAGATACCATATATATTCTATATATGAACATAAATACACACATACACACCCAAATATATATGTCTAAGAAGGCAGAGGAAAGTATAAACATGGGGAAAAGAGATGTGGTTATTTAAAAAGTTCAAATAGAATTTCTAGAGCTGAAAATTATAATATCTAAAATGAAAATAACATTGGAGGATATTAACACTGGATTAGATATGGGAGAAGACATAAAAAAATAAATAGCAAGAAAACTATCAAACATGAAGCCTAGTGGAAAAAAAATTGAAAATCAATTCTCTAAAATTGATGAAAATTGTAAACACAGATTCCAGAAACTCAACAATACCAAATAGAATAAACATAAAAGAAACCCACACAAAAGTATATCATAATCTGAAAATCAATGAAAATATTCTGAAAACTAATCTGAAATGTCTGAAAATCAATGATAAAAAGAAATTTCAATAACAGAAGAAAAGACATTACGTACAAATAAATATAAATAGAGAGTTTTCTCATCAGAAAATATGCAAGTCAAAAACCAATGGATGAAAATCCTTAAAGTACTGAGAAAAATGCAAAACTATAAACCTATATTTCTATGTCCAGTGAATATATCTAAATATCTCTCAAAAGTAAAGAGCACTAAAAGACATTCTCAGAAATATAAAAGTCAAGATAACCCATCACTGACAGGTCAACAGTCTATGAAATGTTAAAAGAGGGTTTTTGAGGCAGAAGGAAAATTATACCAGATGGAAGCCTATATGTGCACAAATAAATGAAGAATATTGGACATGAATAATGTGGCTAAATATAAAGTTTTTCTACTTTTTAATCTTTTAAAGTTATAACTATTTAAAGCAAAAAGAATAAGAATGTAGTATGGGGTTTATAATATATGTAGAAGTAAAATGTATGACAGCAATAGAATAAAGCACAGGTGTGAGAAAAGGGAAGTAGACTACTATAAGGTTTTTTTAATTATACAATATTATTTCAAAATAAACTATAATAAATTGATGATAAACACTGTAAACGTTAGCACAACCACTAAAAAAAATGCGATAAGGTATTAGGAAATAAGCCAATAGTAAAGATAAAGTGGTATATTAAATAATACTCAATGCATCTAAAAGAAGGCATGCGAAGGAAAAAGACAACAAAGACCAGATGGAACAAATAGAAAACCAATAGCAAGATGGTCAAATTAATCCCAGACTTATCAATAATTACATTAAATTGTAATGACCTATACATTCCAGTCAAAAGGCAGAAATAGATAGGATAAAAATGCAACACCAAAACATATCCTGTCTATATATCCACTTAAAATGTAAAGACACAGATAGATCTAAAACAAAACAAAACAAAAAAGTTTGGAAAAATATACACCAAAATCTGTGTGATGCAACTAAAGCAGTGTTTAGAAGGAGGGAAATTCATGTCGTTATATGCTTATATCAGAAAATAAAAAAGTCTAAAATCAATGCTCTAAGTTTCTACTTAGGAAACTAGAAAAAGGAGAACAAGTTAAACCAAAGCAAGCAGAGGTAAGGAAATAGTAAAAATAAGAATCAAAGAAATAGAGAACGAAAACAATATAGAAAACTCCTGAAACTAAGAGGTGGTTCTTTGAAAATATCAGTAAAATTGAAAAAAACTCTAACTGTACTGAACAGGAAAAGAAGAATGAGAACAACAACATAAGACTCCACAAAGTTGCATTTCCTGTATCGGGTTTGACAGAAGTGACTCAATATAGCTCTTATAGATGTTAAAATAATCATAAGGGAATATTATGGACAATTTTGCCAAGAATTTGGACTGGGTAGATAAAAATCTTTAAATTCTTTGAAAAACACAGACTACTAAGGCTCACTGAAGAAGAAATAATCTGAATCTAAAAACACAATAGAGTTCAGAGCTAAAAAAAAAAAAAACTCATGAAATAAAACTCCAGAACCAGACTTAGTAGTGAATTCTACCAAACATTTAAGAAGGAAATCATTATCAATTTTAGATTCTTGCAGATAAAAAGAGGTAGAAGGAACACTTGCCAACTTATTTAATGATGCCAAAAATAGACATTACAAGAAAAGAGAAATACAGAATAATCTACCTACTGAATATAAATATATATAAGATCCTTCACAAAATTTCAGCGAATTGACTTCAGTGGTATTTAATAAATCAAGACCACCAAGGTTTATCCTAGAAAGGCAAGCTTGGTTTAAATTAATCAAAAAAATTCACTTTATTTAACAGACAAAAATTTGACAATACCAAATTTGGCTGGTAGAAAGGCAAAATGTTATAGCCACATTGCAGAAGAGTTAGGCAGATACTTAGAAACTTAAATATACACTAACCATAATATCCAGCCAAGCAATGTGTTACGTGTTAATCTACGAGAAAACACATTTGTCAGATATTCATAATTTTATTCACAATGGCCCAAAATTGAAAACAGCCTAATTGGCCATCAATGGGTGGATAGTTCAACAAAATGTGGTGTAAACATAGAATGGAATACTACTCAGCAAAAAAAGAGAGAATGAACTACTGATACTTGCAGCAACATGGATAAATCTCGTCAAGTATAATGCTAAGTGAAAAATGCCTACACACAAAACGTTATGCACTGTATGTTTCCATCTATATGAAAGTATAGAAAAGACAAAAATATCATGACAGGAAGCAGATCAGTGGTTGCCAAGGGCAGGAGATGCGGGTAAAGAATTGACTACAAAGGAGCACAAGGGAACTTTTTATATTATGATTCACTGTTGTTTACATGGCTGTATACATTTGTCAAAACTCATCAAATATCCTACAGACATCTGCACATATCCAAAAAGGACATGTGTACAAGATAATTCACTGCAAAAAAATAAAAATTAAAACCACTTTAGAATACTCCCCATATAAATATATACATATATATAAATGCCAGTGTATCTTCAAAGGAAAATTGAATTCATAGGCAAAGTTATGCAAAAAAGGGCTTGCGATCTTGTTATTTAAATTCAACCTGTATAGAATTACATGGACCAGGAGGGGACTTGCTGGTGGCATACCACAGTGTGTCTCCAGAATCTGCCCAGACCTTTCAGAATGGGTTGGTGATTATAACCACCCTGACCCCATTACTATTGCTTGGGTTAGTGTTTCTCTATAACATTTTAAGAACGTGTTGACAGAGAGGAGGGAGAAAAGGGGAGGAATAAAAGTAGTACTTTGATAGTGGTACACACATCACCGTTACTACCAAGCTAGCCTGTCCTGAATAGCTCTAGAAATTCAAAGAAAATCCCTATACAAGAGATTACTGCCATTTATTATCCTGGAGACTAGAAGAAAGCAAAGCCTCCCAAGATACAAGAAAAGGATTTTTAAATCTCTAGGACTCTGACACTCGATCAGTCAGGTACACTTTGGCAGGGCTATTCACAGACTCATCAGAGAGACCTTGTGAATGCCTCTCTTCCATTAATTAAATGTCCCACACAGTTCATAGCTATCCTGTGAAGCAGTGATACTTTAAAAGTTAATATTCTGGGGATGGGAAAAAGCTCTCTTTTCCCCAAGTAATAAGCAGAGTTTTACATAAAGGAGGGTGCTAACCTGTGAAAGTGTGTTTGCCATATGCAAGAGAAATAGTAAAATAAAATTAATCCATAATGTCTTCAAATAAAGCACATCACTGTGACAGTGCTGATAGCCATTTCACTTTAACTGCTCTGAAATCTTTTCATCAGATTTGCTGCTATAAACACTGTAAATATGACAAGATATTCAGAGGTTACTAAAAAACAAAAGATCAATGTAGAAGACATTAATTTCATTCAGCCTTGCTTCCCTGATAAGCTTGTAATAACATGATGGTGCAATAGAAAGTTATCTTCTATTTAGTTTTTTTTTTAGAACGACCTCGTTTACTTGTTATGTTTTAAATTACAACAGCAGAAATATAGTAGGACAAGTGCATGACTTGGGGAAAAAAAGACCAAGTCAGTTAACTTTGTGTGGCTTTGAGCAAGCAGTTTAGCCTCTCTCAACTTGATTTTCTCATCTGTAAAATATCCTATCTCACAGACTTTTGAGAAACTTCATTTAGAAGGTGTAAATATGGCACACTGTTTCTCAAACCACAACATGCACTTGAGTCACCTGTAAATCCTTTAAATGAGTCGTCTGTAAATCCAAACTACAATTACAAATTTTGTACTTAAAGAAAGCTTCCAGGTGATGCCAGTACTACATTCTGTTGTTGCTGGAGTCACCCTGGTGCTAGTTATAAATGTAAAACTTTTAACCCACCCCAGACTAACTGAATCAGAATCTGCATTTAACAGGATCCCCATGTATTTTGTATGAACATTAAAGTTTGAGCAATGGTGCTCTCGCACAGACCTGGCACCTTGCAGGCACTCATTCTAAGTGTATATAAGTTTTGAAACATTGCATAAATGTGCAGGGTATGGATGGATATAATGTATTTTTTATCTATTTAAAATTTGATTTTTAACTATATTTGTAGTCAAATTTTACCCGTATTGCTTTTAGCTAAAAAGTAGTCTTCATCTCTGCTCAGGCTTCCACTCCCTGACTGCTACTAAATTAGCAGTTTTTTCAGTGGAAGTCTGCATTATCAAAAGTCCTTATCATCATTTTCTTCTTCAGACCACATGCTTTAAATATTTTGTATAGAAACTACATTTACTAACTAAAATTGAATTTGTTTTCCTACATGTATTAGAGTGTACTCTTAGGAGCTTATGAGCACAATATAACTACAGTTAACATACTAGATTGATTATAGGTCAAGCCAATACAATACAATGCTTGATGCTTGTATTGGCCCATATAGCTTTACTATGGATACATGAATAAAATTAAGGCCAAAGAATTTTCTTAGGGACTTGGCGATCCTCAGTTGGGAGCCAATAGTCTAGAAACCTAATTGCTGTTAGCAGTCTGCTTTTGGGGATGGTAGCCCAGTTTATAAATCAATGGAAAATATGAGAAATATATTTTAAGATTTCAACTTATATACTATAAACCTGATAAATGAATTGATTTTTATGAATTACTATTTTTAATAGTAGGTCAATTTTTCTATCCATTATTATGAGTTATTTTACTGCCTTCTACTGAGTAAGGCAATGATTTCTAATTCATACTTCATAGGGAAGAGTAAAAATAAGAGGATTAGATGGGATCATTATATTTTCATAGTATAAGAGAATTTCTGTTTTGAAAGTCTTCTCTGTTTAAAATACTCTGAAACTTTTTTATTTTCTTGTACAACAGTTCTTCTAGCAATGAATTCTTTCAGTTCTTATTTATTTCAGAACGTCTTAATTTCTCCTTAATCTTTGAAGTATAGTTTTGCTGAATTTTGAATTCTTCATTGATAGCCTTTTCCTTTTGGGGTTTTACATATGTCATCCCATTGCCTTCTGGCCTCCATGATTAGCCTCTAATTAGAAATCAGTTATCAATCTTACCCAAGATCACGTCTATGTAAGAGTAACTTCTTTCTTGCTGTTTTTGAAATTCTCTTTGTCTTTGGCTTAAGACAGTTTCTGATATGTCTAGGTGTGTATATTTTTGTGTGTACCCTACTTGGAATGTGTTGAGCTTCTTGGCTGTGTAGATGTATGTTTTTTAAAATCAAATTTTAGAAGTTTTCAGCTATTATTTCTTCAAAATAAGCCCTTTCTACTCTCCTCCTGGAACTGTCATTATGAATGCATTTTACACATAATGGTTTCCCACAGTGCTCCGTTCTGTTTGTTTTTCTTCATTCTTTGTTTTTCTGTTTCTAAAACTGAAAAAGCTCAATTGACCTGTATTCAAGATTGCTAATACTTAATTCTGCCTGTTCAATTCAGCTAAGGTTTCCTTCTAATGAATTTTTCCTTACCAGTTTTTATACTTTTCAACCCAGAATTTTCATGTGGATCTGTTTTAGAATTTTTGTCTCCATATTGATATTCTTTATTTGGTGAGAAAGTATTCTCATAATTTCTTTTAGTTCTTAGGAAATGGTTTCTTTTAGTTCTTTAAACACATTAAAGTAGGTTATTTAAGTTCTTTGTGTATTAAATCCAATGTTTGGACTTCCTCAGGGTCAGTTTCTATTGATGATTTTTAAGTTTCCTGTGTATAGTCCACTGTTTTCTCTTTACAAGTATTGTAATTTTTTTGTTGATAACTGAACATTTTAAACAATACAATAATTCAGGAACTCTGGAAATCACATACTCCCCACACTAGGATTTGTTGTTGCTTGTTTGTTCAGTGACTTTACTGAACTAATTCCATAAAGTCTATATTCTTTGTTCTGTATGTCCATTGAAGTCTGCTTGATTAGTTTCGGGGTCAACTAACAATTGTAAAGAGTCCCTTACATTGTTGGAACCAATAAGAATCTCAGTCTTTACCAAGGGCCTCCATGTCCATGTTGGGGTAAATCTTCAACAATCAGTCAGGCAGTTTACAACTCTGCTTGAGCTCTCAATTTCTGCTTGCACAGAGCCTCAAGGTCAACCAGAGGTGGAAGCTTGGGTCTTCTTAGGTACTTCCTGAGCATGTGAACAGTCTTGAACATGCCCACAGACCTAACCACGCATGTGGTCGTCTAGATCCGCAGGACTGCATTGGAGATTTTCAAAACCGCCTATAGGCGTTTCACCCTCCGGAAGCTTTTTGATTAATCTATTGTTAGCCCCAACTGTTTTCTGCTGCCTCAGGCAGCCATAACATTAAACACATATGCTACTGATTGTTCCTGGCTAATGTCCTAGAAAAAAGGCTGGTCACACTGACTGAGCTTTAGATCAAATAAAGACAAGCCTTGTGAGTAGGGTCCCCCAGATAGGTCAAATAGTGAGAATTCTCTGAGAATGGAGCTTTGAAGGAGCTCCAAGCCTGTTCTGCCCTGTCTAGTGGCTTCCAGACTGCTCATTTCCACTGTGATTTCAAGGCTACTAAGTTGCTGGTAGCAGTAGTATGGGAAGTTAAAAGGCAAGTTCAAGCTCCATAGAGCTTGCTTTTCTTACTGAGATTCAGCCATTTCTTGAATAAACACTGTGGATTGCTGCAAGCCCTTGGTTAATGTTTGGAGTTCTGAAAAAGGTGATTCTGACCGTTTTTGCCAGTGTTTTCACCGCTTTTATGGAAGAAGGGATTTGGGGAGGTGCTAAATTCATCATTCCTACTGACATCACTTAAAATGTCCTGAAGCTTTTGAATGGTGAACAAAAGTCATGTGGAACATCATTGTCTGTTTACATTAGAAAGACAGACTACATATCCGTTGGAGATTGTACAAGGGTCTATTTAGAGATGCCACTAAAGGATCTTGATGGTTTGAGGAAATGCCAGATGCAGAGGTTACAGTAACCTCTTCCTAAGGATTATTTCCCATAATTAAACATCAAACTCTCAAGAAATGCAATATCATTGTTAAGAGCCCTGTCTTTGATACTAATTAACTGGTTCAAGCTGTGAGTCTCCTCCTCAATTGCTTTGCAATCTTGGTCAAATTAGTTAACCTTTACAATGCAGTGAGATAATGCAGTACCTATTCATAGGGTTGTTAGACAATCTAAATAAACTATCCAAATTAGAGCATTTGGCACAATTCCTGGTACGTAGTACTGGCTCAAAAATTAAGAATAAGTTTGGCACTGCTAATATTAATGCCGCATGTTCACCTAAATGTGGTTCTTTAAGAATCACATTTAAAATAATAAATAAAAACTGTCTCACTCATACTTCTTGGTTTCCTATATGCTCTTTTAGGCACTCTGGTGGTCCAGCAGTTGATGTCAATGATGATTAGCAAACATGATCGCCTCTTCCCCAAAGATGCTGAACTGCAAGGCAAGGCCCTAGATGGAATGAGCAACAACAACAATGAAATTCAGAAGAAAACCACCATGGGTCAGTTACAGAACAAGGAGAACAATAACACCAAGGACAGCCCAGGCAGACGGTGCTCCTGGGACAAGTCTGAATCCCCCCAGAGAAGCAGCATAGACAATGGATCCCCCACAGGCAGCAAAACCAACAGCCCACGGAACAGTGTTCACAAGCTGGATGTCTCCAGGAGCCCCCCTCTCATGGTCAAAAAGAACCCCGCCTTCAATAAAGGCAGTGGGATAGTCACCAATGGGTCCTTCAGCAGTAGTAATGCAGAGGGTCTCGAGAAAACCCAGACCACCCCCAATGGGAGCTTACAGACCAGAAGGACCTCTTCTCTGAAGGGGTCCGGTACCAAGATGGGCACCCACAGCGTGCAGAACGGAACAGTGCGCATGGGCATTTTGAACAGTGACACCCTCGGGAACCCTGTGAATGGCCGCATGAGCTGGCTGCCCAACGGCTACGTGACCCTGAGGGACACCAAGCAGAAAGAACACGCAGGAGAGGCAGGCCAGAGCAACAGGCTCTCCACCTATGACAACGTCCACCAGCAGTTCTCCGTGATGAACCTCGATGACAAGCAGAGTGTGGACAGCGCCACCTGGTCCACTTCCTCCTGTGAAATCTCCCTCCCTGAGAACTCCAACTCCTGTCGCTCCTCCACCACCACCTGCCCTGAGCAAGACTTTTATGGGGGGAACTTTGAGGACCCTGTTCTGGACGGGCCCCCACAGGACGACCTTTCCCACCCTGGGGACTATGAAAGCAAAAGCGACAGGCGGAGTGTGGGGGGTCGAAGTAGCCGCGCCACCAGCAGCAGCGACAACAGTGAGACATTTGTGGGGAACAGCACCAGCAACCACAGTGCACTGCACAGTTTAGTTTCCAGCCTGAAGCAGGAAATGACCAAACAGAAGATAGAGTACGAGTCCAGGATAAAGAGGTGAGGAAAACCTGGAGCTTGTAACTGCCAGAGAGGCTGCAACAGTCTCTTATGGAGGAATAGAATCACCCAGAGGGTTAAATGTTCTGGTTCCAAAAGTAGAAAGACCCAAGTTCAAGTCCCAGTTTCACCATTTGTGAACTCTGGGACTTCGGGAAAGTTCGTCTCTGTGAGCCTCCATTACCTGATGTGAAAAATTGAGCTACTAGTAGTATCTGCCACAAAAACATGTAAGAATTTGATAAGCAATGTCTCTGGTGCAGAGAAGGTACTCAATAAGACTGTATTTTGTTATTATTAAATATGTGGATTTGTATGGGAGGCTTAGAAAGGGAGGAGCTGTGAGGAGGTGAATGCAGAAGGAGGAGCCTGTTAATTATAACTGAGAGGACGAGGATGACAAGGATAAAGTTGTAGAAGTAAACAGTCTTTACTTATGTATTATTTCAGTCATTAAATGCTGAGAGAGTGCTTGCCATCTGCCAGGCTCAGTTCCCAGTTCTGATAGTTCAGGAGTGAATAAAACAGACAAAAACACTAACCTAATGGATTATGCTTGCATTCAACTGGGGTAGACAGATAATAGTCATATGCTACACAGAAGACTAAAGTAAGAGGTGTTGGTGAGGTGTGATTTTAATTAGATGAATTAAAAAGAGGTCAAAAGGAAGTTTTGTATATACCTGGGGAAAGAGCAAATGTGAATGTCATGAGATGGGGTGTGAGGAAGCAGGAGAGCAGTTGGAGGTGAGCTCAGACAGGCATCAGGGACCAGATGACATACAGCCTTAAGGTGTCATTTTAAAATCTTGATTTTTTACTCTGAGAGGGGAATGCAGGGAGGGTGTTGAGAAGAGAGATGACATGATGCATATTCACATGGACATGGGAGACTGTAGCTTAAATAAGGAGCAAAAAACATGATTTCTCTCCACTTACATATTCCCATAGATGCCCACAGTAGAAGTTTGCTTAGCAACTCCTAAGGGAAGCAACCCGGGCGAGATAAGGGGCGTTCACACCGTTCCTAACAGTCTGATGCTCCATCTAATCAAGAGGATGGAGTGCAAAGAATGGAGCCCAGGACTCACAAATATAACCTTGTGCTGGGAATCTAAGAAAACCCCCCACTGCCGCAGCATTTTCACAGTGATCGTGGATGTTACAAAGCTGATAGTTTCTATGTTCTCTATTCAATGAAGTGAAGGGAAAAAACACAGACTTTTCAAGTCAGGAAACTGGCCCAATGTGCAGTCTGGCACTCAGTAGCCCCGCTGGTGGTCTAGCCTCCAGTTTTGCACAGTAACTTGGCATACATCTTCCTGCACAGTTGTTCTGTCATCCTCAGTAGTTGTGAATATTAGTCTTTGTTCTGCTTCAGCTGTTTCCAAGGCTTTACGCTCCACATGGTTTCTTTCTCTTTTTTGAAATAGGTAAAACTAACCTCAATTTCTTAATATGTTTCCCAGCTTTTTTGTTTTATCATTTATCAGGCCCAAAGATCCACATTTTCCAAAAACTTTGGTAGAATAATTATAGACAAACATACCCTTATACTTATAAGTTATACTGAAAAATTACTTCCTTATATTTTTTGTAAGCTTTTCTGAATGGAAACTTGGTTTGAATGTTTCTATATAATCCTGAGTGACAGGAGGCTTAAATAAGAAAAATGTTGTCGTCATCTTACTAGTTACTTTGCTTTTTGAATGTAGCTTTTGGAACCATTAACTACCAGAATTCTGAATTCCTGCTAATACATTTTGATACATTAGCACTTAACACTGGGATGCTTATCTTTCAACAGAAAGGATAAAGCTATAAACTTGTATTAGAAGTAAAAATAGGTTATCATTCTGAATGGCTGCCAATATATACATTCATTTCTTAGAACGGCGGTGATGCATGTGTGTTCTGAGACATATGGTGCATTTCAGAGATTTTGATTCAATAATACAACTTTCCAACTCAAGGGGCCTTCTTACGGTAACATTTTTACCCACATCAACAGGCAATGAGAGACGTCTGTAATAAGTTAGGGTAATTGTCATATGCTCAAGCCATGGAAATATTCTAATATTCCAGCTAATTTTCAGTTAATCTTGTTTAAAGTAATTATTTTCTCTTTAAATGCCTTTTTAACTCTACTGAACAAGTATTAAGATTAAATTGATAGGTAATATTTAATTTTCTTTAATTATGAATCATCAAAATACATGTTTTTGAGTTTTTAAACATTGTTTTAAAAATGTGTTTTTAAAATTTTTAAATTTTTTTAAAATTTAAAATTTAAAATTTTTTAAATTTAAAATTTAAAATTTTTAAATGTTTTTTTAAATTTTTTTTAAAACATTGTTTTAAAAATGTGTTTTTAAAACATTGTTTTAAAAATGGTGTTTTTTTACCCTCAAATTCATCTATAACTTTATTGTATTATGGTTTGTATGGCATCAATTCTTTGATCTGGTAAATATTATGTAGTCTTTTATTATTGGTATGAGAGTCTACGTATTACCAATAGATTAAGATTGTTAATCTACAGATCTCCTAAATTTTGTTAGATAGATTGACAACTTATGAAAAAAATGTATCTTACAATCTCCTAATATTATTGTTGATTTATCAATTTCTCATTTTAATTCTTAAATTTTATTTTGAATAATTTGAGGCTATACTACTAGGTGAATAAAAGTTCATAATTATTTGTTCTCATTGTTATCTCTTTGATGAATCAACCCTTTTATCATTAAATAATAGTCATCTTTAGTTGTAATAATGATTTTTACCTGAAAGTCTATTTTTTCTGATATTAACATTGCTATACCAACTTTGGGTTGGTAATGTCCTGAAATACCTTTTTCTTTCTTTAACTTTCAAATTTTATGTTTTCGATCTGAGGACTTATATGTTTTGCCACTCTGCAATATTTTTGTCCAGCATCTTTGTTTATTCCCTCTCCCTTTTTTCTGGACTTTGTTTTCCTAGAACCTTGTTATGTTAGGTCTTCTTATTCTATCTTCCATCTCTGTTATATTCTCTTTATATCTATATGCTTTGAAAATGTCTATCTTTGAGGCATTCTTGGTAACTTTTCTCAGACCTTTTTCCAACTTACTACTTCATTCTACCACTGATTCTATTCTGCAACTTCCCCATACCCATGAGTAGAGTTTTTCTAGACCCTCTTTCATAAATACAAGTGATGTTCCAAGCTCTTGGTTGAGTTACTTTCAGAGAGGCCTTATCTCCTCTCCCCGCATGGAACATAAAACTCTAGTCCCTGTAGGACCTCTCTCCAAGACCAATAAGTCTTGTGTGCTCCCACTTACTGTTCTACATTTGAATTTCTTCCTTGGTTCTGAGACTTGGAAATATTCTTTTATTTCTTTTAAACTAGGCTATGAATTTTAAAAAATATATTCTTGTATATTTCTCTATCATTTCTATGTATTTACGTTGTAAACTATTACTTTTGTATGCATCTCAATCCATTAGATTCTACAAAGTGCCATGCAAGTTCCTAATGCATATATATATATATCAAATATATTGCTTTGTTAAAAGCTATGTTTCTTAGTGTTTAAACTGCAGTTTTCTCCAGCAATATTTTAGTTATAAAATAAATAGCTTTAGAAAGTAAAGAGGATATATTGTAGAATAATTCTGGGTGGGAGCTAGCAAAGTGCCAGGTTCTTATATATGAATGTAGCCATGTGTTTAAAATAGCTCTTGACATAGAGGTGCAATGGACACAACCAATCCAATGTCCACATAGAAAAGGTGGCATTGGATTGGGAAAAGTGGACATGGTGGCTGATGGATATGGGGAAAGGCAGGAAGAGATGAGAGGTGGAGGCGTCTTTGGGACATGGAGCTGCCCTGGATGGTGCTTCAGGGGCAATCACCGGACATTGTAAATCCTCACAGGGACCACTGGATGGAATGGGGAAGAGTATGGGCCATGATGTGGACCATTGACCATGAGGTGCAGAGGTGCCCAAAGATGTACTTACCAAATGCAATGGATGTGTCATGATGATGGGAATGAGTGTTGCTGGGGGGGGGAGAGGTGGGGTGGGGGTGGTGGGGTTGAATGGGACCTCATATATATATATATATATTTTTAATGTAATATTATTACAAAGTCAATAAAAAAATCTGGATTAATAGAACACACACACACAAAAAATAGCCTTTTAAATTGTGTAGGATCACATCATGGAAATGATATTTTTTAAAAATCCTAACTACCTACAAAGGAGGGTAGATTCATTTTTCATGGTTTTCATATTATCTGGATAAAATATCAACATATGGGGCTCATTTTTTTCAGAAAAATAATTTTTACTTTAATTTTAAAATCATTATTAAAATAATCAAATTTCTGAGAGCTACATAAACATTGCCTCTCAAGTTTCAGTGGTATAATAAATTTGAACAGTATCAGGTTGATTGCTGTTTAACACATATAATCTCTACCTCTCTTGTCAGTATAAGGAGACTACTTCTAATACCACTTTTATAAGATGGGACTCTATATGATCCAGAAATGTTCCATCTTAACAGTGTGCTTAATCTAACATTGACATTTTTGGTATCAGTAAATTTTTCCTTTGGTAGAAGCAACTATGATTGTCCCTGTTTCTCCCAACACTATCAGACGTTCCTCTTTTACTTAGTAAAACCAAACTTTTCACCTGTCCAGGAAACTTTCTGGGTTGGGCTGCCCCTACTTCTGCCACTTCTGCATGATGTGGATCTCTAGTTTCTCTGTGCTTTCATTTGTTCACTATCAAATGACGACTAAGAGCATCCAAGAGAAGTTTTGAGGACTTATTGCTAAAATGATAGTAAATCATCTTAACACATTTTAAAACTAAAATAAAATAATACCTTTTAAATAATTGGATCTTGCTTCACTGAGTTGAAGGGGCTCATTCAAACTTCTTAACCATTGTAAAGACGGAGTTGAGAAAAATATTTGCATCCTTCTCACATTTCAGGGGAATAAAATTGCTGTATTTTTTTATCCCCTCCTCTACCCTCTGTAGCTTAGAGCAGCGAAACTTGACTTTGGAAACTGAAATGATGAGCCTACACGATGAACTGGATCAAGAAAGGAAAAAGTTCACGATGATAGAAATCAAAATGCGAAATGCTGAGCGAGCAAAAGAAGATGCAGAGAAAAGAAATGACATGCTACAGAAAGAAATGGAGCAGTTTTTTTCCACATTTGGGGAGCTGACAGTTGAACCCAGGAGAACCGAAAGAGGAAACACAATATGGATCCAGTGAGCCTGCTTTCTCCCACTGTCTTGTTTGGCTCTGGGAAGTACTCTGGGGATTCTGGTGAGGGTATTATAGGCAAGCAGGTGGCTGGTCACCTGGCTGTGCAGTGCTCTAACTGGTGAAGGAATATAATTTACAGACATTAACCATCCATATCTGCAATGTGTACCAAAGTTATCTCATGCCTCATAATGCTACTGTCAAGTGTTACAACTGGATATGTGTATATAGAGTAGTTTTTAAAATTAAACTAAAAATGAGAATCATATCTCAAGAATTATTTTATGGCAAGTCCTGTATTTAAACTGTTAAATCAATATGTTGTTGCAATTTAGCTTGCTTTCAAGCTTCACCCCTTGCACTTAACATAAGCTATTTTGGCATTGTGTTATCATCAGCTTATTTTATAGATCAATATTTTTATTTCCCCTTTTGTTGAGGAAATTAAGATGTGCAGAAATATATAAATATATATAAATATATATAATATGAGCTATTAAAATGAAAAAAAAAATACACTTTGTGGCTATGCTGTTTGTGCCAATATTCCTTACCCATGCTTAAAAGGAGAAGTGAAAATAGTTCATCATCAGAAACCTTTGAACTTTCTCCTGGCACTGCCCAGTTTTTCTTTGGAGATGATTTGACACAGGAAATGTGGGACTGTGTAAAAATGTTCCCTTCTCAACTTCTCAACCCAGTCTGCTTGCCAGTTCCACAGCCTCCCATCTCCTTAGAGGGAAAGGCCTGGTAAACAAAACTTTTAACCAACCATGCTTTGAACAACTCTGTCCTTCTGGACTGGATCTCTGTAACTGCTGGGTGGCTGTTAGAGGAATTCTCCCTGCTTTGTGGAAGTTGGGAAACCAGGCTTCCTAAACCTTGCCCACATGAGCACCTGGCCTCCTCTCCCCTCCTCCAGGAAATGCACTTTGGAATGCTGGAAGCTAAGTACATTACCACGTCCCTCTCAGCTGAACTGCTAGAGTGAGTGTCACTAAAGTGACATTTTGCTATCACTCAAACTGATTATTTTGTTGTCACCTGGGATTCCTCTTTGCCTACAGTTAGTCAAGGCAGTTTGCAGCAAGAAGGAGATGATGGGGGAAGAGAATCAGGAAGAGAAACAAATTTTAACTTTAATTTTGCTTTAGTTTTGACAATCTTGTTCTTTCTTGTCGAAATATTTATTCACAATGATTTTAAAATGTGAGTGCTTGTAGGCCCAATTTTGACAGAATTCGGGAACATCAATAGTGGTAACTTTCTAGACAAGCCCGGGACTCCACAGCTAAAGTTTTGGGAGAACAATTCCTCACACTTCAGTAAGACAATGATTTTGAGAAGCCAGGCAAATATCTCTTTTTCATAGTAGAACAAAAAGTCACAAAAGGCATAATCAGAAATAAAGATTACTTGAGTTTATTGCATTTGTGTTGTTTGACAATTGTGTGTTTTTATCTATTTATTTATTTTGAAGGGGGAGTTGGGTGTTCACAGCATTCCTTCTCAACACTCCTGTGCTTGTTTATATTTTCCCACTGAGCAAGCTTAGGGGTCCCTCAGCATCAACCAGTATTTATATAGCAATGACTTCTTTATCTTTACTTCCTTTCTCTCTCTCTTTCCAATTCCTTAACTTGATATTGCCATCTGGATGTTCTATAGGAAATTCAAACTCAAGTGACAAAACTGATTTTAGTCACTTCCTGTGTATGCCTCTTCATCTTTTTATAGTCCCTATATTAGTTAATGCGAACCTCTGACTCATTCAGGGAGCTTTGGTTCAATAGTAACAACCACCAGCTGTGCTGTCAGACTGCCTTGGGTTCAAATTTTCTATCATTTCCAACTGTTTACTTAACCTTCCACGCCTTCCTTTTTTCATCTATCCAATGGGAACAATGGCATTAACAAAAATAACATTCCCTTTGACCATCATGGGGTTTCCATGAAATAGTGTATGCTAAACCTGAGGGCAGCATCAAGGATACAGAAAGGACTACAAAAATGTTCATTCCTATTTTTCTCTACTTACCCTCTTCACTTTGAAGTTCTATCACACCCATCCTTACCTTTTTAATCTTCACTGCCACTCTCTTTAATCAATTTATCCTGATCCAACCCAGCTACTCTTTTATTTTATTTTTATTTTTAAAGATTTATTTATTTATTTAATTTCCCCCCCTCCCCTGGTTGTCTGTTCTTGGTGTCTATTTGCTGCGTCTTGTTTCTTTGTCCGCTTCTGTTGTCGTCAGCGGCACGGGAAGTGAGGGCGGCGCCATTCCTGGGCAGGCTGCTCTTTCTTTTCACGCTGGGCAGCTCTCCTTATGGGCGCACTCCTTGCGCGTGGGGCTCCCCCACGCGGGGGACACCTTGCGTGGCACGGCACTCCTTGCGCGCATCAGCACTGCGCATGGCCAGCTCCACACGGGTCAAGGAGGCCCGGGGTTTGAACCGTGGACCTCCCATGTGGTAGATGGACGCCCTAACCACTGGGCCAAAGTCCGTTTTCCCCCAGCTACTCTTATTCAATTGTCTCACCTCTACCGTATCTTTTACTGGCTGCCCTTTCTAAATCACCCATCTGACCATATTCTTGTCTTGCTAATAACATCTGATGACTCTTGCCCACAGAATAAAGCTCTTCACACAGTACACATCTCTGACCTCCCGTTTCACTCTTTTCCCCCATCATTTCTTCCCTATCACCTGCCATGCTTTGAAACTCTGCACTTGCTCTTGCTGTGTAGGTCTTGTCTGCCTTCCTTCTAGCAGGCAAACTCCTTAAGAGCCAAATCTAATATCAGCTACCCCTTGAAGCTTCCTAGGAATTTCCAAGCAGAATTAGTTAACTTTTGTGCTCCCGATTTGCATATATCTCTTTTAGCCTTTCCCACATCTGATTAGTTGCTTCACCAAATAAATTTTTTAGGGAGGCAACATGGGGGAATGGAAATAGCAGGCAATTGAGAGGCAGACAAATCTAGATATGTCCCCCCACAGGTCCTATTCAAGATTCATGGGAATGACAAGTCACTTAACTTCTCTGAGCATCAGTTTTCTTCTCTGTAAAGTGGAGATAAAATGCTTTCAGAGGAAGGACATTGGAATGCTTAAAGGTGATATGTAATGTACCTGTTCCCATGTGAGGCACTTAGCTCCATTGATAAATGGTGGTTCTTAAGGGACCAGAGTTTTTATGTCATTTGTCTTAATCCCCCCACCATGCAACCTCTGTACAAATGGGTACCAACATAGAGAGTTAGCAATAAATTTGTTGAATGAGAAAGTAATCTTCACCTTCTTGTTACTCAACCATTGATTTATGAGGGATGCTGTTTTTAATTCTAATTTTCACCCTTGGTGATGATTGTCTCCTATCAATGGATACCAAGTGGAGCATGTCCTTTTGAGTTTATATTAGTTCTTGTTAGTTAGAGCTACAAGTTTATAAAATATCAACTTCAAAGAAGATTCAAAGAAGTTAGATAGTTTCAAGTGTTCATTTGCTATATCCATATATTCTTCTTTAAAGTCACTATCTAGGTGACTCAAATGATTCTTCAATTATGAGCTCAGGTCCGCTGGACCTACCATTTTGGTCTCATTGGTTAATCTACCTGTCTCAGTACCCCCCAGAGAACATTCAAAATAGAAATGCCTATAACATCAGGCCAACTGAAACATGGATTTTAAATGTAAAATATTGTTAAATGACTAAACTTCCAAGTGGAATGTAAATAAAGTCCTTATTTATTTATTCACAATCTTAGACCTCTATTACAGATAACATGAGATCATTCCTAGGGTAGGATAGTTTATATTACTGATATTATTATCTCACCCTGGGCATAGAGGAGAGTATTAAAGTATGTGATACCAGCCACTAAACCTGATTCTGCTTATATTGCAGAGCTATCCCTTGAAAAATTAGAGTAGCCATAATAAAAAAAATTTTTTTTAATGTGTGAGCTTTTGTAATCAGAGCTCTCAGCTCAAAACCCAGCTCTGCTACTTGGTAGCTCTAAGAACTTAACATGAGCTACTTAGTGTCTATAAGTCTTAATTTGTTTTTCTGTATGGTGGGGATAAATATAGTGTCTTCCTCTTAAGCTTTTGTGGGGAATGAATAAGATACACAAAGTAAATAATTGCACAGTGCCTGGTGCCTGGTAAGTGCTCATGAAGTGTTCGCGCTCAGCCCTTCATAGTGAAAGTGTTCCAGCTTCTAGAGAACACAGTGGGTTCTGGCCTCAGAGTTTGGCCAGCAGTGGAAGTGTGACATGCTCACCAGCAGAGGGTATAACGATGTCCCTGTCCCGCAAACTAATTTTACCTATACCCAGATAATCCACCAGAGGTCGACGGCCAGGAAGAGGCAACCAAAAGCATTCTTTCAGCTCAATGAGCTGAGATTGCCTCCACAATCTGAGAACCACATCTAAAGAACTAGCTGTAACTATCCTTCACCAACTCTGTCCAGGTGAGCACTGAAGAGGCTGTTGGGTAAAATAAAATGGAAGTATCTAGGGACATGGACCAGTGAACGTGTCTGTAGTCCCATCAGCATCATTGCAAATGAATATTTATTGACGGTCTCTTCAGATCAGACCAGCACTAGGTTAGGTACCCTGGGAGACCTGATGGAGATAGATAGTCTGCAATAATCACCATGTGGTATGGTGTATTATAAAAGAATTAAAGTGTTAAACGATCATGAAAGTAGGCTGGGAAAGGAAGAACTGCACAGCCATGACTTTGAGATGAGTCCAAAGTTGGGTGGCAGTTCTTGGTAGGGGCTTCCCGGTGACCCCATGGAACAGCATGTGCAAAGGTGCCTTTGGTGCAGACACTGTCCTAAGCAGCCCGTTTTGACCCATTATTGATTAAATAAAAATGGCCTATCAAGCCTGTGGCCTCCAGGTGGTATTGTGCATTAGCTCTCAGCAGCATACCACAAGACCCCAACGCACTGAGCATCCAGTAGAAAGCGGCCAGAGCTGGAAACTTTTTGCCTTGTTTGAATTCACAAACCTCAGGAAAGGACGACAGGAACTGTGGCTCCCAAAGGTCTATTTCATTATTCTCTTTTTAGTCTTTCTAATCACACAAGTGAGGAATGAATTGAAAGTTAGAATTGCGCAGCTCAAGGGGCTCTGGCTGCATTATGCCTTGGAAAACTAACAGTTCCCCAGGCAGCCCAAAGCGACTGAACCTACTGTAGATCTGAGTAGAAAGTTGAGCTGATGAAAAGTGTGTTTTTTAATGCACCATTTGTGAGTCACTTCAGGGCCGAATGATACTTATTCTGTATTTATGGACTATGTATGGCTGCCACAAGCCTGGTCCCTTGAGGGCCAAGCCTGGGTGAGACCAGCCCTTCCAAGGAGGGTTACTTTTCCTAAGCAGAAAGTGGGGGTAACATGAGAAAACTGAATTGTGTGAATAGGGAGCTATAATGGCACCATTTGCTTTGAGCAAAACTGTTTCACCTCAGAGGGAAGCCCATAGCCCACTTACCTGCTCCTGTGAGAACACTATTTCCATCCCCACTCCCTCCCTTCAGTACACTCCTTGCCTCCTCATAATTCATTAGAATCACTTTAAAGAACCACACCAAAAAGATTGTCAGGTTTATGCTACCATGTCCTCATCTCTGATTGCCTGTCTCCAAAACAGTACAAACTCTCATATATGTTCCTTCACCTTGTTGCTAATCCCCATAGGGCTCAGTACCTTCCC
The DNA here is from genome assembly GCF_030445035.2 of Dasypus novemcinctus. Lineage (NCBI taxonomy): Eukaryota > Metazoa > Chordata > Mammalia > Cingulata > Dasypodidae > Dasypus > Dasypus novemcinctus. The sequence continues at coordinate 117,842,897 of NC_080673.1, read as the reverse complement.
TACTTGACTTCACGTTTTGACCTCTCCCCACTCCTCAAACCTTTCCATTATACCCTCTAGATCTTACCTAAACCCTCTGAAACATTATCTCCTGAAGACACCTTCCCTTGAAACTCTTTTAAGATGGCTGTCCTTCCCACGACCTGCATACTTTGGTCCGAAGGAGAAATAGGTTGTGCTTTCTGCTTGCTGCTACTTCCAGAGCTTTGATCCTTTCCTCTTCCCTAAAACTTTCTTGGAAGTGTGGCCATCCTAATTATTCATTGAATATTTTAGCACCTTAACCAACTGTATGTTTCCCCACCACTACTTATTCTCCACCCACCAACTTGGTCATTCATCTCCATGACCCCTTCACTTTGGAGTCTTGTTCTCTCCCTGCTCCAGTACCAGCCACCCACTCCCATGATCAGTTCTTACACCTTGGCCTTATCAATCACTGCACAGTCATCAACATTTCCATTTCAAGCATCCCTCTCCTTGATCATCAGTTCTTCTCTTTCGAGTTCACTCACTTCAGGTAGGCAATTCTTGGACACCTCCCAGAATATCCCCAAACTATTGACTTACTAATATTTCACTGACTATCGATCGCTTCGTGCCATTGCTTTCCTCCTTACTCAGCTTTGAGTCTGTGATTCCTCTCATTATAATTATTCTCCTATCCCTATTCTCAAATCCTATCATCCTCTGCTCCTTTATTGTACTCATTTTGGGAAAAATAAGCCTCTGGCTAAATCTGATCTCTATTTTCTCCCAACCTGTACCCAAGAAATTAAACATGACTGGAGAGCTAATGGCCTTCTTGTTGACTTGTTTCCCTTTATGTTTACCATCTCACATGGCTCTCATAAAGTATGACTCATCTTCATACTTTAAAAGGACAATTTCTCAATGCTCTTCTCAAAATTCTGTAAGTCTTTTCCTCCTCATTCTCAGGTGATAACTTTCTTCTGGTTTTACCGAGTAAAGAGAGTCAGAAGAGTATGTCCTTATGCCCCATCATCATCTCTACCAAATAACCTACACTGGACTCCTTCAAGTACATCATTCCTGCAAATACTCCCTCCCCCCTTGCATTATGGTTTTTCCCTTTCCCTACAAGATTTGTCCCATAAACATAAATCCACAAAGTAATAGCTTTAAAAAATCATCTTGATCTCATATTTATCTCCAACTCCCACCCCATTGTTCTGCTTCACATTTTAGCAAAAATTCTTGGAAGAATTTTCTGTACATGTTTCTATTTCATCATCTCCCATGTTCTCTTGAATTCACTAGTCATATATATATTTTTTCACAATGCTTTCCAGAAACTGCTCTTCATCAAAGTCAGCAATTACCTTCCCATTGTCAAATCCAACTGCCAATCTTCAATCTCCATCTTAGCCTTTCAGCAGCACTGTCTCAGGTACCCATTCCCTTATTTTTGAAGCACATTCTTCATTTGCTTCCAGGAAGTAAGTATACTTCCCTGGTTTTCCCGCAACCTCACTGGCCATTCCTTGGAATCCCCTTCTGTTTTCTGACCTGTAAATGCTGAAATGAGAGAGCTCTTAATCTTTTGTCCTCTCTCTTTTATATACTTAGTTAATTGGCACTCTCATCCAGTCTCCTATCCTTAATTATCACTTAAAAGCTGATTACTTCCGAACATTTTTAGCCCAAATTCTTCCCTTAGCTCCAGGCTAGAAGATAGCTCTGCTACTTCACTTAGATATATAATAAACATCTCAAACTAACATTCCCAACCACACATACACACACAAAACACATTTTTTTCCTTCCAAAACCTGTTCTTTACCAATTGTTACCTATCTCAATCAACTGCACTATTTTAGCTAGTGGTTTGGGTCAAAACCCTTGAGCCATCCAGATATCTTTTTCTTTCATATCACATATCAATCCACCAGCAAATCTTGCGGGCTCTTCCTTCACAATATATTTGTTCGTATTGAATCCAACCTCTTCTCAGCACCTGGACTTCCTCCACCCCAGTCTAAATCCCATTGTGGATTTTTGGAATACTGTTATATGCACAGTAAACTTGACATTCCCATCTCTCTTCCTAACCTTGTCTCTCTACCCAGCAGCCAGATGGTCCATTTAATAAGAAAAGTTAGTTTATATAATTTCCCTGCTCAAAACTTATCAGATTTAGAATAAAATCCTTAGATTTTGCCATGACCTTGTTCTGTCTACTGTTTCAATTTCATTTCCCATCACATGTTCTTTTGTCCATCTGCTTTATCCACAATGGGCTCTCTGTTGTTTCTTATAAAAATCAAGTGACCTCTTACCACAGGGCCTTTGCACTCACTTTTCTCTCAGTCTAGAATACTCTTCTTCAGATACACATATGGCTCACTCCCTTACTTCACTCATGTCTCTGCTCAAATATCACCTCTTCTGAGAAGCTTGTCTAAAATAGCACTCCTTACACTCCTTATCCTTTTAATCTGTTTTGTTTGCTTCTCATTCTAGTCTTATTCCATTAGAATGTTAAAGGAAGGTTGCCTGAATTCATCACAACTTTGTGTACCTGGCACAGTGGCATGAATATTAGAGCTCAACTTCAAATTTCTGGGTCATATGTCTAGGGATGTTCTGAATTGGATCTTTTAGTAGAAAATAATAATTCATGAATTTCTGCCTTAACTTATTTTAGATTCTGTCACCCACAGACTAAACAAATTTCAGTCATTTGGCTTCCTATAAGAATGTCAGTGATGGAAGACTGTAGTATCTGTTGTGATGTCAGTGATGGAAGACTGTAGTATCTGTTGTGATGATGCTTTACCTACCCATCATCCAGGTTCAAGAACTCTCAGAGGAAACATGTAACAAAGCAAACTATATATACTGCAGAAAAGAGACATCCTTACTGTTGTTTTATAAATTGAAAAAAGTGATTTCATCTCCTATTTTGTAATAGTGTAACACAAATGTGTTCAATAAATGTTTATGGAGTGAATGAATGAATTGAGACTATAGCTCAGAAATTCATCTAGAAATTCAGAGCAATCTTCTTAGAGCTTCATTTGCACCAAATTCAAGTTTGCAAAATATTAACATTAAGGAAGGAGCAATTGCTTTTTAAAGGCCTTCCTTTTATAAAAGAAATACTTTAATATTACTAGTTTCCTTAGTACACTTAAATATTAGGTTGTAAAATTTATTTTGCATATAATTATTTGTAGACAATAGTTTCATCAAGATGAATTTTTAAAAATGTTAATGAAAGGCAAATTACACATGCGACACTATTCTAGGCAGAATGTGAAGGGGTTTTTAGATGACTTTTCTTTGCACCTGCTTTTGAGTTGCAAACAATCTGTACTATTGGGTCAAATGTAAAGGCTCCAGGAGAGATCAGGTAACAAACAGTACCAGAGGTTTAATGATGTAGGTGAAACCATGAAGTCCATGGAGTGAAAGTTTATTCCCTAAATTGCACTTCAGGCTTATTTTATGTTTGGGTTTTACACCACTATAAGTATGTCTTTAGAGCAAAGATGATTTGATATAGAGAAGGTAGGAAATTTCAAAGGAGTGTTTGACTCTAGCTGTGGATGTGTTATGGATTATATATATCTATGGTGTATTTTTAGTGACTTATACAGAACATACTTATATAAATTGTTGAGCAGGTGGAATTCAGTCTGGAGCTGAAAGAGATGACTCACCACATACAGTTATCCCCAAATGACACAGCCAAAGATGATGGGAATTTCATTTTGTTTCACTACTCACGTATCTTCCAGGCATGCCTTTCAAAACCCTTTTAGGAAAGGCATAATAAGACCACTCTTCAGTTTCCTTCACCAGGTGTCAAAATGAAATCATGTGAGTTGCTTCAGAGTTACTGTAATCTCATGGGACCCAAGACAATGAGCAGCACAATAACCACTATCAACAGACAAACTCCAATAGTCTGATTTGGATTTGGTTTTATGTTAAAGGAAGCATATTTCTTCTGGATTTTAATAATTCATATCAGAAACAAATCACAATGTATTGACTCAGTATCGACCTATACAGAGCCAAAAGAAGTCAGTGTTCTCCCCCATTTGCCGTCTGGTTCCACTGACATTTTGAAAATAAAGAAAAAATAAAATGAAAAAGTGAAAGAGAACAATGAAAAGATTTAAATGATTTCAAAGCCTAATTAAACATTACTGAGATTGCATTTTATCCACCAGGGTGGCTGATTCTAGTTCTAACCTCTAAGAACCTTGCGAAGAAACTGAACATACATGGTTTTGCCTCCCAAGGTTGATCCAGAATTTTAAAGGTAAGTTGTGTGTGAATGTGTGTGTGCTTTAAATCCATTTTATAAACACTGATACATGATGATTCTCATTATTGGTAATAGTCTTGGAGTCCGATCATGCAGAATTACAGGCAGGTGCACGATGGGTCTCATTCCAAGATGAACATGGCAAGGTGAACAGAAGCTAGATGAAGGTTGAGAGATTTTGTTATCATTAGAATATACTGGCCATTGGTCCCACATAATCAAAAGATAGATATACAGGAATTCATATATTAACAGAAGCCTTCCACTTCAACTTAAGTGACCAAGGAAATGGGTCAAAGTGAGTTACTTTCAGACAGCTAAAGCACTGCCTAAGCTCCAAAAGAAAGAAAATCTTATATTTCAATCACAAGGAAAATAATCTAATATAATTATTTACATTAATTTTTCTATTGTTTTTACAGAAAGGTGTTTCCCTGTTTGGTTTGATGATTTCTGTGGAAAATATTGGACTCTCACAATTGAAATGCATGTGGGGGATCATGAATGGGGAAGAAGCTTCCTCTTCAGATCGAATGTAACTGAGATCAAAGATTCCTGGGACAATTTTATTTCTATCTTTAGACTGTAGAAAATATATTTTCCAGCAAATGCTGGCTGATAGCATTCTTCACAGAATCTCATGCGTTTAAGATTTAAATTATTATATATTAAGAGAATTAAATAGAAATATACTTTGAATCATTTAGATTTTTGCACTAAATATTTAAAACTTTGAAAATCAGTTTTGCTTATTGTTTTTTTTTTCCCTGACAGGTTTTAAAAGGATTTCCATTTCAGTCTATTCCATTTGTTCCATTTGCCATGGTTTATTTTCCAATTTATGAGTCAGATGCTATCAGTATCCTTAGGTAACATTTTTCTGATAACAGATTTGGAAAAGTTATTCTGCTCCTTGGCCCTCAGTAAAATAGCTTACTCCAACTGGTGAGAATTGCCAGGCACTGGTCCAACTCTGGGGTACATTTCTACAAAGCTCAGTCATCAGATTCTTGAAGATGCAAGATTATTAACAGTTTTGATCCCACAAGAAGAAATTTTGTTCTAAGGCCAATGTATCACTTTTGAAAAATGAACCCACTGCCCCACAAAAGACATTGCTAAAGATATTGCTAAAGTGGTGGAGGTTTTGCCATATGCTCACAACAATTTAATTCCTCCTGCCCATATGCATGCCCACATCACTCCTATAAAAAACCACAAAGCATTTCATAAAGGGCCATTGCTAAAGCAATCACCCTATAGGAACTGATAGACTATTAGGCTCCACAAGCTCCAACTTCATGTTCCAGATCAACTCCAACTACAAGCGTGACCTTCACTTTTTCCAACTGAATATAGTCCAATTGACTTGAGACTTCCCTGCTTGAAAGATCAGAGAGGTCTTTGAAAGCAACAGGTGACTATAGGACATACTAGTTTCCTTAAGAAAAGAAGATTCAATGCAGTGCATAATATAGTCTATGAAATTGATAACATTACCACCTCCTGAAAATATTATAATATAGTGAACATATGATTATGAAGGACTGGTAGACTTTTTGGGGGGGGGGTTACAGTATGGTTTATATTTTAGACTGTACAATTTTCTAAATTTTTAATTATCTTATGTTTTACATTATGGTTTACATTTTAGCCTATAGATTTTATACATTTTTGGTGTAATTTAACATGTCCTGTATCCATCATTGGATGATCTTGTGCAGTACTTCCATTGCCCAACAGTTACCCTGACTCCATCTATTCAATACCTCTCTCCCCATCCCCACAGCACCCACAGTGACTATCAATCTTCATTACTTGAAGAACCATATTCACAGATACTTGCAACAATGTTGAGGGCTTGGCATACTCTACTGCCCTAACCCATTGGGAGCCACCAATTCTCTCGAGAGATACAATTCCCTCTGTTTGAGAACATCAGTCCTTCCCAGGATGTGGGTACATCTTTACATTCATTGTATGGGTCTCCACCCAATGATATAACCTACTATGACAAAATGAGCACTCACACACTCCTTAGAAGCCTGCCCTGTGTCAGATGTCCCCCCCCAAGTATCTTTTTTTTCTTTTCTTTTAAATGTTACATTCAAAAAATATGAGGTCCCCATATACTCCCCACCCCACCCATGCCACCCCTCCCCCATCAACAAACTCTTCCCTCATTGTAGCACATCCACTGCACCCGGCGAATACATTCTGGAGAACCACTGCAGCACATGGACAGTGGTCCACACTGTAGTCCACACTTTCCCCCAGTCCACCCAGTGGGCCACAATATCTCCGTCCCTGCAGCACCAGCTAGGACAACTCCAAATCCTCCCCACACCAAATCCTCCAAATGCCCCCACACCATATCTCTTCTTCCCTCTCCCGACCATCAGTAGCCACTGTGGCCACTCTCTCCACACCACTACTATGATTTTGGCAGACTTCTGAAGTGGTGATTCTTTGTTTGCCTTCATCTGTCTGGATTTGGTAATCAAGTAAATTTAAGCCTATAAGCAGTCAGGAGGCTAAACTATCAGCTCCATTTCTAGATGATACTTCAAGCTAAGTGATTTGCTCCTCTTTTTTTCTTGTCTATAGGGAAGTCCAGTGAAAAGTAACCAGCTCCCAAGAACCACATAACAGGACAGGTACTTAGGGAAGGGAAGGGCATGGCATTGTCTAGCATTTGCCTGGCTTAATTTGAGTGAAAGAAAGTAACAACTTCCATAGACATGAGAGAAAGTCTAATTTCCAAACATTTCTAAGATGCTTGCTGAAGATTTCCTCCTGTCTTCCAATGTCATCTTGAGGCTGATGAAATTCCCCTTGCAACTCACTTTCTTCCTAATAGTTGCCTGTTCTTTGCACTTAATCCCAGGTGGTAAGAACAGAGTGGAGAGGCCACAGGTAAATCAAGAGAAGAGTACAGGAAAAGGAGTCAAAGTAAAGAGTAAGGGGTACATAGAAGTTAAAGAAAATGAAAGAGAGATGTGACAGAAAAGTGAGAGAATGCTTGTGAATGAGGAGGCATTTTAAAAATCAGGTTTCTGGAATATTATCCAAAAACAATGGTAACAAGATAAAGAAACTGGGCCATTTTTATTCCAGGAGACAAGTTGCACAGTCTATTTTTCTCTCCATCTTAAACTAATTACCCCTTAATGAATCCTACTGTGTGAAGCAATCCCATAACTGTAGAGCTCACTCACATGGAATGGTTAGGGGGGTCCGGTTCCCAGTTGACTATTGCTTGAAAGGAGCTTCCCTATTTTATTTAAGGCAGTTTTCAGAGCACTGGCACTCTTGTTGGCTCTATTTTTTGAGGGGATTCCATTTGCAAGTCATAGCACATTCATCACCATCCTCTACTTGCATTTCACTTCTTCAGTGAAATATCACTGCTCTGGTGAGCACCAAACGATTAGAGTGCAAATAACTGCCATGAATACTTCATCGAAGTGAATAAGAAGGGAAACCTAGAGCTGGTTCCTATTATTGCTGAGAAGTCGCCCTGATATTGCCTTTCATATAACTGAGATGTTTCACAGTGCTTCCTTAAAAGTGCTTGGGAAGCACTGTCATTTAATTTGAGCCAAATTTGGGTGATTTTGCTAAACATTAACATTAATGCTTCATGGATTTTAAGACCAAACTCATCTTGCTCAAGCTGTTTAGCAGCTGAGTTATTGCAGTCTCATTTACCGCTGTTACAAAACCCAAGTTATCAGCCCTCCGTGAATTGGTCAAATTTGTGAAAATAAATAAACGTGAAACATTAGCCATATGAAAGAGTCTGGAAAACCACTGAGGAGTAATAATGCCTGTGCAGATGTTTTCAAATGCTAACCTGAGCATCACCCTGTGCTTTGGGGCAGGGGAAGAAGGGATCTTAGTTAATTATTATGTTTTAATCCTAGTAGAGGAAAGTACTATTTCTTCTCAAAATAAAATTTGGGCAGGGTATGACCCTGAGAAACAACACACTTATAAAAAACACAACTCACCATCTGAAAGCAGCCTGGGTAGGCTTGTTTTCCATTAAAGAAATCCCATGGAGACAAGTCTGCTCTGTTCCAGGGAGGGATTCTTACCACCAAATATGTACACAATGACCCTGCCACCCTCTCCAGCAGCCTCCTGTTGTGATGCATAATTTGGAAATGGCAAACATCTACCTCTAAAATATGGATGTCGGTGTCTCCAGACATCCAGGCAATACTGTCTTTTCGTCTTAGTGCACACTATAATGTGACTCTCTAGTCTCTCCTACCTGTTCACTCGTAGTGAAGAGAACCTTAGCTTTTAACATCCTCTTTCTAAAGGCCAGACAATTTCATGACCTGAAAACTCTTATCCCCTCCTCCACCCCCATTGTACATAAGCATCACATATGTTCTTTCTACAAAATGGTATACAGGTTCCATTTAATCAGTTCCAATTTAGAAGCTACATCTTCAAGGGTCCGAGAGAGCTTGCTCCCCCTGTGTTTTCTCCCTTTACATGTTTTCTTATAAGACATACAGATTAATCAATTAACAAACTAAACAGCTTATATATTGGCGATATATTACAGATAGAATTATGTCAGAGTAATAGATCACATGAAATGGACCATGTGGTACCCCAGTGCGTGGTGTTTTGGTAGAGCCCTGAGGACACTGACAGTAGCATCTCTAAGTAAGTAGTGCTGTATGAATACAGACACATGCGGATCTGTATCTACATCCATCTGTCTAGGCCAAAAGGAGCAGGTAGATGCAAGATAGAGACACACACATGCTGGATGGGGCCACTGCACACCTTGTCATGCCATTTGAAAGGGCAGTTACAGCTTGCTGGTTTTGCAACCATTACATTTACACTTTATGAAAAAGGCTTGTCTAATTGTGTTTGATTTGCTTTCTGCAGTAAGCATCGTTGGAAGAAGACCAAAGCAAGAGCAACTAGGAGTTAAATACACATTTGAGCTTAGCTGCAATACAGAACTCTGGGGAAGAAGCAGGTTAAAAGGTCTGTTTTAATTTTAGGCTTTGATTCTCCCCCTTGCCAATTTCATGTCATTGCGTGTCTGTGTTTGTGTGTGTGTGTGAGTGTCTGCGTGTGTGTGTTCCATCCCATCATCTCCTGAAGAACGCTGGGTTTCGCAGGCAGGCGGCTAGTCACCTGCAACAACCCAGGGGTCCTGCTGAGGCTTCCAGGCTGCTGTCAGTGTCAGACGCCAGGGTCTGGTCGGTGGACATGGAGGAGATGTCGTTGACAGACGAAGACGGAGGGAGACTCTCACTGCTGTTCACTGCTGCACCTGTGCTAAGAAAATGAAGACCAACATGACTAAATCTAGAACTAGACCAAATGTAATGCCACTCAGGATGCCAGGATGGGCAAATACCGTAGATGTCGAATCCAACATTCATTCAACAAATTTCACAGAACTAATACACACGGAGCACTATATGACATAGTGGAAATAAAGACATAGCAATGCTGAATCCCTGCTCACAAGTTGTTTCACAGCCTAGTGCAGTGATTATCGAATCTTGTTCTTAGAAATCACCAGTAATGCTGTTTTAAAAAACGCTGATATCGCCCCCACCCACCCACCTCTAATATTGTGATGTGATTGTCCTTGGGTGGGGCCAAGGCATTTGCATTTTTTTTAAAGCACCCAGAGACTGCATAGCCTGGGGTTGAAAATCACTGTTTTATGGAAAAAGCACATGACCAAAACCCTTTAATATAATGATTTCTAAGCCCAGGTACTCTTAATGCAGGGAGCTCCAAAAACAAATACAAGCAAGGGTTCCATCCCAGAAATATGGAATTACTTGGAAACTATGGCTCTAGAGATAAGAAGGTATATGAAGTAAATATTGTGACACAGTCATTAGTATGACACCAAAGTTAAAAGCCAAATAGAAAAAGCCAAGGACTTTTGATGAAAGATGGAGAGAAAGAGAGAGAGGGAGGAGGGAAAGAAGAAACCAGAGTACACTTTTTGTTTGGTGTTTACTTTCCAGCAGGCTTGCTTACTTCAGGATCTACAAATAAGAGTTCTGAATTATTAACTTAGATTACTTTGGAAAAAAAATCATTATATTTATCTGTTGTGTGGGAACAAAGATTTTGATACTCTGAGAAGAAAACTGCTCATGGTAGTCACTCAGTAAATGCTTGCTGAGTTATAACTTTGAAAACAACAAAGGAAAGGTGAGCGAAAGGCATTGTAAAATATAATTAAACCATAGCACTCTGGAAATAGTCAACTTACTTTTTCTCTTTGTATATATGTATATTTTTATACATGAATAATCTGAGTGGTAAAATGCATGCTTTGTGAAATAGTTCACTAGCACAAAATGTCTGTAATATAATCACCTAACAAAATAAGAAGTGAGGCATTCTCACCAAAATGGAATCTTATTTGAGAAAATACAATGTACAAGATATAGTTGGTGAAAAGAAATAAAGTCAAAGCAATATTGTCATCACATAGAACTAAAAAATCAGGAAGAAAAAAAAACTTAAGAAGCCGAGGGTTACAACCCAACTTTTGTGGCTCCTGTGACAGACATTTCACAGGAGGGAAAAATGAGATGGAAATGTGAAGTATCTAGAAAGGACCCAGTTACATGTAAGGTTTAAATTAAGACAGGTTATATGTTTCCTATATGCATTTTACATTTTTTTCTTCATTATAAAAATGTTTATGTAAACTATGTGAAATGTAAAAACATACAGAAAAAAATAAAGAAAACAATAGGTAATGCTTCTCAAATTAATGGTAACTGTTAAACTTGGTATTTTTCTTTCCAACCTTTTTGTCAGAAAGATTCTATAGTCGTGATCATTTTATATGTATTCTTTGTACCCTCATATTTTGTACAGAAAATCTTCAGCATTTTTCATGTTCATTAAATGCCTAACAATATCAATATTCCTAATCTTAAATGTCCCAAGAAGAGATTCTTGAAACCCTCTATGTTAACATCTTCCTGTTAAAAATTACTTTCATTATCAAAATAATGTCCAATGTAAAATGATCTGGTTTCAGTTAATTCCAGCTTTACTTAATTGTATCCCCGGTAGTGAAGAGCAATTGTTTTCTCTTATGACTTTTTTTTACGTAGCCTAAATGCCCAGCTCTGTGCTCCCCTGACCCAACCCACTCGCCATTCTTGTTTAAATAATAAAAACAGCCTTCATGTTCTCCCATAAGTCTGGGCCTTACTATGATAGACTTCTCAGAAACCTCTTCAATTTTTTCCATATCCTTCTTACACTGTGGAGATTAAAACTGAACACAGGACTGTAATAAATCTCTGATTGATTGCTGAGTCCTCCAGGGTGAGATTGCTTTTCTCTTACTATTCATCTCCTGGATGGTATATCCGTACACCATGGATGGCTTTAAAATCATGGTACTATATTTTAGATTTAGTTTTAACTTGATGTCTTACATCTTTTTATGTAACAGGTTTATTGAAAGTTATTTATTTACCATACCAAGCACTAAGCTGCATAATTCAGTGATTTTTAGTATATTCACATAATTGTGCAACCATCACCATACTCACTTTTGCAACATTTTTATCATCCCTAAAAGAAACCCTGTATCCCATTTCTCCCAAATTCACCCCACCCTAGGCAACCCCTAAATTACTTTCTGTCTTTACAGATATGACCAATGTGGATGTTTCATATAAATGGAATCATATGATATCTGATCTTTCATAACTGGCTTCTTTCATTAAGCATAATTTTTTCAGGTTGTTCCATGCCATGGCATGTATCAGGATTTCATTCTTTTTTTATTAATGAATAATATTCCATTGCATCGATATACTGCATTTTCTCTTATCTATTCATTGTTTGATGGACATTTTGTATTGTTTTCATTTTTTGGTTATTGTGAATAATGCTGCTGCAAACACTCATGCACAAGTTTTTGTGTAGACATGTGTTTTCATTTCTTTTGGGTTTATGCCTAAGAGTGGAATTGCTGGGTCATATAGTAACTCTATATTTAACGTTTTGAAGAATTGCCAAACTTTTCCAAAGTGACTCCACCATTTTATATTCCATCAGTAGTGTATGAGTGTTCCATTTTCTCCAAATCTTAGTCAATGTCTGTTATTGTCAGTCTTCTTTATTATAATCATCCTAATGGATGTAAAATGGTATCTCATTGTGGTATTGATTTATATTTCCCTAATGACTAATGATAGTTAGCACCTTTTCATGTGCTTATTGACCATTTGTATATCTTCTTTGGAGAAATGTCAGTTCATATCCTTTGCCCACTTTTAATTGGGTAATCTGTCTTTTTACTATCGAGTTGTAAGAGCCCTTTATACATTCTCGATACAAGTCCCTTATCAATTATATGATTTACAAATATTTTCTCCTGTTCTGTGCATTATCTTTTCACTTTCTTGATGGAGTCCTTCAAAGCACAAACATTTTTAATTTTGATGAAGTCAGGCGTCTGTTTTGTTTTTTTTTTTTTTTGTCACTTGTGCTTTTGTTGTCATATCTAAGAAATCATTTACTAACCCAAGATCATGAGATTTACTCCTACGTGTTCTTCTAAGAGTTTTATAGTTCAAGTTCTTACATTTAGCTCTAATACCCATTTATAAGGTAAGGATCCAGCTTCATTCATTTGCATGAAAATATCCAGTTGTGCCAGCACCAACGGCTGAAAGGCTATTCTTTCTTCATTGAATTGTCCTGACAGCCTTTTCAAATATCAGTTGACCATATATGTGAGGCTTTATTTCTAGACTCTCAATTTTATTCCTTTGATCTATATGTGTGTCATATGCAAGTATCACACTATCTTGAATCTTGTAGCTTTGTTTTGAAATTAGAAAGCATTAATCTTCTACCGTTGTTTTTTAATTTTTCAAAACATTTTTGGCTCTTCTTTGTCCCTTGTGTTTCCCCATCAATTTTAAGATCAGCTTGCCCATTCTGCAAAAAATGCAGCTGAGATTTTATAGGGATTGTATTTAATCTGTAGATCAATTTAGGGGTATTTCTACTTTAACACTATTAAGTTCTCCAGTTCAGGAACAATGGTTGCCTTTCCATTTATTTAGATCTTCTGTAATTTATTTCAATGATCGTTTTATTAACTTTCAGAGCACATGTTTTGAACTTCTTGTATTGAATTTATACCTGAGTATTTAATTCTTCTGATGTTTGTAAATAACATTGAATTCCTTATCTTTATTTTTAAAGAAGCTTTAGATTGCATAAATGTTACATAAAAAATATAAAGGATTCCCATATACCCCAGCCCCAACCCCTCCTACACTTTCCCCCATTAACAACATCTTTCATTAGTGTGGTACATTTGTTATAATTGATGAACACATATTGAAGCATTGCTACTAACCAGGTCTATAGTTTACATTATAGTTTACATTTTGCACCACACAGTTTTATATGTTTTGACAAAATGTATAATGGCCTGTACCTATCATTGCAATGTCAAGAAGGACAATTCCAATATTCCCTAAATGCCCCATATTACTCCTATTCTTCCCTCTCTCTCCTCTCAGAATCTCTGGCGGCCACTGCCTTTATAACAACGATTCAAGTTCTTCCATTGCTAAGTAAATAGCAACTCACTTTAGTCCGTAGTTGAGGATTCGGGGATGGTGATGCCCACTTTGTTTCTGATTGAGAGGGGGCTTAGATCTCATGGGGCAGATGGATGGAACTGTCTTGCTTGCAGTTGCAGATACTCTCTTTTTGGATGGGCATTGTCCATCATCATCCTTTTGTTAGTTGTCTTTAATGAGTCCAAGCATTGCATTCTTAATTTCATTTTTGAATTATTCATTTTTAGTGTATGGAGATACAACTGGTATATTGAACAGAAAGTCTCAGGGTCAGTGGATTGGAAACTAAATGGATAAGATGATGATATATACCTCCCGTAAGTATTTAAATTCATGAAAATGCCACTGGAACCAGGAAGAATTTTGCTAGTGCACATTATTAAATTATGCCATTCTAACCAGTTTTAATCTGGTGTTCATGTTTTTGTGTTTTTTAAATAAAATTTTGGCATAATGTACGTGAAGAAATATTTTAAAGCAGCTCTTCATAATAACTCTGGTCTTCTGCTGCTAAGGCTTTTTCTCTTTCCTGGCTGGTGATGATTATGTGGATATGTTCTTATTGTCACAGTTGGAAGCTGAATAATGATTCAAACAAAATTGCCCTTAGAGGAATAAAGGCTCCCTTATAGGAACACAAGTTGATACTTACAAATAAACAGAAACCCACAACAACAGTAGTTGGAGAATTTGCACAAGAACACTGAGGAAATTTCCCCAGCAAAACACAGATTTACATCTGTAAATAATATTGAATGAAGGAAGCAAAAGCTAGAGCAGCTTTTAATGGACTCTTCATAAACAAAGGGATTCACACTGCTGGCTATGCTCATGAAATACACAGCACTCCTAATGCTCTTATTTTAATAATCAGCATCTTTTCAGTACACCTTTTGAATTTCCTAAATGTTTTTATCTTAGGTAACTTTATTTGATAGCCTTTGGGTTTTTGTTGTTGTTGTTTCCCTTTCTTCTTTTTAGCTCATTCACTATACATCTTTATTTCTCCTGTCTTCCATGTTTCCCACTGAGCACCGAGTAAGTACTCACTTTAACAAATATTTATTGGGTAGGTTCTATATGTACTCTTCTTGGTAGATTCTGTGAGAGAAAGCAAATTTCTTCCTGCTATGAAACAGGTGAAATTGCTACATTATTTTTGGCTAAAAGAAATTCTTTTGTTGTGGTCATCTTATCCTTTGCTTCATCAGCTGATCTCTGCACTCACTCTCTTTACTATTGGAAGGGCTCTCTAGTTTACCATTAATATCATAAATTGTTATTACAATTTAAATTGTCATTTAATTATAAATAAGCTAATTGTAATAGTGTGACCAATTACAATTAATATTGAATTACTCAAAGTTTAGAAGTTTAGAATTGACTGTATTTCTAGGTTTCCACAGGCTCTTGTTTCTAATATTCTACAGCAAAAATTCACATAATACTTGAATTTAAGAGGGGTCCTTTCTTCCAGTGCTTCTTTTGTAAAACTTTCATTACATTTGCTTGTTGTACAGGGAGGATTTCTCTCTATTTAGTGTTATGTTGGGGGAATGATTGTGTTCTGTCTAGCAGTGTGCTGGAGCTGGCTTCTACCAGCTTGTGAGACCAATTATTAGCATTTCTTTCCATCTCTGTTTTCAATCATGTAACACTGGCAGCTTGAAATTGGTAAAATGAGAATATCTATCTATACTGCATAAATTGCTAAATGCAACCAATCATTTCCCTTTTTTCCCTCCCTCCCTTCCTTCTTTGTTTCTTTTTGAGATGGTTGTTTAAACATTTACTAGCCCACCGTGGTACATGAAAAGTCTTTGCTTCTGTAGGACTTCTCTCTTGCACTATGTTAAACGCCTCCCAGACTGCAGCCACTTCTGGTTTTACTGGACAATCTATTCAAGGCTGTTTTCATGTCGGCAATAAACAAGCTTCATAAACCATAAAAACCAACACATATAGAAGGGCCTCAGCTTCAAGTTGTCAACTTATTACCAAGTAGTTTGTGAAAACTTATTAAACAGAATTGAACTGAATTTTATCTCATTATAAAGTTCCCTTGCCCAGGATATACTAGCAATATTACAAATACCCCTTCCTTCTATATTGCTCAGGAGAAATCAGTGGAGGTAAACATTTCTTTAAAAAATAAATGCCTCATCATCAATAAAGCATTACAATATTTGGGCAGTAAAAATGGCATTACAAGTAACTAAAAACACTAATAAGATTGGAAATGAGGAATACTAACTACTTTCAACTTTACCTGAAAAGAAACTGGGTTCATGAAAAGAAGTAGCATGCTAATAAAAATTTCTCAGATAAAAGTTATATAACTAAAAATACTCATTGTCTCAAAGAGAAAACATTTTGTTTTTTTAAAAGAAATTATCTTCCAGACCAAAAATAAATGATAAGACAAAGAAATGGAAGAAGCACTAGAATGAAAAAATGGCTGAGATATACTCCCTTCTCTATTTGCATGATCTTCAGCCTTGATTTGTTTGAACCTTAGCTTTTCTTTTTTTAAACAGAAGGGTAATTAAGGGAGTAAACAGTGATTCTAACTGGGAAGGGTGCAACTTTTATGGCAGGGAATGGCAAAGTGGGTGTCTATTAAAATCATGTAGGGAGCTTTACCTTTGATTTAGAGATTTTGAAAAACCTGCCCATCCTGATGCTAAGCATCCTTATCTTAGTGATTCGTTGTGACTTATGGGAGCTTTATTTCTCAGGTGGAATGGAGTAGTGAACAGACTAAACATTTTTGGATTAGATGACCTCCTATATGTGTTCTGGTCCTAACATTCTATAACAAAGTTTTTAGAAGAAAATTAATTTTTATTTATGGACCGCTACTCCCTTAGCAGTCTTTACAAATCAATTCGGAAAGCAAGCAGCAATGCTATCCTTGAAAATAAATCACTATGCAAGTGAAATCATATAGCAGGAGGGAATGCAATCATTTATTTAGAAACATATCTGAAGTTTTGATTTATTTCTTATTGATATGCAACAACTGCATCAATAAATTTCAAACCTATATATTATTCTGCAAATGTACATTTAGTTTCCTATTTACATTTTAAAAGCATCACTAAAACATGGGTTCGGTTATTAGATAATTTTGTCACTGAGAAACTGCATTAACTTATTTCCTTGCTGCTAGGTTCCCAGTGCTGTCATAACTGAATATTAAGAGAATCTATGTTGTAATAGTTTATTTCATCTTTGCTGTTTACCACATAAAATATGACATGCAAGCATTATTGGAAAATGTGGATACAATGAAAAATGCAAAAGAGCTGACTTTTCAAAAGTTTTCTCAGTAATTACTCTTCCTTTCCAGTGTAGTTTACTGCAGATACATATGTGCAGATATCTATGTACATACATATAGCATACTCATGTATACACACACACATATACACAGGGACTGATAAAAATTTAATTAACATAATAGGTTTTTTTTTTTTAAGCCCAGATTTGTAGTTTCCACCAATTTCCATAGTATAAGTACCCTTCCATGGCTAGTTTCTTGCTACCAACACAAAGTCAGTGAACTTGGAAGTCCACAACTGGCTCTTGAGAGCTCATAGAGTCAGCTCAAACACACAGCTCTCTGTTTGCCTCTGTTCTTTGGCCATACTACTTATACACATGATGTATACAAATATACTATGCATAAATGTCATACAAAAATGGTATACATATTATTTCTTAAAATTAAGAGTTTTCTTTTAAAATCATGTAGTGAAATATTGAGTCCACAGTCATTTTAACTATAATTTTGTTTAAGACAATTAACAATAGTTTATGGTGAGCACACATGGTAGATCATTTCTGGTTGTTAGAGAAATGGTTGGAATGGTTGAAAAATGGCTTAGCCTTTATACATGTAGGTTGAATCAAGTGGCATATTTAAAAATTAACACAATAAACAGGCCAGCAAAAAAAAAAATCATAAATATACCTTTCCCCAAATGAATGGAACAAATTACCATCTGAAGGCAGCAAAATTTATCTGAAACATGTGAAAATACTAATAACACTTCGTATACTTGTTACTTGACCCATTTACCTTCATGGAGATTAATGGGATAAATAAATACCTAGTGGCATAAGTATTGCATACTCTTTTATAGACATGATCCTGTCTTGAATTTTGTCTTCGGTAGTGGCACCAAGAAACATGCTGAGGAGAGCCTGATAGCCAATTTTCAAATTAATAAATATTTATCCATCTACTGTTGTGCTCAAGGCAGAGCAACCTAAGCACTGCAAGGTACACAAAAATGAATACATACAGTACTTGCTATCAATGAATTTACAACCAATAAGGGCTAAAAAGATAAAGGTCCAATATTTAAAATGCAGGAACTAATAGGACCCAGTAGGAAATAGAGCTCCTATTCTATTGGGCAGATATGAAAAGTCTTTTGTGATAAGGTGGTATCTGATAAGAGAATGCAGTTAGAATGGCCTCTTCACTTGATAGTCAAGTAAGAAAGTGGTAATACAGGATGGGTGTGGTATGAAAGAAGATAAAGCAGAAAAACCTGAGGCAAATTATTGAGGATTATCAATTTCAGGAAGAGGTTACTAGGCTTAATCTGACAAGTGATGCAAAGACATTGGGGAGCTCTGACCATAGGAATTTCTTTATCAAACCTAAGATCATGAAGGATGAATTTAAGTAGAGATGGGATTCATGGAGATCACTTCAGGAAAACTCTAATTATAGTTGTGGTAATGAAAACGAAGGCGAGGAACTGGATTGTGAGGTACCAAACAAATACAGTTTTTAGGATGTAGAAAGTGACTGTCACTGATTATCCATCTAACTCTCAACTTTAGATAATCAATATAGAGTTTAAAAAACTGGACACTGTTAAAGAAAACTGCCATGAGCAGAAAGGGGAAAGTTGAGAGAAAAAATTACTGTTGGGGTGGGAGAATCTAAACAGAGCTGATGTGCTTGATTTTAAACAAATGGAATCTAAATTGGCAGTAATTTGATAATCCTGGCCCAATATCCTAATCTAAATCTAGCTTATATTCATCATTAAATAATTTAGTGGAATGCATTTTTTTTTTCAGGACATCCCAGAAATAACAAACTGCTATGTATACTAGTCTTTCACTTTATTCATCTTAAATTCATTTTTAAAATTAAAAAATATTGTCTTGATCAAGATTTGGCCAACTTTGACAAAGCAGACATGAATTGTACATTTCAATAACCAAACGTACTACACAGGAAGGTTATCCAAACCTTGGAATTAAGGCTGGAAAAAAAATGACTGCAACATTTTAATGTCATGCTTGAGCACTGAAATAAGCCCACCTGAGAAACATCTACATTTTTGTGGACTACACCTTTGTTTGACTTAATATTCTCAATCGATCAGGACTCAGGCATTTTACAACTCTGTAAAGTTATTTAAAACTAATGAAGTAAAAATTTTTTGGCCAGGAAGAAAAGATAACCACAAAGATAGTTTTGGTTGCCCCGGAGGACATGTATCTAATTTAATGATCTTATTTCAGTGTTTCTTTTTCCACAGACTATAAAAAAACCCTCCTTCATTACACCTTCATTGAAACACCTTTGCCATTCATTCTGCTGTTTCCCTCATCAATAAGTTAAAAGAAACTCCTATATGCACTCACTCTCTTTTTGCATAGGAATTATGGTTTTAAGATTAAAGATTTATGCTCTGATTAGGTACAGACTTGTTCCTTTCACAAATCGTTAAACCATTCTTCAAATAGCTGTTCTCTCATCTCATCCTTTTAAATGATCTCACTTGTACCATCCCCAGTCCCATTATGCCTTCCCTGAGCTGTAGGGTTTATTAAAAATGAATTATGGGAACAAGAAGATTTTTATAGAAGTGTTGTGAAGGTATTGAAAAGAGACTATTGTAAATCTATATCGTCACAGATTAGCTATGTGGATTTATTCTTGGGAGTGAGAGGAGAATTAGAAGAAACAAGCAGAAGATGAAGCATCCTGGAGTTACTGGCAGGATTCTGCATTCTTTTAAAAAGGGAAAGGAGATGAATTAATAAAAACTTGAACTGAAAATGAACGACAGAGACTCTACTAAAATTTGTCCAGCCCTAGCCTGAAAAGTTATGTCACCCCTTCACTGGATCCAGTGACTTCTTTTTTTATTTTATTTTATTTTTTATTGTAGTTTTTGAAGATATATTGATCATGAAAAATGTTACATTCAAAAATATAAAAGGTTCCCTCATACCCCCACACACACACTACTCCCACATCAACAACCTCTGTCATCATTGTGGCACATTCATTGCATTTAGTGAATATATTTTGGAGCACTGCTGCACTATATGGATTACAGTTTACATTGTACTTTACACTCTCTGCCAGTACATTCAGTGGGTTATGGCAGCATACATAATCATTTAGGACAACTCCAAGTTCCAAAAATGCCCCCACATCACATCTCTACTTCCCTCTCCAATGACTTCTTAATGATTATAGGACAATATGTACTGGCTATCATAGGAATCCTAAGATAAGGAGTATTTCCACTTTAGCAGGTGGCAGCATGAGGCTGGTAGATTCAGTCTTTGGTTCTTTAATCAACAGCAGATAGAACATGCAGATACTTTAGAAGCATCCGGATGCTACTATCAAAAATGAGTGGGGAGGGCAAGGTGGAAGACAATTTCACTGTCTTGACTCTCTTTGAAGAAAGGATGGATTTGGTGTACAACTGGATATTCTCTTAAGTCTATGGGTGAGAGAAATATGTTGTGTCTTAGTTGCAGATGCAACTATACCTCACAGTGGTTGTGGGTGTAAATTATTCTAAGAGTAGTACCAGTATGAATAATTGATTAATTAATTCATCCTGCATCTTTATTCCTGAAACAATTTAAAGTACATGGAAAAAATTGTTTATCAAAGGTAGGACATACAAATACATTTCTTCTAAACTAATCATTTGCAGACTAAACTCTTGCCAGAATGAGGTAGGTGTAGTTTAAAGCTGAATACAAGCCATCATATTCCCAAAAATTATTCTCTCCTTATGTTCAAAGCATAGGTCTTAAGGAGGAAATCTATTAGCATTAGTAATTAGTGTTGGCAAATTATCTCAAGTAATCTTAAAGCACATTATTAGGATCAGCAAAAATATGAATATGTACAAATATGTATCAGATTCTCCAGTGGCAAAAGTTAAAACTAAAAAATTTTCCATGCTAACTTTAACTGAAGTTCATCTTGGTCGATGCTGCAACTACTGTCACACCAGCTCTGGAAAGAGCAAAAACTTTAGGAATGAACGAGGGAAGAGGTGGTGGCTGGGTGGGGATACCTGACCTCTGCCCTGATTTGGCAGTAAAGAGAGCACCGTGGCTTTCATTGTAATGAGGGGCAGTTACCCTTTAGTCAACCATTGTCATGTTTCTTCAAGATTCATTGCTATCTTAAAATAAGTTCTGAAAGAATTCCCGCGCTAAATCATCATGGTCTGAATGAATTCCACACTTAAGATCAAAAGGAATAAAACTAAAATCATTACAGGGAAACAGTCATGTGGTATTAGTTCATGTGCTTTAGAAGTAAAGCTATTGGCTGCAACCCTCCCACAAAGGCCAGGAAAAATACACAGATGTTGATTTATTAGTTATTCACTGAGAGTGAGTACCTGAAGGAGAAGGCTGTCCTTTTACTACACCATTTTTAGTCTTTTCTTCTGAATTCATTACTTCTTTGTAGATAAGTTCTATAAGAAACAGTAATCGTTGTTATTTTTAAAAGCACACAAATTTCTCCTTACTTCACAAGCAATAATAACTTTCTGATGGAGTTGAGAAAAAAGAAAAAATCAGCTGGAATTTCTTTTCTCTTCTATGTCTTCATTTCCTTGCAATTAGAATAGAGCCTGGCACAAAGTAGGTACTCAGTAAAAGTTGAATAAATAAATCAATGTATGAATGAATGAAGAATATAGATTTTGCTTGTTTTCTGAATTCCTTTTGGACATTCTTATACATTCTTACTTTATCCCTTAAGGATCTTTAATGGCTTAGTTTTGAATATTGATTTTTTCTTTTATTCTTACTCCTTCAGACATGCACAAATTCTCATGACTTTAAATTATTGCCAATTCTTGCAATTTTCCATCTCTTACTTCATCTTTCAACCAGACCCAAATCTTATATTTATAAACCTAAACTTGCCTGCAACACAACACATTAAATAATTCATTCTGTTCATTTCCAAAGTGACATCCTTTTTTTAAATTTTCTCCCTGCTAGCGTTAAACTTGAATGTCTTCAGTTCTTTCTATATCACCCCCTTTAGCAAAAAATCATTTAGCTCTACTCATCCTTACTTTGTGATGGCTTGTAATTTATACAATCATCAACCTTACTAGTATCTCTTTCTCCAATTTTTCATAATTTAGTCCATATCTTCCTTAAGTGATGATTACATTATATCACTTTCCTACTCATGAACTATGACTGCCTTCCTGCCTCTATTAAGATTAAATCATGCCTTTTTCATCAACCATTCAATGTCTTCTTTTAGTTGAATCACTGTTTATACATGCTCATTTTTTATATTCTTCAACATGACCCCTCACTGGTAGAATATCTTTATTATCTTTGTAATACTTTTTGCTCATCTCCCCCAGTTTTTTTCCTTCTGCCCATTTATAGTCATTAATTCTTCCAGGTAGCCTAAATATTCTTTCCCTTCAGATACCATCTTTATTTTGCCTCTTCATTTTTGCCTGATCATTTTTTATGATCTGTTTCTGCTTCTCTCACATTGATTCTGCAAGAAGAAACTGCTATTGTTTATTTTAGTCAACACAAGTTTGACTTGCCTTGTGTTTTGGAAAAGTTTTGCTGAAAAAAATGAATGTATTCATTCATTCTATTCTTACTTTAATGGGAAAATAAGTCACTTATATGTACAGATTTTCTATTTACATTCTCAAGTCACATAAATCAAAGAATGAATACGCATAGTGATCATCTTTCATTTTCTAATATCCAAAACCATTACAGGCATAAATAATTTTACCCATCTTATATGATCATTTTATGTAGAAACATGGAAAGTTTAATTCTGAAATTTTGAATTACTTTGAAGCTTGCCCCACTCTATGACACTATCACAATCAGTGCTATTTAAAAGGTGTCAGTAATTAAATCCTTTCATTCTTGAGTAAAAGTAATAATGCTATTAGTATAAAGATAGATGAGTTTTTTTACGAGCTTAGAAATTTGTCTAGAGGGATAGCAATTAGAAAATCATCTGTTAGTAAATTATTTTAAAAGGAAAACCTTAAGGATACTTCCTAAGTTTCAATAAAGCAACAAGTAGATTTGAGTTTAAGGAATAGAGTCACCTTTCCATTCTTCAATGGTGTGTTCTCTTTCATCCAACTGTTTGTCATATATCTGAGGTGGAGGCTGCAGAATAAAAATAAATATTAAACTTGGTGTAATAACTACAATTAAATTCTTAAATTGCATGAGAGTATGTTGCTATTCACTGATTTTGGGGGTGATCAGAATCTTATACAAATTATGGAATAAACATGGTGATGCAGAAATTAAGGTTTCCCCACAAACTTAGTGAAGATTTATTTGTAAGCCAATATCTACTGCTAACTAAAAAAGGCAGTGGAACCCAATTCCTGAGAGCTCACTCCCTGACTCTTTCTGATTCAGTATTTATGACTAAGCAAGTAAAGGCCGATACTTAAAAAGAAAACAAGGGAAGCAGATTTCACTCAACTGATAGAATGTCTGCCTACCACATGGGATGTCCGAGGTTCAAACCCAGGGCCTCCTGACCCTTGTGATGAGCTGGCCCACACACAGTGCTGATGCGCACAAGGAGTGCCCTGCCACGCAGGGGTGTCCCCCGCATAGGGGAGCCCCACATGCAAGGAGTGCGCCCTGTAAGGAGAGCTGCCCAGCGCGAAAAAGCACAGCCTGCCTAGGAGTGGCACCACACACATGGAGAGCTGATGCAGCAAGGTGAAGCAACAAAAAGAGACACAGATTCCGGGTGCCGCTGACAAAAATACAGGCGGTCCCAGAAGAACACACAGCGAATGGACACAGAGAGCAGACAACTGGGGGGGCGGGGTGGGCAAGGAAGGGGAGAGAGATAAATAAAAAATAAATCTTAAAAAAAAAAGGAAAAGAAAACAAGATGCTTGATTGGAAGAAGAATCTTCAATGCCTCTAAATAAACCATTGTTCTAATCCTCAGTAGAGAGGAATATTTAGAACAAATTTTGTTTTTCTTGAAGCATCATAACATATTTTGATATGCAGCTTGTGCTCTACATGTAAATAACTTTTTTTTCCCTCTCGGGAAGAGGCTGCCAGTTGGTGCCTGTGCTGTAGTGATGGGACAGTCACCTCGAAGTCCTCGGTGAGACTCTCTGAAAGAAATGAAGTAACGGGACCTTCGGCCTCGATCATAGACCCAGAATCTCTCTCCCTGTGCAGAAGTCAGACATGGAAAAGGCCAAATCTGCATAAACTAAGATTCTTCTTAGGAAGGAGGGTCTCAGGTTTCCCAGTCTCTTTTTCCTAAAATTTTCAATTGAGGAGATCTATCATGGAGCTCAAACTCAGGTCGAGTGACATGGAAAGGAAAAAAAATGTCTGGGAAAAATAAATCACCACAAGGTAGAGAAATATGGGGTTGAGGAGCAAAACTGGCTGGCACTGGATTGAGCAAAAAAGAAGAGCTACAAAATTCCTGTAACCATGGCATGGGACTCTCAAATATCATTGTTTAACACTCCAGAAGCAAAGCAATGTATGTGGCTTTTGTTTGCTTGTTTTGTTGGTTTTTGTTGGTTTTGAACTAAAAGAGTTACGCAATAAGAGTGATTCAGGCCTACAAGGACACGGTCAGAAGGCTTTAGACAAGATGTTCACAGACAATTTCTGGATTGTGGGAGAGGCTGTTTGGCCCGTGAGCAGCACTCTAGAGCCACAGTGGCTTTCTTTCCTGGGTCCAGTATCTCTGATAGCCTGAATCATGACAGCCATGAGTATCTATCCTGGTCCTGTCGCAGTGGGACAGTCTTCTATCCTGCAAAGGTAATGATGTGAAAATAGGCTTTACCCAGTTGTAGTGAGGAACCCTCTTCACTTAGCATAATACTGAACTATGGACTTGAAAGATAACCACTAACAGAGCCAGATATTCCCAAAGCACCTGTGACAGCTACTGAGCAGAAGGCTTTAGCCCAGTTGCTGCCATGTATTCATGGCCAAGTGAGCAGCCTCTAAAAAGCAATCTGCACCCATGATCTAAGGAAAACAGGATTCCTACCCTCTACTGTGATATTAGTGAGAACATAGGAGCGTCAACCATCTAGAGGTGAGAGTTTGGGGTGAACAGGTACTGCACTCAGGACCTGACCTGAGGCATGACTTTTCCACCCCAAACTATAAAGGACTCCAAAATTGTAGGAATATATTTTATTTGATGACTGAATAGGTAAAATGAAATTTTTGCATTTGTTTTTTTTTTAATTTGTGAAGTTGTCATCAAAATCAGCTAAGGCAGATCCAAACTCCAGTCATGTAAAAGAGTTTGCCAAGTGGCAGGTTTCCTGTTTTGTCTCTTCCTGAGCATGTGTAATGCTGTGGTTAAGTCCTGGTCCAAGTGGGTCTTGTCCAGGACCCCTGCAGGACACAATGTGCACAAGCTCTCAGAGTACCACCAAGCCCCCAGCTCTGAGTGTTTTTGGCACCTCTTTCGTCTGCTAACAATAAACCTAGCTTGGGATCCTGTGTGACTGGCTTCTTCATGCAGTGGATTTTTCCATTCAAATTTAAAAATTGAATGTGGCTCAAGAGTATAGTTTCTGCCAAAGTTCACAAATGTCATTTTCTCTTTGCAACAAAGCTATTTTGAGGGTGGTTTCCTTGGAGCTTTGGAATACAGCTGTTGCTGGTGTATAAAACACAAAGTACATAGACTCTAACCACAAACCAACTACTAAGAGAGAAAGCAATGTGCTGCATCCAAGATTTTTCCTTTCAATAAACCAAGAGGGCTGCTTTAAATAAACTTGCATGATAGTAACAGTTGAAAGCGCTCTGAAAATGGACTATATGTTCTGTTTTCTTTTGAAGAGAGGATGGAAATGTTAGCCATAGTGGAAAGATACATTTGCTACATGGCAATATAAAACAATAATTGACAAATAGTCCAATGACAACTATACCATATTCAAAAATACATACATTCATAAATACACTTGGAGAGCAATGGTTAGCATGTAATGGTCCACAAAGTTCCCTGTCTCCATTCACTAAAGAGAGTTTGGTACTGATTCCTCAGTGTCACCCTTTTCTTACCTTCTTGAACAAGAAAGAAGAGTAGAGATAAAGAGATACGCCCTGGAAATGTTTGCTGAGAGGGCATTTTAAGGGAGGTTAGCAGATTAGCACAATGTGGGATGTGAGAAAATTAATGATGACAGGAAATTAAGGATGATATGTGGAGAGTTATTGGGGCTTGTGACTCGTATCCCTTTGAGTATTCTTCAAGATATGGAGGGTTCCCCTTCTTATTTTTGAAGATTTAGAATCTATTTCCTTGATTACAAAGTTTGCCAGAAATGGAACCATGGATTGTATAATATTAATTGGACATATTTTATATGGTTGGATTATATATACATGAGCAAATTAGTTTGATTAAATGAGATAAATAAATGGACAGAAACAAGGTCATTGTGAGTTAGTAGCAATTAGAACTGATTTATTCACTTATTAAAGTCATTAATTCAGTAAAGGTATCAGGCACCTAGTATATGCCAGACTATATTAGAAATTGAGATTTCAAACTGAATAATTTAACTGCTGGTCTCTAGAAGTTCACAATTTGGTGAGATAAGACTGTTACAAACAGATTATTAATATACAATATGAAAAATGATAGATATATGTATATGGCATATGGGAACAAAATGGCTAAACTATTTCAAAACCTAGCTTTGGCTTCTTTAAGTAGATGACAACTGCACTAGTTGGGTGAGCAAAGGTGTGTGTGATGTAGGCATGATAAAAGGAAAGGAGAAACGTATGATTCCAGACCAAGGGCACATCATGAGCAAAGGTACAGTGCATGGAAAGAACAGTGGTAGTGGAGATGGTACTGGCTGAATGTGTGCATGTGTTTTGTCTATTTGCATATGGAAAGGGAACTGGAAGCAGTTTTGACTTGATAAATTATAACAAATATGGTAGGAAGTGATGGGAAAGAAGAATTGTGCCTAGAGAAGTAGATGGGCCAGGCAAATGTTTAGATGGAGAATGGCCTTTGGGTGCATGATGGAATAAAGACTTCTTCCTGAAGGAGAAGATAAACCATTGAAGAAGGTAGAAAAATATCATGCCAAATCTATGGCTGGCTCGAAGAGGGCATGACAAAGACCAGAGAGAAGAGTTAGAGGGATATTGCACAACCCAGGAAAACTATTAAAAGGCCCTGAGCTAGGGTGGGAAAGTTAAGGGTGGATGAAAGATACAGAGGCAAGAAAAAATTTAAAAATTAAATTGGTAGAATTTAGTTTTTAATTGAATGTGTGGGATGGGAGAGAAGAATGACTCCCAGATTTCTAAATTGGGTATCTGGACATATGGTGATGTTGGTGGAGAAATATAAAGAAAGAGAGAATGGAAAAAGGAAATAAGAGATAAGCCTAAATACTATGTGGGCAGAGATATCTACTTGAGAATTCAGTATATGATATGAAATTCAGAGGCATGCTATTGGCTGGATATAAATACATTTGAGAATATCAGCAAAAGGTCTTTGTTGAAATCATGACAGTGCATAAGGTCACCTAGGGAGGATGACCTACATAGGTAGGAAGAGTAAAAGGTGAAAGTGGACCTCTGCCAAAAACCAAGATTTAAAGGGTAGACAAGAGGAAGATGACTCACTATGATGAAAAAAGAATTAAATGAAACATTAGAGAAATACTAGGCAAATGAGGATATTGTAGTGTTATGGGTAGCAAGTGAATAAGGAGTTTCAAAAAGAGGACATGACTGATATTTTCTTGCTCACAAAACAAATGAAGATTTTGTATTTGAAGGCACCAGAAAGTTATGATACAAAGCATGTCTTTGAACCCTACGAAAGATATCCTAACTTCGAAAGTGGTACCACACTCAGCCAGATAGACCCTGGTATAAGACATTACTATGAGACAGCATCTGAAAAATTGGAACAACAGAAAAAATATCCTCAATGTCAAGGTGGATATT
Source organism: Dasypus novemcinctus (assembly GCF_030445035.2). Taxonomy (NCBI): domain Eukaryota; kingdom Metazoa; phylum Chordata; class Mammalia; order Cingulata; family Dasypodidae; genus Dasypus; species Dasypus novemcinctus. The sequence goes on along the minus strand of NC_080673.1, from coordinate 117,814,640 downwards.
ATGTATGACTAAGGTGAAAAGGAACTGCAGAACAGGTTGTGATGATGAAAAGAAATACAGTTACAATGTTGTCAGAACTGTTCTCCCAACTATCTTTGAGGTCGTGATAAATGAAGAACACCATTTTCTAATTAAGAGAAATCACATTTTTTTTTTCTGAGAAGCCACCATATGCTAAGCTTTTTATACCCTTATAATTTTCAGAGTCAAAAAACTAAGATTCAAAGAAATATGAAAAATATATATATCTTGAAAAATATATATATCAATGGTGAGGTTTGTCTTAAAACCCAACCTAGAGAGTAATCCAAAGCAAACGTAATAGAGCTGAATCCAAAATAAGATGTAATAACATTTGAAGTGAACATATTTTTAAAACAAAAAATACAAACACAAGTCAAGAAGGTGTCCATATGTCCCAGTTTGTCCCAAACAGTGCCAATTTAGGCTTGTTTTCTGTGCAATTATTCATAGCCCTCATTCCCCTCATTCTTATAAGTATTGGCTTTGGAGGATAAATTGTGTGGTCACCATATATAGCAACATTGTGACATGGCATATTAGACAAGGTATACAGTAACATGAGAATAGGGGAAACAATGGGAAATGCGGCCTTTTTCTACCACTGAAGTCCCAACAATTGCAGCTGCTCCCTTTGCTTCCCTGTCTAAGAGATCACATCAGCATGCCCTTTCATTTTCTCTCTTTTTAGGAATATAGAACTCACCTATAAAATATGGCTCTTGGCAGACAGTACATAGAAGAGAACAAGTATGCATAATCATCTGGGATTGAAGAATGTGGATTCTATTGGCATTCTATGGAATCCTTGCTACGGGGACATGTTTTCTTAATAAGATAACCAGTATCTGTTCAAATTCCTAATTGACTTTCCCAGGGTAAAAGTTGCTCTCTTTTGTGACTTCATTTCATATCAAGTATTTAAATAATACTTCCTCACTGAGTAAAATTTGTGAATTTATTCCTTCCTCAATCTTCAAGATAATCCTTATTTCGACAGCATCATAAAATATTAGCAATAGAAGAGAGTTCAGAGATTCACAATCTTCTTCAATGTACAAATGAGAATACAGAAACTCAGAAAACGTTAGTGATTTGTCCATGATCGTAGAGTTAATTCATGGTAGAGTTAGGAATAAAATGCATAGTCTCTTATGAGAAAAGATGGAATGAAGGAATTTTTTAATGGATTCAAGAAGTGTTAAATTGGATATTCAACATTTGCAGAAGATTTTCATTAATAACAAAGTAGAAACTGCCACTCTGATTTCTGTTCCAATTTACTGTCAGTCTATACAGATTACTAGCTCTGGCAACTATCACACAGCCAGTCAACACTTATTTCCCTGCGTGCTTTCGGTCAAAATATCTTGGACAACAACAAGACTTCTATAAGTGAATCTCAAAAGGGCTGAGAACCAGAAGTGAGAAATCTAAGTTGTACAAAGTTATTTCTTTTCTATTTGTTTGAGCAGTGAATTAACATTTTTCCATATCCGTCATGTTCTGTACCATCTGACAACCATCAAGTTGTTGGTGCTCATCTTCTGCTTACAGCATGGCTTTTTCAGTTTTTCTCTCTGTGTTCTATTGCCTTGTTGAAGATGCCAATGAGAGCTTTAAATAGCATTATTTATCAGTGTCTGCATTCTCTATTATATCAGCAGCTGGATCAAAGCAAATGATATTTTGATATGATATAAATGATATATGAAATGTGCTATGTTGTTTCTTCTTGTTAGTCTTGGAAGCTTGATGATTGCCAAAAGATGCATGATTTATTGTACTACTTTGGCCCAAGAAGGATAATTATTACTATAGAATTAGGTCATAAAAAGCCTATGATATAGAATCTATAGATATAGAATAAGTTTTCCAAAAGCTTTTTTTAAATACATGATAAATAAAATTCCTTAAAATTCTAAACCCATTTGGAAAATCAAACTTTGGATAGAATAATTCTTATATGGCACTAAATTATATGTATTTTTGTTTTTTGACTAGTGGCACAGTTTAGTATTTTCTTTTTCTTTTTTCTAAAACTTTATATTCCCTTTAGCACCAAGAATGGTTCTTTACCCACAATGGAGCTCAATATTTGCTTAACAAATAATCTTAACAATCTATCCAATTAATGAATTTCTAATAACAATATGCACAACTACCAAGTAAATTTACTAAATATTGTTATTCTTTAGAGCTGCATAGTTTCACTGTACTGTGACCTTCCTATGCAGCAAACAATAACCTGGCTTCCAATTAACAAGGAATCCATTGCCTTCTAAAAGTAGACCAATGGCAACTTGTAAAGCACTGCCAGCTGGTTTTTTTTCAATTGCTTAGGTGAGTTTTAGGAACTATATCTGTGCTCTTGAATAGAAAGCAGATGAAATGAATGGCTTTCAAAAGTCTAATGAGTTAAAGTACTCTACTACAGAAGAAAACAAAGGTTAATAAAAATGTCTTTGGAAATGAATCTGATTAATTCTCCTTTCCTAAATTGTCTTACATTGGACCTTAAGCAGGGGGTTCTTGGACCTGAGAAGGGGGTTCTTGTTCCAAGCGATCATTTGCAGAAGTGCTCTCAGGGGATTCCTATAAGGGAGAAAGGGAAAGCAGAAAGGAAAGCATGAATGGCACAAAAGTGTTAGTGACCTTTACAAGAGCCGTTCTGTGTAGAAGTGTCTATTAAAGAGTAAATGTGAGGTAAGAAATTAAGAGCATGAAATTGGATCACTCTTTTGGGAAGTTTTGTTTTGGAGGATGTGAAGAATTGACAAGCTTTGACCAATTGCACGTGAAGGGAGTTGAGGGAGGACTAAAGAATGACCCTGAGGGATTTGGGTTTAATCATCTGGGTGGAAAGTAGTGCCGTGAATAGAAAGGTATAATATGGGAGAGAAGGAATAGGTAGGAGAGAGGCCCAGTTCAAAATTAAACATGTTAATTTTGAGATGCCAATGTAAAATCCAGTCATGTTAAATAGGCTGTTTAATTTATAAATCTGAAACTCAGGACAGTCAAATGGGACAATGTATAGATTTCAGAGTCATTTATTATAATCAAAATTAAAACTGTGGTCAAAGATAAGATTCCCAGAGAAAAAGAAATTAGGGCTATTAGGAAAGAATTCTTGGGATACACAGTTTAAAGGGAGAGGAAACAACTCTGACCAGCAATGGAGACTGGAGAGAATAGGAGTGGTGATATAAAGGAAAAAGGAGGTATTGGCAGCACATACGAATGGCACATGTACATGAGATACTAATTTTCTTTGGATTTGGCACCTGGAGGCCACTGGTGATATTCAGAAAGCAGCTTCAAAGCTTGAGGAGTGACCTGGAGGTGAAAACGTGAGTAAACAAAACCTAATTTTTTTTACAGAAACTCAGCTATAAAGGTGGGAAGTACTTGTATTGCTAATAGCATAGGTGTAGCAAAAAAATGTTGCATTTGTTCTTTAAAATAAAAGAGGCTAGCACACACATTTATTTGTATAAAGTGAAAATTGCAAAATAGGAAGTACACATGGAAAGAAGAGGTCCACATGCAGAAAAGAAAGACTACTGATGAAAGAGTGTTGCATCCTGGGTTTTCCTTCACTTTGTATGACTGATTGCATCACAACATTATCATTCTGCTCATCATCATCTTCATCTTCCTGGTACCATTTACATAAAATTGATTTTCATATTTTATCTCATTTAGTCCTTATGATAACTCTCCTCTTATAAAACTGAAGACAAAGAGATCAAATAACCTATTGATAAGAGACAGAGGCAATATCTAAATCCGCATCTATCTGAATACAAAAGCCATGCCATATTTGCCAAAAAGAACATTCCCAACATTGTAGTTTCAACCACATACTAGCAAATCCCCAGAGTTCACGTCTTCTATCTCCCAACCCTTCCCCCAGTCAGATACAAGCCATTATGTATCTTGTCATAACTTACAAAATTGTGTGGGAGAGAATGTAAACTATAATCCAATGCTTCAAAATGTATTCATCAATTGTAACAAATGTACCACACTAATGAAGGATGTTCTTAATGTGGGAGGGATAGGGAACAGGGCATATGGGAATCCTCTATAGTTTTATATAAAATTTATGTAATCTAAGTGTCTTTAAAAAAATTTAAAAGTGTACGTGTGTGTGTGTGTGTATATATATGTATATACACACATATATATATATACACATATATATATATATACACACACATGCCATGTTGTTGCATGTTTCTTTCACCCATCTGTGTTTTATAATATAGTTCCTACTAATTTAACCTGCTGAAATAAATACATTGAAAAGTTTTTATTAGGCAAACAAACATAGAACATCAAGAAAATAAGTCAATGTCGTCTGTAGCTGGAGGGACCCTAAAATGTCACTAATTAGTATTATAGATACAAATTTCCGCATCTACTCTAGAGAAGGGCTGGGATGCACACTGCATTGGGATGCTGCCACCTCGTGGGAGGAAAAAAAAAGAAACCAATAAGTAAGGTAATAAGTGCTTGAGTATGTGAGCTCATCATTTTCATCAAATTACTCTTACCCAGCTCAACTATGGCTGAACATCAAAATCAACTGGGAACTTCAAAAATATGGATACCTAATTCCCACCCCAAATATTCTGATTTAATTGGTCTGGGGTGCAGCCTGGACAGCAAGACATTTAACAGCACCCCAGGTGATTATAATATGCAGCCAAGATTAACAACTCAGTCTAACTACTCATACAGCAATCAAAGCAAAGGCAAAGGTTTTGCCATTTTACTAAATATGTTTCATTTGTATAGATACAAGAGAAAATACACTAGAGAAAGTGATTTTCTCTCAATCTTCAATGATATCTATTTCTGGGTAGATTGAAATTATTTCTAAACAAAATTAATCATGTACCATAATTTTAAAGAAAAGGATTGGGCATATTTTGAGAATTGTAATCAAAGTGGACATGAGATTTACATCGCATAACCTAGTATAGCCTGTAGGCCAAAGTGAGCGAAGAACATCTCAGAATCTCCTGAGTAAGTCACAGGTTTCCTTCGAGAAACAATGGACAGTACACTGGACTCAGAAAACTCTTGACTCTGACATTGGTAAGATGAGTGACCTTGAGGAAGTCCGTTTATTTAACCCTCAAGTCTTCAGGGGCAAAATGAGGAAGCTGAGTTGGTTGTACTTCGAGATAATTTCCAACTCCAAACTGCTATTTGTAAAGAAGTAGACTCTATATGAAATTGAAAGAGAATAGATATTAATGAGTCTAAATTATCCAGAAAGAGTTTCATATACTGCTTTATTCAAGAAGAAACTAATTACAGGTATATAGCAAATATCATACCAGGTAATGCAACAAATCTCTCCTGACAAGATGCAATGTGCAAAACAATGTTACAATGTGTAATATATGGGAAAGTACTAATGGTGGTTGGAGACATTATAGCACTAAGTGACTAGAGGAACCATTGAAAACCTGTAATACAAATTTTAATTATAATGTGAACTGAGTGCAGTTAGAAAGCTTAATTAAATAATGTTTCAGTATTTCACAAGGAAATTAAATTCAGTATTTAACTTCTATTCTTCATTCTATTCTGTAGTTTACTCAGATGTTAGGCCATACATTTATTAGCATTATACCATTAAAAAGTTTAATCATGTCTTAAAAAGGAAAATTCTCTTTACTGTTCCTTGGAACTTTAATTTCTCTATGGTTCTTGAAATGAAGAGGCTCAGTAGTTGCACAACCAATCACTGCATCCCTAGGTTATAAATCTTCATTCATTCATTTAACACATACTATATGCTAGTTATCTTAGAAGTCTACTTCCTTGAACCCCCAAAACTAATTATTTAAAATTGTTACTTTCTAAATATCTCTTGATTCTTCCGCCATTCTATATTGACTTAGCATAGCTCAGGCCACCATTAGTAATAATCATTAGTTACTACAGATTTATCCCCTCACCTTCCATATTCCTTCCTTCTACTCCAGTTCCACTTTACAGAGCAACTTTCTGAAGGTTCAAATTTGATGCAATCCCCCCACTTGCAAATCTTGGGTGTTGGCCCTTCACTCTTAGGGTAGAATTCATGTTTCCATAACAATGCTTTCACACCCATTCCTTACCTCTTCCCTGCTCACCACCCCAAAATCATTTCTCACCCTTCTCCGTTCAGTCACCCCAAATGTCTTGTGGTTCTCCCAACACTCTCTTGAGCTCGAAATTTTCGCACATACTGTTTCTTCAGCCTGCACTCTTCTTTCCCTATGTCTTTCTTCACTTGGATGACTCATACTTACCCTTCACAATCCTATTTAAGTATTAGTTTCTCCAAGGAGCCTTCTCTAACCCACAATACTGGGCAATGTCTTTTCTATGTGCTTCCATTGCACCATAAGCTTAAAATTTGGACTACTTATCACTCAACATTTACTTGTTTTTCTTCCCCACTATGTTGTGGGGGCAAAGACTTGAGGATAAAGTTTGTGTCTAGCACTGTAAGTAGTACATAGTAGATATTCAACAAACGTGCACAAATGAATGAAATGATGAATAATTACCATTTCAAAAATATGCTGTTGATGGACTTGGAAATTTTTTTCAGTTAAAAATATGAAATAAATGAGATTGTTTGACATTATTTGAATAATTTAAAATAGTAATTAAGTAGATTATCTGTACACACATTAATGATATAATCTGTACACACATTAATGATATAATCTTGGTCAAGGCATTCATTCATTCATTCAACAAACATTAATTATGTAGCTACTAAGTGCCAGACAGTGTTCTAGGAATTTGGCATAGAACAGTGCTCCCAAAAGTCAATGTCTTTGACCTTACAGTGTTTAATTCTAATGAGTGAGGCAGACAATGAAAAGATAGGTAGATAAATAAAATGTCAACTAGTAATAATATACAGAAAATAAGCTGATTAAGAGGTTCATAGGTAGCAGTATACTAGTCTAGATAGGATGGTCAGGGAGGGCTTCTTTGAGAAGCTAATATGTGAAATGAAATCCTGGAGAAGCAATGCAGGTACTAGAAAAAGAGTGTGTTCCAGTCAGAAGAAACAGTAACAGAAAGGCCGTGAAGAGCAAGCATGGCAAGGAGTCCAGGACATAGGAGCAAAGCAACAAAGGGGGAGCAGAGGAAATCAAGTGAAAAGGACAGGCAGGGGCCAGCAGAGTAATGTTTTCAAACTGCAGTCTTGAGATCAAATTGTGGGTAGGATAAGATAGAAAATATCAGGTTGAAGTTTTTGCTTTAGTTTGTGTCTATATATATATATGTTTGTGCATGCTAAGTTGCAAAGTAAAATGTCTTTCTTACAATGGATTATGGCAACAAAATTTGGAACAACACTGGAGTACAGCCTTGTAAGCTATGGCGAGTACTTAGAATCTTATTATAAGTACGATGAGAAGTCACTGAAGAGTTGAAATTATGTGACCTGGTTCATATTTTAAAAGGAAAATTCTAGGAACTCTGGAAAAGAGACCACAGGGGACAAGAGTGGATCTGGAGACCAGTTAGACACTATTGCATGATCTCAGGTGATGTCTACCTGGATAAAAGGATGCGAAGTGGTCTGAGTTAGGATATGTTTAAAGTTAAGGTCACTAAGCATTGTTGAGGATAACTATCATTTTCTAGAATTTGTCTGAGTCTTAAATAAGATTGGATATGTGAAAGGATTTTATAAACCCTAGCAAAGTGCATAGCACAGCAGAGTTGAGTTCAATTCAAATAACATGTATTGAGCACACACTGCATCAGCTATAACCCTCACAGTTCTCTACTCTTAGTAGATAAAGCTAACTCCTGCCCCCAAGAACCTTTTAAAGCATTAGAACTGGGGGACATAGTCATAAAAATGGATAATAATATCGGCATAGTGTATGATATGATAATGGCTCAGAAAAGATTCTAAAGGGAAAGAAAATAACTTAAAATTCCAAGAAGTGGCAGCTTTTGTTGCAAGGCTTTCCTCCAGCAAGAAGAGCACATTAATCTCAACCCGATATTACAACACAAAAAGAGCTAAAAGGGAACTAGAAAAAAGTTCTGGGGAGAAAAGCAATATATCAAACACAGATACTACTGAGTTAGCTAATCAAAGCCACATGTCACTTGCACCTCAGCCCTAAAGTCACATAACAAAAGCAAAATAAGCTGGGGAAAAAAGATATTCAGCACTCTTGCATTGGTAAGATAAATCAATAATGATTCATCCTAGAGACATTAACCACAGAAAACCATACTCCTCCAGTTAACATAAATGTGTAGCCCCGGGATGTGTATACACCGTGAATAGAGAAGCATAGTTACAGGATTAAAAACTTGATTCAGGAATACTGACTTGCCTTTACTGCTTTTATAGGAATATTATTGTATTTTAACTTACAATTTAAGCTTTTTTCAAGTTAATTAAACCACTTATTAGCTTTTCATTACAAATCTTCCCCCTTTCCTCTTCTTAGCAATCATCTCTGAAAATTTTTGAACATGAGATAAAGTTTCTGGATTAATGAAATATTTCACTCAGGTATAAAGAATTCTTCTAATCTAGTAAAAACTGTCCCTTCCACCTGTGCCTTGGATTTTATATACTTGCCATCAGGTAAGCATGGTGCACCACTTAATCCACTTTTATCCAGGAGATATTTATCAGGAAAAAAGGAGAAAATACTTTTACTATAAATTCATTTCTATTCTAAATTTCCTAGGTAGATAAATTACTTTAAGAAAAACTCCTTAGTGATGCAAAATAGATCCCTTAAAGAGCATCATGATATAATGAAACCAGATTTTTTGCTGTGGGCTGTATAAAAGTCATTTTAAAACTGTAAAATGGGAATAATGATACCCAAAGGTAGTGGTTGGGTTTCTTTTGGCTGGGGCAATGCAGAATAGGAGCATGGTTGTGCTAGGAAATTCACATAAAATAATCAAAATGAAAGTGACCCATCCATTTCATTAATTCAGCTACTATTCCTGTGTGTACTAGGAACACACAGTGATGTAGATGATGTTATATGAATGAGACAGAACCCTTATCCTCAAGTTGCTTGGAAAGCATAAATTTCAAAGGTATGTGTGGTGGGGAAGGGTTGATCACAGGAGGTGGGGAGGGAAAGAGAATCACCTAAGGGTCAGGGATTTTTCAGGTAACAATTTTCCTACAAAAATCCGACATATCCCATGTACCCCATCAAGAATCACTGCCAAATAAAACCTTAGTTAGGTAATGTCACTTGTTGCTCAGGTATATTGAAGAAAAATGGTTGAAAAAGGTTTTGTTTTTACAAACACCAACACAGAGAACTAATGGAAGGCATTACCATTATCCATAGATGTCCATTTAACAAATAGGGATCATATAGTAGACTTTCTTAACACAAAGCATAGCTTTTCATTTAGTAATGAAGTATTCTAAGTGCTAATTAAAAGAAAACACTACGAATTGACCTTTTTGGTTAATATGATAGAAATAAAAGACAATTACATTTCTCTATGTCATATAGATTAAAACTATTTCAATTATATCCATCAGCTTAAAAGCCTCCCCATTGATAATAATATCAAGAGTTTTCAAAGTTTAGCACTGTCACATACATCTTTGTCACTTAAAACATTAAGTAGGACATTTGATGGATGAAGAAAACTAGTTCTGACAATCACACTACCAAATCATGTCTCCATCTATTTTCTTCATATCTGTTGCCACCATTGAAGTCACTGTTATTGTCATCTTTTATTTCACCTACTTCAGTAGCTTCCTCACTAACCCTTCTACCAATAGTTATCATCTCATCAATAAGAATGACCTGCCTAAAACACAAATCTGACGACGTTAACCATCTGATTTAAAATTCCACAATCGCCCTCCTGCTGCCTTCAGCACAGGTTCTCCCTTGAAATGACTAAAAGGGGCTTCTTGATCTGGTTTCTGCTCACCTCTCCAGCTGCTTTTCTCACCACTCCCTTCCTTGATCACAGATCCTCAGGGGTGCCCACTCTTCCCTTTTCCTGGCCTTTGAACAGGCTGCTTCTCTGCCTAGAAAACTGGACCCTGCCTTCTCCTTTTCATTTGGCTAATTTCTGCTCATCTTTATGGTCTTGGTGAGACTTTCCTCCTCCTGAAAGCCTTTCCTTCGTTCTAAAGAATGGGCTATACAATGTTCCTTTGTGCTTCTAAAGCACCCTGATCTTCCCTTATCACAGAATTTACCAGAGTGGTAGTGATTTCTTATTTACTTCAATCAACCCAGCCATGCTATAAGACACTGAGCTGCAGAAACTGGGCCTTTTTATTATTGCAACTAATAAATTCTCAGTGCTGGCCTATAACTGAAGCACAGTAAAAATTTAAGGAATGGATGAAACAGAACTGCCCAAAGTATCACTAGGCCTTGAGTCCCAGTCTTCTAACATTGATTCTGAGTGGTGCCACTGTGCTCTGCTGCCTAACTGGGTCGTGATCATGGGTTCCACATTCAGTAGCTTTTGGTTTTCTCCCATTCCAGAGAACCCCTCCGTTTGGGAAATCTAGGGTATATGCCACAAAATGCTAAATCTATTCAATGCAATCCAAGTTTTTGCATAGATTGAAGCTAAGTTTTCCATTCATGGGACAGTTATTTGCTACTTAAGAATTTATGTGTGAATGTGTGTATAAGAATTCTGGCTAGTAATAAACCTTTATTTGTGATTAAAGAGGAATCACAAAGCAATGGGGAGGGAAAGTAAGCAAAATGGCTTTAGCAAAATAAGTGGTGACACACTGCTACACTATGAAAACAGAATTCTAGTACATACGTCATGAAACAAAGTCACAAAAAGCTTGCTGATGAACTTAGTCCAGAATAAAGCACATCTTAGATAAGAACTTTTAAGAAAAAGTGCCTGTGACATAGCTATTTTATCCCTTAATTCCTTCTAAGGAACATGAAAAGACTTTACTTTTCAGAAAGTACATAAAGATGGAAATCAGATTCTTATAAAATTAGAAATTATAGTAGTTTCCTCTGGTTATCAATTAAAAGTATGTTTCATAAATAATAGACTCCATACTGTTTTATATGACAGTGTGGGCCAATATTCCACAAATGACCCTGAAAGTCTCATATTAAACCTAAAGCAAGTTATGGTAGCAGTTTTATCATTCTTACGACCACCCTGCCATTAGAAAGAGACATAATAATTTTATTATACTACATACTCTATGAAAGACCATAAACTTTTAATGGAGTTATAAAAAGGGAGTGTAACCTTTTCAATATTCTGTATCATTGTTGGATGAATCCATTCTGCCTTCTCCTCACATATAATGAATACCGTAGGGCCTAAGCAATGGTCTACACCTTAAAAGAAATTATTCAGTTCCAGCTTTTCTCCTGAATCTGAAGGTTACCGTGATCTAGCAGTCAAGAATACTTCCCTGCTTACCCTTTTCTGATTTCACAGCTCCTCAAAATTTCCAGTCTATACACTTTTGGTCTTACTAGAGTTCTGAAGACAAGCTGACTTCATCTCTACATTTTTCATCTGAAGCTAAAAATTTCAAAAAATAAACATCCTCCTTATAAAATATCCATTTTCATCTGACAACACCTACTTATTCTCAGCATCGTTAAGGATTACACTTTCTAATTATTTTCTCCCCTCTTCTAGAATATGGAACTTCTCAATTTACCTCCTAACTTTGATACCATAACAAACTCTAAGCATGACTCCTAAAACACGATGGTTGATCCATTTAATCCTATCCACTCCCTGCATGTACACAGATGCCTACAACCATGAGTTAAGTACATGAAGCATAGTGAAGAAATGAGGCCTTTTGGTGCTTTTGTTGTACATTTGCTCACTCTTTTCCTCTAAGCAACATACAACATACCACCCTTCTTAGAAAATGGACAAAAAAACCCAAAAGATTTTACAGATAAACATAACAGAGAAACATGCACAGTGCAAAAGGAAGTAAGTCCTAAATTAGGATCTTTTCAAGAAAACAAAAATATTAGCCCATGAAAATAAGTTGAGATTTTCAGAGAAGTTAATTAAATCTCTTGGTTATGTCCAAAATTGATAACCAAATCTAACAGCATTTTTTAGCCTTCTCACCTAAAACGTTTTCTGCTTGACAGTGCTTCTTGAAATTTTATGATTTAAATTTGTAGGTAAAAGGCCTTCACAAATCTGATTTAAAAAAACCAAAAACCTATAGACTGAACCCCTAGGAAAATATACATACGTAACTGTTGGTATATAATTTCAGGGTGTTTTTCACAAACACTCAGAAACCCATTGAAATAATCCCTAGGAATCGTTGAATCTCAGGATAATAAAACCCAGCCCTATACTGGGAGCCCCTAAGGGCCAGGAAATGTTCTCCCCCTTTGCCACACGTCTCTTGCTTTGGTGCAGAGCTCAGCGTAGCATAAGGATGCAATATGCATTTGCCATGTTGAATTGTGCAGGGTTGGCATGCACATACTTTTGGGTTTTAAAAAAGGAAATTACATAATATCAAAAAAATTCATCATGCAATTAAACCTCATTGAAAGAAAAATGTTACAAGTAGCAAACCAGAGTAGAGTTTGGAACTTAAATAGTGCTTCCCACTAAATAAGTATTAATGATGCAAATAGAACTGATGTGGTCTTTATATTACAAGGTTTATACATAAGATTTAACATGTGGGCCTTGCAGATAACAACCTCACCTCTGCAGAGGTGCAGGTTGCCTTATCAATAAAGATGCTGCCCTCAAAGCACAACCATAGTAGGTTGGGTAGGAGTTTATCACAGCTGCCCTCGGACTTACAGAGATTGTTTTAAGACTGGCATAAATTTCAACTCTAATTTGATTATTTTAACAATATTATAGGTAGGTAAACAAGGCAGGAAAGCAAATACCAAACAAATTATGTTTCCTAGAAATTAGTCCATTTTATGGCCTCTACTTACATAAAGGCACAATTGTCTGAGACAAATCCTCTCTTCTAACTTACTCCTTTTCTTCTATTTTTATTCTTCCTCTTAATATAAAATTTAGCAAATTTTCATTACAAAACACCTTATAAGTTCCAACGGTGACTTCTTTGCTCATCTCTTGGGAGCAGCTCTAAAAGGGGAATGAGTTACCTGGTTTTTCTCCCATACTATGAATTACGTTACTTTGAGGCATCTGAGACAGGGTTTTGCAATTGGGTAACCTTTTTCTTTCCAGTATAAAATATATTAAAGGAATAAAAAACATATATACAGATGCCTACAACCACGAGTTGAGTACATGAATTCCACAATACTTAGAAAATCACCTAGGAATGAACTAATATTTCATAGATTTGGAAGGACCTGACAGGATATCTAATCCTTACTCTGCCTTTCAGAGCACACCAGATGCAAAACATTATAGAGAAAGAATTTCTGCCTTCACCTTCATTTTAAAGAATTCTCCTTCATTTTCTATTTGAGTGATTAACAATGTTCATGGCCTAGAAGACTCCAGATAATAAGTGAAAAGAAAATCCTGAGAAAAGACTCTATTATTCACCAAAATATTTATCTCGTGTGAATGAACAACTCCAACTTTTGACATTCTAGAACTTTTAGTGTTTGATGGATTCTGAATATCCTACTGATTTGTAATCAAGATTTTTTTTTCTTTCAGTAGAGCAGTTTTCTAAAATTAGGGACAAATGAACTTAATGTTTGAATGAAGAGCATATTCTTGTTATGGTCATGCTGGGAGAGGGGCCCCTAAAAGCAGGTGGCTAAATCTGTCTACAATAAACATTTTGACAAGTTCCCACCAACATAATACAAGGCATCAAAACAATACAAATATGATTGAAAGATATCTTCACTTAACAGCTGAGGCACGGGGCATATGAAACGTAAGGAAGTTATATTTTCTCTTAGAGGAAATTAACAAATTGCTCACATTTTGCTGCTGAACAAATACATCAGCATGAACAGATGGAAATTTAGAATTCCACAAATGGCAGATATTAGAAATTGGAGACATTGATTTAACTTTCTCCTAGCAAATGAGAACCACAAAATATGAATTGCTTTTTCTATAATTAAGCACATAATTAGAGTACATCCAATTCATAGCTATTGTAGCTCATGTTTCTTCCTTATTATTTCTAAATTTATACACATTGAGTCTAACAAACTTATTTAAATTTCAGCTCCACAGTGAAAGGGCCTTTCATGACAGATAGATGGCACTAAGCTATTTCTCAAATTAAGCTTGTCAAGGTATTGTACTAACTTGTTCACTGTCTGATCCATGTTACAATAATAAAAAATCATAAGACTCAAAGAGGCAGTCTTTGTGTCAGGACAGATGGAGAGAACAGCTGAGAGAGAGATTCAGCCAGTTTATTAACTCCATGTAAGTAGAACAAATCATATTTAAAAGAATTTATAGGAACATTTATTCTGAAAACAGAATTTAAATGATGGCAATTTTAGAAAGAATAGAATAATGATATTTCACATTAGAACATCACTCAATAAACTCTTTGTCTTTCCAACTCCTGAAAATAAAAGGTAAGGTCACCTGTGACTTGCATATGTGTTATAGACCAAACTAGGAATGAGAATTTGATAAATATTTAGACTGATTATCAAGTTTAAAACACATAACAAATGCTATAAAATTTTATGGAAATGAAATCACCAACATATAAAATATCTTGGGTATCACTGTTGATTATTCTTTTTCTCACTCTAAAATAGAGTAGTTTGCCCTTGTTGTGGAAATATTTAAGGGAACTTAGATAATTTTTTTTTATATTCTTAAACTGCTAGAAATGCTCTCAGAATTCCATTTGAAAATAATCACTTTTATAAAAGATCCAAATAGGACTTCCCTGAGAAAACTCAATTAATGTGCTTTATCAAATATAGTGATATGTCTAGTTGAAAGTAAGAAAGAAAGAAGCTCTTTATAATTTTCCAAATTGAAATCTAAGATAATAAACCCACTTCAGAAGATCTAAAGAAAAATAAAGAGGATTTTTAAAAAATTGACTAAGACTGGGTACAACTATCAAGATGCAAACAAGTAACAAGACTCCTAGTAAAATCCAAGGTCACCCAAGGTGGGAGAGACAGATACTGTGTAGTCCAGGGGTTCTTAACCAGGGGAAAGATTTCAGGGAGTACATGAGCTTGAGTTGAAAAAAATCAACTTATCTTTACTTTCTCTGACCTCTAACTGAAATCTAGCATTTCATTCACTTATGAATGTATGCAATAAATAAATTATAGTATTTATTTCACTTGACTGGAAAAGGGTCCGTGGAACAAAAAGGTTAAGAAGCCCTAGTGTAGCTTTTTTTTTCCCTGATGTTCCAGCTCCAGGGATTGAATCCTGGACCTCGCATGTAAGAAGCCAGCGCTCAACCACTGAGGCACATTGCCTTCCCTGAGTTGGTGTTTTTGCTTGTTTTGTTTGTTGCTTGCTTGCTTGTTTTTTTTAGGAGGCACTGGGAACTGAACCGGAACCTTCCATGTGGGAGGCAGGTACTCAACTGCTCGAGCCACATCTGCTCCTAGTCTTTTTTGTTTTAACAAAAAGCAACAGGTTTTCCTGCCCATCAAATGTCAAGAGAAAGTAGTTTTCTTATTATTTTGTCAAAATAAGATTTCCCTTCCTTATTGGAAATTTTTTAACTTCTAAAAAAAAATCCTTGAATAACTCAAAGGTTTTACAGGTTATACATAGTTAGACATTTGATAGGTCTTTTCTATACTCTGAAAGTTGCAATTAAATGTTACATTTTAGGCTTCATAGGCAAACTGGCACACTAAGGGAAACAAAACAGTATCTATTAACTGTTTTACCCATGGGTCTGTATCCTGTGGAGATAATCAGGAAATTAAAAAAAAGGAGTTTCTGAGGTTCAGAATAGTTATGCAGAAACTGTCTTGAGAACATGCCTTAACCTTCTGATATTATTCACCAAAGAGAAATGTCAGTTACAAAAAGACTAAAAACCCTTTCTTCGCAATAGCTACAGGTATAGTCTGTAAAGAGGGCCACTTCCATTTATAACTCGTATAAAGCACCTCTTCTTTTGGCTACTTCATGTCTAACATAAAATTCCTCAGATTCACTAGTTAAATGACAAGACTATGAAAGATCTGAAGAAAGCATACGTGTATTTTAGTCAGTGGTTTATTTCAAAAAGGGACAACTACTAATGAACTGTCTGAACATCAAAGTGCACAAACTCATACTCACTAATCTCACACTTTTCTTTATCATTCCTATATTTATAGCAGAATTTATTGAGCACATTTATAATTGCATATATTTATAAGCTTCTTTACAAGGTTGTTTGAGGAACTTACGCATTCAGGAGAATTCAGGAGAAGACAACTACTCAGACATAGTTACTGAAATCAGAGCTAATACAAACAGCACCTCATTCATAAACTTGGTTTAATAGAACAAGTTAACGCAAGACATTCACAGTGATATTTCTTACTATAAAAACATATTTAAGAGAATTAGACATAGGAGGTAATAAGGTATAGAAATAATTCCCAACCTGCCCTCTCAACCACCAGAATTTATTTGAAATGTCCAGATAGTCAATACATCTATAGATACATCCTTAAACTATAAATTATTTCCATAACTTAATGTAACAACTTTAGGATTCCTTGACTATTCAGTAATAATCTATGAATTTTAGTACCAAACCTGATAGGAAAATTATTCTATATTCTAAGCCAAATAGCTTTAAAAGAGATAGCTAGAGGTAGTTTACCATAATTTGTTAAATATAAATCAAAGCAGTTGGTATGTATCTGGTTAAAGATAAACAGATTCTCACCGAAATTTAGTTATAGCTGATTAATGTTGAGAGAGACAATTGATTACAGATTTTTCTTATACTCAGGGAATCATACACTAATGAAGTAAATAGTTAAATAAGATAGATAACCCACATTTGAAGGAGTTTATATTGTTTTTTCAAGAGATGATGTTATCAAAAATTCTCATTCAATAAGAATTTCCATTAGTTGTTAACTGAATACAAACCTACCAAGATCAATGAAATCAGGAAACTCATTTTGTTTTGTTTTAAATTCAGTGTTGAATCTCCAATGCCTAGGACACAGTTTGGATTCAATAAATATTTCTGGCACAAATGAATAAATCTTAAACTGTTAAGAAATAATAAAAGCCTATGTGAACAGCCCTATAGGAGCTGGATAAAAATAGAATGCAAGACAAAGAGAAATAAAAATGAGTGTGAAAGAAAGAATGATAGTGTTCTTTTCTAGAGTATTTTGCCCATGTGACACCAGAAGAGTGGCATTAAAGTACCTAAAGGAAAACATTGCTGAAACCTTTTACTCCCCCCATACACATATTATTGCTGTCTAAAACAAGCTTGCAGGGTCAGCAAGCCAACAAAAAACAACTCAAAAAGTGACACCAATATATAAAAGGAGGAAGTATACACATTGTCATTGAAAACCTGTGAGAAATACTCTTATGCCAAGGCTATCATTTATGTATAGCACTTGTGATTTCTTGGCAAGATGCTTGTGGAAATTAAATAATTATTAGGGGGTAATATTTCCTTCACTTTTACCTAGAGAGGCCCCGTAGTGCCTCTTACAAAGTTTAAACTCTTCTCTACTTCAGGTTGCAGATCCAGTTCCCTAGTTACTTCACTTTTATTTAGGGATTTCAGAGTTGAGCATGAGGAAAGACTGAAGAGATGAATACAGGTTGAGGTCTGATAGCACCCTTATATTTTCTGTATATACCAGCAACAGACCCCTACAGGTTAAGTTTCCTAGGCTTGCCTATTAGCTGGCTTAGGACTTGGCTCAGTTTACAGGAGGGAGACAATACCAAGAGATGAGGGTGGGGTAGGGAGAAGTCAGGTTATTTCACCCCTCCATCTTCCAGAAGCATCTGTACCTCCTCTATACCTGTGACCCTAGGTCTCACTGGACAGCCCATCACTACCCAGCCCTGAGTTTAGTAAAAAATCTCCTTGGTCGGTAGAGGCTTCCCACAGTTGCTAATCTCTGGGTTGGTCCAGAGTGCCCACTCTTGACTTTTTCACTGCAATCTAAAAACATCTTTTGCTTTACACTGTTTAAATGCCCTTCAGGGTTTTGCCTACTCAGACCTCTGATGTTTGACTGAATTTCTTTCCCAGCTTGTCTTAACTGCTTGCCTTGATTTATTTGTCCATATATCTGTACCAGCTCTCATTCTAGATTGCTTGGCTAAGCTCTGGAATCTGTGCTACCTTGACCAAAGGCTCCTGATTCCCTTTCCAATCCTTTCTGACTCCACTCTCCTTTCCCATCATGGTTTCTGTTCCTATGGACCTGGAGCAGCTCACAGATGTGGAGTTGATATTCAAAATGTTGATATTTGCTGCACTGTAACACAAAATCACTTCAAAATGATCTCTAAGTTCTAATTGAATATTTATCTTCACCTAATTTCTAGACCTAAGCAACATTAAGATGTACATTTTTATATCACAGGAAGATTGAAAATAATGCATATTTCCTCCATGGCTGATCACCTATACCATGAGCTCTCTTTGGTAATCAATAAGATAGAATGGCAGATAAGAAGGTGGTAAAAATAATGTCAGATAATATGTCTCCTCAAAGGGCAGGAAATCTATGTTCACTCTTCAATAAAATAGCTTAATATAGCCAGGTTAGCTTGTTCCCATAAATTTATTCCCTGTAGACAAAAAGAAATGAATCCCCAAAATAATGAAATTAATAATAATAATAAGGCATTTAAGACCCTATTAGTGACCTTATGTTACAAACAGTAAATGTCTAACATTGCTGACTATCCTGGGCTTACATTTCCTAAGTGT
This sequence comes from Dasypus novemcinctus, assembly GCF_030445035.2. Taxonomy (NCBI): domain Eukaryota; kingdom Metazoa; phylum Chordata; class Mammalia; order Cingulata; family Dasypodidae; genus Dasypus; species Dasypus novemcinctus. Next base: position 117,795,697 of record NC_080673.1, on the reverse strand, counting down.
TTATTTCAATTAAACTATAGCATTAACACATAAAAAATTTTACTCTGTTTCCTAGGTTATAATCTCACTAGCAATCTGAGGATCAGGTTGTACAACTCAGGACTTGTATAAGTAGATTAAAGTCTCTCTCAGTCTTGTCCCAATCCCCAAATTAATCTTATTTGGGTAAGAAATAATAAACTCAGCCCTGGCCCTGTTTCTCTAATCACCCTCCACCCAAACTGGTTGAATTAGTCACACATTCCCTTTACTCTAAAAAAGGATGTCATATGCCATATGTCAAAACATCCCCATACACTCTCCTTAGCATACATAAAAACTGTAGCTCTATGTTCTAAGCCTCAGTTCTAGTGTTCTTTCCCATAACTGAAGATCATATATTGCCTGCCAACTCTCCTTCAGATTCTCAATTGCCCAGGCTTAGCCAATGGAGAAGAGAATTCTTAGATGCCAGTTGCCTGACTAGCCCAACCTGCCCCTCTGCCCAGATTCCCAGAGTAATGTTTGAATCATAAGGATCCACCTCTGTATTATATCTAGGTCTCTCTAAGATTGACTCTTCAACACAGTGGCATATCTGAATCATCACTGCCAGCCATAAAATCCTAATTTAAGTTTGGTTCTAGCATGAAACTCTGATACTTCCTTTTATCAAGAATTAATGACTAAATAAATGACCTTCACTGACCCCATTATATTTCCTTTGAGTTTTGATGTCTTTAACTTGGTGGCTGAGGCAGTCTCTCTCTCTCTCTCTCTCTCTCTCTCTCTATATATATATATATATATATATATATTTATCAATTCTCTCTCTCCTATCACTCTCTCCTTCCCCCCAGTAATGAACAACAACCACAAAAGCCTTTAATAAAGCTTCTTCACCAACCTGTACTCAAGATCTTTATCAAGGTGCCCTGGAGTTGCTGACACAAATAAACCTATTTTAAAAAACAGTCACACTTTATGTTTCCCTTAAATTCTCTTCTTGTACATCCTGAAACAAAGTGTAGGCAATCAACTTTTTATTGCAGAATTCACACCAAGTTTCCTTAAGAGTACTCAGCACCCCAATTGCCAGAGTACAGGGTGAAAGCCACCACACTCACTCTGCCCTAGCCATCTAAACCAAGAGTCTGATAAGAAATAAAGCAAAAGACCCAATTGTTTCCATATGTCCCTCCAATATGGTGGGGGAAAGTCCAGTGTCTAAAACAGTCCTGAACATAACACAGTTTTCTAAAGTTATAATGAGGATTTGTGGACTATATAGTTTGTCTTTATTTTGGTTTAAACTAATAGCCTTGCATTCTCTTACACTTGACGTGGTAGAGTTGGGTATACATCAGCAAAAAAGGACCAACATGTTAAAATCTTGCATGAACTAGGTCCTTTTCAGTGAATATTCTAGAACTGTTGTAGAATTATTTCTGCAGTTTCTTGGCCGACTGATCTTTCCACTAGATACGTCTATCTTTTAAAATTCCAAAAAGTAATAAAATGACATGTAAAATTTATAATAGTAATATTAATGAGAATAATAATAACTTATGTGTTTTTTTATTGACTTTGTAATAATATTACATTAAAAATATATATATATGAGGTCCCATTCAACCCCTCCCCCCCCCAGCAACACTCATTCCCATCATCATGACACATCCATTGCATTTGGTAAGTACATCTTTGGGCACCTCTGCACGTCATGGTCAATGGTCCACATCATGGTCCACATCATGGCCCATACTCTCCCCCATTCCATCCAGTGGGCCCTGTGAGGATTTACAATGTCTGGTGATTGCCCCTGAAGCACCATCCAGGGCAGCTCCATGTCCCAAAGATGCCTCCACCTCTCATCTCTTCCTGCCTTTCCCTATACCCATCAGCCACCATGTCCACTTTTCCCAATCCAATGCCACCTTTTCTATGTGGACATTGGATTGGTTGTGTCCATTGCACCTCTATGTCAAGAGGAGGCTCAGATTCCACATGGATGCTGGATGCAATCCTCCCACTTTCAGTTGTAATCACTCTAGGCTCCATGGTGTGGTGGTTGTCCTTCTTCAACTCCATCTTAGCTGAGTATGGTGAGTCCAATAAATCAGATTGTAGGTGCTGGAGTCTGTTGAGGCTCAGGACCTGCCTATCATATTGTCAGTCCAGAGATTCAAATCCCCTAAATATATCTTAAACCCCAACACTAACTGTAACTCCAGCACATTAGCATGAAAGTCTTATGAAGAGAGATCCCATCTGAGTCCAGATTCATCACACACAAACACCAGTTCCAAAGAGGGGCCATCTGACCTGGTAGTTAACCCCATCTGCCATGACCATAACTCCCATGGGTCTCTTTAGCCCTCTAAGGAACCAATACCTGGGGGTTGTATCTGCTTTATCTGTCTCTCAGACTCTGCTCAGTTGTGCATAAGGGCAATCCTTCTGACAGCCTCCAGACTCTTTTTTAGAGACTCGTAGCCATATAAACTCATTTCTCCTTTCCATTTCCCCCTTACATTAGGTCAAACAGCATTTTAAAGTCATGTTATTTTATGTAGACAGGGATATTCTGCTGATCCACATTGAACCTTCCATATAAGGTCATTTTACAGTTGCATCATCAGTTGGTAGTTGATAGTGGTCCCTCGGTGCCAGGGAGGCTCATCCCTGGGTGTCATGTCCCACGCTGTGGGGAAGGCATTGCATTTACATGCTGAGTTTGGCTTCAAGACTGGCCACATTTGAGTAACATGAAAACTGACAGGAGGAAATTCCCAGGCACAATGCTGCTCTAGGCCTTGTTCTTATTTTAGGCTTATCAGCTTACAAGCATAGTCATTAGAGTCAGGGGCTCACTGTTGAACCCTCACTCCCTCCCGGTCCCCGCAGCTGCACCTGGGAGACTGCTGCTGCTCCCCTAGGGACCACGACAGAGCACCACTGGCCAGGAACCCAATAGGGTCTGATGCAGGACAGGCTCCTGGGGAATGTCTAAATGCTCATTCTGCCAGAGTGGGTGACACCATGGGGTAGAAACCCAAGTAGTGAGAGTGGGAGTGGACCCACATCCTGAGGAGGACTAATGCCATCAAATAGAGGGAACTGTATCCCTCGAGAGAAAGGGTGGCTCCCAGGGCATTGGGGCAGTTGAGCAAGTTAGGCCCTGAACACTGTTGCAAGTATCTCTGGACGTGGCTCCTTGGGAAATGGAGGTTGGCTGTCACTGTGGGCACCAAGGTGGAAGGGAAAATGGACATTAAATGTGTGGAACCAAGGTAAATGGGGGGTAAGAGAGGAGTTTCGTGAGAGTACACAAGGATGGATATAAAACATGTAATATTACACCATAACATATAGGAGATGACAGACTGATAATGTAAACCATAATGTAAAACATAGGATAACTAAGAATTTAAAAAACTGTGTATCCTAAAGTATGCACCACAATGTAAGCACAGATGTCACCTTGTTTGAAAGCTATTGTCTCAGACTCTGTACATCACGTTAAGTAAATATGATGTGAATAGGGTGTAAGAGTATCGCTGTGGAAGGGAAAAGGTTTTGTGGTGGATGTATGGGAGTGCTGTATATTATATATATGCATTGCTGTGGTCTAGGGCTCCTGTGAAGAGAAGTTCAATAATTAGGGGAAAAAAAAAAAAAGAAAAAGATAGGATGTAGAATTTTTTCCAAGTCAACACATATTCTTTATCTAACCTTTAAACCCATTGCTATATGCCATTTCCTAGTAAGGGACCCTGACATTATATTGGGCTTCAAATTTCAGGGAGTTCTGGATCACAGAGTGGTTCAACAATGGCAATGGAGGAATACTGGTAAAGGATACCATTGACAGGGAGATGTACAGAACATATGTCCAGGGTGCATGGTAATGTTTGGATATACTCATAGTGGCAACAATTTATGTGTTCTTGATATCATGTGTTACTTGAAAGATGCTTAAACTTGATGATTTCTACAAATGAAAATTCTAAATATTTGGTTTATTTTTTTCCCCTCTTTATTTAGATTATAGGCCCATGTGGGAGTTTATTTGGCAAGAACGTCTTATCAGGACTAACAGAGGACATATGACTCCATTATAACTTTGCCACATGACCATAGAGAAAGATCATTTTACTTTAAATACAGGTCCACCTGCAATGTCAAAGAGACTAATTCAGGAATTATAGCTGGCTGCTGCTTCTAGAACATTCAGGATTTGTCATTTCCTAGTTGCAAACACTGTGATAAATTTCATACAGTAATAAACTGTTCTTGCCCTAGGATCGTGATTTTAACGTGTTCACTTCAACGGGTCTACATTTAAAACATATTTAACCTTGTAAATCAATGATCCTAGTTTAAAGGTCAAGCACTTGCTTGTTCTTTGCATTAATTGATCCTTTTCCCTAATAGACCTTCAGGCTTTATCACACCCTTCCCTGAAACTCTTATGTCCTGTCTTGTTGCTGTCCATGCACCAGCCCGACAATATGGAAATGACTGAAAAAAAGGCTCTAGCTATTTTCAGTGTCCTAAATTTTATCTTTTTATCCTTCAAAGGAAATTTTCATAAAAAGTTAACATGAATTTAGAAAGTCATGGACACTATTCATTAATATGTTGTTATAAATTCTAAGGATCTGTCTCTTTTATAGACAACATAATTGCAAGTGAATTACAAATGGAGACTTTATGACTCCAATTAAACTATAAGCCACAATCCATTAAAAGCAGATTACACACATTAAATTAGATGTATGGAAAAATAAATATGCCACATGATTAGAACTACCAAAATGAATGAGGAGCAGCAACTTCAAATAATTAGTCTAAAATTTTTATCAACCTAACTTAAATATTTTCTTGAAATGTGTCAGAGCTAAAAAGTTCTTATACTTAATTTTCATATGCATATGCATCATACTTCCTCTTACTTATTTTAGTACTTCACTCTACTCCAAATTAATTTACCAAAAACTTCCTAAAGAGAAGGAAGAGAGGCTGGAAGGGAGTCTACATTTTAGTTGTAAGAACATATATTAGTTTTAAAAACATTAAAATTAGACTTGGAAAATTTTAATTTGGGGAATTACATTTTTATAAGAGTTAAATCAAGTGATGAAAAATTAAGTGGAAGCAAACTGAAATTTCACATAATTGTAAACTTATTTAAGAGAGCAGACCCTAAAAAAAGGCCATGATGAATGTTGCACCTCAGTTTCCACACTTGAGAGATTCATTTATCACTTAAGTCTTTTCTCTGACATTTTCAGATGCTTTAGGAACTGACTGCATTATGAAAAGTAGCTTATTGAACATCATGTTGTGATGGTGACAACTCGGCCAGGTTACTCTGCCCAGTTCTTTGGTCAAGCAAGCACTGGGCTAATTATAATACAAGGACATTTATAGACTTTAGTCATCAGTGACTTTACTGCATAGATAGCTGATTACATCTATATCAATCAGGGAGACTATCGTCAGCAATGAGTGATGTTTTATCCTATCAGTTGAATGCTTTAAAAGGCGAAGTGATTTCAGCATTCAGAGAGAATTTCTCAACTTGTCTTTGGACAGTCAACTTTTCCCGGAAACTCATCAAGGACCTCATTAGACTTTCACTGGACCCCTGGTTTGCAGCCTGCCTGTGGAACCTGGACTTGTGCATCCCCACAGTCATGTGAAAGACTCATAAAATCACGTATTATTGGCAGATATCTCCTGTTGATTCTGTTTCCCTAAAGAACCCTGACTAATACACATTTATAAAGTTTATTTCGACCCAATCCTCCTAACATCAGTTTTAACTTCTCTTGTGAAAAATGGAGGGATGAGAAATTGTATAAGCTTGAATCTAGCATCTCTGATACAGGCAAAGTACACAATAAAGCAGATGAAAGGAAGCTGAAACAAAGCAAAAGCATCCTTACACATGAATATTGTAAGGTACAGAAAAGCATACAAGAAAATAAATTATTTTGAAAATGCTATGTAAAAGAATGTGAGATAATTTAGCACAGGTATTCTAAGAATTTGAAAAAAAAATCTAAGAATACGTTCATGAGAGAAAACAATATCACTGATACTGACATTTAAAGGCAGCACCAAAAAAAACCAAAAAACAAAAAACAAGATCTCATCAGGAGGCCTGTAAAACAAACGGGGGAAACACACAGTTTGCCCTGCTCAGCCCTAGCTCTGCACAAAGGAAAGGAGAGAGGCAGAGAATGAAGAAAGAAGTGAGAGAAGATATTAAATGGTTGAAAGTTAGCTTTAAAAATTCATGCATCTGAAAAGATTCTTAAACTGTGTTTGGATTTAAAACAAGGAGATACATCTGAAAGTGACAGGCAGTTTAGAATCAACCTGAAATAATGCCCTTATTGGAATACCCAATTTTTTGTCTAGTTCTTGAAAAGTTTCACAAAGACACCAATGATCTGGTGTAAGCTGTGTAATTGAAATGTTCCTTATATTACTAATGGCAAGTATTTTATCAAGGACAGGCGGCAAGGCAATTTATACTATATTTTTTTTCTTCAAGTTTCAAAAGAGCTGGTGCTTAAACATAGAGGAAACACTAATGTTAACAATTTAATGTAAACAAATAGAAGTGTTCATGGATAGCTAAGATTTGTTGGACTAAATCACCCCCTTTTATAGGAAATCTTGAAAAAGAAATGCATTTAAAACAGAAGTAGATGAAAACATTTAGAGGAACAGGTAATAGCAGTAATTTAGGAAAGTGAATAAGCCTGGCCTTACCGCTTCCACTTCAGCAGGGTCATACCAGACATTGATGTATGGATGCTGTAAGGCATCGTCCACTGATATCCTTTTTGCTGGGTCAATTACTAGCATCTTTGACAGTAAGTCCCTGGCTTGGCTGGCTGAAACAGTGAATGAGAAAAATAATTAGCAAAATTTTACTCTTGGCAAGAAATTGTTTGGAGGGATAGGAAACTAAGGAAACAAAGACTCACATAGCAATTTCCTTCCCAATACCAGGTGAAATTCTTAATATGCTGGAGAAGGAAGTGATTTTACATCTTTTATTGTGTGTCTCAAAGGCTAAGGTTTCGCTTAAGGGACTTTAGGTATTAAAAATGGTATGAGTAAATGAGTGCAAATATTTGCTTATATTTCTAAGTAAAATTTATCAACCCAGAGAGTTTGTATCAGCAATGTACTCTGCTTAGGTAACCTGTATGAAAATAGGAAAAACATAGGCTAAAGAATATGTGAAAAACATAATGCTCAACAAATACCTGGGTGCTTGAAAGTTAATAAGTTTATCTGTTTATATGTGCTCATTCATATGGTGGAATTAACAGAATCTGAGCATTCATATGGAATTTAGAAAGCATGAGGAACAAACTCCCTATATACATAAGAAAAATAAAGTCTGAAGGGTGGATATAAGAGAAATAATATTATTCAATTACTGGATTTTATTTTAACATCTGTGTAACAACTAGACATTTTCCAATCAATGAAATTATAGATTTGATGAAATGAGGTAGTGAATGAAGCCAATACAATGCTATGCCAGTCATTAATAGAAAACTCTAAATGAACATGGGATCTTGACTAATTTTATGATTGTCAGTAGCGACAGTTTTAAAATTGCATGGTGATAATCGGTTAGTGTATTTATTTAATGACATCACCAAAAATACTGAGTTTAATCTCTAAAAATAATATAAAAATTTATACAAAACACAGCTTTAACTGTGAAATAAGAAATACCTTAAACCAATATTGTTACCCAAACAGATTTGTAAGTTTGATGGTGAAAATACTCAATTTGTAGCAGATATACAGTAAAACTTCAAATTAAAGGGAATAAAATCTTAATTTGATTTGCTTAAATTAGGAAAAATGTTAATGTACTTGAACCCATGGATATATACTAATTTTTACTTTATTTTTTAGATTATAAAGATAATATGGGTTAGTTATAGCAAATTTGGAAATTACATAAAATATAAAATTCAGGAAAAACAAACCGTCCCCATCATCTAGAGGCAAAAACTGTTTTTACTAGTATATTTTCTTCTAGTCTTGTTTATGTATTTTCACATAATCATAATCATACTACAGTTAAAATATAACATTTGCATGTCCTGTGATATGAAATTTTTATGTTGGTATATTTTAATAAATATGCTTTTTAACGTTTTTATAAATTATGAAAAATCAGTAGTTAAATCAGAGAGGAAGACTTATTTCTATTCATAATTTTTCTGGGGAACCCAATTTAGAAATTTTATTTCTATTATTTCAAACTGAAACTCTGAAGCTCACAAGAATAACAAGAATCTAAAAACTCTTACACATTCATTTTCTATGTTTACTATTTCTCATTGTCAATGACTTCCTAATAGCCCAATAGGCCTGTATTTATTTATTTCACTGGTTCAGATCTCTTTGATTTGATACCAATTTTATGCCCATACTCACTCACCCACCCCACAGATTCTTCTATCAGAACTAACTTCCATCTCAATTTGAGACTTTCTGTTATTAGGAAGGGCAGGTACAGAAGTTGGCATTTTATTAACATAAGCTACCAGTATTAAAACATCTCATTAAGAAACAATGATCCAGGGACTTCCAGGAAGACGACACCAGAGAAGGTAAGCAGTGCTCAACTCTCTTACAAAAACAGTGAAGGAAGGGCATAAAGCTGTCCAAGGGAGCTGCTTTGGGGATCTGCAGACCAGGAGAGTGCTACACATAGTCCAGGAAGGTGAGGGACAGAGAGATGAAGAAGCAAAATGAAAACCATCAGTTACTAGTCCCCACAATTGGGAAAGGCCCCCATCCCCCACCATCAAGGGGAACAACCTGGGTAAAACCTGTAGTGTACTGAGCTAAATGAGAGGGGAACAGACATCTTCCTCCCTGGGAAGAGGGAGGGAACAGACCCTGCTTTAAATCTCGGCTCTGGATGGACCAGACTCATCAGCAAATGGAAGTTGAAAGAGACATATCTGTGAAAAGATTCACCAAAGGGGGGCATCTGCTGTCAGGTCAGGAAACTACAGGAAGAAAACCCAGTTTTTGGAATCTCTCATGTCCCAGACCCTTTGGATCTGATCTGTACCCCCTTAAAGGCTCCCTGGCCACTGACATGGAAGGTTAATAGATTGCACTCCCCAGTCAAAAGCCATAAACTGAGAGAATGGATAAAAATGAGCCATCTATATGCTGTCTACAAGACACTCACCTTAAATGTAAGGACACAATCGGGTGGAAAGTGAAAGATTCAAAAAAGATATTCCATGCAAATAAAACCAAAAAAGATCTGGAGTAATGAGATTAATATTAGACAAAAAAGATTTTAAATGCAAAACTGTTATAAGAGATGAATAAAGTCATTATATATCAATAATAGGGGTAATTCACCAAGAAGAAATAACTATAAAAAATATTTATGTACCCAACAGGAGTACCCCAAGATATATGAGCCACACACTGTCAAAACTGAAGGAAGAAGTAGATGTCTGTACAATAATAGCTGGAAACTTCAATATAACACTCTCAGAATTGGATAGAACATCTGGACAGAGGATAAATAAGGAAACAGAGAGCTTGAATAATATGATAAATGAGCTAGTCCTAACAGACCTTTATAGACACTTACAAAATAGGAGGATATACATTCTTCTTAAGTGCTCATGGATCCTTCTTCTGGATAGACCATATATGGGGTCACAACTCAGGTCTCAACACATTTAAAAAGATGAAAGTTATACAAAGCACTTTCTCTGATCATAATGGAATGAAGCTGGAAATCAATAATGAACTGAAAAAAGGAAAATTCACAAACATACGGAGATCAAACAACACAGTCTTAAATAATCAATGGGTCAAAGAAGAAATTCCAAGAGAAATCAGTAAATATCTTGAGACGAATGAAAATGACAACACAACATATCAAAATCTATGGGGTATAAAAGAGGCAATGCTGAGAGGGAAATTTACAGCCCTAAATGCTTACATTAAAAAAGAAGAATTATAATTGAAGACCTAACCTGGAGGAACTATAAAAAGAACAGCAAATTAATCCAAATCAAGCTTAAGGAAAGATATTATAAAGATCAGAGCAGAAATAAATGAAATTAAGACTAAAAATAAATAAATAAATAAATAAATAAATAAATAAATAAATAAAAAAAAATAGAGGGAATCATCAAATTCAAAAGTTGGTTCTTTGAGAAGATCAACCAAATCAACAAACCCATAGCTAGACTAAAAAAGAAAAAAAGAAAGAAGATGCAAATAAATAAAATCAGAAATGAGAGGGGGATATCATCACTGATCCTGCAAAAATAAGAGAAGTCATAGCAGGATACTATGGAAAACCGTACTCCAACAAACTAGGCAATATAGATGAAATGGACAAATTCCTAGAAACACACAAACAACCTACCATAACCCTAAAAGAAAAAGAAGACCTCAACAAAGCAATCACAAGTGAAGAGATTGAAACAGTCATCAAAATCCACCCCAAAAAATGAAAAGCCCTAGACCAGATGGCTTCACAAGTGAATTTACCAATTCTTCAAAGATGATCTCATTCCATTCTTGCTCAAGCTCTTCCAAAAAATTGACCAGGGAAGAATGCTACCAAACTCATTCTATGAAACCAACATCACCCTAATATCAAAGCCAGATAAAGAGATTATGAAAAAATAAAATTACAGACCAATTTCTCAAATGAATATAGATGCAAAAGTACTCAACAAAATACTTGAAACCTAATCCAAAAGCACCTTAAAAGAATTACACAACACGATCAAGAGGGTTTTATCACAGATATTCAACACAACGGTGGCTCAACACAAGAAAATCAATTAGTGTAATAAACCACATTGATAAATTGAAGAAGGAAAATCACATGATCCTCTCGATGCAAAAAAGGCATGTGACAAAATAAATATTGCTTCATGGTAAAAACACTCCAAAAGATAGGAAAAGAAGGAAACTCTCTACACAGTAAAGTGCATATATGAAAAACCCACAGCTAGGATTGTACTCAGTGGTGTAAGACTAAAACCTTTCCTACCGAGATCAGGAACAAGACTAGTATGCTCACTGTCACCATTCAATATTGTGCTAAAAGTTCTCACTTGAACAATTATCAAGAAAAAGAAATAAAAGGCACCAAAATAGGAAGAGAAGAAGTAAAACTTTTACTATTTGCTAAGGGTATTTATTAAAATTAAAATTAAATCATAAACATATATAGTAGTTTGTCATTTGCAAAACATAATATAATTGTGAAGGTATGAATTGAATTGAAAAGCCAATAAAAAACAAAAAGCTCAACAAAGTCAAACTTATAGTTTTTCTACAGTGCTGTCATTTTCATCAAATACTTTAATCAGAGCTTCATTGTCTCCGCATTGTTACACTACAAATGTCTTCACAAGAAAGAAATCTGGGTGTGCAAATGAAAGTGGTAAGAACAAAGCGCAATGCTGCACATTTAAATCTGTGGAAAGATTAGGTAACTTCTCCTGGACCACAAAGAATTTAAGGGACAGAGGCAGAATTTGAACTTGGCAGAGGGGGAATAAATCAGCTATGTTTAAAAACTATATTCTCAAGTGTGTCCTAAATTATAATAACTAGAATATTATTTTTAGATTATACTTTGTACATTGCCAAAGTATTCCTTGTCTCTAACCCTATGACTGAGAGGCATTATTATTCCACTTTGGATGAAGAAACTCAGATTGGTTACCCAAGTTCATCACTGCATATATAGTAGTAAAAGAATTTGTTATTAATGTAAGTATTTATTTGAAATATGGAAATGTGTACCACTCTAAAATGAAAAGATGGTGATTAAGCACTTGATAGAGTACAAATAAAAGAAAAAGACAGAATACAAATAAAAGAGTCTCCAATCTTTCATGAGTTAAAATTTGAGTTGAAAAAAATTTCCAGGTAATAAAAATGTTTCTAACAATGACACATTGATCTTTCAGGGATATATTACAAAATAATTTTAAGATTCTAAATAAGGGCCATGAAATAGCTCACATCACTGGCAAGCACTTTATTCCTATTCTTCCATCTGACTATATCCATTTCTAAAGTCCTTGACCACTCCCTTTGTAAGAAAGACCTTAGGAGACAGTGCGAGTAAAGGTGAGGTCTCTACATTACTTGCATCATTCAGTCTGTCACTCACAAGGGGTTCTTAGGTTGTCCCCCACAGGCTTACCTTTGAGTTTATTGTGTTCAGAGTCCGCTGGGAAGAGGGAATCTGGAAAGAGCTTGGGGAAGGTAAGTCCTGCATATTTGGGCCGATTTTCAACATAGTTTCTCACTGTGGGTTGCAATTTCTTCATGAATTCTGGGCATGGTGTCCCTAGTTGCTCGATTACCTTGTTCCATTGGTCAATATCTGAGAAATGAATAGTTAAGGGAAAAGAGAAGTGCAGGCCACTAGCTCTTGCCTTTCACTAGCCAGGAGGCTTACTCCTCAGATTCTGAGTTGTCATCAAAAAAACTGAAGTTTTAAGAAGCAACAGAGGACAAAAATATAACACCATACTTGTCAGGCAATAAATCTTTGTGGGATTTTAAATTAGCTTTCAGATCATATGTATTTTTGGGGACCTAGCATTAAATATAGCAAAATAGGATATCATGAAATAGTCTTTGGGTTGTAAAGGTAAAAAAGTATTCAAATAACAGAAGAAGAATTTCTTATATTAAGATAAATTTTCAAATCACCATATGATTCAGAAGAGAAAAATAGAAATGACACAATCATGACATTTTTATCATGAAATTAGTTCAAGCATTTCTTTTAAAATAACATGTACACATATATTTTAAATATCCATTTACATTTTTCCTAAATTATCTTTTAAGAATTTTTTCTCCCTTTCCCTAACAAATAAGAAATTTCATCATCTTTTAATAAATTTTCTACACACATGCATTATATATGAGATCAATATAATTTGACAAAAAACTCATTAATTTGTCACCAAATACTTTAAACATCTCATTTATCAAACAAAGTAAGTATAATTTCACATATATTATACTTATGATAGTAGTACCCTGCATCCCTAAATACTGTTTTCAAAGAGATATGATGGAGAACATAAGAGTGTTCAATCTAAGACAACAGATTGCCTTCCAAGTCCTTGTATCAGAAAGCATATTAAGCATGGGAAATTCTACAGGAAAATATTAGCTTTCTATGAAAATTAGTTCCCTCAAAAGTTGAAGCTAGTTCTTTTGACAGACATACCCACTGATGGAGATTCTCCTTTTCATCCACTATTAATCTTTGAAAACCAGAGTCTCGAGAATAGTAAGTACCACTCATGAAAACTCTGAAGAACCAACTGGAAAAACTAATTTCAGACATTTCCTAACCCTTATTAGTGAATGACATTGTCTTTGGAAATTCTTCTTAAATCCAATACCATGGGCAGTGGTCCCTCTTTCACTGGTTTTCTACAACTAGTTTTCAGTTAATTAATTCATTTCTACTAATATAATTTGTGACAGTTTGGGGATTCTACCATAATATTACCTAACTGAGATTTGTGAAGTCTTTATTCCTAGCTTTTCAAAAGGTTTGGACTCAATAAGATTGGCAGTCTAACAAAAGACAAAATAAAGTCTTTCAACAAAAATAAATATATAACACAAAAACCAAGTGGATAGGAGATTGAACAAAGCTAAGATTAAGTTAATTTGCAAATTCTCTTTTACTTTCCTTATATTCTGGTTGAACGAAACAAATTAGTATAGATCCTCTCAATTATTGGGAAGAAAATGATATATGACTGTGGACTGTCAAGAAGTGAGTGGGGGGAACTGAAGAATAGTCTTTTACAAAAGAGTAGTAATAATTAAAGAAGAGCATGTTTCAATAAAATTTCATCTAAGTTACCTTTGTGAATGAGAATATGGTAGCAACTCAGAAGAATTCAAAATAAAGAAACTAAGATTTAAATTGTGTAAGGTAAAGTGAAAAGTTTCTCTTAAAACCTCATGTTAGTACTATGATTATGGGTAAGCTGTAAGTATTGAGACATTGAAATAGAAAACATTAGTGTAAATAATGTAAATAACTTAGTGTAAATAAAACTTAAGTACTCATCATAAATTAAAAGAGACCTACTCTTTATTCCCGTAAGGTTTTCATGCCCTACCAAGGATCATTTAATTATTGGTTAAACTGCTTATAAGTTCTAAAGACATTTTATTTCTAGCTAAAAATAGGGGCAAATAATTTATCAGCTTTTCTGTAAAGAAGTAATCTAACAAAGTTGGGGGGCGGGGAGAATTCCTCCCAGCATATCATTATATTCTAGTTATATTTATCTAGAATTTAAAAGTCACTCCAGAAAGATTTGTTTCTAAGTAGAATCCCCCAAACCATTCCATGGTATTTTTACAATAAAGGTTAAGGAGAATCAAGCATTCTGTAGTTTGGTTAATAACAGTTAAAATGTTACTTTGTACAAATTATAATTTGACTCTATAGAATCACCCAATGTACGTTCTTACCTAACATGATTTTTTAGTTGAAATTGCTGTGGTCCATGATATAAAGATTTACAAAAAAGAAGGAAAGCAATGAAATTGTTGTCAATGAAATAGTTGAATGTTCATACTGCAAAAATATGGTACAGCTATGTTTAAAATTTTGGGCCTTTATTTTAATGAATCCATTTCAAGTTATTTCTTCCCATAATATATAATACTTACATAGACATATTTAAATAGTAAGTGCTTGCTGATATTCATAGGATCATAACATTGATAACTATCTCTAAGTATCCTTAGTTACCATGATGTTTCTTTATAATCATAACTAACCTAATATAAGCAAATACTGGAAGCCATATTTCCTGCCTCCAAGCCCAGTGACTGTTACAAGTATTCCACTAAGAAAAAGCAAATTTGGAACTGATGTGGTAGAAAATCACTTTAATTTGACTATAATATTGATTATATAATTTGTCACCAACAAATACCTTTTAAAAAAAAGTCTCTGAAACTGCTTCCCTACTCTGTCAGGTAAATAGAATCAGGTAAAACAGTTAATTTATTAATTTTCTAAATAGAAAATGAGATGTATTTTTGAAAATAAAAACGAAAAGAATCATCAGATTTCCACAGTGATTAAATTTTTAAAAACATGTAAAATATTAAGCAGATTATTATATGCTAAATGTTAATGTGATAAATATTCTTTAAAGAATGACTAAAAGTATTTTTGTAGAAGTATTTATTTGCTTTAGGACACTCATAAGTCATAATTTTTTTAATGTAGAATAAGGATCTGAATATTTACAGATACTAACCTTATGCTGTTAACAAAAAGGCAATATATATGTATTTACGTATTTGAGTTATTTTAGAAATTATCACCCTAACATAAATTATCAAACCTTTTAGTAAAAATTGTAAAATGCAATTTAACTGAAGTTTTTACAAGTAATTTCCTCATCTAATTCTAAATTCACTAGATATATAATAGTCATATTGCAAAAATTTGTTTTATAAATAGAATACAATGACAAGACATGACAATGTGCAAATATGATTGAATGTTCCTGAGGTTTTCAATAAATAGTATTGCAATAGGAGAATAAAACAAATAAATATGGGTAGTAAAAAATGAGTTACTGGAATCATAAGATTGAAAATTACTGCAGTTTGTTTTATCAGTTAGACAAGAAGTTACTTATTAAGCACTCACTAATTTAACTGCATTGGTTGGAGAACTTTTGGAAGTATATCACATACTGCCTCGGACATAAGATATGAAAAATACCTTATCCTTTTCTGGGTATTTCTGGGTAATAATTATGAACATATAATTATACTATGTACATACTATGAATTTGTGCTATGCACATTTTTAAGACTTCAGAAACTGCCAAGTAAGATATAAAGAGTTAATGACCTCCTTCTACGGTGCCCTTTAAATTACTATATCTTTTTTTATGTTTTCCTTCATCACCGATTACTTTTTATTATGATTATCATTTCCAGAGTTGACCAGCTCATGTTTTCTGACTTGCTTTCTACTCTGCTCTAGGCCTGATATTCAATCATTAGAGCAAAAATTTTCTGGCATCTGCTTAACAAACTAAGAACATTATTGTTTGCTTGCAAATTATTAACTATGTTCCTAAAGATAATATTACGGAATAGAAATGTCTGTAAGCAATAGTTCCAGGAGAAGGTATTTTATCTTATAAGTCAATCAGCTGCCTAGGTTCTGCGTACGGATGATTGCAGGGCTTCACCTAAGCCCTGGAGAGACACATTCTATGCTCAATTAGCAATACCTGCCATGGGGCTGTTGAGGCATGAGTGCCATGTTATTTCCAACCATGTCTTAAGCGTCATGATGTAAAACTGTGGTTCTCAAACTTGAGTATTCATAACATAGAAACTTACAGAAATATAAATCTGCCCCACTTCCCCCTGCTATTCACTCTCCAAGATTCTGAGGCCATTGGTCTTGTGTAGGGCCAAACTGATATTTATTTTTAATCACCAATGGTAATTTTAATTCAGATGGTCCCTGGATTATATTTTAAAAAATACTGATACAGAATACATGAAAAGTCTTCTGATTCACTAAGTACAAATTTAAGAATGAATTACTAATATGTTTCCATTTTATGACATGAATCAGAATAGATTTAAGTTCACCAAAGATCATTCCAAATCTGTTAACTGTGCAAAATCTAGAGGTCATTCACCTGGGAATACTTCAGGGAAAGTAATATCTTAATCTTTTTTCTCTTTATCCCATGTTGTGTACCTGAAAAACCATGAGAAAATGTAGTAAGTAGCTTACATAAGCTCCCGTTAGAAAGAGAGCTACTCTGCCCAGCATCAACCAGGGAAGAACTGAAATTATATGTTGCCATTACCTGTGGGGTTCTACTCATGGAAAATACAAAAGCTACTCAATATAAAGTTCAAAATATTGAACCATTTATTTCCATAATTATTCTGTATCTCTCCATGATAAAATTTACCCTTAAGAGAAATCTTATGTCTGAGGAAAGTCGTAGAGATCAGGATAGAAGTGTCTATGTACTTGACAAACTCCTGGGTCCAGATTTTCATGGGTTTGTTTTGAGTTGTTTTGGTCCTTTAAAAATAACTACTTTTTTTTTTCAGTTAAAAATGTTCTCTTTCCTTTAATAATCTCCCTAAATCCTGTTAACATGAAACATAAATAAGTAACTTAAAAGTATAATTGTAACTAACATCAGTTTTCAGTATAAATGAGCACAAGAAGAGGAAATATTATAAGTTAAAACACAACAGAAATTGAAAACTGACAATTTAAGTAAAAGGATTTTTGTTGCTGGTAGTAAATAACTAGTGAGATACCATGGGACATGTAATACTCAATGGCTGATATTTGAAGCACAAAGTATATGGATCTTAGTATACTCCATTTATTCTTGTAAATCTCTTTATTATTGTAATTTATATTTACTTACAAATAGAAAAATGGAGAAATATTTCACATATTAAAAATCTAATATATATTAATATGTGCTTCAGTGGCAGAATTTTCATTAAGCTATCTAAAGTTTATCTCCAGGCCTTCTCATTTTGCTGGCCCCTTACACAACTCTGAACCTAATTTTGTATTTGTAATATTTATTATTTTTTGTAAAGAACATCTCCTTCCCAAATTGTATGATCTTCTGGCCTCAAAAAAGTTTGATCTGACTCTGTCTCGTGTCATAGCATTTTGAAACTGTCTCGTGTCACAGCATTTTGAAGAGAGGAATGGGGATAATTTGATATCTGCATTTTATAGCTGAAAAATATCAGGATCCTTTTAAAATTGTAAACAAAATTACTTTAAGCAAAGGCTGCTAATACAAACTCAGGCTACCTTAATATAAACAGAATCCTGGTTAGTATGCCTTTCTGTTGGACCATATCTAGAGGGTTATATCCATTCCCAGATACAACACTATATAAAAGGCAGGTTGGGTTGAGAAACGACAAGTTAAACTTTTATGTTTACACTTAAGAAAGAAGGTGTAGGCAATACGTGCCCTCTACCCTAGTACCTATGATTCCTTTAACCTTGTAGCTGTTATAATCTTCTAATGTACAGTGCTATTAATACTTTTGTTGTTTCTCCCTACCAGAAAAATGTAAATTTCATGACAAAAGGATCTTTATTAGTTTTGTTTACTGATGCATATTTGGAGACCACAAAAGTGCCCATTACATAGTAGGTGCTCAGTAAAATGTATTGAATAAAAGAATGTCTGTTGCATGTCCAATCAGAGTTTTATAAGGAGTAATGTAGAGAATTGGGAAAAGAAAATATTCAAAGAAATAAAAGTTTTGAAATTCAAGGATTGATAGTAGATTGGAATTCAGGACAAACAGTGAATCCCAAGGGAGATAAATAAAAAAGAAAATCTACACCTAGTCACATAATAGAGAGACAGCAGAAAACCAAGGGCCAAGAAAAAATTCATAATTGTAGGCAAAGGAAAGGGGCAGACTAACTCTAGAGATTACTATTACACTGATAGCCTGATTATTAACCAGCAATATTGAAACAAAAAGCCAGTGGAATAACATCTTTAAAATGCTGGAAGAAAATAACGGTCTATCTAAAATTCTATACCAAACTAAACTTTTTCAAGAAAGTTAAAAAAAAGTAGCATTTTCTCAGCAATGACTCCTACTAAAGGAACTTCTAGAGTATATACATCATGAGAGGAAAAAAAATCTCAAAAAAAGGGGAGCCCATTTGTAAGAAATAGTTGTAAGCCAAAGAAATGGTATTCATAGGGATGACTATAAACAACTCTATGTGTGTGCAACAAAAAATATAACAATGCCTAGTAAATGAGGCTAAAAAATTAGAACTGAACTATTGGACATCATTAACATATTTACATTGAGATAGAAGTGATGTAAATTAATATGTGCTATGATCCTAGTACGTTCGGGAGAAGGTTAAAAAATTGTCTCAAAATATCAAGTTTCCATAAATTATCTATAGGTTTTTTCAATTCCAATAAAAAACCAACAGGAATCATTTTTTTCAGAGGTTAATAGGGTAATTCTGAAATGTTTATGGAAGAGCAATGGTGCAGTGCATTAACAGCCAAGATACTTCTGAAGACAAAAAACAAACAAACAAAATGGAAATGGAAGGGTATTTACTCTACCTGATATATTTGTATTCAGTAAGACAGGGTGGTGGTGATGCAGAGCAGACAAACAGACCCTGGGAACAAAATACAGAGCCCAGAATCTAATCTTGCCCCCACGTGAGGAAATTTTTGACAGAGAGAACATTATGGATAAATGAAGAAAGGATAAGCTGGTCAGTAAACAGCTGGAAAAAATGAAATTGAGTCCTTCTTTCACTTGATATGCAAATATCAATTACAAGTGTACTGAAGGTTTAAATGTAGAAGATTAAACTTTTAAACATTTAGAGTAAAATTATTGGTGAATATAGGAGAAAGGCATCAAAGGATTTCTTAAACAAGATATAAAAATACAAAAATCATTTTTAAAAAAGATTGACAGATTCCCAAATCACTATAGAGTAAAATGGGAAAAATAACCCAAATATAGGGAGAAGATATGTATAACACATAAAACTGAGAAAGATTAGGTACTCAATTATATAAAGAACTCCTACTAAATCACAGAAAAGCACAAACAAATACCATAATAGAAAAGAATTTGTTTTAAAAAATAATAGTTATTTCATCAAGAGGAAAATATTAATGGTCAATACACATATGAAAAGACTCAGTTTCTGTTGTAGTCGAGAAAGTAATTAAAGCCTCATTGAGACAGCATTTTACATCTAAGAGGACGGTAAGAAAAAAAAATCAAAAAACCAGATCTGATCATAACAAGAGTTGGGGAGTATGTGTAGCAGACAGTTGCAAATATAAACTGCCACTTTGGATGAAGATTTGATATTAGATAGTACAGTTAAAAATGTGCAACCCAAGGCTTTTATATTAAAGAAAACCCAGCACATGTGCTAAAGCAAAATAAACTGGAAATATTACCCAATTCACTTATAGGAGAATGGATTCAGTAAACAACACTCATAGAACTGGAATACTATTCAGCAATAAAAATGAACGAAACTATTTCAAATGCATCAACATATATAAATCTTAAATATACAATGTTAAAAAAAAAATCACCCGAGAATAACAACATTAGGTGGGATTTGTAAAACATGTAAAAGTAAACTGTATGTTGCTTAGGGATAAAAACGTATGTAGTAAAAATGTAAGTAATGCTCAGAAAAGAGTAAAAACAAATATTGAGGGTTATAATTATTTCTGTGGCCAGAGGATGTATTTGGTGAAGAGCATACAAAAAAAGTTTTAAGTTATTGGTAATATTCTATTTTCTAGGCTGAGTAGTAGTATATGTGTGTTCATTTTTTTATTCTTTTACAAAAACTATTATAACATATATTCATTGTATAATATAAAGTATGTTATAATTTTTAAAGAAAAAAATGCCTGTTATGGTAGAATTCACTGGGAAAACTCCATTATCTCAAAAGAATTTGACTTTTTTCTGTGAAGAATTAAAAACATTTGATTTAAATAAACTTTCATTAGTATGTACTTAAAATACATCTACTTAATAAAGTAGCATAAAAATACATGAAATTTTAGAAATTATTGACCACCTAAATTTCTCAATGCTAAAGATGATGTTAAATTTCCTTAGGCATGAAAGATAAAGGTATAAAACCTTACTAATATCGTATGTGTTGCTGTTGAGTTAGTTTATATGTTAAAAGATACACGGTTCATATTGCAAGGACTTTAAAAACTGTTTATTTTGATAATGCCTTCATATAAACTAAACTGTATTGATTAAAAGTAACATATCTCCTTATGATACATTCTTCATATTGTATATTTCCAAATCCATTTTAAAGCTCTATTTGATTAATCCATTTAGATATCATGTTATTGCCTTTTCCGATAAGTTTTATCTAATAACAGGGAATCTTTTTTTCCTTAAAAATATAATTTGTCTTGCATTTTAAGAAGTTAACTGCATGATATTAGATGTTCATAATTAATTCGAAACCATTGATTTAAAACTTTAACCAAAATGTTTGCAATCAGTAAAAGACCATAGTCTCTACTCACAGGAAGCTGTAGTTGTCCAAGACACAGTTAAAAAATAAATCCTACTTCCTTTCCCCTCCAAGAAATTTATATATATTTATCATAAGAGTGCTCCAAAAATAACTTATATCAAAATATCAAGCTCATCTAACATGACATTGCAATATTAGTAGCAGCATTATTGAAAGAGCATCTAACATGACATTGAAGTAATAGTAGCAGCATTATTCATAAAGGATCTTGATACCCAAATTAAGGAATAACTTGTAAGAAATGTTTCTAAGAAATGTTAAACTGCATTTAATAACTAAACTGTGAATATCTATTTTGATTTTCTT
Source organism: Dasypus novemcinctus (assembly GCF_030445035.2). Taxonomy (NCBI): domain Eukaryota; kingdom Metazoa; phylum Chordata; class Mammalia; order Cingulata; family Dasypodidae; genus Dasypus; species Dasypus novemcinctus. The sequence goes on along the minus strand of NC_080673.1, from coordinate 117,774,168 downwards.
TAAGAGAAATGAAAGACAGTAATGAAAAAACAATCTTTTTAATTTATAGGTGAGGTGGCAAATATTCATTCCAGTCATCAATTATTCACCTACATCAAACTTTTGGGGGAAAAAAAGGACAAAGTTAACATATTAACTCTGTCTTCACCACATTGTCTAAAATTAGTCAAATTTAAAAGACCTTATTTCACAGTCAGTTCCAAAGGTCAAACACATCTTTTTAATGATTCTTTGGGAATAAAATAAATCCTATATTTAGAGATTTGAAAGAATTAATCTTTAGCAAATGTCCTGATTTGAATCTTTTGTGGACCCCAGAACATTGTGTTCTTAAGTTAACCCATTCCTGTGTGTGAAAGCCTATTGTATATGGGACCTTTTGGCCAGATTCAGTTTAGTAGGGTTTTTAATAAGGGATAGGTGAGCTTGAATTTATGTTAAAAACAACAACAACATTATTCATGTGGGCATGTGTTGGTGTGTTTGTGACATATTTATTAAATAATGCACAGTATAGTGTGGACTTAGTAAGGGTTCCATGGTTTTCACCTGCCTGGCAAAAGCATCCATGGAACAAAAAAGGTTAAGAACTCCTGATTAAGGGATCTTTTGATTAGATCATTTCAGTTAAGGGCTTTCGGTTACCTTGGTCCAAGGTAGATACTAATCATTTTACTGGAGTCCTATAAAAATGGAGGAGAGGACAAAGAGAGCTGCCATTTTACTTTGCCATGTGAGAGAAGACTCCAGGATCACCAACAGTAATAGAAAGACAAAGAAACCCCAAAGAGGTACAGAGAGAGGCCAGAGGCTAGAATCAGCAGAGAAGCCGAAGGTGAAATAATGAGGCCTGGAGAGAGTTAAGCCATATGCTTGATCACCCACAGCTGAACTCGGGGAGAAAGTATAAGAAGGCAGACACTGGCCACCATTTTGCCTTGCTACATGGCAGGAGTCCAGGATCCCCAGGATCTGACCTTTGGTAAGACAGCATCTCTGATGATGCTTTGATTTGGACATTTTCATAGCCTCAGAACTATGAGGTTTTACCCTAATAAATTCCCACTATAAAAGTGAATCCATTTCTCGTGGTTTGCATTGACAGCCCTTAGCCAAATAAACATCAAGTCAACATACTTTTAAATAGCATTGGCCTTGAAAATGGTTAATTTATAGATATTATTTAATAGAATATATATGTGGAACACAAGAACACAATTCAGTAATAAAGACAAAAAGATGTTTAAGATATATCTTATAAAAGATCAGAAAAAATGATTTTAATAAGAATAGTCAGGAGTAAAAACAGTTTAGGTTTATTTTTAGTTGACCAAAAGAGTTTAGGATAAGTTCTTCTATTTAATAAAAATTAATTTGAGTGCCTTATTCAGTCACTTTCTGAATTGCCACTTTAATATCTATACACATATGTGTGTTATAAAATCTCTCAGTCCCCAATTTTGTACATTGTATTATAGAACCTTAATAAGAATTGTGATATGGATATTAAAAACTTAAAGCATAATGACTAATAATATGGTTAGGGTAAAATATATTAGTAATTAGATTTAAGATTTGCTTTAATTATACGTTAAACCCCATTATTTTAGGCTCAATTTTGTTTTTGAATTATGATAGATTCAGTAGAGGTTTTATCTTTAGTAGAATGAGGTAAGAGCATTGTCATAAGTCACTGAGTACAGGGGGGATATTTAACTAACTTAAGGCAATAAGTCATTTTTAAGCCTACAGTAGAACAAATTCCATACCATATCTAATTACATATTCTACTTTTCTATTTAATATTGCAGAACCTCTGGAATCTTTATTTGCTGTTTGTTACCTAAGAGAGAATTACTTTTCCTTATCCAAGTGATATTAATGAATTTCTACAAATATTTTATATAATCATCTTCAATTAATGAGGTTTTAATTATTGTCCCTGTTGAAAGTACAGAGAAAAATGAGAGCAGAAAGTTGGTGATATTATTAAAAATGGATTGAATGAGAAAAATAATTTTAGAAGCTGATCAATTTTAAAATGAAATATGCATGCTCTCTAAGTGTGTATTATAATAAACTGATTAAACTTGTGGGTTAACATAAATCTGACTGATTAAAGATATCCATACCAAGTGAATATTTCTTAAGTTATAAAAGCATAAATCTTTAGTCTTAAAACTTAAGGCTTTTGTCATTTTTAATGTATTATAGATATGAATATATCTTAATTAAAAAAACATCTACAACAAAAACAACAAAGAGTATATCACTGTTTTTAGTTTGGTAGGACTGAGTTAAGGCAGACTTTTCAATATGTTAACTCTTTCATATTTGATACTGTATTAGTCACCGAAGGTCCTTCTAGGAAATGCGGTCACTCCACTACAATGCCATTTTAGAAGCTTTTGACACTGGAGTCTCACAGAAACCCCCAAAGGACAGTGAATTTATACCATCACCAGTATTGAATTTAAGACCAAAGGGAATTGATTGAGAATGGCACCCACAGAGGCCACTGGCTGCTGGGAAGGATACGATCAGTGCCAGGAAACAGCACTGCACCTTTTATCATCTCTCCCATGATGCACCCTACTGACCACATGTCAACTGAAAACAAAAACGAAATGAAGATAAACAAGAACACAGGGATAGAACAACAAATAAATGAAAACACTCAGCTAACCGTGCCATAGAGCAATGGCTGACATTTCACTGACCTGGTGAATTGCCAGTCTGTTTTGAAACAGTGAAATGGTGAGAAAACAAGAATGTCAGGGCCCTTTTTGCTGGGGAACTGAACTAACAATGACCCCCAAGCTAGCTAATGTATGATAATATTATTTTGCAATTATAATTCAATGGCTGATCTAATGTCTGATTTGAGAGGTCTAATTTGCATGTCTACTAGAATCCGACTGATTTGTATTGTAAATTACTGTAGATTGTGTTAATATGGGAAACATGCAAATTGTTTCTTTATTATTCTTTTTTACATATTTGAAAAAAAGGAAAAGCTGAGCTGCCAGCAACCTTGAAAGAATAGGTTTTCTTTATAAAACACATTTACTCTTATTTATAAATATGAATAATTTCCTAGAAGTGAAATGCAAGTTCAAGATTGAATATTTTGGAACATGCCAGCTCTGTTTCACTGGCTCCCATCAAAGGAGCAAGTTTCCAGAGAAGAAGCCTTGTCTTATTCTTAAAAACCTAATTGCATTATCATGATAAGGCATGCTGATTTTCAAAGTGGAATGGCTCAACATGAAATAAACAACATGACTAAAGATCTGACACTTCTTCTGAGAATGTGAATCAAGAGAAACTTGAAATTCAAGGTGAAATTGCCATCGTCTCTCTGATATTCAGTTATCATCCAGAACTTAAAATAAAAAAGCTAGTGCAAAAGCTAGACAGGGAGAGGCAAAATGAGGAAAAGCAAAGCATGAAAGTAAATCTCTTTCTTTAACTTATAATATTACTCAATTTTTTACTGAAAAGTCAGAAAGAGAAAGAGAGGTGGGTCTCAGGAGGAAAAAAACCTACAAAGATAAGACTGTTGAGGGGGAGTAAATAGGGATAGCATTAAGATAGCAACAAAATATAATTTTGCTCCATTTAACATTACAAATTACATCTTGTAATTTGGCAGTGACCTTATAGAACTCCTCATGAAATTCTTTCCAATGTGAAAAATCTCACCTGGGCTAAACCCAAATATCCATTGTTTGATTTAACCCCTAAACAGAGTGATCACTGCAAAGGAATGGTTACAGCCTTGAAGGTGGTAAGCAAATCCAGAGAAGCAAATTTGGTTTGCTTTCATTTTAGGAAAGCAAGAAACATGCAAAAATATTAAGGAAAGATAGAGCAAACAGTTGTGCATCCCTTTATTATTAATGCATTTATAATTTCAGATAATATCTGTCTCACAAGAAGTTGGTGTTGTGAGAAATTTTGATTAAAGGAAAAAAAATCTTGGAAAACTTATTTGCCATTAAATTACAAGTATTCTTATAAATCTGTTCAAAGTGACCAGTTGACTAAGGTGCTATTTACAGTGTCTATGTTTTATAGATATTGTGGAAGAGATACACAAAATGTATACATGAGTTAAAAACTCAATAAGGAGTGTTTTCTCTTGTCTTGTTTCCCTCTTCAAGCATTTAAAGAAGAGGGTGAAGAAAAGGTTGTTTCTACCACAAACCCACGTCGGACTTGAACAATACCTATTTCCAGTTCTTCCTTTGTACAAAAATGGCTTCTACAATATTCCTGGCAAATACTTGTCTTTTTCTGCTGAAGAAGCAACACAACTGTATAAAATTTCCAACTGTGTAAACTTGACCAAGTCACTTAACCTCTGGAAACCTCAATTTCATCCTTTAAATTGTGGATGATATTATAAATAGTGTTTATCATGTAGAATTTTTGAAAAACACAAAAGGATTATTCCTGTTAAAGATCCTTTCATGTTGCCTGATACATAAAAAGTCCTTAATAAATATTAGTTATGTATTATGAATCATCTAATGATGGAAATTCACCACTCACTAGGCAATTCATTCCACTGTTGAATCATTAGAAGGGCATTCCACATACTGAATCACAGCTGACTCTATGGAACTTCCCTCCAGTAACTAACAGGAATTAGCGTGTACCCTCATCCAAATAATAACCCTTAAAATACGTGAGTATGATTTATAGTCTCTGACCACTCCTCTCTTAAAACTAGCAAGTTCATATTTTTCAGACAAAAATCAATTGATTTTTCTCTCTCCCTCTCAGATGGGATCTCCCAGTTCTTTTTGTGGCTCTGCTGGATACAGATACTTTAAAGAGAAAGGGGAACATTTTTGGAAATGAATCTTCATGTCAGAAACCAAAATAGATTTCGTATACCATAAGGGTTTTGCTTAAAAATAATGCAGGACATAAGGTCTAGATCTGAATTTTTGATATATATCTTGAATTTCATTTTCTTTATTTTAATATATCTTTTGGGTGATAATGGCCTGGAAACCTTTCTAATTCCAATTTAATTTAATCATTCATGATTCCTCGAGACTATTCTAGTGTTTTTTCCTACCTAAGTGCTAAATTTATGCCTGAAAATATAAGTTCTATTATTTTGAATTATCAAATTGGAATATAAACACATGAATTTATATGTATTTTTATATAAAAAGGCAAGGTTATTTCTCAGGAAAAACCTTCCCTTCCAAAGCAGGAAATAGGTAATAAAAGAATTTTATTCTAGCTCTTATTGGGGCAAGGAGGTACATGGTGGTAGGCTTTCCTTCAATAAATACATATACATACATACATGCATGCATGTATATGTATATTATATGTATATATAATTTGTTTCTCAAGGGGAGACCAGACTACAGATTATTTTATAGAATTTTCAAGGTATTCCAGTGAATACTCATTTATAGAGTATTCATTTATAGACCATAGAAAAATTAGGAAATCCAATTATTGTTGGAAACCATATTATTTTTCTTTCTGAGAAAGTCTGATATAGTTTGTGGGGCTCATTATTTGTTCTGCACACTCTTGTTGCTCAGGTAGAATTCTGACTGCTTTTATGATTCTGATTCTTCACAGTCTCTCATCCATCATCAGTTTTCACAAAGTCAGAGAATAGATGCATTTGCAATTATAGCACTCAGAAGCTGAGTCATTTTCCTTAGAAGAGATGTTAGTTAAGTTTTGATGTCACTAAAATATGGTTATGCATTTTCTCAGTGAAAGCCTCTAAAAACCTCGGTGTCAAATCATATGTCAGACATTAGATTGTACTAAATTATCTTTTACCTACTTCTAGTCAACAGATAGAAGTGATATAAAGTAGGCTCTGACAGCTTAATGGAAATAAATAAAGCACTGTATGCTTCCACACTATCTTATGGTTTTAATTGTGATCCATGATTACCATTTTTTGACTATGTGAGCTTCTCTCCAGCTATCTGGCAATTTTTTCATATCTAGAAGATAGTTTCTTGACAAAATGAAGCTGGAACCACACTGCTTTTCTCCTTAATTTATGTATAATTATATTTTCATTTAGCAATAAGATTCAGACATTGTGCTTTAATAAACTTTCTTCCGATGAATACCTCAAAGCATAGTAGCAAGAAGATTAGATGTCATTTACTAAAATCAGAACACCCATTTCTTTGAAATTTTTCATTATGTTTTCAAAATTTATAAATTTAATTAGTTCTTTTAAAAAGTACATTGTATTAAACTTCAGTGCAAAGACTGGAATAATAAAATATTACTGATATGCATAAATAAAATTAGAATGCACATATTTTGCACATGTAAATCTCAGCAAAACACAAAACAAACCACCAATTCATGGAACAAAGAGTTAAACCTTCTAATACCAGTAAATCATAGGAAAATTTTCTCCTAAAGTCTATCCACTCAACTTGTTTTTCTTTTTTGGGTAATATTTGTAGCATCATATATTATTAATTTTATCCTTTATAATAAAGGGACTTGCAATTTATGTTCTTGATTTTTGCTTTTTCACAAAAGATTTAAGAAATCAATTGGAACTCACAATAAAGGGGAAACTTTTCGTTTTATATTAAATTATAAATAAAATTGGAGACTAAAATGATCTCACAAAATATTTTGCCACAAAAGGCTAAAGCAATTTTTTACTGCAACAAAGCATTTCAAATTTCATCTTCCAAAGTTTATAAAATTCTACAGTGTATATAAATATGTAATTTAAAGAAATTATGGTGTTAAAAATGTCTTTTTAATAAATTTCTCATTTTCCAAGCTACAAATAGTAAATGTTCCTCCAAATAGTCTTACATAATCACCAAAGTGAAAACGGGCTCTCTGAAGATATGTATGAGTATTCTCATCTTGTATCCTCACATCAACCTGCAGAGATGCTTTGTTTTAACTAGTGCCAAACTATTCATTTTACTTCCCTTTTACTCTTTTCTAATTCACAGATAATTTTGGTTTCTCATTACTTCAGAGAATATTTTCTTATTCTAAATGGCTTTTAGCAATTACCATTTTTTTAATAGTTTAGATAATGTAATTTGAAGATTAGTTGGACTGGAATTTCCCCAAACTAATTAACTTCATAACATAAAAACTGGAGTTCCTTACCACGAATCTCATGGTATTTCCATTCATATACTCAGTCACAAAAACCAAAACAGGCCAAAAGGAAATTTGTAAAGAATATCTTAGTAAATACTAAGAAATGTGTTTCATTGTTTGTAGTTGTCTTCCCCCTCAATATTACACTTAATTTTTTAAAAGATCATTCAGTAGTCTGTCTACAGAACTATGGAAAGATAAGGAAAAATAATAATACTTTAACCCTTCCTATGTAAATTTCCAGAAGACAGGGTCCCAGTGGAATGCTTTGCTCAAGGAATCGAGGTCCAGGCCAGCCATTTCTGGCCTTTTGTTTTTCCCTCTCTTTTCTTGTTCCTGGCTGTATCTCTCCCTGAACTTTCATGGTCTCTATGCTCTATCCTGTCCTCTGGTGTACTCTTGCCTACTTTAGACTTCTTCGTAACTATGCCTCCTTCCATCTTTCCAAATCACTGCAGAATCTCCAGCTCCCATTCTAGTGATTCTTATCTCACTGAGATTTTCTTAAAACAATAATAGAAAAGAATTAAGTAAATTAATAGTGAAAACATATTCTTATAAACATTCAAATTATCAATACATGAAAATATAATTGTGAAACAAAAGATCTTATTTTTAAAAATACGCTCATGTGCTTTTTAGATTTGCTTATGGATTTGAGAAATGGCTATTGAATTTTTGCATCCCAACTTTATTTAAAGACATAGATTATATGTTTTTTGAGATAAGCCTGTATTACCTTATATATTAGGGAATAGACCAACTATAATTATGCATTAATTGCAAAAATTTATTAGGAAGTAAGCACTGTTATTTCAGTAAGGTAAGAAGGATTTTTGAATAGCACACACTGAGTAGATCTAATAACAATCCACAATGTCCAATTTTTGTTAATTTTACTTTCATAATTCCTAATTCTTATGCCCAAACTTAGAAAATGTATGCTTTCTCAATGCAGTTGACTTGAGGACAATTTTTTTTTGCTTCAAATAAATCTTTGGCAAATCATTTACCTGTGCCCTAGTAGCTTGGCTCCTTGGCAAGGTTTTATGCATATCCTTTTCATTGTAACTGAAATTTCTGATGGCCTATGGAGGGAAAGGCAAGAGTTGGTGTTTCAGCAGTCCAACTGTCAACTTTAACTAGAGATAATATACTTGAGGTCTAGAACTTTTGAATGAGCACAATGTGCCTATCTTGAACATCACTCAGAGGCAGAGAATGTTGGCCAAGAGCTCTATATCTAGAACTTCACAGGGCTTGCTTGAAGAATGTGCTGCCATTTGAAGTAGAATGGGGAAAAATAGCCTAGAAAGAATGTATCTAAGAGAAGCAGGCTTAAGCACAACGCTCATGAAGAGTATACTGGTATTACAGGAGGCTTCACTAATCAAGACAATGGCATGTCTTGACTGGGGCTTACAACAGGTGGAGTTAGTTACTCAATAATCTTAAAAAACACTTAGACAAAGCATTTACAGTCTTGCTTTACTGTAAATTATTATTAAAAGAAAAAGTCTGAGTGAAATGCAAAGTCACTGTTATTTTTGATATGTTCTTTGGACTCTTAAAAAAAATTAACCTGTCATATTATTGCTTTCTAATTTGATGTTTAGCATGGGTCTAAGAATTTTTAGTAATGCTACATAACACATCAATCAACATATATGCTCTGAAATATGTTTTAATAATTAAATTATAGTGAAAATTGAGTGCGGAATAGTGTATGTGTGGTTCTTACACTCTTTAAACAATAAAAAGAAATATTCTATAAATGTTTCTTTGGATTTTAAAATAATGAACCATTTATTTAATAATTAATTAGGTAACTTGACTGGAAAAGCAAATACGTAATTATATATTGACTTAGTTGTTTTGCCAACACTTTAATAATCAAGAAACTATGGATCAGGATATCAATAACCAAGAAGGCCACACAGTGTTTCTCAAAATGCAAAGACAGGTGTATCTAGGAAAGGAGTTGGGATTTCAGTCATCAGTGGAAATGTTAAATGATCTCTTGATTTGTCAAAGTGTTTTACTATTTTTGCACAGGGTTCAGATTAAGAAAGAGCCCATTAAAATGTTCTGTAGACCTAGAGGAATAATGTTAATTTTGATGATAGTATTACATTGTTTTTTAGCCTTAGAGAAATTCCAAGTAAATTATTTGAACAATTCTGAGTGAAAGGCAAGAGAAGTTTTGATTGTTTTTTAAAGTCTCTGAAAGAATCTTGGAAGTAATCAAAGTATAGATTAGCATATACTAAACTTTGACATTACTTCCAGTCAATGCTGGAATTATTTCAATGCTTAAAATTATTGGTAAAATCCTTCTGGCAAAAATAACGTACATAGGTACCCAACTTTGCATCTGATTGTCCTGGTCTAATGAAGTTACTTCAATGCTTTGATATCTAGATCGCAGGTAGGAAGACCTACTCTTAAAATGATAATAATTTCATTTAAATGTAATGAATCCATTCTACTCAAAATTCAGAGGGCTCATATAGTCCATGGTTTAAAGGGGATCTCTAGATTCAATTTATTTATTTTTTAATATGATTACATCTTAAGACACTAATTACAGTGTCTTTAATTATAGATAAAATGAACTTAGAACTTAAATTCAAACAAAAATTTTCAAAGAGACAGCATTTCTTTTAACTCACGTTATCTGGAAATTATCTACATTTAAGTAAAATTGAATTTAAAAAGTTTTTTGCTATAAATGCCTTTCTGTAATTTTTCCATTTAGTTTTAAGTCCATATGTAAGCCCTCTATTCTATGTCATTAGGTTACCAAAGATAGATGTACTTGTAATCACCTCATGAGATAAAAGAGTACAGAATACAAAGCCTTATCACAATCTACATTTTGTGTATTAGAGTTTATTTAAGTCTTAGGATGACACTTTGCAAGGAAATAAACTTTATGTATTGATTTTTCCACAATTTATTTTCAGTTCCAAACATTATTCCACAATAGAAATTAGCATCAAAAGAAAAAAAGCCCCTCAAAAACAATTTTTGGAAGAATATAAAATTATCAATATAGTTCTATTATATATGATTGCTTATTTTTCTGAAGGGTTAATTTAGGTTAAAAAGTATTCTGATTTTTCCTAATTTTTTGGCTTTTAAATGTAATACTATAAATGAGGAGAAAAGCAACCCTGATAAATCCCCAAAGAACTAAATTAGAGCTCAGAGAATAACCATGCCACAACGAAATCAAGTGACCTATTATAACAATGTCGTACAATCGTACTACTTCACTCTGAGTATTGATTGAGAAGTTGGGTCCAAATGTTCATTTTCATGGCCTGAAATGCATTATACCCCAAAGGCTAAAGCACAAAAAAGAAATTCTTATTTTTGAATTAAATTGATACATTTAAATATGAATATGAATTATATTACTGTTCAAATCAACTATATTTTGTATATAATTGGTTCCCAAACTATAAGTAATTTAAATATAATGAATTTTTTAAGTAGTCATATGAAATTTGATGGTGAAAATCATATCTCATGCTATAGAAAACAATGGCAATTTAAGATTTTAAGATTGGTTATATAAAAAAGGCTGCCATGTGATTTTCTCATGTTCTAAACCAGCACTGTCCAATAGAAAATTGACAGCCACAAATACAAATGGTATATGTAATTTTAAGTGTTCTGGTACACACATTTTAAAAAATAAACAGGTGAAATCAATTTTAACAATATATTTTATTTAACACAATATATTCAAAATATTATCATTTAAACACATATAATAAAACATATTAATGATATATTTTATACTTTTTTTCATATTTTCAAAATCCAGTAAGCATTTTACACATATAACACATCTCAAATTACTCTAGCCATGATTTCAAGTGCTAAATAGTCACATGTGGCTAGTGGCCACTGTATTGGACAGTGCAGTTCTAGAAGATGTCTTTACCCTTACATTAATATTAGAATTTAGAGAATATTCACTCATAGCCAGCAGAATGAATATGTGCCTACATAAATAAATGCTTATTGTGGTATCCACTTCATATTGAGTCAGATATTTTTATTATTGGCATTTTCTTCTACTTAAATAAAAACAGGACCTTTTTAAATAAAATATAAGGATTCCTTAATAGAGTATCTTTTCAATCAAGTAGAATAGTTAATAGAGTTATGGAACTCATGCTTATTGTCAATTTTCAAAAAAATTCAAATATAATTAATATACTGAACCCCATCTTGTGTTATCATTATTGCTAAATTTATCAATTGTTGTTATACTTACATTTGCACTAGTACTTGTTAGCAGGGTATCTCTGTGTTTATAAAATTCTATTAATATGCAAACTTTGTTACCTATATATTGCAAACACAAATATGTGTTTTGTTAAAGAGTAAACTTTTGGTCATTCAGAAAATATACAACTTCAGTTAACAATTTCAAAACAAATAGCTTGCCAACAAATTTCTTACGGTATCTAGTGCAGGGCAGAGTGGTAGAATTCAAATTAACATTGTTTTTCAAAATTCTAAATTTGGTTGGCAATGCAAGCATCTATGTAGTATCTCTAAGTCAAGGGAAAGAGGTCTATTTTAAGTTCACCTGACCTAAGGCTATTTGAATAGTAATCATATACATTTTTTAACATGTAAATTCATATTTTAAGGAAGATATGCTATATTGACCTATTTGGAACTGGATAAAGCACCAATTGTAATTTAAATCTGTGAAAAAATAAGAGTTTAGGATATAGCTAAGAGAGAAATTTTATTCCTAAATATTGTAGAACCATAAAATAGCCTTAGAAAGGTGGAAAATACTGAGAAATAGTGACTACCTTTTCTAATTAAAAAGATAAATATATTTTAATCATTTGAGATCTGGTGGACTGTTATTTGTCTTTTTAAGAATAGCATTGCTATTTTGAGCAACAAGCAAGAAAATACTTTAAGATGAAAAAAAAGACTATTGGAAATTTATTTAAAACAAATAATCTCTTCAGTACTGGTCAGATTTTATGAATCATCTTTTAAAAAATTTTTTTAATCACAATTACACCACTTACCCAACTTTTTGCCTCTATCTTTACTGTCCTAGTAAAATCATTGTGTTTAAAGGGAGAGAGAGAACAAAACAAGTAAAGCTGCAGCAAAAAGTACAAGGATACAGTCCCTTCCTGGAAAGAGGATTTTGTGGCGAACCATTTCTCCCATAATGCATCCCACAGACCAAATATCCACTAGAATAGGAGAGAGAGGGAAGTGAAGAAAGGGGAGGAAAGCAAAGTTAACTAAGATCATTGACTTCTGAAGGAGGAGGAAAAAGAATAGTTTGATTAGAAGGTACAGTTTTTGCCTCCCACCAAAAGCTGGTCAAAAGGTGAATTAAAACCAGCACTATATTAGTTTGTAAAATATTGTCTAGTATGATCTTAAATTAATAATACAAAAACCATTACTTTTGGGTGCCTTAGATTGCCTCTTTTGTGCCATAATGTGGTGACTCTGATTACATGGAAAAGCAGCAGCTAAACTAAGAGTATACCCACGGCAGGTCATGGCTAAAAGCCACCTAGTAGTCTTTGATATCATGTGCCAGGTACAGGAAAATAATGTTTATCAGCTTATGGAAGTGGCTTTTTCTACTTTCTATTCTTTCAGTGACATGAAATGGGGCAACAAGAGACTGTGTGTGTATGTGTGTGTGTGTGTGTATGAGTGCAGTGTGTGTGCTTAAATAAGGTTATTCAATAAAGATCAAGAAACTAGGAAATGCTTGGAATCATGGTTTACAGGCAGAAGAGTTGGAATCCCAGGTGTTCAGGACTTAGTATTTTCTTCAGAAGTTATTCTTGTAAATGGACATCAGTTTTAGTTGTTATTTGAAATATTTCAAGAAAATAAAAGATATATAATGAATTCGCACATATGAAAAGGAGGCATCTGGAAGTAAAGTGAAAAAGTATATTAAAGGTGTTTTTTAAAAAGTTATGCACAGATATTTATTTCCTAATTGTCATACTTGTTGATTAACCATGTCTCGCCTTCTATTAATAATTTCTACCCCTTTTCACCTCACTCTGTATTAAGGATAAAGGGAAACTTGGGGTTAAAAATGTTAGATTGAAATGCTCCTTGGGGAAGGAAAGCAGGGTTAGGTGCAGGGAGAGCAGGGCATGCCTGAAGTGGGAGCAAGCAGGTTTTTCTGCATGATAACCTTCCTCCCATCAGGGGAGGGCAGCACGAAGGTGCTAGGCTGGACTTCTCCACAGAGCCAGAGAAGACAAAGAAACTAAGCCATCAGCTTGCATCCCTTTCTTGTGAATGCTGAAACAGGGAAGGAAATAGGATGGGAATCCATGCCATTTGTTTGGCGAAGATCTGGAAAGTCAGAAGAATAGGCAAATTCAGTCCCTTACACATTCTTGATTCTTGAATTTTCTTTCATTGGTTCCCCTTGATTTTCTTTTTAAACATGTAAAGAATTTACATAAATATCTTCTTTTCCAAATAAATTAGATGTGGCTCAACTCTTCTCTCCTGAGTGAAAAGGTACCAGAACTCTGACTCTGCCCACCTCAGTGAACTTGACCTTAAGAGCTGGCTCTTTCCCTTCCTCTGTACAAATGCATGAAACTATAGGCTGTCTTCTAATCTGAAGGTCGCAAAGAAATTGTTTTAAACTTCAGTGGCCATGAAACTTTCATAGAAGTTACCTGTAGCTTTACATAAACATGCAATGATAATTTTAATAGTGTTTATAACAGTAAAGCAGACTGTTAACAGCTAAACAGAATGGAACTTAAAATAGGTAGGAAAGGTACATTCATACATATATACAATCCTAGTTTAAAACAATTCAACACTTATTTATATTGGATACATTTTTTAATTCGCTGCATTGCTTGTGAGAGATTTGGTCAAAATAAAATATTGCAAGGCTTTCTAACAGATACTTTATAAGTCCTTCATTTAAATCAATAAAATCATATCAGAATATGTTTTGAAGATTCTTTCTACCTTTTTTTTTTCAAAGTGTTTTTGGATATTAGAATTTCTTTATGAAAGCATTCATGTAAAATTTACTATTTTTCCTGTTCTATTGTCTCTGGAATTTATAAGGATTTACTAGGCAATTGTGACACTAAATATTACTTATAGAGCAGTTTAAAATATCAAAGAAACCCTTATCTGACCTGAATAATTTGGATTATTCCAAATTGTCTCTTCATTTAGACTTTGTGAAGGTTCTTACCCCCAAGGATTTATGGGATTTTAAAAAATTGTCTTTACCTGAACTAGAGCCATCAATTTCAGATATGACATGAAAGTCAAATGGCTAAAAGCAACAGATAGATTTTTCCCTGTTTCCACACTCACACTGAGCTGTGCTAAAAACCCAAATAGCAATATTTCTCAACTATCCACAGCAAGTTTGCTAATCAGTATCCACTTGAATGTTCAATCAGACTCCATTTATAATTCTTTGTAGCTATAACATTTTGAGCTCTTCTAGCAAAGCTTACTTCTCAGAAACATCCTTCACATTTTTAATGAGTAATTCTTGCTAGTCATGTTAGAAAAAAAATCTATGAATATGAAAGCTTGTTGCCCCCTTTCTAAAAATCTCATAAATATACATGAAAGAGAACACTGCTCACGGCTGTCTAAAACAGGCACCCATTTCCTTCATGGTTTTTTTTATCTTGTTCCTCAGAAGCATCCCTACCGTTCTCCTTGTAGCCCATTCCCAGGATGACCTCGGGGGCTCTGTAATAACGGGTCACCACATACGGAGTCATCATGAAGCTCGTGCCTGCCGTCCTGGCCAGTCCAAAGTCAAGGATTTTCAGTGTGCAGTCAGACTTCACAACAATGTTACTTGGCTTTAAGTCCTGACAATAGGGACAAAGGAAGAAATTAAAAGCCAACTTCAAATAAAATGTATGATTTCCATCTCCTGAATCAACATAGCGTGATGATCAGACATCTTTGCCTGCAAAACTCTATGTGAAGTACATGATTACTGCTCCAAAGAACTTTGCAATTCGATTTTGGATTTTTACTTTATTAATAGCCTCAGGAATTTTTTGAACCCAGAAGAAAAGAGTATTATCAATTTTACAATTTAAGCTCATCTTGGGAAGAGGTTTTAGGAAAAAAAAAACATAGTTATTGTCATCCGTTCGACTTTCAGACTATATTTCACTTCTTGGTCTGACAGAAGAGCAGATCAGGGCAACTGTCTTTATGCTGCCAGAAACGAACTGCAGTTATGCTCTTTTTTCAGCTGTACATATGACCTTTGCCAATCAATGGGTTAGCAAGCATGAGACTTCTCAGAATCTGACTCTCAATGAGCTGAAAATAACATTAAACAAAACCAACTCCAGTATAGCATGAATTTCCTTTTACAGACAAGTGAACTATTTGCTAGTTCCATTGAAGAAACGAGGGAGCACAAGTCTCCCTACCAAGTCTCCCTACATGAAGTATGTTATATTTAACCAAGTCACCCTACTTGAAGAAAATAATCTATAGTTGTTCTTTCTCTTCTCCAAAAGCAGCACAACCATAATTCTGGAGTAGGTATTCTTACCCTGTGAATAATTCCAGCAGAGTGAAGGTGCTTGATGCCACACAGCATTTGGTAGAGTAGGTAAGACATTCGCTCATGGTCTAATTCCATCTGAATCACCTGACATAAGTTGGCATCCATCAGTTCCATTACTAAATAACTAGAAAATAAATCCATAAACAGTGTTAGTTCCAGATCATAAGAACTGTGAACTACTCCAATCAAGTGAGAATGTTTTCCTAAATAAGTTAGTTTTCTTAACTTCATAGCTCTACCTTTAACTGAATCAGGAATGTGAAAAACTTTCAAGCATTATTTGTGTGTTAATTAACAGTAACACTACCAAAGGGTTGCTAGGTAGACACAGCATTTATTAGTGTGTGGTTATTGCCCATATATATTGTCTACCACCATTTTGCTCTCACTTTTCCCTGTATTCCTTTAACACTTTCCTGAACATTATGAATAGAAATAAGAAGAAAAATTTATAATTCCTCCATTAAATGCAATATCTGTGTTAAAAAGGATGATGTGCTTAAGAATCATTTACTCTCTTCTGTTTATTGTCACTAGACTTCTAGGCACAAAATCAAAGATACCACAAAAAATAGAAATAAAGAAAGATTAGCTTTATCATGTCCCTCTTAATATTTCTCAAAGTGACTCATTCTAGAAAGCTCATGGAATCTAATAATAATAATAAAAATAAAAATAATCATGTCTTTCCTGATTGAACCAAGAACATGGACCAACAGCACAGAGAGCCATCATGCCAGAAAGAGGCAAAAGAGTCCTTCAGGGAAGGAACACCACAGAGAAAACGCAGGGTCTCTTTTATTTGATCCCAGTTCTTATCTCCTTTGCTCTCTTCAAGACGCTCCACCTGTTTGCTTTTTGACAACTTCCCTTGAGCTGTCGAGTTCTATGCTTGCTCTTTCTTCTTGAATTGTATTACTTACACATCTTGGAACTCCTCCAGCGTTTTCTGGGGTGTGAAGACATTTAATAAACTAATAATCTGAAAGATAGAGAGTGGACAAGTGACAGAAAGGAGAGAAAGAAAAAAAGACAATGATTTAGAAAAATATTTTAAATACGTCAAAGTCAAACACTAGGAATGTGTAAATAGAAAAGAAATGGTGGAAAAATATTTCTAAAACTGTCTCACAAAACTTAGGAAATATATTCAGAAAGGATAAATCAGGTCGAAGCAGTTTAAAAATTCAAATTCTTAGGCAGAAGGAATAGTCAGGGAAGCAATAATTTTTATACTGCTTTAAAGTGTGATTCTTCTTGGTAAAATATAGGGCTATAAGGTAACTAAACAAAAAATGAAAAAAAAAATATGAAAGAAATGAGGCAGCAGTGGAAAACCCAAAAGGATTTACCAAGACTAATTCAAGACTTTTTGTGTGTGCTATTACTTTAGTTTCTTTTACTTATATCTGATACACAAATGTTATTTAATTTAAAGCTCCAATGATATTTGTGGGGGGAAATATATCTTGGATAACAATGATGAATCTAGTGAAAAATGTATAATAATAATTGTCTAAATTCAGATTCTTAAACTTTTTGTTTCCTAATTTATTTTCTTTGTATATTAAGTAGTCAAGAAGTTTACCTCACAGCATAAGTATATTTAAAAAAGATTGCCCCGTCAGATTTTCAAGAAGATTGCTTACATAACTCCAAATGCTCTTTCTGAAAAATATTCTGTACTAATGTGCCAGAGAGAAGTTAAATACAATCATAGACAACCATCTTCCCTTCAAAAGATAGATGTAACCATTTCACAGAAACCATCAAAATACAAGGTCAAAGTTTAAACATTTATAAAGTATAAATCAACGAGTTTTAGGAAACTTCATAAGTGGCACAGAAACATTCATAGCAATGTAAACAAAACATAATGATTTTAACCACCTGATAAACAGATTCAATTCTAGGGACTGTTTCATGTGTCAAGTAGCTTTCATTTATTGAGAAATTGTTCAGAAAAAATTTCACAACCATCCAAATAGTTTCTAGCATACGTACATATGGCAGTGATTATAGCCTAAAAAAAGATCTCTTCTAAATCAAACTGGCAGCATAGAATATAGATACAAAACTGAAAGTGTTTCAAAATGTCTTTAAAACTTGTGATCCTAGTGCCTAGTTATTCTGTGTACTTAGTTATAAAGTGAATTGATAAAAGGTGTGTATGTAGTGCAGCTCTCACTGGAACATCTATCATGAGCCTGTTATTGTAGTACTTTATTACTCTGGAAAAGCAATTTACTTCATTTTGCTATTTGGTCAAAATCATCATGGACTATGCAAAGATGGAAAATTGTTAACTCATATTAACTGGTGAATAAATAATATAGGCAGTCAAATCCAGAAAAGAGCATGTCAATTTATAATAAATTAAGATTTATTCTTTTATAAGGTAATTTCCCAAGATCTATCCTCCTACTGTATGCTCTTAATTTCCTTTTTCCTATGCCTTTGCTTTATAACCTTTACCTTTTTTTTATTTCTCTTTGAGGATTTTCTCCTCTACTCTTTCTTCCACCCCTTTATAAATTCTAATTATGACCAATTAAAAACCTTGTCTGTAGATACAGATCATCACAAGTATTTACCTTTTAGTTCAACAGCTTCCAGGCAAGAATCTGACTCAGTTCTTTTATGCCAGCATCTTAAAACACACGGATATGATTCAGTGTTTGTCATGGCCCCACTCATACCAGTTATCACTCCTAGAATTGAGCATTCATTTTCTCAATGGATTTTCTTCTCTATTAAACATATCTTCGGGGTAACTTCACTGTTTTACTTTGCTTTCACCTTTATTTCTAATGTGTAATTAATTTTTATGATTGAAGTGTTTTTGCATATTATATTAATAATAAACTCTTTAATCCATTGCTTAAAAAGCAAAGGACTGAAATATCACATTTAAATAAAATTACCTACTATGTTCTCAAAAGTCATATCTGTTCACGTTTGCTCCATATTTCACTAGTCTCCACTTAATTTTTCCTAAAGTCAACTTTGTAATCTCTTTTTTCTTTGGGATTATTAAAGGCATTCCAAGAAACAGACAAAATTAACCATAATCCCACTCATTCCCCACAACAAAGCAAGTTATTTTTATGGTTCCATGTTTTCTGTTAGCTCTTTTCTAAATGTAGATATAGATGTTCCTATCACTAGCACAGTGGTTGGCACCAACAAATGATCATTTAAATCAGAATCAATATAGTTTTATCCATAACAATGTGCATCACAAGTTATTAATTTACTTTCAATTATAAGTGAACATTCTTTCTGCTAACAAGTCTGAGAGACTTCTTTCCTTAGATTTATTAATATAAGAAAATTAATTAATTAATTAAAATGTATAATGAAAGTGGGTGATAATTGGTTGCTATTTTGAAATTACCATTTCAATTTTGGATCCTTTGATAAACTTGAGCCTCCTACTTTTCAGACAAGAATAGGGAGTGTGAGATCTTCAAATGAGTGAACTAAGTGGAAATGTCTCCACAATATGGGGAAGGAGGATTTAGGAAAAATAAATACATAAAAGCACAAACTGTCATCCCTTTCCACACAATCTCTTCATTGCTTGCATTTATCCATTTTCCACATCTCATGATACTTCTTATCCTCTCTGCTGTCATAAAAATATATCATTCTTGCCTGTATTTAACATACTAAAAGAAGGCATTGCTTCTGTGCAATGACTCTTCTTAAGAATCATCCTTTCCATTACGTCTAGATGACTTTATAGAAATCTCATAATCCTTGCATGACTATATTACAGATAGGGACATACTTCATGAAATTTCTCCTTCTTGGTGAGACCTTCCCTATTCAACTGATTTTAAATTGTAACCTCGTGCATCCTGCACTGACTAGCATTCTTTTTCCTTCCTTTCTTTGCTTTCTTAGTAGCTTTTATAACCCTCTGGCATTCTATGCCATTTACTTATTTATTTTGTTGATTGCCTTTCTCCACCAATAGAATATAAGCTCCACATGGGCAGGGATTTATCACTGTTCTATTCACTGCTATATCCTCAGAATCTAGGACATCTAGATTGGCACTTGGCACATTGGGGGCACTCAACAAGTATCTGTTAAATGACTGAATTTTTAAAATTGTTGGAGTAGAGTGATAGAAGAAAAGAGAAACACAATCATCAGGCCTGAAACCCCACATTTATATTACTTTTTTTTTCCATTTTATTTTATTTTTTATTTTTCCATTAAAAAATTTTTAAAGACACTTAGATTACATAAATGTTACATAAAAAATGTAGGGGATTCCCACACGCCCTACTCCCTAACTCTCCCACACTTTCCCACATTAACAACATCCTTCATTAGTGTGGTACGTTTGTTACAACTGATGAATATATATATTGGTGTATTTCAAATACCTGTCAACTAAACACATTTGCTATATTTACTTTTTGTTAGTGTCACTGAAGAATGGTTAGCCTTATGACAAGATCCCTTGATTGTAAAAATACACTGATATTTTATATGTGTGATTTTATAATATGTGTGATTTTCATACTTAAAAAGAACTTTGTAGGAGTCATGATAATGACCTAAAGTAATGAAGCATTTTTCTTTGTCCTTACTGTGAAGAAGTGGAAACAGAATGAATTCTAGAGGCTTTTGGCAATGGGTGAAGAAGCTTATACTCTGAAGCACAGTCCTGTAACAGTATGCCCCAATGATTCCAATGAGAACATGCTCTCGACCACCTTGCTTTGTGATGCTTTGCAAATATAAACTTGCACATTTGCCCAAACCTACCAATAGCAGGATGCTGAAGTACAGTGTATACATTGAACAGTTAGAGGCCACTGCCAAATTATAGCCTAACAAAAGGATGTACGTGATGAGTAGAAATATTCACTTGTTATTAATTAAAAAGGATAGCATACTGTTCTATAGTTCTTTTAATTTTTTAAGCATGAAGCTCTCTGGTTAATCCAGAGCAAGAAAACCAAATATCTTGAAATATGATAGACATTTCATAACAAGGAAATATCTATCAAATTGACCCCCTCCACACCATATGGTTTTTAAATGATTTTGAAGCAGAAAGCTACCACAAGGACAATGAAATCAAATGTAGCATATGGACAGGATAAGCAATCTTAAGAGGCAGAAATTGTGAAGTAAAGGAAGCCTTTCCTTTTGAAGTTGGCCCACTTAGTTTCTTCCGCCAGTCTCACAATCTCCCACTGCCAGTGGCTCAAAAATAACAACAAAACTCACGTTTTTATGGTTCACACACTTCATGAGGACCAGCTCCCGGTAAGCTCTCTTGGCATGCGTTTGATTCTGGAAGGGTCTACTGAGCTTCTTAATGGCCACATTTCTGTCAAGAACAGCATCGTACGCAGCACTGCAGAGAACCAGGAGTGATCAGAATTAAAATAAAGGAATCCTTAGAGCCCTTGACTTCCTAAAAAAAAAAAAAGGACCTTGGTAAAGAAAATACTATTTTGGAATCCTAATCAGATACTTTCTATCAGGTCACATGCAAATCAGGCTGTAAATAAGGATATAAAATTAAACAGTATAAATAAACATACACTTGCTAAGAAAAGAAAAAAGAGTATCTATTATGAATATAATATATAATTGCATAATGAATGGGAGGACAAAAAGAAGAAAGAAAAGTGCTTAACTTTCCCACCCCCCATGGAACCACAGTCCAGTCATTTAATCTCTATGGGCTTGAATTGCTCATCTATAAACATGTGATATATAGATTTTCTGTAGTTATAAAACTACACTATTCTTTGGTTATTTTAAGTGGGCATCCATTTCTTCCCCATTCACAGGAAACAGTTTTTAATTTGTATGAAAGCACAGATGGGTTGATGATCAAAGTACACTCATTAACAAAAAAGCTTAAAATAAGTAATGCAATCAGAGGGGGTTTCAGAAGCATAAATAATTGACCTTAAATACAAAGATATTAATGAATCTATGAACGTTTGAAGCTTCCAAATTATCTGAGCATAATAATTTACCATGCTTTGGAAAAGCAACCAATATATATGGGACTATTTCTCCCATACCCAGAATGCCTGAGTCTGCGGATCAAATGAGGAAATGAGAGAGACTCTTCTCATTATTCTACTTAATTACCCATTTGTAAATTATTTGCTTCTCATCCTGCAATTTAGGTTCTACTGGTTTTTGCCTTAGTCGCCAGGAAGGAATGCAGCAACCAGGGACCTCTACAATTGATCCATTGAATTGGAAATTGACATTTGGCCACCGAGGGCTCACCACTGAACTAAAGGGGAAAGTAGGGGAGGACCGAACTAAAAGATATTGGCAGACTCACAGGTTAAGGTTGAACAAAGTCTTAAGAGTTCATCTGGCTTATGCCTCCATTTAATACTTTTTTTCCCTTCAAAATATCTCCACCAAAAATTTGACCAGTCTTTCCTTGAGAACCTCCAATAACGTGAAATTCACTAACATCAAGGCCATTTATTCTGTTGTTGAACGTTCTTGTGTTAGAAATGTCATCATTATAATTAGAGTGGTTTCCATTCACTGCCACCAGCCCTGCCTTCCAGAACAATTCAGAATGAAGTACCCCTTTTAAATATTATAGACACTTATAATGTTTGAAATCCATTAAGGACAAAGACCAGAGTAAGCATTAATAACTCCTCGCTTTTATTATTTTCCCCCAAGTCTCTTCTTCCTTGAGCTAAACCAGCGTCCTATCACCATTCGTTAGAGTGCAGTTTCAAGTGCTATCATCATCTGGTCAATTTCTTCTGATATACTCCAGTCTATCAATATCCTCTGAAAATGTGGACCCTCAGCATGGAGTGTCAGTGAATATTTGGATAGGACTATTGATTCCTTCATTCATTCATTTACTTATTCATTCAGTAAGTCCTGTCTGACACAATTAACACATTTAAGTCTTCATTGGTTTCTTTTACCAACATATTTTTTTATACTTTTTTTATTGACTCACACTGAAACTATGTTAATTAAAAATACTATCTTTTTAAAAAATGTGTGCTGCTATTAAACTATATATTTCAGCACCAGTACTTCTATTGTTTTTGTTCTTTTTTATCTACCAATGGCAGGGCAAGTAAAGGAAACAGCCAAATAGATTGCATCTTACAGGGACTGCACAAGGACAACAGTGAATTTGGAAATATGGAAATTAATCTTGTTCTCAGAATTTAAGCAGTTGTATCCACAGAAAAATAGATCACAATAGTTACCTTAAAGAGAAAGACTGACTTTTGAGCCAAAATGACTTAGCTGAAATTATTATACTATCTAAAGAAAGAACTTCAGTCAGTTGTTGTGTGGTTTGGAGCTCTATGTACCCCAGAAAATCATGTTCTTAAACCTAAACCATTCCTGTGGGTATAAACCCATTGTAAATAGGACCTTTTGATAAGGTTACTGCAGTTAAGGTGTGTCCCATTTCAATCAGGATGGGTCTTAATCCTATTACTGGAGTCTTTTATAAGAGAATGCAATTCAGACACAGAAAGGGAAAGCCATGGAAGCAAGAAGCTGAAATCAACAAAACCCAGAAGAAAAGGGTGAGGCAAGGAAATGCCACCCTGTGCCTTACCATGTGACAGAAGTGCCAAGGATTGCCAGCAGCCAGACTTCAGGAAGAAAGCACTGCCTTGGTAATGCTTTGATTTGGACAATTTCCTGGCCTCAAACCCATGAGCAAATAAATTCCCATTGGTTAAACAGAACCATTTCATGTAATTTGCTTTGAGAAATTCAGGAAACTAAAAGAGTCATAGAAGCATAAAAAGAGTCAGAGAGGTAAATGTTGATACTGCTAACCAAATAAGAAAGTGTCCTCCCTGTTAACTCCAAGGATCCAGTCAGCCGGCCAGATGGCTATGGCCCTATTATGATTCTCAGAAACTGTAGTTAGTTAGCATTCTGATGAGAGACATTTCTTGGGCTGATTCTATCCTCAGCAGACAACATTCTCTAATCAGGCTCTTTTCAGAAAGTTGCATACAAGAATTTGTCCATATTTGTTCAGCTTGTCTGTTACATTTCTCATAATTTAATTAGGAGGCATCTGTTTTATATGCCAGCTGTCAATGTGAGTCAAACATACTGAGATAATGACTAGATACTGCAAGACAAGAGGCAACCCCATCACATGTGGAATAACTTAGAAAATGCCACCCTGTAAGATTTCTTGGCAGATTCAGAAATTGAAGTTCACTGGCCAGTTTCTCCTAGAAATGTTGTGACATTTTCCTTCCTTCTGTCACCTCTTCCTTGAAGCAATTTCAGAAATGAATCTCAACTCTGCTACTTACTAGATGTGTGGGTAGGGGCAAGTCATTTACTTTCTGGCATCAGTCATTGACCTGTATCAATAAATGATAACTATTGCCGTTTTTAAAAATTAATGTTGCTATCTAATGCAAAGCTACTAGAACTAATAAAAGAATTCAGCAAAGTGGTGGAGTATAAGATCAGCAAGCAAAAATCAGCTGTATTTCTATATACTAGTAATGAGCAATCTAAAAAGGAAATAAAGAAAAATAATACCTTTAAAATAAAATGTAAAGGACTACACATGGAAATTATAAAACATTGCTGAAAGAAATTAAAGAAAAACTAAATAAATGGAAGGACACTCTGTGTTCATGAATTAGAGGACTAAGTATTGTTAAAGTATCAATCCAACCCAAAGTGATTTACAAATTCAATGCAATCCTAATCAAACTTCCAAAAGCCTTCTTTGCAGAAATGAAAAAGCCAATCAGCAAATTTCAATGGAAGACTGAGGGGCCTAGAATAGCCAAAAACATTTGAAAAAGAAAAACAGTTGGGGATTCATACTTCTCAATTTTTTACCTTATTATAAAGTTACAGCAATCAAAACAGCATGATACCAACACAAGGAAAGTCATACTGACCAATGGAATTAAATTCAGCTCAGAAATAAGCCATCACATCCATGGTTTACTGCTATACTTTTGTAACAATAGCTATTTTATTCTTTTATCTCATTAGGCTGTAGTTACAAATATGAGTTACATGAATTAGAGAGGGAACAATCTTAAAATTTTTATTTTAATAACATATAAAACCTATAATTCCCCCTGCCCCTTTAGCCATATCCAGATTTATAACTTAATGGTGTTTATTATATTCACAAAGTTGTGCAACTTTTACCATCATCCATTACCACAAATTTTCCATCACCCCCAACAAAAATTCTTTACCAATTATATAGTTTTTTTTAAGATTTTTAATTTATTTCTCTCCTCTTCCTCCCCCCACCCCCGCCCCCTCCCCAGTCAATTGTCTGTTCTCTGTGTCCACTTGCTGTGTGTTCTTCCGTGTCAGCTTCTATTCTTGTCAGCGGCACCGGGAATCTGTGTCTCTTTTTGTTGCGTCATCTTGCTGCATCAGATCTCCGTGTGTGCAGTGCCACTCCTGGGCAGGCTGAACTTCCTTTCGCACTGGGCAGCTCTCCTTACGGGGCGCACTCCTTGCATGTGGGAGTCCCCTATGCGGGTGACACCCCTGCGTGTCATGGCATTCCTTGCACGCATCAGCACTGTGTGTGGGGAAGCTCCACACAGGTCAAGGAGGCCCTGGGTTTTGAACCATGGACTTCCCATGTGGTAGGCGGGCACTCTAACTGTTGAGCCAAGCCCGCTTCCTACCAGTTGAGTTTTACCTCCTCCTTCCCTAGCCCTCCCCAGCCTAGTAACTATATTCTAGTTTCTGACTCTATGAATATGCTTATGCTAAGTATTTATCACTGATACCATGCAATATTTTCCCTTTTATGTATGAGTTATTTTCACTCAACATGAAGTCTTCAAGGTTCATCCATGTTTTTGCATGTATCAGAACCCTATTTCTTTTCAAAGTTGCATAATATTTCATTGTATATAAATGTATATACTACATTTTGCTTATAAATTCATCTGTTGAGAGACATTTGGAATGTTCCCATCTCTGGCAATAGGGAATAATGCTGCTATGAACCTTGGTGTGCAATTACCTGTTTATATCCTTGCTTTTAATTCTTTTGAATATATACCTAGAATGGGATTGCCGGGTCATATGGTAATTCTATATTTAATTTTCTAAGGAACCACCAAACTCTTTTCCACAGGAGTTGCACCATTTTACATTACTACTAGCAATGAATAAGTATTCCTATTTCTCCACATCTTCTCCAACACTAGCTGTTTTTTTGTTTGGTTGGTTTCTTTAAATTTTAAAGCAGTCCTTCTAGTAGATACATCATTGTGATATCTCATTGAAATGGTATCACATTGTGGTTTTGATTTACATTTCCCTAATGGCTAATGATGCTGACATCTTTTCATGTGCTTTTTGGTTATTTGTATATCTTTGGAGAAATTTCTATTCAAATGTTTTGACCTTTTTTATCAGATTCTCTTTCTGTTGAGTGGTAGAAATAAAAAAAATTCTGGATATTAAATATTTATCAAATGTGTTTTCAAAATATGTTTTCTTATTGAGTAGATTGTCTTTTCATTGTCTTTTCACTTTCTTGATGAAATCCTTTGATGTGCAAAGGTTTTTCATTTGATGAAGCTCCACTTACCCACTTTTTCTTTTGTTGCTTGTCCTTTTGATGTCAAGTCTAAGAAACCATTGCCTAACACAGGCCCTAAAGATTCTTCCCTACATTTTCTTCTAGGAGTTTTAGTCTTGATTCTTATATTTAGGTCTTTTATCCATTTTGAGTTAATTTTTGTATATGGTATGAAGTAGTGTCCCTTTTCATTTTTTTGCCTATGGTTACCCAGTTCTCCCAGCACTAATTGTTGAAGAGACTTACCATATGAGTGGACTTGGCACACTTGTCATAATTAATTGACCCAAGATGAGTAACCTAGTACATGAGGATCTATTTCTGATATCTCAATTTGATTACTTTGGCCTATGTATCTGTCCTTGTGCTCATTCCATGTTTTTCTGTTTGTTTGTTTAAAGATTTATTTTTTATTTCTCTCTCCTTCCCGCCCCCCACCCCAGTTGTCTGCTCTCTGTGTCCATTCCCTGTGTGTTCTTCTGTGACTGCTTCTTTCCTTATCAGCGGCACCAGGAATCTGTGTTTCTTTTTGTTGTGTCATTTCATTGTATCAGCTCTCCATGTGTGCAGCACCATTCTTGGGCAGGCTGCACTTTCTTTCACGCTGGGCGGCTCTCCTTATGGGGTGCACTCCTTGTGCGTGGGGCTCCCCTACATAGGGGAACCCTGCGTGGCAGGACACCCCTTGTGTGCATCAGCACTGCATGTGGGCCAGCTCCACACGAGTCAAGGAGGCCCAGGGTTTGAACCGCAGACCTCCCATGTGGTAGGTGGATACCCTATCCATTGGGCCAAGTTCACTTCCCTCCATGCTGTTTTGACCACAGTAACTTTGTAATAAGTTTTTAAATCAGGAAGTGTGAGTCTTCCAACTCAATTCTTCTTTTGAAAAATGGTTTTGGTTATGTGGGGTCCTTTGCCCTTCTGAATAAATTTGATGATTGCCTTTTCCATTTCTGCAAAGAAAGTTGTTGGAATTTTGATTGGGATTGTGTTGAATCTGTAAGTCATTTGGGAAGAATTGACATCTTGACAATATTTAGTCTTCTAATCCATGACATGGAATATCTTTCCATTTATTTAGCTCTTTGTTGATTTCTTTTAGTAATGTTTTGTAGTTTTCCATGTATAAGTGCTTTACATCCTTGGTTAAATTTATTCCTAGATATTTAATTCTTTTAGGTGCAATTGTAAATGGATTTTTTTTTCTTAAATTCCTCCTCAGATTGCTCATTACTAGTGTCCAGAAACACTGTTGACTTTTGAATGCTGATCATGTACCCCATCACTTGGCTGAAAAAGTTTTTACCTCTATTAGCTTTCTTCAGATTTTTCTGGACTTTCTATATACAGAATCATGTAGTCTGCAAATAATGAAAAGTTTTACTTCTTCTTTTATTTGGATGCCTTCTTTTTTATTTTTTTGTCTTTATTTATGTTTTTAATGTTACATTCAAAAAATATGAGGTCCCCATATACCCTTCCCCCCACCCCTCCCCTCATAACAACAACCTCCTCCATCATCATGAGACATTCATTGCACTTGGTGAATACATCTCTGAGCACCGCTGCACCTAATGGTCAATGGTCCACACCATAGCCTACACTCTCCCACAGTCTATTCCTCTTTTGTGCCTATGTTCTCTGGCTAGAATTTCCATTATAATATTGAAAAACAGTGGTGACAATGGGCATCCTTGTCTTATTTGGCTCTTAGAGGGAACACTTTCAGTCTTTCTCCATTGAGTATGACGTTAGCAGTGGGTTTTTCATATATTCCTTTTACTATGTTGAGGAAATTTGTTCTATTCCTAGTTTTCCAAGGGCTTTTACCAAGACAAGGTAATGGATTTTGTCAAATGTCTTTACTGCATCACTTGGATGATCACATGTCCCGCCCCCCCCCTTTCATTCTGTTAATGTGGTTTATTATATTAATTGATTTTCTTATGTTGAACCAAACTTGCTTGCATGTCTAGAATAAATCCCACTTGATAATGGTGTGTAATTGTTTTAATATGCTGTTGGATTCAGTTTGCTAATACTTTGTTGAGGATTTTTGTATCTATATTTCTCAGGGATATTGGTCTGTAATTTTCTTTTCCTGTATTATCTTTATATGTCTTTGGTACTTGGTTAATGTTGTCTTCATAGAATGTGTTAGGAAGTGTTCCCTCCTCTCCAGTTTTCTGGAAGAGTTTGAGCAGGATTTGGTGTTAATTCTTCTTGTAATGTTTTGTAAAATTCCCATGTGATGCCATCTGGTCCTGGGCTTTTCTTTGTTGGGAGGTTTTGGATGACTGATTAAATCTCTTTACTTGTAATTGGTCTATTGAGATATTCTATTTCTTCTCTAGAATCAGTGTATGTTGTTTGTTTCTAAGAATTTGTCCATTTATCTAGGTTGTCTAATTTGTTTGCATAGAGTTGTTATGATCTTTTTTATTTCAGACGGTCAGTAGATACATCGCCCCCCCCCCTTCATTTCTGATTTATTTATGTTTTTTGTCCGTCTAGCTAAAGGTTTGTCAATTTTATTGATCTTTTCAAAGAACCATTTTTTTGGTTTTGTTCATTCTCCCTTTCACTTTTTATTCTCTATGCCAATAAATTTCTACTTCTAATTTTTGTTAATTCTTTTCCTATGCTTGCATTGGGTTTAGTTTGATGTTCTTCTAGTTCTTCTAGGTGTGTGATTAGGTATTTGATTTGAGCTCTTCCTTCCTTTTAAATATAAGCATTTGGGGCTTTAAATTTCCAAGTGAATACTGACTTTGCTGAGTCCCATAAGATTTGATATGCTGTGTTCACATTTTCATTGTCTCAAGATATTTACTGATATCTTACATGATTTTTTCTTTGACCCATTGATTGTATTATTTAATTTCCATGTATTTGTGGATTTTCCACTTCTCTTCTTATTATTGATTTCCAGTTTCCTTTCATTGTGATCAGAGAAGATGCTTTGCAAAATTTTAAACTTTTATAATTTATTGAGAATTCTTTGTGTCCTAACATGTGGCCTCTCCTGGAGAATGATCTATATGAACTTGAGAAAAATGTGTATCCTGCTGCTTTGGAGATGCAGTGTACTGTATATGTTTGCTAGATGTAATTCATTTATTATTTTATATAAGTTCTCTGTTTCCTTTTTGAGTGTCTAAATGTTCTATTTATGAGAGTTGTGTATTGAAATCTCCACCTATTACTGTAGAGATATTTATTTCTCTTTTCGTTTCACCAGTGTTTGCCTGTTTGCTTCATGTATTTTGGGGCATGGTGGTCAAATACATAAATATGTATATTGCTATTTCTTATTGGATTGACCTTTTTATTGATATATAGTGTTTTTCTTTATCTCTTGTAATCATTTCTGATTTAAAGTCTATTTTGTCCAATATTAGTATAGCTCTCTTTTGGTTACTGTTTGCATGGATTATCTTTATCCATACTTTCAACCTATTTGTGTCTTTGGGTCTAAGATGAGTCTCTGTAAACAACATATAGTTGGATCTTGCTTTTTTATCCATTCTGCCAAGCAGTGTCTACTTTTACCTCTCTTTTCCTTTATTTCAGCTCACTTTTGTGTATAATTGACCTTTTGTTATGTATCTGATGATCCCTTTCTCATGTCTGTTACTGTATATTTTTAAAATAATTTCTTTGTGATTATCCTGGGGTTTTACTGTACATCCTAAGTCTATAACTTACTAGTTTGAAAAGATACCAACTTAACTTCAATAGCATACACATTCTCTGTTCCCAAAACCCTCCATTTCTCCCTCTTTATGTGGTTGAGTAGCATATTACCTCTTTATATTTTGCAGTCCATCATCAGGAAATATTATTATTTCTTATTTAATTATATTCTATCTCTCCTAGGAATTAAAGAGTAGAGTTATATATTGAGAATACAGTACTACTGGGTTTTGCATTTAACCATTTAATTACCTGTACTGAAGATCTTCATTTCTTCAAACTGCTCCAAGCCATTCTCTCCTGTCTTTTCCTTTCAACCTGAAGAACTCTCTTTAGCAACTCTTGTACGTTAGGTCTTTTGGTGATGAATTCTCAGGTTTTTTTTAATTTTTTATCTTTGAATGTCTTAAATTCTCCAAATTTTTGAAAGACAGTTTTGCCAGGTAAAAAATTTTTGCTGGGAGTTTTTCTTTCACAGTATCTTAAATACATCATACCACTGCCTACGTGCCTCCATGATTTCTGATGAGAAATTGGTATTTAATCTTAATAAGGATGACGTGTTTGTGATGAATTGTTCTGTTGCTGCTTTCAAAATTCTCTCTTTACTTTTAGCATTTGACATTCTCATTAGTATGTGTTTTGGAGTGGTGTGTTAGGTTTTAACCTATTTGGAGTATGTTACGCTTCTTGGATATGTACACTTATGTCTTTAAGAGTTGAGAAATTTGAGGCCATTATTTCTTCAATATTTTTTCTGCCCCTTTTCCCTTTTCTCCTCCTAGAACTCCCATGATGCATATGGTACACTTCATGCTATAGCACAGGTGTCTTAGACACTGCTCAGTTTTTTTTTTTCTTTTCTCTATCTGTTCTTCTGACTGTATGAGTTAGCTTTTACTTTCTTCTAGCTCTCTGATTCTTTCTCCTGCTTATTCAATTCTGCTGTTGTATGCCTCTAGAGTATATTTAAGATCCAAACATAATTTCTGTTGTTTGTTTCTTTTTAAACATTCTAATTCTTCTTTTTGCCTACACATTGTCTTCTTAATATATTACTCAATATCCATATTTATTACTTCTACTCATATTTTCTTTCAATTCTTTGAGTTGATGTAGGAAATTGTAGGATTGAAATTCCTTGATTAGTTGTTCCAAAATTGTGTCTCCTCCGAACTTTTAATTTGTTCCCTTGACTGAGCCATATCTTCCTGTTTTTTAATATGGTTTGTAATTTTTTGCTGATGTCTGGGAATCTGATTATTTTGGTGTAGTGACTCTGAAATTCAGTTTCTCCCTCTTGCCTACTGTTTAATTGTAGATTAGCTATGCATTAAGGCTCTCCTTTGATGCTTGGTTTAGTTTATACTGACCTTTAGAGCAGCCCGTATTTAACTCTTCAGGTCTTCTGCACCTTTTTCTTGCTTGAGACATGTGGTTCTTTTATGTGCAATTGTTCCACCTTCAGGAGAAGGCTTCCTTTTCTCAGTTCCTTCTCTGGGACTCCTGACTTATCTGCTTTTGTGCAGATTCCCCCCCGCCCAAACTCCTATGATTTCTTCAACTGCTCTCTCTCACCCAGTGCCACATTTTCCTTATACTTCTCAGTCTTGGGGCCCATCATGACTTACAACAGTTGAGTTTTCCCTTGTATTCATGAGGCTTTTCTGCCTCTGGTAACTTCTATGTTAGGGTATCGGCCCTAGGGAGCCAGATGGGTTCAGTGTTCCAAAACACTCACCTTCCCTAGCTTTTAGTGTTGTTGTTTTTTCCTCAATTCAGCATTTGTGGAGTCCTTCTCCAGTATCTATTGTACTCTAGAATTCCAAGAAAGTGGGGTTTGTCCTTTTTTTTCAGTTGTTTCTAAGAGAAGACTTTTTTGGGGGAATGTCTTTTCTTTCCATCTTGATGATGTTACTTGATGGGTCTCCATGTGCAAGAGAATGGGAGTAGATTCCTACCTCATTCAATATGCAAAAATGAACTGAAAATGGATCAGACATAAATATAAAACAAATACTATAAAACCCCTAGAAGAAAACTAGGGAAACATTTTCAGGATCTTATATTAGGCAATGGTTTTTTAGACTTTATAACAAAAGCATGAGCAATGAAAGAAAAAACAAAGATAAATGGGACTTTATCAAACTTAAAAACTTTTGTTCCTCAAAGGATATTTTCAAGAAAGTAAAAAGCCTACACAATGGGAGAAAATATTTGAAAATCACATTTCTGATAAGGTTTTAATATTCAGAATCTATACAGAAATCCTATCATTCAACAACAAAATGACAGACAATCCAGTAAAAAAAAAAAATGGTCCAAAGATTTGAATAGACATTTCTCTAAAGAAGATACAGAAATGGCCAACAAGCACATGAAAAGATGCTCAACATCAGTAGCCATTAGGAAAAGAAAATCAAAACCACAACAAAATACCTTTTCACATTCACTAGAATGACTTTTATTAAAAAATAACAAATGTTGGTGAGGATGTGAAGAAATAAGAACATAAGTACACTGCTGGTGAAAATGTAAAATGGTGCTCTTCCCGTGGAAAATAATTTGGTGGTTCCTTAAAAAGTTAAGTATAGAATTACCACATGACCATGACCCAGTAATCCCATGCTACCACTTTCTGATGCATGCTGCAATGTGGATGAACTTTGAAGATATTGTATTGAGTGAAATAAGCCAGATAATAAAAGACAAATATTGTATGAGCTCTTTATATGAAACAATTAGAATATGCAGTTTTAGAATTATAAGCTAGAATATAGGTTACCAGGTACAGAAGTAGGGGTGAGGAATGGGGAATTAATGTGTAATTGGTACACAATTTCTGTATGAGGTGATAGAAAATTTGGTAATGGATGGTGATGGTGGTAGCACAACATTGTGGATATAATTAACACCATTGAATTGTATGTATGAAATTGGTTAAAATGAGAAATTTTATGTTGTATATATGTTACCAGAATAAATGAAATCATAGAGTTGTAAAACATAGTGAACCCTAGTGTAAGCTAGGGACTATAGATAATCATAAAGTTATAATAATATTATTTTATCAATTGTTAATGTTCAGAATAGGGAAAAAGGAGTGTATGGGGAGCTTATGAGAACTCTGTACTTCCTGCATGATTTTTCCATAAAACATCTACTCTTCTAATATATTTTTAAAAAATCAATGTCCTTGCCCAAGTCAGTATATAATGTAAAGTAAGAAAAAGTGTAAACTTCTACAACATGTGCTATAATTGGACATTTATCTACTAATGAGCAGTTTTTAATCTTTCACCTAATCACAAATCCACACAACTTTACTACCATCTCAAGCCAATCCCATGATATCATCAAAGGTTGGCATGTAAACCTTGTTAAAATCTAGATGTGCCCTAATCATGCAATTCTCTAACTTTCCACTTTCATAAACAATTTGTTATGATTTGTTATTAATGAGCCCCTTTATTCCCCTTTATAACTACATCCTTTCTTAATGCCTCACTGGGCATCTTTTCTAATCAATATGAGATTCAATGTCAAGTTCATTAGGTGTCCCTTAAAACCTCTTCTCCTTCTTTTAAAAAATGACAACTTTTGCCTGCTTATCATCATGTGAAACACTGTGGGTTGGTTCACTATACCTCCATCTGACCTACCTTGTACCTTGCCTTCCTGTACTTAAGAGCCTGGAAAGTTAAATCTAGAATCTCCAGTTGCTTTTACAGTTAGTGCTCTGGATTCCAATAATGTCCTACAACACAGACACACTCATGAGAAATCTGCAAGGTGGAAGTGAGGGTAATAATTCTCTGATATTTGTTGGTTGTCAGGCAAGGTCTTATATAGATGTGAGGTTCCCTTCTGAAGCAGTGATTTCACATCATTCTCCAGCTTCCTGGTGAGAGGAGGAGTTGAAGCAGGACTACAGGTTCCAGTGCCCAGTGACCAATATGACGGAATAGCAATGAGAGCAGTAACAAGTGTACTATTCCAGCTCTATGATTCCTATATTTCAACTACAATAGTGAGTTTTGGAAACTTGGTTTTAGAACAGTCTTAGAGGCAAGAGTTCCCATTATCATTCAGTTCTCTAGTATTTAAGTCATTCAGGAAGCACCAGGTCACTTCTCCAGACCTTCCAATGATTTTGCAAGTACCCAATTTACTGTATTAAATCTCTGCCTGCTTAAAAGATTTCTGTCTCCTGCGATGAACCCCGGCTGACACTAAAATCTTTCCCATTTTCTATAATTCTTCAGTGATCACTGGCAGCAGTTTAGCAAATTCATTTTCAAATTGGCATCATTGGTCTACACAGACATTAATGACTGAAAGTTTTCTGTAACCCTTGAGTCATCTTTTTTCAAGGATTCTTTGTCCATGGAATCTTTTTTTCTTTCAACAGTTTTATCTTTTTTTTATTTTCTTGTAAGTAAAAAGACAGATCAATCTTTATGGAGATTTTCCAGCTAGTATATAACTTCTTGACTTACAGTACTAATCCACCTCTACTCCTGCCAGGTCTTTTCCCAAAAGAAAAATTTACCCTGCTGTTATTATGATCCTGTCATTTAACCTAGTTTTATGATGCTATAATCCTATATTTATTACTTGTCTGCATTTATTAAATGCACACTTGCACACACACACATCTCTCTGCAGGCAAGTCTTGTTCTCAACTTAGCTATGTTTTTGTCTTTGTTTTCCTTCTAGCAATTGCCAGACAACTTCTTACTTAAATATTCTTCTTCCCAAGTGTCATAAACATTTATTTTATAATTTTTCTCTTCCCCTTCCTCTTTTTAGCATTTAAAATGTTCTTGAGCATACTATCATGTTTGCAGGCAAAAAAAAAAAAAAATCCCTAGACATCTTGAATAAAATATTATCTCTAAACAAAAATCCAATCTAATCATTGGAGCATTTTAAACATCTTATGCTTAGCCTGGCAAGCCAAATTCTGTCCTGGGAAATACTCTGTACACTCCATTTCTTTATTCCTACATTCTCATTTTGACCTTTTCCAAAGGCCTGGACTATCAGAAAAAATCTCTACCTGGTATCTTCAAATCTCTCACTTGCATGCCCCACTAGTTCTAGAGAATCTTTTGTGACTCTGACTCCACTATTCAAAATCTTGTTCTTGAACCTACTAAACTCATTTCTATCTCAGGGAATTTGCAATTTCTCTTCCTTCTGGGAAGACTCTGCCCATTCTCACAGGGCTGGCCTCATCTTGTGAGCCAGGCTTCAGCTCAAATGTCATCTCAGAGAGGCCTTGCCCGAGCACCCCATCTAAAATCAACAGTTTATTTTTGATTATTTTTGTCATTGAATGGTTTAGCTGTGTCCATTTGGTTATATTTGCTGGGAATGCTTTTAATTACAAGTAATCAAATTCTGACTAACAGTAATATAAGTAATAAAGATATTAACTATACAGCCTAACAGAAAGGTTGGAAGCAGGCATATCTAGGTTCAGGTCTGCATTAGACTTGGTAGGTCCTAGGCACTTTTACCCACTGATTTTCTATACATTGTTTCTTAGCACGGTGGGGGAAAAAGTCAATAACAGAAGAATTCCATTAGTGAATTAAAGGGCAGTGTTGTAGGGCCCGTGATACCCTGCTAAGTTCCCCTTCAGGAATATATTACCCCAATCACAATTTAGAGATAACAGATAGAGCTCCTGTTTCCCACAGTCACTGTGCTTCTGATTGCAAGGGCTTCACTGCACATCACTTTCACAAAATAGGAGCGGCAGGACCAAGGAACTGCTTTATCAGGGTGATTCCTACATTCCCACCTTTGGCCATTTCCTGGCAGTAATATTCAAAGTACGATTTATATATAATAGCTTTGTTTTTACTTAGGTGAGCATCAGTACCTGAATGATGTCAAAATTAGCTAAGGATTAGAAAAGTTTATTGGACCCATCATTCTATTTCTACAGTTAACTCTACGTTGAAACAGTGATTCTCAAATTAGCCTTGTAGTAAGAATGTACTACATTTAAAATTAACGATTTAACGACAGTGAGATGTTCCTTTGGCTCACAGGTTGGTACTGTTACTTGACACATGCAAAATTGATGAGTTCTATTAAATGGCCCACAGATATCACAAATGGTTCCTGCACACAGGACATATAATTATGCTAGGAATAAACTTCATTGCCCCAGCTCATGAGCTACTTTGTCTTTTTCCAAGCCTGCTCCATCACAGTTTTTCTTATGTTTGATTGCCCTCCACTAGTCTGACAACCATTGCGGTACTACTATGAATTACCTCCAACATTCCCTATCCCTGAAAAATGCATTTTAGCTACTTTTTATGCTCCTAGATTTATTTCCTTTTTTCTCCTCTGTCCCTCTTTGTTATTTATCTTTTCTTTATTCACTTCCCCTACTCAACCACTATTTGGGTTAATATTTATGAAATTGAATGCTGCGTCTGCTGAAGTTCTACCGCATTTTATTTGTGTCATAATTATGGTATAGTTATCATAAACTATCTTTTATTGTATGTAAAAAACTCTCCTCAAAGTTGTTGTGCTCCTTAATGACCAAGTTCATGGAATTTAGCTCTGTATCCCCTATATGTTTATTTCATGGAATTGTATTTGCTATTGCTAAATATTTATTTTTGGAGATTTAAATATGTTAGAAAACAGGCATTAGAGATGTCAAAGGACAAAGGTTTAAATAACCTAAGTAGCTTATATTAATTTAATGCTGTTACTCAAGATGACAATGTTTTATCTCTAGCTATGATCTCTTTCTCAATACTCCATACTCACAAATACATAACATCCCTAATTGGACTTCTCAAAAATATCTTCAAAATTAATATTCCCCAAACTGTATGTCTTTGATTTCCCTCTTAATCTTAAATTGCTCCTCCTCTAATCTCCTTTGAATACCTATTTACTCAAGATTAAGTCATCTTGATTTTTTTCTTCTCTTCATTTCTTCCTCATATTCAATTTATGAAGGTCTCTTGCTTGATCTATTTCATTCCAACTCTATTGCTATCACCATGCATTATGCATACTGCAGATTCTGACCCTTAAATGACCTTCCTGCATTAATTCTCACTTCCTTCCAATCCATATGTCACCATCATCGAGCTATTTGCTAAACTTATTCTAAATTTATTTTATCTAAATAAATTAAATCTAAATGTATTCCATCACAGCCACACTATTTTGTGTGTAATAGTCCTGCCAAAAGCATAGAGAAATCACAAAACCATTTTTGATAAGACTAAAGTCTTTGAGAAACACGTATAGCAAAATTAGATAAAAGGTGATTAAATTCTGCAATAGTTAGTTGTTTTGTTTGTTTTATTTTTGTTTCTTTTTAAATACACACAAAATGGTCCAGCCAAGGTTTGGTCTATCTAGTATTTTTTTCATATAGCCTACTTCTTAAAATATTTTATAAAGAGATAGAAATTGGTAACTTGAGACTACATATTAGGATTACTTTAAACAACTCCCTAAGCAGTCCACACCAATCAAATATATCTATCGATTTTACTCCTAAATGCATGCCCATATTTTGCAATCTCCACCTTCTTCCTGTTGGTTAGCATTATTAACAATGAATTTACTGACCCCAAATGGATTTCCTGACTAGCTGACTTTAACAGCCCTCCCCACTCCATCCTGCTTTTTGTGGTTTTATTTGTGCTTAGTTTGGGTATACAAGACACCAAAACTAAGTACAAAAATGGAAAAGAGATTTATTTATGTACTCTGTTGTGATGTAGCATGAGTTTAGAGAAAGGCTGTAATGTACAAGACTCACTGCAACAATAACAAAAATTCTCTTCTCACAAATGTCCTTTCTGTGTCATCAGTAAAATTGAAAGTATTGTGTATGTATCATTTTATTATGGTACACCATAGCTACTACATAGCCAAAACCATTTGAACACTTAAACTCTGCGACTATGAAAAATAGTTCTCTTTGATTTTCAGCTAAGCATTATAGGAGAACACAATTCTATTTTAGCATTTCTTTTCAATTTGAACTAATACTCGCTTTTAAAATTTAAGTTCTTTTAAGGTGGTTGTGCTCATTTAAGAAGATCTCATTTAAGAAGGATTTATGATCATATAGCATGTCATTCTTTTTTTACTTTTGGATATTTCATTTGGATAAAATAAAATACATCTCAGAAGAAGGTTAAACTTAAATGTTAATTAATCATATCATATGTTTCCGAATCAAACAAAATCTCACTAGTATTTATTGTGGTAGATTATAAAAATAAACAACTTAAATTTCTTGTACTCAAGGAACTGCAACATATTGGGGAGTAGAGGATAAATAAATGCAAACTAAAACTATTAGGTCAAATATGCTTATTAAATAACAACACACACATATATACTCACATACCCATTGATGAGCAACAAAAGTGAGAAGAGGAAGAGGAAGGAAAATGCTTGCTTGGTGGTTTGCAATTTTAACTAGGCTGGCCAAAAAGTTCTCAGTGAGAAAGGGTCCTATGAGGAAAGAATGGAGGAGGTAAAGAAGTAAGCCTTCTAAATTTCAGAGGGAAAGAAGTTTCAAAGTACAAAAGCCCTTGGATTGGAATGTGCCAGGAATATTTAAGAAATAGTATGGAGTGAGCAAGAGGAAGATCCAAAGGAGATAAGGTAAGAGAGTGATAGAGATGGATCGTTGTACAGACTTTGGCTTTTCCTT
Source organism: Dasypus novemcinctus (assembly GCF_030445035.2). Taxonomy (NCBI): domain Eukaryota; kingdom Metazoa; phylum Chordata; class Mammalia; order Cingulata; family Dasypodidae; genus Dasypus; species Dasypus novemcinctus. The sequence goes on along the minus strand of NC_080673.1, from coordinate 117,735,381 downwards.
TGAGGTGGGTGGTGTCGCAGATGGGGTTCTCTTAAAACAAATCCTGCGTTGGGGATTTCTTGTTCAAGTATTTCACTGAGGAAATAATCTCAGGAGAAGAAGTAAGGAAGCTGAATAGAACAGGATAAAAAAGTTAAGCAAGGATGTGGCCCCAAATGGCAATTAGCTTCCAATGCATCCCTGGCAGAACTCTGAAAGAATTGTACCACAAAATTAGTCCCATCTTCAGGTAAGGGGGCCAGAACAATCATCTTACCCAGAATCATTGGCTTTCAGTTTTCCCTGATTCAGGCAAGGTGGGTCCAACTCAGCTGAGGGCAATTATCTAGAAAAGGGAGACTCTCTGATCAATAGCAGCCAGTCATCATAACAGCAGGGGCTGGATATGCCAGCCAAGGTACATCCAGGGGCACGAGCAGTGTTCATAGAGGTTAGAAGCCTTTTGAGGGTTCTGGGCAGAAGGGCAAGATGAACTTATGTTTTAAAAGGATTTCTCTGTTCATTTAAGTATATGTTGGAGGAGAAAAAGGCAGAAGATGGAAGAAAGGTTGGGAGTGCATCAAAATAGCATGGGTGACATCAACAGACGAGTGGATCAATAAAATGTGGTATATACACACAATGGAATACTACTCGGCTGTAAGAACAAACACACTACAAACACATGTGATAACATGGATGAATCTTGAGAACCTTATGTTGAGTGAAGCAACCCAGACATTGAAGGACAAATACTACATGACCTCAATGATATGAAATAAACAAGCTGCCCTAGATAGCAAGAGACTGAACGATAGGCTTGCAGGAAATCGGAGGGTGGAGGAAGGATATGAGCCGATGTCTGCAGGGGTGGAATTTAAGACGAGATGGTGGTAAGTATGAACACAAAGAAGAGATAAAAGGGGGGCAAGGGGTTGCCTTTGCTTGGGGCTTTGCGGGTTTGAGGGTGGCTGGGGAGGGACGGGTGGGTAACGTTGCCCAAAAGTGGGGGGAGGGAGGGGTAGCATACGAACCAGGAGAGGGTCAGGTGTTGGTGGAGAGTAAAATGCCGAGAAAATCATATCAAAATATAATAAAGAGGGTTACCTGTTTAGAATGCTCGGAGGGGAGGGTCTGATGCAGGACGGGCTCCTGGGGAATGTCTAAATGCTCATTCTGCCAGAGTGGGTGACACCATGGGGTAGAAACCCAAGTAGTGAGAGTGGGGGTGGACCCACATCCTGGGGAGGACTAATGCCATCCAATAGAGGGAACTGTATCCCTCGAGAGAAAGGGTGGCTCCCAGGGCACTGGGGCAGTTGAGCAAGTTAGGCCCTGAACACTATTCCATCTATCTCTGGAAGTGGCTCCTCAGGAAACGGAGGTTGGCTATCACTGAGGGCACTAAGGTGGAAGGGAAAATGGACGTTAAATGTGTGGAACCAAAGTAAATGGGGGGTAAGAGAGGAGTTTCTTGAGAGTACACAAGGATGGATATAAAACATGTAATATTACACCATAACATATAGGAGATGACAGACTGATAATGTAAACCATAATGTAAAACATAGGATAACTAAAAATGTAAAGAACTGTGTATCCTAAAGTATGCACCATAATGTAAATACAGATGTCACCTTGTTAGAAAGCTAATGTCTCAGACTCTGTACATCACTTTAAGTAAATATGATATGAATAGGGCGTAAGAGTATCACTGTGGAAGGGAAAAGGTTTTCTGGTGGATGTGTGGGAGTGCTGTATATTATATATATACATTGCTGTGGTCTAGGACTCCTGTGAAGAAAAGCTGAATAATTAGGGGGGGGGGGGGGAAAAAAAAAAAAAGAAAAAAAAAAAAAAAAAAGAAAAAAATAGGATGTGGAATTTTTTCAAGTCAACTTTCTTTATCTAAGTTCTTTATCTAACTTTATCCAAGTTCTTTATCTATCCTTTAAACTCATCGCTATATGCCATTCCCTAGTAAGGGACCATGACATTATATTGGGCTTCAAATTTCGGGGAGTTCTGGATCACAGAGTGTTTCAACAATGGCAATGGAGGGATACTGGTATGGGATACCAATGACAGATGATATATGACTGACAGGGAGCTGTACAGAACATATGTCCAGGGTGCATGGTAATGTTTGGATATACTCATAGTGGCAACAATTAAAAACCACAGTAGGGGGGGTACTGGGTTCCCGGCCAGTGGTGCTCTGTCGTGGTCCCTAGGGGAGCAGCGACAGTCTCCCAGGTACAGTGGTGGGGACTGGGAGGGAGTGAGGGTTCAACAGTGAGCCCCTGATACTAATGACTATGCTTGTGAGCTGATAAACCCAAAATAATAACAAGGCCTAGAGCAACTTTGTGCCTGGGAATTTCCTTCTGTCAGCCTTCATGTTACTCAAATGTGGCCAGTCTCGAAGCCAAACTCAGCATGTAAATGCAATGCCTTCCCCCCAGCGTGGGACATGACACCCGGGGATGAGCCTCCCTGGCAACGAGGGACCACTATCAACTACCAACTGATGATGCAACTGGAAAATGACCTTATACGGAAGGTTCAATGCGGATCAGCAGAATATCCATGTCTACATAAAATACCATGACTTTAAAATGCTGTTTGACCTAAAGTAAGGGGGAAATGGAAAGGAGAAATGAGTTTATATGGCTACGAGTTTCTAAAAAAGAGTCTGGAGGCTGGCAGAAGGTTTGCCCTCATGCACAACTGAGCAGAGTCAGAGAGACAGATAAAGCAGATATTGGTTCCTTTGAGGGCTAAAGAGACCCATGGGAGTTATGGTCATGGCCGATGGGGTTAACTACCAGGGCAGATGGCCCCTCTTTGGAAATGGTGTTTATGTGTGATGAATCTGGACTCAGATGGGATCTCCCTTCATAAGACTTTCATGCTAATGTGCTGGAGGTGCAGTTAATGTTGGGGTTTAAGATATATTTAGGGGATTTGAATCTCTGGACTGACAATGTGATAGCCAGATCCTGAGCCTCAACAGACTCCAGCACCTACAATCTGATTTATTGGACTTACCACACTCAGCTAAGATGGAGGTGAAGAAGGACAACCACCACACCATGGAGCCTAGAGTGATTACAACTGAAAATGGGAGGATTGCATCCAGCATCCAGGTGGAATCTGAGCCTCCTCTTGACATAAAGGTGCAATGGACACAACCAATCCAGTGTCCACATAGAAGAGGTGGCATTGGATTGGGAAAAGTGGACATAATGGACAAAGGGTATGGGGAAAGGCAGGAAGAGATGAGAGGTGGAGGCGTCTTCGGGACATGGAGCTGCCCTGGATGGTGCTTCAGAGGTAATCACCGGACATTGTAAATCCTCACAGGGCCTACATGATGGAATAGAGGAGAGTATGGGCCATGATGTGAACCAATGTATATGAGGTGCAGAGGTGCCCAAAGATGTACTTACCAAATCCAATGGATGTGTCATGATGATGGGAACAAGTGTTGTTGGGGGGGGGGAAGAGGGGGGGTGGGGGGGTGGGGTTGAATGGGACCTCACATATATATTTTTAATGTAATATTATTACAAAGTCAATAAAAAATAAAAAAATTAAAAAAAAAAAAATAGCATGGGTGAGAAGAATGACAGTATCTTGGGCAGCATGGTAGCAATGGAAATGGTGAGAGTGGCCAGAGTCTGGATATATTTGGAAGGAAGTTAATTTAGATTCTTTTTGGACATATGTGGTAGACTGAAGTATATACCCCAGTTTGGACATGTTGTTGGTCTTGGTCCACATTCTGGTGACTGTGGACTCATTGTAAATAGGATCTCTTGAAGCTGCCACTTCATTAAGGTGTAGTGCAACTGAATCAAGTTGGGTTTTAATCAGGATTACTGAAGTCCTCTATAAGGAGATTGAAAGTCAGACACAGAGATAGAAAATTACAGAAAGAAGTCAGAAGTCAGCAGAACCTAGAGGAGAAAGGAGAAGACATCATTATGTGCATTGCCATGTGATAGAAAAGCCAAGGAACAAGGATTGCTGTCAACCAGCCCCAAAATGCTGTGGTCTTCAGGGAGAAAACAAACACTTTACGAATGCCTCCATTTTGGACTTCTCCTATCCTCAAAACAGTGAGTCAATAGATTCCTGTTGTTAAACCAAACCATTTATGGGATTTGTTTCTGTAGCCAGGAAACTAAGACAATATCTAAGCAGGCACTACAGGGAGGATATGGGGGTCAGGGAAGAGGTCTATTGTTGAGAGGTGAATTTGGGAATTTTCAGCATATAGAAGAAATATAAAGCCATGAGACTGGATGAGCCAAGGGAATGAATGTAGAGAAAGAAAGAGAAGAATGGAGGGGAAGAAGGCTCAGAAGACTGAGCCTTGGGGAATTTGATATTCAGGGGTTGAAAGCTGATGGGAAACCAGCAAGAGAAACTAAGAGGAAGCAGCTGGTAGAGTAGAAGGGAATCTAGGGGAGTCTAATGTTTCCAAGATACAGTGTTTCAAGCAAGAAAGCGTAATCAACAGCGAAATGCTGTTCTTGGGACTAACCAACTGAAGACTGGAAGTGACCATTGAACAACAGCAATGATCTAGACAAGAGCAGTTTTAATAGAGAGCAGGAACAAGATTCAGAGGAAAGAAGGGCAGATAAACAATTGTAGATAAGTATAGATAACCCTTTGGAGAAATTTTGGTGTATAACAGAGAAAGGAGGCAGAAACTTGAGTTACTGTGAGGTTAAGAGAATTTTTTTATTGTTAAGAGTGAAACTAACACTAGATGTTTGTATGCTGATGGAAAGGCCTAGTTTTGAGGAAATACGCAGGATATAGGGCAAAGGGATAGGATAATTGGTGGTGAAATGTTCTTGAGGCAATGAAGTCAAGTGGGATCTAGTTGCAAGTGTAGGGATTGGTTTATGTAGGATAAAACATGTTATGCAGTATCAGGTGGGAAGGAAGATCAGATGGATTCAGGTCCCAGGATGTGCGCAGTGGTGGTGTGTGTGTGTGGTTCTTTTTGGGGGGGATTGGGAGGATTGTGAGAGTTCCCTTCTGAGGGCTTTTAGTTTGCCAGTGAATTGGGAAGCAAGATCATCATCCAAAAAAAAAGGACAGGGGAGGAGGTATCGGAGTTTTGAGGGGAGAGGTGAAGGAATTAGGAGAGAGGGAAGGTGAGTGGACCAGAAATTCTGCACAGCAGAAAAGGCCCACTTGATCTTGGTGGTCTTGAATTTAAGGGAGACCGGTCAACATGATAGTGTTTTTCTCTGACTGTGTTTAGCTATCCTTATGCAGAGGAGTTGGATTTAATCAGCATTTGACATTTGCTAGGAAAATAGTTCAGAGTTTATATAAGACATATATATATATATATATTTTTTTTTTAAAGATTTATTTACTTATTTATGTCACTCCCCTTCCCCCCCAACCCTGGTTATCTGTTCTCTGTGTCTATTTGCTGTGTCTTGTTTCTTTGTCCGCTTCTGTAGTTGTCAGCGGCATGGGAATCTGTGTCTCTTTTGGTTGCGTCATCTTGTTGTGTCAGCTCTCCGTGTGTGTAGCACCATTCCTGGGCAGGCTGCACTTTCTTTCGCACTGGGCGGCTCTCTTTACTGGGCGCACTCCTTGTGCATGGGGCTCCCCTACGCGGGGGACACCCCTGCCTGGCAGGGCACTCCTTGCGCACATCAGCACTGAGCATGGGTCAGCTGCACATGGGTCAAGGAGGCCCGGGGTTTGAACCGCGGACCTCCCATGTGGTAGACGGACGCCCTAACCACTGGGCCAAGTCTGTTTCCATATTTTAATATGAGGCATGAAATCAAAGCTATATTAGGAGAAAAATCAAGACATGAGGGGTGTTAAGGATTGAATCATGTCGCTCACAATATCTTCAACTACTAACTCCCAATCCTGTGAATGTAAATCTGTTTGTTGTTGTTGTTGTTTGCTTTTTAAAGATTATACAAATGTCACCTAAAAAATATAGGGGATCCCCCTATGCCCTGTTCCCCACACCTCCCACATTTTCCCACATTAACAACATCCTTCATTAGTGAGGTACACTCATTACAATTGATGAATACATTTTGGAGCATTGCCACTAAGCATGGATTGAAGTTTATATTGTAGTCTACACTCTCTCCCACCCAATTCTGTAGATTATGGCAAGATATATAATGGCCCATATCTGTCACTGCAATATCATTCAGGACAATTCCCAAGTCCTAAAAATGCCTCTGTATTACACCTGTTTTCCCCACTCCCTGCCATCAGAACCTCCAGTGGTCATTGCCTCCCCGTCAATGATATAATTTCTTCCATTGCTAGAAGGTGTGTCCATTTTTAAAGAGTCTATGAAGATGTCATTAGTTGTCCAGTCCCCTCCCCAATGGATGTGGCTTGAGCTGGAGGCGCACAGGGTGGGAGACACTGCAGACCCCAACCGGAGCAGCATGGAGCTGGTGTTGCTCTTCAAGTCTGCAATAAAAAAAAAGGCCCCCCATAAAACTATATTTTAAAGAGTGGGAAAGAAGCAGGATGGAATGAGGAAAAAAGTTGAAAAGGCAGAACCTGAAGAATTTGAGATGGAAAAATTACTGGATTGATGTGTGGTAAAGGGAAAGGTGGGGTATTTCCTCAAGTGGGAAGGAATTTATAAATGCTGACGATGCTTGGGAGCCTGAAGGACACTGAGATTGCTCAGAGTTAACTAAAGCATTTCTTAATTCTCAAAAAGCTGGTAGAGAAGAAAGATGGTACAAAAAGAAAACCTTTATCCCACAGTGAATCTGCTGACAGTGAATCAAAGAAAAGCGATGCTCTTAACAAACCAAGAGGCTTTGCTAGAGGTCTTGCTTCTGAACGTATAACTGGTGCCAAAGACAGCAGTGGAGAACTAATGCTTCTTATGAAATGGAAAGAGTCAGATGAGGCAGACTTAGTGCTAGTGAAAGAGGCCAACACGAAGTGTTCTCAAATTGTAATTGCTTTTTATGAAGAAAGACTAACTTGGCATTCTTGTCCAGAAGTTGAAATGTCGAAGCTCAATCATTGTATGCACTGCTAGAGATGCATATATATAGTCTAGATCTTGTTTTTTTTTAACTTATTATTATGAAGAATAACTACATTCTAATGGAAATCAAGTTTAATACGTTTGTTTTGAAGTGATAGTATGAATTGCAGGTCTTGTGGAATTGAAGAATTATTGAAAATAATCTACCAATACCAAATCAAATGTATCACATCAGTTCCTATAAACAAAACTTCAAGCTTTTGAGATAGTCAATTTAGCTTCATTTTGATAGTCAAAAAACTTTTACAAATAATATCTTATGAGTAATTTTATTTGTTTTGTTTTTATTATCTAATTAACAGACATGGAAAGGAAAAAGTCAAGGAGACGCATAGAACATAAAAATACAAAGAATAATTACTACAGAATGGGGGGTAGTGGAATTTGAGGGTTTAATAAAATCCAAATTACATGTCAGGACTAATAAATTAGTCTTGAAAAGAACAGTTATAGAAAGACCTACTTGACTAGAGATTTATCTCAGCATCTGTACTAGTTGCTGTATTTTTACAAGAGCTGTATTTCTCTCACAGTTTCTATCATAAACTATGGCTTTATTGCTGATCAAGGTATTTAAAAAAAGAAAAAAAAAGAGGTCCCACAAGTTTATAATCAAATTACTGGCAGTATGTACCAAAAATGCAATTAGTTGATTGTTTCAGTATAAATCCTGTTTATAGGTTAGTAAGTAAAGTAAAACGTTACTGTGAAAAATTGTTCTACTTGACACTAAATATTTTTAAATCATGATGTTTATGAGACAATGCAAATAACATTTTACATGAATCCTAACATTAACTACCAAATATCACATGTAAATTAGGAAAAAGAACTTGTATATATTAACTTGGAAAACCTAGCCAACAATATTTAATAAGAATAATTATATAAATGGAATGTACCAAATCAGAGAGGAATTATCAAATATGAACTCAAAGAAATACCAACATGAAACTGAGCTCTAAGAGTCATCTGGACTCTGTTTCATCTCTAATCAGTAGATAAGAGACTGTCCTAGACTTTAAAAATCTCAGATAATACAGTAATAATCAACCTACGCAATTCTCCATACATAGATAAAGCTTTGTTGTAATTCCTCTGTAATTTTTTGTACTAATGTATGATTCAGTTAAAATATTGAAGAGTTCAGTGGCTATTCTTCTAAACATTTTATGTTGTCCTTTATTAACTGTTGAAAAGAAAACCCACACAGTTTTCTGTGTGGGTTTCTATGAGCACATTTTATCTTGGGAGCTGCAACTAAATAAATATGTTTACTTAAGAATTTTACTTTTGATTGATGGATAGGCCTTTTAAAAAATATCAATATAGGCCCAGGAGGCATCAGAACAAATAGCTGAATGGCACTATTCCTGGGACTTCTAAGTTCAAGTAAATTTTATAATCAGTTTGTCAATAGTGTTTGAAAATTTGATATGGATTTGAAAGGAATTTCATTATATTAATTTGATAAGTGGCATATTAGCAATTTCTTTAATCATATTATTCATGCTTATAGAACTATATATTTTTCTAAACTTTACTTTTAAAGTTTTGGATTACATGAAAGTTACATCAAAATGTGGGAGATTTTCATATATCCTCTCTCTCCCCCACCTACAACTTATTTCAAATTCAAAAAAATAAACTAGACAAAAGTGAAAAAAATGTAAAAAGGTAAATTTCATTGGTTGCTAAATGTAATTTAATAAACTTATTTAAATGTGAAGTAATTAGTCTATGTGGTTATGGTGAATTTTAAGAAGTTCGTAAATCATCTTCTAAACTGAGGCATTTAAATGTCTAATTTTAGGAAGCCATTAATTAGAAATCTAAGCTGATATTAATGTGGTAGTAACAGAAAATAACCTTGGTTCCATTGGGAAGCTTAAGTTTTCATAAAATAATGGAAAAAGTAGTTGTTCCTGTACTGCTAAAGTAAAATACCCGTTAATGTAATCATGGTAGATGTGTAGAATTAAATAAAGCACTAAAAATATTTAAGTTCTTCTGATACGTTATGCATTGAATTGGAAGTGTTCAGAAAGTGTTAAAATGAAAACTATAGATTGACTGATAGTTATAAAATGCAATTTTACATAAATTGAACTGACTAATCATGTCATGAATTTCAACAAAAACTTGCTTCTAGTTTTATAATTGTAATCTCAAATTCAACTCCTTTAATTTATGAGTAATTAAAGTTTTTTAAAAGTCATATATTATTACATTTAAATCTTCTAGGGTTAAGACTACCATCTCTTTACACTCTAGCTTCCTTTTCCTCAACTTCCCCTTGTATCAGGTAGAGTCATGGAATACATTTATTTTGGTTTAGTGGGATATTATATGTTGACAGTCATTTCTGTATTTAAATTACTGTGATTTGTTCCAATATAGGAATTATTTATAAGAAAGACTACTTTCTATCACTGCACCCACACACCTGGTAACCAAACTTGAAACATGAAGAGGTAGAATCAAAAGTTACATTGCAGTATAATCAATAATTAGCAATGTGAGTACATGAGTAGTAGAAAAGAAACAATGTTCAAAAAGTAGGAAGCCTGAAGAAATTTTCCAAGTATTATAGCCTCTACATAAAAGAAACCTGAAAGAAATTTTCCCAAATTTGACAATTCTAAACTTGTATATGACATTACCAGTAATGAATTGTGAAGCTGAAAAAAATATTTTCTAAATTATCAATTATAAAAGACAAATTTCAATCAACCATGAGAAGAAGAACGGAATTTTCTTTCTATTCTCTCTATAGGTAATGATATTACAAAATCATTGTCATATGGAGACATGTTTAAATAGTAAGCAGTAAAAAATATAGTAAAAGAGATATTATATGGTAGTTAATAAAAATATTTTTCTGGATTTTATGATTCTGTAGTACTTAAGCTTTTTTCAGTTTGTGACTTTTGTCATTTATTTCCTTATTCTAAATAAATAATTCACTTTCATTCTTAACTTTATGTTTGTTATTTTTCTTAAAGGTGGCCCCCAAATTTTAAAAGCTTAAGCTCCAGCAAAACTTATGTGTGCCCTTTCCATAGCACATTTTAATATACACACAGCTAAAACAGTCTACAGAGTATAACTAATAGCTACAACAAAACTATTTGGCCTTGCTCAAAGGAATGTATGTTTACAGGAGAGTTTGAACTCTCACGAACTCTTTTAGTGGGCTTCAGCACATATGAATCCAATATACCTAGTGAGAATCTAGGGTTCAAAGTTAGGGCATAGAGCCAGTCATCTTGCTTGTGGATCCACCTGAGATTCAGTCCTTCCTGACATTGTGGTAAACAGGTTGAGGAGATGTCCATCCAAAACCCAAATATAACACTACCTTAGATACATTCTAGCATTAGATTCTCTGTTTAAAAGCATTTATATCTTGCAAATAATGCCTCTGAGATAACACAAAACTACAGAATCTTAGAATGAGAAGAAACCTTCAGAGTTCATTTAATCTAACATCCCACCAAGCAGAGAAATTCTATGTAAAATACGATATTCCTAAGAGTGTTAAACCAGACAGCAAACTAAGTAAACCTAGCTCAAATTTTCCCTTCTCATGTGGATTTCCAAGGAAAATGGAAGTGAAACACCTAAATTATGAATTTATAGACCATTAACTCATCCAGCCACAGAATCATATATTCATACTACTGAATGGCAACAGTCCTTGGTCGGATAAATTTTATTTTCTCAGATTCAACATTTCTTACATGAACTTCAATTAATAGTAATTAAGCATGAAATCTCACAAATCTGTATTGGAATTTCCACCTTGGTCCCTCCACCTCATTCCCATCACACACACACACATACACACACACATGCACATCCTTTACTTCTAATTGACCTGTAAGCTTAATAATAACAATCCATTGTTTAGGGTTTTCCTAAGAAACAGAAGTCAAGAATATGAAAAAACATCACCTTTCATTGTAAGTAATAATTAAATATTATTCTCCTCATCATTCATATTACAGGATATTTATGTACCCATTGAGATTCCAACTTGCTGTAATACATGCCCTTACACACTAAATTCAACTATTGGCTGCTAGATATTTGTTAATTACTTCCAAGACTCTCCAGTGTTGCTTCCTACCAGATGTATTAATACAACAAATTCTTTGCAAAATGGTAAAAGCACTGTGCTTGTCAGCAGCAATTTTCAAAAAATGGAAGAAAAGGCATATTGTGCAATTATATAAATAGCAAATATTCTTGTGATGGTTTGAAGCTGGAGGAACCCCATGTTCTTAAAGCTAATCCATTCCTGTGGGTGTAAACCTATTTGTAGTGGGACCTACAAAATTTTGATTAGGTTACTTTGGTTAAAGGCCTTTTCATTATGTTACTTCAATAAGGGTTGGCCCAGAATAGGTCTTAATCGTCTTACTGGAGTCCTTTATAAATGGGAACAATATGGAGAGAAACACACAGAAGCTGAGAGAGAAAGCCACTGAAGCAGGAAGCTAAAGCAACGACACCTTGAGGAGAAGGGAAGGAACAGCAGATGCTGCCATTGTGCCTTGCCATATGATAGAGGATTCCAGGCTCACTGACAGCTCGTCTTTGGGGAGAAAGCATTGCCTGATGAAACCTTGATTTGGACATTTCCACAGTCTCAGAACTGTAAGTTTTTAAGCTAATAATTCCCATTGTAAAACCAACCCGTTTCTGATAATTTGCTTTTTGGAAGCTTAGAGAACTAAAACAATTCTACATGTCAAGACTCCAAATTCTTAGCTAGAAAAACCTTAAATCATTAAACCAATAGCCTTATTGCATTTAGATATGAAGAAATTGAGGGCTTTGCAGGATGGCTAATGTATTAGTTAGCCCAAAGGAGTGCTGATACAAAATATGAGAATTCGGTTGGCTTTTACAAAGGGTATTTATTTGGGGTAAAAGCTTACAATTACAAGACCCTAAAGAGTCCAACTCAAGGTACCATCAGAGGTACTTTCTTACCCAAGTCAGGTGCCATAAGTTGAAGCAAGATAGTGGGCGATCTCTGCAAGGGTTCAGCCTACCTCTCTCAGCTACAGGTTGGCATAAGGACTTGTTTCGTTCTCCGCTCAGCTGCAAACTATCAAGCAAACAGCTCCTCTCTCTTCTAGGGGCCTAAAGATCTAAGTTTTCTCCACTCCTGTGCCTATGGAGTGCTCTCTCATCCTGTGCCTTCTTCTGTGAGTGCGTGTTTATATCAGCCCACCAAGGGGGCAGGGAATCAGGTCAAATCAAGCCCTAATTTTAACATAATTTAATCAAAGACATCTCAGCTGAATCTAATACAATCAAAGGGGATCACACCCAGGGGAGCAGACAAGTTTGCAAACATAATCTTTATCTTTTTGGGGGTTCATAAATAATCTCAAACTGCCACAGCCAACTTATCCAAAGTCAAACAGCTTATTTGTGACCCAGATTCTATAAAATCTCATCCCATGTTCTAAAGAGTTTAGTCACGCCAAATATACAAGTGAAACTCCACATAGCTAATCTTAAAGATTGATTTTATGGAATCTTAAAACCATCTTACAAAAAGGATATTTTTTACGAAACATAATACTGGTATCTTATTTTAAAAGTTATAAAAATGATAATTCCATGATGGACATTATATACTTGACTGTTCAACTAAATATTAACAGATACAGACCATAACTCAGAGGCAGTGACCCAAGATAATCCCCAGAGCTATTGTAATCTGGGAAAACCATGAAGTCTGTGTCTTTTTCTAGTGGTGCGAAAAAGCACTCTCTTCAGCTTATACACTATTCATACTTAATTCTAGCCAAAAGAAGTTTAAAACTTCATTCTCCTTATGTTATAATAAAGAATACCAGTCACACCATGCTGAGAAAGAAACTAATATTGAGCTTCAGCATCTCATAAACAAAAGATAACAAGGATATAGGCCCAGATATTTTATAGAGGTAATGGCAGAAAGCAAAGCTCTGTAGAATGATCTGATAGAGATACTTTCAAAGATGCGCTTAAACAATCTCAAAGGTTAAATCTAAAAATAAAAATAAAAATTCTGATCAAATAACAATGTAATGAAAATCAGGTAAGAATAATTCAAGGAAACATGGAAAGTATCAAGACCAGATCAGAATAGACAATACCTGTTCATCAAGATCAAAATGTTTCACTGGTTCCTTTAAGTGTTGTGGGTGTGAGCAGGCACATGTGTGTAGGGTTGGGTAGGTGTGTTACTTTAAGCTAAGGAATGAAAAGAGGGAACCACAATTTATTGAGCAACTAATATGTACCATGCTCTGTATTTTACATTTCACATATATTATAAAATTTAATAGTCCCATAACCTTATTATGTAAGTACTATTATATTCTTTTTATAAATTAGGAAAGTAAAGCTCTGGTCATACAGTTAATAAGTGGCAGAGACTACACTGAAATCTATGTATTTTGAGTGTTAGAGCCCATGCTCATTCACTTGCTGAGGCGAAACAGGATGTTTGTGTCAAAGCTTCACTATATAACATTTAGAATTTGTTACCTAAATGGATTATAATGCTAAAGTACTTATTTTTTTATTTCTTCACAGTGCAGATTCAGGCATTCTCATCTTAATTATTTATATCCATCAGAGAGCCCTACATCAAACAATCTAGATGGTATTACACATACATTCCTTCACTAAGTAGAACCTCCCTAGCTGTTAAAGGAAGGACAAAACCAGGTACATAGCCACCTTTGGAAAGCTCTCCGAACAAGGCTTATTTCTGCAATACATACTCCTTGTTAAGAATCCATAGGATATATATTTTAGCAAAATAACTGTTGAATTTTCTGACCATAGCAAAGTTCAACAATGCAAAATACACTCTAGTCCTAACAAGTTAATGACTCAATGGCCATTAGACATAAATTTGTCTGAAATCCTCCAGACTTGGGAACATACAAGTGTCTATCACATTTCCAAAGCATCACCCTTCCAAGAATCTCAACCACTTATAAGGAATACTTGAAGCCCGGGTAGTGCAACTATGATGACCTCACAATAGTTTTCTATGCTGCATAATAAATCACCACACATCAAGCAACCTAAGATAACATGTATTTATTATTTCAGAGTTTTCATGGGTCAGAAGTTCAGGCATGGCTTAGCTGGATCCTTTGCTCAGGGTCTCACAAGGCTGTAATCAAGGTGTTGGCAGGTTAAAGGAACTTTCTGGAGTTCAAGATCCTCCTCCAAGCTCATGTGGTTGTTAGCAGAAATCAGTTCCTTGTACTTGTTGGACTAATCCGTTACTTGCTGCTGCCTGCCAGGGGCTGTTCTTAGCTCCTAGATGCCACCCTAGGCCCCAGCTGCAAGACCTTCTTACAACATGACAGCTGAGAGAGAAAGTCACTAAAGAAGGAAGCTGAAACAATGAGACACGGAGAAGAGGAAGCCTGCAGATGCTGCCATTGTGCCTTGCCATATGGCACAGGAGTCCAGGATCTCCAACAGCCAGTCTTTAGGGAGCATGCTGATGTTATGTTTTGCAACTGTGTAATCTTTACCTGGTAACTAGACAGTAAGAAGACAATTCATAACTGGCCCCATTTGTATTCCCTTATCTTGTTTTACAACCCTGAAGTCGGTGCCCTTGCACATAGCCTTTTTGATTAATATGAGTCAGCCCAGTACTGACTGCCCCAATTCCTAAGTTATCTTGCTAGACAGTTATAATCAGAGTTGGCCCACCTGACATGTATATGTAGCCTAAACCTTAAACTTAAAATAAACTAAGGATATGATCAATTGGCACAACTCAGTAATTAGGCAATTTCTAACCTTGTCATTATCCTAAGCCAGGCTACCTTTGTTTGAATGCTATGAAATACTGAAATTTCTACAGCTCAGGATAGATTTACAGCCCAAAGCCCTTCTGATCTCCTTGCTTTGCACCTGGCAACTAACTCTTTCTCTCTTCGCAACCTCAGTGTCACATAATTGGCTCTTCCCTGAGCATTGGGCAGAGAACCCCCAAATTGATCAGTATAAAAGGGACCACACTTTGAGAACTACTGAAGAAAAAGAATATGCACTGGGTTTAGAGGCAGCTGATCTGAATATAAGTCTCGAATCTATCAGTTACCAGGTCCCTAAAAGTACACAATCAACAGGATCAGTGCTATATTAAAAAGAGCAGTGAATTGAAATCAAAGGCTCTAATAGGAATAATTTATATGACAACTGACAAACATTTCTCCATCTGGGCCTCAATGTTCTTATCCATAAAATATGTCTTTATAATTTTGCATATCTTTGTGATAAGTGATTTTTTTTTTGCTTAAATATCTTGGATAGCTGTTATAAAATAGAAAATCAGAGAAATGTAAACAAAATAAACTTTATCCTGAGAACCTTCAGTCAGTTAAAAAGTCTTATGTCTGCCTCTCTTTCTTTTCCTAGTAATGTAATTCCCAGAGTTCAACAACAGCAACAAAATAAGAATAAGAAAGAACATAAGCCAGTGTCACAACTACAACATATGCCATTTGTTCAGTTATCATTCATTCAATAAAGAGTTTTTCAGTACCTCTTGTATTCCAGACACTGTGATAGGGTCTTTGGAAAGCAGGGTGAAGGAAACAGAGTGATTATATCAGTTTAATACAATGCTAATGAAGGCATTTTTCATATAACTTGTTATTGTGTGTCATTTCTTGAGAAATGATTGTCCCTGATCCATTTAACAAAGCTGGCTGGGACACAATTTAGAAGGATCAAGAACTCAAATCCACATTAACTTGAAGTAGGCAACATAAAGTCAGATGAAGAGTAACTTGGAATCAGCTATCAAATCCAGAAAGTAAAGATTCACTATTTCAGAGATGAATAGTCTCTCAAGATCCATCCCTTCCTCCTCATAGATAAAAGAACCACCCTAGTTTTAGATAGCCTCATGACAATTTAGCAGCAAATTTATTTCTCAGCTTCCTTCACAGCTAGATGTGATCCTGTGATTAAGTTCAGGAAAATGGATGAGAGCAAAAGTGGAATATTCAACTTACAGATACCTTTAGAGAGAAGCTTGTTGCACTACACTAGCTTTATTCTTCTTCCGACAAACTGGAATGTGACCCTCCTGCTTTGCAAATGAGAAGACGAGCACTGTCAAGATGCCTGTGTCTCTGGATCACCTTGTGGAACAGAGCTGTCCTGTCCCCAGGACTACACAATAGCCCAGGCTTTTATGGAAGCAGTAAATAAGTGTTTAAGCCATTGTATTCTGGGTCTTTTTATTAGAGCATCTTAAAGTATATCCTACCAAATACAGATATCCACAACTGTATCTCCGTATGAGACCAAAAGTTTTAAAGAGCGTGAGGCCCATGTCTACTTTTGCTCATGACAGCAGCTCCAGCATAACAGCATAGAGCCTGGAACATATCAGGTGATAAATAAATATTTGTTGAATGGGATGAAACAGAATAAAATTGTAGTAGTTCCTGAAATCAAGGAAAATCATTGCAGTATGAGAAAATAGACATGGAATAAAAGAAAAGCTTTCTTTTTCAATATCTCATTAATGCACAACCTTCCAATTCTCTAAAGTTATTATATTTTTGCATGAAAAAAATCCTCTGTGGCAAAGGTTTAAGTTCCTCTGATACAAATTTTGTTAATCAAGGAAATAATTACCAGGTGAACAGCTTATTTGAGAATAAGGGTAAAAATAGCAGAATCTCAACTGGGCTGTTTTTGCTATTACTGAGCACAAAACTAAATCACTAACAAATTCAACAGGAGCTAGCAATAACTCTACGAAGAAGGACCAAGTTCCTGAACCCTTTTTGTTTGTTTGGGTAGTTCTAATTTCTACGCAGGGAGGATGTTTGTATATATAGACACAGCATGTGTACTTATACTTATAAATTAATTTAATTAAGCCACTAGGGAAGTGGACTTGGCCCAGTGGTTAGGGCATCCGTCTACCACATGGGAGGTCCGCGGTTTAAACCCCGGGCCTCCTTGACCCGTGTGGAGCTTGCCCATGCACAGTGCTGATGCGCGCAAGGAGTGTCCTGCCATGCAGGGGTGGACCCGCATAGGGGAGCCCCACGTGCAGGAGAGCTGCCCAGCGTGAAAGAAAGTTCAGCCTGCCCAAGAATGGCACCCCACAATGGAGAGCTGACACAGCAAGATGATGCAACAAAAAGAGACACAGATTCCCATGCCGCTGACAACAACAGAAGCAGACCAAAGAAGAACACACAGTAAAATGGACACAGAGCAGACAACTGGGTGGGGCGGGGGGGGAGGGGAGAGAAATAAATAAATAAATAAATCTTTAAAAAAAAAAATAAAGCACTAAAGGATCTTGAGCTCTTGGTAAGTGGGGTATATAAAAAACAAACATGTTGTTATAATGCAACAAGTACTTTAGATTGGTTTTAAAGAGTAATTTTATCAGGTTATTTGATCCAGAAATTTTATTACTTTGTAAGTCTGGAATATTCAAATATTAATGTATTCAGCTGTGTTTTTAAAATAACTTAAGTTTTTATGAGAATTCACACTTCATATTAGAATGAAACCTGTAATTTACAACCGGCAGAAAAATCCCGACATGTAAGGGAACCATGAGTAAGACCTAAAGGGATTTATGGATGAATTGCTTTGACTTATACGTTTTCTTTTTCCCAAAAAAAAGTTCAGACTGGAGTCCCAGGAATGTATACATGGCTATGTATTGCTGCAGTAAGCTAAATTCATTCATTCATTTGGTAAATATACATTGAGCACCTTTATATTCTAAGTGCCAGGAATGTAGCTGTGTGCAAAGTAGCCCAAGTTCCAGATGTCATGGAGTCTACATACCTAATTCATACCACTTACCCTGTGCCAGGCACTGCTCTAAGTACTTTACATATATTAGTTTAATTTAACCTCCAAAACAATCCAGTCAGGTACTTATAGCAAGAGTGTTGATGAGCATGGATTCTGGATTCCAACAAACTGGATTTAAATCCTAGTTCTCTTCATTCTTAGCTGAGCGACCTTGGGAAAGTCAATCCCTGTGCCACAGTTTTCTCATGTGTAAAATGGGGATATAATAGTACCTTGCAGAGTTGTGAGCATTACAGACATTAATATACAATTGAATCATGTTAATTCTATAAAGACTGAAAAACAGGGCATTCTACTTGTTAAGCAGCATGTTAGAGCACTCTGAGCAAAAAAACAACTGGAACTGGTTAAGGGAAAAGCTTGGGAAGTTAAAAAGTGAATGAATTGATGGGGAACTCCAGGGGGAAATGTTTTTCCATTTCAAAGGGACTTCCATTTACATTCCAGAGCTACCCATTTACATTTCAAAGTATTGTAAACTAGAGACCTGCCACTATTCTCCCCAGAAAAGATCTGTCTATATTAGGGAGATAAGGTTTCTTTCCCTCTCTTAATAGGGGAGAGTGGTAGCTGTATAGCAGTTCCTATATAAACTCCAATATTCATAATTTCATCTTATGGTGCAAAATCCCCTTTTCACAGACAAGGTGACATCTAGTTTTCATTGCATTGACCTGAAAGGGAGAAAAGGAAATGGAAAACCAATCCAGTGATTTCTGTAAGTAAAAATAGTTCTGCTTCTGCTTCAGAAACTTTATGTTTGTTTTCAGGTATCTCACCCCCAACATCCACCCCTTCCTCCCTAAAGGGACAAAAGATGTCTTATCTTTAAAAATTGATACCCTTAATAAAAGCCAACATATTTCTAGTACTTTGCATCTGCACCCCCTTTGGCTAATACACTATAGTTGGCATTTAGTTCACTAATTTAGCAGGAGTGGTTTCAGCACAGTGATGTGCACAGAGGTGGATTATAGTGAGTTGTGAAGTGAGTAGGACTTGAGAAGGCAGGGAGTTTACCAGCACCAATATTTACTAAGGACTTATTCTGTGCCAGGAACTGTGCTAAATTTCAGAAATACAATTGGGAGCAAGACTAGCATAATTGTTGCCCTTATAGAGCTTATAGCCTAAAGGGAAATAATAAACATACAATGTAAAAATAGTGTGATAAATGCTGTGACAGAGAAAAACAGTGTATGTAGAAGTATGTCAGAGGAGTACCAACCCTAGATCTAAAAGGATGATAACTTGGAGGAAGTTACATTTTAGACTGGGCAAAGACTGCAAATTCTTAGTCCTCCTCTTCTTAAGCACACAACTAGATGACATTTTCAGCCAACCTTAGAGTTAGATGTGGACATGTGACTGAGTTCCAGCCAAGGAAATGTAGATCTAGAAACTATCATGATTTTCATTCTCTCCATCTTGTTAAACTTAGTCATTCTCCTCTAAATCCAATAATACTTCTCGTATTCACAGCACTGACAAATATAGCCCCAAGATTGACTTTAGTTAATGCCATTCATTTCTGGTTTTTCCAACCTTATGACTCTAATGATATGCATTCAGTGTGGAGGTATAAATATTAATTTATAGTGACTATGTTATCCATCTTACATTTAGATAACAAAATGGGGAAGAATTTTATTCTGTAAGCAATGTGGAGGATAACTGGTGGAGGAAGAGATAAGAGGGAGAGATATGAAGTAAGCATCTATGATGACAGTCCAGATGAGGTAATATGAGGGCTGGACAAGGTCAGTGGGAATGGATGAAAGAGATATTGCAGAAATTAAAAAAAAAAACTGGACTCAATTCTGAAGAGAAAGAAGCAACAATCACTCCATAGTGGATAGTTTAGGTAACTGAGGGAATAATGATCCCAAAATAAGAAATATCTAGTAAAGAACAAATTGGGTAGAAGATTATAAAATCATATTGAGCATGTTGAATTTGAGATATTTGTAGAATAACTTAGAGGAGATAATAGCACACAGTTGAACATAAAGACTATGAGTTTAGAAATTAGTCATAATGATATAGATGTGGGAGATAGCAATGATTGTGAACTGTGAAAGAAGACGAAAGTCCAAAAGGGGAAGAACATTTTAAAAATAAAATTATTTGAAGGGTAGAGAAAGATGATCAATAAAGAAACAAAGAATGCTTGAACATAGAGGCATGAGAGAACCAGGAGACAGCTGGCTTGAACCTAGTCCAACATTGCTACCGCTCACCCACCAGTCAATTATATTCATGACACTTATGCTAGATTCATTCCATTATTCCCAGACTTCTCCCACTTTGTTCCGTTCTGGCCCAGTGTTTGGCATTTGCCTCCATCTTTCATTTAGGGACCTACTTCTCTCATTTGGATTTAGAATTGGTTCCTACCTTTCTGGCTCCTTTTGCTCTGGCTGTTATTCAGAGTTTACTTTGGGTACTTTGGACTGGATTCTTTTACTACCTTTTGCATATCAAACTATAAAAGACAGTAGCCTACTAGTCATCCCCTTAGGATGTGACCATGACCCAGGCTATAATAGTAATAAAAACGGACAAGGATATATATAGCTGTATTTTTAAAATCATGACCAATGCACATGCTATGAGGGGAATGTAATGGTTTATTCACTGATTAGATTGTTTTTTAATGTAAAATTTTATTTAAAAGTTAATGTGGGAAAGTATGGGAGAGGTAGGGAGTGGTGCATATAAGAATCACCTACATTTTTTTATGTAACATTTAAGTAATCTAAGCATCTTTTTAAAAAAAATTTAAATTTAATTTTTAAAAAAGACTATGAGTTATTGGATGCATGGACACATTAAGCTATAGTCATAACAACTTTCAAAAATAAACAAAAACTATAAGGAAAAGAGGTATATGAAAAAGAAAAAAGAAAAAGCCAGGACAATATTAACTTGTTTAGATTGCTTTAACAACTTTATAGATATGCATTTCTACTAGCCCTTTCTTCAGATGGAGTAAGTGCAATCACACACAGGTAAGATAGAGCTAGAATCCCAGTCCAGGCAGTCTGACTTAAGAGTCTGCACTCTTAACCACTGAGCTATGTTCCCCCTCAAATGTGCTGTGTGTGCTGTCCAGTCCATCTAACTCCAAACAAGGAGTAGATTTTGAGTATTCCCAGATAAGCAATTACTAAGACAATGGTAGCCTTCTCTATAACACCCTGCTCCATCATAGGGTAACAGTGATAGAATTGAGAGTTTGTAAAATAAAAATTGAAATAGCCTATGGAAGTACTAAATTCAGACTACACTATCAAGAAGTTTGATAATGAAGGAAAGAGAGACATAGAGGTAGTTTCTGGGTCAGATAGACTCTAATTGTTTTTATATATTTTAGATTGTAAAAAGTTTCCAGTATAGGCAGGGGAGAAGTTGCTGAAGGAGAAGACAGTTGATACAAGATAGAGAATACCTGAATCATGAACACAGATGGGGGGGCAATCTGGGGTGTGGTTATTCATGGAGGAACAAATTGGGCAAAGAAAACTATAGATGACAAAGAGTTAGAAGGTGGGAGGGAAAACTGAGAACACACACGACAGAAGCCATCTGCTTTTAGGAGGAAAGTCCTTCTGCAAGGAGTGGGGAGGGTGAGTTGGCATTGGGAGCTTATGTGGAAGTTGTAGAAGGCCTGTAAGAACTACATGGGAAATGGGGTAGGGAGCTGAAAAGAGATAAGTAGAAGTGTTGCTGAACAAGAACAGGGGCACAGCTGAGGTTGAAGCTCAAACATTTGTAATGGAGAAATCAGCATGATTCGGTGATTTCTCCAGCTGGGCTGAGCCCTTCAGCAGGAAAAGAGGAAACAGCCAGTTGGGTTGATCCAGATTGAAGGTTTGGAAAACAGGAACTGCAGAGGATAAGGAAGTGAGAAAATAGCATCTGAGAATATCTTTGAAATCATTCTTGATAGTTCCAAGCTAAATAGGGAGAAAGTTAATTCAGCACGAGAGTGACAGAACAGAGAACTGGGAGGCCTTGAAAGATGATGTCCGTAAGGAGAAGTAGGAAGAGATCAAGAGTGGGAGAGGAAGGGTTGCTGAAAAGGAAGGACAATGACAACAGTTTGGCTTATTACTTTCCTCTGCTCTCTGATTCTTTCCTTTTTCTAAGGAGTCTTAAATCTTCATGCTAACAAAAATTTTATATACTAAATTTACAAGATCTACTTTATGCTAGTCAATCTCCAGTTTATACTTTGCTTTTATAAATTGAGTTGCTGTCACTAGTTATCAAAAATCTAGAGTTCATTCATTCAGCACCAGCCACCAGCCCACATTGTGTGCTTGTGTGAATTAGGAAAATGCAACTCCTTTGGGTGAAGGCAATCGCCCACCATCCCTGGGCAGGTGGAGCACGGGCGACAGATCAGCCCCCACATGCCCCCTCATCTGGGTGCCCTTGTGCAGAGCTCACTCTCCACAGTCATATTCTTCAGTCCTGGGTGCACCCAAAGAAAAATGATATATATATATGGGGTTGTATTGCCCTGATTTGGGAGTGAAATCTTGATTGTATGAGTGAACGTATAAAGATTTTCTGTGGAAAATAGTTTTGATGATATGAAACAGATGAAAAATGAGGAAGTGCACAACTAGGAGAACACTACAGTACATTTCTTTTTTTTTTTTTAATTTATTTTATTTATTTTCCTCCCCTTGCCCCTCCCCCATTGTCTGCTCTCTGTGTTCATTTGCTGTGTGTTCTCCTGCATCCGTTGCATTATCCGGCAGCACTGGGAATCTCTTTTTTCCGTTGTTTCTGTTGTTGCTGCTTCTGCTCTCCGTGTGTTCGGTGCCACTCCTGGGTGGGCTGTGCTTTTTTTTTTTCATGTGGGGCGGCTCTCCTTGCGGGGCACACACCTTGTGTGTGGGGCTCCTCCCCTATGTGGAGGACACTCCTGCATTGCATGGCACTCCTTGCGTGTGACAGCACTGCGCATGGGTCAGCTGACCACATGGGTCAGGAGGCCCTGGGGATCAAACCCTGGACCCTCCATATGGTAGACGGACGCTCTGTCAGTTGAGCCATGTCTGCTTCCCACGGTACATTTCTTTAAATAAAAGAAACCCCATGTAAGATGGAGTGGCAAAATTCTGGTGGTGATTTAGACTTACTCATCATATAGAGAAACTTAAAATGCAATGGTTCAAAGCTGGATTCAAAACTTGGGACATATAAAGTGAAACTCACTTGACAAGGTCAGTTATTTTAAATAAATTTAAATCCTATTGCAGGAGAAAGTAGGAATCAGGAAGTAAAGAACAGAACAAGAAAATGATAGGGTGGTTATTCCATCATCCAAATCAAAAGATGTCTTCCTTTGTCAATTCAGATTCATGACTAGTAAGACAGCTAGGACTCTAAATACAGAGTCTATAGAAAAAGGGGCCACCTGTCTTCCTCTGAACTTTACAAAATTCTCCTTTAAACGCTGGTATTTTTTCTTTCTTTTTTTCTTTCTTTCCTTCTTTTTGAAGCTTCCTTATCCTCATATGGAATGGACAGGTCTCTGGGAGCAGTAAATGAAAATGATCCCTGGAATCTGAGGAACAGCAATTGCATTCTGTTATTTAGCATGATTTAATTTAACAGAAGAAAATGCCTACTTTCTGAGAGAGATACTGGCTTTTCTAAGATGCCATTTGATATTTCAGGATTAAGACTTTAGATACTTGTATTTGAGTTATGGTCTTTTATTTTTAATATAGTTATGGATACACTTTAAATCCTAACAGTTACTTAGGATTATGTATCTGAAAAATAGTACATGAACCATAAATTGATTTTAGTTTGGCAATGAAGTTATCTTATTAATGCTGTAGAGGACAGATCTGAAAGAAACAACCATCAGTGGAATTTAACCATTTAATCTTTGGAATAAAAGTAGAAACAGAAAAATAAATAACGTATCTACTATGTCTCCTGATAAAGACATTAGCATTTATATCAATAAATGATGTATAGATAAAACTCAATCATCTGTAAGTGAATAATTATCTATGGAAATTTAAATAATTACTTTTCCCCTCTGCCAAGAAAATGCTTCTGGGCTACAACCTCTTGCTGTCAGTTTTTATGATAAGAATGTAAATTAATTACAAGTTAACTGAAGAATGACATGATTCAGAATAAATGCCCATAATACATTCCAAAATCAAATAAAATTGTTACTGTTATGTACTACCAAACTCTCCAGCATTAGTTATCCCATTGACAATTCTATAGTCACACATATAAACTCATGCATACTTTATGGTTAACATGTAAAAATATGGAGATACACATATATAAGTTTCATATGTAAAGTTTTGTTTTTTTCTGTAAACTGCCATTAAACTTCTTTCTAATCATGGTTTCTCAAAGTACCATTTTTTCTCTTTGATGGGAAAAAAAGATATTTACAGGTCATACTCATCAATCAAGAAATATGGTAAAAGAAATATTTGAGACTTGTACTATGTACAGGGGCAAAGAAAAACAGCAAATATTGAAGAAGAACAGAGTACCTTATTCTGCCTTATGTGCTGGGGTCATTACCACATCAGACCTCTCACCAATATAAAGGATGGTATTTGAAGCTCAGTGCTCCTTATGTCAAGAAGGTTGCAAGTAAAAGTCTAAATTGTAAAGCTAATGGAAAATAACAGGAATGCAAAATGAGCTCATGTTCCAGATGTGGATCAAAGGGCAATCGTTTCCACTGGATAGAGGCTAAATGAAAATGTGTGATTAAAACTGCCTCATTTAGAGTAATGGCTCATTAGAAACTCTAAGAAGAGAAATATGCCACATGAGCATGAGTGATGTTTCCAGAAATGAAATAAAATCATCCAGGAACCATTAATTAAATCTTATTTCTGTTATACAGGGAGTCTAATGCCTTGGAAAAAGCCTCTATTGATTTTACCAATCTCTCTTTTAATACTATCATCATAACCATAAAATATTTCCAACCAAATTTTGTACTTAAAGATGGTCAGCTGGGTCTGTATAGCTATATTGCAAATTCAAAAACCATGTTATAAATATTTATATAACTTTTAAAGCCTGTATAAAGATTTTCAATAATTTGGTTAACTAAAGTCCAGGTTTAAGGGTAGGAACAGCACAGATTCTGATGCTTCTTTGCCAGATTCATTTATGAAGTATTAGTAAATTTATTTTCAAATCCCCTGTTCTCAGCATCCCATTCTGTCTATATGTGGATAGATAAATTCTCAGCTATATACTAATAGAATATAGAAATCAATGATGAAGCAATTGTCACAATTAGACATCTTACTAGGTTACATATGCTGAACTTTTACAATTTTCCTATTGGTGGAAAAGAATAAGTCTACCATTCTTGAATCTACCAAAAGCCATGGCAATATCAAATTTACAAGGCACTTTCATTTATCTAACTTATTTTATACTTTCTCAAATCCTGTGAGATATTATCCCCATTTTACACATGTTCTGAGAGACTGACAACTAAATATTGTCATTAATAAAGCACAATGGGAAGTTCTATTACTTGTGGGCACACGTGTAATAACTATTATGACTGGAGATGATAATATAAGGTATCTTATGATGTCTGTAATTGATTACATATTATTTTACAAAATGACAATGTTTATAAAGTAAAACTATTTTATAGGATTCTGAGAATTTATTTCATCAGCTTCACTCAGGTGATATTTACTGAATACATTTCCATTCTGCACCCTAACATGGCCAAATTTCTATCTTTTTTGCACTATATTAGATGTTCCCTAACCTTTGCCAGACATTTTATAAATGTGTGCAATTAGTTCAAATGTGACTAAATTAGAGCATAAAGGGAGTAGATCAAATTCATCATCAAAATGAGAAGAGCTGCTAAAAGCATCAGTGCATTAATAGTCTTTTTTTTTTAAATTAAAATGAGCCCATTAAAAAGGTGGGACTTTCAATGAACCTTTTTTTTTCAAAACACACACAGCCCTATTTTTTTTTAAAGATTTATTTATTTATTTCTCCCCCCTCCCTCCATTGTCTGCTCTCTGTGTACATTCACTGTGTGTTCTTCTGTGTCTGCTTGTATTCTCATTAGGCAGCTCCGGGAACTGATCCTGGAACCTTCCGGAGTGGGAGAACAGCAATCATTCTCTTGTGCCACCTCAGCTCTTGGTCTACTGTGTCTCTTATTATCTCTCTTCTGTGTCTCTTTTTATTGCGTTATCTTGCTATGCCAGCTCTCTGTGTGGGCCAGCACTCCTGCGTGGGGCAGCACTCCTGTGCAGGGCAGTACTCTGCGTGGGCCAGCACTCCTCATGGGTCAGTTCACCACGTGGTCTGGCTTGCCACATGGGCCAGCTTGTCTTCACCAGGATGACCTGGGTATTGAACCCTGGACATCCTAGATGGTAAAAAGGAGCCCAATTTCTTGAGCCACATCTGCTTCCTCTATTATTATTTAAAGATGATTTCACTGAAAGTGATTGCTTCACTGAATCTTGACATGTCATTATTACCAATAACGTTTTTGAGCATTTGGACAAATTAATAGATTTTCATTGTTTGCTTTTGGGGTGTGGTTGTTTGGTTGTTTGGTTGGATTTGGTTTTATAAGAGCTCTGATCTACCCACAGTAACAACCTACAGCACTACATAGAAGTGGGAAGGCTAGTCTCACTACATAAGAAGATACAAATTATGTTCTACAATTCAAAAACACAAAAACAAAACACAAACTTTGTCTCCTACATCCCTAGTATCTAAAGTATAAGGGGCGCCTTTCAGGCAATAACTTAGACTCCCTAGGGATTGGTTTTGACTATTCTGCCCAATAATATTATCAAAACCACAAGAGACTCTGTCAAAGGGATATATTAACCATTACTCCCCCCAAATGCCTTATATGTTAGGTGTATAATGACAGATCTATTCTTTTTTTCATTACCTTAAATCTTATTTGGATGCAATCAAGTTTTAAACACATATTCATTTGTACATATCTAGCTACAGAGCTACAGTATCAATGGGGAGCCAATGAAAGAACAATTAGATAAAATTCTGTAATCATCTTGATTTTATGTACCTACAGTGATACTTAAGGAATGTTTTCTACCCCTGGCCTTCTTCATTAGATGACACACATATTTTAGAAAAACAAACACAGGGATTCCAGACTTCCCTTCAGTTCATCGAATCCTTAGCTTAACCAAATGACTTAGATATTGCTAACCAAGCTCAATGTACCCCCGAGCTTCCACTATCAAAGGAAGATGATGAGAGGGCTTTTCCAATTAAGAATATGTGAACCTCAAGGTTCTGAAGAACATGCCTGGCAATTTAAATCTTAGATAGTTTATCTGTAAAGTATCTTGTTACTGTAGACCACTAACTGAAGGACATTCACCAGAAATGACTTTTTCAATTTTTTCTGAAAAATAAACAGATAGACTATATATAATATATATAATTATATACATAATTATTACATATAGTTACATGTGTTTGTGTATATACCTATAACATAAATAGCACATATAGTATATAACATATATGGATGTATATCCAATTAAAGATTAATACACCAAATTATTTCCAGAGCATTTTATAATTACAATTCGACTTTTATTAAATGTCACACTATAGCCCCAATTGGAATTTTAGAAAAGTTTAGTTAGCATAAAATACTTCATCTTATTTCTAAATATTTAATTTTCTAGGCACAGATTTTTTACAATGAGCCACCCTAAATCTATGCTTTTATCAATATTAAACTTACATCTTTGATTAAAAATTTCCTGCAAAACATCACCTTGCAAAACATGGATCAGCATCTCTCACAAACTCCTTATGGATAAATGATAAAGAGAATCCCACTAAGAAGGGAAGAATATGGTTTTACTTCCTGTCTTCAGTTTGATTCCATTTGAATCATTTTTGATGAAAAAAATAGAAAATGTTCCTTGGCTTGGCAAGGAACCAGAAGGACTAAAGTGAAAGAAGACAATGATCTCCCTGCTATTTATCTTCTTTCTATACTCTTTTTTTTTCTTTTTTTCTTTTTTCTTTTTTTTTCCTAGAGGCGGTAGTAGGAAAAAACACTAATGAGACTCTCTTCTAGTGATGGGAAAACATTATAAAATGATTTGTTCAAGCTGGCTCCTGACCACTGTTGTTAAAAACTTCGTTTATAGAACACAATTTCCCACTCACTCCTGTTTCAAAGATAACTTTTTCTTTTTCCTCAGAGGTAGAAATTTTTATTTATTCCAAAAGATTACACATTTCCTTTTATTAACAGTTTTCAATAGTTATTTTTGGGGGTCTATCATCCCTGATGAACGAG
Organism: Dasypus novemcinctus; assembly: GCF_030445035.2. Classification (NCBI taxonomy): domain Eukaryota; kingdom Metazoa; phylum Chordata; class Mammalia; order Cingulata; family Dasypodidae; genus Dasypus; species Dasypus novemcinctus. The sequence goes on along the minus strand of NC_080673.1, from coordinate 117,707,050 downwards.
AAAAATAGCATAGTAGTGGTTAATAACTTAAGAGGATATTTTAGTATGGCCTGTTTCCCCCTTGATATTAAGGCAATAAAAGAGGAGAAAGAAATTGTAAGAACCTAATAACAAATTTAAGTTATTTAAAAATGGTTGAAATGAGCCTGTATTTTGAACAAATTAGGAGGATGGAGACTCTGTGACATAAATAACAATATGCCAATATGTCAGCATTTTAAAACTGGAAAAGTAGAAACCCTCTTGTGTACACAAACAAAATTTTAAATTTTATAGTGGTACCTGCAAAAAAAAAAAAAAAAAAAAAGGATGACTAACATCCCTCTTGGAATTGATTCCTCCACATTTCTTTTATTCCTGCTCCAAAGAAAATAAGTAAAGTTAATTAATCATCTGTTTCAGATTGTCTGTCCCTCCAGAGAGCCCCGACACCAAGTTTCCCAATTTCTCCCAGTTGCTCTTTACAGACACACGTGGAATATTCATGATACCTGTGAATCTGACAGCTGTCATGAACAGGAGAAAAGATCTGTGGATTTCAGGGCTGCTGGGCACAGAGGGTGCTTGGTGCGTGAGAGGTAGAGGTAGATGAGCTCCTAGTTGACAAATGCAATTAAAAGGACATAAAATTAAGTGAGCAGGTAGAGAGGACAAATTAAAAGGGGAATAGATTTGCAAGAGAAACAGTACATTATAGACTTAAGTTTCAAGTCTGCAAAGATATCTCAATGCCTAGGTTAAGGAAGAGGAACAATAAAGGGACAATCAAATTTGTGTCCAGGCAGGAGTGTGCTGGAATTGCAGGTGTATGTGTGCCTGGTGGAGCTGTGAACTAGAAGATAAGGGATGGGAATATGCCCTCCATTTCTGCCCCTTTACCTTGTTCTTTGCTAGCCTGAATGTGTCTTCTTTTCCTTCAACTGTAGACTAATAACCCCAGGAAACTCCAGGGAAACCATTTTGGAATATAGGTATCCCTTTATTGACAAATTTGCTGATAAATCTGTTCTAAACCTGGTTTAAACATTTTACTCAAGGACACTTTATTCATTGAAATATATCTTCAATTACTACCATACCTAAGGCCAAGGATAATCCTAATCCTGCTCAAGGAGAAACAGAGACACAAAAAGTCCTATAAAATACACTACACAATTGCTAGTAGTAAAAAATTCAAATGTTTCTGGGAAAATCTATTAACTTCTTCAGCAAAGAGCAGTTTGGGATCTATGCTTGATTCATTGAAGATCCACCAATTTCCTTTTACTGGCAGTCTCGTTTTCTGTGGCAGCTTTATTTGAAGGGAAACAAAACTATCCAAATGAGTAATTGAATGTCTGAACTGAGAATTTTTGTGAGGAAAACTTTCTCATGTTAATATTCTATAATTTTCTATTAAAGAAAGGTAGTCAGAAATCACTCTGCTTTCTCCTTCCCCATCTCTCCTCCTTCACAAGAACTTGTTTTGCTTTGTTTTCTATTTTATTTTGAAAGCTCTTTATGAAGGCAGTGATCTATTAAATGGGGTTACTATTACTGAGATAATATATAAACCACTGAGTATAGAAAACAATATAAATGTATATTTTCATCTAAAAAAGAAAGAAACTAAACATTACTAATACTTAATGTATGAATCTCTACTATTCCCCTACATACAAATTTTATCACCTTAGCAATTGGTCACATATTATCTAGGATAAGAGATATGACCTGAAAGGAAAATGGGCATCTCACAGTTTGAGGAAGGTTGACAGAGGCACTCTGAACCTCTTCCTTTGAAAACATTGCAGTTCGGTGTGCCTGCTTGTAGATTATCTACAAAACCTTAAAAGTGAATTAATAGGGCACCATGTATATTAATATTCTATTGCTGTTATAAATTCCACAACTTGAAGCTTAAATATGGCAAATTTATTTTCTTACTGTAGGTCAGATCTGTTATGTAGGTCAGAAGTCTGACATAGGTATTACCAGGGTAAAATCAAGGTGTTGCCAGGCTGTGTTCCTTTCTGGAAGCTGTTTTCCTTTCCCTGCAGAATTCTGCAGTCTCTGTTTAGTTGCTGTCTGTCAGCTGAGGGGTGTTCCCAACCTCGAGCCCTATTCCCTGGTATGTAGCCCCTTTCTCTACCTTCAAAGTCAGCAAGCGCAGGGCAAGTCCCTCTCATGTTTTGAATGTCTTCTCTCTTCCCTTCCCACTGAATTTCTCTGACCCAGTCTGTCTTCCTCTTCCACTTTTCAGCACTCACACAATTAGATCAGGCCCTCCAGGATAATCCAGATACTCTTTCTATTTTAGACCCTTCACCTTAATCACATCTGCAAAGTCCCTCTTGTGATGTAAAAGAACATATGCACGGGTTCCAGGCATTAGAGCCTGGGCATCTTTGGGAGTGCTATTTTTCTGCTTACCACACCATGAAACCACTTTGTGCCACAAAATAGTTCACTGTCTCATAGAAAAGTACTCAAACGAGTTGTGACGGTAAAGATAAGTTACCCATTTTGTTTCTGACATTTTCTCTCATGGCAAGTGGATGTAATTTGTATCCTGCCCAGCAGATAAGTAGAGATTTTGAAATGGGATGTTTAGAAATATTCCTTAGAACTATGATTTTGTTCAAGAGAAGAACACCCATGTATTCTTTCTTTTTAACAAAAACAAAAACACCTCATACCTGCACCATTAAAAAAACAACAACCTGAAAACAAATATTTCTCTATATTTTTATCTTTTTAAATATCTTCGAAATGAAAAGTGTGGCCCATTTAAATTAAAATTGGCTACATCATTCAAATCGCAAAAGAACTCCTGATTGACATTAAGAAAGATGGAAATTTGCTTGCTGAATTTTAGCAAAACTGCTGTAAATTTGGTAAATGAGATTTAAAAGCCGGTATTATGAGCTAGTAAGTGCCAACAGTGCACTTCTGCCATTTGCATCAGCTAAGTTTCAACACTGAACTTAAAACCAGGTGCCAAAATGAAGTGAACCAGATTTTCGAATCTTGTTTTACAAAGAATAAAATCAAGATTTAGAGAACAATGAACACTATCACATTACTTACAGTAAAATAGCATTTTAAATGACTGAATTTAAAAATATATTTTAAAATATTTATTTATTCATTTTATCATCTAAAATGTTTTAAAATGTGTATAATTACTATACCAGTAATTTATATAACAATTATATTTCAATAAATAATTATTCTTTATAAATCAGTAAATATACGTATCTTAAAATAAATATACAAATTTAGGGTACATGCCCCAAATTTTTACTTACACATTTGAGCCATCAAAAAGATTGAAAATTATTACACTAATAAGTCCATACTAAACTCATCTGGTTGCTGCATTATAAGTTAAAGTTAATGAAAAGAAATGCTTATCAATTAACTTGATATCATTATTTAGCAAGAGATTTATGACAACAAATTCAGATCTGGACTTGTCATCATTTCAACCGGACAATCAAAACTCATAAAAGAATGGTTACCAAGGAAACCCAAAAATCTTACCATTTTGGAAACATTCAGTAAGCATATTTTTACAATACTTCTTTTTTCTAAATAGGTTTTTTTTTTTTAACAATGCACCGTAAAACCCTCATGGACACTAGAAATACCATTTATACCTCTTTAGGTTGCAGAGGGGTTTTTTGCTGGTTGTCTTATGACCTATCCCCTCTTTTCTTGAAAACATACAAAAAAATTTTTTTTGAACTGCATTAGCATCTATCCACTTACCAAACTATTCCCTGAGCCCCAGAGCCAATAGGCTTTAGATTCTGGTAGCGTTTGAGAACTGTGAAGGTTGAGTCTCCCACTTCCACACTGTAGAACTGGTTGTCGACTTTGCTTTTGCTCATGTTGTAATGTTTGGCAATATATGACACATCCACTTGTTTATCAAATCCCTGTCAAAATGAAGAACAAAACCATGAGACAAGTGAAAAATGAGAATGATAATGAGATGTAGCGAGAAGCCTGTTATTTTAATGGTTACTCATATTTACTCACTTATCATCATTATAAAAGCCATATTTCATATATGTATATATGAAAGATTATCATGTAAGGTTATATGGAGAATGTATAATAAAATGCAAAAGAACTTTTTTCAATAACAAAGAATTAGATAAATCTTTTCTGAAACATTTCATTAAAATCATTCATTTATAGAGCAAACACTATATTATACTGGTCTAGAGACTATTTTAGGTCCTTCAGGATTCAGGTAAATCAGAGGCAATACCTGATCATCCATTAAAATAGCCATTTGAGGAAAGAAAAGATTGTATCTACAACCCTTTCTCAGAAAGACTAAGATGCAAAATAATGTTTTGCTTTAATTATTGTAAACAGGTAAATTGGAAGGGAACAATGGAAACTTCATTTGTTCTCATTAATAGCAAAAATGCTATTATGTAGAATCCTCAGTTAAGCACTAATAAATATTTTATCCCATTATGTAGCCTGTTTTACTTTCACGATAAAGTCCTTTGAGGCAAAAAAAGTTTTTAATTTCATTGAGGTCCAATTTATCTATTTTTTCTTTTGTTGCTTTTACTTTGGGTGTAAAGCCTAACAAACTATTGTCTTAACATAGTTTTCTTCCAAGAGTTCGATGGTTCTACCCCTTATATTTATTAGGTCTATGATCCATTTTGAGTTGATTTTTGTTTAAGGTGTGAGTTAGGGGTCCCTGGGTTTTTTGTTTGTTTTGTTTTTTATAAATGAGGATCCAGTTTTCCCAGCATCACTTGTTGAAGAAACTGTTCTTTCCCAATTGAGTGGTCTTTGCCCCTTGTCAAAACTCAGTAGGCAGGGTTGATTTCTGAGCTCTCAATTCAATTCCATTGCTCTATAGATATGTCCTTGTGCCAGTACCATGCTGTTTTGATTCCTGTGGCTTTGTAATACATTTTAAGATTGTTAAGTGTGAGTCCTCCAAATTCATTCTTCTTTTTCCAGATGTCTTTAGCTAATCGGGGACCCTTACCTTTTCACATGATGATTGGCTTCTCCATTTCTAGAAAGAAGTTTGTTGGAATTTTGATTGGGAATGCACTGAATTAATAAATTTCTTTGGGTAGTACTGATATCTTAACAATATTTAGTTCTCCAATCCCTGAACACGGAATATCCTCCCATTTATTTAGGTCTTCTTTGATTTCTTTTAGCAATGTTTTATAGTTTTATGTGTACAAGTTCATCACAGCCTTGGCTAGATTTATTCTTAGATATTTGATTCTTTCAGTTGTTATTTTGAATGGATTTTTTTTCCTGATTTCTTCTTCTAATTGTTCACTGCTTGTGTATATAAAAAATACTGTTTTGGGGTGTTGATCTTGTACCCTGCCACTTTGCCAAATTCATTTTATTAGCTCTAGGAGCTTTATTGTGGATTTGTGAGGATATTCTGTATATAGGATGATGCTCTCTGGAAACAGGGAAAACTTTAATTCTTCCTTTCTATTTTGGATGTCTTTTTTTTTTTTTTACTTGCCTAATTGCTCTGGCAAAAATTCGAGTACCATGTTGAATAACAGTGGTGATGGTGGGTATCTTTGTCTTGTTCCTGATCTTGGAGGAAAGGTATTCAGTCTTTCGTCACTGGGTATAAACTTAGCTGTGGGCTTTTCACTTGTATCATTCGTTACCATTAATTCATTCAGCTACAATATATGGAGCATCTACTAGATGCCAAATCATGGGTTTAAGGTGTAAATATCTGAGAGGAGACGTGACGTAAGTTTTCCTCCATTAACAATATCCTCAGACCTCCCTTCTTCTCACTGGTTCTTAGATGTGAGTGTGCATCTAAACCACCTAGGAAATTGATAAAATACAAATCACCAGCAGAACACCCCAGAAAGGCTGATTGAGGCCACTAGCACAGGTTTTGAGGATCTTCATATTAGGCAGCCAAAGGGTTTCTGATGAAAGGATCTGAGTATTTGACTTTGAGAAAGATTGCTTAAGGGCATCATTCTGAAAGTATGGTCCCTGGAACATCAGAACCACTTGGAAACTTGTTAGAAATGTGAATGCTTAGGTTGCCCTCCACATCTATTAAGTGAGGAACTCTGGTGTTTGGACCAGCATTCTGCACTTTAATAAATCCTCTAGGTAATTCTGACACATGTTAAAGTTTGAAAACTACACATTCGAGTGGAGAGATTGCCAGAAGATTGTGGAACAGATCATGCAGCTCTGCCTGTGATATTTAGAAAGTAAAACACTTGCAGTAGAAATAATGTTTCTGCATCTGTACCAGGGATGCACTAGCTCCATGCATTGTTGCTCTATGAACTTTATTGCTCTATGAACTGCTAAATCTCATTGCTCATGCCATGCACAACCTGGAAAGCAGAGTCCTAGTTAAAACAAGGATTACCCCATACCTCAAATTCAAGTATTTTGGAGAGCCTCACTGGCCAGACTTAAGGATTTCCAAGGTCTCTGTATTCAGACAGGTCAATGGTTGGCCAAGTAATGGAGTAAATCATTTTATCTAACCAATTGCTTATACTCCTGAGACATACCCTATAATTTTTACAAGACATACCCTATAAGTTTTACAACCACCCAGGCAGGGGTGTCCATATAAAGCAGATGTTATCTGTGGACTTGGGGATAGGTTTGTACTATAGATAAAACAAACACAGAATATTATATTAATAGCAAAATTTTAGCAACTAGAAAATTACCAGTCAAAAAGAGACAAATAAAAGCTATTCAAATAAAATGCCTAATCCTCTGGCATATTTTCTAAAATAAAAGTTATGTGGTAATCCTTTATCTCCATTCCAGGACACATAAGTCTGAAAAACATCATTATAAGGATTGTGAATTTATACAGAAGTGCCAACATGAGTGCAAGCGTGTGTGTGTGTGCTCACTTACACACACAATTTCCTTTGAGCATTAGCTTTATTGAGTTCTGAATTAACCTTCAGGTGAAATCTAGAAGTTAGAGAATACTATATATTCATTCTTAAACATATCTCAAATAATTGACAAAAAGGCTACTTTAATTGTTAGTTAAGCTAAGACACAATGATGATTTTCTTGAATGATTGTCATAACCAAAACTTTGATGCTAAATGTGTTGTGTTGAGAAGCTTCCCCCGATCCCATATGTGCTCCAAGCTTACAAATCCAAAATCAGTTTTTAAAAACTCAGAACATATTTAATAGAGTATATATTACATACTTAGACTTCCATGCAGTCTTCCCTGCAATGGCTCCAAAGCTCAAAATAAACTTTTATCTCTAAAATGTACCTATGGTACCCACCATGGTTTCTGATTTGGTGGGACTAGGGTAAGGCGCAAGAATTTGCATTTCTTACAAGTTCCACCCTTTGAGAATCACTGGTTTAAGGAACAGTAGAGGTAAGAAATGTTACCATTCAAAGAGGGCTAATTGGGAGGCAAAACCTGGGAGTAATGCTGGTGAAGTCAAGTAAAGATGTGGATATTAAAAATAATGCCACAGATGACTCTACTTGATATCAGCACATCTTTAGCAGGCCCAGATGCCAACTTCCCAGGGATGTGTTTTCCATCTCATAGGTACAATATAGAGCCTTACCAAAGTTCTCACAATTAGCTCATTAAAATAAGCATTCCATTATCTATTTATATTAAATTTATACGAAAACTTCTAGGAGAGATGTCTGAAACTCACAAATATACATAAATGTTTATCAAAATGGAGAATCTCTTTTTCTGAGAAGAAATTATATATAGGTTAACAGCTTATTATAAAGAAGGAATATTCTATTTAAACCATTCCTGGGATGATTAAGTTCATGTGTCAACTTGGCCAGGTTATGGTGTCCCATTGTTTGGTCAAGCAAACACTGGCCTGATGTTGCTATGAGTATATTTTGTGAATTTAAATCATCAGTAAATTGACTACATCTATAATCAACTAAGGAGATGGCCTTCAACAATGAGAGAAGTCTCAACCAATCAGTTGAAGGCTGTAAAAGGAGAACCAATGATTTCAGCAATCAGAAGGGAAAATTTCCATCTCTACCTCAGCCAGCCAGCTTCTCCTGGGAAATTCAATGAAAACCTTCATGGGAGTTCCCAGGTTGTGGCCTGCCCAATGGAATTTGGACTTGCCCATTCCCATAGTCACATGAACCAATTCAAATAATAACTCTCAGAATGTCATAATATTTACTTATGTATATATATCATTTCCTGTCAGTTCTGTTTCCCTAGACAAAACCCTGATTAATAACCCCATCACCCCCACCACATTTTAAATCACCACACACAGTGGTAACTTTTGGAGATCAACATGGCTCAAAATAACTATAGGTTTAGAACAAGTCTATTCTATTGAATCAAATAATTAAAAAAAATAAATAAAACTCATTATGCCACTGGATAGTAAGCCTATTTAAATGGCAACATTTATTTCCATAGAAATAAATTTATTGAAATTTATTTCCATATGGTAGAATTTTTTTTTCAAAAATTCAAAGCAAACTCACTTCTTCTCCCTCTATCATCCACACACAAAAAAATAAAAGCTAAATTAAAAGAAGATTGTATTGTCACTGGCAGTTTGGTAAGCAGAAAAGAAATCTGAATATAATCTGTTCTGTGAAAGGACTGCATCCTGTGCTGTACTGGTTTAATGAGTTCCATACCCACGAGCAGTTGAGTTGCTTGCCCTTGGCAATGGAGTTTTTAGAAAGAAAAAACATTACTGATCTTATCCTGCAGGTGTCTAAATTGTATTTTTCTCAAATACAATAACCTATATTCCAGAAGTACTCCCTCCCCATTTGCATTAGTGGATGACTGTCTTGTGTTACTGTTATTCAGATCATGAGCAAGAAATATTGAGGTTTAAGAATTTTTAAGGGTTAAGCTTCCTTAGTTTTTTTTGAATGAGAGAGCTGAAAATAGCATTGAACCTTTCCATCTGGAGGCAGACATCAGGTAGGCTGTGGTGGGGTCATTTGTGTCTCTATCACCGCTGATCTCCTTTTGCCTCAGTCATCCAGACTCGGGGATACTGAGTCCTTGCAACTCCTGCCTCCTTGTTGCACAAGTTCAGTAAGACATGATGAATGTTTACAAGTACATCCAGGAGCTGTGAAGAAGATGTAGTCCAACATGATGTGCTGTCTCCCAAGGTTGTGCGCTCCACAGGGTCCCCATCCAACCTGGCCCAGTAAAACGCAAAGACTGGGATGCAAGGCCAAGCAAGGTTTAGTCATCTACTGGATTCACACGTACAACAGAAGCTGCAAATGCAATTCCTGAGTTTGCAACCTAAGGCAAGGCTGTCCGTAATGGTGTTAAACAGTTTAAGTTTGCTGGAAGACTTTAGTCTATTGCCAAGAAGCCTGCGACACACCATTTCAGGACCCTGAGAGTCCTGAATTCTTATTTGGCTGATGAAGATCCACATATAAATCCTTTGAAATGATCCTCATTGACTCATTCCATAAAGCTATCAGGAGAAATCCTGACAATCAGTGGTTTCACCAAGCCAGTCCACAAGCACAGAGTGATGCATGGACTGACATCTGCAGGTAGCAAGAGTGCCTTTGGAAAGGGCCACAAGTTCCACCGCATGATTGGTGGTTCTCTTTGTGCAGCCTGAGAAGGCTCAGTACTCTCCAACTCTACCATGACCACAAATATAAGAAATGTTTATCAAATTCATGCCTAAAAAACCATTTAGAACAGTCATATCTACTTTTTTAAAAATAGCACTGAGTTTGGATAAATTCTACACTTAATGTCTAGGAAACCTTGAGCAAGCCATTTTATTCTTTCCTTTATTCATTATTTATAACCTGTATGGTTCCAAGAAGGATTTGTGCAGCTCACCAGAAAATATATAGGAACAATAAAACCATTAAATCAGTGTTAAGAACAAATGTCAAATAAAGCATGTTAGGAAATGACAGTTTTACCAGATGAGTTAAGTTAAGAAATTCTACTGCCTTGAGCACAAAATGCAGTGTCACTAATTTCTGCAATGCCAAAGGAAATAAACAAGGAAAACATCAAAATCACAGCATATGGCAAGTTCTGCTCATTAATCTCATAAATCATACCAGGTCATAGGAAAGATAAATTCCCTCTAGCACTTAGCTTCAAGGAAGAGTATGTTGAATGATTCTATATATATTAAACCTGGAACCAAGGAGGCAGTATGTTAATTTTTTAAGAAAAGAAGCAAAAATATGTTTTATATGACTTATAATCCCTCTCAATATGACAAAGGGAGAAAGGTGAGCCAGTTAAGCCTACTGTTAAACACATTATATTTAATACTCACAATAGCCCTATTAGGTGAGGAAAGTAGCATACAGAGCTGTTAATTAATTGGTTCACAAAGTCTTAGAATTATTAATTGCTATCACCAGTTTTTAATTTTTAATGATTTAAATTTTTCTGATTCCAAATATGCTCTCTTTTTTTACTAGCCCATGTAATATTAATGGTTTAGTAAAAATTTAGAAAAATTATGTGAATTTCTTATAAGTTACAGGAATAGAGCTTTGAAAATCAAAGGAAATGAATCAATAACTTATCTTCCTGTATAATCTCTTTCAGTCATCAAGTGTCTCAACCTAGAGTTTAACTTAATTGGATATTAATTGAAATAGACAATCCTATATTGATTATGGAAAGCTGGACTTTTAGACTGCCATGAAATTTAAAGGGACTGGTTCCATTCATTTGTTAAACAAATATTTGTTATAGAGACATTGTTCAGTAAATATCCATGTGGTCCACTATATTTTCCAGACTTCATTGCAGTTGTATCAGGGCCATGTGACTAAATCTGCCAATGGGATGCAAACAGGAGTAGTAGGTGCCACTTAAACATGAAAGCAATTAAAAACTGATATGCCTCAAAAATTGAATTATAGACTATATGCTTTATAGCAAGGTTAATTTTTTTTAACTTGATCAGTTTACTTAATATGATTACATAAGTGAATAGCCTTATTCTTAGGACATTAACATGGAAGTACTAAGTGGTAAAGGAACATGATGTATATAACCAATTCTCAAATTTCTATAAGCTGGTTGACAGATGAAAGATTAGATAGATAAAGATGATAGATAAGAGAATTATATAACAAATGTGGCAAAATGTTAAAAGTTGGTAAATGTGGGTAACTGCTAGGGTTATAGTGGAGTGTTTTCTATGTTAATATTCCAACTTTCCTATAATTTTGAATTAAAATTGTTTAAAACAACTATTGTGCCTCAACCATTTCTCCTTCCATACTCTAGTATCTTAACTGACATATCATAAGATATTGAAGGCCTAAATTACCGAGTCACCAAATGGAGAAGAGCCCGTTCTCATCTGTTTTAGACTTTGCATGAACAGAAAAGAAATTTCTGTTCTCATAAGTCACTGAGATTTGGGATCTATCTATTACTATAATATATTTTTTCATTCAACAAATATTTATTGTGGTCTTACAATGTGCCAAGAACTAATCTAAGTTGTGAAAATCAAAGCTTCTACCTGCCTTCATGGAACTTAAATTTAAGTAGTTCCTTAGAGAATTAAACTTGGAATATTGGCTGCATTATCACAATGACCTAACCTGCTAAACTAATTATACTGAATTTTATACCTTTTGATATTCAGATTCCCAATTTTCTACCATAAAAAAGTAAAAAATAGTAAATAAGTGGTATTATATAATCAAGACAAGGTAAAATTCCCAGGTTGATAAGTAATAATTTAAAAAAAAATGCTTTCTCAGGATTCAGGATAAGAAATTGTTTCATCATAAGGAGAGTTAAACTCATTTAAGAATTTAAATGTTTGAAGTGAGTTGTCTGGATTTTACTGGCATCTGTACTCCACAGTGCTAATGAAAACATCAAAAACACAAGTTGAAATTTTATCTCTAAAATATATCTTTGTGTTTTTAAAAAGGAAAACTAGAGTTTATCAAACTTTACATTTAAGAATCTGAAACACTAAAGTCCTGTTTTCATTCACAAAATAAATAACATTATTCTTAAACCTTATATAACTTATCATTCCTTCACAATTACAAAAAGATCTCATTGATACTTAAGTTTAGTGGTTCCACATTCTCTATCTCTTCATTTTCATCTCTTTGAATATGCATTTTTATAGTTGCCTTTGAACTTTTTTGGAATGAAGTAGAGATGTATATAACTAAATAAATATTCATTTTTAGATAAGGTAAACAAAAGAGAAGTGGACTGACACATTCCAGGTTAGAAATGGGTTTAGAACTCAAAACTGAAGTGGACATTCTTTGTCTTAACTTACTAGAAAATGCAGCCTACACATATCATGCACTCCAAATTCAGATAATACCTCAGCAGAAAACCCAAAATTATCACTCACTATATATTTTCAAAGCTACTGCTCAGAAAAGTAGGACTAAAATAGTGCATTTAAGAAACTAATTGATTACTTAGGATCATAACATAAGCCAAAATGGAATCCACAAGTTGTTGCTTCTCAAAAAGCATGATTACTGGAATGGTTATGTCCACTTCACATGAAGGAATAGAGTATGGATTAGAGCGGATTTACTGATATTCTATTCATGAACTATTGTGATCAGTAATCAAAGAAAATGTAGCACTGACGTGAAGAAAGTGGCCATGGTAGCTGCTGAGGATAGGGAGTGGGAAGAAGAAATGTGATATGGGGGCATTTTCAGGACTTGAAGTTGTCCTGGGTGGTACTGCAGGGACAGTTACTGGACACTGTATGTCCTCCCATGGCTCACTGGGTGGAATGGGGGAGAGTGTAAACTATAATGTGGACCACTGACCGCGTGGTGCAGCAGTGCTCAGAGATGTATTCACCAAGTGCAATGAATGTCCCATGATGATGGAGGAGGTTGTTGTTATGGGAGGAGTGGGGTGAGGGGGGTGGGGGGTATATGGGGACCTCATATTTTTTTAATGTAATATTAAAAAAATAAAAACAAAAAATTAAAATTAAAAAAAATAAAGCATGATTACTGATTAACCATGCACTGGAAACCACATATAATTCTGGGATATTTTCCAACCCAACTATTTTGAAAGACATAAGCAATAACTTCATTTAGTCTGAGTAAGACCTCAATCATAATTAAATTTTTAATGTTATGCTACATTTACATTAAGGTTAAGCCCATTCAACAAGAAGTCAGTTTGACCTTGTTGTTGTGCTTCAAGCAAACCAAGCACATACAATATAATCAATATACTTATATTACAGAACTGAACTTTAGGGCCTCCACATTTTCTGTTAGTCTTGAGTAACATAACTGAATCTATTCATTAACTGAAATAATTTACTTCATAAATCTTTAGAAAAAACTGTCCAATGTATAAAACAAATATTGAATTTTAAAATTCCCCTGGAATTTAGTATAGCCATCTCTACCTAGAGATGTGGGCACCTAGAAATAAAACTATTGTCAAGTCACATGAAACACCCATCCACGAACATAAATAGGATGGTTATTATCTTGCTAGAATAGAAATCTCAGTGATTTATTTCATGGTTCAAGTTGTCCCATGTTTTCAGATAATGTTTATTCTGTCTTTATTTAATAATTTTTCCCAGACAGTCCATGCAAATAAAAGCATAAATAGAGTGAATTTAGGAAATGAATGCAAAAGTAACTACTCTGTATGAAAGGAGATGTGGAAAGAAGTCAGTGTCAGGTATTCTTAAATAATACGCAAGAGAGGAAACCTATTAAAAGGAGAAGCTAAAATAAAAATGTCTCTCCATTACAGGGAAAACTAAAATAGCAAAGAAAGGGTTAATGGGTTTATTTCGTAAAACCACAGCCATTCATTTACAACACACTAATACCTTCAAATGTATCTAAGGTCAACTTACTTATCTCCAATATCATATTTATATCATCAGAAGTTTAAATTTTGTTGTTGTTGTTGTTTTTTGAGGTGGCAGACAATCCCTACAGAAACCTAAAATACACAAATGATTCTATTTACTTCCTAGATTATCTGAAATGATTTTCAGTTTCCCTGTTGTACTATATAAATTTTTCCTTTGCCCTGTGCAGTCACAAAAACTTTTCTTTGCTGCTATACTCTCCAAGTTTGGTATCAGAGTCTTCAGTATATCTAGGGTAGCCATCTAATAAAGAGTATCACTAAGGTCTTTGAAAAATAAATACTATCGACACATTAAATGAAATAAGTTGAGCAAACCAAATCAGGAGGTCATAAGAGGGGTCATGCTTATGCACACCTCAGCAGGACCCCAGAGAGAGCCAAAGTAGGTACAACCCTAGGTGCTGGTTCTCCTGAAGGCTACAGAGATCCACAGGGTATATGGTCATAGCAGATGGATTTGGAGTTCTGTGTCATGTCAGAGGACCCTACTTTGGAATTTGTGCTCCTGAGTGTGATGGAGCTGGACTCAGATGTGACCTTCCTACATATGCCTCTTCTGTCACTTTTACTGAATCTGTGGTTGGCACTTGGGATGGTGCAAACTCAGGGGTCTTGAATCTCTGTACTGCCCATGTGCCAGCTGGGCCCTGAGCCTCAGCAGAGTTGTGATGCCTACTCTCTGGTCCATTGGATTTACCCAGGTCAGCTAACAGGGAGGTGAAGATGGTCAGCCACCACACCAGGAAATCAAGAGTGCCAACAACCGCAAGCAGGGGAATTGTCTCCATCATTCATGTAGAATCTAAGCCCCCTCTTGATGTAGAGGTGGAGTGGACATCACCATCCCAGGGCCCAAAGGATGGAGAAATAAAATACGGACTAGAATGGATTTACTGGTATTCTACTATAAAACTATTGTGACTAGTAATAGAAGAAATTGTAGCATTGAGGTATAGTTGCTGAGGGCAGGGAAAGGGAAGAAGAGTTGTGATGCAGGGGCATATTTGGGACTTTGAGTTGTCCTAAATGATATTGCAGGGTCAAATGCTGGACTTTATATAACCTGCCTTAACCCACTGAATACAATGGGGGAGAGTGTGACCTACAGGGTAAACTATTATCTATGTGGTACAGGAGTTCTACAAAATATGTTCACCAAGTGCAATGAATGTGCCACAATGATGGAGGAGGTTGTTGGTGTGGGAGGAGTAGAGTAGAGGGTTGGGGGGTATTTGGGACCCTCTTATATTTTTTAAAGTAACATTTTTTTGTGATGTATATATCTTCAAAAAAATACAATTTACAAAAATGACGGGGTGGGGGTGGGGAGTGGGGTATATGGGAACCTCTTATGTTTTTTATGTTTTATAATGTAACATTCTTTGTGATCTATTAACTTTAATTTTAAAAGTATAAAAAAATAATAAAATAAAATAAAATGCCCTAGAAGCAATAGAGCTACTTTGTAAACCTATATAACTCTGGAATCTGGATTTAATGATATTGTTGAAATCCCTAGATACTAACAATCTGAACATAACATTTAAAATGAAACCCTTCCATGAGCATTCCAGGACCTATTTTGATGAATTTCCTTTTTGCTGTTTTCCAGATGTGCAAAAACAATAACAAATCAGAAGTGATTAGTAATTTTGAGAAGTAAGTTTGCATTTATTTAGAACACCCATCATCCAGACAAATTATAACATATACACCTGTGGTGCTTTTGTTGTCTACAATTAAAGTAATAAAATAAAATTTAATTAGCCAGCCAAGTTATCTAGCAATATTTTATATCT
This sequence comes from Dasypus novemcinctus, assembly GCF_030445035.2. Classification (NCBI taxonomy): domain Eukaryota; kingdom Metazoa; phylum Chordata; class Mammalia; order Cingulata; family Dasypodidae; genus Dasypus; species Dasypus novemcinctus. The sequence continues at coordinate 117,691,326 of NC_080673.1, read as the reverse complement.
ATTAAGAAAAATATTGCTTTAACTAGAAAAAAAAGGAGCAGGCTCAGTCTTGACTGTCATATCCTATAAAGTGCTATGTCAAAAAACAGTAAGAATCCAAAAATAAATTTAAAAGCAACTTTTGACAATAAAAATAGCTGTTTTTGCCAAATTCCCAGTAATATTTTAGAAATTAAATATTATAATCATCTTTTGGAATTTATGTAAAAGGAATTTTTTCCTCTTGGTGATCAATGGACTCTTAGACTTGTTTACATTTAATTGTTGTACTTGGGCTCTCAGTTACAATTTCTCGCTACTCATCTTAGTGAAAAACAAAACAAAACTGTGCATCAATAGATGATACTAAGAACTTCATAATGGGACTAGGGAAAGACTGTATGGTATAATTGAGACTTCCAACTCCAGAATCAAACATAACTGGATTATTTCATCATGCAGTCACTTCCCACCCCTATGGAAAGTCACTCAACTTCTCCAGGTCTCAGTTTCCTTATCTGCAAAATGGGGATGATAGTACTGAAAAGAATTGTTATTGTGACTATTAAATGAGGTAAAATCTTTAATAAAGTCTTCACACATAGTGAGCATTTGGTAAGTATTAGGGGTTTGGGGGTTTGTCTGACACATTATTGCTTAGCCCACAATTATCCCTGAATTTTTCTCTATCTTCACCCTTCCCTTCTATCCTCAGAACCTCCCTCTCAACATTTCATCATCAAATCTCTACTACAAAAACAAAACAAAGAACATCTCTGCTTTACAATTTTCTTCTTCATCTCCTAGACATCTTTTCTGTGGGAGTATATTTCTTGTCCCCATTTCTCACATCACATTTTATTCTCAACCTCTGCAGCCTGACTTCCATCTGTCCCTCCATTGAAATGCCTTCCAATAGGGCCATTGGTGCTCTAACTGCCAAATCCAAAGCTGTTCAAAGATGCATAAGATCCCCTATGCTCTAAGGCCAGGCTGCCCAGGGTTCCAATAGCACTAAACCACTTGCTGAGTGTCCTGAGGCAAGTTATTTAAAGTGCTGTTCCTCAGTTTTCTCTTCTGTAAACTGGGGATAATAATAACACCTACCTCATAGGACTGTTTAAGGAATTAAAACGAGATTATCAAGGTAAAGAGCTTAGAATATTGTCTGACATGTAGCAATCCCTCAGTAGACGTGAGGCCTTGTATCTAAATTCTCTTTTATTCAAAAAGCATTTATTGAACATTACCAGATTCAGATTTTTAGGCTAAGGATTCGAGGATAAGAATGCTCTGGTCCTTCCCCCAGCGCAGTCAACACTGATTGGGAAAACATATACCTGTACACAAATGGTAACACATCAGGATGTGATAAATGCAGTAGACACTAATGTATATTATCTCTCTGTGTATATATCCCTAGTTAAAACCCTAATTCATCTCTTCAGTAGAATTCCAAAAATAACACTTTTCAAAGTTATTTCTCTTTACAGAGTGAAATATATAAGAGCTCTGTGCTTCTTTGTTCAGTTGAGCAAAAAAGACTAAGGAGGCATATTACCTTTTTCTCAGGTGGGTCAAGAATTTTTGTAAAACACTTCCAATTCTCTGTAGGTCTATGTTTTTATAAAGGATTCATAACTGAAAAATAAATATTATTCTTGTATTGTCTAACATTACAAGAAAAAATGCCTCCTCTGTATCCTATTGCAAACGGCTGTTGGTTGAGTTTTTAAGAAACAAAATCAGAAAGAATAGCTTAAAAATCCAATGAATACAGGGAGTGGATACGGCTCAAGCAATTGGGCACCCTCCTCCCACATGGGGTGTTCCAAGTTGGGTTCCCGGTACCTCCTGAGGAAGACAATCAAACAGATGAAGGAGCCATAGGGGCGAGGGCAAATTAAAAAAAACCTCAATGAATACAATCCTCTTCAAATAATCCAATTAAGAGCTAAGGTTAATGTTGTTTTACATAATGTAAATCTTTTCTTTTGATAGATACCATGCAGGAAATTTTATTTTCTACATTTTATGTGATTTCTTACTTACAACAGGGGAAAACTGGAAATATGACATGGTGAAAAAATCCACAGTGTAATATTTAAGAAACCAGGACTGTGGACATACTCGGTCACTAATTAATTGTTGACAAGTTACTTAAGGCCTTTTAATATTGCCTGTGGGTCAAGAGGTTGGGAGTAACCTAACCTCGCATGGGGTCAGTTTAAACATCTCAGCATAATAGGGATATACATGGCATCCCATAAAATGACAAGGTTCCCAGGAATATGGTATGAAACTAAACGCTACTAGATAATTCTGCCTCTAGAAGAACAGTTTTCTTTAAATTGCTAGAGTAGTAAATGAGGCATAGAGTCAGAAGAAAGAAAAAAAAATGTTATTATCAAATAAAAATTCAATGTGGAAAGTTAATAAAAAGCTCTAAATCATGGTCGGGAATATTCTGCTTACTATATTTTTAGATGCTTTTTAAAAAGTTATAGAATATGCATATATATTACCTAAGTACCAAAACCTCATAGTAAGCAAGAAAATCCAGAGCCATTAAGAAATTTCATGCTTTACTTTTTCTTTATTCCTTTGCTTAAAAAGAACTCTCGCTAGAAATAGATATTCTGCATCTGTATGCAAATGTTGGAAACTGATTTGGAAGAAAAAAATCACCCTCCACAAATCTATTTTGGATAAAAAGAAAGAAAGGCTGAAGTGTGTGATTTTTTAATTTGACAACTTTTTAATTCAGATTTAATCTTGAAGTACATAAAACATTAATTTAGCTAGTTGTTTATTATTCAAGGGTTAATACCCACAGTAAATGGCTAGGATCATGGAGAATAAGGAGAGTTCACAGTCATACAATTATCAAGTGATAGGACCCAATATTCAACCCAAAAATTCAAGCCAGCTCATTTTTCACCAGAACACAATCACAGTTGCCACTGATTATATAAACCAAACCATTCATTCATTCAGCAAATATTTGGGATATTAGTGTGCTGGGGTACAATAGTGAACAAAACAGCCAAAAATCAGTTGTGTGCTGGTAAATGTGCAACAGTAGGCTTGGAGAGAGTGAATCCCTCATTTGTAGCTTTTGCTCATTTCTGTAAAATAAATATTCTTTTTGTGGCAGATTTGAAGCAATCATCCTGACATCATTGAACTTCAAGTTAAGAGAGGAACATAATCTTAATTCTTAGGAGCCTAATGTTTTGAGTATAAACCATTTGGAGGTTGGCAAAGGCAGAAGTTATTACAATAATTCAGTCAAGAGCTAATGTTGGCTTGGATCAAGATGGTAGTGAAGAGGATAGAGAGCAATAGTATGATTCCAGATATACATATTTTTTCTTTATTAGAGAACTTGTAGATTTACAGAATAATCATGCATAAAATACAGGATTTCCATGAACCTCTCTGTTATTAACACCTTATATTGGTATAGAACATTTGCTGCAACTGATAATATTAACAGCATATTTTAATAATTATGCTATTATACTACAGTCTATGATTTAATTTAGGGTTCACTAGTTGTGTAGTATAGTTCCAATGACTTTTTAAAAATTTTTATTCCATTACCGTATTTACAATCTAACATTTCTGCTTTTAATCACATTCAGATAAATATACTTCAGTGCTGGTAATTACACTCACATTGTGGTACCGTCACCATCATCCATTACCAAAACAGTCCCATCATTCCAAATAGGAACTCTGTACATTTTAAACCTTAATTTCCCATTCCCTATCTACATCCCATCCCCTGGTAACCTATATTCTAGTTTCTGATTCTATGAGTTTGCTTATTCTATCAGTGAGATCATACAATATTTGTCCTATTTGTCTGGCTTATTTTGCTCAATATGATGTCTTCAAGGTTCATTCATGTTGTTTCATGTATCAGGAGTTCATTCTTTTTTATTCCATTGTCTATAATTAAAATGACAGCCTACACAATGGGAAAAAATATTTGGAAACTATATATCCAATAAACATTGACTATCCAGAATATATAAAGAAATCTTTCAAGTTAACAATAAAAAAACAAATAAGCCAGTTTAAAAATGGGCAGAAGTTTTTCATCTTTTCAAAGAAGATATGAAAATGGCCAGAAAACACATGAAATGTCAGTTTAAAAATGGGCAAAAGACTTGAATCTCTCCAAGAAGATACGCAAATGGCCAGAAAACACATGAAAAGATGCTCAACATCATTAGCAGTCAGGGAAATGCAAATCAAAACCACAATGAGATATCACTTTACAGCCATTAGAATGGCTACTATTAAAAAAAAAAAACCAGTAATTAACGATTGTTGTAAAGAATGTGGAGAAATACAAACACTCATTCATTGATGGTGGTAATGTAAAATAGTGCAGACACTGTGGAATAGTTTGGTGGTTTCTCAGAAAGCTAAGACTAGAACTATCATATGACCCAGCAATCTCACTTCTAGCTATATACCCAAAAGAAATGAAAGTAGGGACTTGAACCTATATTTGCACAGCAATTCTCATAGCAGCATTATTCACGATTGCCAAAGATAGAAGTACCCGTGATATATTTGAATGTAGAGGCAACAGAATTTTCTGAAAGACTGAATGTGACAAGTGACCCAAAAGATGATTCCAAGGATTTTGTTCTAAGCAATGGGAAGATGGAGTTAGCATTTACTGAATCAAAGCAGACAATAGGAAAAGCAGTTCTGGAGGAAAGAGCAAAGGTTTGGTCAGGGATATGTATAGTTTGATTTTCCTGTTAAATATCTACAACAGGCATTTGGATATATGACTAGTTTCAGGAAGGGGTTTAGGTTAGAGATATTGTGCAAACAACATATTCATCATATTAAAACCATTGAAACTCAACAGGAGCATTAGGATAGTGAATGTAATTTATTTAAAATATATTTATTAATTTAACATGTACGTAGTGCTTACTGTGTTTCGGCTAGTATTCATTCATCTCATAACAACCCTAGAGGAGGTAGGTACTATTATTTTCCCCTTTTTATATGTAAGGACACTGAAGCAAAGAGAAATTATGTAACTTGCCTAAGGTTGTAAGTAAATGCCTAATAAGAAGTAAACCTGGAATTTCTCACCAAGTATCTGGATCCAGAGTTCTCATAGAGGACAGCAGTGGTCTAAGTGTTTAGAGGTCAGGGAGATGAGTAAAACCTATTCATAGCAGGTTTATTCCCATGGAAATTCTAACTATGATTAGGACAAGTACATATAGCAATTTTTTGTGTTTCCTTTTACATTTTCCCTTTATTTCTATAATAAGCGCATAGTACTTAAAAATCAGAAAAGTTTACATTAAAATATGTTGAGGGAAGCAAGCCAGACACAAAAGGACAAATACTCTATGATTGCCCTATTATGAACTAAATATATTATGTGAAATATAAATATATTATGTGAAATATGAATATGGGTAAAACTGCATATATAAGACTGTTTTTCCTTGAAGCTAAACAAATGCAGGTTAACACAACAAAATATTAATATAAGAAACACACACAAAAAACAAACATTATACTAAGTGAAAGAGATCAGGCAGAGTACTACATATTGTATGATTCCAGTTAAATAAAAAGTAAATATAAATAGATTTATAAAGATGAAATTAGATTAGTAGTTTTGTAGGGCTGAGGAAGGAATGCTAAGGGGTGTGGAGTCTTTCTTTTTTGGAGTAATGAAATTGCTCTAAAATTTTTGAGATGATGAACGTGCAACATTGTGATGACACTAAAAGCCATTGATTAAACCCTTTGAATAGATCATAAGGTATGTGAGTATATCTCACTGAGGAGCTACAATGATGACCATTACAAAAAAAAGTGAAATGGAGTTCTCTGTTTGGAAAAGTTGCCATATAATTTAATATACAAACCAGAACAATTTTGAGAGCAAAAGGGTACACTAATAATGATAACATGATGAAAGCCTTAAATTGAGACTGCACTAAACAGTCCTATCTATCAATAGTCACCCCAAGTTGCCCCTTTCTTAAGAAGAGTCTGAGTAAGTGTAAAAAAGCAGCCTCTTATTTGGTCCATGCACATTAGAAGCCATGGTTGCCACTCTTCCTGATGTTTGTTGTAAGTTAAGTATTCCTTGCCTGGTTTTATTACTGTTCAAGCTTTTGATTAACTACTGGTCAGAACTTGGCACCAGGAAACACACCCAGCACCACCTGTATATTATTATGTGTGGGTGTTGCAGATATTCTATATGGGATTTCATCAGGCCTTAAGAAGAGAAATAACAGCAGAAGACTTCAGCTATTTTGATTACTAAAGGCACATTTCAGGGTTTGAAAAGAAATACTAAAAATATTTAATATACATAAAGTATAGTAAGAAATTACTCTACATTGTAAATAAATGTTATATAATTATACAATAGGAATTTGATTTATTCATATTTTAACTTAAACTGGAAAAGAAAAAAACATCTATCCACTTGGATACTTGTTTACTTCCTAAGTTATTTTAAATATTAACATAAATACTAACTTTGGTGTGAAATATATGTAAAATGGAATGGCAAAATGGAAATACAAGGGAATGTACTGTACCTTGTTTAACCTGTAAGGAACACACACCTGACAAAACGCAATTTTCACATCCAAGGTAGGTTCACTGCAGTAGTACAAGAAATGGAGGCTCATAAATACCTACAGGAAAAAAAAAAATAGGGCATGAATTTCCAAATCACCTAATTATTCATTATTTAATGGTATAACTTTTCATATAATTTGAACTATAAACAAGGTATCATGCACAACATATACATATCATAATCTTTATCCAGATAAGTTCTAAAGTACTTTTCACAAAATTTTAAATATTAAATAATACAATAATCTTAAAATATGCCATCTTCTGTAATCAACATCATCACAATCATAAAGATTAAATATAAGGAATGTTAAAGGTAAGCACATCCTACTATACAGCACTTTCATTTCTAGGCATAGGGTAGAATTTTAAAGAAAAATCCAAACGTATGTTTCAAGATACTATACAAATAGGAAAAGTATTTTATAATAGTTTGTTATAATTAATTTATTTTGATTTATTGTAGAACAAAAGAAATAGATAAAATGCAACTTATAATGGACTTATATACAGCAGTTGAAATAATTAAGCTAGAGATTCAAGTATCAGCATGAATAAAGTTTTCAAATATGATGTTAAGTAGAAAAGAACAAGTTCCAAAAAGGTACAAATATTGCTCTAGTACTAATGTAAAGTTTTAAAATACACAAAATGATAATATGCATTGTATTTAAGAGTAAAGGAAATTGGTCCTTATATAAACATCTGGATAATTTTGGTGATTATATTATTTTAATTAATTATATTAAAAGATTTCCATTATATTATTTTCTGTATGCTTGAAATATTTTACAATTTTTTCAAGTTTTAAAGAGTGGATGAAAGTCATCTATTGGTGGTTATGCCAAATTAGGTGCTGAATTACTTGGGAATGATGAGGCAGCATCAGAAAAATCCTACTGAAATCTCATTCAGCTCCATTAAACATACTTGGTTGAATGTTTCTATGTGCAAGACAAAATCCTGAGAGATTAATAATTTTAAAACCACTGTTGATGGAAGACTTTGGCTTCTGGCAATATGATTGATTGCATACCTCAAAAACTACTCTCAAATAAATCTCTTGAAGATGTTAGATGAAATATGCAAAACATCTTTTAAAATGCCTGATGAAGTGCCAAAAAAAAGGCAAGAAAAGTTCTAATAATCTGAAAACAATGTGATAGGATACATGCTGAGAGGTAAATGAACACTGAGGCAGCCAATCATCCCACGACCATGTGCTGATATCTGAGGGCTAGAACTTTACTTTTCAATTGGCAGCATGCAGAGTACAGGAAACAAAGTTTAGAACCTACCTATGGTGGGAGGTCACATTGGAAACACCTACATAAAGCTTACTAACTAAAAGAGGTCTAAACAAATTTCAGAAGGAAGGAAAATAATGCCAGAAGGAAGGTCTGAATTAGAAGAAAAAATGTTTTACAGTGGAACTTGTTGTACTGATTTTTTAAATTTAAGGAAGATTTCAAGGAAAAGAATACATATAAGACATTCCTGAAGAACAATTTGGGTACTTGTCACAGGGTGGGAAGGTGATTTCTCTATCAAAGAAAAAGATTTATTATAAAACTTTAGTAAGTAGAAGTATGTGGGATTGATAGAGCGGTAGATAGTCTGACCAATAGAATAGAATCCAGACAGTTACATACATGGAAAACAGGTTATATTAAAGCCTACATTGCCAAATACATGGGCAAAGAAGAAACTACTCATAAATGGTGCTGAGAAAATTGGCAATCCATATGTGGGGGAAAAAAACAAAACAGACCCCTGTTGAGAGACAATCTCTGTGGGCCTCTCTTAGTCCTGCATGCCTTGCAAGCCAAGAACTGGCTGCCTTTATTCCAACCTATCTTTTCAAGAATGGTCGAATAGCAAACAGCCTTGGAGGCTGGAGATAGAGTCTCCCTCTGGGAGCAAAGGGCAGGTTTGATTACTCTCTAGTAATAAAGATAAAGTCTCCCCTGGAGCAGACATCAGGCATGTTTACTATCCATTATTAAAGACTTAGGTTCCTGAGCTTGGGGTTACTTTCCTATAATACAACCCATTTGTGCAATAGTCACCTATACCTGCTTGCATGCCCCTGTAGGAATTAGGCCCAAGCATCTGGCATAAAAGCTAATCCTCTAGCTACTGTTATTGCTGTAAGTAATAAAAACCTCTGTATCTGATCCAGGAATCTTGTGTCTTCTGTCAGTATCCTTGAAACTATGGCAGGTTGACTCTTTACCTTGCAAGTACGGTAACTTACCAGACTCTTGAAGAGTCCTGGACAACCCACAGGTCATTGTACACACATACACACACACTTCCAGATGGATTTTAAACTTTAGAAAGATAAACCTTGAAATGTTTTAGAAAGAAATATAGTTAAATGTCTGTAAAAGACATCATAAATAATATATAAATATCAGAAATATAAAGGAAATTATTGATAAAATGAAGTTAGTTACAAACTTCTGTTTATGAAAAGGCGTGCTAAAGATAATGAGAAAAAAAACAAGCCACAAATTTGGAGAGAAGATATTTGCAATACATATAATCAGTGTAGGATTTATCCAGAACCTATAAAGAACCCCTAAAAAATCAAGAAGAAAGGATAAAGAACCCAACAGAAAAATGGGTTGAAAAATATGATAGGCAGTTCATAGAAGAAACGTAAAATCATCTATATAAATATGTGTATATATATATATATTTATGATGAGATACAATTTTATACCCAACAAATTGGCAAAAACTGAAGAGTATCATTCTATTTAATATTTGCAGAGAACTTGATCAGATGGGAATGCGTATACACTGGTGGCAGATATGTCAATCGGAACAACCAAAGTTGCAATGAAATAGCATTATTTAGTAAAATTGTGCATAACCTATAACCCAACAATACCACAATACTTCTTCTACACATATTTCTAGAGACACATGTATGAAAAAGTTCATTAGACTAGTTTTGTATAGCAAGACAGGTAGGTAGTTAGGTAGACAGATAGGTAGTTAGGTAGACAGACAGACAGACAGACAGACAGACAGACAGATAGATAGATAGATAGATAGGTACTGGTAAAAATATTCTAGGTACAACAATGAATTTAAAAATTATAGTATTTTCATTTAATGGAATACTCTACAGTGAAATGAATGAATAAAGCAGCACGTAACATGACAAATTTTTTTTTAAAGATTTATTTATTTCTCGCCCCCCTTCTACCCTCCCCTCTTCTCCCCCTCCCCCCGTTGTCTGTTCTCTGTGTCTATTTGCTGTGTCTCCTTTGTCCACTTCTGTTGTTGTCAGCGGCACGGGAATCTGTGTTTCTTTTTGTTGCGTCATCTTGTTGTGTCAGCTCTCCGTGTGCGCAGCGCCATTCCTGGGCAGGCTGCACTTTCTTTCACGCTGGGCAGCTCTCCTTACAGGGCACGCTCCTTGCGTGTGGGGCTCCCCTACGCGGGGACACCCCTACGTGGGGATACCCCTGCGTGGCACGGCACTCCTTGCGCGCATCAGCACTGCGCATGGGCCAGCTCCACACGAGTCAAGGAGGCCCCGGGTTTGAACCGCGGACCTCCCATGTGGTAGGCAGATGCCCTAACCACTGGACCAAGTCTGCTTCCCGACAGATTTTTATAAGCATAATATTAACCAACAAAAATAAATTATGGTTAATTATATTTATGAAAATTGAAAATATGCCCAACTAAACAATATATTATTTATGAATATTGCTTTGCAATGATAAAACTATAAAGAAATTTTTAAAAAATAGAAAATGTAATATTGAAGAGATTATGGATGACTGTCTCAGGGAGTTGGGTGGGGAGTAATGCCACTGGGAAGTGGCATACAAGGTTTAAGTACACTTACTTCTTTAAACTGGGTGGTGGGGCCACATGTGTTTGCTTCATTTTCTTTAATTCTCTCCATACTGTTTTGTAGTTTTCAGTGTATTGGCCTTACACATCTTTATTGAAATTCATTCTTAAGCATGTATGTTTTTAGATACTACTGTGAATGGCATATTTTAATTCCAATTTCCAAATGCTCATTGCTAGAAATAAAGTTGATTATTATAAATGACATATAACCTACAACACTGCTAAATTCATTTATTAGATCTAGTAAAATGTTGTGAGTTGTTTAGAATTTTCTTCATATATAATCATGTTGCCTGCAAGACAGTTTTTCCCTTTTCCTTCCCAAGTTGCTTTACTCACCTAATTGCACTGACTATGCTCTCCAATACAAGGTTGACTCAACATGATAAAATGCTGATGATCTCCATCTTCTGACAGCCTTGCTTAGTCCATTTACATGTAAAATAATTATTGATGTGGTTGTGTTTAAGCCTATCATCTTACTGTTTGTTTTCTATTTGCCATTTTTTTCTTTATTCCATTTTTCTTCCTTTGTACTTTTGATGAACTAACCATCTTTTCATTTTCCATTTCATTTCCTCTACTGGCTTCTGTTTCTTCTTTCTCTTTTTCTTCTTCCTCTTATTTTCATCCTCCTCCTTTTTCTCCTTCCTCTTTCTCCTCCTCTTCTTCCTCTACTTCTCTTTCTTCTTTGTGATTGCTCTAGGATTTATAGTCTGCATTTTAATCTATAGTAATTTAGTTTCAAATAGCATTATTCCACTTCTGTATAATATAGGAAATCTAAAACAATATACTTCCCTTTCCACCTCCAGTCCTTTGAATTATTTTTGCCATACATTGTAATTTTTATGTTATACACCCCATAATACATTGCTATTATTTTTACTTCAGTCAATATTTTAAAGAAATTAAGAGATTAACAAAGAAAAGCATTTTATCTTTACTAATATTTTAAGTACATAGGTGTTTCATATCTTAAAGTTTATTCTTAAGCAGTTATGTTTTTTAAAGCTATCGCAAACATTTTTTTCTTAATTTTCATTTTACAAATGCTCATTTAAAATATGTTGTACCATTGTCTTCCAGTATGCCTTAACTGGGGAAGTCTTCTCCTCATTCTTCAGTCTTTCCGTCACTTATCTCACAGCAATTAGTCCATAGTTATATTAAGACTAGCATACACTATTTAATTGTTTATAGGTCTGTTTCTGACTAAATTATGTTTTATTCATGCTCATAACTCTGGGGCTTTGAAACATTCTTGGTATACAGCTATGCTGAATAAGTGTTTCCTGAATGAAAGGAAAACTAAATGAAAAAGTTTATTTTCTTTACCAGCACAAACCAAAGCATCTTTATTATATCTTCATATTGAAATCTGAATTATCAATAAATTGGATACCAACAAATTAGGAAAAGAGTTTGCAGTAGTGCAAGTATGAAAGAATCCAGAACTAAAGACCACACAAATGCTACCCAGCAGGGATATTTTAGTCCTATACTGCTGAACTGGGCATATGGGAAATAATAGCATCCAGCCTGCCACCTGGAATGAACAATGTGTTTTAATTTTTAATGAATAAATAATCTTGCTATAAAAAGTAAGCATCCTGACTTTCCCTTGTTTGCTTTACAAAGATTTTAAATGTAGCAGCATGGACAAGTGACTAAATCGCTGCAGAATCTTCTTGTTCCACAAAGGGGTATTAAAAGAATGTTCCATATGATAATCCCAGTGAATTAAAAAAGAAATTATTTGGTAATTATATTTCCTGACAGCAGGGGCAGAAAGCATTTGCCACCATTACATTAGAAACAATATAAATGGCCAAGGCATTACCTTGATATTAATGTAAAGTGGAATTAGTGGCAATATCTTGGTTTAATATAGGACCCATGAGTAGTCTGAAAGGGGGAAAATAATAATTTTGGGAGTTTGTCAGTACTTTCAAATACTAGTTGTTCTTCTGGGAGAAGCCCCATACGTGTACTCTTTGATGTGTATTATATTGAGTTTCCCCTTTTTAGGTCCTTTAAGAGTTGATGATTATTCTGAGCAAAGCAAAAGACAAAACTATATGAATGAGATACAGTACACTTAAGAATTTGTTAGGTTGAACTGGTGCACAGCAGCTGCTATAAAAGAATATAACTATGATGTGTTTTATTGGCTGAAATCAATACTTAAATTCTTTTATAAGTGAGATGTGCTAGCTAAGCCACTGGAGGTTTTTGAGAACCTTCACAGATGCAAAAAAGTCAAATTGTTCTGAAGTCCAGGTTCCCATGGCTTGTCCCTGAAAGCCAATATATGCAAGGAAAAAACAAACGAAGTATTGATTACAGAAAATAAATTATAACCAGCAGTTTCAAAGTTGAATTGGTATACAACAAACTCATTATTTATAAATAATTTTTGCATTTGCTTACATATTAGATTTATTATAAAATAACTCTCCTAATAGCCTGCAAGCATCTGTGTAAGAATACAAAGTCATTGTTAATTACAAAAAAATTATATTTCTTCCAAGCCCAATAGGATTCTCCCTACTACCTGCAAAGAAAAAAAAAGAAAAGAAAGAAAAAGAAGTACACCTTGAAACTAGTAGTTATCTAGTAATTATCTTTTCAATGTTGATACATAAAATGGAATTCAATTTAGTTTTTTGTTAAGAATTGTACATATGCTCACTTTAAGATATTATTGAATCTTTAGGTTCCTGGGCCATGATTTAGAGCAGGGGTCGACAAACTATTGCCTAGGGACCAAATCCAGCTCACCAGTTATTTTTGTAAATAAAATTTTATTGGAACACAGACTCCCATGAGTTTACATATTGTCATGGCTGCTTTCACATTACAATGGAAGAAGTGTATAATTACAACAGAAACTACATAGCTCGCAAAGCTGAAAATATCTACTATCTTGCTTCTTATAGAAAAAGTTTGCTGATCTCTAACTTAGAACATTGTAACCCACTACAATACAGAAGTATACCATTGACTATAATATTACTTTGAGTAAAATAATTGGAAAAGTAAATGTTCAAAAAAAGAGATAATTATTATAAAAGCATATAACATAATTCCATTTATCCATTTATAAATTATGATATGGATAAATGTTCACAATATATTGTATGATGGAAAAAAGTAGGTAACAAAAGAAGTATTAACTTTATGACTCCAATCCTTTAAAAACTAAATAGCGATGAATATAGTTTTAGATAAAGATAAATAGGGAAATAGGCAAGTTTATCACATTGTACATTTATGTATTTTCCAGTTTTACAATGAAAAATACATACTTTAATAAATAAAAATGGTATTACAGCATATGATAATATAACAGATTAACACTGAGCTGAAACTAAACATAGCAAACTTCTAAGCAACTCCTTTTCATACATGGTAAATGGTTAGGAAACCTTCAAAATTCATTCATTACTGAGGGAATAAGGACTATTTTACTTTGCCAAAGGGCTGCTGATGCAAGTGCCAGAAATGGGTTAGCTTTTAAAAAGGGGATTTATTTGGGATAAAAGCTTACAGTTCCAATGTTGTGAAAAGCCCAAATTGAGGCTCCATAAGAGGTCCTTTCTCACCAAAATCAGCGGCCACATGTAGAAGCAAGATGGCCACCGATCTCTGTCATGGTTTAGTTCTGCTGTGGGCAACAAGGCATAGGGTTTGTCCCCTTCTGGGCCTCCTCTATCAATCTTTGCTACTCTGCATTCTTCCTGAGCTCAGGCGCAAGCTACTGGGCGTATGGCTGGTCTCTCCCTGGGCCTCAGCACTTAGAACTCCTCAGGAACTTCTCTCCTCTTAAGCTGCTCCATGGGCTCAGCCTCTTGGGGGTTTCATGCTTAAGTGATCCTCTCGTCATCTCTCAGATGGCAGGGTAAAAAAACGGTGGCTTCCTTTTCCTGTCTCTGTATCTCTCTGGGTCTGTTTTTATCAAACCCAGCAAGAGGGTGAAGACTCACTCTGAGTCATACCTCGCTAAGGTAGTCCAGTCAAAAACCCTAAAGCAATCATATCAAGTAATCTAATCACAGTTTAAGGCTCATCTCCAACCAAACTTAATCCAATCAATGAGTATCACACCCATAGGAATAAATTCATTTAAAAACAATCTTTCTCATTTGGGGATTCATCAAATTCAAACTGCCACAAGGACTCAGATCCAAATGTCCAAAATGTTATATAATAAACACAGTTTAGATTTCTCACTGAAATTTGGCCAGCAAGCTTAAAATATATATATGTCAAATAAATGGCTTCTCAGAAACTGATTCTTTTCTCCTCTAATTACTTCTAAAAATTCAAGTTTGGAGCCTAAACTTAGAAGTATTTTATATATTTTTCTAAATTACTTGTACAGAATTACACTAACAAGGAAATACAAGATTTTTTTCATCAGTCTTGAATTTGCAAAATTATCTATTTCTAATTGTTTTAACAGACACTACAGTTCAGGTCTCGCTTTAAATCATAAAGCCATTTGCCCGGGTGAAGTGACCAAACTATTATTCTTTGCCTAATTCCATCTTTCTTTTCTTCAACATTTCTAAAGACATTTTCTTGTTACACCTTCAAGAGGTATACCACTCAGCTCTTCAATTACTCTAAGAAATTCCTGTATATTACCACCACAATCATCATTCACACACAGAACAGTTAGTACGTAATGTCTTTAGGCTCCACACATCTGTAATTATTTCTAGGTTTGTGTAGGTATGTGTGTATGCTCTTTTTTTCTAAATAGTTGAGAGAAAAGATGGTATTTCTTTCCTTAATAACTACCTATTAATAAGATAATATTTGTAAAGCATGAAGAACAGTGTCTTGACATAGTAATGGCTATATATATGTTTGCATATATAAATTTGATAGGTGAATAAACAACATTGCACATTACAGAGGATAAATATTAACTGCAAACCCAAAGAGTAAAAAACAATGGAGAGTTGTTCAAAATTCACTGTGATTTTTAGTAAAAATTATTTATAGTGTGTATGGTCATTTAATAACCTCATTTTATTAATAAAAAAATTTTATTCAAATTCCCATCACATTGATTCAATGAAGAATACATATTCATTCCACAAATATCTATCAGTGGTCCACTCTGTTGCAGTAACTATGCTGAAGACTCCACACACAAAATGAATAACTCAAAAGATAAAGGCCAAAATTAGTAGCATTAAGAAATTTCCTTTAAATTAATATATTGAACAAATACATAGGTTTATTTTTAAAGCCTAGAAGTTCAAAATTTTCCATTAGAGTAACTCTTTAATTTTTCTAAGGATGGACTTTTAAATATGTGGACTTTTAAATATTTTAACTTATATGGGTATACAATAAGCTTTAAGCAAAAGAGAAGAAGGAAAGGAGGAAGGGAGGGAGAGAGGGAGGAAGAAAGAAGAAACTTTGGGCAATTAATTTAAAGGCAAAATGAAATCTTAATTCCACTGAATAGTAGTAATATTGCATTAATTATGCAGCCCCAGAATAACTAGGCCAATAGAGGCTATTAATTAGGTGAAATGTCAACTTGAATCCAGGGGAGGTGTTGAACTTACAAGAACAAATCCATCCCTTAAGTGATGTGGAAAAATCTAACAATATAATGAGAAGAATAAATTCAGAGGTCAGTCTATCTTCCAGTCATTTAGTAACTGAATTGGAATGAAGCAGGCAAGAGGGAAATGATTTGTAAAAATAATTAACCATAAATTCTGAAGTAGAGATAAGTGAAAAAGAAGGCTGAAAATCAAAGCAGCTTTAACTGGGGCTACACACCAACTGTTTTTGAAGGGACATATTTAATACCACGTAAAAGTCCCAGATACAAGTTTTTTTTCCTTTCTTTTTATTTATACATATTTTTGTCCCTTCTACTTTCTTTTTCCTACTGATAAACTTTACTAGTACATAAACAAATACAGCTTTTCATTCATTGTCTCCTTCCTGTTTTCTTTCCACTTCCTGATTTGGGGGACAGACTATTTGATCAGCCTCTCTCTGGAGGCACAAATCCTATCTTGTACAGGCATACCTCATGTCACTGTGCTTCACTTTTATTAAACTTTGTAGATATTGTGTTTTTTACTAAGTGAAGATTTGTGGCAATGCTGTATCAAGCAAGTCTCCTGTCACCATTTTTCCAATAGTATGTGCTCACTACATGTCTCTATCTCACATTTTGGTAATTTTTGCAATATTTCAAAATTTTCATTTTACTGTACGTGTTATGGTGATCTGTGATCAATGATCTTTTTTTTTTAAAGATTTATTTATTTATTTATTTCTCTCCCCTCCCCCCCCCCACCCTGGTTGTCTGTTCTCTGTGTCTATTTGCTGCATCTTCTTTGTCTGCTTCTGTTGCTGTCAGTGGCACGGGAATCTGTGTTTCTATTTGTTGCATCATCTTGTTGTGTCAGCTCTCCGTGTGTGCGGCACCATTCCTGGGCAGGCTGCACTTTGTTTCGCGCTGGGTGGCTCTCCTTATGGGGCGCACTCCTCGTACGTTGGGCTCCCCTTGCGCGCATCAGCACTGCGCACCTCGGAACTCTCATGTGGTAGACGGATGCTCTAACCACTGGGCCAAGTCCGCTGCCAATGATCTTTGATGTTACCATTGTAATTGTTTTGGGGCCCCACAAACCATGTTCACATAAGATGGCAAACTTAATAGATAAATAGTGTGTTCTGTTCTGGCTGCTCTATCAACCACCTGTTGCCCCATCTATCTCCCTCTCCTCAGGTCTCCCTACTCCCTGAGACACAACAATATGAAATTAAGCCAATTAGCAACTCCACAATGGCCTCTGAGTGATCAAGGGGAAGGGTGGGTCACACAACCTTCACTTTAAATTAAAAGCTAGAAATGATTAGGCTTAGCGAGAAAAGCATGTCAAAAGCAGAGAAAGGCCAAAAGCTAGGTTTCTTGTGCCAAACACTTAGACAAGTTATAAATACAAAGGAAAAGTTCCTGAAAGAAATTAAAAGTGCTTCTCCAGTGAACACATGAAGATAAGAAAGTGAAAGTCTTATTGTTGATATGGAGAAAGTATTAGTGGTCTGAATAGAATATCAAGCCAGCCTCAGCATTCCCTTAAACAAGGCCTAATCCAGAGCAAAACCCTAACTTTCTTCATTTTTATGAAGGCTGGAGTAGTGAATTAGCTGCAGAAGAAAAGTCTGAAGCTAGCAGAGGTTAGCTCATGATGTTTAAGGAAAAGAAGCTGCTCCATAACAAAAGTACAAGATGAAGCAGCAAATGCTAAGAAGCTCCAGCAAGATGTAACTAAGATAATTATGAAGGTTTACACTAAAAAAGATTTTCAAATGTAGATGAAACAGCCTTTTGTTGGAAGAAGATGCCATCTAAGACTTTCATAGCTAGAGAGAAGTCAATGCTTCAAAGCTTCGAAGACAGGCTGATCCCTTCTTAGGAGCTAATGCAGCCAGTGACTTTAAATTGAAGCCAATGCTCATTTACTATACTGAAAATCCCACGGTCCTTAGAATTATGCTGAATCTACTCTGTCTGTGCTCTATAATTGAGACAACAAAGCCTGGACGATGGGCACATCTATTTATAACTCTGTTTACTGAATACTTTTAAGTTCACTGTTGAAACCTAGTGCTCAGAAGAAAAAAAATTCTTTTCAAAAATTACTGCTCATTGACAATGCAACTGATCACCAAAGAGCTTGATGGAGATATACAAGGAGATGAATGTTGTTTTCATGCCTGCTAACAACATCAGTTCTGCAGCCATAAATCAAGGAGTCATTTGACTTTCAAGTCATGCGATTTAAGAAATACATTTAATAAGACTACAGTTGTCATAGTTATTCCCCTGATGAAGCTGGATAAAGTAAATTGAAAACCTTCTGGAAAAGATTCACCATTTTAGATGTCATTAAGAACATTTATAATTCTTGGGAGGAGGTCAAAATATCCACATTAACAGGAGTCTGGTAAAAGTTGATTCCAACCCTCATGGATGGCTTTGAGGGGTTCAAGACTTTAGGAGAGAAAGTAACTGAAGATTTAGTGGAAAAAGCAGGACTAGAATTAAAGTGGAGTCTGAAGATGTGACTGAATTGCTGCAATCTCATAATAAAACTTGAATGGATGAGGTGTTGCTTCTTATGTATGAGCAAAGAAGGTGGTTTCTTGAGATGGAATCTATAATTGGTGAACATTGCTGAAATGTCAACAAGGCATCAATTGGAGGATTGACTCCAGTTTTGAAAGAAATTCTATCATGGGTAAAATGCTTTCAAACAGTATTACATGCTGCAGAGAAATCTTTCATGAAGGGAAGAATCATTCAAAGAGGCAAACCTCATTGCTATCTTATTTTAAGAACCTTCAGCAACCACCACCCTGATTAGTCAGCAGCCATCAACATCCAGGCAGGACGCCATGCCAGCCATACTCGCTGAAGGCTCAGATGATAATTAAGCATTTTTTATCAATGAATTATTTTTTAATTAAGGCATGTACATTGTTTTTTTAGATATAATGATATTGCACACTTACTAGACCAGAGTATAACATAAACATAGTTTTTATATGAATTGGAAAACCAAAATATTTGCATCATTCACTTTATTGTGATATTTGCTTTATTGTGGTGATCTGGAACCAAACTCATGATATCTTCAAGGTATGCCTATTCAACCAAGACCTTTCAGATTCTAACACAAAACATATTACTACAAACCTAAGGAATCACAAGTACAAAAAGAACCTCATTTCACTTAACAGCAAAAAGGTTTCTTTTTAATAGCCAGTGCTACACAGTATGAAGGGGGAAATGGAGAATATTTGAGATAATATCCACATAAACACATCACAATATAATGCTTCAAAAAGGTTAAACCATAAATTCACATAAATTCAATATTCTCTTTATTATTTTTGACTAATTACAGCAGATATTTAAAGATTGTATTTCCTATAATAAAATGTTATTTCAGGAAATGTAGAAATATACACTATTATTGTTTTGCAGTTACTAAAGTGACAGTAGCAAATTTAATCAGTCTTTTAGAGCAAGATCATTTCTTTAATGATAACTCAAGAAGCAATTTTGAGGATTATTTTTTATATAGTTAAGAATCTTGTATAAGAAAAATCTTTTATATTCTTCAGGTAGAATATCAATAGTCTTAGTCAAATGGCTTTCATTATCTACTACAGTAAACAAAGCAAGTTATAGATTTCTAGAATTAGGTAAGAAGAAGGGAACAACTGTCTATTAAAAGCCATCTATAGACAACTCTCTTGGTCGAGAACTTTTTCTAAGTTAATTGTTAAAATTTTTCAATTTCAGAAATATGTCTAAGAATTACATTACCTGATCTTACAATATAAAAACTGCAGGTACGTGGAAAAATTATATTTAGAAATTTTACCCACATCCATGTAAGTTACAATATACTGTAAGGCACTCAAAAAATCTATTTTAAATGTTGTAAAAATGTCAATAATAAAATGTCATAAATGTCAATAATACAACTGCTTATAAAAATGTGGAAACAAGTTAAAAGGCATTTTAATATAGGCCATGAAAAAAAATGCCATGCTATATAAATTTAGTTTTGTTTAATTTCATCTGTGACATTTCATGATTAGTTGAAATGTCACCCCCACAAAAATGAAAAAAAGTTCAAACAAAACCATTAGTTGGACAACCTGAATTTAGCTATCATTTATAAGACTTATGCTAAATGCTTCATCCATAGCAACAAAATAAAGCAAGGTTGACAATATACTAAAGTTAGATCTCTGCATTTTTTTAAATTGAATAACTGCAACATTGAAAAATAAAAAGCTTTCATTAAAGTAATATGATTTCAAAAGAATATAAGAATCATGAATCATACCCACCTTTTAAAAAAATAATAACAAGGCCTTTACATTTTGGTAAGTAGATTGGTTGAGGGTGAGGGGAGTCAGATGTCATATGCAGTTCCTCCCCAAATTCTGCCTAAAATTAACATACGAGAAGAAAGGGAAGAAAGAGGAATGTTTTCTTTTCACCTTGTATATATGTAGAGATAGACGTAGACATCGCTAGAGATCATATAATTAGCTGCTTCATATATTTTAGTTTCCTAGGTTGCTAAAAGCAGATTCCATGAAATGGTTGGCTTAAATACTGGGAATTTATTAGCTTCAGTTTGAGGCTAAGAAAATGTCCAAATCAAGGCATTATCAAAGCAATGCTTTCTTCCTGAAGACCAGCTACCAGCAATCCTTGGCTCCTCTGCCACATGGCAAGGCACATGGCAGCATCTCCTAGTCTCTCCCTTCTGCTCTGGGTTTCATTGTTTTTAGCTTCTTGATTCCATGGCTTTTTCTTTCTTTCTCTGTATTCATTCCATTTATAAGGGACTCCAGTAATGGGATCAAGTCCCATCCTGAATGAAGTAACCTCATCAGAAGATCCTATTTACAATGGTTTTATATCTACAGAAATGGATTAGATTTAAGAATGTTTTTCTGGGATACATACAGCTTCAAACCACCATACTCCACTCTCTGGACCCCAAAACGACATGTTTTTTTCAATATGCAAAAATACATTAATTCCATCCCAATATCCCAAAGCCTTAAATCATTTCAGTAACAATACTAAGTACAACATTTCAACAAAATCAGTTATAGGTGGTCTGTCCTGGAACAAAATTCCCCTCCTGTGGACCTGTGAAACATAGAGAACAAGTTATCTGCTTCCAATATACAATGGAAAGAAAGGGATTGGATAAACATTTCCATTCCTATTGGGAGAAATTGGAAGGAAACTGGGAGCCACGGATCCCAAACAATTTTGAAACCCTGCAGGGCATACTCCATTAGGTTTCAAAGCCCAAAAGTTGTCTCTGGAACAATGTTTTGTCCACAGGGCCTGATGAAGCAGTAGCCTCACCCTTTCCAAGTGCTTGCACAGCAGACTTGCTCTCCCCAAACACTGGGGTGAAGGTTCCATATTCTGAGAATGCTAGGGTGATGGACAGATTCTCCACAATCCCAGGGAATAGGCTCCAACCTCTGGGAACACTGGGATGGTAACATTCTTTCTGAAGAATGGAGTAGAAGGCCTGACCTTTCCAAGTTTCAGAGCAAACTCAACCTTTTCACACAGATGGGTGGGCCCACTCTCTAGACCTCTGACTATGTCTTATATTCAGATCTCAACTTCTATTGTTCTTCTCTTGAAGTTGTTTTTCCCTCAATCTGTCCCTCAATCAGTCCAGCCTGGCAGAGATTCCATACATACAAATCTCACCAAAAAAATGTGTTGGTTTTGCATGTACACAAGGGTAAAAACCATCAGACAATATGCCTTTCCACAGATCTTTCCTGGATAATCGCACCTCCCATCCTGACCTGTACTGAAATGACTGGCTAGGTCCTATTCAGTTAAACCAGGGATTCTTAACAAAGGGTCTGTGAGCTTGAATTTACATTTAAAAAACCAACATTATTCTTGTGAGGGTGTGTTGGTGCAGGTGTGATATGTTTATTAAATAATACACTGTAAGTATAGTGTGGACTTAGTAAGGGGTCCATGGTTTTCACCTGACTGGCAAAGCATTCTGTGGAATAAAAAAGGTTAAGAACCCCTGAGTTAAATCCTCACATGGAGCACTATTCTCTGGGGACTCACTGTCCAGAAACTCAGAATTTTCCAAACTGTTGATTTCTGGTTTCTTTGTGCCCAGGAGTTCCGTTCTCAGCTTACCTCAAACCACGGCTATATGGCCCACATTTAGCTTAGAAATCTGCTCAGCTAAATATCCAAGTTCATTACTTTCAAATTCTTCAATCTCACATCAGAACTCAATTTCATCAAATTCTCTGCCACTTTAAAATGAGGATTGTCTTTTTTCCAGTTTCCGAACACGTTCATCATTTCTGGCCAAGGTCTTATTGGAAGTAACTTTAGCACCCATATTTCCAACAGCAGTCTCTTCAAAGTAAATTAAGCCTTTTCTATCAAACAGCCCACAAGTCTTCCCGCCTCTACCCAATACCAAATTCCAAAGCCATTTCCACATTTTTGGTATTTGTAAGAGCAGTACCCCATTCCCAGTACCGAAATCTGTTTTAGTTTCTTAGGCTGCTGAAAACAGATACTGTGAAAAGGGTTGACTTAAATAATGGGAATTTATTATGATACAGCTTTAAGCTGATAAAATGTCCAAATCAAGGCATCATCAAGGCAATACTTTTTTTTCAAAGACTGGCTGCCAGTAATCCTTCTCCTCTGCCACATGGCAAAGCACATGGCAATGTCAGCTGGTCTCTTCCTTCTCTTGCAGATTTCATTGCCTTCAGTTTCTTGCTTCCATGGCTTTCTCTCTCTGTACTCAATCTGTTTATAATGTACTCCAAACATAGGATTAAGTCTCTTCCTGAATGATGTGGGTCACACATTGTCCTGGTTTGAATCTTTTGTGGAGATGAGAAAATTATGTTCTTAAGCTAACCCATTCCTGTGCATGGAAGCCTGTTGTATGTGCAGCCTTAGTTAGATTCAGTTTAGGGACCTTTCAATTAGATCACTTTTTTATTAGATTGCTTCAGGGCTTTTGATTGGTCTATGTCATAAGGTGTGACCCAGGTTGGGTCTCCACCCTCTTGTATAAACTAAGAACAAACTAAAAGAAAGGAGAGACACAGAGAGAGCTCTGCCATTTTGACCCTGCCATGTGAGAGACAGGACTCCAGGTTCACCTACAATTGCAGAAAGACAGAGAAGCCTCAAGAAGATCAAGGAGATGAGGCCCAGGTTGAGATCCTGATTGCCAACAGCTGAGCTCAGGGAGAAAGTGGTGCAGCAGAGGCTGAGAGGAGGTCTGGCAAGAGACAAGCCATATGCCTGATTGCCCACAGCTGAGCTTGAAGAGACTGTGCACCTGGAGGGGAAGGCAGGGACCTCAGCAAAGATTGGCTGCCATCTTGCCTTGCCACGTGGCAGTACACCAGGATGACCAGCAGCTGGCTTTAGTGAGAAAGCATCTCTGATTATGTCTTGATTTGGACATTTTCACAACCTCAGAACTATAAGCTTTTACCCCAAATAAAATTCCCATTATAAAAGCCAACCCATTTCTGCATATTGCATTAGCAGTCTTTGGAAAATGAAGACACACTTTAACTGAAGTAGCTTCATTAAAATATCCTATTTACCATGGGTTTGTACCTACAGGAATGGATTACATTTAAGGCATATTTTTCTAGAATACATACAGCCTCAAACTATGACTAGAGGAAATATATATATACATACTTATATAATTTAAATAGAATTCCACTTGTGTTTAGAATTATAAAAATAAGTTTAAAATTTTACAAGTACTTTTTAACAATAAACAGGATAATATTTTAGGTTTTCTCTAATGACATTATCCTACCAAATATATTTGTTATGGCATTTCTATCTAACATGTTATCATTTGGATTAGTGTAAACATCTTTTTGTTTATCTCATTTAGGTTTGTCCAAATCTCTAGGCTCTCCACACTTTAAATATATTCAGTAGATTCAGTTGTGTCTTAATGTTACACAACATAAGGGACTTTTGAAGGATCTATTTGAGAATGCAAAAGGATTAGCATTTTTTATATCATTTTCCTCTCCAAAGAACATGTCTGGGGATGTTCTTCCATTCCCCACCTTAAGTGCTGACTGAGGCTAGCTCAGCTGGGACGGAGTCTACTGAGTAGAAGGAGTTAGGGAAATGGCAATTGGTAGGGACAGTTAGGATCCAAAAAAGGAAAAGTGTAGAAATGTACAAATTCCAATTTGGAACCTGTCCTGGTTTGAGTATTTTGTGGACATCAGGAAATTGTTTTCTTAAGCTAACCCATTCCTATGCATGTAAGGCTATTTTAGGTGGGATCTTTTGGTTAGATTTAGTTAAGGGACCTTTGATTAGCTCTGCCGTGTGAAACAGGACTCCAGGATCACTTACAGCTGCAGAAAGACAGAGAAACCTCGAGAGGCTGAGAGAGAAGCTGGAGGCTGGTATCAGCAGAGCAGCTGAAGCTAAAGAGAGGAGGCCTGGGAAGAAACAAACCCTATGCGTAGTACCCACACTGAGCTGGGGAGAATGTAAGCCTGGGGGAGAAAACAGAAATCAGGAGCCATATTGTTTTGCCACATGGCAGGAGTCCAGGATCTGCCTTCAGCTGACCTTTGGTAAGAAAGCATCTCTGACGATGCCTTGATTTGGACATTTTCACTGCCTCAGAACTGTAAGTGTTTATCCTAATAAATTCCCTTTATAACAGCCACCCCATTTCTGGTATTTTGCTCCCAACAGCCTTAGCAAACTGAAACCGAACCAGAAAGGTAAAATCTAGAAGTGATGACAAGTTGGGTTCAAACTAAACAGGAGGGCAATTTCCTGGAGAAAATGCTATCCAGCATGTCACTGGCTCTTACAGGTCAGTGGCTTGACAAGAACAGTTCAAAATGGGGGAGAAAACAGCCACACTAGATGGCCACTCTGTTAATATACCTTATCAGCAAACAAGGAGGTACAGAAATTTGCTGTAATCAAGCAATACTTATAGATATTATTGTATGGTATATGATTATATCTCAATAAAACTGCTATAAAAATATACATGATCCTCATTTATAGTGGTTGCTAAACTGTGATACCCAGACTATCCTCTTCAGGACTGAGGCTCCCATGTCTCTAGCTGCTGGGAGGTTTGCCTGCTGACCACACATCCCAGGAATTACTCTTTGTTAAAGGAAGATTTCCTGCCCCAGGTTATGCCCCTTCCCCAATGACCTTGCAATGCAGGGTACAAAGGCCCTGCCCTTTGCTTTAACTCAGGACATCTCTGAAAGTTTGTTTCAAATCTGTAGCTATCCTTGGGATCAACTGAGGCATTGATACTTGCCTTCTGCCCACCCTGCTTCCCTCATCTCCTGAGAGATGTGTATTTGTTTCCTGAAAGTACTCCCCAGCAAGCCGCTCTTGTTCAGAATATGTTTCCTGGAGAACCCAGCCTACAAAAATTGATATCATGAATAATCCTGGAAAGCAGACTTCAAGATGGACTTTTGGAGCTAGATAACTTGTATGGCAACAAGGATCCCATCACTAGTGGTAGGATGAGTAACAGAAGAATCTGGCATGCAATTGTGGAACAACTACTATAACTTTCACAGCTCGTAAACGGGATGGGATACCAATGGAAGGAAATGCGCTGGCTGGTGCAGTATCTTAGGCACTTGAGAGGCTGAAGAAAAATCATAGTTTTTGTTTTTTTGTTTCTTTTTTAATTTTTATTTTTAAGGAAACTTTAGATTACAAAAATGTTACATAAAAAATATAGGGTATTCCCATATGCCCTCCCTCACTTTCCCACATTAACAACATTCTTCATTAGTATGGTACATTTGTTACAATTGATGAACACATATTCCAGCCTTAAATAGCTCCCAATGGCCAAAGGAAGAAGTCTGACAATTTGAGCAGTGCTTTCAGTAACAAAATATATAATACTGGACTTTAAGCCAAAGTATAAAATAAATAAATATAAGTCATACTGTTGGAAATAAATGATTAAATGAATTCCAGAGAAGACACAAATCTCCCTACAGAAACATTCCAAAGAATTTGTTATTCTCTCTTCTAGAAGTTGGAGCTTAAGTTCCTCTCCACTGCCTCCCTTCCCATACCTCCAGTGTAAGCTTCACTCAGTGAATTGTATCCAAGGAATACAGGAGAGGGGAAGAGTAGTGGAAGGGATGGAAAGGGAAAAGCAACTTTACAGTGGAAAAAACTGAAAAACACTATCCCAAACATGTGATCAAGTTTAACATCATCCATAATAAGTCACACTGATAGCATCCACCCTTTAAATGATGTGATGAGAATGGCACTTTGCCCTTCTGGTCTTTCCCCAAAACACATGACTCCAGCCTAACTATGAGCAAAATATTGGACAAACCCAAACTGAGGGTTTTTCTGTAAAAAATATGACCAGTATTCTCAAAACTACCAAGGTCTTCAAGGACAAGGAAAGTCCGAGAAATGTGTTACAGACCAGAGAAGGCTAGAAAGAAATGAACACTAAATATAATATGATATCTGGGATAGGATCCTAGAACAGAAAAAGGATATTGGGGAAACAATGGTGAAATCTGAATAAAGTGTTGCATTTAATTAGTAGTAATGTACCAGAAATGTACTGGTTTCTTAGCCAGACAAATGTGTCAGGTGATGTAGGATGTTAATAAAGGTATTAAGTGGGTGGGAGGGACATGAGAATTCTCTGCACTATTTCAGGAATTTTTCCATACACCTAAAACTATTCTAAAATTAAAAATCTATTTAATTTTTTAAAAATAAACTTCTATGGAACCAGAAGTTAAACTCCAGGGACTACCAGCATTGGAGAAAGGCAAGGAGAGTTTGAAGGTGATTAATCACAAAGTCCAGAGTAACTATTATAGCCAGAAGACCTCTGTTGCAATAGATAAACAGACTCATTTTCTGCAGCCCAAAGGGTGAAAGAACTAAAAATCAGGCCAAAGATTTAATTAGAAGTGTAGTCCAGTGCCTTGAATGAAGTAAGTGCTCAGTAATTGTTGTGCTCAACTCTTAAGTTTGCTTTTCTTTCTTTAATATAAAGTTGTATCAGAGAGGAAATGGCACTTCCTCTTAAAATAGGTATAATAAATATATTGCTTAATATACAGACTGATATTTTAGCAAGAGTCTGCACTACAAATTTAGTGACAATTGATGGTATAGACCATTAATGACAGTTCAGTTCCTTTACTCTGCAATATGTGGATAATGAGACACTATTGTTTCTCACGAAGGATTTGTACTTATTTCAGATAAGTCAAAGAATTTGTAGGTAGTAACTTTATCTGAACTGTCATCATGAATCAAGTTGAAAAGATTAATAGAGGAATTTAGCCAAAATGACTTGCCAAGTTTCTTCCTGTTTAATATATCGGTCTAAGTTCAACAACATGCATCAGTTCTTTTGAATAACTCAGTAGTCTCAAGGTTTGTCTTAACCATCTCCATTCAAGAAAGCTGAATATTACAAATAAGTGCTCTGCAAGCTTATGCTTGTCTATCAGTTTTAGCAAAAAAAATCAGCCTCTTGAGAAATATGATTCTAATCAAGAATGGCTCCTGACTCTGCTCTAGGACAGGCACTCTTGCCAAAAATGTCCAGATAAGAAAGAAGCTGGCATAGTAGCTTCACACTAATCAATCACACAAAGAATTTCCTTCAAGACTGACCTGACAATGGATGAATCATTAGAAGGATCTCCTCTATTAATCAATTTTTTGCCTTGCTTTTCCTTCTTTATGGACTCCCTCCTCATACATCTTCATATAGCTCTCCCCTCTTATTCAGGTCTTTGCTGCAAGGAGCCACCCTCCTCCCCTAATATGATCTATACCTTATCCCAAATTACTTTCTTCCTTTAGCTAATAGCTAAATGAAATTATACTATGAATTTATTTAGTTATTCACTGCCCCTAGGCAGTATCTGCAGCATCTAGAATTGAACTTGGCACATGATATGTAATTAAATATTTTTAGAATGAATGAATTGATTGGCTAACTTTCCTGAGAATTCACTAGAAGAACAAAAGGCAATATAATAGATCATCTCTGGTCCCAATCTCTAAGATTAAGATACTTCCTATTTTATACCTACAGAGAAAGAGAGTCAGAAAAAGAAAACCTGAGCATTCTGAGGTTTAAAAACAATGTTACTTGTCCCCGTCTCCTTCCCGCCCAGTATTGGCAGCCGGTGCTGCCCCTCCTTCTCTCCTTCTCCGTCTTCCACCTAGCCATTATCTAGACAGCCCACACTTTCCCCTTCCCCTCCCTTGCTCCTAACCCCTTAGCCAGCTTACTGTCCAGTAACCGCCTACTGTACAGTAACCGCCTACTGTCCAGTAACCGTCTACGCAAGCAACAGCACCCGCCGGCACCAATCAAGTCCCTTTACGTATCCCTAGACCCTATAAAACCATGTCCCCTTCTACAATAAAGCAGACTTGTGCCCAGACCTCGTCTCCATGGTGTTTTTGCTTGCACCGCGCGTCCCCCGTGCCTGAACGGAGAGAGCGAGGGCCCAACGGCTTCGTGCCGACCCCCCTCCTCTCCTTTGACCGTGGGGCAGCCCCCGTCCGGAGAGCTCACCCAGCCATCTGCGTCGACCCTCCCGGAGGCCCGCAGCTGCCCACATTTGGCGCCCAACGTGGGTGGGGCCTACTCTGACGCCTACCCCCCACCCTTCGCTCAAGGTAGGGACTCTTCGGCGTCTCCCATTCAAACCAAAATGGGTGCTTCACTCTCCTCCCGTCAGGTCCCGCAGGTTCGGGCCCTGGCTGCCCTCCTGGAAACTAACCAGGTTAGAGTTTCCGTCCGCCAGCTTCAGCGCTACTGGGACTTACTTCTCCCATTCAATCCCTGGCTCATCACCTGCCCGCTCTGGAATCCTCAGACTTATGCCCGGCTAATCGAACGAGTAGCCTCAGCCATGGAACATGAGGGCCGGGTCTTTCCCCCCGGCCTCCTCCCCACTCTTGTAGCCATTCCCGCTTGTTTGCAAGGCATGCCAGCTCCCGAGGCCAAGGCCTTCCCGTGCGATACCGTGGATGAGTCAGGGGAAGGGCGCGGCCGCCAAGACGGCGCTCCCGGTAACGACTCCGATGCCAAATCGCTCTCGGCTCAGTTGGAGGCCGCGCTTGAGCTTGACCCCCCTTGCGCCGCTGATTCTGACTCCGACCAGGATGGCGCACTTCCGCCTTCTTCCTCACGAAACAAAGAAAAGCCCACCCAAGAGGGCGCTCTCCCTCCTTCTTCCTCCCAAAAGAGGAAGAAGCCACACTCCCCGCCCCTTCCTGCTTCTTCACGGAAGGACTATCCGCCGTTGTACCCTCCCCTTCCTGCCTCGGCGCCATCTTGCCCCTACCCGGAACCGGCATCATCTTGCCCTTACCCGGGACCGGAAGCGCTTCATCTGCCATCTTCTGATGACGACCTAGATGATGCGTACGAGCGCCCGCCGTCTTATGTGCCGCCGAATAGACACCCCCTCCCGCGCTCTAATAATCTTCTCTTCGAGCCCCCCACTGCTCCAATCGCTGATATGTATCCGCTAAATCCCAATCGTTCTCGAGCAAACCCCCAAATATGGGTTCCCTTCTCCCCAAAAGACGTGCAAACCCTCCGCAGCGCTATCCAAGAGGATGGTCTCACCAGCCCCCATGCTCAAGACCTCCTTGAACGTATGACCTTTGCCCGCTGTCTCCCCTACGACTGGATATCCCTTACGAGAGGCATACTTCCCTCGGGGCAGTTTATTGACTGGCGCGCACATTTCGCTGCCGAGAACGAAAAACAAATCGCCGAGAACGCCCGTGACGGCACCCGATATCCTGCCAACGCGTTCCTCGGACTGGGGCGCTACGCCATGCCACAGAGCTATGTCGCCCTCCCTCAAGGCTTCTACATCCAGCTAAGGCAGTGTGCCCTCCGTGCCTTCCGCAACTGCGCCGCCTCCGTGCCCGAGCCACTCACCAGACTTTTCCAGAAACCAGAGGAACCATTCTCCGACTTCATGGCGCGTGTCCAGGCTGCGGCCGAGCGCAAGGTCGTCGGCACGCAGGCCCAGACCTCCTTCATCAAGGACATTGTTCAGGAGGGCGCAAACCCAACTTGCAAGGTGATCATCAGGCCGCTGAGAGATAAGTCCCTCCACGACTAGGTCCTCGCCTGCTCCGGAGTCAACGCCCAGGCCTCCGCCGTGGCCCAGGCTGTCCTCGCTGCCGTCTCGGCCTCCAACGAATGCTTCCGCTGTGGGGAACTCGGCCACTTCACTCGAGACTGCCCCAACAAGCCACGGCCGCCGCCGGACGTGCCCAACATAGGCCATCCACGGCCTCCTTCCACTCCGTGCCTGCGGTGCGGAAAAGGATACCACTGGGCCCGCGACTGCTGCGTCCCTAACTCCAGCCGCAAGCCTTTAAACGGCCATGGGGGCAGGCCTCAGCCCAACAACAAAGAGGCCGCAATGACTCAGCGCCCCCGCCCATGAAAGTACTCTGGTCTATTCCCATCGCACCCTCCACCAAGCCTCTTCTCTCTATCCAAGTCTCCGGCCGCTGGCTCACAGGGCTACTCGACACAGGAGCGGAAATTTCCTGCATCCCACTCGACCAGGCTGGGCACCTCCCTCTGACCGCTGGCCCCCTAGTGGTGGGAGCCACCGGCCAAGCGCCCTCCCAGCAAGTTGCCCAGGACGTCGTCTGGAGAGACGCAGAAGGTCGACAGGGAACCTTCCGCCCCCTCGTTCTGAAGGAAATCTCGCAAGTTCTTTGGGGGGCCGTGATATCCTGCATCAGTCGGGAGCCGTTCTCACTGCCACGCCACCGCAGCTGCCCTCCCAATAGTTTCGGCCATTGCTCGCGTTCAACCTCCAGCACCCGTTCCTCTGCAATGGGATACAGAGGAGCCCATTTGGGTGGAGCAATGGCCTTTCCCAATCCCTAAACTGGACATTCTTAAGGGGCTTGTTGATGAGTTGCTTCACGCGGGCCACATCGAGCCCTCCACCAGCCCATACAACTCGCCAATTTTCTTCATTCAAAAGAAGAACGGGAAGTCCCGTCTACTTCAAGACTTAAGAGAAATCAACAAACACATCAAGCCTATGATAGGATCGCCGCAGCCCGGCCTCCCCCACCCTACCGCGGTGCCCCGGCATTGGTTTGTTGCAGTGATAGATATTAAAGACTGCTTTTCCTCCATCCCGTTGCACCCGGACGACCGACCGAAATTCGCCTTCACGGTTCCTCAGACCAACCATCGGGAACCGGCACTGTGATACCACTGGCGCGTTCTGCCTCAGGGCATGCGAAACAGCCCTGCCATTTGCCAGATGTATGTACGCGAAGCCATCCAGCCACTCGTGAAGTACGCTAACATCATCCACTATATGGACGACTTGCTCGTGGCCCATCCCTCAGAGTCAGGCCTGCACGCAGTCCTGGAGCAACTGCTGCGCCACCTTCGAGACCTAGATCTCAAAGTCAATACACAGAAGCTAACGGTTCATCCACCCTACCAGTTCCTAGGGTTCTCCATCACTTCCACCTTTGCGCCCCAAACGCCACACATCAGAATTCCTGACCTGCTTACGCTCCTCGAATTACAACAACTCTGCGGACAGATCAATTGGTTGCGCCCAGCGCTGCCGCTTACCACAGAGCAACTCCAGCCCCTGTACCGGCTACTCTGCTCCAACGCTCCGCCATCATCCGCACCCGGAAAGAGGATTCGCCTCACCAACGAGGCCAAAAATGCCCTGGCCCGGGTAAATAGAGCCATCGAACAGTGCCAACTCCAGCGACATGAGCCTGGGAAACCGTTGTTAGGCCTAGTCTTACCCACTCGGGGAACACCTACTGGCCTTCTTTGGCAAGACGGACCGCTCCTCTGGGTCCATATGGCAAAGAGCAAGCTCCGAAAGATTGGACCTCAAACCACCCTACTCGTTCAGCTGGCCACCGCCCTAGTCACACAAGCCACCCATCATTATGGGTGCCCACCTGACACCATTGTGTGGCTCTTCACCACCGGGCAAGTCACCACCCTGCTACGCAGCTCCGTTGATATGCAAACTCTTATGGAGCTTTATCATGGCAACTTCGATAACCACTTTCCACAGCATCGGTTACTGCAGGGCCTTCCCCTGCTAGAAATCGCCGCCCCCGGCCATTTCCCTTTTCCGTCCAGCAAGCTTCTTCCAGACACCACCATCATCTTCACAGACGCCTCCAAGACTAAGTTTGCCGCCGTTGTCTTCGCACCCGGCGAGCACCAGCCATGTTCACACGTGCGCCTCCATCAATCCTCTGTGCAAGTGGCCGAACTGCGTGCTGTCATCTTAGCACTCCAAACCCATCCCCACTGTCCACTGAACATCTTTACAGACAGCCTCTACTGCCTACAAGTCTGCCAAGTCATCGCCTTTTCTGCGTTTTTTCCGCCCGACAACTCAGCAAGTGAAAGCATTAACGTCGCTCTCCTGGACCTTCAAGAGCTCATAGAGAACCGCCGACAGCCTTGGTTCATCGCTCACATCCACAGCCATTCCGGCCTTCCCGGGCCCCTGGCCCACGGCAACCACCTTGCTGATCAGGCCGTTCACCTGCTTCCAGCCGAGACCACCGTCGCAGTCGGAGACCTCATCAATCAGGCCAAGCTGCTGCATGCCAGATTTCACTTCTCAGCAGCTGGCCTCCACAAACTCTTTCCAGACCTCCCAATCCATACCTGCAAACACCTTGTGCGGTCATGCCGAACGTGCGCTCCATTGCTGCCCTTGGGGCCGCTCCAACCGCAGGGAGTTAACCCTCGTGGGCTCCGCCCCAATTCCAGATGGCAACTGGACGTCACTCACGTCCCCCAGTTTGGCCGATGGAAATACCTCCACGTGGCCATCGACACCTTCTCTCATCTCTGCTACGCAACCGCGCTCACCGGAGAAACGGCCAAGCACGCCATCCAAGTGCTCAGAGAATCTATTCTTTTCATGGGCGTTCCATGGGACATCAAGACAGACAACGGACCTGCCTACCGGAGCGCCTCCTTTGCTGAATTCCTCAAACTCTATGACATCACCCATCACTTCGGCATTCCCTACAATCCGCAGGGACAAGGCCTAGTAGAACGTGCTCACCAGTCTCTCAAAACCCTCATTCTCAAGACATCTGCCGACCAGCCGCGTCGCACCCCTCGCGACGTCGTCACAGAGGCCCTAATCCAACACAACCTGATGACCTTCAATGCCCAAGGCTTTTCACCAGTCCACATGCACTGGGGGCCTACCTTCCGGCCCACCCCTGCACCGCTTGTCCTCTGGCGTGACCCGCAGACCACCCAATGGCATGGACCTGCCCCTCTCTTAGCCCAAGGACGGGGATTCGCCTGCGTTTTCCCTGAATCAGAGCCGCAGTCCATCTGGGTCCCAGGACGTCTCATCAAGCCCCACACCGCCGAGGCTTCCGCTAACACTGACACCAATGATCCTCCTAACGAGTTGCCTACCTAACTTGTCTCCTTCCCATCACTGTTTCCTTTGTAGTTTTCTCTCTCTCTTTTGTCTCCACAGATGATTCGCCGCAACGCAGGTAGTTCCGTTCTTCCCATTGCTCTCATCGTCATGCTTCCCTTCATCTCCCCAGCCGTTGTCAACTCGCCCCATCAACGCTCCAATTGGACCCTCCAGCGCTGGCAAGAGGAAGCCTTCCTCATCATCAGAAAACTACTGCCCACGCCTGAATCCCCACCCTTCGCCGTTGGCCCCAATAAAGTCCTCAATCCCCCCGCCTCCCCCTCCTTCCGGCAGCACCCCCCCCTCGTCCATCACTCCCCAGCTATGGCCCCCCTGTACCAAGTATTCCAGTCCCCTTCTCGCGTTAATCTATGCATCCTACTTATCTCTAAATACTTCTCAACCCAACCTCACCAAGAACTGTTGGCTCTGCCTCTCCCCCTCCCTTCCTATCTATGAGCCTGTCGCCGTTAACTTCACGTTCGGCGAATCCACTTCAGTATACCCAGCCGAGTGCAACTGGAACACTTCCTCCATCCCCCTAACCCTTCAATCTGTTTCCTCCACAGGACACTGTGTTCATTCTCGTCAAGGTTCCCACCCCTCCCTTAGTGCTTGCTCTAGCTACTCCTCTCCCAGCGCTTCCGCCAAGTTCTTAATCCCCCTTAACACCTCCCAATGGCTTCGCACCTCCACCGGGCTAACCCCCTGCCTCAATGTCGCCACCCTCAACGATACCCATGAGACTTGCCTGCTCATCCATCTCGCTCCTCGAGTCGTTTACCATTCTGACCATGAATTTTTCCGCAGTGTGCTGAGCAGACAAACCTCCCTCCACTTACAAAGGAGAGAGCCTGTCACCGCAGTCCTGACAGTCGCTACCCTTCTAGGTCTTGCAGGGGCAGGCACAGGGATCGCCGCCCTCGCCACAGAGTCCTCTGCCCTCTCCTCTCTCAGACAGGCCGTCGACGAAGATATCACCTACCTTCAAAATGCTGTAAAACATCTAAAAAATTCTCTCAATTCTCTCTCTGAGGTAGTCCTCCAGAACCGCCGCGGCCTCGACCTCCTCCTCCTTAAGGAAGGGGGTCTCTGTGCCGCCCTTGGAGAGGAGTGCTGCGTATACGCCAACTCCACCGGCTTAGTCGAGGACAACCTGAGAAAGGTCCAGGAGGGATTGGATAAGCGCCGCAAAGAGCGAGAAAATGCTAACTATTTTTCCAGTGTTCTCCATACCCTCCTCCCATACCTCCTTCCATTTTTAGGCCCACTCATCATCATCATCTTAGCCCTCACTGTAGGACCCTGGGCCGTCAAAAAAATAGTCCGCCTCGCCAAAGACCAAGCCAACGCAGTATTCAGCTCCTTTGTGCAGGTTCATTATCAACGCCTCGCCACTAAAGAGCCACCACCAAGCCACCCACCGCGCTCCTCCCGCCCCTGCCGCAAACACCGAACCACACGCCTGTAACCTCCTGTCTCCCTTTCCTCACTCATCTCCCTCCTTCTCCCCCAATTGGGCGAGGGGTTCAGGAACATCACGACCCCGTTTTGCTGGCAGAGCTCGGCGCGCGCCAGGCGCCGGCGTACGCCAACCCCAGCAGCAGGCACATGCGTCCTGGCCAGACGCTGTGTCCTCTGCAGCTGAGAGCAGCTGGGAGGGCCCTCTGCTTCTCGCCGCCAGCCGGTCCTTGTGGTCTCCCTCCTCCCCTCGTCTTACCCCAGTACCCCGTCCCATACTGCCCCTGCTGCCACCAGTTCACCTCCCCCGAAGCACATACTTTTAAACAAAAGGGACTAATTGTCCCCGTCTCCTTCCCACCCAGTATTGGCAGCCGGCGCTGCCCCTCCTTCTCTCCTTCTCCGTCTTCCACCTAGCCGTTATCTAGACAGCCCACACTTTCCCCTTCCCCTCCCTTGCTCCTAACCCCTTAGCCAGCTTACTGTCCAGTAACCGCCTACTGTCCAGTAACCGCCTACTGTCCAGTAACCGCCTACTGTCCAGTAACCGTCTACGCAAGCAACAGCACCCGCTGGCACCAATCAAGTCCCTTTACGTATCCCTAGACCCTATAAAACCATGTCCCCTTCTACAATAAAGCAGACTTGTGCCCAGACCTCGTCTCCGTGGTGTTTTTGCTTGCACCGCGCGTCCCCCGTGCCTGAGCGGAGAGAGCGAGGGCCCAACGGCTTCGTGCCGACCCCCCTCCTCTCCTTTGACCGTGGGGCAGCCCCCGTCCGGAGAGCTCACCCGGCCATCTGCGTCAACCCTCCCGGAGGCCCGCAGCTGCCCACAGTTGCTGATGGGGGGCACCTAGTTGGAGGGAGTTCTCTAGGACATGTATATAGGGGACATAAAATTGTTTGGATAACATTACAAATGACAACTGAGGGAGTGCTGAGTTCCTAGCCAGGGGAGCTCTATCACATTCCCCAATGGAACAGCAACAATCCCCCAAGTATAATGGCAAAGACCAATAAAGACAGATGGTCCAACAATGAGCCCTTGATACTAATGACTATGCTTATGACCCTGTGCACCTGAAATATGACCTAGGCCTAGAGCTGCAGGGTGCCTAAGAGTTACCTCTTGAGAGCCTCCATGTTGCTCAAATGTGGTCACTTTCTAAGCCAAACTCAGCATGTAAATAAATGCATTACCTTCCCACCAGTGTGGGACAGGACTCCCAGGGATGAGCTTCCCTGGTGCTGAGGGAGTACCATCAAGCATCAACTGATAATGTAACTAGAAAAAGACCTTGAATAAAAGGTCAGACCAACAGAATATCTGAGCCTATGTGTAATATCAGGTGTTAAAAACTGCTTTTAGACCTTGAATAAAAGAGGGAAATGGAAAGGACAAATGAGTTTATATGGCTTTGAGGCTCCAGAAAAGAGTCAGGAGGTCATCAGAGGAGTCATGCTTACACATGCCTCAGCAGGGTCCCAGAGACAGCCAAAGTAGATACAACCCAGGTTACTGGTTCTCTTAAGGGCTACAGAGACCCACAGGTTCTATGGTCATGGCAGATGACTCTGGAGTTCAGTGCCATGTCAGTTGGCCCTACTTTGGAGTTTGTGTTCCTGAGTGAGATGTAGTTGGACACAGATGTGACCGTTCTACACATGCCACTCAGCATATAAATGCATTACATTTCCCCCAGCAAGGGACATAATTCCTGGGGATGAGCCTCCCTGGCACTGAGGGATTACTACCAAACACCAGCTGGTGATGTAACTAGAAAAAGACCTTGAATAAAAAGGTCAGCTCAGACCAGCAGAATATCTCAGCCCACATGTAAGATCATGTATTAAAAACTGCTTTTTGACCTTGAAAAAAAGGGGGAAATGGCAAAGACAAATGAATTTATATGGCTAAGAGTCTTCAAAAAAGAGTCAGAAAGTCATCAGAAGGGTCACACTTATGCACTCCTAAGGAAAACCCCAGAAACAGCCAAAGTGGATACAACCCCAGGTACTGGTTCTCCTGAGGGCTACAGAGGCCCACAGGGATATGGTCATGGCAGATAGCTCTGCAGCTCAATACTATGTCAGTGGGCCTTACTTCAGAATTTGTGTCCCTGAGTGTGATGGAGTTAGACTCAAATATGACCTTTCTATGCTTGCCTTTTCTGTCAGTTTTACTGAACCTGTGGTTGGTGCTAGCATTAGTGTATGCTCAGGAGACTTGAATCTCTGGACTGTCCATGTGCCAGCTGGGCCCTGAGCCTCAGTAGAATTGCAACTCCTACTCTCTGGTTCATTGGACTTACACAGGTCAGCTAACAAGGAGGTGAAGATGGTCAATCACCACATTAGGGAACTGAGAATGTCTACAACACAAGCAGAATTGCATCCATCATCCATGTAGAATCTAAGCCCCTTCTCAATATAGAGGTGGAGGGGACATCACCATCCCAGGGTCCACAGAACGAAGGAATAAAATATGGATTAGAGTGGACTTACTGATATTCTACTATAAAACATTTGTGATCTAATAGAAGAAATTGTATCTTTAATGGGGAGAAAGTGGCCACAGTAGTTGCTGAGGGCAGGGAGTGGGAAGAAGAGATGTGATGAGGTAGCATATTGAGGACTTTGGAGTTGTCCTAAATGATATTGCAGGGTCATATGCTGGACATTATATATCCTGCCATAACCCACTGAATGTACCTGGGGAGAGTGTGAACTACAGAGTCAACTATTATCCATGTGGTACAGCAGTGCTCCAAAATATGTTTGCCAAATGTAATGAGTGTGCCACAATGATGCGGGAGGTTGTTGGTGTGGGAGGAGTGGGGTGGGGGGATGGGGGGGTATACGGGAACCTCTTATGTTTTTCATAATGTAACCTTTTTTGTGATGTATATACCTTCAAAAAAATACAATTTACAAAAATGATGGGGGTGGGGGGTGTATGTTATATGGGAACCTCATATGTTTATTTAATGTAACAGTCAATGTGATCTATTAACTTTAATAAAAAACAAATAAATAAAAGAGTGCTTTAAAAAAATAAAAACAATGTTAGATAAAATAATAAGGCTTATTGCCTAAGTCTAAAATGCTGGGATATCTTCATACAATTGCTTCTTTGAGTTCTCGTGGTTGGTAGTTAATGCCACTGAAAGCGTGATAATTTTTATGCTTGCTTTACTGACATCTTAGCAGAATGTAAGTGTATACTAGAGAATGAAAGGATGTACTATATTAGGAAGTAATTTTCAAAAGGAAGCTTTCATCCATAGATCACAAAGACTATATTTACACACCTCTAGCTGTTCAGAGATTCCAATTTGAGAAATACTGGGCTAATTGATTCAACTTGTATTCTGCAAAGTGAAACTCATGATCCTTTTTCTAAGACTTTATATACAAATGCATT
This sequence comes from Dasypus novemcinctus, assembly GCF_030445035.2. Classification (NCBI taxonomy): domain Eukaryota; kingdom Metazoa; phylum Chordata; class Mammalia; order Cingulata; family Dasypodidae; genus Dasypus; species Dasypus novemcinctus. The sequence continues at coordinate 117,652,766 of NC_080673.1, read as the reverse complement.
GGAGAAAACTGTATTTCATTAAATTAGTTTCATATTCATTCAATACTTTTCAACAAATATTTATTAGATACCACCTACATTCCAATCCTTGTTGCAGGCACTGAGCATGAGCAATTTGTCAAGACTAACTTTGTTGTGGCCTTCATGGAAACTTCAAGCCTAATGCAAACAAATGGCTACATGTCTATATAATTAAACTATTTTTTAAAGAAAAATAAAGCTATTTGGTTGCAATAGCCTCTGAAACATGTCTTAACTCAATGATTTCTAATTTTTCAGTTGCCAAATTCTGTAAGTTGAAAAGTAACTCTTTTAATAAAATGTAATTAGCCACTGATCCCTCATGCCAGGAAATGAAAAGACAGAAAATATGTATGAGTATGTTTTTGCTCTATTTAATACCAGTTTCAGGATTTTATTTTTATGTGGCACTACAAGGAGAAAGAATGTATTTCCCACCAAAGACATTCCTCTGTCACTATTCTTAGGGAGGTGGAATGACCTCTTGTCTCTCCAGGTTAGATAGGCTTAACTGCAGCAATAAAAAGCCACGGGTGTATTAACAAGGAGCACAGCACTCAAAAACCAAACTTTGACCGAGTACCTAAGCGAAGACTAAGACTTCATAATACAGTACAGCTAACGTCTGTAGCTGTGGCAAGCCTATAAGAAAACCCTTCATTTTTGTTAAGTATCCTAAAATAGGAGAGAAACAGAATCCAGCCTTTTTCTACTGAAGTGGAAGGAAGACATTTCTTCTCATGACAGCACAGAGGTGACTGCCCAAGATTTCTTCTTCTTGAGGAAGTAATTCAAAGCTATCTGTCAGTTGGAGATTATTACAGCGGCAGCAATGGGAAATGGGGAATAGGTAGTGGTAATGGGTAGCCAGAAGCAGTCTTAAGGTCATTGGTCATTCCTTTCTTTACGCTCTTGCCTGTGCCTTGTTCTGCTCCATTCATCCAGGAAATCCTGTGAACCAACTAACACCCTTTTATTAAATTCATTTCTGCTAAACTAATAAGAGCATAAAAGAGAGATCTTTGCAGAGTAGATAACATGCAGAACTAGAAAACTTAGGGTCCAGAGAAGATCTAGTTTAGAACCAATATGGAGATTTTCCTCAGCCCATGACTGAAGGTTTTCATAAGTTCCTTAATGGGGAGAAACTGGGGATTATTATCAGAACTCATCAATCTTTTATTAACCAGTGGTATTTTTTCTTGTTAGGGAGTTGGGTTTGCCATGCTCAACAATTCCTGTCATCATCTTCCTGAAGTCTTGAGTTAAAGAAGCTATCCAGTATTTTTTAACATATAGATATCTGGATTGGATAATTAAAATCAATATTATATTATCCAAATAAATAAACATAGAAAAGCAGAGGAGAAGATATTCTTTACCTGCCTTAAGAAGATTTTAAATTCAATATAAGGTAAATAATTCTGGTATTAAAAACTCTCAAGTTAAACTACCAATATATGGGCATTCAATAGCAAAGAGCGAACACAGAGTAAAATTGACCTAGAAATGCATTTCATTACAGACCCAACAGTTAAGGACAATATTGGCCTTACTTACTAAAGCATATCCAATATTTTCCCAGCTTCATTTTAAGTCACATTTAATCTCTTATTCAATTTTGCTTTTTGTTTGTTAAAATCTGTATGCCACTGAATTAATTTTGTAAAATAAATGTTTAGAATTAAGTTTCAAATAATCTCTAGCAGTCTAAATATTACAATTTCAATTTTGAGTTTCTTTAAAATTGAATAGATTGAGTATTCCCAACTGTGGGGAAAATTACACAAACAAAATATTAAAGTAAACCAATTGTATAAATGTTTTTATAAATTGATCCTAAGGTAATTTCCACTTATAGGATGGTTTAATTGATATTACATGTTATTGATTATAGATCCAGGCAATATTTAAAACAAGCAGTACATGCACATGTGTAACTGTATATATAATATTATTGAACTAAAGATTTTGGTCACTGCCTGCCCCAACTATAACTTCTTCAAAGGTAGGCTCACAGGCCCCACTATCTAAATAGCCATGTTTTATACCATTTGAGCCATACCCCAACCCATCACAATGGATTGGATTTAACTGACCCAAGGACCCAAAACTATAATCTCTGTGATCTGTCTCAATAATGTAATCTGGGTCAATCATATTCCTTTCTTCGAAATTCGGAATGGGAAAATTAAGAGACTGCTCAAATTCAATGAAGGAAAGTATAGGACAAAAGCTATGATGAGCCATGTGCAAGTGTAATAATTGCACATGCTAAAAAGTATTGAGTATTTAATAGTCTACATCAGAATCTATGCTAAATTATTTATATGCATTATAGCAATATTCACAACTTTATGAGATAGATACTCCTATTAGCCACATTCTACAGATAAAGCAACTGAGTCACAGAGAAGGCAAGTATCTTACCCAAAGTCACATATCTGCTCAAAGTCACCAGGATTCAACTCCTGGCGATCTGAATTCATAGTGCTTATTCTGATCCATTACACTGTATTACCATAGGTATGGGAAAATGGAAGATAAAAGAAGGAAAGATAGAATTAATTGGAGCATATGGCCACATGGGAACAGTGAAGCCATAAGATCATGCAGTTCCCTAGAAAAAGGAGAATATGAAATAAGAATCTCACAGATCCAGTGCCCAGGAGGACTGACTATAACATACATTCTATCGTTAGACTCATATGATATTTCTATCCCTTAAAAACCAAATGTGCTAAATAAACATAGATAGTATATATAGTTGTGTAAAGCTAATCTGTTTTACCTATGAGTCTTTCTAATGTTTTTAGTAACTAGCAGTTTCTAATTACTTGTTTAATATGTTTAAATTTAAACAAGCACAATCTACTTCGTGTTTGGATACATTAGGATTCTGAAACTGAAATTAGGTTTCCATGATGAAAATTATAATTATTTTTAATTATCAAAGATTAAAAAACACCTCTTTTTAAGGGATTAAATTACAAATATTTATTCAGCAGCTATTATTGCATCTATATATGCACCATTATTACAGCAATGAACAAAACACTAAATGGACCTATTGGTTGAGTTTTACATTTGACCTTTATAAGAGCTATTTACATATTGTGGTCATAAATGAGTCATAAATTGTAATGACTATCCAAAATGGGAAGTTAATTTTCTCATGCCCATTCCGGTAGGCAGACTTCCTAGATGAGTTGGGTATGAGAACACAATAAAATTCAGATGGAATTCACATTATGAACTGGACTCAGCCTAGTAATTAATGTCTGTACTGCCAATAATAGACTTAGTTAATCAGTAGTATAGTACAATCTTTATATCAAATGATATAAACTTTTAGGAATAAACATGAGAGCAAATGTTGGGAGCAGTCAATACGAGTATACACTGAGTTCAGCCATGCCAGTAACATGGCCGCCAGAGCGGAGCCCACTTCCTTGTTCTTCTTCCTCCCTGCTCCTTTGTTCTCCGTTTCCCGCCACTGCCCAGGCTAATACAGCAGTGCGCAGGCACAAGGCACAAAACTGAAGTCTGCCTTCCACCCCAGCAACAGCAGCCACCAATCCCTGAACCCTGCCACTTACCCCAGCAACAGCAACAGCCAATCCCTAGCCTCCACCTCTTCACCCACCGCTCCTCCCCTTCCCAAGAGTATATATGCTTTGTTCCCTCAATAAAATTTTGCAGCTCGATAAGAACACTGTCTTGCTATCGTTCTTCGTGTCTCTTGTCCCACCATTCTTTCTCGGCAGGTTTCGAGCCCTCGTACCGTCCCGTGGGCCAGGACAAGCAAGAAAGTTTATCTCAAGCTTGATTTTTAATATAAGTAAAAGGATCACTTACATAATAAGGAGACACCCAATATTTCCTGTAAACAGATTTCTCTTAAACATCCAACTAGGCTATTAAGAAATACACAAACAGGTTTTTGCCACCACCTTGTAATAAAGAGTCTGGCTCCATTTTTTTATATCAATGTCACAAGTTACATCATTAACACAAAATAACAACTACAATAATAGTAAATCTCCCCTCATATTTTTGTTCACTCCTCAATCTTGAAGGATTTGGGATTATGTCCACTCTGACTGCTTCAGGTTGAGAAGGGACACAGATAAAATGGGGCAGAGGAAAGGAATTGTTTTGCTTGTAGTTGAAGATACTCCTTGTTTGGGGGGTGGAACTTGTCCATTATTATCATTTTGTTAGTTGTCTATGGCAAACCTGAAGAACTGGAGAATAGGAGTTGGCTGCAACTCTGCTGGGTTTCAAGATATAATGGACAGTCCAAAGAGCTAAGACCTGAGGAAAACACTTAACAGGTAAATTGAAAATTATAGGATCAAATAGAAGGAGTAGAGAAATTATGATTAGGGGAATTATATATTAGATAACAATATTATATTGGGAAAACAGGATTTCATATATTCCCAGATAGGGCCCACAGAGGGGGTGCTGATTGCATGAGACCATGTGGCTTGCCTCTGTTGTCTGTATGTCCTAAATTAGCTCCATTTTTCGTATTTGATTCCTAATAGCTTTCAAGATTGGTACCTCTGGCAGAGCCCATCTGTAGGAGGGAGTGACCGCCCTGTCTCCAAGCCTCACTCCTCCTTCTTCTGTCCCACATCTAGGTACCACATAAGAAAGCCCAAAAGTTCCCTCCTTTATCACCAACAGTAAGTTGAAATCCCACAAGCCCTGATCCATGTACACAGTAACACTCACCTCAGTCCCCCTGACCACAATAAAACCACAAGCCCGACTCCTTTCCCTCCTCTCTCAAGCCATTTTATCTATTTACTTATTTTTAGACCTCCTTGGGAACCTGCCCTGCTCTCCCCAGAATGCCTCATTATGTGAATAATAAATCTTCCTTGTTCATGTGTGGCATCTTGAATCTCAATATTTTAACCGAATCTGGGGTGGATGGGTCCATCTCCCTCCTCAGCAGGGTGACCATACAATGGATACAGCAAGCAGGGTGTCCAGTTGGTGACCACTGGGAGTCTTTCTTCTGGTGCTATGGCTTGCTAACTAGCTCTGCTTCCTGCTGGAGAACATGCTATTTGAGCTGCTGACTGCTGGCTCCTTTGTCCTTTGAGTTGTGCTGCTTTGTGTTGTATTTGCTGCAGCCTCTTAAGCCTCTGTTATAGATTTAACCAACTTTAGACAGAAGTTTGATATTTGGCACTTAGGGACAGAAATATGAGACTGAAGCCCTCATTAGAGTAGACCTGCATCATGTGGCCTGGCTCTATGTATGTGTCTCAGATTAAATCATATGTCTTGAGTCCAGCATAAGCCATGACTGGTGCTAGGCTCAAGAGAAGGGCTCTTATACTGTGACTGTTGTTTGGGTGTCTCAACCAGACATTGGCTCCATTCTATAGAGCCTTAGGAGATACACTGATATCTTGTGCATTATACAGGCCCAGAGGGTGGCCTTTTGTGTGGAGGAAGAGCAGTTACTACGTGGCATGCTAAGGCCATACTCCTAAAAGCATATGGCTCACTAGGACCCTTCAAAATGCCTTTGCTGCTGTTGCCTGTACCTCCCTCACAAACAAATATTCTGACCCTCAGAGCCATAGGGAAGATCACATGGCACCCTGTGGCACAGCCGAGGAGTTCATTCACACATGATTTAAGCCTGGGATCATTAAGCCCTGTAACAACTATTGCCATCCATGAGGACTTTAACACTTACAATACTGATTTGAGATTCTCTGGAGGAAGAAACATGCAAATATTAGCAGGGAAGAGAACTTCTTCCCATCAAAGTACACCCAATAATCATAAAAAAAGAAAGGAAGGAAAGGAGGGAGGGAAGGATGGAGGAAGGAAAAGAGGAAGGGAGGGAGGGAGGGAGAGAGGGAGGATGAGGAGAAGGAAGGAAAGACAGACACAGGGGGAGGAAATAAAAAATGAAATACTGATCCACACTTTGACCCAATTTTACTAAACAAATTTTTAAAACAAAAAAATAAAGAATGTATATTGGCTTTTGAACCTCTGTAATATAGGTTCTGAATTAACATCTGCTGAAATATACCAACTGGCAAACCATAATGGCCTCTATCAATACTGGGACTCAAATTACAGTTATACATGAAGAACCCACTAAATTTAAATATGGTAACCTATACATAGGAATCCCTCTAAATTTAAATAAGTTACTTCCTGTACTCTTAGGGGAGTTACAAAATATAAAATAGAAGACACAAAGAGTTATACTTCACCTTAACCATCAGAAATATTGCCTTGCCTAAATTTCTCATAGTCATGGTGCCTATTGTTCTAAAATATCCCATAGTGGGCATGAATTTTTTTTAAATTTATTGAAATATATTACTTATACATAAACATATATAAACAATAAATGTATAATAGTTGTGAACTTACAAAACAAACATATATAACATCAAACAAACATAAATAACATCTCACCCTATCACTAATAACTTGCATTGATTTTAAACCTTTTTAACTAATGATTAAAGAGCTAATACTAAACAAAGTATTTTTCCCCTAGCCAATCTGATTATTATTATCTTTATATCATTTATATATGAACATACATAAACAATTAAGTGTATAGTAAAAATTTTGAACTTACAAAGCAAACATGCATAACATCATACAGGGGTCCCATACATCAACCTTCCACCAACACCTTGCATTGTCATGAGACGTTAGTTACAAACTATGAAAGAACACTGTCAAAATCTTACTACTAATCATAGTTCTTATCTTACATTTGGTATGTTTTTCCCCCAACCCACCCTATTATTATTTTTTAAATATATTTTTTATGACAGAAATTGTAAACCTATAAAATAATCATGCACATGTGCAGAATTCCCAAACAACACCCCTCCATCAACACACCACAATGTGGTGGAACATTTGCTACAGATAAAATAATATCATGTGATTATTACCATGTCTATAGTATACGTTTGGCTCACATTTTCCATACTGCCTCAATATCAACACAATACATCTTTTGCATAGATGCAAGAATATTATATTATTACTACTAACCACGGTCCATAGGTCATTTCAGCTGTATTTTTCCCATGCTTCTCCACATTCCCAACACCATGCAAATGATACTCTTGCATCTGTAGCATCAACTACAATTCTCACCCACCTCTTGGTTTACTGTGCTATCCAGTTCCTAGATTATTCTCAAGCATTCTGGCAACTGGCATTTACATAACTAGACTATCATTTTCAGTCACATTCCCATTTATAAACTAGCTGTTACTCATTGTGTGTTACCATCCACTCTATACATTTCCAAAATTTTATAGTAAAGCTAATTAAATTTCTGGGCATGAATATTTTGACCCAATGAGTTGTAACTTAATATTAAATTAAATCTTTGGCATTTAAAATTGACTTGATAAAAAGGAACACCATGCATTTTCCCCTCCAGTTACAAAAGTTAATAAACATTAAAACAGGAATTTCAAGGATTAAAATGCAGTAGACAAGACCTACCTAGAGAAGAGGTGATTATCATCACTGTTCATTTAAAAGCCCATTTAATAGGGGAAAAAGGGTTTGATGTTGGGTATATGGGAGTCCCCTATATTGCATATGTGATTTTACTGTGATAGAAAACTTTTTAGAAGACAAAACTAAAAAAAAATTTTTTTAAAGGATGTAGACACTGAAAAAGGAATGGAAGAGATTGCCTTGCCACTGAGCATGCAGGGCAACATCTATTACTGTGATGAAAGGCAAAGCATCAAAAATGAAGTTTTATGATATTTTTCATTTTTAAATACCCTAATTTATGTTTTCCCTTTATTTTAGTTTTTCTAAATTATTATATATTCTATTTCTAATCTTTAAACCTGTCAACACTATTTCATTTTCCTACTAATTGATTTTGGCAATGTATTAGGCTTCATTTTTTAAGAAGTTTTGGATCACAGAGGGGTTAAACTATGGCAGGGGAGAAGCACTAATGTAGGATGTCATTGATTGGGGATGCGTGGGTGGGAGGGAGTTCTCCGGAACATGTAATAGGGTATATGTTTGGATCTTTGTTGAATATTGCCATACTGGATAGAGTTACACATGACAACTGAGGGAGGGCTGAGTTCCCATCCTGGGGAGCTCTGTTGCATTCCCCAATGAAACAGTAACAATCCTGCAAGTGTGAGGGCAAAGACCAAGTGAGGAAGGACGGTCCAATGATAGGCCTTTGATACTGATGACTATGCTTATGAGCCTTTGTGCTTGAAATGTCAACTAGGCCTAGAGCTGCAGGGTGCCTAGGAGTTACCTCTTGAGAGCCTCCATGTTGCTCAAATGTGGTCACTTTCTAAGCCAAACTCAGCATGTAAATGCATTACCTTCCCACCAGTGTGGGACAGGACTCCCAGGAATAAGCCTCCCTGGTGCCAAGGGATTACTACCATCACCAGCTGGTGATGCAAATAGAAAAAGACCTTGAATAAAAAGGGGAAATGGTAAAGACAAATGAGTTTATATGGTTAAGAGACTTCAAAGTGATTCAGGAGGTTATCAAAGGGGTTGCACTTATGCACGCCTCAGCAGGATCCCAGAGACAAAGTACATACAACCCCAGCAATGTGCTCCTGAGAGCTACAGAGACACACAGGTTTTACAGTCATGAAAGATGGCTCTGGAGTTCATTTCCTTGCCAATGAGCCCAACTTTGGAATTTGTGTTCCTGATTGTGATGGAGTTGGACTCAGATGTGGCCTCTCTACACATGCTTCTTCCGTCACTTTTACTGAACCTGTGATTGGTGCTGGGATTTGTGTATGCTCAGGAGACTTGAATCTCTGGACTGTCCATGTGTCAGCTGGGCCCTGAGCCTCAGCAGTTGCAACACCAACTCTCCAGTTTGTTAGACTTACACAGGTCAGCTGACAGGTGAGAATGGTCAACCACCACACCAGGGAACCAAGAGTGTCTACATCTGCAAGCAGGAAAAGTCCATCCATCAGTCATGTAGGATCTAAGACCCCTCTTGATTTAGAGGTGGAGTGGACATCACCATCCCAGTGTCCACAGGATGGAAGAATATGCTATGGATTGGAGTAGCTTGCTGGTCTTCTACTATAGAACTGTTGTGAATCTAGCAATGGAAGAAATTGTATCATTGATGTGGAGAGGGTGACCACAGGACTTGTTGAGAGTAGGGAGAGGGAGGAAGAGGTGTGATCTGGGGCATTTTGGGGATTTGGAGTTGTCCTGAATGATACTGCAGGGACCGATGCAGGACATTGTATATCCTGCCATAACCCACTGGATGGACTGGGGGAGAGTGTGAACTACAAGGTAAACTATGGTCCATGCGGTGTGGCAGTGCTCCAGGGTGTATTCACCAAATACAATGAATGTGCCTTACTGACGAAAGGGGATGTTGATATGGGAGAAGCAGGGGGGTAGGGTAGGATGGGGGGATGGGGAGTGGTGTACATGGAACCTCTTATGTTTTTTAATGTAATGTTTTGTGTGATATATTTATCTTTTTTTAAAAAAAGGCAATGAATTTTTTTTTAAAAAAGCCCATTTGACCTGTTCTTAAAACCTTGAAGGAATTAATGGTGCCTCATGGTGGATTACTGTAACCTCAATGCCGTGAGCACACCTATTAAGATGCCAGACCCAATATTATGGAAATTTCTGACTCCCTCCCATCAGCAATTGGTAAATATTTTGTTAATTATAGATTAAGCTAATATATATGTTCTGTTCAGTGGCTTTTTTTTCCTTCTTTATTTTTTTTAAATGTTACATTCAAAAAATATGAGGTCCCCGTATACCCCCAACCCCCTCACCCCACTCCTCCACATCAACAACCTCTTTTATCATCATGGCACATTCATTGCATTTGGTGAATACATTTTGGAGCACTGCTGCACCACATGGATAGTGTTTTACATTTGCAGTTTACACTCTCCCCCAGTCCAACCAGTGGGCCATGGCAGGACATACAATGTCCAGCATCTGTCCCTGCAGTACCACCCAGGACAACTCCAAGACCTGAAAATGCCCCCATATCATCTCTTCTTCCCTCTCCCTACCCTCAGTGCCTATTTTAACAGCTTATCAGCTGCAATTGCCCTTACCTCTGAAGAGACACAATACATCTTTCCTGATTTCTTATGGATACCTCAACAGTCCTACCATGGCATATAATATTTGCAAGGATCATATTAAGTATGTCCAACTTTCTCCAGGAGCACAGATATTGCTGATGACATCCTCTGACCAGGAGATACATTTGATGCACTTATTCAGGACATATATTCACAAACAGAGGATAGGTCATTGCCCCACATATAGTACAAGGCCCCCCACCTCAGCTAAATTCATGAAAACGATTTGTTAAGAGAGCATCATTCCATCCCTGACATTGTCAAGGAATAGTTGTTGACCCTTTTGGCACCCACAATGTTAACACCATTTAGACCTTTCTAGATTCTGGGGCAACATATTCTTCATTAACAAATTTCACCTAAACCCATTTATACTGTTACAAATTGGCCCATTTTAGATGAGGGTTCCCTAAAGCAAAATGCTCTAGAATCTGTCTAGATTGCAATACAACACTCCTGTTAGTGCCCCTCAGAAACTTCTTCACTGTGGAGGCTTTAACAAGCTCCTCTCATGCCTTCTGGGATCTCTGGACCACATGTGATAGCCATAATTTGCCTGAGAACTTCTGGTGCAAGAAATTACTTTCTGGGCACCATACTACTCAACAGCAGAGCAGATGGATGCATTCTGGGCTTTCCTGGAAATGGAATACCCATCCGTTCCTTATGCCTTGGGTTGTGGAAGCAGTACCTTGCAAGCTTAGCCAAACCACCAAGGCCTTTTTGCTACAGGATAAATCTAAACCTGGTCCCTCTGGCACATCTCATCCTTGCCCCTAGCATTCCCCTCTCCCCTTCTTCTACCCTACGTGTTGACAAGCTGATAAGAAAGCCCAGGTACTCCTCTCCTTTGGTGCTGGTAGGGAGTTCAAATCACACAAGCCCTGATCCAAACACACAGGAACCTTCACTCTGGCCTTACCCTCTAACCACAATAAATCCCAAGCCAGCCTGCTTTCTCAAGCTATTTTAAACCCTGCTCTGTCCAGAAAGCCTCATTATATGAATAGAGGTTTTTATACTCTCTTGGTTCATGTGTGGCAGCATTAGTCTCAACATCTAAAGCAAATTTGGGGTGGGAATCCATCTTGCCTCTGCAGAGTGAGCACAACACCCCCCCACACACACTAATGACAAACATGCCATAATTTTTATTTTAAATCTTTTTAATCTGTAGCTGAGTTGCCATTCTTTAATATCCAAAATGTATATACATTAGATCCCTTCCTCTATGCTGATCATCTGAAGGCACTGAACAAAAGAAACTTTTCCATTTCTTTCGTGTAATAATTTCTTTTTATTTTTTTTAAAAATTAATATATTTGAATTCAAAATGTGGACCAGGAACTCTGCTACACACCAGGGATACAGCATTTCAATCGAATGGGGAAAACAGATATTAATCAATAGCCATATAAAGAAATGTCAATTTTCAACTGTGACAAATACTAGAAAGGAAAAGTTTGTAATGTTATGTGGACCTATCAATTATAATGGGATCCATCTTAGGAATATTAAGAGAGCAGTATATGAGCTGAGAGCTGAAAAATGAGAAGTGAACTAGAGGAAAAAAAAAAAAAAGAAGGGAAATGAATTGCAGGGAGAACTAATATGTGCCACACAGTGGCAGAAGGGAGCATAGAAAATCATGAGGGACTGAGAGTATCCTGAGAGCAATCACGATCACTGAAGTGCTTCCGGGTGAGCAAGATATTATGATTTGTGTTTTAAAATGATCACTCTGGGTCAGTATGAAGAATGAATTGAAGAACATAGAGTAATGAAAGCTCAAATAACAACAATCCATTATCAATATTATTCACTTAAATTGTGAACATTTGTATTTCTTCCTTCTTTTACTCCTCAAATTTAGGTGAATTTAATCACTGCATAGGTTTTTGTATATATCCCCGTTTATGTTCTCCTCCAAATGTGGAAAGCAAGGTCAGAGAACCTCACCATCCGAAGTGGAAGTAAAAAAGCAAATTACAAAAATAAATGAGATTAGCCATTTACAGAAATATCATTTTAAATACAACTCTCTATTGCAATGAAAATTAAACCTCATTTATTTTTGCAGTAAGCTAAAATTTATAGAGAGCAGATGTTTAGTTAACTTAAAGAAACCCTGAAATTAACTGCTCCCAATTAGTGTATAAATTTGACTGCTAAAATACATTAATGCCCTGGCAGGGGAGGGGGAGTATAATTTTAATATCCATGCTGAATCTATACAGTTCAATATATTTAGTTTCTCTGCACGGTTAGTAGCAATGCTTCTGTATGTGTTCATCAATTGTAATGAATGTTCCACACTAATAAGGATGTTTTTGATGTGGGAAAGTATGGGAGGTGGAGGGGGGTGGCATATGGGAATCCCATTTATGTTTAATATAACATTTATGTAATCTAAAGCTTCTTTAAAAATAAAAATAATAATAATTTTTTTTTTTAAAAAGAAGAGTTAATAGCAGCCCTGAGACTGCTCTCTTTAGAAAGACCTGCTTGAAAGATTGGCTGATGGCTGGAGTATGGGAACTTGTGATTTGGGGAGGGTTCTCACCATTACTAGAACTGATGACTGGGTGGTTCACTGTGCCTAAACTGTTTAGAGAGACAATATGGTTTATGCTGAACACCTGCTTTCTTCCTGGGTGTTTGGAATTTGCGTACATGCTAGGCAGAAGGTGCCTTCCTGACCAGCCCCCAATAAAAACTTTGGGCACAGTCTCTACTGAGCTTCCCAAGTAGATGTGTTGCCACAGTATGTTGCTGGAGGAATTAAACACATCCTGTGTGACTACCCTGGAGAGATGTCTCAAAAGCAGGTATCCCTCAAACTTCACCCCACGCACCTTTTCCCTTTGCTGACTGCTTTTTATTCTTTCACTGTAATAAATCACAGCCATGTAAATGGCAATAGGCTGAGTCCTCCAACTCTTCCTCATGAATCACCGAACCTGAGGGTGGTCCTGGAAACCCCATGAAGCAGTGTCCATATTTTATCAGTAAAGGAATAGATGAGAGTGCATATCACGTTTACTCCCATTTTAAAATCTTAATATTTAGTAATTACTAATAAAATATTAACACATATTATTTACTTAGTCATGTATTTAAAAGCATAGGGAGTATTTCCAGAAAGCAATTTAATCTTGGATCCTAATGATACAAGCTTCACTGTTAAGCTTCTTCCCTATATATTCTCTGTAAATGGTTCCAGATAGATAGATAGATAGATAGATAGATAGATAGATAGATAGATAGATAGATAGAGACATACATACATACACACACACAATATATATGTATCAGAGATAGAGATAGGTAAAGATGGATATAAAGATACATACTATGCACATATATACATACACACACACATGCATTTAAAAACAGAGTAGAGATGAGAGAGAGTCTCCTAAGAGTAGATTTCTCTGAGAGTAGATCAAGGGAAACCTTTTCATTATGACAGTCCTTGTGTCATACTAACTAAACATGGAATTTCATTTTTTAAAAGTTAAAAATGTTTTTAATTACATAGGGATTTCTAGTTTTCACCATGTGTTCACACACTTGATCCTCATTAAGTCTGGCAGGCATGATTTTATAGAAAAGGTATCTAAATCTAATCTAAGAATAATTCACATGAATACTAAGAGGCAAGCTTTCAAAAATATCACCCAGTAGAATAACTGTTTATTCTCCATAGCAAGCAATTACCAAATTGTTGGTGGAAAATTATATTCCAGGATCATACTGCTTAAATGCTGCATATATATATATACACACAAAGATAATTAAATATAAATACAAATTTTTAAAATAATTAAAATAAAAGAAAAACTCAGCATAGTATTAATATCAGGTTAAGAGATCATTGGTTTCAGCAGCCATCATCATGGTATATTTTGCCAGAGTTTTAAGGTGTTAAGAACACAAAATAGGGAAGCAGATGTGGTTCAACTGACAGAGCATCTGCCTACCATATAGGAGGTCCAGGATTCAAATCCAGGGCCTCCTAGCCCATGTGGCGAGCTGGCCCATGAACAGTGCTGCTGTGCACAAGGAATGCCATGCCACACATTGGCATCCCCCACATAGGGGAGCCCCACAGGCAAGGAGTGAACCTAATATGAAAAGCGCAGCCCGCCCAGGAGTGGCGCCACACACACACAGAGCTGATGCAGCAAGATGACGGAAAAAAAGAAACACAGATGCCACCTGACGAGAATGCAAGCAGACACAGAAGAACACACAGCAAATGGACACAGAAAGCAGAAAACGGGGGGGGGGGGGGGGGGGAAGGGGGTTTAGAGGGGAGAGAAATAAATCTTTTTAAAAAAACCACAAGATAGTATAGTAAAGAGCATCAATAGTTTAATACACTCTAGAAATATTTTCCTTCTAAGAATTTAATTCAACATTTTGACTTGTATATTCTTTCAATCCATTTCTGAATAAGCCAACAATGTAAGATTTCAGGAGGATGCCATCACTTACATTTTCCTCAAAAATTTCAAAGAGATTTCCAGAAAATAAGAAATGACAGATGTGTCTGAAATTTAATTTGAACTTCATGTTAGGAAGATATGCTAAAGTATTCTATGTCCTATATCACAAACATTTCTGAAGACCATTTCCATAGTGAAAATGAATTCCTGAAGAGTTTGATATAGCTGTCCTTGAACATTTACCAAAATCATTTCCAATGATTACAGTCCCAAATGTGAGAAATGTATTCTCCTTAGGCAATGCAAATCTAATTTACCTAGATTTGTGTAGTAGCATATTTTTCATTGTATTTGATGGACTGCATTCACCAATTTTTGAAAAACATGTTTTATGTCCAACAGAGATGCATTGTGACTGTCACAATGTTGTCTTCTTGATCATGACAACATAGAGCTCATAATGAACTGGAAATGAGAAGGGGGCTCTCCCACACTGCTTTCCGCATATTTGCTCTCCTGGGGGTGGCGAAAATGTATCTACTCTGTGGAATAGAAAACTATTTTGTAAAAGACGTATAGATGGTATTATTCCCATGTAAGAATATTTTTTCATGTGTTGGCAAGATCGATTACATAGACATTTAGACCAGCCTGGGGGATTTTATAGGACCAAACTAAAAATCTCCAGAGATTTTCAAAGAATGACATTTACCACACAGGGAGGTAAAAAACAAAATAATATTGATATGGATCTACCCAACTTATGTAAGACCAAGTTTCTCTGGTATACATAGTATCACTCTTTGGCCTTAAAGCATTCCTGTCCTTGACTTACGCTTAGTTTTATAAACTCTAAATTGTTTATGGTACCCCACAATACCATGCTCTTTCTCCCTCTGTAAATATACTCAAGCAATTTAATCTACTTGAAATTTTGCTTCCAGATACTTCTGCTGTTGTACTTATTTTTAGACTTTAAGATTCAGTTAAGATGTAAATTCATCTTAAAATCCTTGCAGGGAGGTGGATTTTGGGAAGGTGGCAGAGTAGGAAGCTCCAGGAATCAGTCCATCCACCAGAACAACTATTAAATAGGCAACTATTTTGAATCAACTATTTTGAAACTCCAGAGTCTATCACAACACTGCTCAGTATCCAAGTAAGAGTGGGAGGAAGAGGCTGGTAAATTGCAGAAAATACCAGTGAATTTCACTCTCCATGCAGCAGCTACCATTGTCTATCCCTCAACCTGTGGCAATGTAGTAGTGAGATACTAAAGCCCAGCCCCTGGTGCATCTTGCTAGTTCCGGGGTGGGATATAAAGACTTTATTCCACAAGACACAGGGGTGTGCAGTCCAATTGCTAATAACTGCTTAAAGTCAGTTACTTTGGCATACTGGGTGCCAGGGCAGCCATTGTTCCAACTCATACCTAAAAAAGCAGCAGAGGAGATTTAAAGGCAGTACCTTTCCTCAAAACTATATTAAAAAATATTAAAGGTCTGCATTTACTGGACAAGTACTGAATAAAGAAAACACAGCTTCAAAGAGCCAAAGGAAAAGATCGGGGCACCCTTGCTGGCCCTTCCTTCACATTCTCCTCAGGGCCATGTGAAGTTATCCAGTGTCCCTTGTGGATCACTAGCTTTGTTCTAGCTAGAAAAGATTGACTTAGGAAACTCCTCTCTGGCTTGCCCTACTCTAAAATTTTCCCTCCAGGCAAAAGCCAGCTTAAGACAGCAGAAGCAGTGTGAAAAACAATTGAGTCAGTCAGCTGAGGGCAAAGGCATACCTGCTTTAAGTCATGCATTGTGGCATAAAAGAGAGAAAGATCTGCTTCCTAGGGAAAAGGCGGAACTCCTAAAGCCACTAGTAAGCACAAGCCTAGGACAAGATACAGGCCCAGAAAAGACAGGAAAGACCTTGAACTTTGCATTTGTCTTGGGCTGCCCTTCAGGAGAGCACCAGGCAATGCAAAACCAATTTGCAAAGATTTGTTTCTCTGTATTAGCTCTTGGCACTCAAGAAAATCTCTGTCATATCACTGGCTGAATGCAAACTCAAGAAACAGCACACAGATTAAATCACAGAGTTTTCATTTTAAAATATTAAAATTACAGTGAGCAACAAAAGATTACAAGACAAATAAAGAAACAGGAAATGATGGCTCATCCAAAGGAAGAAGATAAAAATCCAGAAAACTTCAATGAAGAGCCAGACTTGTGGACATACCAAAGACTTTTCAAAAATTTATCTTCAATATATTCAAGGAGATAAAGGAAAATATGGAGAAAGGAATAAAGGATATCAGAAACCATGAATGAACAATTGGAGAATCTCAATAAAGAGATATAATTTTAAAAGGAAACAAAGAGAACTACTGGAGTTGAAGATAATGACTGAAATGAAAAATTCTCAGGAGGGTTTCAACAGCAGATTGGAACTAGCAGAAAGAAATAACCAGTGAAACCAAAAAGAAAACTGAAGAGTCAAGCTGAGGACCAGAAAGAAAAAAGAATTTAAAAAACTGAAAATAGCCTAAGAGATCTGTGTGAGAGCATTTGCTGTATTAATATATGCATTAAGGTAGTCCCAGAGACAGAAGAAGAGGAAGGAGAGAAGGAATTTTCATAGAAATAATGACAGAAAACTTCCCAAAGTTGGCAAAAGAATATGTACGTCCAAGAAGCCCATCAAATACTAAACAGGGTAAACTTGAAGAGAAATAAGCACAGACACATCATGATCAAACTGTCAAATACAAAAGACAAGTAGAGAGTTCTGAAAGCTGCAAGAGAAAAGAAACATGTTATGTACAAGGGCATCCCAATTAGATTAAATGCTGATTTCTCATCAGAAACCATGGAGGCAGGAAGGCAGTGGGTTGAAATAATTAAGGTGCTGATTAAAAACAATTACCAAGAATTTTATATCTGGTGAGACTTTCTTTCAAAAATAAGAGAGAGATTAAGAAATTCCCATATAAGCAGTTGAACAGCTTCATTACTACTGGACCTACCCTAAAGGCAATGCTAAAGGGAGTTCTTCAGAATGAAAGGAAAGGACACTAGACAGTGGATCTATTCAAAATAATGAATTGAACTCTGGTAATTATAAATGCCAGCACTATTGTATTGTCTTTTTGGATATGTAACTATTTCTTATTTCTACCAGGTGCTAAAATGCAAGGGCAAAAAAGTAATGATAAATCTATGGTTTTGGACAATGTATGAAGATATAATTCTTAAAGGTGGGGGAAAGAAGGGGTTTAGGAACAGTGTATGTGTATGGTCTTGAAGTTAACTTGGTATCAAATGAAAAATGATTGTTATATATTTAGGATGTTAAATTTTAACCCTGTGCTAACCAAAAAGAAAATATATGAAAAATATATATCTAGAAAGAAATGATAAAGACTTAAAATGATACAATACCAAAAATATCAAATAAATATATAAGTAATCATTAATGGGAAAATTGGGGGTCAAAAAAGCATTAGACTTGCAAAGACAAAATAGAAAAATGGCAGAAAATAGAACTGCATTATGAATAATTACTTTAAATGTAAATGGTTAAACTCTTCAGTCAAAAAGCAGAGATTGGCAGACTGGATAAAAAAAACACAACCCAACTATTTGCTTAACACAACCCAACTATTTGCTGTTTACAGGAGACTCACTGTAAATTCAAACACATAAAAGAAGATTGAAAATGAAAAGAAGGGAAAAAATCATGCAAACAGTAACCAGAGTAGAGCTGGGTAGCTATACTAATAACACATAAAATAGAATTTCAGTAAAAAACTGTTACAAGGAACAAAGTTTGTTACAAATTGTTAAAGGGATAAATTCTACAGAAGACATAACAATTATAAATATATATGAACCTCATAGCAGAAACCTAAAATATATGAGGCAAATATTGACAAATTTGAAAGGAGAAATAATTTCTACATTAATAATAGGAGGGTTTATTAAATATACCACTTTCAACAATGTATAGAACATCTAGAGAAAAGATCATTAAGGAAATAGAAGGCTTGAATGATACTCTAAACAAACCAGACTTAAAAGACATATATAGAACACTTCACTCAACAGCAGCAGAGGACATATTCCTCTCTAGTGAACATGTATCATTCTCCAGAGTAGACCAAATGTTAGGTGACAAAACAAGTCTCAATAAATAAAACAAATATTGAAATAATACAATGTATCTTCTCCAAACACGATGGAATGAAACTAGAAATCAATAACAAAGGAAGAAATAGAAGATTCACAAATATGAAGGAATTAAATGGCATACTTTTAAATAACCAATGGTTCAGAGAAGAAATCACAGGAGGGAATTAGGAAATATCTTGAGGTGAATGAAAATGAAAACACAACAAACCAAAATATATGGGCTGCCGTAATGGCAGTGTTAGAGGGAAATGTATAGCTGAAAATCCTTATATCAAAAAAGAAGAAAAAGCTCCAATCAGAGAGCTAACCTGCAAACTGGAAGATCTTGAAAAAAATGTTATAAAAAAACATGAACAAACTAAATCCAAAGCAAGCAGAAGGAAGGAAATAACAAAGATTAGAGCAGAAATAGATGAAATAGAGATTTAAAAAGAGAGAAGCAACAAAACCAAAAGTGGGTTATTAGAAAGGATCAATATAATTAGCAAAACTTTAACTAGACTGACAAAGAAAACAGAGAAGAGAGGATGCAAAAATAAAATCAGAAATGAAAAGGGGCACATTATTACTGAACCCACTGAAGTAAAAAAGGCTCACAAGAGAATACTATTCCTTGCCAACACATTAGATAACCTAGGTGAAATGGACAAATTCCTAGAAATACACAAACTATTCTACATTGACTCAATGAGAAATCAAAGATCTCAACAAACCAATAACTAGTAAAGAGATTGAATCTGTAATGAAAAACCTCTCAAAAAAGAAAATCCAAGAACCAGATGCCTTTGCAGAAGTTCATCAATCTAAGAAAAATTCACACCAATCCTGTTCAAACCTTTCAAAAATATCAAAAAGAAGGGAATACTCCCAAATTCATTTCATGAGGCTAACCTCACCCTCACATCAAGGCAAAAAAAGATACCACAAAAAGAAAATTACAGACTATCTCTTAAGAAAATATAGACAAAAATTGTCAACAAAATACTAGCAACCCAAATCCAACAGCACATTAGAAGAAATATACACACCATGAACAATTAGGACTTATCCCAGTTATGCAAGGATTATTCAACAGAAGAAAATCATTTAATGTAATACCCAACATTAACATAATGAAGGGGAAAATGAAACACATGATCATCTCAATTTTTGCAGAAAAATCATTTGACAAAATCCAGCACCTCTTCTTTATAAAAACACTTAGAAAAACCAAGAATAGAAAGAAACTTCCTTAACATGATAGAGAACATATATGAAAAACCCACAACTATATCATACTTGACATTGAAAAACTGAAAGCTTTCTTTCTAAGATCGGAAATAAGACAAGAATGTTCATGGTTACTACTCTTACTTAACATTATACTGGAAATTCTAAGTGGAGCAATTAGTCAAGAAAAAGAAATAAATGTCACTGAATTGAAAAGGAAGAGTAAAGCTTTCCCTATTTGTATAACATGATCCTATTTACAGAAAATCCTGAAAATATACAACAAAGCTACTATAGCTAATAAGACAATTCATCAAAGTGGCAGGGTACAGGGTTAACACACAGAAATCCATAGTGTCAGGAAGCATATGTGGCTCAAGCAGTTGGGCACCCTCCTACCACATGGGAGGTCCCAGGTTCAGTTCCCAGTGCCTCCTAAAAAATATGAGAAAGACAGCAAGATGACATGATGGGCTGGCACAGCAGGTTGGTACAACAACATGATGCAAAAAGATGAGGCAACAAAATGACACAATGCAGAAATGCAATGAGAGACACATCAAGCAGGGAGCAGATGTGGTTTAAGCAATTGGGGAACTCCCTCCCACATGGGAGGGCCTGGGTTCACTACCTGGTGCCTCCTAAAGAAGATAAGCAAGACAGTGAGCTGACGCAATGGCCTAGCATGGCAGGCTAATGCAACAAGATTATGCAACAAAGATGATACAATGAGGAAACACAACAAAGGGCACAACAAGTAGGGAGCAGATGTGACTCAAGCATTTGGGCAACACCCTCTCTCCCACATAGGAGGTCCTGGGTTTGGTTCCCAGTGCCTACTAAGTCAATATGAGCAGACACAGAAAGCACACAACACGTAGAAAATGAGTGCAAAAAATGGGGGTGGGGGGTGGTAATAAATAAATAATAAATCTTTTAAAAATACATATTAAAAAATCATTAGTGTTTTATACACTGTTAATGAACAATCTGAAGAAGAAATCAAGAAAAATGATCTATTTACAATAGCAACTAAAAGAATCAAATATCTAGGAATAAATCTAACCAATAATGTAAAGGTCATGTACAAAGAAAACTACATAATTTTGTTAAAAGAAATTAGGAAGACCTAAATAAATGGAAAGGCATTCCTTGTTCATGGATGGGAAGACTAATTATTGTCAAGATGTCAGTTGTACCCAAGGCAATGAACATTCAATACAATCCCAATCAAAATCCCAACCACCTTCTTTGAAGAAATGGAAAAGCCAATCATAAAATTTATACAGGGGAAGCGGACTTGGCCCAGTGGTTAGGACATCTGACTACCACATGGGAGGTCCAGAGTTCAAACCCCAGGCCTCCTTGACCCATGTAGAGCTGGCCCATGTGCAGTGCTGATGTGCACAAGGAGTGCCATGCCACGCAGGGGTGTCCCCATGTAGGGGAGCCCCATGTGCAAGGATTGCGCCCCATAAGGAGAGCCGCCCAGTGTGAAAGAAAGTGCAGCCTGCCCAGGAATGGCGCCCCACACATGGAGAGCTGACACAACAAGATGATGCAACAAAAAGAAACACAGATTCCCATGCCGCTGATAACAACAGAAGCGGACAAAGAAGAACATGCAGCAAATGGACACAGAGAACAGACAACTGGGCGGGGGGTGGGAAGGGAAGAGAAAGAAATAAAATAAATCTTAAAAAAAAATTTATACAGAAAGGTGAGGGTCCCTGAAATCCAAAACCATCCTGAAAAAGAAGAACAAATTTGGAGGACTTCTTCCCAATCTTAAAACTTATTACAAAGTCACGGGAATAAAAATAGCCTGGTTCTGCCATAAGGACAGACATATAGGCCAATAGAATTGAATTGAGAATTTAGAAATACACCTGTATTAGTCATTCAAAGGGATGCTGATGCAAAATAGCAGAAATCTGTTGACTTTTATAAATGATATTTATTTGGAGTGGAAGCTTACAGTTACCAGGCCTTAAAGCTTAAGTTACTTCCCTCATCAAAGTATGTTGCCACTTGGTGGCACAAAATGGCGGCTGACATCTGCAAGGGTTCAGGCTTCCTCTTCCTCTTAAGGGTTCATGGTCCCAGTTTCTTCCAATATCAGCTGGAGGCTGAGATAAGTCTTGTCTCTCCCCCAGGGCTTGTTTCTTTCCAGGCTCAACTGCACTGTTCTCTCCACAAGGTCAGCTGTAGACTATCAGACTCTCTTTCTTCCTGGGGTCCCTGCCATGTCTATGGGGCCATCTTTATTCTTCTGTGTTCTTCTCCTGTGTGTTTACTTCCTGGGATTCCAGTATCAAAAAATTCTAAACTCTCTCCTCTGCCATGTGGTTTTCTCTGTGCATCCTCACCCACCAAGTGGGCAGGAAGTCAACATCCTACGGATATGGCCCAATCAAAGCCATAATCATTACTTAATGAAGTAAAAGTGAAACCTCTGAATTTAATACAATCTAATATGCTCAGGGTAACAGACCAGTTTACAAACATAATCCAATATCTATTTTTGGAATTCATAAACAATACCAAACTACTTCACACCCTCACTCACATCTATGGCTAATTATTGACAAGGATGCCAATTCCACTGAATGGGTAAAGAATAGTCTTTTCAAATGTTGCTGGGAAAACTGGACATCCATATGCAAAGAATGAAGATGGACCCCTACCCCACACCATATATACAAAAATCAAATGCATCAAGACCTAAACATAGAACCAGAACTATCAAACCCCTGAAAGAAAACCTGAGGAAGCATCTTTAGGATTTGCATTAAGCAATGGTTTCTTAAACTTTATACCTAAAGCACAAGCAACAGAAGAAAAAACAGATAAATGGGACCCCATCAAAATTAACAACTTTTAAGCATTAAAGGACTTTATCATGAAAATAGAATGACAATCTATACAATAGGAGAAAATATTTAGAAACCACATATCCAGAAAGGGTTTAATATCTACAATACATAAATCCTACAAGTCAGCAACAAAAATCACAACCTGTATTAGACTGCCAAAGGGCTGCTGATGCAAAGTATTATAAAATGTGTTGACTTTTATAAAGGGGGCTTTATTTGGGGTAAAACTTATAGCCCCCAGACTGTGAAAATTCCAGATCAAGGCATCATAAGAGGTGCTTTCTCACCAAAGTCAGCTACTATTGATTCTGTTGTCTGGGCTTGTGCAAAGCAAGTTGGCTGCCGAACTCTGACAAGGTCTCAGTCTTCCCATCAGGATCACTGTCTCCTCTTGAACTGGTCTTTGGGAAGGGCCTCTTTGAGCCTCTTGGGGGCTTCTGTTTCCCTGCAGTCCTCTCTCTTACATTGCAGAATTGAATATGCTGGCTCCTTTTCCTCTATTTCTCATTGTGTTTCTGTTTATGTCAGATTCAGCAAGAGGGCGGATATTCAAGCTGGCTCACACCTCACTCATGTAGTCCAATCAGAAGCCCTAAATTGATCTTATCAAGTGATCTAATCAAATGCCATTTAACTGAATTTAATGCAGTCAAAGGTTATTACACCCACAGTAATGAATTAGTTCAAAACATAATCTTTTGCTTTCTGAGATTTACAAAGTAATTTCAAATTGCGACACAACCCAATTTAAAAAATGGGCAGAAAACTTGAGTAGACATTCCTCCAAGTGAGACATACAAATGACCAAAAAGCACATGAAAAGATGTTCAACCTCATTATTCATTAGGTAAATGCAAATCAGAACCACAATGAGATACCATTTCATACCCACTAGAATGGCTATTAAAAAAAAACAGAAAATTGCAAGTGTTGGAAAGGATATGGAATAATAGGAACACTTATTCATTGTTGGTGGGAATGTAAAATGGTTAAGTTACTGTAGAAGACAGTTTCTTGGTTCTTCAGAAAGTTAAGTGTAGAATTACACATCACCCAGTAATCCCACTTCTAGCTATATAACCAAAAGAATTGAAAGTAAGGACTTGGGTATTTGTGCACCAATGTTCAAAGCAGTGTGGCATTATTCACAATTGTTAAAAGATGGAAACAACAAAGTGTCCATCAACTGATGAATAGATAAATAAAATGTGGTATGTACATGCAAAGGAATATTATTCAGCCATAAAAAGGAACAATTTTCTGATATAGGCAACAACATGTATCAGATACCATGTTAAGTGAAATAAAGCCAAACACTAAAGGACAAATATTGTATGACCTTACTGATATGAAATAATTAGAATAAGCAAACTTATAGATTTCAGAATCGAGAATATAGGTTACTGAGGGATGGGCAGATGTAGGCAATGGGAGTTTAATGCTTAAATTGTACAGAGTTTCTATTTGGGCTAATCATAAAGTTTTGTTAATGAATGGTAGTGGTAGTAGCATACATTGTGAACCTAAGTAACAGCACTGAATTAGAAGTATGAATATGGTTAAAAGGAGAAATTTTAGGTTGTATATACGTTACAAAATTTAAAAAATTTTAAAACACCAACACCAACAGTGAACCTTAAAGTAAACCATGGACTATAGTTAGTACAATTATAAAAATGTTCTTTCATCAATTACAACAAAGTACCACACCAATGCAAGGTGTTAATAAATGGTATATGGAAATTTTGTATTTCATGCATGATTTTTTAGTAAACCTATAACTCCTCTAATAAAAAAATGAATAAAAATTTTAAAACCTGCAGGACCACTCCTACCAGAGAGAATGGGAATATGTTGCCCAAGGTAAAATTGTTCTCAAGATACCAAATGCATTTCTACCACTCTTTGTGCCTTATATTTAATTATAACATCTGCTAAGCACTGTAGTAGATTGAATCATAAACCTACAAAAGGCATGTTTTCACCTTAATTTGCTTCCTATGCTTGTGAATCATTTGTAAATAGGACCCTTTGAAGATGTGTTAGTAGTTAAGGTATGGGTTCATTTGTAAATAGGATCTTCTAAAATCCAGTTTAGGTGTGGCCCAACTGAATTAGGGTGGGTCTTAGTCCATATTACTGATGGCCTTAAAAAAGAAGTCAGAGAAAGCCACAAAGAGGAGTCAGAAGTCAGAAATCAGAAAAAACTGAAAGAACACACACAAGGTGAGAGAGGTTGCCATGTGAGAGGAGACAAAGATACAAGCCAAGGAACCCCAAGGGTTGTAGCAAGCCAGCACCAGAGTGCTACAAATTCTGTTGAAAGCATGGCCTTGACTTCACCTTAAATTTGGCCTTCCAGTCTCCGACTTCCATGAGTCAATAAATTTCTGTTGCTTAAACCAACTCATTGTGTGGTATTTATTACAGCAACTCTGGCAGCTTAAGAGACCACAGTACTATGAACTTCTTGAGCAAGGGAACTGGCCCTTATTCATGTCCATATCCCCAGCACCTTACACAGTATCAGGCCATAGTACACATTCAATAAATATCTTCTGAATAATGAAAATAGACTCCCAAGTAAGGTATGGTTTCAGTCAACCTAGTTTTATGCCTTAATTTGAATCCTTCATAAGCACCAATGATACAGAATATAATTTAAAGCCATGTTTCAACTATGCTAATTTTATTAATGAGACAGTGTATCATTCAAAACATAGTCACTTTCACTTACAATTCAACAAGCCCTCAAAATTGACTATCTCACAAAAAGCAAGAACAAAAGGAATACTCCATGTATTGAAATTTTCAACCTTCACTAAGAATTTGAAGGTTGCCCATGAACATACGATTGGTTTTGGTATGTTTAAACATTAAGATCCTTATTAAATCCCAAGAGGAAGAGCAAAAACATATTCCTGGAATCTTATGACATTTAATTTCTTCTTATCTATTGCCCACAGTTCCAAAAATGTAATTATGCAACATTAAAATATTTTTCAATGAGCTGAAATTTGGTTATAATAAACTAATAAAGTAACCACTGTGAATAGATCATATGGTAGCAATATACATGAAAAAGGACTACACTAGTCACTGTTTTATCAATATTCAAATACATAAAATTAACCTGTATAGCCTTCTAAGAATTTGGGCAATCTTTCCCTCCCACACCTGTTTCTGTTGGGGTATATAGAAACGACCTGTTTTATAAAATGATAAAGTGATATATTCTGTGTTCTAAAAGAAATCACTGAAATTCTTCATGGTTCACTAAAAATGGAGGGAAACAATTCATTTTTAATTGTGGGCATGATTAAAAAATATTAAATGTATAAGGCACTCTCTTGTACTCTGTAAGACAAGAAATACAACTATTTAGGATTTGATTTTATGAAAAATCACATATATACTATATACCTTAAAATTAAAAATTAAATGGCTGTTCCTGGAATATTTCTGAATTCTCAGACTGAAAATAACCCATTATGCTTTGGAAAAAATTTGTTTCACTGTTTTTATCTTTAAATATTTCTAGAAAAATTTAAATTCAAGCTGTTTTGGTTGATTACAAATTATATTTCCCTTTGAAAGTTGTGTTATTTTCTGAAGGTTACTAATTTCATTTTTAAAATGGGAGATTAAATATGTGAACTGTCAGTATATGAATTATATGATTTTAAGTTGTACCACTTAAAGAAAATAACACATAAAGAAAGATTTGATATACACATACCTCTCCAAGGAAGCATTCAAAAAGACTCCTAATAACCTATTGTTTGCTGCTAATCTTAAAAATAGAGTATCTCTGCTAATTTTATCCCAGGAATGTACTTTTGTGAATATTGACTTATGTGTAAGTAAACAACCATGAGGATAAATTATTGAAGTTATTGATTTATATCGCTCATCAATCTAATACTTAAATATGTCAAGATTAATAAATTAGTTCTGCACTAGGGAAAATAGTGTACAAGTTCATCTTAGTAATTTCCTTAGTATAGAGCTAATTTATAAATTAGTTCTTTAAAACCATCCTTGATTTATCCACATTTATTTTTCTATAATTGAAATTTCAGCAAAATATTACTACTTCAATGTTTTTAATCCCAGAATTATCAATAACTAGCCACATTTTTATCCCCTCTCATTTTATGAGCATTTATAAAGTCTTCACACTTTTTAAATACTTGCTCGCTTTCTCTCTGTTTTATTAATGACTTTTTTATCTGCTCAGATAAGAATGACAGTTTAATGGTCCTGAGCAATGTGGCCTAAAAATCTAGAGCTGAGATAACTAGAAAAGACACCTAAAGGAAAAACAAAATTGTAGTTCCATTCTGAAAATTCATGAAAAAGGATGAATTGGTAAGCTCTACAATCCTTAAAAAAGACCCATACCAAACAGAAAGTCAGAACACAAGAGCGGGTTTTCAATAGTCTAATGAATTACCTTGATTATGAAAATGATTCCTATAATATGCCCTGTAATTGCACTGTTTATATTTAAGATGCATACTTTATAATTACACCTAAAGAACTTGTTATCGGTTGTATAGAAGAAGGGTGGCCAGACAAAATATATGCAAGGTTTGAGAAATACTTATAAAATATTATTCACTGCTTACCTGAAATTCACATTTAACTAAGCATCCTGTATTTTCATTTGCTCATTCTGGCAACCTTCTGTAGAAGCATAATTAGAGCAATACTAATTCATTTCTCCTTCACATTTGGATTGAAGAGACTCTTTTTTTTTAATTAAAGTTAATTGATCACAAGGAATGTTATATTAAAAAACATAAAAAAAACAAAAACATAAGAGGTTCCCATATAATTCACTCCCCACCCCCACCACATAATTTTTGAAAATTGTATTTTTTTGAAGATATATACATCACACACAAAAATATTACACTCAAAAATATAAGAGGTTCCTGTATACCCACCACCCCCTCACCCCACTCCTCCCACACCAACAACCTCCCTCATCATTGTGGCACACTCATCACACTCGGTGAACACATTTTGGGGCACTGCTGCACTACACAGATAATAGTTTACCCTGTAGTTCGCACTCTCCCCCAGTACATTCAGTGGGTTATGGCAGGATCTATAAAGTCCAGCATCTGACCCTGCAACATCATTAAGGACAACTCAAATCCCAAAAATGCCCCCACATCACATCTCTACTTCCTCTCCCTGCCCTCAGCAAATACTGTGGCCACTTTGTCCACAAATACTGTGGCCACTTTCTCCATCTCAATGCTAAAGTTTCTTCTATTATTGGTCACAAAAGTTTTATAGTAGAATATCAGTAAGTCCACTCTAGTTTATATTTTATTCCTGCATTCTGCGGACCCTGGAATGGTGATGTCCCCTCCACCTCTAGATCAAGAGGGGGCTTAGATTCCACATGGATGATGGATGCAATTCCTCTGCTTACAGTTGTAGGCACTCTTGATTCCCTGGTGTGGTGGTTGACCATCTTCACCTCCCTGTTAGCTGACCTGGGTAAGACCAACAAACCAGAGAGTAGGAGTTGCCATTCTGCTGAGGCTCAGGGCCCAGCTGGCACATGGGCAGTCCAGAGATTCAAGCCTCCTGAGTGTGGACCATCCTTAGCTCAAACCACAGGTTCAGTAAAAGTGACAGAAGAGGCATGTGTAGGAAGGGCACATCCGAGTCCAGCTCCGTCACACTCAGGAGCACAAATTCCAAAGTACGGACCTGTGACATGGCATAGAGCTCCAAATCTATCTGCCATGACTGTATACGCTGTGGATCTCTGTAGCCTTCAGGAGAACCAGTACCTAGGATTGTATCTACTTTGGCTTTTTCTGGGGTCCTGCTGAGGTGTGCGTAACCACGACCCCTCTGATGACCTCCCGACTCATTTTGAAGTCTCTTAGTCATATCAACTCATTTGTCTTTGCCATTTCCCCCTTTTATTCAAGGTCAAAGAGCAGTTTTTAACCCTTGATCCAATATGTAGGCTGAGATATTAAAGATACTCTTGATCTCTGTTGCAAAATTATACATTCTCAGATAGGACCAGCTACATAGTATGCAGGGCCCCATGGCAACATGGCAACATGGGGCCCCTCCTTCAGAAGTTATAAAAAATTTCAAGATGGTGACAGTAGAACCAAGAATGCGGGGTCCTTCTATGTTCAGATCCCTGTGAAACTGCATAGGTCACACACCCATGAAGCCAGCCTTGTTCTTAGAAATTTAGAACCCCAGGCATTGGGATATGTACAAATCAAGAGCTTTTAAATTCCAGAGAAGCACAGATGAGATAATTTTTCCTTGAGATTAGTCTATACCAGGGGACAGCAAACTTTTTCTGTAGAGGGTCACAGAGTAAATATTTTAAACTTTGAAGCCATACTGTCTCTGTCACAACTACTCAGTCAACTCTGCTGTCACACCATGAAAGCAAACATAGACAATACATAAATGAATGTGCATTAGCTATGTTTCAATAAACTTTTATTTACAAAAAAACACAGTGGGCCAAATTTGACTTGTAGGCTGTTATTCGCACATCCTTGGTCTGCATGTGCAACAAACATGCTCAAAATTACCAAAGTTAAATTTGTTTAGATTCTAAACAGATGCAGCAAACAAGGTGGAAATTTAGCTATGGGATTAAAGTTTCCCTGGGACATTAAAAGATTTTTGTGAAAATAAGTAACAATCTCTTTTTAGTATATGTGTCTTTAAATCCAACCATCCCACTCAATCAAAATATAATATCAAACCACTGCCCCTCCCATCTAAGTCCTTTAAAAAATATATCAGGGGATTCTTATTGAGAAATGTAATATATGTTCCTCTCTCTTGCTCTTTTATTTAATTTTTATTTATGTTCATATGCTTTTTTGATGGTAATAAAACTTTAGAGTCAAAGCAAAGAACATGGAGAAAGATATAAGAGGGACTGTCATGGCCCAATCTTCCTAGAGGAAAAGTTGCATATCTAGCTATGCAGTAATGAACATGAGATTATCTTCATTTCTACAAGCCTCAAAAGACTTTCTTAGTGTCTTAAGAATTTTCACGTAATACAACCCCTGAGAAATTAAGTAGGTCAAGCAGTTTTTACTATTTCCATTTTTTAAAAATTAGGAAACTTAGATGCAAAGAGGTTAAATATTTTATCGAGAATTAGACAGTAATAGAAAACTAGGCTTATATTTCAAACTTCCAAACTCCTGGTAAGTCATAGAAAGCAAAGGAAGTAGGATCATGGCCTCTATCTTTGAGTAGCCGATAGTTAAATGTGGGCAAAGAACAGACACAAAGGCTCAAAGAACAAAAATATAGTTTTGACTTAATTCAGGTTATACAGACATTCATATACACAAATAACCTAAGTACTCAGTGAAGTAAGAATAATTGATGGTTATGAAATGCCCAGTTATAGGAATAATTGGAACTTATAATACAGGGAAGTTCTAATATAAAAACATTCTAGTAAAAAATATAAACTATGTGATTGATGCCACAGAGATGTGACTGAACAGGTACATCTCAGTTTTTTGTCTTCTTCCCAGATATCAAATCTCCCTCCCCAGAGAGTATCCTTTCAGAGTTGACCTAGTACCTGTATTTAAAAAGCATGTTGTTTTTCATATAGGCCAGGTTTCTTCTGACCAAAATTTTGCTGGTGGATTTTTTTAAGGGAATCTTTACCTTCTAAGACTGAATGAAGTGGAAAGAAACTACCTTGTAGAGCAGGCTGGGAAGAGCTGTTTCTCATCACTTGATCAAGACTATACAGGCACCTTCCTGGGCAATAAAGGATTTTTCCAACCATTTCACTTTTCTCTGATTTTTCCAGCCTCACCCATCTTTGTGGCAGTCATTGTCAGAATTCAGCACGGGGGATCAAAACAATGCTCAAACACAGGGATATAGTATTGTGTCTCCCAAGTTGTATGTTACCCTCTGAACTGTGCATTCAAACTCAGGCCAGTTTTAGATATGACATAGTAAGAGGAAAAGGCTTATTGGCCAGGTCCTTTCCTTAAAACCAAGAAAAGTTGTAAAATTGCTGTTCTTTTAATCATAATATGAATTGAAGTAAAGCTGCCTGGTATGCTAAAAGAAAAATTGAACTTTAGAGTCACAGTACCTGGACTCAAATGCAGCTCACAATATGAGTAAGCCATATAACCTTGAACTTAATTTCTCTGTGCTTTCAATTCCTTATATGTAAAATGCAAGAAAAGTAACATCTCCATTGCAGGGTTGGTATATAGAGTTATAGCAATAAGAAATGAATGTAATGAGTCTGATACATATTATGTTTTTCCTATGTTGTTTTAAGTAATAAGCAACAATTATCTTTTGTTTCTGGCAAAAATGTAGTCCAAACTTCATAACAGATAATATTCAAAATTCTGATTCAGTTTGATACAATTAGTATTATATTGTTACTTACAAGATATGGACAGTTTATGTTTTATTTCCTAATTATGCATTTGTTTTTCACTTTAATTTTCTTTGCTATGACATCTTAGGTACTTTTGTCTACTCCATCAATTGTCTAGCCCCAAGTACTTCAATAACAAACACTATATTAAAATAAATGGCTGATACCTTCATCTTCACAAACGTATTCACAAGTAGAAGAATTTGCTTTCTTTTCCAAGAAGTTGAACAATACATCAATTTGTCCTATTTAAAGGCCACCATCATCACTTTTCTTATTAATATGGATTAATTCTTTCTTTTTCTTTTTTTATACTGTCTTTTTTTAAGATACATAGATCACAAAAAAATGTTAAATTAAAAAATATAAGAGGTTCCCATAACCCCATACCCCTCCCCTTCTCCTCCCACATCGACAACCTCTTTCATTGTTGTGGCACATTCATCGCATTTGGTGATTATATTTTGGAGTACTGCTGCACCACATGGATTATAGTTTACATTGTAGTTTATGCTCTCTCCCAGTACATTCAGTGGGTTATGGAAGAATATATAATGCCCAGCATCTGTCCCTGCAATATCATTTAGGACAATTCCAAGTCCCAAAAATGCCCCCACATCTCATCTCTTCTTCCCTCTCCCTGCCCCCACCAACCACCATGGTCACTGTCTCCAGTTAAAACTCTAATTCTCAAAACTTACAATAGTTTAAAAACACTATCTTGTAAATTCAGGGGAAACTTAGAATATTATGTGCAATCAACAGTCTCTAAGACCTTTCAGAAAGTACATCGCCTTCAAATGAAAATTTTCAGCCATATTATTGACTTAATAACATAGGCAAACCCTCGCATGCATTTCCTGAAGTCATGCAACAGAGTAGGAGGAGAGAGAAAAGTCTAGGAAAAAAATTATACCAGGTCATCTCTCCTCTACTCTGGTGCCACATTCATTTTCCAGACTATTAGATAAATCAAATTTTTCCCACAATATAAATTAATAATTTATAAGCTTCAATTATCAAATCCATATTTCTTGCATAATTAAATTAACCCATATATCACAAGCCATGTCATAGAATCATAACATCAGAATAAGGGAGCACCGAGATGAAATGGACCATCTCATTTCACAAATGAAGAGAGGCCCAAGAGGAGGATTTTTAACTGAATCTTACACATTCCTGTCCTCATTCTTACCTGATCAAAAGGGAGATTCATTTTGAAGTTCAGAATTTATAGTTCTTATCACAATGTAGGCTTCATTTGCACATACTCCCTAGTGTTTGATGACAAGAAGGGGTACCCCATGCTCTGCTTTCTGATATGGATGCTGGCTACACAGGCATGAAAATCCATCATCCTGCACACTAACAATTTAAGCACTTTCTGTATACATGTTATACTTCAATAAAATGTAATGGAAGTCTTTAATACTTTCTGTTTAGTGGTAATTTGGCATGTATCACATAATAGGGAAAAACAGTTGTAGCAGTTTGGTATTATTTCTGAATTCCAAAAATAGATATTGATTGTATTTGTATACTGATCTGTTCCTCTGGGCATATTAGATTATATTAAATTCAGAGGTTTCACTTTTACTTGATTAAATTATGATTAAGGTTTTGATTTGGCCATGTCTGTAGGATGTTGAATCCCCACCCTTTGGTGGATGGAGACTCACTGAGAAAATGACATGGCAGAGAAGAGAGTTTGATCTTTTTGATACTGGATCCCTTGGAAGTAAACACACGGGAGAAGAATACAGAGGAAGAGAGACAGCTCCATAGACACAGCAGAGGCACTGGGAAGAGAGACAGCCTGAGAGTCTATAGCTGACCTTGTGGATGAACAGAGCAGCTGAACTCTGTTTCTTTCCCAGGAAAACAGATAAGCCTTATACCAGCATAGAGCTGAGACCAGAAAAAGCTGGGACCATGGAGCCCTAGGAGGAAGAGGAAGGCTGAACCTTTGCAGATGTTGGCAGCCATCTTGTTCCAACATGTGGCAATAGTCTTTGGTGAGGGAAGTAGCTTATGTTTTAGGTCCCAGTAACTGTAAGCTTCTACCCCAAATAAATGCCCTTTATTAAACCCAACAGATTTCTGGCAGTTTACATCAGCACCCCTTTGGCTGACTAATTCACAAGTCATCTTTTTTTGAATACCTTATACTTCGCAATCACTGTCATTTGTACTTGTAACATAAAGAAAAGTAAGACAAAAATCTCTTCCCTCACAGTCAATGGGGAGAAAAACAAGTAAATAGTTGTAATGCCCTGAAAGAAGCACTATGACAGCTGCATAGAAAAGAAGCTCCAGAGACGTGCGCAAGTGAACCCTCGATTTGACCAGAGTAGAAGTGAAGAGTGTGGTGAGGAAAACCTCAAAAGGGGAAGATGCTCAATTCATGTTCTTCATTAGTTTCCTATTGCTGCAATTACCATACACTTAGAGACTTAAAAGACCATAAGCTCATTATCTTATCGTGAGGTTAGAAATCTAAAATCTGTCTCACTGGGATAAATTCAAAATTTGACAGGACTGGTTCCTTTGGAAACTCTAATAGAAAATCTGTTTCCTTGCTGTTCCAATTTCCAGAGGCCCTCTACATTCCTTGGTCCTAGTCCCTTACTCCGTCATCAAAGCCAGCAGCTGTGTAGGATCTTCAGTCTCTACCCAGCTGTCTCCTCCCTTCCCACTCCCATCTCTTAATCTGTAGTCACATCTCCTTCTCTGACTCTGACCCTCCTACCTCCCCCTTATGAAGGCACATGTGATTACAGTTTGCCCACCTGCCTAATGCAGGATAATCTCCACATCTCAAGATCTTTAACAATCACATCTGAAAAGTGCTTTTTAACCATGTAAAAGAACATATCAGTCAGGTTCTGGGAATTGAGACATGAACATTTTTGGAGGGACAATATTCAGTCTACCACATGTCCTGAAAAATGAGTCAGAATTAGAAAATTGGACAAGAGAGAAAAGACATGATTGCAAGAAAGAATCAGAGTAGGATTACTGCACAGTGACATGGCTGGCTAGGAAGGTAGGTCAGAATACAAAGTGATTAAAAATGCCAAGTTCAGATGTTCATTTTCCAAAATGAACCACAACAATGATATGTGCTGTCAAAAATTAAATTTTGATAGCAATGCATCAGCTAGGATTAGAAAGGTTAAGAAGAAAACAGAAAGAGTGAAGGTTTTTATGCGGGTTCAAGCACAAGATCTGAACTAAGAAAGTGGAGAGAAGGATATGTAGGTCCAGATTTAAGAGATATTAAAGAAGTAAAAATAACAGAATTTGGTTAGATAAGGATGAGAGAAAGTAGGAAGAAAGGTGAATGGTGAATGGTGGTGCCATTAAGTAAAATTGGGACTCCAGGAAAAGGAGAAAGCTAGTGGGTGAGGTTAGTTGATAGGTTCAATTTTGGACCTGTTGAGCATGCGTTGTCTGTAAGCCTTAATTGTGGAGGCATTCAATTGCTGATCATATATATTGGTCTATTCTAAACCCATCAACCAGAAGAACCTTGTTAAATATTAGTCAAATCATATCTCTTCACTGGTTAGAGCCCCAAATGGCTCCAATCATTGTACTAAGTTTCTTAAGGCTGCCATAACAAAGTACCACAAATGAGAAGACTTAAAACATCAGAATTTTATTATTTCACATCTCTGGATACTAGAAATCCAAAATCAAGGGTCTATTATCCCTCTGAGGTTCTAAAGAAGAATCATTTCCTTGCTTCTCTCCTAGCTTCGGGTGGCTTCTAGCAATCCCTGGCATTCCTTGGTTTGTAACTTCATCATTCCAATTTCTGCGCCCATTTTCACAGGGTCTTCTACCCAGTGTGCCTTGTGTCTCTGTGTTCAAATCTCCTTCTTCTTCTTCTTACAAAGATCCTAGTCATTGGATTAGGGCCCACCTTACTCCAGTATGATCTCATCTTGGCTAATTACACCTGTAAAGATTCTATTTCTAAATAAGGTCACATTCTGAAGCTCCAGGTGAACATAAAAAAATATCTGGGGCACACTAGTCAACCTACTACCCTCATTCAGAGTGAAATCTAAAATCCTCATAATGACCTATTAGGCTATACTATTCAGCACCCCCAATCTCTGGACCTTTCTTCTGCTCTTTCTTGCCTCACTCATTCTATTCCATACACACTGCATCAGATAGCTCCTTAGATACATCAGGCATGCTCCCACCTCCCAGCCTTTGGATAAGCTCTGTCCTCTGTCTGAAATGCTCTTCCTGCACATTCATGCACATCTGCTCTGACCTGCTTCACATCTTAACTCAAACATCACTTTCTCAGTGAGGCCTTCCCTGACCACTGTATTTAAAATTGCTACCACCCCTGCCCCAGCCATGCCAGCATCTGTATCTCCCTTTCCTACTTTACTAGGGAACTATTTTTTATAACCTACAATTTATTTTATTTTATGTAAATTTATTTTTTTTATTACCAATCCTCTCCCATATTCCCAGCCTCTTCCTCTACCACTAGAAGGTAAATTCCATATGGCTAGGGAATGTTGACTCTCATTCATTGTTGCATATGGAATACCAACATCACTGTCTGCACATAGTAGCAACTCAATAAACATTTGTTGGAAGCATTGATTTAAGAGTCATGTAAGTGGAAGCTGACTTTAGCAAGTCCACAATTCCATGCAGGTATGCACTTTTCTAGATGTTTTCTCTAGCTTTTAAATTACAACTAAAGTAGCATAAAATGGAAAAGAAAGTTTGTATCATACAGAGAAACAAAGTATTTAGATACCTTTAAAAACTTAGAAAACAATACCAACCACTTGATGGTTCTTAATAATCTGTGAAATTACAACACATTCACACAAAATCATTTTTAGTGAATAATCATGATACAAGAGAATGCACTACATTGTGCCAATCCTACGCTGTGGGAACTGCATGAAAGGTAAAATTCGTTGCATTTGAGATGCCTACAATTTCCAGAATATATTTTAAAATGCATCACTGCTCATTAATAACTACTTGATGTAATATCTCTATTTAGTTATGCATCAAATGAAGGGCATAGTGTTTCAAGTCACAATAGTTCTGAATAGCATACTTCAGCATAAATAAGTAACTGCCAGCTGAGAAGCATCTCTAATAAAAACAGTGTCCTATAGGAATTGTAAATTGGCTTATAATGCTTCCAGTGAACAGCAGAGAGGGACTGTAAAGTGTCAAATGAAATGTGTATGGGCGTTTTGAAATTTCTGGAAGGCACGTTGGTAAAGCAATAAAATGTTGGCAACCAATTTAAAAGGCAAATTTAGAGGGAGATGATCAAAATATTGAGCTTCTTTTTAAGTGTCCTTGACTTCTCTATTTTGAATTGGCATTATGTGATCTTGTTGAAACAGAGAAATTTTCTTTTTTAAATAGTACTGTGAAATTTAGAAATGTCTCAATTACTGCCCCATCCTTGAGCACTGACATAATATTTTCTATGTATCTATTGCCAATATCTAATATTTAGGAACATTTCCCAGCATATAGTCCAGATGTACATTTTTCCTCCCCTTTATAAATAATAACATAGCTTTCTCCAGGAAATCCACTCAACATTCCAAATCATAACATACATCTACAAATTTAAGCTGTTACTTGCAACCAACTTCACAGAAAATATAACCTAAGTTACAGCCAGTAGGTTGGGTAACCTGTCTGTTTTAATTCTGTGTATAGGTCATGATGTAAATTCTAGGAACTCTTTACTTAGCTTGTATTCAGGATGCTTTGAAGATGATGGTTTTCTGGGTTCATTTGTATTAAGGTTCTATATATTTTTTATAGAACCTTGAACAAATGTTAATTCTTTTATTTTTTGTTAATTAGAGCAGTTGTAGGTTTATAGAAAATTCATGCAGAAAATAGTTCCCATATAAACACACACACATACGCATAGTTTTCCCTGTCATTATCATTTTGCATTAGTGTGGTACCTAATTGATAACTGATAGAACAATTTCATTCTTTCACTTGTATACCTAAAGAAAAGATTGCCAGGTCCTACAGAAATACTCAAACTTTTTGAAGAACCATAAAATCACTTCCTACAGCAGCTATACCATTTTACATTTCTACTAACAATGAGAGTTTTCATATTTCTCCATATTCTGTCCATCATTTCTTATTCTCTAGTTTTTGGGTTTTTTTTTTTAAAGCAGTAACCATACAAGAGGCTATAAAATGCTATTTCCCTAATGCTAATGAATCTGAGCATATTTTCATGTGCATTTTGGCCATTTGCATATCTTCTATTGTTTGCCCTTTTTTATTTTAAAGATTTATTTTATCTATTTATTCCCACCCCCACCCCCCTTGCGGCTGACTTGCTGTCTGCTCTCTGTGTCCATTTGCTGTGTGTTCTTCTGTGTCTACTTGTCTCCCTTTGTTGCATCATCTTGCTGCATCAGCTCTCCGTGGGGCAGGCTGTCAGCTCTCCATGGGAGTGGCAGGCCAGCTTGCCTTCACAAAGAAGCCCTGGGACATGAACTCAAGGCCTCCCATATGGTAGATGGGAGCCCAATCTGTTGAGCCACTTCTGCTTCCCATGTTTGCCCATTTTTAAATTGGGTTGTTTGTTTATGTGATTGGTTTTTTTTTATTATATATATATATTTTATTATTTTTTTTTTTAAAAAAGATACATAGACCTTCTTTGTTTCAATCTTTGTACATATTATTGTCTGTTAAGATCATTTTTCTTGAGTCAGTGTGGATTGTCTGTGTGCCCCTAGAAATTAATCCTTTCATCCAGGTTATCTTATTTGTTGTATACAATTGTTCATTGTATCCTCTTATAACTCTTTATTTCCATGGGATCAGTACTAATGCCTGCCCCTTTCATTTCTAACACCAGTCTTTTTTCTTTGTCAGTCTAGTTAAACGTTTGTCAATTGTATTGATCTTTTCCAAGAATGAGTTTTTTATTTTATTGCCACTATTGTTTTTTATTGTTATTGTGGTTGTTTGCTTTTAATTCTCTATTTCATTTATCTCCACTCCGATTTTTGTTATTTCCTTCCTTCTGCTCATTTTGGGTTTAGATTAATCTTCTTTTCCAGGTTAGGTCTCTGATTTGAAATATTTTTTCTTTTTAATGTAAGTATTGAGAGCTATAAATTTCCCTCTAGTACTGTCTTTCCTGCATCCCATATGTTTGGTGTGCTGTGATTTCATTTTCACTTACTTCAGGATATTTCCTAACTTCCCATGTGAGTTCTTCCCTGACCCCTTGGGCTTTTTAAGAGTGTGTTGTTTAAATTCCACGCATCTGTGAGTTTTCCAGTTCTCCCTTTGTTATTGATTTCTAACTTCATTCCACTGTGGTCAGAAAAGATACATTGATTTCAATATTTTTTTAATTTATGGAGACTTATTTTGTGATCTAACATTTGGTCTATCTTGGAGAATGATCCATGTGAACTAGACAAACATGTATATACTATTGCTGTCAAGTATGTGTTCTATATATGTCATAGGTGTCTACTTAGCCTACAGTGCCATACAAGTCTTCTACTGTCTTATTGATCTTCTGTCTAGATGCTCTTTTCATTATTGAAAGCAGTATATGGAAGTCTCCTACTCCTACATTAGATTTGTCTATTTCTCCATTAAAATCAGTCAACATTTGCTTCATATATTTTTGGGCTCTGCTATTAAGTGCATATTGATTTATAAGTATTGTATCTGTTTGTTGAATTGACCTCTTTATCAATATATAGTGTCCTTCTCTGTCCATGATAACAGATTTTTAGTTAGTCTATTTTATCCAATATTAGTATAGCTAACCCATCTCTTTTTTGGTTACTATTTTATTTGTGTGGATTTTCCTTCCTTTCACTTCAGCCTACTTGTGTCTTTGAATTTAAGGTGGGTCTCTTATAAAAAGCATATAGTTGGGTCATGTTTTTTTCCCATTCTGTCTGTGCCTTTTGACTAGAGAGTTTAATACAGTCACATTTAATGTAACTACTGACAGTTTCTTCTGCCATTTTGCTTTTTTGTCTTTGTAAGTCTTATATTGTTTTTGGCCATTAATCTTTCCATTATTGACTATTTCATATTTATTTATTTATTGTA
Organism: Dasypus novemcinctus; assembly: GCF_030445035.2. Classification (NCBI taxonomy): domain Eukaryota; kingdom Metazoa; phylum Chordata; class Mammalia; order Cingulata; family Dasypodidae; genus Dasypus; species Dasypus novemcinctus. The sequence continues at coordinate 117,613,280 of NC_080673.1, read as the reverse complement.
GTGAACCATTTTGTGTCATTTCTCCTCATTTTCCTCTGTATATATTTTTCACATATTTTCCTTGTTGTTACCATGGGCCTTAAATTTAAATGCCTAAATCTATAAAAATTACCTTTGATTTGTGTGACAATTTGAAGCTGGGTGGATCCCAGAAAATCCTAATCTTAAAGCTTATCCATTCCTGTGAATGTAACCTATTATAGATGGGAACTTTTGATTAGATTCAGTTAAAGGGACTTCTTTTTCATTAGGTCACTTCAACAGGCCATGACCCAAGGTGGGCCTTAATCCTCTTAATGGAGTCCTTTATTAATGGAGGAATAAAAAGCTGCAGACACAGAAAAAAGCTTCAGAGTCAGAGAGAAGCCTCCAGAAGTTAATGAACCTGGGTGAGAGAAAAGTTACAGATGGAGCAGCCCAAAGTTGAAGGCAATGAGGCCCAGAGTAGAAGACAGAGACTGAGATGGACAGATGCACCATTGTGCCCTGCCATGTGAGAGGATCCAGGGCCACCATCAGCCAGTCCTTGGGGAGGAAAGTATCACCTGATAAAGCCTTGATTTGGACACTTTCATCGCCTTAGAACTAGGCCCTTAACTTTAATACATTCCCATTGTAAAAGCCAACCCATTTCTGGTATATTACTCCCAGGAGCTTTTAGCAAATTAAAACAATTTGATACCAACTTAAATTTTACAGACTCCATTGTACTATGTCCTCATCCTGCTCTAGCTCTGTACTTTCTTTTACATAGGATAATAAATCCCCTTACTGATAAAGCCAGCTTGAGTCAAGGTTTCTCTTTCTTATACCCCAAAACATCCAGAAAAATACTGATGTAATTAAGCACAAATTCTGAATTGTTAACAATTACTGTTTAATCTAAACCTTGTTTCTCTCTGCCCTGATCCTCAAACCTGTTTTAATACATTTATTTTAACTCCCAGTAAATCTTTACTACTGAGTAATTCTCTTAACAGGACACTCATTCATTTGACAAAGATTTACTGAGTCTCTGTGTCAGGTGTTGTTAGGTCCTAGTTTGGCAAGATAGAAGAGTCACAGTCCCTAGTCTTACAGAATTAAAGTCTAGAAAGAGAGACATCGAAATCAATAAATAACCATAATACTATTGGTGCTATAATATATAAATACTGTATATTTGGGGGGGTATATGTGTTGTATGTAGGTGTTATGCCGTAAAAGCACAGAAAGTGGAGTCTCTAGCATCTTTTCGAGGACATTATGAATGCACCACAAAAGAGGTGATAATTCATTTGGGTCTTGAAGGTAACTAGGGGTTTATAGTAAAGAAAATCATTTTAGATAGTGGAATAAACAGACTCAACAACATAGAACTATGAAAGTATTGAGAATGTTTGTGAATGGTGAAAAGTTCCACATGAAGAGGTGTTTCAAAAAAATAAATAAAATGCCAAGGCCTGACCAATCTCAAAATTCCTTTTAGTGTTTCGCTTCCACATTTTACATAGCTTAACACATTTCCTCATCTCAGCCACCATTATCTGTTAGGTCAGTTGAGCTAAATAAAGGCGTATAGCTGTGGTTCTTTCCTATTTCTCCACATAAGAACAGAAGCAAAAAAGTGGATGTATTTTAATTGCCATCATGGCATTTCTGAGACCTTCATATTTGTGAATCCCTGTTGGTACTTTCTCAACAGTCACCTAATTTCTCAATACTTCACTGATGCTTTACTAATATTTTCTAAGCCTCTCTTTTCCAATCATTTCTGATATGTTACTAAAAGTTTTCTAGTTATTTAAATTAAAAGTTTAAATTAAATTGCTACCTTCTTCCTTCTAAAACCAACTCACAACCTTGTACTATATACAGACTGTGTTCTAACCCAAACAGTCCAGAGAACTTGACAAGAGAGCTCAATAAAGTTTAAACAAATCTCAATTCATCATGCAACATTTAGAAAGCATATCTTTATAAAGCACCTACTATATATATATATGCATTTTATAAGCACTGATAATTTTATGAGAAAGTACTCTAGAACTGACTGGATATGTTATATAATAAAATTTTGAATGGCTAAAGCAAGAAAATATTTTTCGATGATACCACAGAAGAAGTTTCATAGAGCTCATGACTCCATCAAAGAACATTTCTCAGATCAGACTCAACCAAGCAACTCTTTACCACCTAAAATGAGAATCAGGACACAAAATCTCCTTTACCATAATATAGGGTCAACCAGAAAGATTCACCCCTGTATAAAGAAGCATAGAAAAGCAGATTGGAAATCCCAAAGAGCAGTGATACAATTTCTAGAATAAAGAGCTGAAGTGGAAATCTTATTAAATATTTCAAAGGAGAAAAAACCATAAATTTCAGGGTGGATATGGTGAAAACCTATGTTCTCTATGCAGACACTATTTAAAATCTAAATGTTGAACAAATTCAGAAAAACTAAGAAAGCTCTGAAATTGTTTAATAAAAATAGATTTTAGTACAAGATAATGTGAAACTAATCTGTGTCAGCAAGTGAAAATAAAGAAGAAATGTGATAGACTGAAACAAGAAAACTACCTTAGCCATTTTGACTGCCTTCTTCTATCACTTCCCTAGTGAGGATGAGCTGATGGACAAAATCAGAACTTTATTGTGTGTATATTTTTATATGTATGGGCATGTGTGTTTTCAGATACATGTAATGAAAACAAACAGTGGCTAAAATAAAAAGGACTTTATTTTTATCACCTCAAAAGACATCTGAAGGGAAGCGTATGTGGCTCAGTCAGTTGAGTGCCCACGTACCACATGGGAAGTCCCAGGTTCAGGTCCTGGTGCCTCCTAAAAAAGGAGCAGACACTGCCTCCCACCACAACAAGCTAGATGCCACAAGCCAGCAGATGCCACAGCCCGTGGGGAACAGATGTGACTCAGGGTGTTGGGCATTTGCCTCTCATGTGAGAGGTGCCAGGTTTGGTTCCCAGTGCCGCCTGGAGAAGGCGAGCAAAACAATGATCAGAGAGATGAGAAAACCATCTGGGGGAGGGGGAGGATAAATAAAGAAAAATAAATCTTTTTTAAAAAAAGACACCTGGAGGTTGGTAGGTGCTGGCATTGATTTAGAGGTTCAGTTATGTAAGGTCAGCATCTCTGTGATTCTCCTGTGCAGGTTCCTTCTTCATAATGATGGTTACCATAACTTTACGCTCTACATCTCTGTTAGTTGCTAAAGGAGGAAGGGATGGACCACTGCCAGTCAAATCAGTCCCTTTTATTTGTAAAGTAAAACATTCTCAGATGCTGTTGGCAGACTTCCATGTGGGCATATCACATGGCCGCCCCTTTCAGCAAAAAGAGATTTTTGAAAAACTTTTACCAGCTCTATAGAGGAAGAAGGCAGGAGCAAAGGGGGGTTAGACATGATCTGGGGTCAGTCAGACCATGTCCGTCTGCATATGCTGTATATGCTGTAGTATATGCAGTACACAGGCTGTAGTAATTGGTTAGTACACAGGATATAGTTTTTGGTCTATAGCAGGGGTTTAACCATTGCCAACAAATCCTTTTATTGTCCTATAAGTCCACATTAAGAGTCTTTTTGATTATTATAAAGAACATAATAAAGAATATTATGAAGAAATAAGGTAAAGCTATATTTCTATGCCAGGTGTATGTCTTATAGGCAACTGCAATGAAGATGCTATAGCCTGAGGGAATAGACCAGACCAGAAGAACCTCATTAGGAAATGAATGCAGCCTTGACAAAGCTCTTTCCTGACTGTGTTGCCTGCATATGATAGAACCATACAACAATGTTAAATAAAGGCAGTAAGTGATTGTGCTACAAAAAGCCTCATGTCTAAAAGGAAGGAAACAGCATAAAGTGAAAATGGATACAAGTGCGTGAAACTATGACATCTAGATATAATATTTGAAGACCACTTTTCATAATTTGCCTTTGGTGAAAGGCAGGAAGATTAACTAAATAAATTGTTAAGGTCTTTTCATAACAGACTCTCAAGAATGCTAATTTTTATCAACTTTATAAGAAGTTTAATATACCTAAGAAGCTGAGATTGTTGACTAGATAAATCTGTTGGTTTTAGGTTACAAAGAGCCTTGAAGTGAGCACTTATCTCCAGTAATCACAAGGCAAGTAGCAAATTTCAAAGTTAGACTTGTTCTGTATTTGTGGTCGTGTTGAGTGCCCATATCATATCTTTAAAACATTCCAAACAGATAAACTCTCTTCTACTTTAAACAGCATTAACAGAAGAAGACCCTACAGCCTGAAGTCAGTTATAGCATAAAAATGGATCTTTTTCTCCTTATACTTTGCTTTTACTACTAATACTGATTCCAAATCTAAAAGGTTTTGGAATAGAAAAAAAAAATTTTAAAGGGGCAATATTTGCTCAACTTTGAAATGAGGAATCAAGGAATGCCTGAAAATTTTAAATTATGTCTAAATTTCCCAGAAGAGTCATCTACTATTCTCTGTTTAAATGTCTTTATTATGGAATAGCGAAAGTGGTGAAGAAAGAAGAAAAAGATAAATCACACCATTTCCAGAAACTTAGCCACTGCTGTAAGAAGCCAAGGACTTCCTGAGGCCTTAACCATGTACCAATGTCAAGGAAACATGTTCTCAAAGAGCCACGTTGATTAATCTCACCAATGGTCATAGGCTACAACATAGCCAGGGAACATGACAGATTATAGGAGGAAACAGTTATTTTTTCCTTTGTGATCAATGTTGTAACTGTTGAAATCATAGTTGCAAAGAAACAAGCTAAATAAAGCAGTAGAAGTGATTTTTTGAACCAATCGGCCAATAAGTTTCTCACTGAAATAAAACTTCAGGAAAAACTCTCTAGAAATGGAAAAATTGTTGATCAATAAAATAGTTACTCCCACAATATAAAACTAAAAGATATCCTAATTCTTAAAATCTTTGAGGGAAGATAGCAATCTATATTCTCAATAGTAAAAAAAATCACCATTTTAGAAGGCTTAAAATAAACACATGCTCTGTACTTGTAAACACTCTTAGAAAGCTCCAAAGTACTTGTAATGATTACATTTATTTTGGAAATAGAAGAACAGCCAAATTGAATTCCTTTACAAAGGTGAAATATATGAACGACATTACCCAGGTGATCAATCTGCTTAATCAGACTAACATATTCTGGGAATTCTATTTTCTGAAAAGAACCAATTATAAATCAATTATAAAGAGATTCATATTATATATACATACATACACACACACACATATGAGATAGAAACATATATTTTAAAGGCTAAATGGAGGCCTGGACAGGATAGAGAGTAGCATGAGTAAAGAATAAGGAAATGGCAAAGGAGCTTCTGGTCCACACAGATTTGCCCAAGATTAAGGCTACTCGACAGTTTCCCTCCCTCCATTATGCTGAGTGAATTTAATCCCCATGTGGTGGGCTAGTCCCATAGTCTCACTCTCAAGTTCTTTGTCTTTCTCAGTTCCATTTAATAATGCCTCTACTTCATTTCAGGCATCCACATCTTAGGATTTATCTCACCCTAAACTGCCCCATTTCTGAAATCTTAAACTCCAATGTCAAATTCATTAACCCACATCCTCTTATACTTCCAGTTCCGCCACAACTTCTTTCTCTTCTCCTCTAGCACATGCTTGCAAAGTCCCTTAAAGCCCATTCTCCTGGATCAGTTTATCACATGAACCAGGCAAAATTTCGGGCCTTGATCAATTCAGCTGTCCATTCATTCCTCTTGTATGCCTATAACGATAAGGCCTAGAAGAAAAAAACAAAACACACATTCATAAAAATGGATGGTATGAAAAAATCAGGGATACCTGCTTCAGTTAAATCTTCTAAACTGTCTGCTATCCTAGTCATTTCCTTATTTCTTTCCCCATGGTAGTTATGTGATATCACCCAAAGATGCTTACGGTCATTACCTCTCCTACCATTTTCAACAAATGGCCTTACCTTCTCACTTCATAGAGAAAACAAAAGCCATCATTTTCTTCTTCCTAACTCTCATAATTTGTTTATGAACAATTCAATTTTTCCTTATTCAATTTTTGGTCCAAAAGAAGAGCTCTTTCTCCTTGTATATCCCATTCTCTCTACCTCTTTCCAGTGTTCTCAGGAAATTACCCTGAAAATGAACAACACCTGCCCAATTAAGTCTTTAACTCTTTGTTGGCTTTCCCCTTCTCTGTTTACAATTATGTTCAAGTGTCTCTCATCTAATATAAAACAGAAGAAAATCTTCATTACCCTATGACCCCTCTGGATACCATATTGCTTTTTCCTCTTCCCTTCACAATTACACTGATAGAAAGAGAAGTCCATGCTTGCTATCTTTCTTTCCTTACATCGACTCCTCAACCGAAAGCAAACTATCTGCCTTCTACCACCCACACATACCACTAAATCTGCTCTTGCCAAGGTTGACTACCAATTTTAAAAATCAAATGGAAGCTTACCTAACCCCTCTGAGATATTGATTTTCTGAAGTTTTTTCTCTCCTTTTACCTCCTTCAAGTCTTGGCTCAAATGTCACCCACCTACCCAAATTATCCCATTTAAAGTTGCAACACTGCTTTCTGTACTCTCAATCTCTCTTATACTGCTTTATTGTATTTATCACCTTTTATGAAAATATAGAATGAATTATTTTATTTTTGCCTGCCTAAAATCCTTAGTGGCATATGAGTTTATCTGCTGTGTTCACTGGTGTGTCTCAACATCTCAACTAAAATAGTAGCTCAAAAATATTTTGTCAAAAGAATGAATCTCTTGGTTTCCAGAACAACAGTCTCTCTTGACTTTTCTCCTGACTCTTGGATTTTTCTCAGTCTCCTTTGCAGCCTCCTTTGCACATCCCTTAACTTTAAATGTTCCCCGAGTTTTCCTCTATAGTCTGTTTCTTTCCATTCTTTTCATTCTTCCTGAAACATCTCAGCCACTGTAATGGTTTGAACTATCTTCTTAATGTTAGCTACTGAAATATCTACATTTTCAGTACAAATATTTCTCCTGTGTTCCAGACACATGTATACAGCTTCTTCCTAAACATCTACACTAGGAAGTCTCACAGAGTACTCACACAGCATATCCAAGCTCTGTCACAATGATTTTGTCCTCCAATCTACAATCACCATTCACTCACATGGTCATAACCTAGATCTATACATATATATGCCTTCTGCAAAGTTCTCTTTCTAAATTAAGTACAGTATCTTACCTACTACTCCCTAATGGAGTTAAAAATGATATTTCAGATGTAAAAATGTGTCCATGCTTTATGTAACCAGGCAGCATTAAGCCATATCAAGAGATGTATAATTCTAATAGTATGAAACTATGATATATCAATGAAGCCTTTGCTCTCAGCCCTCAGTGATATTTTTCTATAATTTTGAATCGTGATTAAGTAATTAATGACTTGGCATACTGAATTTTCCATAATAAATATATAGAGATCAAGTTCAAAGCCATTATCCTCCAGGCCATTTCCTTTTACAAACAAAAACCATCCACCGGCAGCCATTATCTAGTAAATTTCACCAAGACAGTAAGCTTTCAGAGACAAGCCATAAAATTATAACTAAGCAGTGCTATCTCCAAACCCTAGAGAAGATGGGACATGAGCAAGAACTACACCATTCTAAATAAATTTTAAATAAATATTAAATTTATAGTACAGTATGATAGAAAGACCACTGAACTTGAAAACAGATGACCTCGGTTCAAATTTTACTTCTACTATTTATTGCCTGGCTTCAATTAAGTTTATAATAGTAAACACATCTTGAGCACTTACTATCTGTCATTCATTCTTCTAAGAGCTTTATATTTTATAATTCTCATATCTACACCATAACACAGGCACTGTTATGTTCCTCAGTAATTAAAGTAATTTGCTGCAGATCACACAGTCTGTAACTGGCACTATCATGTTTCAAATCCAGGCTGTTTGACTCCAGAGTCCATGAGCAAACCACTGCATTGTGTTTTGAGGTTTTTTCCATGTATGAAATAGGGGTTTTAATATCTAAAAGAGGGGCTTAATTAAGACAGCTCATGAAAATGCCATTTTGTAAATTTTAAAGCACTATCAAATATAAGATATATAATTATTAGTATAGTAAATTTATAAGCTCCAATCAGTGGTTTCTTGCTTTCTTTTTTTAGGATTTATACTCCATCATTCCCTAAATAGGTTCAAGAAATGATTTCCTTATTAGAATCAATACTCTGAATTGAAATTCATCATTGAGTCTTAAGAACTGCTCTGTAGGGGCCCTAACACAACACCAAAATCCACTGAAATTCTGGGGAGACCTCTTAAACATTCTTGCAAGTATTTTCCACAGTAATTCATTGGAGGGAAATGTCCTGCAACCCAAAAACTTTCTGTATTATTTACGAGTTAATGTGTCAACCTTAAAAGGAAACATATGATTCGCCTTTCTATAAAAAGTACAATTCTAGGGAAATCTATTTACAATGTCATTATACATATACACGTACACAAAGACACTTAGGATGAAGATAATTTTTTTCCAAAGTTTGAATCCACTACAGTATGCAAAGTAGTTACATTCATTTATTCATTCATTCATCCATTCAATAAACTTTATTGGATATTTATTATGCAAGATACTGCATAATATGCTACATATGCAATGATGAGATGAAACAATTATTATCTTCACAGGATTTACTGTCCAGTAGGGAGAATTTTTTGACCAAACAGAATAGTGTGATAGTGTGCTATAGGACATAGAAGAAGCAATTGAGCTCTGAAATATTTCTCAAGTACACCTATTTGGATGCCTAAGTATATTTTTCATGACACAGAAAAACATCTGTTTAAATCTTATGTGTCTTATAAACTAGATATTAGAATTTTCAGTTAATTTCAAACAAGGGCTACCGAGAAACAGAATTAGATTTAACTCATTGTCCTTCATGAAATAATAGTCTCAACAACAATTATTATCAACCAGCTCTTTAGTCTTTGGGAGATTCTGTTGTATCAATCTGAAAATTTTAAATCATTTGTTGGTGCAAAGCAGAATGTGTTGTTTCTTTTTTGTAAAACACAAACTAGGGAAGCAGATTTGGCTCAACTGCTAGAGCTTCCGCCTACCATACGGGAGGTTCAGGGTTCAAACCCAGGGCCTCCTGACACATGTGGTGAGCTGGCCCATGCACAGTGCTGATGTGCACTAGGAGGGCCCTACCATGCAGGGGTGTCCCCCACGTAGGGGAGCCCTATGCCCAAGGAGTGTGCCCTGCAAGGAAAACTGCCCTGTGTGAGAAAAATGCAGCCTGCCCAGGAGTGGGGCTGCACACATGAAGAGCTGATGCAGCAAGATGATGCAACAAAAAGAGACACAGATTCCTGGTGCCGTTGACAAGAATGCAAGCAAACACAGAAGAACACATGGTGAATGGACACAGAGAGCAGACTATGGGGGGGGGGGGGGAGAAATTAAATAAATAAATCTCTTTTAAAAAATACTTCATTTAAAAAAATTAACTAAACTTACATATAAGTTTATACTTATATACTTATATGTAAGTTTAGTTTTATATATATAAAAGCTGAATTTGTCATTAAATGTGTCACATTGTGGCTCAGTTAGGAACTTTAAGTGCCCATGTCCCTTTCATTCATAGCTTCTTGAAATTCTAATTGATCCAGCAAATACTAATTGGAGCTATAATATGTGTGGAGAAAGGGTTAACAAATCTTTTACTTCTCTCCCTTAGAATTTGACATTTAATTCACTTTCTAGATCTGTTCCCCTGGCAACCTGAAAAAGGTGACCTGTCAGCTGTGTTACTAGGCAGCACTACTTATGGTAAAAATGATCCCTGATTGGTTAATTGCATCTGGAGTGGGAGACAGTATAAATGAACTATAGATACCTGATAGGGAAACCATAGTGTTAGATTCTAATAACTGGGCACGCCCCTTGTAGGAAAGTTAGAAGCTGTGCCTATGAGTTAGAAAAGATATTGGTTCCTGTGTGATATATGTGGCTTTTAAGGTGAGACAGCTTTCACACCTGCCCTGTCTGAGAATCATTCTTTCACACCTGAGCTATGACTTGATGAACAAGTTCTTGGACTGCTGTACACACCACATGGACCATTGCAAGGACTGTTCCCATGACAGAGCAATACCTGATCTTGCCCTGTTTGCAAACTGGTTCCTATCTCCTGTCTAAGTGAATTTGATACCATGTGTGATATATGGTGTAGCAGTTTGATATGGTTATGAATTCCAAAAATAGATATTGGATTATGTTTGTAATCTGATCTGTACCTGGACGTGATTGTGTTATGATTAGGGCTTTGATTGGGCCATGTCATTAGGGCATTGATTCCCCACCCCTTGGTGGTTGGGGACTCACAGTAAAAGTCACAGCAAAGAACAGAGTTGAGGGTTTCTGATGTTGGAGTTTTGATGTTGGAATTTGATGCTGAAGTCTTAAGCTGGAGCCCCGGGGAAAGAGACAGAGCCTTTTGCCTGATAGTCTAGAGCTGACCTTGTGGAGGAAACAGGAGCTGAGCCCAGAGGAACCCAGGAAGCCTGAACCCTCACAGACATCGGCAGCCATCTTGCTCCAACACATGAAAATAGACTTGGGTGAGGGAAGTAACTTATGCTTTAAGGCCTGGTACCTGTAAGCTCCTACCCCAAATAAATACCCTTTTTAATGCCCAGCAGATTTCTGGTATTTTGCATCAGCACCCTTTTGGCTGACTAATACATATGGCAATCTTGTGAGTATATGTGTTTAAAAGAACCTAAAAAGAACTGGCCCTGCCTTCAGAGTGTAGTAATAGTAGAGAATAAAACTGTACATAATTAATTAAGCACACAGAAGATGTTTCTGGTTGTCCTTTTAAACACAACTTGTGAGTGGACTGTGTACTTACTCTAGAACAAGAACAATATAGCTGGAAAAGAGCAGAAACTGGAAAATTGAATGTATAAATCAGTGAGAAAAGGAATGATTCTCACCAATACAATGGATAAAGGAAGTTAAAGCCTTGACTCTTATCTCATTTAATTCTAACCTAGTTTTCCAGTTGCCCCAGCTCTGCCCTGTCCTCTCTTTGAATCTGATATCCTCTCTACCTTTCCCCAAGGTCTCCAATGTGTCCAGGGGGCTGGCCAGCACAGAACACATCAATAAACTCCCTTGTCCTCTGGCTTCCTGTGGAGGCAGGAAGGGGCTCCACAGGAGATGGAGGAAAGGTAGGGCAGGAGGCCAGGGTGTGTACTCCTTCTGCTGCCTCCCTGTGAGGTCCATCGGAGCAGTTGTCAAGGTCACAGCCACTGTGACGTGGCCCTCTTCGCACTATCATCTCTAGGTTTCAGGAACCACTGTCCCCTCACCCCTTGGGCTTTAAGGGTGGTAATAGCTTCTGGTTCCTCAGGAGACCACACTATCCCTTGTACTTCCTCTACACCACGTACACAGGCTTAAATTAATCTCTTTATTAAATATTCCTCAAATTACCAAACTACCAAATGTGATCATGCTATTTCCTGCAGGGACCCAGCTGAAATGCCTTTGCTTCTGCTATTTTTCAAGTCTCCTATGATAGGTTTTCCTGCTCCTACTGTGCCTACTGGGCTTAACCACCATACATGACACACTCTGTGCTTCTATTTTTCCAAGCTTGTACTAATCTAGCTGGAATCACCGCTGACCCTTTATGTTTACTTACCCCATCCCCAAGACCTTGCTGGCATTGCCAGGTCCAAACCAACTGCCTGTGTTCTTTTAGCCATTGCCATTTATATGCTGGCATGACAAATAATCCAGGATTCATTTTTGTTTTGGAGATGTAGCAGGATATAGTTGAAAGAGTCTTCAAACCCTGGAGAGATGAGGGTCTGAATTTCAATTCCAATTTTTACTGGTGGTGCCTGAGTAAGGCTACTAAATTAGAAGAAACTGCAGTTTCTTCTGCAAATTAGGAAGAGTACTACCTATACAGCAAAATTTGAATAAACATTGAAGATGATGTATATTAATGTTTGGCATATAATATGTGCTGGGAAAAAGTGGCAGGTTAGATAATTATTGATAATAGCTATTCATAATAAGCCAAGAGATATTATGAAACATTCCAACTAATGCATCATTTGCAGAAATCCATTCAGCTATATAGAGAGATTTAAAAATTCTGTTTACTTTTCATTAGACTTTCATGCTACTTTACTGGAATTGTAGTTGGTATTGGGGTTTGGGATATATTTAGGGGATTTGAATCTCTGGACTGACAATATGATAGCCAGGTCCTGAGCCTCAACAGCCTTCAGCTCCTACAATCTGATTTATTGGACTCACCTCACTCAGCTAAGATGGAGTTGAAGAAGGACAACCACCACACCATGGAGCCTAGAGTGCCTGCAACTGAAGGCGGGAGGATTGCATCCAGTATCAGTGTGGAGTCTGAGCCTCCTCTTGACATAGAGATGCCACGGACGTAGCCAATCCAAGGTCCACAGAGAAAAGGTGGCATTGGAGTGGAGTGGGAAAAGTGGACATGGTGGGTGATATGGGTATGGGGAATGGCAGGAAGAGGTGAGATGTGGAGGCGCCTTTGGGACTTAGAGTTGCCCTGGATGGTGCTGCAGGGGCAATCACCGGACATTGTAAATCCTCCCAGGGCCCACTGGATGGAATGTGGGAGAGTATGGGCCATGATGTGGACCATTGACCATGAGGTGCAGAGATTCCCAGAGATGTACTTACCAAATGCAATGGATGTATCATGATGATGGGAGTGAGTGTTACTGGGGGGGGAGTGGTGGGGTGGGGGTGGTAGGGTTGAATGGGACCTCATATTGTTTTTTTAATGTAATATTTTTACAAAATCAATTAAAAAAAAAAAGAAAAAAATAAATAAATAAAAATTCTGTTTAAGGATAGAAATTTTCCCCACTGCTTATTTATTTCTCAGGCATACACAATATTAAATGACCATAATTATTGATTATGATTGTTGCTTAAAGAAAATGAATAAATATATTATTGTTTCTAGTTGCTGCAGGTATAAACAGCAGAAACATTGCATTCAAGTCTTTGATTTATTTCCTATGATGAATTGTATTTTAGTTTTGAAATTTGAAGTTAACAAGAAAATGCTGTATTAATTTTATTTTGTCCCTCAATCAATACAACATATTACAACAGCCTTTATTGTGCATCATTTTCCTTTAATATTAAAGCTATTTTACTGTAAAGTTGCCAAATTATTCAGCACAGTTGCTCATCCATAATTAAGGATATGGTCTTTCAAAGTAGACACACTCTTGATAAGAAACTTTTCTTAAGAAATTTCACACCACACAAAAGCAAGAGACGTGATACTGTTGCTTAGCTTCTCTGCAGGCATTAGAAAAATCTTTAAATAGCCCTCATGACTGAATCAGCCTTTTAGTCAGAATACCTGGTATGTTTTGAGTTGTGGTTTAAGGCTAATAGAAAGGACTTTTTAAATCCTCATCTTTTCTTATCCCATGGTGTCTGTAAATCCTTTGGTGAGAAAGAGAAAAATCTGTTGTCTCATAATCTGAAGTAAGTTTAAAATGCAAAAAGTCTGGATTAATAACTTAAGCTTACACTTAGGTTTGCTTTTTCTTTTTCCTGATTCTGACAGAGGGTTTCACCAAAGAAGGAACTGAAGATTTGAAAAGGAAGAGGTTGGAAACACTGAAGACAAATATCATATAATTCACAGTTGTTTCTAAGACTGGTCTGGCACCCTACTGTTGACTAGAGTCCCTTAATATGCTTCTTTCTACTAAGATATGATTCCTACACTTGATTATGCATGACCTTGGAGTTTTAGAGGAGAATTCAGATTCTGTCCTTCAGAAGCTTTCATTTTTCTGATAGCCTCAACAACAACAAAAAGGCTATTATGAAGTATGTGGCTTCAAAGTCTCTACTAAACCCAGTATGATCTTCCAGGCTATGTATGGAGCTTGTGGGTGACCCCCTGGAGTACCCCCTGGAGTATCCAGTATTTAAGTTGAAGGGCAGTGACTTTGAATGCGGAAGGAGGAAAACATTCAGGTTTTTCATTTCATTTTGTTTTGTTTTGTTTCTGGTCCATGGGCCCTGGAGAAAAGATGTAAAGAACAGGAGTATGTTTAAGTTCCTGTGCAGCCCCTTAGAATACCTGGAATGCAAATTGAGAGTTTCATTAGGGAAAGAGGCTACAGAAATTATTCTAAAGCATTTCTTTTTTTAATGCCATCCACAAATAGTGCTGCTTTAAAGTCAAGATGACAATGGGTGACCCAGAGTTGGGACAAGGTTCATACCCACTGCTGCATAAATCCTAAGCCTGCTCTGACTTTGTGGAATGATGGCTTTCTGAACAGCAGGAGACAGCCCTGTTAGCATAGACATCATTTTTACCACTAACGAGTTTCCCTCATAAGGTTAGGATATGGATATGGGTAAAGTGGGAACAAAAAAAATGGATAATTTGGCAGAAATGCTGTCAACTGGGTGGCAGATTAGTCCAAAGAACATGTAAGGAACCTTTTGGATTTCTCCGAAATACTTGCTAGATATAAGAAAACTCAGGGGAAGAGAGGTGGGCCTCTGGAAAATGGAGAGCAATGTTCAGTTTCAGCACTCAGAAAGCTGAGAGCTCCCACAACATGCTAAATAATACAGCAGAGTCAATAATATCTTGGGTTCTGAGTTCAAATGCAAACCTACTACTCAACTTCTATGTGATCTTAGGCAAGTTAGGTAAAGAACAGTACTTCAGTTTTCCCATCTTTAAAATGGGGTAATAATACTCCCTACCTCAAAGAATTGCTGTGATGTCTCAGGGATTAATGCATGTGTAGCAGTTTGATATTACTGATGAATTCCAAAAAGAAATATTGATTATGTATGTACTGGTCTGTTCCTCTGGGCATGATACCCTTCGACTGTATTAAATTCAGAGATTTCACTTTCACTTGGTTAAATTAAGATTAGGGCTTTGATTGAGCCATTTCAGTATGATGTTGAGTTCCTGCCCCCTTGGTGGATGGACACACACAGAAAAATGACAAGGCGGAGGAGAGAGCTGAGTTTTGATGCTGAGCCCTGGGGAAAGAGCCTAGGCATTTGCCTGATAGTTTACAGCTGGCCTTGTGGAAAGAGCAGAGCAGATGAGCCTTGTAAGAGGTGAGCCCTGGGATGAGAGATGAGCCTTATGCCATCCTACAGCTGAGATTGGAAGAAGCTGGGAACCACGGAGCCTTAAGAGGAAGAGGAAAGCTGAACTCTTGCAGAGACCAGCAGCCATTTTGCTCCAACAAGTGGCAATAGACTTTGGTGTGAGAAGAAACTTACTCTTTATGGCCTTGTGACTGTAAAATAACTGTTGTGACTGTTCTAGTAAAATAAATACCCTATATAAAAGTCAACAGATTTCTGGTACTTTGCATCAGCACCCCTTTGGCTGACTAATACAACATGCAAAAGAGTTAGAATAGTAACTAGCAATAATGACAAATATTTGGGGGTTTATAATTTGGTCCTGTTTGCACTTGCAGGCTGGTATGCCAGAGACCACTAGAAACAGCTTAAGTAGCATCCTCCAAGCCAAATTGATATTTTTTTTTCCCATCCTAAGTCAACTGGAGAAGCAATTGGTACATAGTATATAAATATCCACTCAGATCATGTTAAAAAAAAAAAAAAAAAAAAAAACAGAAGATGCTTCCATGTTTGATCCCTGATTGACTCATGCACAGTAATAATAACGTGGTGAATCTAAATAGCCTGGGATTTTGAGGTGCTTCATTCGGTTTCCATCTCTGCAATTCACTTAATCCTCTTGATATTTGAATTGAGTACTAAATGTGCATCTAAACAATGAAAACTAGGCAGTGCAAAATATTAAAAACAGAATAATGTAACAAGTAATGGGCAAGATCTTTCATTTTAACCTTAATTCCATCTTAGGTGGTATGATTATACATGTATATATTTTCTTTCAAATCAGACTTCAGATAAATTTGAAGAGCCAAGATGTTTGAACCATTTTGGTGTCCAGCCCAAGTTTCTGAGTTGACTTGACTAGATAAATCTAATTAACAGGCGTACAATTCAAATGTAAATGATATGCAATCATTTGGAATAGGATTAATGGATACAAATTAAATAGTGTCCCAAACTCAAAAGCTCAGAGAAGTTACTTTTTTAGCATGGATTTACCCACAAAAGCTTCAATTTGCTTCTGGAAAATAAAGCCACCTTCATTTATATATATATGTATTTTTTTTTCTTCTTTATTTTCTTTTAAATGTTACATTCAAAAAATATGAGGTCCCCATATACCCCCACCCCACCCAACCCACCCCTCCCACATCAACAACCTCTTCCATCATGGTGGCACATCCACTGCACCTGGCAAATACGTTCTGGAGCACCACTGCACCACATGGACAGTGGTCCACATTGTAGCCCACACTGGCTACAGTGAGCCACAGCAGGACACACAACGTCCAGCATCTGTCCCTGCAATACCACCCAGGACAACTCCAAATCCTGGAAATGCCCCCACACCATATCTCTTCTTCCATCTCCCTACCATCAGCAGCCACCGTGGCCACCTTCTCCACATCACTACAAAAATTTCTTCCCTTACTAATCACAATAGTTTCCCGGCAGAACATCAGTAAGTCCACTCTAATCCACACTCTATTCCTCCATCCTGTGGACCCTGGGATGGTTATGTCCAGTCTCCCTCTACATCAAGATGGGGCTTAGATTCCATATGGATGATGGATGCAATTCTCCTGCTTGCAGCCTTAGGCACTTTTGGCTCCCTGGTGTAGTGGTTGACCCTCTTCACCTCCCTATCAGCTGACCAGGGTAAGTCCAACAAACCAGAGTGTAGTAGCCACAAGTCTGCTGAGGCCCACGGCCTGGCCGTCACATGGACAGTCCAGAGATTCAGGCCTCCTAAGTATACACCAACCCAAAAGCCATGCTTATGCACGCCTCAGCAGGGTACCATAGACAGCCAAGGTAGATGGAAACCCAGGTGCTGGTTCTCCTGAGGACTGCAGAGGCCCACAGGTTCTATGGTCATGGCAGATGGCTCTGGAATTCAGGGCCACATCAGCTGGCCCTACTTTGGAGTTTTTTTCCTTTATATTTTTGATAGATGGCCAAAAGGAAATTCTAACAAAGCCTCTCAAACAGTAGTTATATAAATGTACTTATTGTACCTTATTCTTTTCCTACTTCCCAGTATCTCCAACTGTACCAAAATCTTCATTCTCTGAATAGTCCTGTCAGTTACTTCTTCCCCTCAAGGAAGAGATCAGTCACTTGAAGGTCTTCAACTACTACGTGCTTTCTAATATATTACCTCCAAGTTTAATGCTTCATAGTACTTATCAGTACATGAATGAATGAATGAGTGAATGAATCAAATGAATTACATATTATTGTCTGTCTCCTCCATTCTTTCGTCCCCAATGGAACATAAATTCTTTGAGGAAAGTGACTCCTTAGGTGTCAATTCTCCATTATATTGTAATGTCTAGGACAGTGCCTGGTACATGATATTACATACCCAGTAATGACATGTTGACTGACTTTATAATGTCTACCAGCACTTATTGAATAACTAAATGTACCTTCCCGTGTTCAGAATATTGAGGCTATGAGAAGGTGAAAGTAATAATTATATGGTGAGATAAAAAGATAAGTAAACAAGTAATTGCAATGCAATGTAAAATTCTCTGCATTTCTCTTCACGCCTCCTAAACATAAACTACGTAAGTTATTAGCGCCCACTGGTCTATTAGAGTAAGCTATTAGGCTGTACAGTGAGTAGATTGCCCTGTCATTATGACGTATGCCTGATCTCCTTAATGTTTTTGGTTCCTGTCATTTTGACAAATTCAAATTTCTCTTCCCTAGCCTCACTGCTTCAGTTCTCTTCTTCCAGTTAATTCAAATTGCATCTTTTAAAACCTTCCCTTTTTATCACCATGACTACCTCACCACACTCCTTAAGTTCTTCCTCTGACTTCCTAGATCTTAATAATTCAATTCAGAAAGTGCTTGAGTGCCTACAAGCATATAAAGTCTGTACATCTTGTCTCAGCACTCAAGGTTCTGCATCTTTTTACTTACACTTTTGCCTCGATCCAGCCCCTTTCCATTTATTAATTCGTCCTCTTTTTTTCTTTCCTTTGTCTACTCCTGCACAGAAAGCATTTCCACATCAAATGCCACATCCCTTTGTTGCCATCTGCTCAACCAAACCTAGCCTCGATCCATTTAACAACAAATTTTGAGATACCTTATTGTTATTAAAAAAAAAGCAATTATTCCATTATATGTCACTATGATGTGATATTCAATATTTAGCATCAGTCCTTAAGGTAACATAACAGCAAGTCTCCTATAAAATAGAAGTAAAAATATTTAATAAGAAAATTCTTGTTAAAAGATATTTCTATGAAGATAATGACTTAAATTTAAAAGTTCAAAGTAGTCATTTTTCTTTTCAAATGAAATAGGGTATCCCTGAGACTGTTTCTCAATTGCATATTATAATTCAAGGGCTCTAAAACGTATTTTGAAGATATTATATCTATTTATAAGAGAAAGTTTACAATTTTAAATTTTAAAAATGCAGATATTATGATAAAATACCCTTAAAATTACTCTTTCTGAAAATTCAAAGTATTTTAAAAGCATTGCAAAAGTTAATTATTGCATCAGTGTAGGCACACAAATGTAAGTTTCTAATATGCTAATTCAAACTAGTAATTTGGGATTTTACTCTTCAAGAGTTACTCAGCATTCTGATACATCAAAGAGATTAATTCGACTTGGAATACTCAACAATTTAGTATTTTTCCAAGGAGGTAATTTTTATTTAGTCTTTGCTTGAAACAAGAAACAGTGAAGGAAAGAAAGTAATAAACATTTGTGCTCAATGTGAAGAGTACCATTGTAAATTTTACAACCCCAGCCAAAATTTTAGGAAGGCAAACTATTGTCATACTCTAGTGTGACTAGAAGTTTGTGTAAAGAATATGGGAACATTAATTAAAATTTCTAGAATCCAGGTAGAAATAGCACATGAAAGGGAGAAAGCCATATCCTAAGAGGCTCCAAAGGCTTACATACTTGTCTCATCATAATAAAACAGTAAAAGATAAATCAAATGTGTTTTGCATATTTTCCCTTTAAGACAAAACTATTATTCAAACTTATTCCTTTAACCCATTTTTCTGTACCATTAATATTCACTAAATAAGAATTCTTACTTTTAATTGAGACAAAAATTGATATACAGTAAAGTGTACAGATCTTGAGTATATAGTTTGATGATTTCTGATGAATACACTCTATAAACACCACCCCAATGAAAATATAGAATATCTCTATCACCCTAGAAAGCTCCCTCATGGCCTTTCTAGACCATCCCCACAACCCATAAATAACCACTGATCTGAATTCTTTCACCATAGATTCATTTTGCCTGTTCTTGCCCTTCACAAAATGCAACAAAGCAGTGAGCAGAGCAGATTTTGCTCAGAATGGTGTTTTAGAGTTTCATGTTTGTTGTGATGTTTATCTGTAGTTGATTCATTTTTATTAATGGGTAACTTGCCTCTGAATGAATATTCCACAATTTGTTTACCCATTCATCTGTTGAAATTTGGGATTGTTTCCAGTTTGGGTCATTTATGAATAACTTCTAATGAATAAGCTTCTATGAACGGTCATGTAAGTATTTTTGTGGAAATGTGCTTTCATTTCTCTTGGATAAATAAATATCTAGGAGTAAAATTACTAGGTCATAAGTGCATAATGCAGATAAAGAATACCATAGTTGCTGAAAGAGATAAAAGAACAGAAGCAAAGATAAATCTATTGATCTAGATCAAAGTGAAGTAGAATTGGTGCCTGCAGTGGAAATGGAGAGGCTATGAAGGGAATTACTGTATAGGTTTAACTTTATAAGAAGCTACCAAACTGCTTCCTAAAGCAGTTGCACCTTTTTATCCTAACACAGATAATATATGGGAGTTCAAGTTGCTGTACATCCTCACTAACATGTGTTGTGGTTGGCTTTTTAATTTTAGACATTCTTATGAGTATGATATCGTATTTCACTGTGTTTTGAATTTGCATTTCTCTGATGACGAATAATGTAAAAACCCTTTTCAAGTGGTTATTAGCCCTTACTATATCTTTTTTGTGTGTGTGAAGGACCTGTTCAAGTCTTTCACGCAATCTCTTTAACTGGCTTGCTTGTCATTTTATAATTGGTTGGTAGGAGGTTTATTTTTTTTAATACATTCTGAAAACAAGACCTTTTTCATATTTTGTATTGCAAATATCTCCTCCCAGCACATGGCTTACCTTTTCATTTTCCTAGAGAAAATTTTTAAATTTTCACTAGAATTGATTTATCATATTTTTTCTTTTATAACTAGTGCTTTCTAGTTCCCGCTTGAGAACTGTTTGCCTACCCCAAGTGGAAGGGATATTCTTGTATGTTTTTCTATAAGTTTTATTGTTTTAGCTTATATATTTAGGTTATAATCCATCTCAAATTAATTTTTATATAGTGTGAAATAGAAGTAAAAGTTCACTTTTTCTATACATTTATATTAATTACCAAGTTTTAAGTTAAAGTATTTTGGTGAGAAACAGAAAAACACAACATACCTAAGATTAGCACTCAATAGTTATTTCATTTCACTTACATTTTGCCAGCCTTATTTTTATTATCTTTGCAGTGGAGATGGCAATGGTAAGGTGGTGATGGTTTGCTTATTTTTTTTTTTAACATATCTTATGCCTATACCAGAATGTTCCAAACAGAAATGGGTTGAAAAATGCTTAACAGGTTTAGAGGGCAAACCTCATGTGCCATTTGCCTCTGACCTCCTCTTGGGTCGACATGCTTGAGGAGAAAATTATGTTATCTATTGATCTTATGAAATGCATTAGGCTTGGCAAATGATATGGTCTTCTTATACACTCTAGCACTCATCTGCAAAATGTGCCACTGCCCACCATAGATGGCAGGTCCATGGTACAGCTGCCAGCAGTCTTTTAAATAAATTTATCTTCATGCTATTTCACAGGGCTTTTTAAAATGCTACAAATAAACTAACCAAGGAAAAACTAGCATCTTAATTTGTATAATCACAGAGCCTAATTATTTTACTAAAACGTTTACAAATCTCTTGCAATTTCTACTTAATATAGGGGCCACCCCAGGATTCTAGCTTTAGGGAAAACCACAAAGTCCTCTATAATAAAAAGAAAATAAAAGCTATTGAGTGAAGAATTGTATCTCGCCCAAGGCCTAACAAAAGAAAGACAATTGTTCTGATAAGTTAACAAAGCCAAGATGCAAACTGTACCTATTACAAAATCCAAAAATTTCTCAAAATAAATCCCCATTGCATCCTTCTCTGAAATCCTGTAAATAAAATTAATCTAATCATAGAAAAATGGCAAACATGTCTCATTATATTTTTATACCATAGATATTAACTTGTTCATAGTCTTACAGAGGTTAATAAAATAGTACAAATATAATTTTGTAGTCATGTCAATGACCTTCAGATAATTTGATCTACAAGGTCTGATTTAACAAAATACATAAAAATTGCCTGGCAATATCTGGATCTGCTTTCAGATTCAGCTTCTTTAACTGTCAAACTGCCTCATTGGTTGAATTCAAGAGGATGAAGGCACAATTTTTGTGTTTTTTTTCATCCTGCCATTGTTTTCAACTAATCACCCCACCTTCAGTAATAATTCTCCTTTCCATTAAAATAATTCAATTCTTTTCCTTATAATTGTGTTCTCCTATTTATGTTCAAAAATTTTTTGTCTTCAGTGAGTGAAAATGTAGATAAATAAGACCCCATAAAAATTAAATATTATTGTGCCTCAAGGACTTTTTCACAAAAGTGAAAAGATGTGTTTGTATCTGCCCTTCCCCGATCCCACTGTGGCCACACACTCCTGGGAGTGAATCAGCCCATGTGTGTCTCTAACAACAGCCTTAACCCCCATTCTCATTGGGATCCATTTCCAGAATCAGAGTGAATTTCCTTACTTATTATAGCCTGTGCATTTCCTAGCCCCTCTTTATTCTTCTTCCACTGTGCTTTGAAGAGAATTCAGCATCCAAGAATCAGCCTCCAGAAGCCAAGAGCAAACCTGGATCTCCTCTGGTGTTCCCTTTTACTTCCAGGAGAAAGTTCACTGAAAAAAATAGCTTATGGTTCTTGTTTATCCAGAGACAGCAGAACTCAGCAGGAAAATGGCGACCCTTGATGTACCAAAGCTGCTTCTGAAGCAGAACACTATGGGGCTCTCTGTAGACACTTAGTGTTTCATGCTTCCTTATTCATATTAAAGGAAGAATTAAATTCTTTTTTAAAAAGTGAAAATGCAACCTACTCAATCGGACAAAATATTTGGAAACCACATTTCTAATAAGGGTTTAAAATCAGAATATATAAAGAAATCCTACAACTCAACAATAAAAACACAAGCAACTCAATTAAGAAATGGGCAAAAGAATAGACATTTCTCCAAAGAGGATATACAAATGGCTGTAAAGCATATAAATAGATGCTCAACTTCACTAGTGATTAATGAAATGCAAATATTTTGACTCTAGCAATGGAAGACACTATATCATTGATGTGGAGACAGTGGCACGGGAGTTGCTGAGGGCAGGGAGAGGGAAGAAAAGGTGTGATATGCGGGCATTTTGGGGACTTAGAGTTGTCCTGAATGATATTGCAGGGACAAATGCAGGACATTATATATCCTGTCATAACCCATTGGATGGACTGGTGGAGAGGGTGGACTACAATGCAAACTATAACCCATGCTGTGTAGCAGTGCTCCAAAATATATTCACCAAATGCAATTAATGTGACACACTGCTGAAAGAGGTTTTGATATGGGAGGAGTGGGAGGTGTGGGGAGTGGGATATATGGGAACCTCTTATATTTTTTAATGTAACAGTTTGTGTAATCTATGTATCTTTTTAAAAAAGATAATAAAAAAGGGGAAAAAAACACAATGAGATATCATTTCACAAGCACTAGAATGGCAACTGTTAAAAAAACAAAATTATAAGTGTTGGACAGGCCGTGGAGAAATAGGAACACTCATTCATGGGTGGTAGCAATGAAAAATGGTGCAGTAGCTGTGGAAGACAGTTGGCATTTTGTCAGGAAGCTAAGTATGGAATTACCATATGAACCAGCAATCCCATTCCTAGGTATATTCCTAGAAGAATTAAAAGCAGGGACTTGAACAGATATTTGCACACCAATGTTCATAGTACCATCATTCACAATTGCTGAAAGATGGAAGCAATCCAAGTGTCCATAAACCCATGAATGGATAAACAAAATGTTGTAAATAAGTACTATGGAATGCTATGTCAGCCATAAAAAAAGAACAAAATCTTGGTACGTGCAATTACATGGATGAAACTCGATGACATCATATTGAGTAGGATACGGCAGACAAAAAAGAACAAATATTGTATGATCTCACTGATAAAAGTTAATTGTATAAGCAGCCTCAAAGAGTTAGAATCTAGAATATTAGGTTACCAGGGGATAGAGTAGGAGTAGAGAAATAGGGAGCTGATGAATTATTTGTGCAGAATTTCTATTTAGGTTGGTTGCAAAGGTTTGGAAATAGATGGTGGTGATGGTAGCACACTATTTTAAGTGTAATTAACATCACTGACATATAGCTGAATGAGGTTAAAGAGGGAAATTTTAGGTTGTATTACTAGAATAAAAAATAAAAGATAAAATATAGGACTGTATAACATAATGAATGCTATTATAGATGATGGACTATAGATAATAGCACAAGAATGTTCTTTCATGAATTATAACGAATGTACAACACTAATGCAAGATGTTAATAATAGGTGGTATATGGGAAAAGATACACCTAATATAAACAATGGACAATGGTTAATATAAAATATTATTTTAATAATCTTTTATCAATTGTAGCAAAAGGTAACCACTGTTTAAAAAAAATACAATTATAAAAAAGTGTTATCATCAATTGTAACAAATCCTCCACTCCATTGCAAAGTATTGGTGGTGGTTGGAGGTGAATCCTGTATTTTATGCATGATAGTTATGTAAACCCAATTTCTCTAATAAAAATAAGATAGATATTTATAAAAATGTTTTGTGTCTTACATTTTGAAGAGAACATTATTAGACGTCTTTAGGCTATAGTGAGTTTCTGAGTTACAAATTAGAGAGTTAGTATTTAGAGGGCTACTAGTTCCACTGATAGTTGACAAAACATATTATTTTAGGTTAGAGCCAAAACTAACTGTGAAAGGAAGAGATATATTTCATAAGAATTTTAAGTTAGAAAGTTAAGGGAACATTCTAGTGGTTATAAAACTAGGCTTGTCTTAAGTTGAAAGTTTTTAAATTATAAAAATGTGAAATTTAGCTGGGCAGATATATATTTATACATAAGATCAATACCTCCTAAGACTTTACAAATTAGAAACTCTTTGAGTAATCAGATATTAATATTGTATGAAATCACCATATTTGATTTTGATGCAGTACTAAAGCATTTCAAAATAGGGAGCTAAATGATAATTTAGTGATTTTTATGTAAAACCCAAATACCTGGTATGAAGTATTACATTCCAAGAAACAAAATCTAGTAACCAAAAGTAATTAAAAGTAATTGTACACCTAGTTGCACCTCTTGAAAAATATTAAAGGCAATCCAATTTATAAGCCACTTCTTTAAAACATTGTTTTCTCATTTGCTCTTGATAGCCAATTTAACCCTTGCCTTCAACTCTCCCAAGTTTCTCCCCCTTTGACTCTTTCTCCTAAACCTCCTTCCCAATATTCTTGCCCCCTGATAAAACCTTATCTTTCCTTTCCCTCTTGCTTTGTATCTCTTGTCATTCTTTCTCTCTCAAAGCAATATCCTACAAGTCCCCATCCTTGATTCTATTGTTCAGCCTCTAAAGATGATCCCAGTCTGCATGGTAAGTTGGTTAGTGAGGGGAACAGAGAAAAATGTGTCTCCACACACACTAATAATTCCTGTCCTAGTTAACATATCACCTTTCTTCAAGAAATCTCAAGATAATTTAAGTTACTCATCATTCCAGAGCTTCTCACAGCTAGTAGTTATCTTTCAATCAAACTTGACAGAAAAACAGAAGTGGAGCAATTTTCTCAATTAAATTGAGGATATTAGGGAATATGGCTTAGGGCTCTGTCTCCCAAATTAAAATATTTTCCTGGTTGAATACAAAGCTTCTCTGAAGGCTTTACAAGTACAAATACACCTTACTTGTCTTCAAGTAAGGTTTCACTGGTCTTCACTGGCCTTCACTGGCCTTATAAACTTTCTTCACTTTACTACCAAAGCAAAAGATCTTGGTTAAAACAAAGAAAATTAAACCAGAGGTAATGATTGTATTGCAGTCACTGAGTAAACACACACCAGTTTTTTTTACAGGATGAATATGTAGTTCTGATCACAATGGATTCTTAAAAAATGATTTCCAATTATACTAACTGCTAATAAAGCAAAAATTGTGAAAACCCTTATTTTAATATTGATCGTGGGAATAAAATTTTAGCTAAATTTTGTGTAAGATATAGTACCAGTATATAAAGATCACAACGTAATCTACATGATTTTTCATGATTTTTAAGGTAAAAGGGAAATCTATGATAAGGAAATAATACAGTTCACTTTTAATGACTGATGTCAGATATTTAATTCTAAATGGTCTTTCTCAGGAACACCACATTTAAAATCACATTTTATCAAATGTGGAAGATCCATAAGATAGCATATACCAGAGAAAATTTCACCAACCTAGGAAAGACCATTATAGTGTTATGTCTGCCCAGGCCTGAAAGATGTTAAAGCTGAATGTGTTTTTACTACCACTGGGAAAAGTTATATGAGAGTAGAAATATAGAATCAGTAGTATGTGCTCTAATTTCCAAGGTGTAAAGATATATCAATTTTGAGTTTTAATTAAAATGCCATCTCCTTCAGGAAGACTTCCATGATAAGGTTAAGGCATTTTCCATCCTGTTTAATCTCAATGTTATAGCATTTTATTCATGTTTGATTTGGGAATAATATGACTTCTTCAATGTCAAACAAACCTTTAAGATATACACACAACCACGTCTGGTTAAACTTTGTACATTCTTATAGAAGCGTCCACAAAGATTGCACCCTTGTAACAGTGAAAATGTACTTTTAGTCTTTACTCAATGAGATGTTTTTTAACTACATGTGTGAGAAGTCTGAACACTGCTGGTGAAAATTTTGTGACCTACATTAAAATTGTTTGGTAGCAGAGAACCAGTAAGATGGCAGTGGAGTAAGGAGCTCCTAGGGTCAGCTCCTGCTACAGAGCAGTTAGCAAACACCCAGAGCTCTATAGTGCTAGCTGAAGCACCTGTTTGGGTCTTCAGGAGCCAGAAGAGCATCCTGCACCATCCTTGAAGGAGTGGAAGGAGGAGACTGCCCATCTGAGAGAAGACTCGTAAGTAGAGGGCTCCACGTCCTGGGGCCGATGCCCGTCCTCCACTGGAGGCACAAGTTGCCTCAGGAGCTGTTCTGTGACTGGAATTGAAAGCTCCACTTCCCCAAAACAAGGGAGAAAGAGACAGTTGGGCACAAATTTCAGCTACTGATGAGTAAATTCAGTGGGCTAGGGTATAATCCTGAAAACAGCTAAAGTTTGAACCTGTCAAAGTCAGAAAGAGGCTGGGAGCTGCCATCTTAACTCTGCACCTGGCATGAGGGGAAGCAGGGCGGACTGAAAACCCCAGTGCTGGTGATGACCGGCTTCTTCCCATCCAGAGCATATTGCAGCTCTAGCCTAGGCCCCAGTGCCACCTCCAGCAGGGAGAAAGCTGCGGGGACCTGAACCAGCTTCTCTGGGAAATTATCAGCCAAGTCACAGAAGCCAGTGATTGTCCTATTCTGGCAGCACAAGCCACCCCAGGAGCTATTCTGTGGCTGGAAATGGAAGCTCCATTTCCCAGAAACAGAGGAGGAGGAGACGGTTGGCTGCCAATTTCAGCTACTGATTGGTAGACTTGGCTGGCTAAGAGAACCCTGGAAACAGGGGTGTGTGAATCAGCTCAAGTCAGAAAGAGGCCAGTAGCCCATTCTGAATCCACCCCCAGCCTGAGGGGAAGCCGGGCTGACTGAAACTCTCAGAGTCAGCAGAAACCAGTTTCTTTCCCACAGATCACCCTGCAGCCTACCTAAGATTCAGTCCCACCTCTGGTGCGGAGGAGGCTGCAGAGTCCTGCACCAGCCTATTCAGGTAACTGCAAGTAACTTTGGCTGCCATAGACTGAAAATCAGAAGTCTGCCAGGGCAACTGTGGTCATCTTGGACCTGCACTGCATAGATTGCTGCCCACACCTGCAACTCCATCCCCGCCCCAGGCAGGGGAGAAAGGGATGTGAAGCTTCATCAGTCTCTCTGGGCAACTACAGACGAGGCCTGCACTTGGATTATTCCACACAGCTGTGACTCTGTCCCTACCCCAGGTAAAAGAAAAAGTTGGAAGCTTCATGGGTCCCTGGTGCAATAAGACCAGTTTGAGTCTCCACAGCTTACAGCACCAACTACATGCCTGACTCCTACTGCACAGCAAGGGAGAATGGACAGGAAGCCCTAAACTAAAGAGAAAAATTGCACCCAGAGAAAACACTCTAGCAAGCCAGATGCAAAGACACCAACAAAAAATTACAATCCACACCAAGAAACAGTAAGACATGGCCCAGATAAAGGAACAAGATAAGTCTCAAGGTGACAAAAAGGAGTTGAGACAACTAATCATAGATGTTAATAAATTCAATGAGATGGCTAAAGAGATTAAGGATATCAAAAAGACATTGGAGGGAAACGGACTTTGGCCCAGTGGTTAGGGCGTCCGTCTACCATATGGGAGGTCCGCGGTTCAAACCCCGGGCCTCCTTGACCCGTGTGGAGCTGGCCATGCGCAGTGCTGATGCGCACAAGGAGTGCCGTGCCACGCAAGGGTGTCCCCCGCGTGGGGGAGCCCCACGCGCAAGGAGTGCGCCCGTGAGGAAAGCCGCCCAGCGTGAAAAGAAAGAGCAGCCTGCCCAGGAATGGCGCCGCCCACACTTCCCGTGCCGCTGATGACAACAGAAGCGGACAAAGAAACAAGACGCAGCAAATAGACACCAAGAACAGACAACCAGGGGAGGGGGGAAATTAAATAAATAAATAAATCTTTAAAAAAAAAAAAAAAGACATTGGATGAGCACAAAGAAGAATTTGAAAGCATACATAGAAAAATAGCAAATCTTATCGGAATGAAAGGTGCAATAAATGAAATTTAAAAAACATTGGAATCGTATAATAGCAAATTTGAGGAGGCAGAAGAAAGGATTGGTGAGCTTGAAGAAATGACCTCTGAAAGTGAACATATAAAATAAGAGATGAAGAAAAGAATGGAAAAAATTGAACAATGTCTCAGGGAACTAAACGTGAGCAAAAGGCATGCAAACATACATGTCATGGGTGTCCCAGAAGGAGAAAAGAAGGAAAAAGGGGCAAAAGGAATATTTGAAGAAATAATAGTAGAAAATTTCCCAACCCTGCTGAAGGACATAGATATCCATGTCCAAGAAGGACAACGTACTTACCTCAGAAAAAAATCTGAATAGACCAACTCCAAGATACACACTCAGAATGTCAAATGCCAAAAACAAAGAGAGAATTTTGAAAGCAGAAGAGAAAAGCAATGCATAACATATAAAGGATATCCAATAAGATTAAGTGCTGATTTCTCACCAGAAACCATGGAGGCAAGAAGACAGTGATATGACATATTTAAGATACTACAAGAGAAAAACTTCCAGCCAAGAATCTTATAACCAGCAAGATGGTCTTTCAAATGAGGGCAAAATTAGAATATTCACAGATAAACAGAAACTGAGAGAATTCCTAAGCAAGAGTCCAGATTTTCAGGAAATACTAAAGGGTGTGATAGAGCCTGAAAAGAAAAGACAGGAGAGAGGGGCCTGAAAGAGAGTCTAGAAATGAAGATTATATCAATAAAAGTAATTAAAAGTATCAAAAGAGTGGTGAAAATAAAATATGACAGATAAAACTCAAATAGTCAGGAATAAATTTAATAATGATGTAAAGCACTTGTATTCAGAAAACTGCAACTCAGTGTTTTTTGTTTGTTTGTTTTAAAGATTTACTTATTTATTTATTTCTCTCCCATTCTCCCCCAACCCCGTTGTCTGTTCTCTATGTCTATTGGCTGCGTGTTCTTTTTTGTCTGCTTCTGTTGTTGTCAGCGGCATGGGAATCTGTGTTTCTTTCTGTTGTGACATCTTGTTGTGTCAGATTTCCGTGTAGGCGGCACCATTTTTAGGCAGGCTGCACTTTCTTACGTGTTGAGCGGCTCTCCTTATGGGGCGCATTCCTTGCACATGGGGCTCCCCTACGTGGGGGACACCCCTGCGTGGCACGGCACTCCTTGTGCACATCAGCACTGTGCATGGGCCAACTCCACACAGGTCAAGGAGGCCCAGGGTTTGAACCACAGACCTCCCATGTGGTAGATGGACGCCCTAACCACTGGGCCAAGTCCGCTTCCCAGAAAACTGCAACTCAATGTTAAAACAAATTTTAAAAAGCCCTAAATAACTGGAAGAACATTCCATGCTCATGGATTGGAGGACTAAATATCATTAAAATGTCAATTCTACTCAAATTGATACACAAATTTAATGCAATCCCAATAAAAAGTCCACCAGCATTAAAGAAAAAATTGGAAAACAATCATTAAATTTATTTGGAAGGATAAGGAGTCCTGAATAGCCAGAAACATCATAAAAAGGAAAAGTGAACCCTCACCTCCAGACTTTAAATCATAATACTTACCTATAGTGGTAAAAGCAGCATGGTACTGGCCTAAAGACAGACACAATAGACCAATGGAACCAAATTTATGGTTCAGAGACAGACCCTCACAGGTATGTTCAAGTGATTTTTGACTAGCCTGTCAAATTCACACAGCTCAAGCAGAACAATCCATTAAAAAAATGGTGCTGAAAGAATTGGATAGCCATAGCTGATCCATACCTTTCTCACACCTTATCCAAAAATTAACTCAAAATGGATCAAAAAACTAAAAATAAAAGCAAGAACCACAAAACTTCTAGAAGAAATTATTGGAAAATATCTTCAAGACCTGGTGGTAAGTGGTGGATTCTTAATGGAGATAAGAGGAGAACTGAGTGGGACTACTAATATTTAATGTATGTAGAAGTTTTAATTAGATTTACTGTAAAAGAATGGAAATGTATAGAGTGGATGGTAACACATAGTAACAGCTAGTTTATAAATGGGGATGTGACTTAAAATGGTAGTCTAGGTATGTAAACGCCAATTGATAGAATGCTAGAGAATAATCTAGGAACTGGATAGCACAATAAACCAAGAGGTAGATGAGAATTGTGGCTGATGGTACAGATGCAAGAGAGTCCTTTGTTAGCTAGAGCAAATGTACATCACTATTGCAGGGTGTTGGGAATGTGGAGAAGCATGGGAAAATACAGCTGGAATGACCTATGGACTGTGTTTAGTAGTAATAATATAATATTCTTACATATATGCAAAAGATGTACTGTGTTGATACTGAGGCAGTATAGAAAATGTGAGCCAAATGTACACTATGGACATGGTAATAATCAGATGATATTATTTTATTAGTAGCAAATGACATACCACATTGTGGTGTGTTGACGGAGGTGGGTTGTTTGGGAATTCTGCACATGTGCATGATTGTTTTATAAGTTTACAACTTCTGTCATTAAAAAATATATTTTAAAAATATATTTAAAATGGGTTGGGGGAGAAACACACCAAATGTAAGATAAGGACTATGATTAGTCGTAAAATTTTGACAGTATTCTTTCATAATTTGTAACAAACATCTCATGACAATGTAAGGTGTTGGTGGAGGGTTGATGTATGGGACCCCTGTATGATGTTATGCATGTTTGCTTTGTAAGTTCACAACTTTTACTATACACTTAATTGTTTATGTATGTTCATATACAAATGATATAAAGATGATAATAGGATTGGTTGGGGGAAAAATACTTTGTTTAGTAGTAATATTTTGACAATGCTCTTTATTTTATTTTAAAGATTTTTTTTTTTATTTGTTTCTCTCCCCTCTGCCCCCCTGGCCCCTGTTGTCTGCTCTCTGTGTCCATTTGCTGCATGTTCTTCTTTTGTCCGCTTCTGTTGTCAGCAGCACGGGAATCTGTGTTTCTTTTTGTTGCATCATCTTGCTGTGTCAGCTCTCCATGTGTGCAGCGCCATTTTTGGGCAGGCTTGCACTTTCTTTCATGCTGGGCAGCTCTCCTTACAGGGTGCACTCCTTGTGCATGCGGCTCCCCTATGCGGGGGCACCCCTGCGTGGCAGGGCACTCCTTGCGTGCATCAGCACTGTGCGTGGGCCAGCTCCACATGGGTCAAGGAGGCCCGGGGTTTGAACCATGAACCTCCCACGTGGTAGATGGATGCCCCATCCACTGGGCCAAGTCCGCTTCCCTTGACAATGCTCTTTAATCATTAGTTAAAAAGGTTTAACAACAATGCAAGTTATTGGTGGCAGGGTGAGTTATGAGAGTCCTATATGATGTTATGTATGTTTGTTTTGTAAGTTCACAAGTATTATTATACACTTATTGTTTATATATGTTTATGTATGAGTAATATACTTCAATAATTTTTTTTAAAATCTGAAAAAAAATTGGTAGCTTCCTTTTCTAGTTTGTTGAGTTTATTTAATTAGTTCATATCTGTATTATGTTTCCTTTCTCCATGAATCAATGGTCTTCTAGTTCCACAAGATTATCAGGCAATGTTGGTAGGCAATGTTTCTACATTTCACTAGTTAACTATCTCTACTCTCTCATCCTCCACCCAGTAGCTCTACTTTTACTCTTTCAAATCTTATATCCTCTTCCACCAACCCTTCATTCTCAGAAAATAACTTCGTCTCATCATTTGCAGAGAAATAAGAATCCATTTTAATAGTCAGGCACAGGCTAATGCTGTAACAAAAAGACCCTAAAAATCAGAGTTTAAATAAGATTAGTGTTTATTTGATTCATATTTAACAGTCCACAGATAGAAAGGTAAGCCGTTTAAGATCTGCTTAGGACAGCCAGGGACCCAAATTGACAGGGTAGCTCTGCCCTCTTAAACCCTAGGTCCAAGGCTGACTGCTAATGTACCAATTTCCAGCTGGACAGAAGGTAGAAAGGACAATCCAGGGCAAGCCACTTTACCTTTCCTAGAGGATGCGCACATCACTCCACTCACATCCCACTGCCCCAAACACAATCACATATAAATACTTAGCGACAAAAGAGGCCATGCTTCCTTTTATCAGTTCTATTGCTGATTTTTTTTTAAAAAATAGAAAAATTAGCCCTGGAAAACAATTTAGCAGTCTTCATCAAATGCCATAGATGAGAATTTTTCAAATTATTACCACAACTTGTATCTCTAACCCTAATCATAAACCATACACACAAATTGCCTGAGTTCACATCCATTCCTTTTTTTATTCCCTTCTGTTAATGGACGGTTTATTCATCCTCCTTTCATTCTGAACCAATCTTATACCATTTTCCAGGAACCTTTCTCAACCAATTATTCCCTTTCTTTTATAAATTCCAATACTCCTCTCTGCTGGCTCCTCCACCTCAGAACTTACACATGTTTAGGTCTCTCCCATTTCCATTCCCCAATTCACTCTAGCTATTTCCTTCATATACTTAAATTTTGAAAGATTCCTCCAATGTGGACAGGACAGATGTTGTTCTATGATCTGGCTTCATGAGAATCACCTTGGAACTGTTCTAAAAATTTAGATACCTCAGTTTTATCCTGGGAGATGTTCTTTCAATAAGTCTGGTGTGACATAGTATCTGTATTTTTAAAGCCCCAGGTGATTGTAAGTGCACCTAGATTTAGAGAACCCTAGTATACTCTGCACATTCTTACCTCCTAACCACACACCCAATTCTTCCTTCCATCCTTACTACTCCACTAGAAAAATTATAGAGATTACATCTCTGTCTACCTGCAAGGACAGAAAACACCATGTCAGCCTTCACTCTACTTTCTCCTTCCTTGCCCATCCACCAACACACTAATCATTAATCACCAAAATCTCCTCTATATTGCTAAAGCTAACATTTATTGCACTCTTCAGTGCTTGAAGAACTTTATGCGTATTGATTCATCCTTTTCTCACAATAACACTAAGTGCCAGGTACCATCATTATCCCTATTTTACAGATGAGACACTTATACCCAGAGAGATTAAAAAATACCCAGCATCAGAGTGCTGGTTAAGTTATAGTACCAGTTTTTGGTCCAAACAGTTCGGATTTGAATCTATTGTCTTATTTCTTAACCACTAAACTGCTTCTTTTCCCCTTAAATATCCCTATCAATGCTATTATCACACTAGTCTCATTTAGGCCACATCATACTTCCTCTGGTTTAATAAAATGGTCTCTAACTAGTCTCTAAGCCTCCACTTTTTTTTTTTTTTCCTGTATTCCCCCATTCAATCTTGGTTGCTACAACCAGACAGACAGAAAGTGCGAGGACTTCTTTTTCTTGCTCTATAGTAAAACCCTTAGTAGCAGACATTAACTGCTCCAGGGCTGTCAGAGATGCATTCGAAGGCTCCACTTTTGTCCCCTCCAACCAGAGATGTGCTGGAACTTGTTTGTATCGCTTACTAGAGCCAGTTCTATCCATCTCTTCTCAATTTCACATTCAGCAAAGTCATGCTGGTAGCTTTAAATCAGCATGGTAGAAGTACTTATACCATATAAATGGGCAAACATCACAAATCAGCATTTTTGTTGCCCTAGGAACCAGTTTTTGTACTTTTGTAGCACACCACCATCTCCAATCTGCTCTTCACATACCAGTCAGAGAGATTTTTTAATCCACAAAGCTAATCAGGATCATGTGACCAACTTTTCAGACCGAATAAATCAGGGCTATTGTCTGTTTGTATGCTCTTAGTGGATCTTCAGCTTCATCACAGCACTTAGCCCACTGTATGGCACTGTATGTTTACTTGTTTGTATTCCCTGTTAGACTGAGGATGGAGATTTTCACCATATCCTTAGTGCCTAGAACAATGCCTAACACATTATTAGAGATAAACAAATATTGGTTGAGTAAATTAATGAATTAGCAAATAAGAATGTTTCCCCAAATACGTGCCAATCCTCATACCACTTGTTGTGAAATATCATCGTTACTTTTTATTTCTCAGTTTATGAATCATATATTCTAGTACTTTATGGGTTAGAGAAAATCTATCAGAATTCTCAGATCACTCCCTCTGAAAAATCAGCAATAAACTTGATTTGGCCTTAAATATTAGAAATAACTAACCTCATCAAAGTCATAGCAAATTCTAGCACTTTATTTGCTCGTATTACACAAAGTTTGGCTTGAAATAGAAGTGCAGCTTCAGCTTCTACCTTACAAAAGTTTTCTGGGAAAGAAAGTGGTTCTTGACAGCTAGCTTCTGTAACTGCAGAAATGCCACAAAAACCTGAATATGTTGCTATTCCCCAAAATAAAACTCCCTTCCTCATTCATATAATTAGTGTAGATTTAGAATCATTATTTTCACAGATGAGTACAGCATAATTAATGCAATATACAAGTCACATTTCTAACTAGAATTTGGAAAATAACCTATACCTAAAGTCTATCTCCTTTAATAAAAGATTAATAAATTTTTATTTATAGAAATTACCAAAAAATCTGTTTAGTGGGAATAGTTTACCTCAGCATCTTAGATTCTCTTGTTTTTTCAAGTGGTAGTACTTTGACTAATCCTAATTTTTATCTCATATTCCAATATTACTTTAATTATCTCTCAATCTCTGTTTTAACTTAGATGCTCTTCATTAATGTGGTCTATTAAATATTAAATCTTTTATTTCAACAAAAATGTACTGGTCATCAATTGTGTGCTTGGCCTTATTTTAAGCATTGAAAACCAGAACTGAAAGGGTCATAAAAGATTCATCCCTCTTGGAGCAGGCATTAGAGTAGGGGAGAAAGACAGTAAACAAATAAACAACATAATTTCAAATACAAGTAAATGCTGCATCAAAAAATGTGGCATTGGTGTGGAGAAAGTGGCCATGGTGGCTGCTGGGGGTAGGGAGTGGGAAGAAGAAATGTGATGTGGGGGCATTTTCGAGACTTGGAGTTGTCCTGGGTGATGCTGTGGGGACAGTTACTGGACATTGTATGTCCTCCCATGGCCCACTGGGTGGACTGTGGGAGAGTGTGGGCTATGGTGTGGACCATTGACCATGAGGTGCAGTGGTGCTCAGAGATGTATTCACCAAGTGCAATGAATGTCTCATGATGAGGGAGGAGGTTGTTACGGAGGGAGGAGTGGGGTGAGAGGGGTGTGGGGTATATGGGGACCTCATATTTTTTGAATGTAACATTAAAATAAAGACAAAAAATAAAATAAGAAAATGTAAAAGAAATCTACTACAAATGCTTATAATGTAACAAATGATACCAAGTAGAAGACATTAAAAAAATAAAACACATAAATATTTAAAATAAATAAAAAAATAAAAAAATAAATAAAGATTAGAGTGATGGGATGGCAGGACTGCCACATCAGAAGGAGGCAGAATAGGATGAAGCTATTTTACATAGGCTCACCAGAGGAGGTCTCTGTAAAGACACGACACAAATTTTGTTGGAAAAAATGAGTGAGTATCCAAAGGAAAAATTTTTCTAGGCAATGGGAACAGTCTTCTGAATAGATAAAGGAAGTGACTAATGATAGGAGAAGAGTGATTTTAAATCACATAGTCTTCCATCATATTTAATTTTATTTTCTTCAAGAAAATATATACTCATAATTTTAATCACAAGCTTATCAAGCTACAAATGTTAAGTGCCTGAACACAGTTTGGGAAGCGATGCACATTGGCACACTGTTACATGGTATTTTCATGGTAGACAGAACAGATGTAAAGAACCTCAAGAGCATAAATATATTAATGATAATAGAAAACTATAGCCAAAAAAAAAAAAACATTAAGCTATGATGAGTTTTGAATATTTAATACCTTTGTTTTTAATAGTATTTATTTGTGAGGTTATATAATGTAATTTTTAATAATGACTGTGCTTAATAACTTGCTCACAAAATGCCTTAAAATTTAACATTTGGTCTTTGTGAGCTGGTAGAAGCAAACTCCAACAGTACACTGGATACATGCTCTCTCTGACTAATCTATCCAGAAATCAAATGGGATCTTTAGAAATATTTCATTTTTATAGTGGCCTGCTCTCTGCTGTCAATTTGCTTCTCTCATTTTCTAATCATGTCCTCGAAAATAAAATTTTTTAAAAAATGAAAAGAAAAAGGAAATATGGTTTATAGACATATCATTTGAGGCATATTCCAGGAAGCAAACTGAGTTATTTTTTAGTTCTAATGATTTCTCAAATATTTAAGTTAAGATTAAAAGCCAATTCCTATACTATCTCTTACAAGTGACAAACTCATAAAATTGACTAAAAGCAATCATATAACAAATTAAGTTATTACTAGAATGCTTTTAAAGTTGCCTAAAGAGATAAAAACTAATGATTATATGAGTATATGACTAGATGACTAAGCAGAGGATAACTTTTTAAAACCTAAGTTATTTTTTGCAAAAATAAAGTACACAAGAAAGGAATGCTAAATAACCAGTATTACCATGTATTAAGTTGATAAATCTAGTGGCATTAGGAGACTCTAGCCCACTAAACACTGGTTTATCAAAAGTATATCATTTTGTTCCTTTCCTACTCCTAGCTACACCTTAGCTATCACCCATCTAAGTTCAATTTTATTAACAAATTATTTACTGGGCATTAAACATGTTCACTCTCTGTTGGAGGCCTGGAGCAGACTCACCAATTTATTTTAAAGAGGAAACAAACACATGTACATGCAATGTGAAATTTTACTTCTAAGGGTATAAAAAATTAAGGAAAGTTAGTAAATTGATTCTCCAGAATAAGGAAAAAATATTTTTATATAACACAAAATTATACATCTAATACAAAATTATGAATTCATGATGTTTTCATATATGTACTTCTATTATGAAGAAAACGCATAAGCAAAAGACCATTGGTTACACAGGGCTGATTGCTAAATGGTTTTCTTTAACAATAATTTATCTAAGTCACAATTTTGGCACATACTTTATCATGTCAAAAGATAGATATAGCAAGGTGTTAATAACTGGGTGGTATATGGAAACTCTGTATTTTATGCATGATTTTCCTATAAACCTACAATTTCTCTAATAAAAAAAATTTAAGACAGATACACAATATTATGTATGGGGAAATGTTTTCAAAGAGCTTTAAATGCTATATCAGGAAGAATACACTAATAGTCAAAATAGGCCTGAAGGCCTTATTAACAAATGTGGCTTTCAAAAACAGCAAATGACCCGTATACCCATTAAATGGACTATAATCAACTATAATTCACTATCTCCCTAGTGTACTACTACATTTTGTAACAGAACAAGGATTGCTTTTAGTTACAGAGTCTGCTCCAAATTATGGACATAGTGGACTGCTCATCTTTCACTTAGCTTATTACACATGAGATGGAACATTTCATTACATGTAATAAACATCTCAAATTCTAAATTACAGAAACTGAGATATTCAAAGGCAAGAGCAAGTTACATGTGATCAAGGAATCCATACGAGTTAGGTGTTTTGCAATATGACAAAACCTGATAGCAAAAAATAAAATTATAAAATACTGAAATTGTTAAACAACTCTCAGTTTCAAACAAAAAAATGTTAACTTAGCAATCTTTTAAAAAGTAAAGAAAAATCAATAAAAATATATACATATAGTCACCTTAATCAAATGAGCAATATGAACACGAGTAATAAGACAAACCAATAGGTACGTACCCCCTAAGAGAACGCAATGAAGGCATTCTTTACCAAATTTATAAATTTAATATAAGAAAACATTAGGCAAACCCAAATTGAAGAATGTTTCCCAAATTTGTGGTCATTACTCTTCCAATGTATCAAGGTTACAACAGAGAAAGATTGTCACAGATTATGGGACGAATAAGGAGACATGGTAAGTAAATGCAATGTGAGATTCTGGATTGGACCTTAGAGCAGAAGAAGAACACTAAGTCTGTAGTGTTATATGATTTAAGTCTGTAGTTATTTAATAGTATGTACCACTGTTAACTTCATTTTGCTGAATATACCATGGTTATATAAAATGTTAACTTTAAAAGAAGATGATTCTCAAAGGAGTTTGTCAAGAAAGTGAAAAGACACCCTACCCAATGGGAGAAAATATTTGCTAACCATATATCTGTTAGGAGACTAACATCCTGCATATATAAAGAAATCCTATGTCTCAAAAATAAAAAGACAAACAACCCATTTAAAAAATGGGCAAGAGATTTCAACAGACACTGCTTCAAATAAGAAATAAAAATAGCTAAAAAGCACATGAAAAGATGCTTGAAATCACTAGCTATGAGGGAAATGCAAATCAAAACTACAATGAGATATCATCTGACTCCCATAAGACTGGCAGCTATTTTAAAAAAACAGAAGACTGCAAGTGTTGGAGAAGAGGTGGAGGAAGGGGAACACTCATCCACTGCTGGTGGGAATGCAGAAGGATCCAGCCATTCTGGAAGACAGCTTGGTGGTTTTCAAAAAACTAGCTATAGATTTGCCATATGATCCAGCAATTCCACTGCTGGGGATATGCCCAGAAGAACTGGAAACAAGGACACAAACTGATATATGCACACCAATGTTCATAGTGGCATATTCACTATTGCCAAAAGTTGGAATCAACCTAAATGCCCATTGACAGATGAATGGATAAACAAAATGTGGTACATACATACAGTGGAATACTACTCAGCTGTAAGAAGGAATACAGTACAAATACATGGGATAACATGGATGAATCTTGAGGACCTTACGTTGAGTGAAGCAAGCCAGGCATTGAAGGACAAATACTACATGACCTCTCTGATATGAAATAAGCAAACCAAGCTGTTTCAGGGAGCTACAGACTGGATGATAGGCTTACAGGAAATCAGTGGGGAAAGGAAGGTTGTGAGCTGACACCTACATAAGTGAAATCTATGATAAAGTGGAGGTAAGTAGTTGTACAGGGAAGGGATAAGACAGGGACATAAGGATACTATTGGGTGGAGCTTTGCAGGTTTGACGGGGGCTAGGGTTGGGAGGATGGGTCAGATGGCCCATGGAACTGTGTGTGTGGGGGGGTTGGGGGGAACAGATGAACATGGGAGATTGTCGGGTATGTGGTTAAAACAATAATGATGAGAAGACTCTTTAGAAAATATAATAAGGAAGGGTTACCTGTTTAAGGTGATTAATGGGGGCATCTGGAACAGGGGAAGGATTCAAGGGAGTGTGTGAGAGCTCATCTTGTCATAGCGTGTTACAACATTGGGTGGAGACCCATACAATGAGTGTGAAGGTGTAGCCCCATCCTGGGGAGGCCTAATGTTCTCAAACATAGGGAATTGTGTCTCTCGAGAGAATTGGTGGCTCCTAATGGGGTAGGACAGTCTAGTGTGTCAAGCCCTCGGCATTGTTGCAAGTATCTGTGAATCTGGTCCTTCAAGTAGTGAAGCTTGGTTGTCACTGTGAGCCCTGAGTGGAGCAGGAGAGAGGAATAGAATAGATGGAAGCAAGGTAACAGGGGACAATGGAAGTGTTCCACAAGATCTTGCAGTGATGGATATAGGACATGTGAAATTTCACCAAAAATGTATAAAAGTCTATAGGCTAAAATGTAAACCATAATGTAAACTATAATGTAACTAAAAATTTAGAAAATTGAAAAGCCTAAAATATAAACCAAAATGGAACCATGTTTGGTAGCTATGTTTCAATATCTGTACATCAGCTACAGCAAATATAACATGAACATGTAAAAAGATCATTGCTGGGGAAGGGGGAAAAGGGCTTGATGTTGGATATATAGGAGTCCCCTATATTGTATAGGTGACTTTACTGTAATCTAAAACTTTCTTGAAGACAAAAGTAAAAATTAAAAAAAACAATGTAGACACTGAGAAAGGAATGAAAGAAATTGCCTTGCCACTGTACATGTTGGGCAACACCTATTACAGTGATGAAAGGCAAAAGATCAAAAACAAAGTTTTATGATATTTTTCATTTTTAATACACCATTTTTTACTTTATTTTAGTTTTTCTAAATTAGTATGTATTCTATTTCTAATCTTTAAACCTACCATTACTATTTCATTTTCCTACTAATTGAATTAGACAATATATTAGGCTTCATTTTTGAAGAAGTTTTGGACCACAGAGGGGTCCAACTATGGCAAAGGAGGAACACTGGTGTGGGATGTTATTGATGGGGGACAAATGGTTGGGAGGAAGTTCTCCAGGCATGCATATAGGGTACATAAAAATGTTAGAATATTCGTTGGGTATTTTCATAGCAGTTACAGTTACAAGTGACAACTGAGAGAGTGCTGAGTTC
Organism: Dasypus novemcinctus; assembly: GCF_030445035.2. NCBI lineage: Eukaryota > Metazoa > Chordata > Mammalia > Cingulata > Dasypodidae > Dasypus > Dasypus novemcinctus. The sequence continues at coordinate 117,572,468 of NC_080673.1, read as the reverse complement.
CTAGCCAGGGGAGTTGTCACTTTCACCAAAGGAAGAGCAACAATCCCCCAAGTGCAAGGACAAAGACCAGTGAAGAAGGATGATCCAATGATGAGCCCTTGATACTGATGACTATACTTGTAGCCTGTGTGCCTGAAATTTCAACTAGGCCTAGAGCTGCAGAGTGCCTCAGAGTTATCTCCTGAGAGCCTCCACGTTGCTCAAATGTGGCCACTCTCTAAGCCAAACTCAGCATGTAAATACATTACCTTCCCCTCAGCATGGGACATAACTCCTGGGTGAGCCTCCCTGGTGCTGAGGGATTACTACAAATCACTAACTGGTGATGCAACTAGAAAAAGACCTTGAATAAAAGGGGGAAATGGTAAAGACAAATGAGTTTATATGGCTAAGAGTCTTCAAAAAAGAGTCAGGAGGTCATCACAGGGATTGCGCTTACACATGCCTCAGCACGATCCCAGAGACAGCCAAAGTAGATACAACCCCAGGTACTGGTGCTCCTGAGGGCTACAGACACACACAGGTTTTACGGTCATGGCAGATGACTCTGGAGCTCAATGCTTTGTCAGTGAGCTCTCCTTTGGAATTGTGTTCCTGAGTGTGATGGAATTGGACTCAGATGTGACCTTTCTACACATGCCTCTTCTGTCACTTTTACTGAACCTGTGGTTGGTGCTGGGATTGATGTATACTCAGGAGACTTGAATCTCCAGACTGGCCATGTTCCAGCTGGGCCCTGAGCCTGAGCAAAGTTGCAACTCCTACTCTCCGGTTCTTCAGACTTACCCAGGTCAGCTAACAGGGAGGTGAAGATGGTCAACCACCACACAAGGGAACTGAGAGTGCCTATAACTGCAAGCAGGAAAAGTGAATCCATCAACCATGTGGGATCTAAGCCCCCTCTCGATATAGAGGTGGAGTGACATCACCATACCAGGGTCCACAGGATAGAAGAATAAAATATGGATTAGAGCGGACTTACTGGTATTCTACTATAGAACTATTGTGACTAGTAATGGAAGAAATTGTAGCCAATTTCTGTGGAGAAAGTGGACATAGTATTTGCTGAGGGGAGGGAGAGGGAAGAAGAGGTGATGTGGAGGTATTTTGGGGACTTGGAGTTGTCCTAAATGATACCGTAAGGACAGATGCTGGACATTATATATCCTGCCATAACCCACTGAATGTACTGGGAGAGAGTGTAAACTACAATGTAAACTTTTATCCATGTGGTGCAGCAGTGCTCCAAAATGTATTCATCAAATGCAATGAATGTGCCACAATGATAAAAGAGGTTGTTGACATGGGAGGAGTGAGGGGGTGGGGTATAAAGGAACCTCTTATATTTTTTAATGTAACATTTTTTGTGATTTATGTATCTTCAAAAAAATACAATTAAGATAAACAAATAAATAAATAAGAAGTTGAGTGAAAACTATGGAAAGAGTAGTATCTGTGAACCTTCTCTAACATTATATCAAAATTATAAGTTCTTTAAATATATGAATTTTAGAGATATCTAAATATAAAGGCTCATATTTTATCATCAAACAAACCAAATATTTATTTGTTGACTTGTTTTGTGATTTTTTCGGTTTGATTTGTTGTCTTTACATTGCCTCTCTCTTTCTCTCTCTCTAATATTAAACTTCTGAGGGCTGAACAGAATACAGGCAAAGAACATACACTCCAGAACCTGAGTGCCAAGCTTTAAATTCCATCTCTACCACTTACTGTGTTTTTTGAAACAAATTAATTTCCAGTGCCCAGTTCTTTATTATACAAGTGGCAAGAATAATATCTGCCACATAGAAGTGTTGTGAGGATAAATAAGTTAATATATGCAAAGTACTTAGTACAGTGTGTGCCCAGAGTGAACACCATTTGGCAGAAACATCAAAATAGTTTTGAAGAAGAGTGGTGCCTTCCACTTCAGAAAGCAAAGTGGGACAGCTGTTTTCCTCCACTATGCCTTATAATGGAATGCTGCTGTCCACACTCAAATTTTTCAAGGGTGGCTCTGCTAATCAGATACTTCTGACAGGAATTTTGATTCCTGAAAGGATAATGTGTCAACAGGCAGCATTAGCAGATCAAGAAGGCAATAAGTTGCCAGCCCTAGCATCCTAGCCAAATTTCCTAGGAGGAAATCTAGCTGTGCTTTTAACCACCTACCTTAATACCCATCTTCCAACCCTGGATCTTCAATGTTGATCTGTGAGACATCTTATGCCTGCTGAATAAATTTCTTTGCTGTTCAAGCTAATAAATGCTGGTTTCTGCTTTTTGCAGCCAACCACAGACATGTTATACATGCCCTGGTACCAATATCCAATGAGCCAGTTTCAACAATATTGGAGATTGTTGAACCTTGATCCTGAAAACATGGTCTACAATTCAAATGTTGAGTGGAAAGAAATTAAGTTTCTTGGGTGGATGTTTGAATAAGCTAGAGAGAACGGAATCTATTGGAATATAGGTGTGAAGGTTAAGCTAATGTGTCAACTTGGCCAGGTAATGGTGCCCAGTTGTTTGATCAGGCAAGTACTTGGCTAATTGTAATACAAGGGCATTTCATGAACTTTAGTAATCAGTGAATTGATTGCATAGATGGTTGGTTACATCTACAATCAACTGAGGAGATTGCCATCAGCAATAAATGCTGTTTCACCCAATCAGCTGAAGGCTTTAAAAGGGGTAAGTGATTTCAGCTTTCAGAGAAAGAATTCCCATCACTACTTCAGACAACCATTGTCTCTTGGGGAACTCATCAAGGATCTTCACCGGATCCCCTGGCTTACAATCTGACTTACAGAATTTTGACTTATGCATCCCACAGTCACATGAGAGAATTTTATAAAATCTCTTACTATTTACAGGTATCTCCCATTGGTTTGTTTCCCTAGAGAACCCTGATTAATACAGTTGGCTTCTTGAGGAAGGGCACACAGCCTTTCTTCCATATCCCGATTGTTCATACTACAAGTTCTCTCCATCCCAGTATAGATAGAAAAACAAAGGCAGATGCCTGTCATTCATGGAGATTTAATTGACTATTATAACATAATGTATACCTCATAAAAAGACTTTTATATCAGATACTGGCCATGGGACTCTTTGTGTTCTGCATCTGGGAGAAATTATTTGGGAAGAGGGAATATTTATTAAAGGGCCTAGATTATTATATAAATAAAATGTTACTTAAGTGATTGATGAGAACTCAGGAGAAATCTATTGGGCCTTAAAACAAAAAGAAATGAAAAAAAAACACCTCTTAGTAAAAAATTTAGATTATCAGGCTCCAGAGTCCAGATTTTATAAGGAACCACAAAATAATACTCAAAGAGTCAACCATTTGAAAGTACAAACAAAAGATTTTGCAATAGTTTATAAAATTAATGTACGAAGGAGCATTTTTGTACATTGCTAATTAAGAATCATACTACCGATATATTTAAAAGATTATACACAGGTGAATATTGTGAATTTTTAAATTCATCCTATTATAAACTCTGAAAAAAGATTTTATGGACTAGCTGGATATTTAGATGACTGAAAACTGTCCAGAAAAAGGTGGAAATGGCAGTGAAGTTAAGAAAATCATAGTATTACTACAAAATAGTAACAAATTGGGAAATTTTAGGTGTAAGTACAAATCTAAAGAAAATTTAATATTAAGTTTTCCCTGGTGCCAAAAGGGAAAGAGAACTTCCCTCTTTACTCTGTTTTCCTTGGACAACTTGACATTTTAAATGCTTTAAAATTTTTTTCTCTGTGTCTTTGAGAAATGTGAAAATCTTTTAAAAAGCTGAAAAAGCCTCTTGGCAGTTTTGCATCTCAAGGTTGTCTTTCTTGGAGGCCTTGGAGTCATCTCTTTGAAATGTGAAGATGAAGGAAGTATTACCAGATTTTATTTAGGTTCTTGACTCTGCTGCAGGAAATGAATTTCAAAAGCAAGTCAGGTGAGTTGAGTTAGGCGAGTAATTTATTCAGGCAGGGAGGGAAAAGAAATGAGAGAAAATAACAGATCAGGGGTCGCAGGTAGAGAGGAAGAAGTTGAAAAAGGATAAAAGGGCTGATTTACAGGCTACATTACAGGTTATAAATGCCCAAGTTTTACTTGCATGGCCACATGGCAAAGAGAAAACGGCAACAACGGTGCACAGAGGGCAGGACAGGTCCACAGTCAAGAGTGCACCAGAGACCAAGACCAAGAGAGAGCTCATTCCCTGTGCCTGCCTTTTTGAACTGTTAACTATCCCAGCCCTTTGCTAATGGCAGGGGAGGCGTTCCAGCTATTTACAATTTTGATTGCTTATTTCTCCCATCAATCTCTCAGGAGGGCCCAATGATAAGGTCCTTCACGAATATCTGGGGCTTCTCCTGGCTTCTGGAGGAAGTCTTGTTCTGAGTGGTAGAATCTTGGGGAGGGTCTTAGAGCAGCCATTTTGGGATTATTGATGTCTATGTGGACTCTGCCAGGTTCCAGATCCATCTATTGATTCCCTATCTTACTAACCTGCTTCAGAAGGAGGATGGTTATCTGTCTCTGTCTCTGTCTCTGTGGGAGTATAAACCTAGACACTTGGTTCTATGATGTAAATTCATGCTTGTCAGAAAGATACAGAAGTTATAATTTTCCTTTTGATAAAGACAATTAACAGGTATGTAATGGATTGTATCTGCCCAGTTATATATTAAAGGGTAATATTTTTTCTCTCTTTGTACTTGAGGGTTAAGAATTAACAAATAATTATTACTAAATCATTACATAAATGCTATTATATTATAACATAGTGAAAGGTTAATATCTGAAATTACTGAAGTTAGCAAGAGTAGTTTCACCGGTTTATGATTACTCTAGACTTACTCATCCTTGTGAATGTTACCTTTGTGATGGTAATTCTAGATTGACCTTACCCTCCATTATAGATTAGCTCATCTTTGTGTATGCTTACTATTGAGATCCTAACCACTCCACCCTCCTTTGTTTAATATCCTTATGGAAAACCTTGTGACTCTCCTCTCCTCTGTACTTTCCTTTCTCAGAAACTTGATCTCTGAAAATGATTGTAACTTTATTTTTCCTCCTGGCTTTGGGTCTAGCCCCATCCTGTTCAACCTCCTCATGTTTATTAATGAAGGGACCTATGTCTAGGATCACCTCAATTATTCATTAGCACCCTGATGTTATACAAAATTAGAATTTCTGCAGAGCAGGGAGGCCGGTTTTGGGTCCTGAGGCCACTGTGCTCCTTTGTTTTACAACCAAATAAACTCTTTCTCTCTTTGAAACCCTGGTGTCTCAGGAATTGGCTTTAAAACTTTTGCTCAGTATCATCTTTGTGATCTCCTTAGCACAATTGTCTGTGATGCGTATCACAGGCTGATTTAATACTTATTCAATAATAAAACTGTTTCATTCAGTTCTACATTTTGTGAAGAGGATTCATTAGGTTGGGAGGATATATTTGACTTTTTTTTTTAAGATTTTATTTTATTTCTCCCCCCTTTCCCCCATTATCTGCTCTCTTGTGTCCATTCGCTGTGTGTTCTTCTGTGTCCTCTTGCATTCTCGATGGCACTGGGAATCTGTGTCTTTTTGTTGAGCCATCTTGTTGCATCAACTCTCCATGTGTGTGGCCCCACTCCTGGGCAGGCTGTGAGTTTTTTGCACAGTGGGCTCAATACAGGGCACATTCCTTGAGTGTGGGGCTCCCCTACATGGAGGACACCCCTGCATGGCATGGCACTCATTGGGCGCAGCTGTACTGCATGTGGGCCAGCTTGTCTCAAGGGTCAGGAGGCCCTGGGTTCGAACCCTGGACCTCCGATATGCTGGACAGATGCTCCATCAGTTGAGCCATGTCCACTTCCCTGATTTTTAATTATATTTCCTTAACACAGCATAATAAGGGATATAATGGCTATAATTTCTGTAGAAGGTAGTTATCTTCTGAGTAACTTACGCACAATTCCCAAAACCCAGGTAAGATACACCATTAGATACAAGAAAGATTAAGTAAAACAGTGTGGACTGACTGATATAATCTACATGCCATGCTGGGGAAAAAAATAAAACAAAACTTCTAAATAATGTGTTCTTTTGAATAAATAATGTATTCATTCAGTATCACTCTGGTACCAAACTATGACATGCTAGAGAAATGTAATTGCAACTCACAAAATAATAGCGTCCTATGACAGCAATAATAACCAAAGAACCATAATCACTATTTTGAAGAATTTATAATCTGGTAAAGTAAATCTCCCAGAAGGCTGGAGCTATTAAACTCATTTTTTTATAGCCCTCTGTATGTAAAATGCTGAGAAATTTTGTTAAAGGTGAGGACATTGACAAGAGTAAGTGATCATGAGCCCTGGTTGAGTAGATATATGGTTTTGTAGAAAGGAGAAAGAAGTTTATTCATGATGTTTTGTAAAGCTAAAAAGGCTTTTAATGGCTATTTGTTTTCAGGGCTGGTTTTCAATAAAAGGCATCAAGACATTTTCACATCTGTTTTTCTGGTCTTATGTATAAGGTGTGTGAAATAAAGAATATTTCCTAGACTGTGATCTGTAGAACACAAATATCCATCCCATGAGACATTATTTGTACTCTATGGAAAAAAGCTTCTGTGGTTAAATAAATCTAAGAAAATTCCTCTTGAAGTTGACAGTTTAGGTAAATATATTAAAGGCTATGACAGACATGCAGTAACAAAAACCAATAAGAATCTTTCCAAATTATTTGACCATGAATCCTCCTCCCTTTTCTAGTCACAACTTAATGATGATAATGATAAATGCTGTAGCAGTTTGATATGGTTATGAATTCCAAAAATAGATATTGTGTTACCTTTGTAATCTGGTCTGTACCTGGGCGTGATTGAGTTATGATTAGGACTTTGATTGGGCCATGTCATTAAGGTGTTGAGTACCCACCCCTTGGTGGGTGGGGACTCACAGATAAAAGGTGTAGCAAAGGACAGAGTTGAGGGTTTTTGACGTTGGAGTTTGATGCTGAATCCTTAAGCTGGAATCCTAGAAAGTAAGCTTACAGAGGAAAAAGGAGCCAGCCCCAGGAAGAAAGGAACCTTGAACCCAGAGAGAAGCAAGATGCTGGAAGGGAGGAACCCAGGAAGCCTGAACCCTCATAGCCATTGGCAGCCATCTTGCTCCAACACATGAAAATAGACTTTGGTGAGGGAAGTAACTTATGCTTTATGGCCTGGCATCTGTAAACTCCTACCCCAAATAAATACCCTTTATAAAAACAAACCAGTTTCTGGTATTTTGCATCAGCAGCCCCTTTGGCTGACTAATACAAATGCCATAACAGCTCTCACTTATTGGACACTTAACTGTGTATCAGACATTGTTTAATGTACTACTTTACATGTAACACTCACTTAATCCTCACAGAAACCATATAAGGAACCTACTATAATCAACATCTCCATTTTTAAAAATAAGGAAACTGATGCTGCAACTGTTGTGTACCTTGCACAAGGTCACTGAGTTTGTGGTAGAGGAGGAACTGGACTCTGGAAAACCTAGAATCTATAGACACCACTCCACTGCCTCTCCTTCTTTAGTAGAGATGTGTATGCTCAGTCCATTTATTGCTTTCACTTAAATTGTTCTCATACACTCCTCTGAATGACATCCATTCCATTGTTGGAGTTACATTCCCTGGTTTCCATGCCTATTAACTTCATTCTCATTATTTAATTGTCACTTCTTTCTGCATTAAAGTTTTCTTTTAATTAGAGAAGTTGCACATTTACAGAAAAACCAAGCAGAAAATTCAGATTCCCCAATATATGCCCCACCCCACACAAAGTTTTCCCTATTATTAACACTTTGTATTAATGTGGTACACTTGTTATAATTGATGAAACATTATTGTAATTGTACCATTAACTATAGTTCATGGTTTACATTATGGTTCACTGTTTGTGATGTACAATCCAATTGTTTATATTTAATTTTTATTCTGCTAACATATATACAACCTAAAATTTCCCTATTCAACCACATTCAAATATATAATTCAGGAGTGTTAATTACATTCATAATGTTATGCTACCGTCACTGCCATCCATTGAAAATTTTCCATCACTTCAAACAGAAGTGCTATACCAATTAATAATTAACTCTCCATTTCCTACCCCCACAAGTCCCTGGTAAACAGTGTCCTAGTTTCTGAGTGCATGAATTTGCTTATTCTAATTATTTCATATCAAGGGAGATCATACGATATTTGTCTTTTATGTCTGGCTTATTTCACTCAATATGATGTCTTCAAGATTCATCTGTATTGTCGCGTGTAACAGGACATCATTCCTTTCCATGGCTGGTTAATATTCATTGTATGTATATACCACATTTTGTTTTTCCATTCATCTGTTGATACTTTGGATGCTTCCATCTTTTAATAATTGTGAAATAGTGCCACTATGAACATTGGTGTGCAAATAATTGTTCAAGTCACTGTTTCAAGTCTTTGGAGATATATACACAGAAGACAGATTGCTGAGTCATATGACAATTTTATATTTAACATTCTGAGATGTACCAAACTGTTTTCCACAGCAGCTGCACCATTTTACATTTCCTGCAAAAAGGAACATGTTTTCCAATTCCTCCATATACTTTACAACACTTATTTTGTTTAAGAAGTAGCTATTCTAGTGGGTGTGAAATGTCATCTCACTGTGATTTTTATTTGCTTTTCATGTGCTTCTCGCCCATCTGCATATCTTCTTTGGAGAAATGTCTATTCAAGTCCTTTTCCCATTTGATTTTTGTCTTTTCATTGTAGAGCTGTAGGATGTCTTCATATATTCTGAACTTTAAAACTTTATCAGATATTACAAAGGCTTTCTTTTCAATTGGTGAATTCCTTTGAGGCTCAAAAGTTTTTAATTTTTATGAAGCCCCATATATCTATTTTTGTTGTTGTTGCTGCTCATGCTTTTGGTATAAAGTTTAAGAAACTATTGCTTAAAACAATGTCATGAAGATACTTCCCTGTGTTTTCTTCTACGAGTTTTATAGTTTTGGTTCTTATATTTAGTTCTCTAATCCATTTTGAGTTAATGTTTGTATATGGTGTCAGGTTGGGGTTTACCTAATTCTTTTGCATATAGATATCCACTTTTCCCAGCAATATTTGTAGAAGGGACTATTCTTTCCCCATAGAATTGACTTGTCACCCTTGTCAAAAATCAGTTGGTCATAAATGTAAGGATTTATTTCTGCACTCTTAATTCTATTAATCTATACCTTGTCTTTGTGCAAGTATTATGTCATTTTGATTACTTAAGCTTGTAATAAGTTTCAAAATCAAATTGTGTGAATCATCCAACTTTGTTCATTTTTTAAAAAGATGGTTTTGATTATTTGGAGCCCCATACTCATCCAAATAAATTTGACATTTGTCTTTTCCATTTATGTAAAGAAGGCTGTTGGAATTTTAATTGGCATTGTGTTGAATCTGTAAAATGTTTTAGGAGAATTGACACCTTAGCAACATTTAGTCCTATAAATCATAAACATGAAATTACCTTCCACTTATTTTCATCCTCTTTGACTTCTTTTCATAATGTTTTGTGGTTTTCTCCAATTTCTTCATATCCTTGATTAAATTTATTCCTAAATATTTTATTCTTTTAGTTGCTATTGTAAATGGAATTTTAAAAAATTCTTCTTCAGATTGTTCATTGCTAGTACAGATAAGCATTACTATTTGCATGTTGATATTGCACTGCAACATTTTGCTGAATTAATTTACTAGCTATGCTAACTATATTGTAGATCTTTCAGAATTTTCTGTATGTAGGCTCATGTCATATGCAAATATGGTAGTTTTACTTCTTCCCTTCTAGTGGGGATGACTTTTATTTCTTTTTCTTGTTTAACTGCTCTAACTAGAACTTCCAGTAAAATGTTGAATAATAGTGGTGAGTGTGCACATCCTTTTCTAGTTCCAGATTTTAGAGGGAAATCTTCCGGTCTTTCACCATTGAGTATGATGTTAGTGATAGGTTTTTCACATATGTCCTTTATCATATTGAGGAAGTTTCCTTCTATTTCTATTTATCTAAGTGATTTTATCAAGAAGGGGTGCTGGGTTTTGTTAAATTCCTTTGTGTCAATTGAGATGATCATGACCTCCCCTCTTTGTTCTGTTAATGTGGTGTATTATATTAATTGATTTTCTTCTGTTAAAACACCTTGCATGCCTAGGATAAAACCTACCTGATCATGGTTGTGACAATTTGAAGCTGGGTGGACCCTAGAAGATCATATCCTAAAAGCTAATCCATCTGGGTGGGTATGAACCTTTTGTAGGTAGGAACCTTCAATTAAATTACTACTATTAAAGGTTTTTGATCAGATTCTTCAGTAAGGCATGACCAGGTAAGGTATGACTCAAGTCTTAATCCTCTTACTGGAGGCCATTATAAACAGGATGGATATGGAGAGACAGAGCAGAAAGAGAAAAGACCCAGTAGCTCAGAGAGGAACCCATAAAAGCTCAGAGAGAAAGTCACAAGAGCAAGAAGGTGAAATCAATGGAAGCCAGGGGAAAGAAAGTCACAGAAGGAACAGTCAGACATTAAAAGCAATGGAGCCTGGAGGAGAAGACAGAGACCAGCAAACATCACCATTGTGCCCTATCATTTGAGAGAACTTCAGGATTGCCAACAGCTAATTTTGGGGGAGAGAGCTTCACCTGAAACCTTGATTTTGACATTTTTTTCAGCCTTGGAACGGTAAGTTTATAAGTTAATAAATCCCCATTGTAAAAACCACCTCATTTCTGGTACATTACCTTAGCAAGCTTAAACAGTGGTGTATAATTCTTTCAATATGCTGGATTTTATTTGTTAGCACTATGCTGAGGATTTTGTAACTGGATTCATAAGGGATATTGGTCTCTAATTTTCTGTTCTTGTATCTTTTTCCGGTTTTAGTATGAGGGTTATATAGGCCTTATAGAATGAATTAGGGTGTGTTCTCTCTTCAATTTTTGAAGGAGCTTGAGGAGGATTGGTGTGACTTCTTTTAATGTCTGGGAAAATTCACCTGCGAAGTAATTTGGTCCTAGGCTTCTCTTTGTTGGGAGGTATTTGAATATGGACTCAATCTATTTACTTGTTTTTGGTGGGTTGAGATCTTCTATTTCTTCTTAGGTCAATGTAGGTACTTTGTGTGTTTCTTAGGAATTTGTCCATTTCACTTAGGTTATCTCATTTGTTGGTTGAGCAGGTTATTGTATCCTCTTATTATCCATTTTATTTCTGTTGGTCAATAATAATATTCCCCATCTTACCTTGGATTTTTTTTTTGTTTTTGTTTTTTTTATTTTATTTTTTTTTAAATATTTATTTATTATTATTATTTTTTAATTACATTAAAAAATATATATGAGGTCCCATTCAACCCCACCGCCCCCGCCCCCCACTCCCCCCACAGCAACACTCTCTCCCATCATCGTGATACATCCATTACACCTGGTAAGTTCATCTCTGAGCATCACTGCACCCCATAGTCAATGGTCCACATCATAGCCCAGACTCTCTCACGTTCCATCCAGTGGGCCCTGGGGGGATCTACAGTGTCCCGTAATTGTCCGTGAAGCACTATCCAGGACAACTCCACGTCCCGAAAACGCCTCCACATCTCATCTCTTTCTCCTGTTCCCCACACCCAGCAGCCCCCATGGCTACCGTTCCCACACCCATTCCACATTTTCTCTGTGGACATTGGATTGGTTGTGTCCATTGCACACCTATGTCAAGTGAGGGCTTAGATTCCACATGGGTACTGGATGCACTCTTCCCGCTTCTAGTTGTAGACACTCTAGGCTCCATGGTGTGGTGGTTGACCTTCTTCAACTCCATGTTAGCTGAGTGGAGTAAGTCCAATAAGTCAAAGTGTAGGAGCTGAAGTCTGTTGAGTCTCTGGGCCTGGGTGTCATATTATCAGTCCAGAGATTCAAATCCCCTACATATATCTTAAACTCAGCACCAACTACAGTTCCAATAAAGTAGCATGCAAGTCTTGTGAAAAGAGATCCCCTCTGAGTCCATTTCCATCACGCAGAAACACCAGCTCCAAAGAAGGGCCATCTGTCATGGCAGTGAACCCCTTCTGCCATGACCATAGAACCCGTGGGTCTCTTTATCCCTCAAAAGAACCAATACCTGGGGTTGTATCTACCTTATCTGTCTCTTAGACTCTGTTCAGTTGTACATAGGGGTATTCCTTCTGACAACCTCCAGACTCTTTTTTAGAGACTCACAGCCTTATAATCTCATTTCTCCTTTCCATTTCCCCCTTACATTAGGTCAAACCGCTTCCCGAAGTCATGTTATTATATGTAGACAGGTATATTCTGCTGTTCCGCATTGAATCTTTAATTCAAGGTCATTTTCTAGTTGCTTCTTCAGCTGGTATGTGGTAGTGATCCCTCGGTGCCAGGGAGGCTCATCCCCGGGTGTCGTGTCCCACGCTGGGGGGAATGCATCACATCTACACGCTGAGTTTGGCTGTGAGAGTGGCCACATTTGAGTAACATGCAGGCTGTCAGGAGGAAACCCCCAGGCACAATGCTACTCTAGGCCTTGTTCTTATTGCAGGTGCATAGGCTCAAAAGTGTAGCCATTAGTATCAAGAGCCCACTGTTGGGCCCTCCTTCCTTCCTGGTTCTTGCCGTTGCACCTGGAGGACTGCCGCTGCTCTCCCAGGGCCCACAACAGTGACCCCCCGGCCAGGAGCCCAGTACCCCCCCAGCTGTTGTTTTTAATTGTTTCCACTATGAGTATATATAGGCATTACCATATACCCTGGGCATATGCCCTGTATAACTCCCTGTCAACCATATATATCCTGTCAATAACATCCCATATCAGTATTCCTCCGCTGCCATTGTTGAACCACTCTGTGATCCAAAACTTCCCGTAAAGTGAATCCCAACATAATGTCAGCTTCAGAAGAGTCTTAGATCACCAAAATTCATATATACAATATACAGTATTTCCCCAGATCCACCATAAAACCTTTTCCCTTCCACAGCAATAATCTTTTAACTTATTCATATCATATTTCCTGAAACTGATGTACAGATTCCGAAACTATAGTTTTCAAACAAGGTAACATTTGTGCTTACTATGTGGTCCATACTTTAGGTTGTACAGTTTTCTAAATTTTTTAGTCATCCTATGTTTTGTCTTATGGTTTTCATTATTGGTCTGTCGTCCCCTATATGTTTTTGGTGTAATATTAGCTGTTTTATATTCATCCTCGTGTACTCTCACATAACTCCTCTTTTGCCCCCTTATTTACCTTTGTTCTATCCATTGCACGTCCGTTTTCCGCTCCCCTTAGGGCCCACAACGCCTGCCAATCTAATGCCCTTTACCTTGGATTTTATTTATTTGTGTACTGTCTTTGCTTCTATGTCAGTCTATCTAAAGATTTGTCAATTTTATTGATATTTTCAAAGAACCAACATTTGATTGTGTATATTCTCCCCTTGCTTTTGTTTTTTATCTATTTCATTATCTCCTCTCTAATCTTTATTTCCTTCCTTCTACATGCTTTGTTTAGTTTGCTCTTCTTTTTCCAGAGGCTCTATTAATGAGGTTAGATCTCTCATTTGAGATTCTTTTTTAAAGTAAGCATTTAGAGCTATAAATTTCCCTCTAACACTACCTTTACTGCATCACATATATTGTTTTTATTTTCATGCACTGCAATATGTTTCCTAATTTTCTTGTGAGTTCTCCTTTTACCCATTGATTGTTTTACATTACATTGTTTAATTTCTACATAATTTTGAATTGTCCAGTTATCTCATGTTATTTATTTCTAACTCCATCCCACTGCGGTCAGAGAAGATATGTTGTATGATTTCAATTTATTTTTAAATTTATTGGGACTTTTTGGTGACCTATCATATGTTCTATCCTGGCAAATAATCCATGTGCACTAGAGAAGAGTGCTTATTCTGTTATCTTTGGGTAAAATGTTCTACATATGTCTGTTAGATCTATTTGATCTATAGTATATCACTGAAGTCTTCTATTTCTTTGCTGATCTTCTATGTAGATGTTCTATCCATTATTGAAAGTGATGCATTGAAGTCTCATATTAGTAATGTGAAACTGTATTTCTCCTTTATAATCTGTCAATATTTGCTGGAATATTTTGGGGTTCTGCCATTAAGTTGTATATATTTATAATTTTGTCTTCTTGTTGAATTTACCCTTTTATCAGTTCATAATAACCTTCTTTGTTCGTTATAACAGCTTTTGACTTAAAGTCTATTTTATATGATATTAGTATAGCTACCCCAACTCTGTTTTGGTTACTATTTGCATGGTATATTTTTGCCATGCTGCTTCTGCCTATTGGCAAATCTGGGAGGAAAAACCAATGACAAATTTCCTGGTACAGTCTTTCAGGCTGCCATCCAATAGAGATGTACATTGACATACAGGCACCAAGTATGTGCATAGGGGTTACTTTGCTGTCGGAACAGGGCCAGTGACCCACAATGGGAGAATTGGAGGGGGTGGTATAATGGCCAACAAAGACACCATGAGCTTTCCCTACCACTTTTTAAAATACATGTATATTTTTTTATTTTTAAAGAAGCTTTACATTACATAAATACATAAAAAATACAGGGGATTCCCGTATATCCTGCTCCCTCCCCCTCCCATGCTTACCCCCATTAACAGTATCTTTCGTTAGCATGGTACATTTGTTATAATTGATGAACACATATTGAAGCATTGCTACTAACCATGCAGAGAAATGCTGCCTTTTCTTGATTTGGCACTCATCCAGCTACTGCAAATCTTTAAATGTTTTCCAGAACTCTGAGGAAGTTTGCGCTATCATTTTTTGCTACTTGCTCAAAGATTCTGTGGGGAGACAGGATAGCATCTTGGTCAACCGTAAGCCCATCTGCATTTTGGCAAAGCTTCTCAAGTTTGTCCTCTACACTATTCTGTGCATCAGTTTCCTCATCATAATAGGAATAATACCACCTACCTCATACATTATTGAGGGGCTTAAAATATTTTAGACATAAAGTAAATAGTCTTGAACAGTAGCTTGCTCATAACATATTTAGTTCAATAATTAATGATTTTTTATTTTTTAATTTTATTTTATCTTTTTAAAGATATTTTATTTCTCTCCCCTTCTCCCCGTTGTCTGCTCTCTGCGTCCATTTGCTGTGTGCTCTTCTGTGTCCGTTTGCATTCTTGTCATGTGGCACCGGGAAACTGTTGATTTTTTCATTGTGTAATCTTGCTGAGTCAGCTCTCCATGTGTGCAACACCACTCCTGGGTAGGCTGTGCTTTATTCACGCAGGGCTGCTCTCCTTGCAGGGGGCACATGGGGCACCCCTACACAGGGGACACCCCTGCATGGCACAGCACTCCTTGCATACAGCAGCACTGCATGTGGGCCAGCTCACCACACGGGTCAGGAGGCCCTGGGTATCAAACCCAGGACTCTCCGCATGGTAAGCAGATGCTCCATCAGTTGAGCCACAACTGCTTCCCTTCAATAATTAATGATTATGTTGATTATTATCATCTGTATTATTGTTGCTGTTTTTACCACTGATTCTGTCTCTACACAGAGTCAACTCCTCTGTGAATATAGAAAACAGTGTACTGGTAAGATGTGAATAAGAGCACCTATATAATCAGAAGATTACAAACCAGTTTTCACGTGGTATCGATCTTTATTTCTGCCAAGGACATGGAGTGTCAGAAAAACAAAGGATCTTCATACCAGCATTCAGTAGAGCAGGATTTTTTTTCTTTCTTTCAATGACTAATATTCACTCTATTTTTAGTCATGTTCCCATAGCTTTGCAATGAGTGGAAAGTCCCCTGGAATCTAGCAAAAGTGATTTATTATGCCTCATTTTTATCCCTGTTCTGACTTTTCATGTCTTCCTCTTTATACAGGCATTTATACTGGAAGGTGCAAATTAATATATTAAGGGAAGCTGGTGAATGCTATTTTAAACCAAAAACATGGAATCTTGGCTATTAAAGGATATTCTTCAGCAAAGTTTGCAGCTTGTTAAAATATTTCTAAGATTTCTCTCCATTCTCAGGAGGATGGTAACTTCTGGGAAAGATTACAGAGTAGGGAGCTCCAGGACTTACTCTTTCCACCAAAGCAAGTATTAAACAGGTAGGAACTGTCTGAAACAACTATTTTGAAGTTCTAGAGGCCTGCAGAATATTGTAGAGCACCAGGGAAGAGTGGGAAGAAGAGGCTGACAAATGATAGTAAAGAAGAGGAAATTGTTCTCTCCACATAGCAGCTACCAGAGCCCATCACCACTCTCATGACAGGACACCTTGGGGTCCAGAAAAGGACATAAAAATCCTCTTCCCTAAGAATAGAGGTCAGTATAGCCTATCACTGATCACAGCTTGGTTAGCAAACTTGGATTGATGGCAGCTATTGTTTTAATGTACCCTGGACAAAGGCAGTGGCAGCCATTGTTTCAACCCTCCCAGACAGGGACAGAAGTAATGGAGATTGAAAGAACCAGTGCTTACTCACGTCTGTGGGGGACAGTTAGCTGAAGGGCTGCCTTTGCTGGGCATACTGGGAAAATCACCTTTGGAAAGCCCTCAGAGAAGCTTTTTGCAATGTTCCTGATCACTAATCAGGGCACTTTGGAGCAGGTCTGCAACCACTTCATGGGTTCCTGGCCCTAATTTAGCTAGGAAATACAGACTTAAGAAAGTTCTCTCTGGAGTGACCCTCTTCCAGAATTTGCCCTCCAGGGAAAAAGAACTAGAGATTCAAAAGTTGTGAAAAAAACTATAAATGTGGACAGTCTGGGATAAAGACCTACCAGCTTCAAACAACTGGGAGAGGGAAGTCTGTCACCTGGGAAACAGAGGGGCCAACTCCTGTAAACAGAAGAACTCCAAAACAAGTAACAAGGAAAAGCCCAGGACAAGACAGAGGGTGAGAAAGACAGGAAAAACCCTGTACAGTGTAATCGCCTTCAGCACACCTTCCTGATAGGAGACCTGAAGTTCAAGAAAATATTCTTATCACCAGATGATTACAAAACCAAGAAAAAAAATATACAAGGGAATAAATTCCAGAGTGGACATTTTAGAATATTAAATGTAGACTGTGAAAAAAGAGTACAAGACAAAGAAACAGGAAATGATGGCATATCCAAAGGAAAAGGATAAAAATACAGAAAACACCAACAATAAAGATGAGACTGTGGACATACCAAACAAACCCTTTTAAAAAAATGACCTTAACAATGCTCAAGGAGATGAAGGAAAGTGGTAATAAAGGAATAAAATATATAAAGACAAAGAAAAACACGCAGCAAATGGACACAGAAAACAGACAACTTAGGGAGGGGAGGGGAGAGAAATAAATCTTTAAAAAAAAAGAGTACAAATACAAGAATGTTCTTCTATGAACTAGAACAAATGTATGTCACTCTTACAAGGTGGTAAGATATGATAATGCATGGGAAAATTACAATTAATGTATCTTATGGACTATAGTTAACAACAAAATTATAATCAGTGTCAAAGAAGATAATATATCAATGCTAAGGGTCAATAAATGGGGATACGAGATTCTTTAAAAAAAAAAAGGATATAAGGAAAACAACGAATATACAATATGAGTGTCTAAGTAAAGAGATAGAAATATTTTAAAAGAACCAAGCAAAACTACTGGACTTGAAGATCACAATAACTGAAATGAAAATTTCCCAGGAGGCTTTCAAGAGCAAAATGGAGCTGGTAGGAGAAAGAATCAGTGAACTTGAAGACAAGACATTTGAAATGCTTCAGGCTGAGAAAAAGGAAGGAAAAGGAAAATATTAAAACTGAAAAATATCCTAAGACAGATATGAGACACCATATAGCATACAAATATTTGCATTATAGGAGTCTCAGAAGGAGAAGTAAAAGAGGAAGGGAAGAAGGCATAGTCAAAGAAATAATGATAGAGAACCTCCAAAATTTAGCAAAAGACATAAATATCCACATCCAAGAAGCTCAGAGAATGAGAACACCAAATGGAATAAACGTGAAGAATATACGCCCCATCAAATATTGATTACACTATCTAATGCAAAGTCCAAGGAGAGGTTTCTGAAAGCGTCAAGAGAAAGCAAGCATGATATACAAGGAAGTCCCAATTAAAATTGAGTCTTATTTCTCATCAGAAACCACTGAGACAAAAGCAGTGGGTTGAAATACTTAAAGTGCTGAAAGAAAACAACTATCAGGCAAGACCTTTATGTCCAGCAAAACACTTTTTCAAAAATGAGGGAGAGAATAAAACATTCTCAGATAAACAAAAGCTGGGGGTTAATACCACTAGACCTACCCTACAAGCAATGCTAAAGGGAGTTCTTCAGACTGAAATGAAAGGATACCAGACAGTGATTCAAACAGAATAAAGAATAAAGAAATAAAGAACTGTGGTAAAGATAACCATTTGGGTAATTATAAATGCTAACATTATTGTATTGTGTTGTTTGGTGTGTAAGTTCACTTCTTTCTTCCCACAGGTGCTAAAATGCAAATATGAAAAAGTAATAAAAAATCCATGTTTTTGTACATACAATGTACAAAAATACAAATGGTAACAAGTACCAAAAAAAGGTGGGGGAACAAACAGGTATGGAGAGGGAAATATATGTGCCTACTACTGAAGTTAAGTTGCTATCAAAACAAATATGGTGAGTATATATTTAGGATGTTAAATTTGAACCCTATGGTACCCACAAGGAAAATAAATGAAAAACATATCCAGAAGAAAAGAGAAGCCACTCAATACAGTATAGAACAAAAAAAAAAAAAACAAATAAATATAAAAATAGGCATTAATAGAATCAAGGAACAAAAAAGGTCCAACTTAAAAAAATTTAGCATTTGCTAAATAGCAAAAATGGCAAGTGAAATTCTTATATTATCACTAGTTAATGGATTTAAATGTAAATGGATTAAGCTTTCAGGTCAAAGTGCAGAGATTGGCAGAATGGATAAAAAAGGATGACCCAAATATACACTGTCTGCAAGAATCTCACCTTAAATTCAAAGCTACAAGTAGGTTGAAGATGAAAGGATGAGATCAAATATACCATTCAAGTAGTAACCAAAAGAGAGCTGGAGTGACTATATTTATATCAGGTAAAATAGACTTTATGTCAAAAACATTAATGAGGGGCAAAAAAATGGTCATTATATACTCATAAAGGGGACTTTGCAACAGGAAGATATAACAATTATAAGTTTATATGAAACCAAGTGCAAAGCCCCAAAATATATGAAGCAAATACTGCCATATTTTAGGGAAGAAATTGATAATTCTACATTAATAATAGGAGATTCTAACACACCACTCTTAATAATGGATAGAACACTAGTCAGAAGATCAATAAGGAAGTATAAGAATGAATAATACCCTAACTAGATCTAGCAGATATATAACAAATACTGTACCTAACAAAAAGATGATACACATTCTTCATAAGTACACATGGATCATTCTCTAGGATGGACCATATCTTGGTTGCAAAACATGTCTCAATAAGTTTAAAATATTGAAATCATATAATGCATGTTTTCTAGCTACTGTGAAATGAAGCGAGAAATAAATAAGAGAGGTGGAAATGGAAAATTTATCAACACTCATAGTTTAAACATACTCTTAAACAACCAATGGGTTAAAAAGGAAATCAGATATGAAATTAGGAAATATCTTGAGTGAATGGAAATGAAAATACAACATATCAAAACTTACGGGATGCAATGAAGGCAGTGCTGAGAGGTAAATATATAGCTCTAAATGCTTATGTCAAGACAGAAAAAGATTTTGAATCAGAGACCTAACCTCAAAACAGGAAGGATTAGAAAAAGAATAGCAAATTAAACACAAAGCAACCAGAAGGAAGGAAATAAAGATTAGAGTAGAAATAAATAAAACAGAAGACAAAAAACAATGAAGTGAATCAACAAAAGTTGGTTCTTCGAAAAGATCAATGCAATTAACAAACGTTTACCTAAACTGGCAAAGAAAAAGAGAGAAGATACAAATAACGAAAATGAAAAGGGGGACATTACTACCAACATCATTGAAATAAAAATGACTATAAGAGTGTGACCATTTGAAGCTGGATGGACCCCAGAAAATTATTATCTTAAAGTTAATCCATTCCTATGGATGTAGTCCCATTTTAGGTGGGACCTTTGATTAGGTTCCTTGAGTAAAGTGTGGCTCCTTTATAGGAGAATGAAATTCAGATTGAGAGAGAACTAGGGAATCAGGAAGGTGAATGCAAGGAAGAGGGACACTCGAGCAGATACCTCTATTGTCAGAGGAGTCCAGGATCTCACAGCTGGTCTTCAGGGAGAAAGCATCGCCTGATGATGCCTTCATTTGGACATTTCTTAGTCTTGGAACTATAAGCTTGTAAGCTAATAAATAATATTGTCAAAGCCAGCCTATTTCTGGTATATTGCTTTGGGCAGCCTAGCAGACTAAAACAAAGAGGATACTATGGACAACTGTATGTCAATAAATTTGATAACCTAGATGAAATGGGAAAATTCTTACAAACACAATAACTACCAACACTGATTTAAGAAGAAATAGAAGATCTCAACAAATGAATTATTAGTGAAGAGTTTGAATCAGTCATCAACAACCTTAGGGAATTTCTACCAAACACTCCAAGAAGACTGAACTCCAATTCTGATAAACTCTTCCAAACAATTTAAGAGGAGGGAGCACTCTCTAACTAATTCTACGAGGCCAACATCACACTCATACCAAAATGAAATAAAGATACCACAAGAAAAGTAAAGTACACACCAAGATCTCTTATAAATATAAGAACCAAATTCAACAGCATTTTAGAAGAATTATATATCATGATCAAGTGGAATTTATCCCTGGTATATAAGGTTACTGCAACATATGAAAATCAATTAATGTAATCTAGAACATTAACAGAATGAAGGATAAAAATCATAGGATCATCTCAATTGATTCAGAAAAGGCATTTGACAAATTACAGCATTGTTTCTTGATAAAAACACTTAGAACACTAGGATCCTCAACATGATAAAGGGCATATGAAACAAGTCCCCTGCTAATATACTGCTTAATGGTGAAAGGCTGAAAGCTTTCCCTCTAAGATCAGGAACATGACAAGGATACCCACTGTCACCACTGTAATTCAACATTGTACTGGAAGTTCTTGCCAGACCAATAGATGAGAAAAAGAAATAAAAGGCATCCACACTGGAAAGGAAGAAGTAAAACTTTCCCTATTTGCAGATGATATGATCCTATATACAGAAAAACCGGACAAAACCAGAACAAAGCCCCTAGAGCTAATAAATGAATTCAGCAAAGTGGCAAGGTACCAGATCGACAGACAAAAATCAGTAGTATTTCTAAATACAAGCAATGAACAATTGGAAGAAAAAGGTCCATTCACCATAGCAATTAAAGAATCAAATATCAAGGAATAAATTTAACCAAGGATGTAAAGGACTTGTACACAGAAAACATTGTGAAAAGAAATTAAAGAAGACCTAAATAAATAGAAGGGCATTCTGTGTTCATGTATTGAAAAACTAAATATAAGCAAGATGCCAATACTACTCAAAGCAATTTATAGATTCAATGCAATCTTTATCAAGATTACTACGACCTTCCTTGCAAAAATGGAAAGGTCAATGATAAAATTTATATAGACGGTAGGGGGCCCTGAGTAGCTAAAGCCATCTTGAAAACAGAAGAACAAAGTTGGAGGACTACTCACACTTACTGATCTTAAGACTTATTATAAAGGTACAGTAATCAAAACAGCATGGTTCTGGCACAAAGACAGACATATATAGACCAATAGAATAGAATTGAGAACTCAGAAATCAACCCTCACATTTATGTCCAACAGATTTTTTGACAAGGTAGCAAAGACCTCTCAATGGGGGAAGTCTCTTCAACAAACGGTGCTGGGAAAACTTGATGTTCATTTGTAAAAAAAAAGAAGGACCTCTACCTTGCACCATATACAAAAGTCAACTCAAATTGGGTCAAAGACATTAATATAGGAGCGAGAACAATCAAACTCTTGGGGAAGCATCTTCAGGATCTTGTATTAGGCAATGATTTTTTAGGCTTTACACCCAAAGCACAAGTGAAAAAATAAAAAATAGATAAAGGGGACCTCATCAAAATTAAAAACTTTTATTCCTCAATGGACTTTATTATGAAAGTAAAATGAAAACCTACACAATGGAGAAAATATTTGGAAGCCACATAACTGATCAAGGTTTAATATCCAAAATATATAAAGAAATCCTTCAGCTTAATAACAAAATAAGAAACTACCCTATTTAATAATGGGCAAATGATTTAAACATATGTCTCTCCAAAGAAGATATACAAATTGCCAGAAAGCACAAGAAAAGATACTCAACATCATTAGCATCATGGAAATACAGATCAAAACCACAATGACATACCATTTTTACCCATTAGACTGACTGCTATGAAAAAAACAGGATGTGGAGGAATAGAAATATTCATTGCTGATGGCAATGTAAAATAGTCAGCCACTGTGGAACAGCTTGGTGGTTCCTTAGTAAGATAAGCATAGAAATACCATGAGATCCATCAATCCCACAAGTAGGTATATACACAAAAGTATTTATTGAAAGCAGGGACTCAAACAGATATTTGCACACCAATGCCCACAACAGCATTACTCAAAATTTCCAAAAGATGGAAGCAGCCCAAGTGTCTCTCAGTCAATGAATGTATTAATAAAATGTGAGATATATATGCAATGAAATATTAAAAAGGCATAAAAAGGAATAAAGTCCTGATACATGAGCCAACACAATAAACCTTGAAGACATCATGTTGAATGAAATAAACCAGACACAAAAGAAAAATATTGTTTGATCTCACTGATAAGAGAAAATTATAATAAGCCAACTAGAGTCACAATCTAGAATATATATTACCAAAGGATTGGTTGGGGATAGGGAATGGGAAGTTAAGACTTAAAATATACAGGGTTCCTTTCTGGAATAATGGAAATGTTTTGGTAATGGATGGTGGCAATAGTAGCACAACATTGTGAATGCAATTAACAGCACTGAAATATATATCTGACTATGATTAAAAGGGGTAATATTAGATTGTATATATGGTAACATAACAAAATACCCTACATAAACAGTGAACCCTAAGTTAAACCATGAACTTTACTTAATAGTACAATTATAAAATTTTGCTATCATCAGAAAAATACAATTGGTGTGACCTATGGACTGTGGTTAACAGCAATACTGTAATATTAATGCATCTATACTGAAGATGTACTGTGTTGATTATGCGGGGAGAGGGGGAGTGAAAAAATATGCCAAATGTATGCTATGGACCAAGGTTGATGGTAATAGTTTGATGATATTATCTCATAACCTGTAACAAATGTTCCCTCACTGTGTGGTGTGTTGATGAAGGGATGTTGTATGGGAATTCTACACATGTGCATGATTGTTCACAATCATGTAATAAATGATAAGTTCACAAATTCTATAATAAAAATGTATTTTAAAAAATAACTGTGGGTGGGAGGAAAAATACATCAAACATAAGATATGAACTATAGTTGGCAGTAAGATTTTGATAATCTTTCATAATTTGTATCAAATATCTCACAACAATGCAAGGTGTTGTGGTGAGTTGATGTATGAGACCCCTGTATGATATTATGCATATTTGCTTTGTAAGTTTACAACTTTTACTATATACTTATTGTTTATGTATGTTCAAATAAGGATATTATACTTCAATAATTTTTTAATATGCTATCGTCAATTTTAACAAATGTTCCATATCAATGCAAGTTGGCAGTAGTGGGGTGGTGTATGGGAATCCTGTATTTTGTGCATAATTATTCTGTAAACTCACAACTTCTCCAATAAAGAAAAAAAGAAAAGAAAAAGAATGAAAGAATAAGTCACACACATTAAAAAAAACCTCAGGAGGCTGTGCTTATTTGAACAGATATTATACAGACCCAGAGTAATTTCATTAAAGAAATTCAAAAAATCCTAATATCTGTACAGTTACTTCTAGTTTTAAAGACCTGTATGGGCCAACAAATCACATTTCTGCTGGCTACCAGTTTGCAGCTATAGCAGTAGACTGTAAATGGATAGCTTCCAATTCTGGATCTGAAGCTGACTTGTCTAGTGCCTGGCACAGCATTGGCTTTCTAGCCTAGACCAGTACATCTCAACAATGCTTTGGTGATAGGGTCCTTTAGGAATTGCTGTCCACCTTATGTCCATAGAGATTGTTTTTCTCTCCCTGTCACTACCTGAAGAGCCAGTGTTTCTGAATGATAATGATAATAATAACTATAGCAACTAATATTTGTGTGTGTTCTCTGTGCCAGGCAGTTTTAAGTGCCTCATAACAACCTCATAACAACCATAGCAGGTAGGTTCTATAAATATCCCCATTTTACTCATGAGGAAACCGAAGCAGAGAAAAGTAAAAAAAAAAAAAACTTGTACAAGGTCACATAGCTAGTAAGTGATAGGGCTAGTAAATGGTACAGCAGAGAGTCAAATCTTGTCACCCTGACTCCAGAGTTTTGTTCTTAATCATAAAGCCAGACTGACTGAAAGACTGTGGAATTATCCTGTTTCTTTTTCTTTTTCTTTTTTTTTTTCCTTTTTCTTTTTCTTCAAAACTGAAAATTGGTCAGTTAAAGAGAAGAAAGGCCAGAACCACAGGTAGGGAACAGGAAATCTTGACTTTCCCCCAGTGCCTCTCCCTCCCCCCTTCTGCTCTGGTCTCCTGAGATGGAATCAGGAGGCCAAGAATTAGGCTGCTATTATTCCCAGCCTGCCGAGAGGAGGCGCTGTGAACCAGCTTGCGCACCAGCACAAGAAGGCCAGGGGGGTTCTTTTGGTGAACGCTGTTCTACCAAGCATTGCACTGATTCTACAGGCTTTGCTGCTAGAACTCGAGTTCTCACGCTTTTTTCCTTCTGATCTGTCAAAAGAGAGGGACATAGAAGGCATGGCATTGTGTGAGGCCAAAGAGAGGTTCCCTGCGTGAGCATGAGAGAGGGCACAGAGAGGGGACAAGAATCGCTGCTGCTGCCCACCGCGCCCACGTGTCTCCCTGAGTCGGCGGCGCCGCGGGGCAGCGAGGTCGGTCCTGAGGGCACCAGTTCGTCCCTGTGTGGGCTCACGCCATCATCTGAGTTGTGTACGGCAGACTGTTACAGGAAGGGGCCTCCTGATAGTTCAAAGCTTGAACTAGCATTCAAAACACAATTCTCTTCGTGGGGCCCTGATCATGGAGACGAGAGGGAGCTCTGCTGGGATAATAAGGATGAGGAAGAGGAGGACGTCGAAGACTGCAGCTTCCTCGTTTTGTTACTTGGAGCCTCCTCGTTTCCGGCAGACAGGTCTTTGACTTCTGAGGATTTCCTGATTTGGGTTTTGGATGGCTTGTGGGATTAGGAAGGGATGACAGCTGGTATCGGGGATGGGGCCTTGAAGGTTCAGTGCACGATGCTGAGGGTTGCAGCCACATGAGGGAAAGCTGTGGTATGTGACGAGGGCGCTCGGGTCGGCAAAGTCACAGAAGCTGCGCTTGAGAGCGTGGCTGACGTCATTACGTATGAAGAGGTGAGTCTCCAGCTGACTGGAGCTGAAGGAAGACACGGCAGCGGGGTTGCTGAAAGCTGTAAAACGATCCTGGAACAGGGGTGTTGATGTGGCTGCTGGCGAGAACAGGGGACTATTCTGCTGCAGGAGGGATCTTCCTGGCTGAAAGAGAATACTGTGTTGGCATCTCCTAAAGCAGAATTAAATGCTGGTTAAAGAAAAAAGGAGTCTTGTCCATTCCTTTCCTTCCTAATGCCTTCCACGCCCCCATCGGCTGCCATCTCCCTAGGTTCAGGCCATCAGGGTTTGGCACCAAGGTTGAGAGGGCAGCGGGGTGCTATCTTTGCGGAGTTGTCACCCAGGCAGCCCCAATGTTGCTTAGTGACAGCAGATTGGTTAGGCAAGTCCTGAAAAGGGGAAGGAACCTGATGCCCTATGGCTATGGCTTCTGTGCTTCCACATTTGTGAATTCGTGTTTTCTACCATGGAGGTTAGTGCAAACTGAAAACAATTCCATCTTCTGTCACACCTAGTATTCTCTCGTGAGGCAACTCGGGAATGAGCAAAACATCAGAGATCTGGAGTGGTGTGTGGAGAAATGACAGTTTCATTTCTCAGGCTCATCAGTTCCAGTCATCTCCCCTTCATCACTGGACAGGCTGGCAAGGTCATCTCCAACCAGGGGTTGGGGGTGGGAGGAGGTGGCATTCCAGAGTGTGGCCACTGTGATCTGAAGAGGCACTGCTACTGATGCTATTTGCAAATGATGGTCTTGGAAGTAGAGTTGGGTGGCCTGGATTTTGCACCGGACACAATTTAGATTCTGCTCCAGAGTTTCCCAAAGATCCTGAAAGAGAATCCTGTGTGGGCCCGAATTGATTTGGAAGTATTTCTCTTGTTGAAGTCAGGACATGCTTTTCATCTTTAACTTCTTTTTCCCTGGGACTTGGCTCTGTACTCACCCAGAAGCAGGTCAATATGCTTTTTCTAACCTGGGACTGCCCTCTGATGGCTTAGTGACTGTGTCTCAAAGGTGAGAGATCTTGTACAAGGTTTCTTTGTCTCAGGATCCAATACTCTATGGTGTTTATCTGGGTCAAATTCTCTCTCTGAAAGTGTTCTGTAAGGCTTCTTGCTGTTTTGAGGGCCATTTTGATGTTTCTTATCTATTATGGCTGACAGATTTCCTTTGCCATTTAAGCCAGTAGCACTGGCTTAGACATCAAAACGGTTTAATTAAAGGTGGGGTGGAGGTGGTGGAGGAGGAGGGGACTGTAATAGTGGTTCTAGAGTCATTTTGATATTGGTACCATCTGCCTTCCTAGGTCAGGTGTTTCTCAAAACTGACCACAGGAACTGGAATGTATGATTTATCCCTCGATCCTTTGGCAGAAAAGACTGTGTGCTATTTGCTGCTGGAGGTACATAGATTGCCTTTGGGTGTTTGGAATGGCTTTGAGGTGCTGTGGGCAGAGTCACGGCCCCTGAGTCAGGCTTCTGTTTTCCCCTGCACTAGATGGCCTGGAATTGGAGACTAGGGACGCTGGAGAGGGAGAAGGTCTACACATTGAACCCTGTCTTCTCTGCAATTGTAGGGGCTGGCAAGTCCAAATTCTGTGGAGCAGTTCAGAGGAGGGGAAATTCTGGTCCAGGGGATGTTGAAGTCTTGGCCCCTAATTCTTTCTCCTCAGGTTCTTTAAGAATGGAGTGGGGAGAAAGGTTGTCATCTCTAGAGCCTGAACCCATCCAGCTCCTACTAATAGTAGCCTTAGGGGGTAAGTAGTTTGTGATGCTTTTTCTTGAAGGTAAAGTCAAAGGGGAAGGAGTTTAAGGGAAAAACAATGATAATTTGGAAATGGATGGAGAGCATATTACAGCCTGTTTGGGAGAATACCGGCACTTTAACAGAAATAGAGAATTCAGATCTCTGCCTTCAGAGACTTTAAGTTATATTCAAGGGGGAAGAAGTATAAACACACCGTTTTGAATCACTGAGGAAAGTAATATGATTTGCTCCAGGTGTTATAGGAGGACAAAGGAGAAGCACTTACCCACCTGGGTGAGGAAAGAGACTCCTCTGGGAAGGCTTAAAATAACAAAATCCATTTTCAAGTCTCATGGAATAATAAACAGAACATTTCCACTTTATAATCAATCAACAAAATCTTCAAAGTGTTGTCTCTGCCTACCATTATTTAATAAAAACACTACAATTCAATTGGAAGTACTTCTAGTTTTCCATTTTCTAAGTATGTATTAATTATGAATTGTTTCTATCAAAATGTCTCATCTATTCACAAAGGGTTTTTTGGGTTTTTTTGCCAGCAATGGGCCATAAAAGTGCTGCATGTCCTCTAAATATATTCTTAGATTTAAAGAGGAAGAAAAAATAAAAATATTCTTGCTCTTTTCTGTATCATAATCTTAAGAATATTCCTCATCAGATAGGAAACACAGCTGCCATCCTCTCTGAGAAAAGGGTAATGAGTAACGCTTTCTACTACATTTCTAAGCAGCAGGTGTTCTAAAAAGCTCAACCAAGTTAATTAATTATTATGTCCCTATACCTTTTAAGCACAATGCAGTTTTCATTGTTAAAATGCTAACATTAAAATTACCTCCAATAACCCATAAATCACACACCACTGGATAACTCTCCAAAAATCAATGAAAATCTAATCATCATAAATAATTCAATTTAAGGATGGCCTTCAATACTATTGGAGGTATAAGAGTCAAGATACAACTTGAAATTTCTCTAGAAATTGGAGCTAAATCTACATTGTTCGTATTTTTGTGAGAAAAATATGAATTGGATTACTGAGGCTTCAAAACACATGGAAAAGAAAATCTAACAGGGAGACAGAATGAAGAGGTTGTATATACATTCATCTGCAGTACCACTGGAATTATGATCCAAGAAGAAGGAAACTGAGTTGCCAATGGAAGAAGAGCGCAATGGGGGAAAAAACTAGATTGCCATCCAGGCATCCTAACTCTAGCTCTGGCCTTTTTACTATTTAGGAGAGGCATGCCACCTCTATGACCTCAGCTTCCTCATGTGTAAAATAAGGTATTGGACTAAATGATCACTGATATTAACCTCCATGAACTCTAGGATACTCGAATTTTATCTTAAACTTTTTATTTTTTTGTTATGTGGTAAATTTCATTCCTTTGGGCTATTAAAATTATAGCTTAAATTTTCATGTGGTTTCATAATATCATTCAACTATAATCTAAACCATAAATTGACAGCTTTCTACCCAGAACAAGATAGTTGATCATGATAATCCCAAGTCTCTCTACTAGTCTGAAGCTTTGAGAAAACACCAGATATTTTCTGAATTGCTTCTTTAAGGAACATTGAGACCAAATAATCATTAATTCATTCAAAATACTTTTATGAAGCACTCCATGTTCCCAGTCAAGACTTCTGAACACTGACAAGTCGGAGATGAATGTTATGTTCTTCTCTCCAGGGGTTCAATCTAATGAATGAGAAAAACAATTTCCAAGTGAGATATGGCTTTTTAAGTGCCATGGTAGGACTGTCAATAGGGCCCTATGAAATCTCAGAAGGGAGATCTTGATTCATTCATCCTACAAATATTTATTGAGCACTTTCTACATGCCAGACACTATTCTAAGCACTGTATATAAATTAAAAGTGAAAAAGGACCTTGCCCTAAGGGGGCAACTAAGTAAAGAACCAAATAAACATATAATATCAGATAGAAAAAAGGCTGTTATGTAAAATAAAATAGTGCAAGGGAATACAGATTGGTGGAGGATTCTGTTTTAGATGAAGTGGTCAGAGATGGCTTCCATGCTTATGTGACATTTGACAGAGACCTGAATGAAGTGAATGAGGGATGAGTGTTCCAGACAGAGAGAATATCTACAGAAAAGGCCCTACAGAAAAGGAACCTGCTTGGTGTGGGTGTAGAATAGTAACAGGGAAGGTTATAAAGATAAGGTGGGAGAGGTAGCAAGGGGTTAGATCATGTAAGGCCTTATAGGATATGGGAAGGAGGATGGATTTGCTTCTGTGAGGATGATAGGTCAGTGAAGGGCTTTGAGCTGAGGAATGACAAGATCAGATGTTTTTTTAACGAATCACTCTGGATGCTGTATGTAAAATAAACCACAATGAGGCAGAAAGCAAAAGTTCAAACAGGAGAAAATTAAGAGATAGTTTTTATATTTGTATTATATATGCATATATTTGTATATATTATCAGTTACATCATTATGAGTATACCAATATATAATGACATAAATTGTACTTCTAAATTTATAGTTATAATAGTTATATAATGACATCATATAGTACATAGTGATATATAATATTGTTATATTTCAAGAATATGATTGTGTTAATCTATTTATATATTATACCAAAATGATATATATATATATTATATGTATTATGTTTTTACTTCTTTTTTTATTCGTAGAAAAAGATGATGATGACTTGGACTAGAGTGATAGCTGCAGAGGTAGAGAGAATTGCTCATTTGAGGGAAATATTATGAATCAAGACCCAATAGGACTGGTCAATCAATATTCTGTGGGATGTGAAAGACAGGGCTCATGAAAGACTCCTAATTTTAGCTTGCACAACTCTGTGAATAATGATGCCATTTACTGAGATGGGGAAACATAAGGGGAAAGCAACTATTGGTAGAAGGGCTGAGAGTCAAAAGTTTGGTTTGGGACATAGTAAATGTGAGCTGATAAGCAGAGAGATTAAATAAGATCTCAAGAAAACAATTGGATGTATGGGTTTGGATTTCCAAGAAGTCAAGGTTGGAAATACAAATTTGATCAGTATTTAAACCACAGGAATGAGCTCCTGTAGAGAGTAGAAAGAGAAGAAAGGAATTGTGAAAATTGACCTCTAGAGTACCCCAGCATTTAGAAATCAAGAAGGGGAGAATGGGCCAGGAAACCATTGGTAAGATAAGAGGAAATCTGGAATAGTAACATATTGGTAGCGGATTATCTACTTCATGAAGTGCTGCTGAGGAGCAGAAATAATATGAGTACTAAGAATTGACCACTGGAATTAACATACTGTCCCTTCTGCCTGGAAGGCTGTGGCAGATGCCCACATAGCTAGTGCCTCTCTCTTATCAGGTCTTTACACAAAATTTACCTTCTTTTTGATGCCAGAAACATTCACTTGTCAAAAATGTCAGAAAAATGTCAGTCCAATCTCACAGTAACCTGTGCATCCTTTCCCAGCTTTATTTCTTCTC
The DNA here is from genome assembly GCF_030445035.2 of Dasypus novemcinctus. Lineage (NCBI taxonomy): Eukaryota > Metazoa > Chordata > Mammalia > Cingulata > Dasypodidae > Dasypus > Dasypus novemcinctus. The sequence continues at coordinate 117,541,443 of NC_080673.1, read as the reverse complement.
TCTCACTGTAAATAGACTAAATGCTTTACTTATTTATTGTCCATCTCCCTCATTAGAATATAAAACTCTGATTTTTTTTTCATTGCTGTCTCCTTAGCACTTAGAAAAGTGTCAGGTACCTAGTTGCCACTAAACACTCAATAAATATTGGCTGGATGAATTAATTAATCCATCAGTCACTATAGGTAAGGTCTAGGAGCCTCACCAAGTTAAACTTGTTTTTTCCTTTTTTAATCAAAGTTTATCTTTGAGTATAGACTCATCTTCCCCTAGTGAAAAGTTACTTGTGTGATGCTTGCATAATGACTTGAAAATGGTGAAAGTCTAGCTTGCTAAAAATCTACTAGACATTAGGTAAAGCATTGTGTTAAACTTTGCTGATTCATGTATAAGTAAGGCAGGGTTGTTACTTTCAAGGGACACAGTTATGATGGTGAATAAAGACTTGTCAGTAGGAAAACTACAATATAGTAGGACAAGTACATCCACAAGTAAGGCCACTAGAAGCCTGCTCAAAGTGAAGGGGGTGCTCAAACAGGTGGAGACCTGGGTCAGACATTGCCTATTCATGACAAGGAAGACAACATTAAAAAAAAAAAACAAAAAAAAAAAAACCTGGTATTTGATTAAGTCATTTGTTCTCTGAATAGCTATTTATTGGTGCTTAGTTATATTAAGCACTGGAGATTTAATAAGAAAAGTAAGCACAACCCCTATACCTATCAGTGTTTATAATCTACTTTCTGTGATATCAGTACTTCAAAAGAGCAACTGTTGAAAAGATTCACAGGTCCTGAGTCAGCTAATTCTAGGTAGCTGTGCTACACATCATACCCGCTTATAATGGAAAGGCTATGCAATATTCTGATGAAAGGTTCTTAGTGAAAAAATCCAAGAATGCCCCATGTCTGGCATTTTTGGATCTTTTCACTAAGTTGTAACAAAAAAAGTACAAGATTTTATTTGAAGAAAGGCAGTCAAAGAAGCTATACGCTTTTTTTTTTTTAACAAAGAAACACATTTATATTTGGCATTTCAAACAGACATGGCACTGGGAGACTAGATGTTGCTGATGAAAAACATTGTGATTCACAACATTTCAGCATAAATTTTTAGTTTTCAGATAATTCATTTTTAAGCACTATGCCTATCTCTCACACAATCATAAATTGCAGTCATGCTTGCCAACCTCCAAACTGAAAGAATGCCAAGGAACTAAAAGCCCTTGGTTTAAAGCAGGATAAGGAAAAATGGACAGATTTTACAAGAGCTGATGCTGCAAGTTCTTATCAAATAAAATCTTCTGAAGACAAGTGCTAAACAAATATTAGAATAGTCATATAACTTTTTTTCTGAATAATTTTATAAATTTTATACTTACAGAAAAAGACAATTTCAGGGAAAGAATGCTTTCCTCAGGAAAGAAGGCCATTACACTGGACATTTTCCAACACTTCCTGAGCCACAGTGTTATTTTACGAGTTAAGCCTATGGAAAAGGCTACTTCTCAGATTTTACAGTGTGACTAATTCTGAAGAGTATGCATAAGGAAGTTGACCAATTATCAGGGAACTTGCAAGGTTTTCAATATTTGTCTAATAAAGTTGGAATTTTTAACAATATAGGTGTCTGGTATTCTATTTCTAATAAAAAATTAAGAGGAACATGCAGAAATTTGTACAACTGAGTGATGTCCAGAAAAGTAATACTGACCTAAAAGACTATTAAGAAAATATAATCCTTCTCTCCACATGTCTAGTACACATTCATAAAATAATGAAGCAAAATCCTCATTTCATCCTATCAACAACAAATGGAAGGAAAAAGCATTTAAGTAAGTGAGAGAAGAGCTTCCTGGAGTCAATTGTGTTAGAGATGAGCAGTATGGCAAGTCAAAGGGTTGGGATGGTTTCAGCAAAGGACATGATTTGGGGAAAGAAGGGGTAAAGAAACCACTTGAGAAAAGGCTGCTGTGGTCTCTGATCTGGGACCTGCTTTTCCTCTAATGTGAAAGGTACAAACGCATTTTAAACTAAGCCAGCATGACATATTTTGTCAAGATTAGATCCAGACCCATCTACTTCTAAATTTCTTTCTCTTCACATCTATAGATGCAAGTATATTTATAGTTTCAGTATGCAACATTAAATAAAATTACTGAGTGTTCAACAAAATTCTAAATCTATGCATATCTTCCATAAAAAGGCAATGAAAGTATGAATATATTTCTATTTAAAAATAATGTGGCAAAACATCATTACCTAGAGAATCAAATTTTCAGCTATGTGGAAATATCAACTAATGAATTATCCACTCCTTATGCATTCTAGATAGTTTATATGTTCACTGTACTTTTGAGAAATAAATTCTTAGAGAATATTGACGTAAGCCTGTATCTATTTATTTGTTTGGGTCTATTTAGTCTGTGGAGTTAAAATCAGAGCACTTATCACTCATACTCAGGAATGAGTTTACATCTTATATCTGGTGTAGTAACACTGCTGATGGCCCACATATCCCTTTGGTTTTTACCTATGTACTATATGAAGGCTGCTTACTGTGAACACCTGAGACTCTCTGTCTGAGGGCTTTGCTCTGGCCACAGAGAACATGCTCCACATGCAAGCAGGATAATCCAGAAAGTGCTAGAGAATAAACACCCACAAGAGAAGTTCTCAACATATGACAGATGAGGCTTTGATGGATATATACCCCAGCTGCCTTAATCCTCAATTATGATAGCTCTGAGGTAGACCCTATACTGTCTTCCAGAGTTACTTAGCAGGATTGTGCCTTGGGGCATATCAGGTGAGTGCCTTGATAACACATCCTATTTGTATTCTTGCCCTTCCTTCTCTCACCTCCCCAGTTTTCTTGGGATCACCAGCCAAATGAACCACTCTGCACTTAATCCTTGCCTCCGAGCTTACTTCGAGGGAGCTCAATATAAAACATATGGGAAGAATTTATACTCCTATTAGATATAGATTTTTTTAATGTAGACCATAATTCATATAAAAATGTTTCTTAAAATATAACCAGGTGGGTTCTGAAAGACTGTTAGTAAATTCACTTGCTTGACAAGTACTAATACAAGGACTTAGCTTTCTATACTTGATGAATTAAGAGCTAAGAAAATTGCCCTCCTGCTGTAAAAAAAAAAGACACAGAAACATATGAAAATAAGTATTTCAGACATTGCCAATAACCAACACAAGACTGTGAACCCTGAGGGAAGGAAAACAAATGAAGAAAACTTTACACTTTCTCCCAATTATTTCCTGAAGGCATTTTTAAAGCTGCAGGGAATGGGGAGTTGAACAGATCTCAGTGGTCTTTCTGAACTGCAGAGATAAAAATTCAAAAAGGCTGAAGCAGTTAGAATTCATGAGGCAGACTATCAGAAAGGAGAGCACTGCAGAGAAAGAGCTCCTGAAATCTGAAGAGAAATCCTTTGAGGCTTTGGTAGAGTGCTAATCACATACTTGTGGTGAAACTCCACAAGACTTGGGAAAGAACCTCCTGAAGCAATTTTCAGAGCAAAATCCAGGCTGGCAATAGTTTTCCTTCTCTCTATCCAAAGTGAAAAAATCTGTGATAATGGGACTTCATAAAGTTCCCAGAAGAATATTACCTGATTAAATGGGGCTAAATTGGCCCCACATTAAAGGCTGTTGTGAACCTTCCATAATAAAGCATAAAAGCAAGATATGAAAAGATCAAAGTGTTAGGAAAAAATATATCATGCATATTCCCCTAGCTTTCCCTTCTGCATCACAAAGGAATATAACAATAAAATGTTCACAATACCAGTATACATTATGCCATACAAATTAATCAGCTATTCAGAGAAACAGGAAAATATGACTCTAAGCAGAAAAAAATAATCTCTCAATAGAAAAGGACACTGAAATGGCAGCAAGGATGGAAATAGTGGACAAAGACCTTAAAACTGATTTTATAAATATTATATTAACAAATATGCTCATGTATGTAGAGGAAAATATGTATGTATTAAGGAAAATATGGGAGTATTTTTTAAATAAATAGAAGTTTGAGGATGAAAAATACAGTATCTGAAATAAAAAATACATTGGATAGGATTAACAAACAAATTAGATGCTGTAGAAGAGAAATTTAGAGTTTTGGAAGAGAAAAGCAGTCGAAAAATCTAAATGAAACATGAATGAAAAAAAGACAAAAAACTTAGGTCTCTTTTTTTGTATGAAGCATAACATAAGTGAAGCATATAATAAAACACAAAGAGAAAAAAAGCCAAAAAATAAAAAAACCTCAGAAAACTTCAGTGATGTGCAGGATGATATCAAGGAATCTAACTTATATAATTATAGCCTCAGTATATTGGAGAGAAGGGGGAGAAATATAAAAAGTATTTGAGAAAAGAATGGTAAAAAAAATTCCAAATTTAATGAAACCTATAAATCTATATTTCCAAGACTCAATAAATCCCAAACAGAATAAACATAAAGAAAATCATGCAATGGACATCATCAGATTGCTGAAGAAAAAAAAAAAGCAAGTGATAAATAAAAAAATATCCAAAGGTGTTAGAAAAAAATATGCAATATGTTACAAAGGAACAAAGATAAATGACAGCTGACCTCGAAGTCAGAAACCATACAAACCAGAAGACAATGTAATGACATCCTTAAAGTTCTGAAATAAAACATAAAAATCTTTCAACCTAGAATTATATAGGCAGCAAAAAATATCTTTCAAAAAATGAAACAAACTAAAGATACTTTTACAAACAAACCAAGGCTGAGAAAGTCCATCATCACTTGCAGAGCTGCACTATAAGAAATATTAAAGAAAGTGCTTGAGAGAGACAGAAAGAAATATCAGATGGACATTTGGATCTGCCTGGTATCAAGGAATGAAGAGCACCAGAAATAGTAAATATATGGGTAAATATAAAAGATACAGTTTTCTAATCTATTAAAACAAAAACACCATACTGTGAAGCTTGTAACACAGGTAAATGTAAAATAATGTAATAGCACAATGGATGGAATCAGGAAATTGAAGTTTCTCACGATATATGTGAAGTTGTATAACATAGTTGCAAGATATAATGACTCCCCCCAAAAAAGCAAAGCTAGTAAGTCAATTATAGAGATAAAACGTGATCATAAGAACTATTCAAATACACTAGAAATTAAATATATAAGCAACTGTCAAAACTATATATTGATAAATATTTTAATGCTGATGCATTTTTACTCTATTTTTTGCTACAAATTTTGTAAGTTGAAAGCTTATATGATTTTATCTATACTGTACTAATGAAAATGTCACAGCACATTTTAAATGAAACAACAAGCATAAGGAATACCACATCTACTAAGAAGATCTTATTTGCAATATATATAAATAAATTCAATTTCTTATGGAATCTTTATATTTAATGTCTCTTGATTTTGAGGCAGTGAAGGGCAAAGAAAAGAAACAATTATAATTACATTATCATAACTGATTACATTTTCTTTCATAATTTCCAAAGGAAAGCCTAATAGAGACTTCTAAATTTCCAGATGAAATTCTGAGAAATTTGTACTAAACTGCCTACTTTTAAAACACATATACCTAAAATAATATATCAATAAATGAATGTGTGCATATATACAGCAAATAATAATTTTTAAATTATGCTGGCATTGGTAACCTTGTGAGGAAATGAGCTAATAGGCTTTCTTAGCTGCTGCTGATGTGATGTCAATTGGTACAACATTTTCATAGGACATTTGGTAATATCTATTAAAATTTTCAAGTGGATATCCTTTGTTAAATGCTACAAAAATATCATGAGTTCCAAATATTGAACTGCATGATTGCTTGTAGTGCTAAATATTCAGAACAAACTACAGGTTCACTAATAAAAAGATGGCTAAATAAATTTAGATAAATCTTTATAATGGACTAATGTGAGGCCATTAAAAAGAATAATGTAAATCCTAATAATAGCCTAAAAAGATGGCCATCCAGAGAAACAGTGTTAGGTGATAAAAGCAAATTACAGACCAATACATTTATTCATTATCTGTAAATGGGTGTGTTGTGTGTGCCTGCATGTATAACTATGTGTATTTATGTGTAGACAAGAAAGTCAAGAAAAATATACACAAAGCTATTAACATCTTCCCTCTGGGAAATGGGATTAGAGGGGTAAAAAGAAAGATTATTATTTATTAGATTAATTAAAAACTGATATGATTACGAATATTTTTTGCTTTTCTATGATGTTTAGTCTTTTTTTTTTGTTTTTTTTTTTTTACATAAAAACATTTAAGCTCATATGGAGAAAATAAGAGCAGTTCATATAATCCCCATAGGGAAATCTCAAAAGTGTTTACTTTCTGCTACTTTTGGTAATGGTCTTACCTATTTATTATGGAATGTAGATTATCATGGCGATGTAAAACTCAATTGGGGGAAAAAATGGGAAATTTATTTTAATATGAGGGAGATCTTAGCTTCTGGAAGCGTTCTGAAAATTGTATTGCTTTAGCTAGGCTTAAGAGATCACATTGCATTTTTCATATTGGTAGGCATTATGAAGACAATAAAGCTTTCTAAACTACTGTGTATCAAACAAAAAAAAGAAAAAAGAATTTTCCAAAGAAGATGTTTCCCTATGTTATCCTAAAAATCGGGGAACATAGAGTTCTCATTTGTGTCTATCTTCAACTCTATGGACTATTCCTTACCTGAAGACAGGATTGGGGACTTCCTCAAATTTGCATTCCAGTAGTTCTCAGATTTCAATAACCATTAAAATCACTTGAGGTTCCTTGAAAAGTCAGATACCTAGACCCTCGAGCCTGAGGAAATTTGCTTCAGTGTGTCTTAAATGAAGCCTAGCAATCTCCATTTTTAACCAGCCCTGTAAATGTTTAATATGCAGATAGGAAATATTTTATAACCCAGTCTCGGTGTTGCCAAAAACACCAACATATTTAATATCCCCAATTCAATGTGGAAACATCGCAGTTGCTCAATAGATATCTGCTGAGTGGGTAAATAACAAATGGATAAATACATACACTATTACTTTTTTTAAACAATTCAATTACCAAAATTCTTAGGTAAGAAGAAACAAAAGTAAGAGATTTATTATTGAATTGGACCATCAGTTCAATTACTCCTGAAAGTTTAGTACCTACCAGAAACTCAGACTCAGTCCCTGGACCAGGAGAAACCATATACCACATGTAATAGTTCATCTGATATGCTCCATTTCACCACAGTGCAGATTTATTTAAGATGCAGATAGGAAAATATAAAAGACAACAATTTGATTTAATCAGAATTGGTAAAACTGAGTTTGTAATCTTAACCACCCTACCCTATGGGTCTCATCTCAGCTAATAGCAGCCATACCTTTCCAGTTGCTCAGATCAAAAATCTTGGCAACATATCCTTGACTTTCCTTTTCTCAAACTCCACATCCACTCCATCAGCAAATCCAATCAATTCTTCATGCAAAATACATCCAGAGTCTGACCCATTTCTCAACCCCCCACAGCTATACTCTTGCCCAAGCCACCATCATGTCTTAAATGGGTTACTGCAGCACTGTCCTGACTTTAGCTTGCCCCCTTCAGTTTATTCTCAGCAAATTACCCATAAAAATTTTATTAAAATATAAATTGAATCGACTCAAAATTATCTAAATGACTTCCGATCTCAGGCAGAGATGGGATTACTCAAATTCAATGATCCATAATAGCCATATCATTTCACCTTCTACCTTCTACCTCACACTGCAGGCCTCAGGGCCTTCGAATTTGCTCTACCTTCTGCTCAGAGCAAACTTCTCCAAATATATTTTACTTGCTTCTTCACCTTGGTATTTAACTGTCCGCATCCCAGTGAGGCTTCCCTTACTCTTCATTTAAACCTGTGCTTTCCTCCCCATACTCTCTGACCTACTTCCCTGCTTTATTTTTCTCCATAGAATTTATGACCATTGAACATACTCTACATTTTATTTATTCCATTATTATTTTTACTTTTGAAATAATGGTTTATTTTTAAATTATAGAAAGTTCAGAACTCTTTTCTATATTGTTGAATTTTGTTCTTACATTTAAAAATATTTGTTTTGTGCCTTTTGCATGCCAGTATTTTGAGAGGAATTCAATAATTAATATACATGCAGTCACTGCTTTATAAATTTCTACAATCCTGGAGTGCTGTGGGTAAATAGAGAGGATGTTAAGAATTTAGCAAGGCTTTAGAGAAGAACTGACATCCAATCTGAGTCTTACAATCACCATCATGACCCTCTTCTAGTTATCAGGGCTAAGATGCAGTAAATTCTTGATGTTGATCCCTGATGATGGCTTCACTCTTTGCAGACAATTCCACAAGCACTTGAACTAAGAACTGTACCACTTGTGCCCTGCCCTGGATGCAGAGACTGTGTCTAACTTTTTATTGTATCCAGTACCTGGATCAGTGTCACATACATAGTAGATGCTTAATAATATTAGTTGCCTATTGAGTGAACCTAGTCATGGTTACAGATAAGCCTGTCTTTTATCTTGCCATTAGTGCACAGTAAGATATCATGCAGACAACCAAGTAGATATTTGTTACTGAGCTCCAAGTGACTCACCCAGATGTAATTTTTATCACCTATCACTTTCCTCTTCTTTTTTCCCCCTTCTCCCTTGTACTCAATTTTCAAATCCTCAAAGCTGATGATGGGCAGAGGTGTTTTGATTTAGTTCTCTGTTTTTCTTTATGGGGAAAGGGGATGAGAGAGATGGAAAATATGATTGGGGACTGAGGATAGAAAAAATAGAAAGAGATTATCCTACTTTTTTCCCATCAAGCTAATATTAATTTCCCATCAAGTTAATATTAGTAGTTGGAGCTAATGTAATCTCCAAATTTCTACTTATAAGGAAAAACATGAAGTCTATCAATTATTTGAATACTTGTGAGATATGACTTTCATGGTGGTTTGGAGCTATGTAGCCCAGAAAAACATTTTCTTAAACTTATACCATTCCTGTGGGTAAAAACCCATTGCAAGCAGGACCTTTTGATGAGATTAGTTCAGTTAAGGTGTGGACCAACTCAATTATGATGGGTCTTAATCTTATCACTAGAGTTCTTTATAAGCAGAATGAAATTAATCAGATAGAAAGCCAGGGGAAGCAGAAGCTGAGCGTCAACGGACCGGGAAGAGAAGGGAGAGGCCAGGAGAGGCCACCATGTACATTGCTATGTAACAGAGGAGCCAAGGGCTGAAGTTCACTGGCAGCTACCCCCAGAATGCCAGCCTTCAGGAAGGAAGCATCTCTTCTGTAAAGCCTTGCTTTGGACTTCTCCTTTGGACTTCTCCTAACCTCAACACTGTGAGCCAATAAAGTCCCACTGTTTAAGCCAACCCATTGCATGGTATTAGCTTTGGCAAGAAGGAAAACTGAAACAATCTGGACATGTGTCTGTAATTTGAATGAATTTAGTGTTACAATACCTAATGATTAAATTAAAACAAGGAAATTAGTTTTTTAGAATAAAAGTAGTGTTTTCTAATTTTTGGTGAGTGAATATTCATGGAATGAATTTTTTAAAGGGTTTTAAATAAAAATTCAAAGGAAAGTGATTAGACTTGATCTGATTCATCCCATTACTTTGTGATATTTTTTATCCAGATTTCCTCTTTAAACCATCAAGAATAGTCTCCCAAAGGCAAAGACTAGAAATTACTATGTTATGCTATTTACAAGGAAAGCATCTGAGAAGGGGATTTAATTATAGTATTTGAGAGCAGAAATACCACCCTGCGTCACTGTTCATGAGTTTGTAAACTGGAATATTATATGGTAAACAATGTTCCCATCTTTCAAAAGAGATAATAATATGTTTCTTACTATAAGAAAATTATGAGGATTAATTAGTTAATATCTGTAAAGACTTTTATTTTTTTTTTAAAGATTTATTTTTATTTATTTCTCTCCCCTTCCCCCCACCCCAGTTGTCTGTTCTCTGTGTTCATTCGCTGCGTGTTCTTTTGTCCGCTTCTGTTGTTGTAAGAGGCATAGGAATCTATTTCTTTTTGTTGCGTCATCTTGCTGAGTCAACTCTCTATGTGTGCGGCACCATTCCTGGGCAGGTTGCACTTTCTTTCGTGCTGGGCGGCTCTCCTTATGGGGCTCACTCCTTATGCAGGGGGGCTCCCCTACACGGGGGACACCCCTGCATGGCAGGGCACTCCTTGCGTGCATCAGCACTGTGCATGGGCCAGCTCCACACGGGTCAAGGAGGCCCGGGGTTTGAACCATGGACTTCCCATGTGGTAGACAAGATGCCCTATCCACTGGGCCAAGTCCGCTTCCCTGTAAAGACTTTTAAAGATGCTTCCCTCCTTTCATTAAGTGTCACTGAAGTTAGTAAACAAGTGACCATCAGTAATACCATCTTAATGTCTTGAAAAGGCATAATTATCCAGTGCTGGACAACCATCTAAATTTTTCAGGTTAGAATTCAAAATGTGAAGCCCATAACAGGTATAAAAATGTTCAGTTCTCTTTCCTTTTGAATACCTACAATATTATTCAGATTTGGGGCTTTCAATGAAAAATAAATTCCCATCTTGGAATGGTATTATTATGATTGTTGAACCAAATTTGTTTTCCAGAAGTTGATATATTACAGAAATACCCAATCTAAAATTCCTCTAAAATGAAAAACATTAAAACAATGCAGGTGATATATTTATAGAGCTAGAGAGTTTATAAGCATCTCTGACCTCTATTCACGTGATGCCAATAGCACCGAAAACCCCACAAACACAACACACACATGCTGTGAAAACCAAAAATGTCTCCAAATATTGCCAAGGGAGTAAAACCATCCCAGGTTGAGAACTGCTGCACTAGACTAAGGATTCTCAAAGCAGTAGCATCAGGGACCTAGATTTGGCCCATGGGGAGCTTTCACTGTGAAGAGGTAAAAAGGATAGGCAATCTAAGAGAAATGGCAAACGATGTCATCAAAAGCTATTGTTAATTGGATCCACTAACTTGAAAGTTTGCTGATGAGAAAATCACCTTTGAGTCGTGTCTGCTTAGAACAGACACTTGAAACCTCGACAGCCATACCTCTGGAAATGGAAGTGTCACATCATAACACTTAGCAGTCTGTGTCATGGTGGTTGGTTGTAATGCACTTCAATGAAGGGAAAAGTCTAACAGGCTTCTTCCAGGAAACTTGATGGGCTCAAATACCAGAAACTCTTTTCAGGGGATTCACTGAGCTCCATTTCATTCATTAAATATTCATTGGGCACTCAAAGGATCTCAGGCCCTGAGCTGGCTGTCAAGTATACAATGATTGCAATCTCCCTTCAAGGAACTTATACTCTAGGGAGAAACATAATTTTAAGACTAACCCCCAGATTCCTGGTATAGCATGTGAGGCAAAGAGAGCCTCAATTTTCTACTTGGGTAACCACTAAATAACTAGAACTTTCAAAATCAGAGTACTCTTCATTTTTTCAAAAACAAAACTGCTTAGAATTTTTTTCTCTACTCAAGTGCTTTCTCTTTTTTTCTCTCTAATTTTAAATTTCTTAGCCATTTCAATGGCATTTCAGGCAGTTGCTTTTTCTCCTTTTCAAAGAAACCAGTATATAAGCATTCTAAACCTCATGCAAGCATTTCAGTTGCAGTTTTATCTTTCTGCTGGCATACATGTGCAGTCATTTAGATTTACATTACAGAGCTGGCCAGCCAGAGTCAACAAGCCTTCCTTAAAAAGCATCACTCAATAATGACGGATGTGCTATTATTTCTCATTTAGACCCAGGTCCCTAATAATAGCAAGATAACATTATTAATAAATTACTGGCATAGCTAGTTAGGGAACGTAGAGTTCAATTAAATATATTGTTTAATGCACTACAGGCAAAACGCTTTCTCCTTTTCCACATATGATTCACAGTCCCATCTTCAGTGGTACTGAACAGCATCCTTTGTAGACTAGTCATTAGTATTCAGAAAAAGAAACAATTGCTTGGAATAGGAAACACAGAAACCAGACATTTGGTAGCATCACACAGAGCTCACTGTTGAAGTCAACTGGCAAAGGAACTGTGGACTGACAGTAACTGGCCGCTGTTGCTATGGAAACAGCAATGAACTGTGTGAGTAAATAGTTTGTGTTCTCTCACCTGCCAGGAGAACATAAATTCAGAATTTATTCTCGATTTTCAAGCCTACTATTTGTAAGTGACCTACTTATGGAATAAATACTAGAAATCACTCTTTGCTTCATAAAAATATCCAAACACTTTTAAAAGTATCTGAATTTTAAGGTAGCCAAACATAGTTAAGTTTAATTGTGCAGGATACCTGACCAAAAAAAAAAACTAAAACAGTCTATCTCTTCATTCTAATAGTGCTTATTTCACCAAAAACTAAAACTAGTTCCTAAAAGCACATAAACAACATAAAAACAAAAATGTAAAGGATGTGAGTGTGATGTTAATCACCAAGAAAAAGACCCTGAATTCAAGGTGAGGGCTCAAGCCACTTTCATTTTTTCTTTCAAGCCATATTTATTTTAAATTTCTTCCATCCTCACTAACAGCCAAATGAACGAAGTAAGACTGCCTCCTGACCACTTTCAGCTCAAAGATCCCATTATGGGAATTATTCTGTCTGGATAATAACAATAATTATTACCTCTAATTTATAAATGCACAAAATATGACAGAAGAAAAATTCAGCAATTCAGGAAAAAGCCATAGTGCAGGCCTCTAAATCTCAAATCTCTTAATCCATATCTCCTCTAGGTTATTCTGGCTTCATCAAGCTTTTATCAACTCTTCAATTTTATGCTAAATTGTATTTTCCCATAAAATATACAAGGGAAAAATTATTTTGCTTTTTACTCTGAGCAGCCTATTCCTCCTTATCAACAATGGCTAAAATATGCCCATCACCTTCTTCTGTGATGTCAACATACATACATCATTAAACATTGGTCAAACAAATATCTGTATGCTGTGGGTTATGTTCTTGGACAAAGAGGAGATGATGTGAAGATGAATAAAACATGTTTTCTGTCCTTGAAGAACTAATAAATCTTAGTGAGAAAAAAATACACAATAATTTGGCAAGTGCTGTAATAGAAGTTGGTTAAAAGTACACTGGGGGAAGCAGATTTGGCTCAACTGATAGAGCATCTGTCTACCATATGGGAGGTCCAGGGTTCAAACCCAGGGCCTCCTGACCCATGTGGTGAGATGACTCATACACAGTGCTGATGCACACAAGGAGTGCTGTGCCACACAGGCATGTCCCCCCTGTAGGGAAGCCCCACGCACAAGGAGTGCACCTCTCAAGGACAGCTATCCCACGCGAGAAAAGTGCAGCCTGCCCAAGAGTGGCACCACACACACGGAGAGCTAATGTAGCAAGATGACATAACAAAAAGAGACACAGATTCCTGGAGCTGCTGACAAGAATGCAGGTGGACACAGAAGAACACAGAGCGAATGTACACAGAGAGCAGACAACAGGTAGGGGAGGAGGGGAGAAAAATAAATTAATTAATTAATCAATTAAATAAATAAATAAAAGCTTTAAAAAAAAAGTTCACTGGGAGCAAATGAAGTGAAAAGTTAATGTTGAATAAGGAAATGGAGAAGGTCCCACTGAGAAGTTGGTATCTGGTCTATGTGTTAAAGAGTAAATGGGAGTTTTATATATGTTAGGGAAGACATGGACTAAAATATATAATTTTCAAAAAGTTAAAATCACTCTCATTCATGCATAAAATGAATATGTGTCAAATATTTTATTTGAGTTATAGAGATTTATATTGTCTACTGGACAAAATACATTTGCATTGTTATGAACAGGAATCATTTGCATTGCTATCCATCTTCTACAACATAATTTCTATTACTACAAAGTTATAAAATTCTAGGCAATAGAAATGCATTCAATTCTGCATACTCTTATAGATTCAGCCAATCCTCAGAGGATGCTCCAGCCAATACCCAGTGATCTCTTTATACACTTCCAAATCTTGAACAAATTTCCTTGACAGAGGAAAGAGGCATTCCAAATTTGGGGGTAAATACATTAAAAGACAAAGAGGTGTGGAAAGATAAATACTTGGGTATGACTAAAGATGAGAAAATATGAGAAGAAGGAAATTAATGAAAGTCCATGGAAAGAAATGAAGGTTACACTGGAATAGTGGTTTGGGTCCAAATTGTTTAAAGACTTCTTGAAATTGAGCTTACACTTTGTCTCAAAACAGTGAGAAACCCTGAAAGATTTTAAATATTAGAGGGTAAGCTAAAAGATGTTTTCTGTTTCCTTGGTCTTAATTCTTAATTTATTCAAATCTGTATTTCTATATTTATGGCTTATATTAGACTATTCCTTACTCCAATATTTTCATTTCTTCTTCTTTGCTTCCTAAACTTTATAAATGTCTCTATTTCTTTTTTTTTAATGATTTATTTTATTTATTTCTCTCCCCTTCCCCCTCCTTGTCTGCTCTCTGTGTCCATTTGCTGTGTGTTCTTCTTTGTCTGCTTGCATTATCAGGTGGCACTGGGAATCTGTATCTCTTTTTTGCTGTGTCATCTTGCTGTGTCAGCTCTCTGTGTGTGTGGCACCACTCCTGGGCAGGCTGAGCTTTTTTCATGCCAGGCGCCTCGCCTTGCAGGGCACATACCTTGAGTGTGGGGCACCCCTATGTGGGGCCGTGCCTGCATGACACAGCACTCCTTGCATGTGGCAGCTCTGCCTGTGGGCCACCTTACCACACGAGTCAGGAGGCCCTGGGGATCGAACCCTGGACCCTCCATATGGTAGATGGACGCTCTATCAGTCAAGTCATTTCCGCTTCCCTCTATTTCTATTTTTAATTTACCAAAGTCCTGGCTTTCTTTCTACCCCTCTTGTTTCTTCCAGTTTTTAATATATTGTCATTTTTTCCAGTGTAATTTATCCCTTTAGCTCATGGAAATCTAAAGGCCCTAGTTTTCATTCAAGGGCTGAGAGACTACCTAATTTTTAAAGACAATATAATATAAATTTTTAAAAATTATGTGCTACTTCTTGTTTATTTAGTATTATTTTACCTAATTATAACTGAAGAACATGAGTATTTATTTTGCTGAGCTTTTCTAACTCATTTTTTAAAATGTAACCCAATGTTAATGTGTATTTTGTGTATAATACATGATACATGTTACTTCTTTTTTGTAGTCTTGTTTGTTTCATATCAAGAAAAGACTTCTGTCTATAAATGCTAACTCAAGAAAATATCACATAGTTCTGGAAAATTTCAAGCAATTATCACTGGATTGTTTTAAGATTACTTCCCTGAGAAAGCTTCTTTTCCAACATAAGGATATTAGAATCATTTTCAGTACTTAATGATAGTCATATTCTGGAATTAAAATTATAAAGAATCAAAGAAAAAGTAATTCTGAAATATTAACTGATATTAAAGCAGGGGAACAGATATTTTATTTCACTGTTTATTTCTTTTTTTTTTTTTTTAAAGTAAAATCAAAACTGACACACTAATTTTCCCTTAAGAGAGCTGGGATATATTCTAATACTTCTTGTTTTTAAAAATCAAGGAAATAGAATTAGTTGTCAAGCCTAATATTATTACAACTTAAAATAATACAATTTCAGACAAAAAAAATCAGATGTGTTTGATAAATGAGGATTTAATTTTATGTTTATTGGTGAAGCAATTAAACTCTTTCCCTCAGGACACTTAAAAATATTTAAGGACCAAATATACCCAGGGAAAAATGCAGTCTCAGAAAACATTGAAATGACCCTGCACTTCATTTTTGTCTCAAGTTGATCTTCTTGATAGGACAGCTAACTCTGAAGAAACCAACCAATTTGCAAAGATTATGACACATTTTTTTTAGTTGGTTTGTTTCTTGCTCTTATCTCCTGGCACTTAAAGAAATCTCTGTCATATCATTAGCTGCATGCAAACATAAGGAAGAGCCACCTCAGGAACTAGTTCCTAGAGTTAACACTTGAAAATACTAAAATATAAAGTATGAAACAAAAGATTAAAAGATACACAAAGAAACAGAAAATGATGACCCATACAAAGGAATTGCACAAAACGCAAAAGCCATCAAAAAAGAAGACCAGCATTGGCATAGCAGAAAAGACTTTAAAACAATTATCTTTAATATGCTCAAGGAGATAAAGGGAAATGTGGAGAAAGAACTAAAGTACATCAGGGAAAAAATGAATAAACAACATGAGAATCTCAATAAAAAGAAATTTAAAGAAGGAAACATGCAGAAATATTGGCATCAATACCACAATAATTGAAATGAAAAATTCAGCAGCAGATTGGGGCTGGCAGAAGAAAAATCAATGAACTTGAAGACAAGGCAATTGAAATGATAGAGACTGAGGAGCAGAAAGGTAAAAAGAATTTTAAAAAGTAAAAAGAGCCTAAGAGAACTCTGGGACACCATCAATTATACCAATAAATATATTAGGAGTCTCAGGAGGAGAAGAAAGAGTAAAAAGAGCAGAAGGAATATTCAAAGAAATAATGGCATAAAACTTCCCAAAATTAATGAAAGACATGAATATGCACATTCAAGAAGTTCCAATGAAACCAAACATGAAAAACTTGAAAAGAACCATTCTCAGATACATTATAATTAAACTGTTGAATGGCAAGGAATAAGACAAGGAAAGAGTTCTGAAAGCTGCACTAGAAAAGCAATATTTTATATACAAGGGAGACCCAATAAGATAGGTGTGAATTTCTCATCAGAAACCATGGAGGCAAGAAGGCAGTGGGAGGAAATATTTAAGGAGCTGAAAGAAAACAATTAATAGTCAAGAATGCTATATCAGGTGAGACTGTCTTCAAAAATGGAGGAGGGGAAAGTAAGACATTCCCAGATAAACAAAAGCTGAGGGAATTCATAACAACTAACTCTGCCCTACAATTAATGCTAAAGGGAGTTCTTTAGACTGAAAGGGAAGGACACTAAATATTGGACTGAAATGCATTAAAAAAAATAAAGTTGTCTACAAAAGGTAACCATATGGAAAAAATTGAACAGGACTTCAGGGAATTGATTGACAACATGAAATGCACAAACATACATGTTATAGGTGTTCCAGAAGGAGAAGAGAATAGAAAAGAATATTTGAGGAAAATAATGACCAAAAATTTCTCAATCCTTATGAAAGACATACAAAAGAACAAATATTTAAATCAGAGACCTAAACTCACACTTGAAGGATATAGAAAAAGAACAACAAACAAAACCCAGAGCCACCAGAAGGAATGAAATAACAATGAATAAAGGGGAGATTAATGAAATAGAAAATAAAAAATTGAGTATTAACTAAACCAAAAGTTGGTTCTATGACAAGATCAATAAAATGAACAAACTCTTAGCTAAACTGACAGGAAAAAAAAGAGTACACAAATAACTAAACTTAGAAATAAAAGGGGGATAATATTACCAATCCCATAGAAATAAAAAGGATTATAAGATTGTACTATTAACATCTGTACATCAACAAATTTGATAACCTAAGTGAAATGGATAAATTTCTAGATAAACACAAACTACCTACACTACTCAAAAGAAATAGAAAGTTTCAAAAGACCAATAACAAGCTAAGAGATTGCGTCAATAATCAGAAATCTCCCAAAAAAGAAAAACTCAGGACCAGATGGCTTCACTAGTGAATTCTACCAAACATTCTAAGAAAAATTAATGCCAATCTTGCTCAAACTCTTCCAAAATAATTGAAGAGGAGGGAACACTCTCTAACTCATTCTATGCAGCCAACATAGATAACATAGATAACAACATAGATAAGGATACCACAAGAAAAGAAAAATTACAAATCTATATCTCTGATTAATATAGATACAAAAATCCTCAAAAAAATACTAGCAAACCAAATTCAAGAGCATATTTTTAAAATTATACATTATTATCAAGGTGGAATTTACCTCATTTTTGCAAAAGTGGTTCAATAGAAGAAATTCAATTAATGTAATACACTACCATAATAAAGAAAATTTTTTAAAATGATTATCTCAACTAATATAAAAAATGCATTTGAAAAAACTCAACACACTTAGAAAACAAGGAATAGAAGGAAATTGCCTTTACATGATAAAGGGCATATATGAAAAACCCACACCTAATATCATATTCAATGGTGAAAGACTGAAATCTTTTCCTCTGAGATCAGGAAGAATACTCTGTCATCGCTATTATTTGACATGTTCTGGAACTTCTTGCCAAAACAATTAGGCAAGAAAAAGAAATAAGGGGCATCCGAATTCTAAAGAAAGAGGTAAAACTTTCTCTGTTTGCATATGACATTATCCTATATAGAAAAATCCTCAAAAATCAACAATGAAGCTACTAGAGTTAAAAATTTATCTCAGAAATGTGGCAGGGTATGATATCAACATGTAAAAGTCATTACTGTTTTTATATATTAGTAAAGAACAATCTGAAGAGGAAATCAAGAAAAGTATTCCATTTAAAATAGCAACTAAATTTAACCAAGCATGTGAAATTTGCATATGGAAAACTACAAAACATTGTTAAAAAATTAAAGAAGACCTAAATAAATGGATAGTTATTCCATGTTCATAGATTGGAAGACTAAATATTGTTAGGCTGTCAATTCTATCCAAAGCAATTTACAGATTCAACATAAACCCAATCAAAATTCCAACAGCCTTCTTTATAAATGCAAAAGGCAATCATCAAATTTATACAGAAGAGTTATGGGCCCTGTATTAGCCAGCCAAAGGGGTGCTGATGCAAAGTACCAGAAATCTGTTGCCTTTTATAAAGGATATTTATTGGGGGTAAAAGTTTACAGTTAGAAGGCCCTAAAGCATCCATCTCAAGGTTACTTCCTTACCAAACTCCATTGCCATGTGTTGAAGCAAATCAGCGGGTGACACCTGTGAGGGTTCAGCCCTCCTCTTCCCTCTTAAGGCTCCATGGGTCCAGGTTCTTCCAAGCTCAGCTGTAGGCTGGCATAGGGCTTGTCTCTCTTCCAGGGCTTGTTTCTTTCTGGGCTCAGCTGTTCTGTTCTCTTCACAAAGTTAGCTGTAAACTGTCACATGAGTAGCTCATTTCCTCCCAACGGCCTCTGGATCCTCTCTCAGATCTATGGCACTTTCTCTTTTCTCATATATCTGCTTCTGTGTCTCCTTGATTGAGCATCCATTTATATAGCCTACCAAATGGGGTGGGGACTCAACCCACATGCCCTAATGACGTGGTCAAATCAAAGCCCTAATTTTAACATAATTTAATCAAAGACATCTCAGCTGAATCTAGTACAATCAAAGGATATCACACCCAGAGGAACAGACTAGTTTACAAGCATAAGAAAATATTTTTTGAGGGAACTCATAAATAATATCACACTGCTATACTTCACCCTCAGCAAATGATGTGTGGGAATGGGCATATGCCCATGGAATTCACTCATCTTACCATGTTCCCAATCATCCTGAAACAGTTGGATTGATAAAACAGCAGAATGGTCTTTTTTTTTTTTAATGTCTTATTGAGATAAAATTCACATAACAAAATTCACCATTTTAATTGTTTCAAAGTGTACAGTTCAGCAGCTTTTAGTACATTCACAATGTTGTGTAACTGTCACTACTCTCTATTTCCAAGACCTTTTCATCATCCCAGAAGGAAACCCCATACCCTTTTGAAGACTCAATTCCATTTAACTGGCCTCATATGTTTTTGCAAGGAACTCACACATACATACATATGTGTAGGAACTGAGGAGCTGGAAGACTGTTATAAACTGTAAAACTGATTTTCATACAAGGAACTTTAAGAGAAAGACTAAGGACTATAAGGATCAAAGACAGAATAAAATATGTTAGGTTGGGGTAAGGAGAAAGAATTGGTCATAATAGACATGATCTAGACTGGCAAACAGGAATAAGTACAGATAAGAAGTGAGGTCATTCCAGGAAGAAGAAATAGCTTTAAAAGTGTGTTATGATAGAAATATGTGACTCATGTTCAGGAAATGATGAAAAATCTAATTTGACTGGGACATAAATATAGTGGATGAATTACAGGAATTTAGACAGAAAGAACAGACTCAGTGCCATATTGCAGTGGTCCTTGGATTCAAGGCTGGGAAGCTTATAGTTAATTCTGAAGAGGATATCATTAAAAACTTTTAAGTAGTAGTCTGAGAGTTTCGCATAAGATGAATTGGAGAATATAGAGTTAAGACACTAGTAAGTAGCCATTTTCCTAGTCAAGGAAAGAAGCAATGAATGAGTCCTGAACTGGAGCCCTAGCCATGGATTATAAAGGCAAGAGACTTTCCAGGTAGAATCTATAAAATGTAGCAAAAGTGACTATAATGAATCATTGAGAAAGATCTATTAAAACTGACTCTAATTTTGACCATAGTTCATGAAGGAAATGATGATATAATTAATATTAATAGGGAAGTTTAAAAAATGATTTTGGGGAAAAGAATGGTTGGTGAACATGTTGAAATTCAAATTACAGGTTAAGCAGGCATTTGAAAATAGAGTACGAGGGTCAAGAAAGAATTAAATAAATATAAAAGATATCTGCTCATAAGAAATAGTTGGTGCTGTGAAAGGGGATGATGTCTGACAGACATTTGGGAGGTAACAAGAAAAAGAGCAGAAAAGGAGTGATGGTAGAAGTTTGAGGAGAACCAGAATGATGCTGCTGGAAAATGGAAAAAATACATATTATATTTCAAGAAGGGGACAAGGAGAGCCAAAAGTATCAAATGCTTTAGAAAAATGTGGCTCTAATATGAAGTCACTGACTTAAGTTGTGAGTGTGCTGCTGTGTACCTGAGAGAGATTCCGAGAAGCAAGGCTGCTTTTTAGCTCATGAAGTGAATTTAAAGGGAATGAGCACAGTCCGGCATCGGAGCGGTCAGCCCCGCGGCCCGGGCCCCGCCCCCTCGGTGGCGCTGCCTGGGGTCCTTCGGTGCGCCTTGATATGATTGGCGGGGGAACAGTGGCCCTCTTTTCCTCCCTGGCTGCCTGAAGAACTCCAGCCATCATGAATGACACTGTGACTATCCAGCCCAGGAAGTTCATGACTAACAGACTACTTCAGCAGAAACAAATGGTCATCGATGTCCTTCATCCTGGGAAGGCAACAGTACCTAAGACAGAAATTCGGGAAAACCTAGCCAAAATGTACAAGACCACACCTGATGTCATCTCTGTGTTTGGATTCAGAACCCATTTTGATGGCGGCAAGACAACTGGCTTTGGCATGATTTATGATTCCTTGGATTATGCAAAAATGAACTCAAAACACAGACTTGCAAGACATGGCCTGTATGAAAAGAAAAAGACCTCAAGAAAACAGCAAAAAGAACGCAAGAACAGAATGAAGAAAGTCAGGGGGACTGCAAAGGCCAGTGTTGGTGCTGGCAAAAAGTGAGCCGGAGGTTGGATAACAGAAGGAGTAAAGATTTTTCAGTGACTCTATTGGTAATTTTGCAGATTTTTCACTAGAGGATTAATAAAACTATAAAAACTTAAAAGTAAATGAATAAATAAATAAATAAAGGGAATGAACAAAACCGACATTGTACTGTGATCTTTCAAAGCCAGAACATCTGACTAAACTTTTAGCATCCCTCCTGACACATAAAGCAGAAAGTTCCCAAAATAAACACCCTTTCCCCAAACCTCACCCGGCTAAGAAAAACACAAAGACCATGGAGAGTAACTGTATTAAAAAATGACAACAACAACAACAGAACTCTAAGATCATAATGCAATGAATTACACAATTTTCTGCTGATTATTTGCTTTACTAAAATAATTTAATTTATGTAACTAAAATAAAGTATTTCTTACTTGTTTTTCAAAAAGTAAAATTGAATACAAACAACCTAGTAATCATATTTACTGGCATATTGTGGTAAGTTAATTTCATCATATTTTTGAAAATTTTTCTTTCACCCATCTATAGTCTGCAGACATCTTGTTAATGGCTTCAAACTGAGTGGAAAAAAAAAGAATATGGTTCTTATCTAATTTTTAAAATAGATGGGCTTTAATGGTCTTTTATCATTGCATTTTCTTCCCTCCAAAATTTCTGCATACAGCTTAAACATTAAACATTTCTGCATACAGCTTAAAGTGAGTACTGTCTTCCACAGAAGCTGGTATCTTTGTAGAATTGCTATCTTGACTTGAAAAGTATAGAGAAAACAGAAGAAAGGAAAGAAAGTAAACTTATAAGAGGACATGACAATATAATATCTCTATGCCTCTATTTCTACACGAATTCCTATATCCCCTCTTTTGCAAGTGAATGCATGATTCAGTTAAAGTACAAATAGCCTATTTAGGTGCATCTGTCCAAGAATTACACCCACAAGCTACTTACCTGATGAATCATCAGCCTTTTATCTTAGTTTAAAATACTAAGAGATATCACATCTGCTCTGCTGACCAAGGGAAAAGGAGATTTTCAAAGCTACATGGGATTAGAAAGAAAAGATATCATCTAAAATTGAAAACCCATATATTTTTTCTGCTAACTGTGTTAATACAAACTGGCATTCAATAGAAAGAGTTACTAAAGCCATCTTTTCTGATGTTTAAATTTCACTCAAGCTAAGGTCATTTCAAAATACTGAAAGTGGGAAGCAGACTTGGCCCAGTGGTTAGGGCATCCATCTACCATATGGGAGGTCCATGGTTCAAACCCCAGGCCTCCTTGACCCGTGTGGAGTTAGCCCACGTGCAGTGCTGATGCTCGCAAGGAGTGCCATGCCATGCAGGGGTGTCCCCCGCATAGGGGAACCCCACGCGCAAGGAGTGCACCCCGTAAGGAGAGCCGCCCAGCACAAAAGAAAGTGCAGCCTGCCCAGGAATGGCACCGCACACACAGAGAGCTGACACAGCAAGATGAAGCAACAAAAAGAAACACAGATTCCTGTGTGGCTGACAACAGAGAAGCGGACAAAGAAGAACACGCAGCAAATAGACACAGAGAACAGACAACTGGGGTGGGAGGGGAAGGAGAGAGAAATAAAATAAATAAATCTTAAAAAAAAATACTGGAAGCATTCAATATGGTAATGAATGAGTTAATAGATGGAAAATCCTTAGAACAGAGCTTGGCACATAGTCAGGGGCTGTTTAATAACTGCTCCCTCATCATCATCAATAACTGAACACTTTGGAACCATTGAAATTTCTTCCATTTATAAAAATTGCAAAATAAAAAATACCAAAGTCTTACAATCCTCACATTAAAGTATGGAAAAAAAGAAATTCTTTCAAATTCAAAGTCTTAAAGGAGAGTATTCTTTGCTGGCACCGGAATCTAGTCTCTATTTTAGTTTTTTTGTTTTTTGTTTTTAGTTATTTCGTAACTTGTTCCCTTACTTAAAAACTCTACTTCACATTCTGCAACTAAAACGAAAAATAGTTGATGCAGCCCCACATTTCCCTTAGATGCTGTTCAACACCCACATGTCCACCATTGCCACAGGCAAATCATGGTCGGACACACAAACAGGTAAACCCTGGCCCACAGATCTCTTCAACCCCATGTGCACACTTATTACACAGGTGTGATAACTGAAGGAGGTTATACTCAGGGGGTATAAACCAAGGGCCACACTTCTGTCAGCTGCCTGCCAAGGGCATTAAACAATCTACAAGCAATTGCATAAAGGAGATCTAGCAATGCTGTTGTAAACATAAAGTCTGCAACCAGATCTTTTCCCTTCTTGGCCAAAACCTAGAAATCATTTTTAGTGGCTGAAAGTATGTCTTTGGAGTCAGACCACCTCGGTTCTGCCAGGTGTGTGATTTTGGGCAAGTCAATAACCTCTCCCTTCCTCACTGACCTTCTCATAAAATGAAGATAATGAAAGGACCTCCCTCATAGAATGGAAGTGACAAATCAGAGAGTTACTACACTTTATCTTAGCCAAAAGGCCGAGAAGCAATAAATCAGAGAGTAAGACCTATGAAGAGGTTAGAGTGGTGCCTGGCATGTAAAAAATGCTTAATAAATGTAACATAGGCTGGTGATGTTGGATGCAGGTTGGAGGCAGTTCTGAGGATTGGGTGCTACTCCACTCTCCTTTGAACTGCCACAGTGTGTTAGTAAAACCCATAGCAAATTCATAATATCTTGTATTTTTATTTTTGTTCATGACTACAGAGGCTATATTTCTCAAATATGGATTATCTACTTATTCATCGAGTAATATATGACAAAGTGACTTGATGAAGTGTGAAGGAGTCTGATCAATGTGTGTAGCACATTGGCTTTGCTATCAGCAGCTTCCTTACAAGCAATGTAAGTATGATACCAAGATTTGTAAAAATATAAGTATATAACACCAGGGGGGGAGTTGATGCTAAAACTGCTGACAGCCTGGAAATCCACTGAAATGTTTTCACTGTCCTGAAATTGAGTCCTGTTTTTAAATGTCATTCATGTCCTCGAGGCACTATTTATGATGGCTTGCTCACTGTTATTTTTTTCCTAATTTCTCACTGTGTGATTTAGTGGTTTTTCTTCTCAAGGATTTTATTCCTTTCCTGCTGTGGAAAGCTTTTCATGAAGGCAGCTTTAATTATTTACTCCACCACCCCTACTGTGGCAGAAGTCAGAATTACTTCTAAGGTGAGCAATTATATGTTTCCCTTAAAAGCCCAAGGTCAGAGGTAGGCCCAGACATACACATGAAGAAGGGAAATCCTGAACACTGTATGATTACATGGTTTTAAGTGAAACATACACACACACACACACACACACACACACACACACGGAGTCAGCCTTGAGGACTGTACACATTTGTCCTGGAAAATCTCTCTCCTAACATGTAACTATGTTGATTAAATAGTGTAAATGTGTCAGTATCAACAAAAATGTCTCAACATTTATAAAGAAGTTTGAAAGATAAAACACTTTTAGAGAGAAAATTATAAATCTGATATCCTAGACTGTCTTATAATTCATTGGTTTTATAGATAACCCAATGTGAATCTCTACCTTTTCTGTGATTATCAGCTTTATTACCATGACTGTATAAATTTAAAATATGGCACTGAGCCTACATTATGGGACACTCTCAGGATAATTGCTACATGGAGTTTAAGAACCTTCATCTCCAACACTGCCATTAAACATAACAATTTCTTTAGCTTGTGAAGAGCAAACGAGATTCTAAAAGACTGTGACTGTACTTCCTCAGCAAAGGATGCCAACTTCTATCCCCTCATTTGCAGAAATAGACCACACAGCTTATATTTTCTAATCCAAGCTTAACTCTTCACTTCCTAGATGGATTGCTTATCTCTGATTACAAACTTTTGGCTGTGTCACAGCCAAGCCCTTTGTCACATCCCCTTTCTTAAAGAGAATTACAAAAACTCCAGGACCCAGGACCATTTGGACTATTGAAAAATAAAGATTCTATCTGGGGATTAAGATCAGTTTTTTGCATTGGAAATAAATGGAAGCAGAAACAGGTCCTGTCTTTTGTTTACAACATCTATTTCATTGTGTTCCAAAAGAACCAAAATACAGCCTTGCCAACATAGGGTAAGCATCTCCAAATCAGGCAGACCCAATAAATATTATTTTGTATAGATTATCATACTATCTGACTTTTGCTTCTTCTTCTGAAATTAAGAATGATGAACTATAAACACATCATTACCAAATTGTATTCTGTACTGAGAATCATATATTGCCTCTTGAAATTATTAGGAAAGTTTAGACCATTGCCAATCCAATTAAGAAATCTATTCTTCATCATATCTGACATTGGCTCTCCAGTCTTAACTTTTCTATAGGGAGTTTGTGACCACATGAAACAACTCCTTCTATTTTGAGACCACACTTTAAATCTGTAAATGCTTTGCCTTATATTGAGCTAAGGTGAATATCCCTATTAATTCTAGTCAGTGGTAATAGTTATGTCCTCTGGATCTATCTATACCATATTCTAATTTTCATTGTATTTGACTTGTTACCACATGTGAAGATAACCATCATGTCCTTCCAAGTGCTTCTTATGCACTATGTATAGAAGGTAACATATTAGATCTATTGTTTGAAACTTATGGAACTGCTGGTTGAAAGGTAAATAATAAGTGTATTATATTTTATCTGGTATGATGTCCTAAAATTAAAATATTTTCACCATAAATTTAGACTTTTGCATAATCTAATTCACTATAATTTTATGAGAGTCAAAGATGTAGGTAAAACAATATAGGGACTTCAGAATATCAAGAAGTATCTAACAGATAGCCTTTCCCAAATCCATGTTATACTGGATTATGGTTTAGCTGTAATCCAGGGAAATGTGCTACAAATGTGTTGCAACCACAAGAATCTAGCATCTGACAGCCCAACCAGACATCAAATGGGTTTTCATTCTTACCCTTAAAAACTTCATTGTAGAGAAACTTTATAATAGAGAAATAGTATTGCATTATTGTAGCAGTTTTATATTGTTTATAAATTTCAAAAATAGGTATTAGAATATATTTGTAAACTGGCCCGTTCCTTTGGCCATATTAGATTGTATTAACTTCAGAGGTTTCACTGTTACTTGAGTTGGGATTAGGGCTTTGACTGGGTCACATCAGTGGGATGCAAAGTCCCTGCCCCCTTGGTAGACAGAAACTCACAGAGAAAACTAAACAGCAAGGAGTTAGTTGGAGTTTTGATACTGGAACCTGGGAAGTAAGTACACAGAGAAGCAGATATGTGAGGAAAGGGAGAAGGCACCATTAGACACGGCAGAGGCCCGGGGAAGAGAGATGAGCCATTCGCTTGACGGTTTACAAGTGATCTTGTAGCATGAGCTGAGCACCTGAGCCCGGAGAGAAATGGGCCCCAGGAGAGAGAAAAGACTTGTTCTGACCTGCAAGTGAAACTGGAAGAACCTGGGACCATGGAGTCTTGGGAGGAGGAGGAAGACTGAACCCTCTCAGACATCACTCACCATCTTGCATCAACACATGGCAATAGACTCTAGGTAAGAAAGTACCTCTTATGGTACCTTGACTTGGACTTTTTAGGGCCTTGATGTTTCTACCCCAAATAAATACCCTTTTTTAAAAACAAACCAATTTCTGGTATTTTGCATCAGTACTCCTGTAGCAGTTTGATATTGTTTATGAACTCCAAAAAGAGATATTGGATTATGTTTGTAAACTGATCTTTTCCTCTGGGCATATTAGATTATTCTGGATTCAGAGGTTTCACTTTTACTTAATTAAATAATGATTAAGGCTTTGATTGCGCCACATCAGTAGGACATTGAGTCCTTGCCCTCTTGGTGGGTGGGGACTCACAGAGAAAACAATGAAACACAGGAGTTAGTTGGAGTTTTGATCTTGGAGCTCAGAAAGTAAACACACAGAGAAGCAGATATGTGAGGAATGAAAGAAGTTTCCATTAAACATAGGCAGAGGCCTTGGGAGAGAGAGGCAGCCATTCACCTGATATCTGTTGCTGGCCTTGTGGAGAAAGCAGAGCAGCTGAGCCCAGAGAGAAATGAGCCCTGGAAAGAGAGGAACCCAGGAAGCCTGAACCCTGGCAGATGACGGCACCCATCTTGCTCCAACACGTGGCAAAAGACTCTGATGAGGGAAGTGATTATGCTTTATGGCCTGGTAACTGTAAGCTTCTACCCCAAATAAATACTTTATAAAAGCCAACTGATTTCTGGTATTTTGCATCAGCACCCCTTTGGCTGACTAATACAATTATCTATGTGCAATTTCATAATAACTTCCTAGTATTAGTATAAGAAATTCAGAGTTCTGAATTCTTCTTGCTTTGCTGTTATTTAAGCTGATATTCTGATTATATACTATGAACACAGTTTCTTCCATTTTTTAAAAAAAAGAATAAATCATATATTTTTATACTGGTTTATGATAAAGGTGCCACTGCAATGCAATGATAGTGTGGGTCAATTAAGTATGTATTTGGAAAATAAAATGAACCTCAAACTTTACTTTGATGCCATATCTTAATAGTTCACAGACCTAAATATAAATGAGTAAAAATTGAATCTAGGAAATAAATAAGGGGAATAATGTCCCTGGGGTCAGCAAAGACTTCTTAAACAGGACACACCAAAAAAAGCACTAATTATAAAAATAAAAAGTTGATATATTGAATTCCATTCAAATTTAAAATCTTCTGCTATATAAAGACACCACTAAGAGAGTAAAAAGGTCAGTCAGAGATGGAGGGAAGACATTACAATTTATATATCCAACAGAGGACTCACATAAAGAACTCCTATAAAATCAGTAAGAAAAAGAACCCAGTTTTCAAAAAAGGAC
Organism: Dasypus novemcinctus; assembly: GCF_030445035.2. Classification (NCBI taxonomy): domain Eukaryota; kingdom Metazoa; phylum Chordata; class Mammalia; order Cingulata; family Dasypodidae; genus Dasypus; species Dasypus novemcinctus. Next base: position 117,513,000 of record NC_080673.1, on the reverse strand, counting down.
AACAGACTTGAACAAGCGCCTCAGGAAAGAAGATATTCATTGGTCAAAAAATAAAGGCAAATATGTTCAACATCACTTTTCATCAGGGAAATTCAGTTTAGAATAGTGAGATTTCTAAACACCCAGTATAAAGGCTAAAATTTAAAAGGCTGGCAATACAAGCTAGCACCTGCAACACCTGAATACTCAAACAATCCTAATAGGAGCGTAAATTAAAATAATTTTGGATAAATATTTAGCAGTATCTACTAAAGCTAAGCAACATTGAGTCTTTGACCTAGTGATATATATAAATAAGTATCCACTAAAAGTCAAACACAAGAGCTCAAAAAAAGGCAAAAAAATAGAACACCACCAATGTGTATCATGAGTAGAATTATTAAATCTATTTGAGTATATTCATCCAAGGTACTACTATAAGCAATGAAAGAGATTGGACCACATCCACAGGTAATGTGGATGGAACTTACAGACATAATGTTGAGTATAAGAATCAGAAACAAACAAAAAAAAAAACATATTTATTGTATGATTTCATTTATATGATTCAGAAGAGGCAAAACTAAATTATGATTTCAGAAGGCCAAAGAGTTGTTACCTTTGGGGGTGTATTGGCAGAGGAGGTCCAACGGCAGCTTCTGGGATCCTGGAAATGTTCTGGGTCTAGGTCTCTGTAGTGGCTACTCGAATATATACATATGCAAAAATTCATCAAGCTATATATTTAAGATTTGTACACTTACTACATCTAACTCAAAAAAACAGCATTTTTTTTCTGATTACGAAGGGAATATATGTTAAGAAAAGTTTGAAAGGTTTTATAGAGAAGATAAAAACCAACCACAAGCTCACCTGGTAGTGACTCTAGAGAAAGAGAGAGAAAAGCAAATTATATAGATGATATATGTAACAAAATCAGGACCATGCAATCGTCTATTTTTCCTCTTGATATTAAAGCTTTGTGTAATTAAGTCTTCTATGTAAACATGATTTAATGTCTACAAAGTATTCCAATGCATATAATTATTTTTAAGTCTAAGCCCTATTAATAGACACCTAAACTGTTATGGTAGGTTGAATTATGCACCCTAGAAAAAAACATGTTCTTAATCTTAATCCACTTCTGTGGTCCCATTGCAGATAGGGCCTTTTGAAGATGTTAATTTTTGTTAAGGTATAGTCCAAAATGAATGAGATTCGGCTTTAATTCTATCAAGGAAGGCTTTATGAAGAGAAAGCCATTCGGAAGAGCAGAAGCTGGAAGTAAAAACCCCAAGAGAAAGAAGGGGACATGGCCATATGATGGGAAAACCAGGGAACCCAGGGACTGCTGACAAACTGGGATTCCTTCAACCCCAGGAAGAAGTAAGACGTCTAGCCTCTGAAACCATGAACCAATAGACGCCTGTTATTAAGTCAGTCCCTGTGTGGAATTTGTTTTGGCAGTCAGGAAACAAAGAAAGATGTTTACAACATATAATTATAAATTATGGTGGTATGGATATCCTTATATAGTCTTTGTTTGTGTGTACAAAATACATTCTAGCAGGGAAATTACTGAACCCAACTGTGTAAACATTTCTAGAGTTCTCTCTCTGCATGATGTATCATCAAATTGCCCTCCAATAATTTTGTTCCGGAATAGCTTTTGCCTGTTAATTTTACTAATGTGTATTTAGAGGGTTGCCTTCTAAAGGAAGTAAGAGGAATTGTGTAACTTTGGTAAAGTATTCATTTTCTGATGCTGAGACAGATCAAGGAACAAAAATAAAGTATGCAGAAGTTATTTAGCCTCAAATGAAAACTTGAAGGAATAGTATAAATCAAATAAATAGTTCTAGTTCTAGTTCTAGTTCCTGGTCAGCAACAGGTTGCAAGTTACAGACATTGACACTAATTAATAATTTATATATGACTGGAATTATGATGCACTGGGAAGGTCCCCGAGTATTAATCCAGCTCTGCCATTATTAGCTGTGGGAACTGGGCAGCTTGCTTAACCTTTCCTTATATTTCACTTTCTTCACTTGAAAATTAAAGTGGGAACAGCCTAGATCATCTCTAAAGTTCCTTCCAGCTCTACTTAGAACAGGGGAATGTCTCCATTTATTGGACTGGTAAGTTAAGAGTGTTTCAGAAGTTAATTAGCAGAAGAGACTATCAACATTCACTCTTCAGTTTCAAAAGACTAGAATTGTATTTAAATATATCTATATAGAGGATGGAAAATTTATTGCTAGAAGAGGACAAAGAGGTGAACTAGGAGATGAGAACTAGGGAAAAAAAAAGGAAGATGAATGCAAGTATAAAGATATGAGTCATGGAGGGTAGAGACAAAGGAGAAGTAGCCAGGGCATATTAACTGAATAGGGGTAAAAGGGAGAAGTAGGGCAGAGGCCAGAAGAGAATTATATAGAGAAAATGTTGAAAAATAATTTCAGGGTTCAGAAACTTTAAGCATCCTCACCTGCTAGTATGAATTCACATATACGAGGTCTCCATTTTAGGAAATTCATGTAAAATAACCAGAATAAATATTCCTGACTTAGGTTTGGAAAGTCCTGAGTCAACAATTTTGTGCAGTGCAATAACATACTAGTAAAAGAAACTCATCCAGCTGTACAGGTGCCCTGTGCCCATTCCCTCCACCCACCTTTGATTTTTCAGTCACAGTTGCAAGGACCAGTTCCCAATGAGCTCAGACTTGAGTTGTTTTGGCAGCAAACTAAAGTTTAGGGCCATGGTCTCTTCCATCTCCAAGACAGCCGGCACAGCCCCTTGAACAAGCCCAGCCTGGAAGTGCCAGATGACTTAATATCCTCAGGGACAATCTTCAACCAATAAAGGACAGTAGCCAATGCTACCAAGTACGCCAGGCTGGACTCCTGGGACCAACAACCTGGGATACATTCTGTTCACCTCTCAGGAAGTCTTAATCAGATCAAGCCCCCAGCATCCACTGCAGAGACCTCGTTCTCTGCCTCACTCTCCCCTCCCCTTCCTCCTCCTCTGTGTAATGACCTCCAAACTGTATAGCCTACACAAGGTCCTCGTCTAGGTCTCTTGCAGATCCACATTTTTTAAAAAATATTTTTTAGAAGAAAGTAATGAGAAGTAGTTAAATACAAAGAGCACCGGTGGTACTGGGAGTCACAGCTCTGTTACGGAGTAGCTGTATGATCTTGGACAAGCCTGCCATCCAATCTGTGATTTGCACATCTGTAAAATGCAAGTGTCAAATATGTATTCCAGTTAAAACAACCTCTAAAATGTATGTCCCAATCCATAGTTCAGAAAGGATGAGACCAAACAGGTAAGGTTCCACCTCAACTTGATTATTGGAATGTCATTCCAGTTACAGCCTATTATATTTTAAAACCTTAATGAGAACCTGCAGTGATATAACTTGATTCACATTTTAAGGAGTGATGCTTACCCAAATACTCTAATATCAAATCAAGTAGAATATCTGCATTTATTGCCAGAAGGAATGTGTCAGAAATAATGGTATTAATGACTTAGAGTTCTGGATAATAAAGAGTTACCATATCTAAATGAACTGATAAACTGAACATCCTAAATGAATTATAAACCTGTTTTATAGCTCCAAACCAGGTATGTGCTGCTCTCATTTATAACATACCTCCTTTTTATGTGGAGTTCCATAAAACAATTTGTGTCACTATAAATCAAATGCTCACAATTTCATAAAATCTTGATCTATGATAACTGAAATATAACCCCAAATTAATGCACATGTTTAAACAGCACAACAATATGTTTTGAATCATAAGAAACTATTTCAGGAACAGCTTCTGACCATTTTGTTTACAGATCAGAAAAATCGCAGAAAAATTTGCATCTGCTCATCCTTGGAATATCTTTTCTGCATCATCTTATAACTTTTCAAGGACTCTATCCCTTATATGTGAAATATTTTAGAACATAATCTAGTCAGCTAGCACACATTTTGCAGAGAATCTATTTATGGAACTCAGAGAATAAAGCAGCACAAGAAAGGAGAAGTGAAGGTAGGAACCTCTAATATAAATTAATAGACTGAAGAGTCAAGCTAACCTGAATAATGTTTCTACAGAAGTCTAAGAGCTCTCTCCTCAAGGCTCACGTCCTCTCAGAACTTAAAGAGGATGAAGAGACAGTACTGGGAGGTACTCAGTGGCAGAATCAAGATTAAGTTCTCACTCATATGACTAAGAACTGGGCTTCTGAGCAACAGCAGAGATTTGTAGTTTGTTTCAGAGTGCTTGTATCAGGTAAGGATTAACTATTATGCTATGGCATCTTTTACTAACCTGCCCTTGGGTCCAAAGAAGCTCCATTCTCTTTTCTGGGGAATTTAAAGTCAATGATTGTTGCTTAAATGCTCACCAAGGTCATCCCAAATTTGAAATATTTAAGTCAGGAAATAAAAATATTACTGTTCAGTTCTCAAAGAAGAAAGGAGTTCATTTTGAAAATTAGCATTTATCACAGTAGGAGATATGGCAGAAATCCACTGGAACACACAGGCTAGAAAGAAAATGCTCGTAATAAAAGGTAAATTTTTGCTCTGCTTCCTTCTTTATAGTCCATCAGGAGCCAGATCTGTGTAAACTCTAAATCTCTAAGTATGGTCTCACATTTCATTTCCACTATAAATTCAGAGCAGGCAAGGCAAGGCACAAATCTTAAATAAATTAGAAATAGCATTTGCCACATGCCAACTCTGTGCCCGATATTGAGCTAAGTGTTTTATGTATGTAATCATGTTTAAACCTCACCAAATCCTATTGAGTGTCTTGAAGAACTAATGCTCTCTAAGATTACACAAGAAGAAAGTGTCAGAATCAAAGTTTAAAGCACGTTTATCAGATTCCAAAATCATAATCTCTACTTATAACAGTCCAAACAAAAACTAAAAATTTCAGAGAAAATTATCTTAATTAGGAGAGAATTCTATTAATATTTCCAGAGTTTCCTGTCATAATCTCTATGGCATTAGTGCCTGGTCAGAAAATGCTATGCAAAAATTGTTTTATTATTATACTTAAATAGAAAACTATAGTCATAAAACTCATGAGATGATTTTGGGATCATTAAGAGAACTGGCCCACTATAGAAACTGGGAAAATCTGTGTGAAAATGCCTATCTTAATCTAAAGAGAAATCTTTTTTCTAGGAAATTTAGTAGGGATTATAGGGGTATTTCTTTGCCATTATTAGAATGCAGGGTTGAACTAATAATTGTTCTGCTATTGACCAATTTTAAACAGTAAAATTGAAAATACTGTAACATCTTTTCTCTATTTGAGGTTGTAAGTTACCAACAAAGGTTTTGGAGAGTCTAAGAGTCAATACAGAGTCTAAGAGAAGGGCTGGGTTATACATCAAAGGGGCTAGTTTAATGACAGAACTGATAACAGGTAAAGATAATAATCAATATTTTTTAAACATTTGTGAGCCATACACTAGTAACATACAATTATTATCTCAGGCCACAGGACAACACTCTTTGCCATGTACTATTATTATTCCCATTTTACAGATGAGGAAACTGAGGTTTAACGAGGACTAAAAATGTCCTAGTCATAAAGCTTTTTTTCCTTCTCCTCTCCCTCCCCTTCCCCCACCCTGCTGTTTTTTGCTGTCTGTGTTCGTTCACTGTGTGATCTTCTGTATCTCTATTTCTCTCTCTCTCTCTTTTTGTCTTCTCTTCCTGCTTTTTCTCCTCTGGGATTCACTGGGATTCAATCCTGGGGACGTCTGATGTGGAGAACTCTTCCCTGTCACCTGTGCCACCTCAGTTCCTGGTCTCTGCTGTTCTTCACCTTGACTCTCCCCTGGGTCTCTCTTTTGTTGCATCATCATCTTGCTGTGTGACTCATTTGAGTGGGCACTGATTCACCACACGGACACTCGGCTTGCCATGCAGACACCTGTGTGAGCACTCGGCTCGCCGCATGGGCGCTGGTTCGCTGCGTGGGCACTGGCTCACCACACAGGCATGCTTTCTCTTCTATTCACCAGGAGGCCCCAGGGATCACACCCAGGTCCTCCTATATGGTGGACAGAAGCCCTATCACTTGAGCCGTCTGCTTCCCTCATAAAGTTTTTAAATGGCAGAATTAAGATTTGAGTCCAAGTAAGCTATTTTAAAAGACCCTCAAACTATATCCTCTTCATATATTTAGTATATGGATTTAACTTCCGATAGTTACTGAAAAGTGTCCAGTCAAGAAGCTAACAGGCAGGCAGAGGTATGATTAGAGAGAGAAAATATTAATAGCATCATTCATTCAGCCTCATCTCTCCTTCCCTCTAACTGGTGTTAGCAACTTAGATCTTTAGCTCAAAAGACACTGATATCTATGACTCTGAGAGAAAAAGAACTCTTTAGATAGAATCACAAAGGATAATTCTAATTAATCTGAGAAAAAAACTGTTGACCACTCAACAGTTATTTTAGATCACAGCATGAATGTCTTGAACTTGTGGTAGCCACTTCTCTTTTATCTATTCCCAGGTCTTAAGATTTATGCAAATAGACTTATTGATAGGAAAGAAAAATAAATGAAAAGATTTAAAAAGTAAGGCTGAAGGAGTAACATGAAAATAGATGTACATATGGATAATATCAGATCCCTGAGCTAGTAACTAGTGCATAAAATCACTCCAAAATACACAAGTACAGGGTCAAAATTCACTCTCTCAGAAGATTCTGAAGATTTATTTTCTATTCATTTTGCACATGTAATAATAAAATAAATTATACATTATTCTATGAACATATGAAACTCACACTCTCCAAAAAAAGCTCCTGCGCAAACTCTATCATAAAGAGCACCATTAGTGAACCTCTTTTTCCCTCATTCCTTAGTCCACTTTTCAGGAATTCTTTATGAATTCCTTATGTCTGCTTACAAATAAATCTTTGCACCATCTAAAACATACACCTATGTTATGGATTGTATCATGTCTCAACAAAAGATATGTTCAAGTCTTAACCCCCAATCCTGTGAATAAACTTATTTGTAAGTGGAATCTTTGAATATATGATTCGTTTTGGTACGGCCAACCTAATTTAGTTTATAGTCTAAGCAAGCTTTCATAGTTTAACTATTGCACTATTTTTACATACTGACTGCTGCTTTGGACAAGGACTTTTGCACAAAAGAAATAGGAAGTTCAACTTAGCTTCCAATTTCCAACTCTCCCTCAGTTGTAATTTAAATTCAACTGTCTTCTGTACCTCCGAGATTCCAGCTGAAGTTGCCATTTAAAATAGAATATAGTCCTAAAAGGATAAACATCCTAAAGCAGTTATTAAGTAAGCAGGGTTTCACAGAGCATGGAGAAAGTGAAGAGATTGCAGTAATTTGGGAATAATAATTGTAATGATAGCTAATACTTACTGATCTTACTTATTAACTTATTTAATAAGTTATTAAATAAGGCAATCTTATGAGGAAGGTTGTCATTATTCTCTCCATTTAAAAGATAAAGAAATTGAGGCACAGGAATGTTCACCAACTTGCTCAAAGTTATTCAATTAATAATTTGTGGAGCTGATATTTAAACCCAGATAGTATGACTCAAATCAGCTTGTTTAGCCACCATACTATGCTGCCTCTCAAATGTTATTTTTTGAATTAAGATCATCATCAAATAATACTTAATCTTGTAGATGAGTGTGGTATTAGAAACTTCTCAAATTTAATCAAGACACAGCCCAAAGTATTTATGAGTGTTTATTATGAAAAATGCATGTATTTATATTTAGGAATTCAAATTTATTTCAAAAAGATTTGACTACATCTGAATTTTAAAATAAATTTTATAAAAGAACATTGCTATTTTTGCTGCAGTTTCAATGCAAAGGTATTTTTAAAATAAAGATAATTTGTGTATTAGCTAGCCAAAGGCATGCTGATGCAAAGTACCAGAAATCTGTTGACTTTTATAAAGCGTATTTATTTGGAGTAAAAGTTTATAGTTACAAGGCCCTAAAGAGTCCAACTCAAGGTTATTTCCTTACCAAACTCTGTTGCCACATGTTGAAGCCAGATGGTGGGCGACGTCTGTGAGGGTTCAGCCTTCCTCTTCCTTCCTAAGGCCCTGTGGACCCAGCTTCTTTCAATCTCAACTGTAGGCTGGCTTAGGACTCAGCTGCTCTGTTCTCTTCAGTTGCAAACTCTCAGGCAAGTGGTTCAGCTCTCCCCAGGATCAGACTTCTCTCCTCTTCATGTCTATGGAGCTTTCTCTATTCCCAGGTATCTTCTTCTATGTGAGTGTCCATTTATATAGCCTACCAAGGGGGCAGGGACTCACCCCTGAGTCGCCCTAACAACATGGTCGAATCAAAGCCAAGTCTTGATTTAATCAAGTAAACATAAAACCTTTGAATTTAATGTAATCAAAGAGTATCATGCTCAGAAGAACAGACTGGTTTACAAATAATCCTTATCATAAATAATCTCAAACTGCCACATTTAGCAAAGAATTTTGCACCCTTTCATTAATATTTTTCATTAATTGTTTCCTTAATTTAAACAGGTATACAATGATTATGATTACTAATACATATTTGTTAATCAGCATAAAACAGAGGTAGATTATATACAAAGAAAGGGATAATTAAAAGTTTTAAAAGCAAAAACTCTAAGCAGAATTTATTCACTTGTCAACTAATAATTATTGAGCACCTGTTATGTTCATGCAGTATACCAGGTCCTAGAGAAAAAGAACTAGTAAGAACACAGTACTATTCTTGAGGACTTCACAATCAAAGGGAAGTAAACATATCAAATGGCAATAGCTATAAGAGAGTTACATTGCTGCACTGTGGGAACCAAGGAAAAAGAACAATACTTTTACTAGGTATGAGACTGTCGAGAAAGACCTTTATGGAGGTGGTGGCATTGCAAAATGGATGTGACTTGCCCATTCAGAGACTGGAATTAGCAGGCATTTCCTTTCCAGTCCAAAGGAAATACAAGAAAGGACAAGGCTTGTTCAAGGAATAGCCAGTGTCACAGATTCATAGGGCAGGAGATGTGACTGGCAAGAGTATAATGTGTTAAGGAATTTGGACCTGATGGGAGAACCCAATGAATGCAAGTAAGTAGGAAGAAGACTTGGCCCACTCTGTTGTAGAATATTTACTATGATGTGTGCTTGATGCATTTGAGAGGGGAGAGAGGGGAGAGACAGTAGGGAGGTAATATCAGCAGTTTAACCAAGAGACGATAAGGGTCTGAGGCAGGGCAGTAATGCTATTAAGAGAAGACAGTGAGGGAGCCGATGTGGCTCAAGTGGTTGAGTGCCTGCTTCCCACATGAGAGGTCCTGGGTTCAATCCCCAGCTCCGGTACCTCAAAAGACAGTGCAGCGATAGCTTGTCATGGCTTCTCCCTTCCTCTTGCAACTCCCTCTAAACGTCAAAAAAGGAGGGTATCTTACAGCCTACTGGGTAATAGCCCAAACTCCCTCTAGAGTCATCTGCCCCTGGAGTCCTCTGTGGCCAGGTTACACTAGATTTTTAAGATGAAATAGGTGAAAGTCTCCAAACACAGGTCTACATCTCTTTTCCCTACTGGGAAACAAATTAAGCAATAACAAACAACAGTACTAAAAGTCTACCACATTCGCAAGGGAGATAAAATCGCTAGTAAAAATGAGTAAAATGTTTTTGCTAACAATTGCCGAAACATGCCTGCTAGTATAGGAAATATACACACTTTCTTGATTTTAAATCTATACTGTGTAAGTATTTAACCACCTCGTTCATTGTTATATTACTATTCAGCATACTTAAATCAACTTTAAGAACCTTTCTATTACTGTGTAGCAGGAGCATATGTAATATACAAGGGTTCAAAGTCTTTTTTACTTAATATGTACTTTTATTAGGTAACCCATCTGATTTAAGTCAAATTCTTCCTTGATTTACAAATCTCAGAAACCTTGAATATTCCAAATCAAGTTTATCAAATATGAAATAGCTTGAATTTTTTTCTTTAACTTTTTTTTAGCACAAACTTTCTCACCTTGAGGTTAAAAATACAGGATTTTTTTTCCCTTCATTCAGAGACAACCTACTACTTTACCCAATAAAACTTCGTGAAATTCTATCTTGTACTATCTGACATATATCCTTGAATTAATTACAACACTACTTTTTTGGCAAATGTTTAAACATTTACAGGTTTCATTCTTGCAGTGATTACAATTCTTTGCTTTATAAAGCTTTAATTAATTAAGCAGCATACTACTATACATTCTTAAAATACTATTTCTTTTAATATCTCAGTATTTAATTAATGTTTATGAAATGCTATAAAATCTATTTGTAATAAGGCATGCTCTAAAAATGTAAACATTCAAATATATTTCAAACAGCTGGTCAAATGCATGTAAACTTTGAGTTCACTGATCTCTTAGTTCTACCTTTTCCTTATTATTACTATAATAAATACAGTTTTATCAATCTGGAGAGACATTAAATCATTTTGTTCTATTATCATTTTATTTAGTCAACCATCATTGTATTATAGCAAGGAAGAAGTGTTTTACTATCTGTGGCCTGTTGCCATGGGCAAGGACAAGGTCAAGGTCCTGAGCTAGGGCTCAGCCAGCAGCAATAGGAAATCCCAATCTGGGGCTTACAACAGTGTGACTGTGCTTCTCTGCCTATTCCTATCCTTCTTTTCTCCATTCTGCCATCTGCCATACCTCTGCTATGCAGAGATACTGAATCACAAATTTACTTTTTCTTCCCCTAGTTTTGCTGAATAACCTCATTCTCTAGTCTTTACAGGTAACCTCATTTCTAACTTTTCAAAATAATAAATAAATAAATTCACCATATTTTAAGAATGTCTTCTCTTATTTTCAAATACAGCTACACCAAGTTATAAATACCATAAGAAAATGTAGTAAATAAAACAACTGAATCTTATCTGCATAAAGACTGGCAGAGGCATCAGTTTTCTAGACTTTTTATTTGGTACAATTTTATATTCCTAATTCAGGAAAGTTCAGTTATGTTGGGACACTAGAGAGAACGCACAGGAATGTGTGTATATGTGGCTGTGTGTGAGTGTGCATACATGTGTGTGTCCTTACTCCTTAAAATGAGCATCTACGTGTATGAGAATTCGCGCAAAGCTATATTGTGTTGGGTCTATTGAGAATAATCAGTGACCTCTTGGAATAAATATGATAATAATATGGTACTTATTTTCAGTTTCTTTTATGCTCAAGTAGGAGTTCTTGAGTAGTTCAGTATCTTCCAGCTATAAGAACGCCTCATTAGTAGTATTTTACAGGTTAACCACAAGTGAATGAAAAGCAGACGCAAGCAGTGTACTTCCAAAGTCATTTTCAAGTGCATGGGTACTTTTCCCTTTCTGATCTCTCCGCCTGTGGGGGACTCTGGTATAGGCTATGATATGGTAGCAGAACATGGCTCAGGAGTGGGTTTTCATTTTCATAGGTTAATCTGACACAATCATAATGACAGGTTAGTATTTTGAACTTATGTCAAAATCTTACACTAATTAAAATACATTAAATGTACCTTTCAGTGTTCTTTCTGGGTACCAGCAGACGGTGGGTGGTGACTATCTTATTCATCTTTACTCTAAAATTGTAGTGCGATGCCTAGCATATAACAGACATGCAAATATTTATTGAATGAATAATGCTTTGAACATATTACCAAGTGGAAACATAAATATCCAAAAACAGCTTATCAATGTCCTGAATGACCTATCATAAACCCATAAACTCAAAGATAGAGTGCTTTAAACAGTTGAGACAATTGCCCATCTTTAAAGAAAAGCTAGAAGGGGGCATGTGAAAACACAAAGGACAAAAATGCCTTTCCTCTCTCAAGTTTGACCTAAAACTATGGAAAAGTTGTTAAAAACAAAGGCATTCCATAGCCTTCCTCAGGCTCCCATCAAAGTGCAAGCTGGGAAATTTGCCATTGCCAGAGAGGGTAGATAAGTTTCCACTAGGTAGACAGCAGTCCAAGCAGGGGAGGAATATCCATTCTCTCACTCAGCGGTACAGAAAAGACAGAACATGGGCCAGGCTTTGAATATGGCAAATATCCTTTTTTAATTAAAAAAAAATTTATTGGAGTGTATCATTCATACATGCACATACATAAGCAATAAGTGTATAGGAAAAGTTGTGAACTTACAAAACTAACATGCATGTCATCATACAGGGCTCCCATAAATCACCCCACCACCAACCTTGCATTGTTGTGAAACATTTGTTACAAACCATCAAAGAGCATCATCAACATATTACAAACTATAGCCAATATCTTGCATTTGATGTATTTTTCCATACTGAATATAGTCATAGTCAAGTATGAGCATGACTTCAGAGTCCTCTGCACCTGTTCATCAGCATTTAAATTCAAGAGTGGATCCACAACAGAAAAAAGCGCAGATTGGAGAAAATCACATCTCCATTTAGCTGGACCACTGTTTTCCCTCTTTTAACTCATGAAGTTTGTCTCCTCTCAAAAAAGGACACTAAGCTTAGGATGTGAGAGGGGCATTGAGGGAACAGGTGTTCCTTTACCCTCCCAATCAGATACTGAACTGAAAAGGAAAACATTCTCCATCAGCTTCTTTGCTCTCTTCCTCACCCAACAAAGAATATGTAGTATGAATTTCTTCAAGCAGTCACTGTATTCTTTTAAGAGGGGAAGACAGCACTTTTTATTAAGAACAACAAATAATTATGAAATGAACCTCATGAAATACATTTTGCAGTTAATATAAGATGTACAACTTGACAAAGGATTCAGCAAATGAAATTATCTACAAGATTTGTTTAAAAGAAAAAAAAGCTGCACCAAACTGGTGCTTTAACTGGTTTTCCCTAAGCTTTTGCTGGATTTGTAACTAAATTTCACTTAATCATTAACTATGTCTTTCTCTAATTAATCTTCCTCTTCCTTTTTCCTTTATTAATGCCTAAATGAAAGTCTTAAGAAGTGATAACCTTATATTTTTTCTAAAAATAGATGTTTAACACAAATAGCAAACCTCTATAGGTAGTACACAAGGTACAAATACCTTTAAGATTCAGGGGGTAAAAAAGCATTTTCAATAATCTCAGCTTTCCATAATTTAAAACAAAAAAAGGAAAGATAGTCACCCATCAAATTAGATAGAGTTTTATAGAGCACATTCCAATCGACCTTTCTATGAAAGCACCGCTTAAGTTTGGACACAGCATAGTACCAGCATGACGGGTTGTCTTAGAACCAATGTGATATTTTGCTGTGCCCTACCTTCTCAGGGAGAAATAGGCCACTTCATCCTATAACCTTTCACAAAATCTTGCAGAAAAGCACCTTAATTGTTTCTTTCAGAAAAGCACCCTAATAATTTGGAGGGTATAATAGGGATAGTGATTCAAATGACCTAGACAAAACCTAAAGGGAAAATTAAACCTGATTTGATGTTATGAAGAAAAATAACTTTTAAGGAAACTGCTCCAAGGCTATTCTTGTCATCTCTAATTTTAGAGTAGTAAATGGAAAAAAGTGAACAAATGGAGTGAAATATACTAAAAGATGATTGTTATTTGCCCTCAGTGAGAGCACTCCATTTGTTTTTAAAATTCCTCGAAGACAAGTCCCAAATCAGTATATTTCTGACCTTAGATCTTGCAGCCAGATTTAATGCTACTGACTGATGGGTAAAGGTAATCAACTAATCCTTGTATAGTTGCAGAACTTTCTCCTAGAAAAAAAAAGTTACTAAAAATCTTACTCTTCTCATAAAGAACTCCTCCCTAACCTGCCCCCATATCAAGTAGTTTCCACAACTCTTTTCCTATTCTGAGTCTGCCATCTGGAATTCTCCAACTTCTCTCTCTTAAGCTCCCTAGCTGAACTTCTGGACAGCCATCATCTACACCTGCTATCTCCATTTGTTTGTCTCCTCTTATACCCTCAAATTACTGCAACCTGTTTTCTCTGACCACTACATACAACAGCATAAATATTCTCATTAATGGTCAAATATCATTAAATCTAATGAACAATTTTCAGCCTTGCTCTTTCTTGACTTCTCAGCAGGAACACTGCTGGTGACTCCCCCTCTTTCCAGCGTTTCTAGATACCACATTCACACAGTTTTCAGTAGAGTGTAGAGAAGGAGACCACAAATTCTGAAGCCAAGCTGCCTGGATTTAAATCAGTTCAGCCATATACTAATTTTGTGACTGTCTACAAGTTTAAACTCTCTGGAGCTCACATATTTTTTATCTGTAAAACCAAGGATAATAGTTGCTCCAAACTCCATGAAGACTGAATTTATTAAATAATGTAAGGCACATGCAACAGTGTCTGGCACATAGTAAGTGGTATGTACATCTTAGTTTTAATCACTTTTGTTACTTCTTCCTACTCCTCTGGTCACTCCTTCTTTGCTTGTGTTCATTAAGGTTTGTTCCCCACCCCACTCCTTCACAAACTGCAATAATGTCCTTCTTCTTTCAGATGAGGCCAAGATATATCACTTAAATGTCAAACAGATACATGCAACTGCCTGCTGGATGTCTCAGAATCAATATGCCCAAAGCTGAGTTTATCTTTCTTCTAAGCCTGTTCCTCCTCCAGTGTTCCCTTTCTCTAAAAGTATTATCACCACCCACCCAGTCTTCCACGCTAGAAGCCAGGAATCACGTATGGCTCTATCATTCCCCTCTTCCTCCAAATGCAAATAAGTCCTGCAGATTCTAAGTACCTCCTGACTATCCCTTGAACATATCCCCTTCTCTTCTACCTTTCTATATCAGCCTAGTCCAGCCACTACTATGACTCTCTGGGACCACTCAACAGCTTCCTTGTTTGTCTCTTGGCTGTCAGTTTGCTTCTCGAAACATTGTTTTTTAAAGATTTACTTATTTATTTATTTCTCTCCCCTTTCCCCCCCACCCCCACCCTGGTTGTCTGTTCTCTGTGTCTATTTGCTGCATCTTCTTCTTTGTCTGCTTCTGTTGTTGTCAGCGGCACAGGAATCTGTGTTTCTTTTTGTTGCGTCATCTTGTTGTGTCAGCTCTCCGTGTGTGCGGCACCATTCCTGGGCAGACTGCACTTTCTTTCGCGCTGGGTGGCTCTCCTTATGGGGCACACTCCTTGTGCGTAGGGCTCCCCTACGCAGGGCACACCCCTACGTGGCACGGCACTCCTTGTGCGCATCATCATTGCGCATGGGCAAGCTGCACATGGGTCAAGGAGGCCTGGGTTTGAACCGCGGACCTCCCATGTGGTAGAGGGACGCCCTACCCACTGGGCCAAGTCCACCGCCTGGAAACATTTTTAATATAGAAAGGGAGCACTCTTATAGTGCTCAAATCTGATCATGTCTCAACCCCACATTTAAAATCCTTCAATGAAATCATGACTATGTCATGCAAAGTACTTCACAATGTAATTTGGCCCCAGCATACTTCTTAAGCCTTGTTTATTAGTCTTCTCCCTATTACACAACTTGCATACCCTCAAATCTGTCACTTCTGGACCCTCACACATGCTGTTTCCTAAGCTGGGAAATTTATCCCCATTCCCATTCTATCAACACCCACATATAGTTTAGCTAATTCCTACCCAGCCTTGAGTCTCATTTTAATCATCTTTACTCAACGGCACTTTTTCCAATACCCAGTCTACAGTTGATATTCTTGTCATAAGCTCATAAAAAGTACATAATAATATTTCCCATATTATATTCAAATATTTAAAGTAAACACACAGATAAATTATGTAATTACAAACTATGATATGTGCTACATAGGGAAATGTCTGTTTCTCTCACCAGACTGTAATTTCATGAGGTCAAGACTTTCTCTGAGGTCACTGTTTGAAATAATAGTGTGTATGTGTGTATACCCAACGGAAAAAAAGAATATCATCAAAGCCAATGGAATGTTTAGAGAAGAGGAAGAGAGAAACCCTAATTTAATATCAGTAATTGCCTGCTAGATTCTCGGAGGGCCATGACATCAGCACCTGTCTCCTGCACCAACCCTGCACCTCCAATGTCATATCCATAGTTTTTTTTAAGATTTGTTTATTTATTTATTTCTCTCTCCTTCCCCTCCTCACCCCGGTTGTCTGGTCTCTGTATGTATTTGCTGCGTCTTCTTTGTCCGCTTCTGTTGTTGTCAGCGGCATGGGAATCTGTGTTTCTTTTTGTTGTGTCATCTTGTTATGTCAGCTCTCCGTGTGTGTGGCGCCATTCCTGGGCAGGCTGCACTTTCTTTCGCGCTCAGTGGCTCTCCTTAAGGGGCACACTCCTCGCGCAGGGGGCTCCCCTACGCGGGGGACACCCCTGAGTGGCAGGGCACTCCTTGCTCACATCAGCACTGCGCATGGGCCAGCTCCACACAGGTCAAGGAGGCCCGGGGTTTGAACTGCAGACCTCCTATGTGGTAGACGGACGCTCTAACCACTGGACCAAGTCCGCCACCTCAGCTCCATAGTTTTGATGAAATGAAAGTTAATTCATAAAATGGCTAGATAACCCCTGATATACATTTTTATTTGGTCAAGAAATATTAATAAGTAGCTGTACATGTTATACTATGCATGCATTGAACTCTATTCAAACTAAAAGACCTCAAAGATCTTAGAAGTTAAAGGCAAATTCCACTTATACAAACATGTACAGGACACTGAAATACAAACAGCATGTGAAAAGTGATTTTGAAAATTTAAAATCTGTCCATAATGACCCTGCCTTAGAGTGTAGGGTAATAAAGGATAATCAGATAATGTTGTTATAGGGAGAACTGACAGACTAGAATGTGGTATAAGTTAGAGAGAACTTTTTATCCTCTTGCTCTCTTTCCCTTACCCTTACCTTCCCCCTCCATTTCTTATTCTT
Source organism: Dasypus novemcinctus (assembly GCF_030445035.2). Lineage (NCBI taxonomy): Eukaryota > Metazoa > Chordata > Mammalia > Cingulata > Dasypodidae > Dasypus > Dasypus novemcinctus. The sequence goes on along the minus strand of NC_080673.1, from coordinate 117,496,079 downwards.
TTTTTCTCTTTCTCTCTTTCCTTTCTACCCAATGGTTTAATGTCAGAGATGTCCCTTGAATTGGAAATTAGTCCAAAAAAATCAAGCTAGAATCAACAGATTTTCTAACATGAAAAGAAAAGCATAATTGGTGTTGAAATCAGTCTCAGATCAAATGAGAAATGTATAAACAAGAAAGTGATACAAAATGTTCTTTAGAAAATAACTAAATTATTAAATTACTTCTATAAATTAGTGTCAGATAATTCTAAGCAAGGGCAGAATTAATTTAATGGAAGAGAGTTAATATAAAAATATTTTAACTTGTGTTCTCTTAAATTATTGGAATGTGTATTTTGGAAAGCTAGACCATTATGACTAGCTCAGGAAGCTGGTTTCAGAGCTAAAAGGCCTAGTCATAAGCAGATTTAAATGTTTTAACTTAAGCTTGACAACTTTACTTTCTCCTATAAGTAATTTCTGAAAACTTGTTTGAGGTTCTAGCAAGTAACCAGGGCTACTTACAGACACTTGAATAGAGAATAAACTTACCTAAGAAATGCTTCAAGTTTACAGAATATACAGCTTTGGAAGTGACAAACATGGAATAGTGAAGAGAGAGATAGCACATACTTATGAAGACCTATCAAATAAGGTCTTTGCTCAATGACACTCAAAGGGGACCTTTCCTGTACACCTTATCTAAAATTGTAATTTTCTATCACACTCTCTATTCCATTTTCCTGCTTTATAATGTTCTCCTTGGCCATTTCTGCAATCTAATACAAAACATTTTTTTTAGCTTGGTTTGTTGTGTGTCTCCCTCAACCAGATATAAGTGCTATGACATCAGGAATGATATCTTAATCTATTGCATTCATTGTTGTATTCCCATAGCTAGAAAAGGACATGGCACAAAGTAGATGTTCAATAAATATTTATTGAATAAATAAATGAATCAATTCTACCCTTGGAATCAATATGGTAGCCAATGGGGTATCCAGACTACTTTTCCAACCACATGGTTCAGTTTAATATAACCAGATGTCTTGGTATAGATTAACCTTATGAACAGTATTCTTATAGAGGTCAATAAGTCTCCTTGATCACCCAAGAAAAGCAAACCACATCTAAGTCACTGTAGAATGACTCCTCAGGAACTGCTCAAACTTAGATGAGTGAATGTCTAAGAGTCATAAAGGTTGAGAATGGGGAAATGGAAAGTGGGGAACATTCTAAGTCCTTAAGATGGTGTACCTCTGCACCTGCCATAGCCTGATAATCCAGAAGAAATTTGCAATCCATGTGGAGGGACTATTGCAAATAGGCCTGGATTAAGAGTTGGAATAAAGGAACAAATTAATCTGCTATTGTCTTTCCCCAGATAGTTAAATAAAATGTTGCTCTCTAATACCCTGGGTCACCATGTGACTCAGTGTATGTGGTTCCAAGCCCCAGTGTTGGAGATGGACTGAGACAGACTACCATCTACCATTCTCTACCTGGTCCCACTAATTTGTCCAAATATACATCAAATATTCCAAGACTGTCGGATTGGTCATTTACCATATATGCTTTCCCCATATCTAGTTGCCTTTTTACCAACTGCTTAATTATTCAAATTCCAATTGTTCTCCAATCCAATCCATACATATTCCATAACATAAAATGCAAGACTCCCTCTTCTTCCTGCCTTCTTTGACTAAACTAATTCCATACTGCTCTTCTTCTCATAACACCTATGGAAATTATAAGAATAATACATTTGCAAAGAACTAGACATACACATTCACAAACATCATCTCACTTCTGTGAATAAACAGCAGAGTACTATTATAAGCCCACTTTTTTTCCTTTTACTTCCCAGTCCTATATCATTTCCAAAGCTTATCCTTCCCAATCCTAGTAGGAGTCATCCCAGAGTACACATACAAATGAGGATGAAAATGAAATTATTTTATTATATTGAAAAATACTCCAGGGCATTTGCCATGATAACAACTGTTATTTCAATAATGAAACTTTTTGAGAATAATCCAAAACAAACCAATCTTTCCCAAAGTTTTATTTTTATAATAGCAATAATGAAAATTAATTCCCTGTTCCAGCTAGACTCTGGGCTAAAGTGTTTTACATTCAATTCTCTCAAACACTATGAGGTATTTACAACATGTCCATTTTATAGATAAGGAAACTAAGTCTTACAAGCATTGATTAATTAGCCCAGTGTCAAGCCGTTTGGGAATTTGAACCTAATATATATGGCTTGAAAGCCAAAGCTTTTAAGCACCACATTCTGCAGTCAGGCACTATTCTGTTATACAGAGTGTATCAGCAGGGTTGCAGTACTGTACAGTATGAACTTATCTAAAATATCACCAGGTACATCCATATTATAAAGCTAATCCTCAGCCAGAGTCATTTGCTGACTAAGGGAAGCAGAAGGAAAGGAGAGAAGAGGCTGATGCTAAATAAATTCAGAAGTATTACTATAACAGGCATATAAACCATCCTCTCACCTCATCCCCTAGAAAGTAAGATCAGGACTGGGAGCTTTTTTTCCACACACAGCACTGAGACTTAAGACATTGCCTCACCTTTTTTCTCCTTTAGGGTAATGTACTAATCTTCATGTTATAACCACATTTATCTGAACATAAGAACAGATTTAGGGTTTGAAAGAAGACAGAACCCTGAGAACCTTGGTCATTAGCATTATAATCTAATTTCAGTCTCCAGATATGATATTCAAGTTTTTTCTTGTTTTCATAAGTAAAAAGAGAGCACAGACTCTGCTCTGCTACTCTTTAACTGTGGGACCTCAGACATGTTGCTTAACTTGTCTGTGCTTCAGTTTATTCATTTGCAAAATGGGAATAATAAAAGTACTATCTCAAAACACTATTGTAAAGAAGAAAAGAGATAATACATGTAACATATTTGGGATATTTCCTGGCTCACCTTAAGTTCTTTATAAGTGTTTCTTATAATCACCCTATAATACATGTGTCAGAAGGAATACAGAAATAACATCTACTACTCAATGAGCAATTACATGATGTGCATTCCAATTATTCATCACATAAATCCTGTGAAGTAAACACTATTATTATCCCATTTTTAGATGAAACAGAGGCTCAGATAGGTTATATAAGATCCAGAATTACTCAGTCGGTAAGTAATAGAATTAGGACTCAAGTCCAAGTAGTCTGACTCCAGGGTCAACTCTTTGCTGCTAGACTATTTCAGGAAGGTAATGACAAATACTTTCTAACAGGTATTGATCTTTTCCTTGTGCCAGGCATTGTTGAAAGAACATCACTTCACTCAATTAATTTGTACTACCACCTTATGAAATGAGTGATTTTATTGTTCCCATTTTATAGGTGAGGAAACCAAGGGACCAGCCATTAAGTAACATGACCAAGATCTCACAATATTATATGACTAAGACATACATACCCCTAAACTAAAAGGCAGGTAAAGCAGGGGTCCTAAATTTAAACCTCTGCAGCCTAATAACAGTGGATCAAATTTTCCAAAAGGAAACTCCCTAGCAGTATGTTCATTTAAAGAGTGTCTAAGCTAGGATGGTTAAAGAGATACTCAACACTGGAATCACAAAAGAAAGAACTGATTAAATGCTAATATATTCTGATTTGCTTTCACTACTCGATCATTTTCCCACCTCTAATAGCAGCTATTTTCAATAGTCATTTTCATTCTGCTCTCTACAATTTGAGCAGAATATTGTTCACTATTAACAAATATGGATCAGCTTTTCATAGAAGTAATACCATTGCCTTCACTTGGTTCCTCACCCAAAGACAACAATAGGGAGAGATAGAGGATGAATACTCAGTCCTCGCAACTGTGAAAAAGAGGAGATTCTGCCAGTAATATATTTAGACAAAACCCACAAGAATTTGTAAGAATCACCTATCAATACTAATGGACAATAACTTTAAAGCAGGAGACTGACTGGGTGCTAAATAGGACTACTCTAGCCCAATAGAGTTTTTTTTTAAAGATTTATTTATTTATTATTTATTTCTCTCCCCGTTGGTGTCCATTCGCTGTTTGTTCTTCTGTGACTGCTTCTATCCTTATCAGCGGCACTGGGAATCTGTGTTTCTTTTTGTTGCATCATCTTGTTGTGTCAGCAATCCATGTGTGCAGCACCATTCTTGGGCAGGCTGCACTTTCTTTTGCCCTGGGTGGCTCTCCTTATGGGGCGCACTCCTTGCACGTGGGGATCCCCTACACAGGGGACACCCCTGCGTGGCAGGGCACTGCTTGCGCGCATCAGCACTGCGCATGGGTCAGCTCCACACAGGTCAAGGAGAGCTGGGGTTTGAACTGCAGACCTCCCATGTGGTAGGCGGACGCCCTATCCATTGGGCCAAGTCCACTTCCCCCAACAGAGTCTTCAAGTCTTTGTGCAAATTAGAAGAATGAGCCTTGATTTGGTAAGCAGAGCACAGGCTTGGTTTTAGTCCCATTTACCCCCTCTCAGCCTCAATATATATTGTATAGCCCAAACAGAGCTTGGTGAAACTTGGCTACTATGGGAAAGTGATTTTAGAAGTCAAGAGAGACATAAACTAATAGCAAGGACATAAACATATTATTACAGTTATAGAGAGCAGATTGAGTAAAGTGCAGGAGTCAAGAAGGAAGATGGCAAGCAAATCTGCTTTATAAGAAGAATATGTGGGTGAATAGAAATGTGCTATGGGAAATAACACCAGACAGATGGTTTGAACAAGAATACGGGATCCCTTAAAATCACAGCAGAAACAAGTACTTGATTTTCTGGGCAAAAGAAACCCCAATAGGAATACATGAAGGGGCAATGAATACAATTAAAGATGTTTTTGGTGGCTTCTTCAGAATGTGATTCTAGGTAAAGAAAAGGTTGATGATCATTTGTGTGGTCACAAATTAACTACTGATGGCAAAAAAAAATTTAACAAGGTATGGAAACAATCCTGATTTTTAAAATGGGATAATATGTTGATAATAATGGTAATAAAAATGATCAAAAAATGCTATGTACTTTACATTCATTATCCTCACAATGGCCCTTATGAGATCAGCACCATTATTAGTGCCATTTTACACATGAGGAAACTGAAGCCTAAGGGGTTATATGACTGTACCATGATCTCATATGAAGTAATAGAACTTGGATTTAAAACCAGACAGTCTAACTCTGGAGTTTACATGCTTGACCATCATGCTATACAGCTAGGGGCTCATTATATGGGAATAGCCATAAGTGATAAGAATGCAGCTGCAGGCAGTGGATGCCTCAGATATTGTTCCTCCTCCACTGGCATGGGGAAAAAGCAGGATCATGATGTCCCTGACAGTCATAGAAAATCTGACTATAATAGAGTGATGGGAATAATGAGATCTATCAAAACTTCATATACTCTTAAAATGGCTTCCATATTAAACAGAAAAATACAAAAACGGAAAATTCATAACCAACAAAATGGAATGCACTTCTATGCCTGGCTTCATCCTTCCACTTTGGAATTGACTGAGAACAAGTCTGCTGTGTAGGCATTTTGTGGTAATGACTTTACTGTTATTAACAGTGACAATAGTTCCACGCAGTATTTCTTATTTACATAGCAGCCTTAGACATGGGAACAAAAGCACCTGGCAAACAGTCTCATTTTTATTATTGATGGCCTAGATTAATAAAGCGCCTTTCCTTCAAAGAGCTTATTAATTCTTATGCAGACTCCTGTGACACAAATAGGCAAGCAATCCATTTCTACATTTTACATATGGAGAAACCAAAGTCCAGGGACCTGTGCATAATTGCTTAACAAGATTGTGGCTGAGATCCTGAGCCTCAACAGACTCCAGCACCTACAATCTGATTTATTGGACTTACCACACTCAGCTAAGATGGAGGTGAAGAAGGACAACCACCACACCATGGAGCCTAGAGTGATTACAACTGAAAATGGGAGGATTGCATCCAGCATCCAGGTGGAATCTGAGCCTCCTCTTGACATAAAGGTGCAATGGACACAACCAATCCAGTGTCCACATAGAAGAGGTGGCATTGGATTGGGAAAAGTGGGCATAATGGACAAAGGGTATGGGGAAAGGCAGGAAGAGATGAGAGGTGGAGGCATCTTCGGGACATGGAGCTGCCCTGGATGGTGCTTCAGAGGTAATCACTGGACATTGTAAATCCTCACAGGGCCTACATGATGGAATAGAGGAGAGTATGGGCCATGATGTGAACCAATGTATATGAGGTGCAGAGGTGCCCAAAGATGTACTTACCAAATCCAATGGATGTGTCATGATGATGGGAACGAGTGTTGTTGGGGGGGGGGGGGAGAGGGGGGGTGGGGGGGTGGGGTTGAATGGGACCTCACATATATATTTTTAATGTAATATTATTACAAAGTCAATAAAAAATAAAAAAATTAAAAAAAAAAAAAAAAAAAAAAAAAGATTGTGGCTGGACCTAGAATGAATCACAAAGAACCTAGTGTTTCTTTTCCTCGCCAAGTGAAGCCTTATCTCTTTTACAGTTATCTCTTTTACAACCTCCTACTCCAAATTACCTGAAAAAAGGAAGAAGTTCTCTCTATTAGATTTCTCTCCACTGATACTTCCTCTTCTTCAAGCTGCTTTCTCATCACCACCCTCTTTCTAATTACTCGCTGTGCCTACATTCTTCCTTCCCTCCAAACCACTATCAGCATGGCTGCCAGAACCATTTTTCAAATTAAACTTGCCCAGAAAACAGCAGTGGCTCTTCACTGTCCACAGAGACAGACCCAGTTCCTCCACAGAGCATCCCAGCCATGTCCCTGACCACCACATCTGCAATGCAGAGGTCTCTCAAGTCTACAATCCTGTGCCCCAAACCCACTCTGCTCCTTGCTCATTCTGTTTCTTCTCCCAGAAATAGGCTTTCCAAAAACAACCCTGTTTCATCTGCCATCTCATCCATGAATCCCTCCTGATAACTCAAAAAGAAATGACTGCTCCCTCCAGTACTCACAAAACATGGGTATTTGTAACATTCATCACACTCTACCTAGGACTATAGTAATTTATGAAAATGCACCTGTGGAGCAAACATAACTTCCCATGTACTAGGTTCTAGATTCAATCCCAGTACCTCCTAAAAAATAAAAATAAAATAAAATAAAATAAAATAAGAAAGTGCATTTGTCCAATTAGAATGTTCTACCTTTGAGATTCACCAAGAGCCATCTCTGTGTTAGGTCCTGTGATAGGTGATTGGTGAAAAGGAGAAAGAGATCCCTGACTTAATGGAGCTTATTGTCTTACACTTTTTTTTTAAAAGATTTATTTATTTATTTCTCTCCCCTTCCCTCCCCCAACCCCCCACCCCCCGGCCCATTGTCTGTTCTCTGTGTCTATATGCTGGGTCTTCTTTGTCCGCTTCTGTTGTTGTCAGCAGCACGGGAATCTGTGTTTCTCTTTGTTGAGTCATCTTGTTGTGTCAGCTCTCCCTGTGTGCGGCACCATTCCTGGGTAGGCTGCACTTTCTTTCGCGCTGGGCGGCTCTCCTTATGGGGCACACTCCTTGCACGTGGGGTTCCCCTATGCAGGGGACACCCCCTCGTGGCACGGCACTCCTTGCACAGGCCTCAGCACTGCGCATGGGCCAGTTCCACACAGGTCAAGGAGGCCCGGGGTTTGAACCGCGGACCTCCCATGTGGTAGACGGACGCCCTAACCACTGGGCCAAGTCTGCAGCCTGTCTTGTACTTTTTGTTATCCAGAGTTCCTCATCTAAACAAAAAAAATTTTTTTTTAAATTTTCCCATGGGCAGTATATAATTAATACCATACTAGATGCATAAAAGGGATTTTTAATTCATTGTATACAACTGATGCTTTTTAGCAATGGTTCACAAAATATGGTAGATAGACACATGGGTCCCCAAGATCCTTTCAGGAAAGGCAAAAAAATCAAAACTAATTCCAAATAATATTGAGACATTGTTTGCTCTCATTCTCTCACAAGTGTACAGTAGAATCTTCCAGAAGCTACATATGATAAAACAATAGATTAAAGGCATAAGTAGATAAGAGAATTCAACTCTTGTCCATTTAATCAGACATTAAACAGATTTGCAAAAATGTAAAACAATGCCACTTCATCACTATTTTTGGTGTGTAAATTTTTTCATATTATTTTTCATAAAAACATGCTTTTTATCTTAACATATAATGGATCTACTATTATAATATTTAATGTTACAAAAATATTTTAAATTTTATATTTCAGCTTCAAGCATGGTAAATATCAATATATAAAAATATAAACAAAAATAACCCAATATAAATAGAAGTTCTTTGGGTTATTTAGTAACTTCAAGAGTATAAAATATCATGAGATCAAAAAGTATGAGAATTGCTGCCTTAGCATACTGGAGCTCATGTCTCTCTGCAGAACCCCAACTGAGAATGGTTGGATGATAGTTGTTACTTGTAATTGTACTGTTCTCTGAACTCAACCTCTATCGGAGAAATTGTTCTATGTATAGGATTCATTTATTTTTTAAAAATTTCCCCTCCTCTAAGCCCCTGGTTAGGAAGTAAGCTACTTGAGGGTAAAGAATAAGTTTAATTTATCTTTGTTTTTGCAGCACCTAGCATGATACCTACTGTACAGTGAGGAGTAGTAAATATTTCAGGACAAGAGGGAGGGATTATGTCTTATTCATTCTTCAAAGATTGTGCTCATTGAAAGAGCACAATAAATGCCTTTTAGCCTTCATGTAAATGTACTACATTGGTATCATCTATAAAGGAACCAAGATGCCAATAGTTTCACCTGGTAAGTTGGTAAATTTCAGCACAGCTTAAAAACCATGATTTTTTAATGTAAATTTTAAAATACTCCTCTCATAATTAAATCAATGAACAAATATTTGTGTCCACTAGTCTTTCAATAGAATATGATAATTGTAAAGAAAGATATAAACTTGGGAAATACATGCAGTCAATTCGACTGAGGTGCATAGACTATCTCCCTGATGAATAACAAAATTCTCAATAATTAGAAGTGATTTCCTATAACTAAAATATCTTATCTCTCGATTTAGAGTAAATGAGAATAGAAGGAATTGAGATAAAGACAACTAGAAAGGGAAGGGTTAAAGCAAAATTGTACCTTGGGAAGTTCATCTTTAAGACAGTTCTAAGCTTCTAGCTGGCCTACCCTTCCCTTTCACTGTCGATTAGCTGCTGTTCATCCTCAGGAGTACCTTCACCATCCATGACTACCCTCACCAAGGTCCACCACTTAGGCCTGACCTCTAGGTATCATCTCATGCTTAAGTCAATCTGTGCAGTTTAGTTTACATAATTTTCACAGTTAAAAAATAAATTTAGACATCAGCTATTACAACCCTCTCGAAGTTGAAACTCAGCTAGGTTAATACTATCCCAGGGAATATTAATTTACAACAGAGCTGGGCTGAGAATCTAAAAGTCGATTCCTTTTCCAGAGACCATACCATTGAAATTAACCCCCTACAGAACACTCTGTTCCAGACCAGTCTTGATTCCCTCCCCATAGAAAAAACTTGCTTTTACATCCCATTCCTTCAGTGTTCTGCTATTTTAAAGCCGTATTGACATTTTCAAAATATGGATATCGTCTATGATTCTAAGTCCATTATCATCAATTCACACCTTAACTCAAGTTAGTTCACCAGGTTAGCAAGCCAATCAATTTGTCTCATTTCTGTTTTAATAGGAACAAAGTTTTAAACCAAAGGAGGAAGTGGGAATTTCACACATTATATCAGATACAAAAGCAGAGATAATTAAAGACTAGAGGGAGTTTTGACTCCTTAAGTCATAACTCAGAGCCAGACATCCACACACAGATCCAAGACTCGTAAAGAAGTTCATACACGAGATTTGATTGCCTATGACTCCCCACATTACAAATGAACCTTGCTGGCAGAAAAGTAGTAAACAAAGATATGACATTATATATTTGGCCAAAACTCACAAAAGATGAAAAAAAGCTAAATTAGCTGTTTCCTACCCACTATTTCACATAGCTTTTGTTTAACATATTTAATTCAATCTTTTTTTTTGAGAGCGGCAGGGCAATATCTTTAAAACATAAAACCTGAACTCCTAAGCATACCCACTGTCAAGTGAAAAGGAGCTTGAAAGTGCACCTTAAAGATTTAAAGCACCTAAAAACCACACATGGCTTCCAAAATTACAAATTAAAAAAAAAACAAAACTTTGAAATATATAATTTCTGGTATCTACACTATAAATAATAAATTATCATAGATAATGAATACTGTTAAACTGAAGACTAAATTTTCCAACAAGCTCTAATCTGAAAAGGCATCTTAGGTTAACCAAATTTTCATTAAGATCTTATACTCTGATTTCAATAATCATTCCTTTGATACTGGCTATCAGAATACAGAGAATTCTCTATCAAGAGAATAAGATGTTAAAATTTGTGCTGACTCACTCTTCAAATAAGCTTCAGGAGAACCCCAAACGCTAAAGGAAAACATTGAGTATATTGTCCTGATCTGGTATCAAATTACTTGGAAAGTCTCAGAGTGACAGCCTTAAATCCTTCCTCCTAGGAGATAAAGCCTCAGGTTCCACCAATCAATGAAGCAGCTTTAAAATATTACATAATACTAGTGCTACTTGCACTGGTTTTCTAGTGCTAAACAGTCCTAAGGACTTAGTGTCCCATCTTGGTAACTATTGCAGTCCATGATAAGCAAGACAGAACAGTATCCTATAATGACAAATTTCTGAATACTTCCTTACTCATCTAATCTAAAAGGCATTCGTTTCCACAAATCAGTTATGCTCATTTCTACCTCTTTAACTTTGAATATGTTATTACCTTTCTTTGGAATTTCTGTTGTTACTCTTACATGGAATTCAAACCATAACTTTATGTTATAAGCCTCCATTCATGTCCAGCTTCACCTTTATTACTGAGAGGACTACAACACAGTGATAAAACAGCATTAGCTCCAGGGTCAGACTCCATGGGTTTTAGGCTCAACTCTACCACCCACCAATGACCTGGGGCAAGTTCCTGAACCTTCTATGCCTCAGTTTCATCATTTGTTAAACAGAAAGGCCCAGGAGGATTGCAGTGAGGATTAAGTGAGTTAGAACATGCAAGGCATTTTGAATAGTGCCTGGGATGAAGCAGTCACTCAATAACTGTTAGCCACCACTGTAATTCTTCCTGTACCTCATAAATCATATGGACCTTAGAACTAAAAGGTCATTTAGTTCACTCTCCCACACCAAGCAGTATCACCTCTGAAAAGTTTTTAATATTTGTTCAACCATCTTCCCCTTGAACATGTGCAGTGATGAAGTTTCTGACCTTTCAAAAAATACAGGTTTATTGGCAACTCTAATGATCAGAAAGTTCTTCTACATCTGGTACCTACCCTCACCTCACTGGTCTCATTTCTGTTCCCTATGCAGCCTCAAAATCAACTTGCATCCTCTTTGACATGAAAGCCCTTCAGATATTTGCAAGAAGCTGTCCTGCCTCTCCCTCTCTTTCCCTTTCCCCCTCATTGAATGCCTCCAGGTAAGACACTGTAATTTCTCCTGACTATCCATCACTAGATTCATTTCCTACATCTTCCTATCCTGATCACCATCTTCCAGACCCAATTCATTTTGTGAATGTCCTTCCTAAACAGGACACCAAAAACTATGTACAACATTCCTAACAGTCTCTGGGTTTGAAAAAGAATAGTAGGATGCTTTTTTAGAAAATTAAAACAAATCTTGGACAAAATTTATTCCACAACAATAACAAAAACAAAAAACAAAAAAATAGTGGTATTAAATGAGAAATTAAGGTGACCTTTGTTTCTGAGGGATTTAACAAACAATAATCACATTTATCACAAGGCACATTTGTTTAACATTACAGAATTTCTTCCATGCTGCTTTACAGATAATATCCAGAGATTCAATTTTTGATGTTGTTTTGTAGTCTATTTCTCTGTGTAAGTCTCTTTGGCTATGTATTTTCTCCCTGGGTCTTTCTTTCCTCTGCCTGTTTCTAGCTATCTCTCTGTATATCTATCACTTCCTCTCTCTTCCTTCTTTTATCAAACAGTCATTCAACAATCATTCATCCAGTGCCTCCCAAGTATTTGATATTGTGCCAGGCATGGAAATTCAAAGATATATAGATCTGGCTCAGATTACTTACAGGCTAAGGTAGGGAGGCAAACAATGAACAGACAGATAATAGAATATTGTGGTAATACAGTGAGGTAGATATGCACAGGCTACTGTGAGAGCACCAAGAGGGAACACCTAGCAGAGAGGGTCAGGAAAATTTTCCAGGAGGAGGTAATACCTGATGAAATCTACAGTGAGTCAAAGGAGTACTTCTCAAATTTTAATGTGAAAAAAAAAAAAAACAACCCTCACTTGGGAATCTTGTTTAAAAGACCCTGATTCAGTAGATCTGCGTGGGACCTGAGATGCTGTATTTCTATCAAGCTCCCAAATGATGCCCCTGCTGCTGGTGACCTTAAAGGATGACTAAGGACTAAATAAAAATGCGTGGGGTAAGTCCCAGGCAGCTGAGGCCTGTATGAAGTAAATCATAGAGGTTAGAAACCCCTGAGCATGTGTGACAGCACTGAAGCAGAGCACTGTCCCCAGGAAATCTGAGAGGTCATTAGAGTCTAAATTGGGGATGAAAGGGAGAATGGTTTATTTCTAGGTAATTTACTACATAGGTGATGGAGCATATCAAAGAGCCTTTAAGCAGAGCAGTTACATAATAACTGCAAATCAGATTTTTTAAATCTGATGGCTTCATCGGTAAAGCCAGGAACAGGAAGAGAGCATGTAGGCTACTTTAAATATACCTGCTAAAGATGATGATGAGGGTCTAAATTGTGGGTGTGACATTGATTTAAATCAAAGGGGACTGATGTAAGAAATGTTTGGGCGATAATATCATCTGAGTGCATTTTCTCCTATTAATTTAAAAATGAGGCAAGTTATTTACTTCTTCGCATTTTGTGGATGCCTGCTACCTAATCTTAATCTGGTACTTAATACCAAGTGATCTTAAAAAAGCTACTTGCTCTCTTTTAACACCAGTTTCCACATCTTAAAACAGTGAAGAGTTGACCCAAAGGAATTAGTTTCTTTAAGTCTTAAAATTTATGATTCCATGAACTAAATTAATCTCTTATTGAATCGAAATCATAAAATGTATTTTAGCACCCATCACAATGCCTAGAATAAAAATATACATTGTGTGCCTAATGTTGAATCTACCTAATCAACAGGTATTAAAATGTGAGACTTCAAATCCTGCCTTTCCTTCACCTACCATATTCATTACCATGAGCAGCTGCTTTGTTCATATGTCCTACCAGCAATTCCTTTGTCTCTGCCCTTACTATATCTTAACTTGAGGACTGCAATAGTGTCTTAAGTAGTCTCTCTGGCCCAGTCTAACACCCCCTCCCAAACACTATTTGAGAAACTGTAGAACTCTGGAGTTAGAATGACCTCAGCTTAAATGCTATGCCCATTGTTTCTTACCTGTGTAATTGTTGGCAAGTTATTTCACCTCTCTAACCCTCAGTTTTCTTACCTTGAAATCAGAGGGATGACATGGGGATTAAATTTTATAAAATGTTTGGCACAGTGCCTATGGCACAGGACGAACACAATAAATGCTAGTTATCATTTTTGAAGGACAACTCTCATAAAGATTTGAGAAGGAACTTCACAAAAGACAAAAATCAAAGAGCCGATTAAAAAAAGGAAAAGGTGTTGTATTTCATTAGTAATCAATAAAACGCAAACTAATACTCCCATGGACACACTTACATACCCAACTGACTGGCAAAATTTAAGAACATATAAATCAAGTGTTGGTGAGGATGTGGACCTTCTCATAGCCTGCTGGGGTGTGCAGAAATTGATACAACCAATCGGGAAAACATCTTGGCATTATTAGCAAAACTGAAAATGCACATACCCCAAAGCTCAATAATTCCCTTCCTCAATATTTATCCTAGAATCTCTTGCACAAGTGCACTAGGATCTATGAGCAAGAACGTTTATATTAGCCTAAAAAGTAATATAAAAACAAGCCAAATGACCATCAACAGTACAATGGATAGGTAAATCTTGGTATATTTGTAAACTAAAATGCTCTACAACAATTTAAATGAATAAACTACATTCACAATCCATACAACAGCATGGAACAATCTCCTGTGCAATATTTAGCAAAATAATCAGGTGATTAAGAACATATATGTTGAATCCTCAGGATTGGGGAATAAAATATGGACTAGAGTGGATTTATTGGTATTCTACTATAGACTTACTGTGATTCTAGCGATGAAGAAATTATATCATTGATGTGGAGACAGTGGCTACCGGAGGTGCTGTAGTAAGAAGAGGGAAAAAGAGGTGTAATATGGGGGTATTTTCAGGACTTCATGTTTCCCTGAGTGTCATTGCAATGATAGATACAGGCCATTGTATATCCTGCCTTGGCCTGCAGAATTGGGTAGGAGAGAGGGTAGACTACAGTGTAAACTATGGTCCATGCTTGATGGCAGTGCTCCAGGATATGTTCATCAGTTGCAATGAATGTGTCACATTAGTGAAGGAGGTTGTTGATGTGGGGAAAAGTGAGAGGTGTGGGGAGTGGGGCATATGGGAATCCCTTATATTTTTTTATGTAACATTTTATGTAATCTAAGTATCTTTTAAAAATAAATAAAAAATATATTTTAAAAAAAGAACATATATGTTATGATTACATCATGGAGTCATGCATAGGCAAGATTAAGCTTTATTGTTTAGAGATAAGCACATAGATGAAAAACCTACCAAAAAAATGACAGAGAATGAGTATAACAAAAGATAGGGTAGTAGGGAAGGAAAGGATGTGATCTTAAAAGGGGACACAGGAGTATATTTCTTAACATCAGTGGTGGTTATATGAGATTTGCTGTATAATTATTCTTTAAACTGTACATATTTATTTTATATACTCTTCTATGTATGTACTTCAAAATTAAAAATAAATATGGCAGGAGCAGATGTGGCTTAAGCAGTTGAGCATCTGCTTCCCACATGGGAGGTCCCGGGTTTGGTTCCTAGTGCCTCCTGGAAAAAACAAAAAAAAACAAACAACAAGCAAAACAAACAAACAAACAAAAAACAACTCAGTTTGGCTCAGTGGTTGAGTGCCAGCTTCCCAAATATGACAAGGTCCTAGGTTCAATCCCCAGCCCTCAGGACCTCAAATAAATAAATACATAAATAAATAAATAAATAAATAAAAGTAAATAAATAGATAATTAATCTGGCAATAGTGAATAGCACCACTATGAACTTCAGTGTGCAAATACAGTGTCCATCAACCAATGAATGGATAAACATAATGCAGTATATACATACAATGGAATATTATTCAGCTGTAAAAATGAATGAAGTCCTGATACATGCAACAACATGGTTGAACTTTGAAGACATCATGTTGAGTGAGATAAGCCAGACACAAAAGGACAAATATTGTATGATCTCACTGATTTGAAATAATGAAAATATGCAAACTTGTAGTGTCAGTATCTAGAGAACAGGTTACCAGGGAATGGATAGGTAAGGCTTGAAAATGTACAGGATTTCTATTTGGAATGATGTTTTAGTTATTAATGGTGGTGACCAAAGCACAATATTGTAAACATAATTGATTGCACTGAAATATATATCTGAATGTGGTTAAAAAAGGAAATGTTAGGTTATATACATGGTAACAGAATAAAAAATTTTTTAAAATCATGGGCATACACTACACAGTGAACACTAAGTTCTATGTACTACATTTAACAGTACAATTATAACCATGTACTACAATTAATAGTACAATTATAAAAATGTGCTGTCATCAATGGTAACAAATGTTCCATACCAATGCAAGATGTTAATAATAGGGTGGTATATGGGAATCCTGAATTTTATGCATGATTATTCTGTAAACCTACAATTTCTCTAATAAAGAAAAAATAAAAATAATAAATTATAAATAAATCTGATCATGACATTCCCTTACTTAAAATATTTCAATAGCACATCACTTGGGAATAAAATCCAAACTCCTTAATGTTGTCTAAGAAAGCCTTCTTGATATTTCCACATACACCTCTTCAGCTTCAACTTTGCCACTCCCATTTATGTTCCGACCATTCTACATGATATGTAGTAGCTCAAAAAAACCAGGCTCTCTCTCACTTATGTACCCTTGACGAATGCTCCAAAACCCCCCATTAATTCCTCTGTTCCTCTTAACCTCTTACTGTCCTTAACATTCTGTTAAATATGACTTCTTCTAAAAAGCCTTCCTTGACAAATCCCTGCCTTCCTTTGTGTTAGGTTCTCCTCTGTTGTGCTTCCTCTCACACCCTATGTCTACTCATTTAATAGCACTTGATAAGTACCACACTCTTTAGGATATACCTATCCCTTGTTTAATACCACAATGTACATACCACATTTTTTAGCTTGAAAACTCCATTAAGTCAAGACTGTATCTTTCATGTATCCCTAGAGCTAGGCATGATATGTACATCACAGCCTCTCAATAAATGTTCACTTAATGAATAAATGTTTAAGATGGGGATAACATCATAAAAGGAATAAACAAATTTTATATATAATAAAAATGATTTTTTTACAGGACTAGGAAATATAAACCAAAAATATTAGGTTCAATGCTATAAAATTGCCCTTACTTTAAGTCAAGAGTAGTTGATTATTGGCAATTACATATGATTCACCCTTTATAATAAACGTGTTGATTAAGCACAACATAGTAATGATGAATGCTATATCTGCTTTTTCAATGTAATTGTAGGAAGACTATAATAAAAATAATCATGTGAAATAACTGTAAGATTAATTTCATCAGTCTTCTGCAGTTATAGGCCATACGTTAACTCACAGAGCAGCCTACCTACCCAGAGTTATATAAGCCACGAGGCAAATGAAAGAGAGAAATTGCTCACTAGTTCGAAACATCTTCTTTTGGAATCTTACAAGCACCCTGTCATACTCTATTTCTCAAAGATGCTATCTGACAGATTATAACTCATTCATCTCTGCTGGAGCCTATTGATTCCTAGTCATGACTAGGAAGCATCAAATATTAGATTAAAAAAGATATTCTGCCTGTGTGTGCTGGTATTTTCATAAAATAAAAAGAAGCTCTAAGAATTATTCCAACAAAGCAGACCAACTGGGTCTATTTTTAATATTGTTTTTATTAAGCAGAATGATTTATAGGCTAAAATTTCCATAAATTGAGTTTTCTAAAACTGTGATGTATTTTCCTTCTCTTAGTTCTAAAGATTTTATATAACATAACATAACAAAACATAACATATAACATTCCAAAAGGAATTAAGCATCATAATTTACCTCAGAACTAATTTTTCTACTAGAGGAGATGAATCAGTAAAATATATAATTATGTCCTAAATAATAAAAGCCACTTAAAAACACTGCTACCCAACTATTACTCAGCCACATGAAACTGTTAATTACAGCCATTTTACAGAGTCTGTGGGGTAGCATCATGGTGTTACACATTGTACCTATGCATCTGTAAGACGTCACACTATTATATGTGATATTAGCAGTACCATGCCATCAATTACACAACCTGTCCTATTGATTTTCATTTCCTCCATTGATATTAGTTGGAACAGTATTTCTTCATATCCAAGCACTAAGTCATATGCAACACTTAACTTTGGTTATATATCATGTTTCCCACTCAGAAATTTTTTAAATGTTCTACTCACCACTGCTTGTATGGTTTCTCATCTAAAGGAAAAGGAAATGGGTCTAATTCAACAGCTTCTTGCATAACTTGCCATAACGAAGATCTGAGACGGCCCTGCTGTTGGAGTTTCTCACACTAGCCTAAAACCAAAGCCAGAAGACACATCATGAGTTTTGTCTTAAGACTTAAATGGGACTCTCACCTGCATTTAGAAAACTGAAATCAAAGAAAATTAGCGGGTGGGAGATAAAACAACTCAAGATAACTAACTCTGTTAAGAATTTATGGCAAGCACAAGAAATTTCCTGTTATCAGTAACAAACAACCGGATATTTTTAAATCTGAACAAAAGCCCAAATAATTATTTTGGTGGATATGCTACTTGGTATTGTGATACAAGGCACCGCACCCTGCCTCAATGAGGACGACTCCACTGTTACATATGTTTACACATGTATCTTTACATATTCTGCTTTTCATATTAGATTTCATTAGAGCAATGAGTTACATAGTTACCTATAAAAGTAGGAAAAAGCAGAGGAGGAGGAGAAGTTTGAAAACCACTAAAGTATGTGAAATAAAATGAAGCAAGGCTGAAGTTGGTCTGAGCTGGAAAGAGACTGTCCTCAATAACCTGATATAGTTTCAAACCAACTTTTTCAACCTTATCACTTGTTACTTCCCAGCACCATGTTGGACCAGATTCTCCAAGACTGTGCCAGGTTCCAATGTTCAACCCATTGTCAAACCATAAGTTCTGGAAAGTATGATTTAGAAAGTATGGTCACCATACCCAAAATAAAACATCATCAATGTCCCTAAATAAGAGTCTCTTTGCTTGTCCAGGTGTTTATAAATGCTGCTAGGCATATATCCCCAGTACCCTCCCACCCTCAGTCATCCCAAAGTGGCCTACAGTTCACCTACCAACATTCCAGAGGAGGTAAATTTCTAGTTCCTCTGAATTCCTATTGTACCTATTGTCAAACCACTAATATGGACTCTTAATCACATGCCATCTTTCTTATTATTTAAATGTTTTCTATATATTGTGGTATTATGTCTTCCCAAATGACAATGAGTTCCCAATGATGGGAACTTAGCATTACAATTTCTCTATCTTTTCCTCCACAACATTTAGCAGACAACTCTGTACATAGAAGATATTCATTTGACTAATACTTATTGTGTCCCTGCTATGTGCTGACAGACACAGGTAGTTCCTGTCCAAAATTGCAATTTAATAGAAGATACAGGTAACCAAATAGACAATTACCATATTGTGCGATAAGAACCATGATGGAGGAAGTACAGATGTTGAAAAAAAAAATTGCCAAATAAACAGACCCAAGAGGTTTATTCATTATCAATACTTTTATAGCTGATTTACAGTGTATGAGAGGAGGACAAATGCTTTAAGAAACCCATTTTCAAGTATATAAAGCTCCCAGACAGGCTAACATCCACAAACCAGGAGATAGTTTTAAATCTGTGAAGACAAGTCACTAAGATGGATTTCTAGCACTTTTAAGTCACTGCTGTTTTCTTCTACTTCCCATCGAAAACACATATCAAATACTGTGCAGGCCACTCTGCAATTGCCTGATGGCTCTGTAGGGGAGCTTCCCCTTAAACTAGCATAGCACACTGGATTTTGGAACAGCTATGGTTAGGAATGTTTCTAAGAAGATTTCAGCCACTTTTTTTTTCCATTCAGTACTTTAATTTCCATTACTAGGAGCATTATTTATATAAACCTATGACTTTTACATTTCATAGTCACCAGGGAGCAGTGAGAAAGGTCATAGTGGATTGTTATGGGCCCAAAATATCAAACCAGAAAAGCCTTTACCAAAAATAAGTATAAGTTTGCAGTCTATTTTTTAAACCTAAAATGTTTCTTCCTTTTCAGAGATTTTCATTATCATTTGAAATCTCCACTTTGAGTTTCTACCAAGATTCACAATAAGAAAGAAGCTTCCCTATTTTAAATACAGAAAAATAATAGTAGCCAAACATAGATTTTTTTTCATTTTCCCCTTCTTTGCCTTGATTTTCTCAAAAGGTTAATATTTACTAAAGCTGAAAAATCTTTAGTCAAAACCTTATAACTTTATGAAAACATGTATAAATAGGTAAATTCTGAAAATACAGGCTCCAATTCTAACTTGCATTTTCTTCCAAGCAATCAATATGCAGCATGATCTTTTGTCTGAATCAACACCAAAGTCTCATCTCAGACTTATGTAATTCAATAAATATACCTACTATCCTAAGAAACAAATGTATTGTGTTCCTCTTTACCAACAAGCATTTCCTTCTAACAGTCTGTAGGTCCAACTTTTTCCACAAGCCATGGGTCCCACAGAGCAAGGTGTAACTGATGCCTGTGTGGTGGGAAGAGAGGGCGCTCAGCAAGGCTGCAGCAAATACAGCATTGTGCTCCATTCATGTGTCATTGCTGGACACCTTGGGCCTCTTTTTTTGCAAAAGAGTTGCAATACCCAACCAAAAGCTTAAAGGAGACTGCAAGAGGAAAGAGTAGGGACAATGGAGACAGAATTTAAAATGTCAGTTTGTATACTGCTTATTCTAATTGGAGGAAGTCTCTCAGTTTGAGCCCATATCCTGATTAGCAAGCAAGAGATATTCAATTTGCACATACCAATTCTAATGAAAGCCCTTTAGTTACAAACATGATCTGAAGTCAGATCTAGGAACGGAATCTGCCCCCACATTTAACGAATAAGAAGCCCCCAATTTGTCATTATCTTTTACCATCAATATAAAAAGACTTTGTAACCAAGCTAACATCCAAAGAAAGATTCATTTACGTGAAGGCCACAATAAAACTTTAAAAATATATATGTCTTAATATACGGAAAGCTTTTTTCAGATTACTTAGGTTAGGCAGATTCCTTTTGCTTAAGATATTCTTATAGGATATACTGACTAAGGAAGCCCATGAATTTTCCTACAAATTTAAAATAGCCACATATATTGTAGCATCCTTGATCAACTTTCAATTCATCCTAACCTTGAAAAACCTTGACCACATACTATGAAACCATTAAATACTAATAGCTGCAGACATACCAGACAATGACAGCAAAAAAACATTCAGTCCCTCTGGGATCTGTTCACAAATATCCCCTTCCTCCTCCCAACACACTCCTCTCAGCAGCAGATGCTGCTTGGGGGTGAGCAAGCAGGAAGCTGGAGGCAGCTGACTTTTCCACTCTACATATCATTTCTTACTACCCCATCATCAGGAATCTTTTTACTGAAACTGAAAGATCTTGTCAAAAAAAGAGCCCATCAAATTAAAGAGAGTTTACAACAAGAGGACAGTGATATGCAAATGAGGAAGCATGAAGACTCTAATATCTAAGTCAAACCATCATTTCTATCTGATTTTTTAGTCTCATTGTGGGGGAGAAAAAACCAGTTTGCCCTGTGTGTTAAAATAAACTAACCCAGTACTTTATGTCAATTTTAGGAGTGAGAATTAAGATAGACTGGGGAATACATGCCAGAGGCAACAAAATTGCTACATCCAAACTGCATAGCACCTAAAATCCAATGGTTCTAAAGTGGAGCCAAATGCTTGTGAACTCATTCATGGGCATCACTATCTACATATCCAACATAAATACTCAACTAGGGTAGAAAATTTACAGAAGCCTTTCTAAGAGGAATAGTCATTCCTCCAACCATTTTTAATATGTTGATTAGCATTCTATGAGGCTTTGCAGGGTCCAACAACCAGCAGACTGAGTTATGGAGAGAGAAATTGGACTTTGGTCTGGCAATGTCTTGTGTATTTGTACCTATTTGCCTTCCCTCTGCTCTGTGTGTGTGACCTGTTCCATATGACTTAGCCTGTCTCTTTTCAGTTCTTTCATAAAAGTTAGAGTCAGCAGAGGAGAGGCAGTCAAGGCTGCTGCACAGACCCTGTGAGACTCTGCAGCAGAGGCAGTCCATGTAAACAACATTGTGATTGCTTCAGAGCAGACTGCCATGGGATATGCCCTTCTTATTCTGTGGTTAAATTGTAATACCCTGCTAAGTTATCGATTTAAAAAGACAGAAACAGAGACTCAATCTCGATTTAAATTTCTGGACAAAAAAAAAAAATATATATATATATATAATTTTCTTAAAATATCTATATCCTGATTTACCTGAAGATTTTCCCATGTCACATAGATGCTGATAAATATATTGGCATACTTGTTTCTGATGATATATGTTTTCCTTTCCTTTTCTTTCTTTCCTTTTTTTTTCCGAAAGAGCTCTGACATTTCTCAGGGACACAATATCCCAGCACAGAATACCTGGGAATCTTGCCATTAAAAAAAAAATGCTGCCTGCTGTGACTAGGAGATCACTTTCTTAAAGGGACCCCTTACCTCCGTGACTACTGTGCCAATTTGCCTCATCTCTAACCTGATCCCTTTCTGTGTTCCTCTCCCCAGCAGGAATTTAGCTTAGGGTCCCTCTTTAAAAGTTGTGCCATTAGTTTTACAGCTAAAAATATATAATTTCCATTCCCTATTAAATAGATTACAAAATATTTATTTCAGTCAAGGTATGCTTAAATACATTATTTTTTAAATTCCCTATGGAACCCCTAGCATCTCCCAGATATTGGACTGAGGTTGGCACTTCTGGCAGGCACAGATGCTCCATCTCTCTTCCTCCCTCTGTAGCTTGGCATTGGTCTAGAGACCCCTGGTCACAGTAAGGATGCTCCCTCCCACCCTCTGCCACCCCTCACTCCTAACAGAAAGGGTTCAGCACACCCGAGTCCCGGAAAGATGCTCCACGCAGACAGAAAGCCTGGGGGCGTCTTGCCTCAGGTAGTTCACTTCACTCACCCGCTTTCTACCCCGCCGTGCCCCCTTTCCCACCACTCACTCTCCCACCCCACCAGAAACAATCAATAGGCATCACCCCACCCTCCACAAACAGGCTAGACCCGAAATGAGCGAAGAGCCACCTACCATTCCGTGCCCGAGAACTACGACCGCGGTCCAGCAGTGTTTGCCCCAGAAATCCTCCCTACTCGTTTTTCATTAACCACATTCCAAACTGTAATAAGGAAGAGATTCTTTGGAGACGGGGAGATTGTTTAAAATTAATGATGGACAGGTGATTTCCAAGAAAATCCAGTCTTAAAGTCACTCAAAGCCCCCTAGGAATTGAGGGATGAGGAGGAAAAAGGAAAAAGGAAAAGAAAAAGGAAAGCAAATAACAAGCACCACCCACCCCCATAAAAATAAAGAGAAGGGGCGGTTTAAAAAAGAAAACAAACAAACAGAAGAAGAGTGCCTTGCTGAATCACCCTCTTTCACCGCCTGGAAACCATTGTGCAGCGCGATGCTGCCTGTACCATTGTGGAACCGACCGGGGGAGGACGGCGCGCGGGGAGCGCGGTTGCCATGGCGACTGAAGGAGCGCACGTGACGTCAGAGCCCGGCGAGGTCTGGGGAGGGGAGGGGGGAGGAGGAGGAGGAAGAGAGAGTCCGTGTGCGGCTGCAGCTACTGTGATTTTTGGGAAAGTGAGGACGAGGCAAATGTGGAGGAACAAGGCTCGCTGGCCGTCAGGCAGCTCTGCACAACCCGGGAGACACCTGAGGATGCTGGTGCCTCCCACAGCAGCACGGAGGAGCAAACACCGACAGACCCAAAGGCCGGGCAACGCTTTCAGCCTCCGTGTTTCCACGATCACAGGATTTTGCAAACAGCCTCCTGAGAGACACACACTGTCTCTAAATGCCAGGACAAGCAAGGTCTTTTTACCCCAGAGAAGAAGTTAGCATTGGAGTCTTGCCCAGAGGTCATTTGTACAGCACTAATTCCTCTTCTCTGCTTCCTTGTTTCTCATGAAAATTCTGAATAAATACCCACTAAACAAAAATACTCGACAGATTGCAGTTTGAAAGTAGAACGAAAATTTCTGATAATTTGAGCTAACAAATCATGGTTGTTTTGTTTATCATTATTACAGATAACCTTCTGGAAAACCAATATGAATTGCAGTTTTACTATTTGGGGGAAAGATCTCAGTTTAATTGGTTTGCCCTGCCTTTGCTTGGTAGGGCTTTTTTAAGTTTTAATATCCACAAACAATAATTTCTTGAATTAAAGGCAGTTGATTACTAATGCAAGGTGTTGGTGGTAGGGTGACGCATGGGAATGCTGTATGATGATATGAATGTTTGTTTTGTAAGTCCAACTTTTACTATACACTTAGTGTTCAGGTATGAATGATATACTTCAAAAATTTTTAAATGAAAAAAGTTGATTACTTATACTATTGAAAAATGAGTTTATGAATTTTTTTAACCTTTGAAAATATTTTAAAATATGTATATTAATATGTCAATATATATATAGTCACATTTATTCTCCTGTCCTTAATAATTTAGAAATTATCCAAACTACAAATATTTCTTGGAAGTGAATTAAAATTATCCAATAACTATATCAAAATTTTCTATTGAGTGATTTGGAAAAACCAAAAAATCTATAAAATTAAAGCCATACCTACTATAACTCTTAGAAGGGAAAAGCCAAGAAGCAGAAAATGTAATATCCCAAAGTTTGCATTTAAAAGGCAAGGGAGATTTCCTTGCTTGGAGAATAAGTGTATTTTTAAACATCTTTAGCTCCTATCACAGAGTACACACATGCCATTAAATAAATGGACTTGGATACAAGAGATACTAAACATAACTCCATGATTTGAAAGCAAGAAATTAGATTCATTTAAAATTCTTCTTCCAAAATCTCTTATTATTGATATTAATAGTATACAAATGAGGCTTCTAGATTAAATGTTTCATTTGTAAGTACTTTGAAAAGAGTCTGAAGAAGTAAAGGTATTTACACAAAGTTCAAATATGTAATATAACAGATTACCTGTTTAATATGGGATGTCTCAAAATTTAACATTTCATAGTATTTGAAAGGTTAAAACTTTGATAGCTGGTAAAAATAATTACATAACCACAGATCATTATTAACCATAAATGTTTACTGATCACCTACCACCTATAAGATGTTCTGCGAGGCTCCTAGAAGAGGGAACTTTCCAGGAAGATGATAAGAAATAAAGAGGTTTAAGGCATATATAGGTATAAGGTGACAGTGTATATATTCATAAAATTATAGTAATATAAAATACAGTATGGTAAGTACAGAATGAATGGAAGGAGACACTCTCATGGGAGTTTTATGGTGGGTACAATTATCTCTACATAAGCACTGTGCTTAGTACACACTATAATTCCAGTCAATATCTGTTCTTTTTCTTTAAAAATGAATTATTCTTTGGTCTCTCAAACATAGTGTGTTGGATTGGGAGATGGCAATGGAGAAATAGACTGGGGTCAACTTACTGAAGGCCTAAAATAAGGAGTTTGGATTTTATCCAGTAAAGAATAACAACTACTTAGATGTGAGTTTTTGTTTCTTTTTCAACTATTGTTACATGATCAAATTTTAAGAAATTAAATTTAAGAAAATTTTCTAAAGTGTATAGATGATGTAAAAGACCATTTCAATCATCTAAATATTACTCAAATGAGTAGACAGTAAAACCCACTCCAAAATCTGGGAGCAAAGTTGACATCTATCAGTAAGAATCAACATCTAATAGTGGAAAATGATTGGTTTTTAAGTATTCATGGTTGCCATTCTGCTTTCCCCATTTCTGTAATAGGACTTTATTGTTCCTTTTGAGAACTACCCAGACTCCACTGATGGAACCCTCAATCACAAGGATAGTCCATTCCTCTTTAAAAAGTAACTGTGTAAACCAAACAGGACCAGCCAGAACCTTTTGGTAAGGAAACTGCCCTATGAACCTGAGAAAATGACTTTCTGTAAGATGCAATAGTTTTAGAACTGTTGGAGACTATCTTTGCCACCATTTTGAGAAAACCCACCAAATGATAAAATTAACCCCAAAGCAAGTGGGAAGTCAAAGAGACACAGCCTCAAAGGTGTATTTTGAATGTCTGGTGTTCACCTTACCTAAAACCACCCCCAGCCCTTGGACTTCTCAAGTTTTGTAATATAATCTACATCCTTTTTCATTTATATACCTTTGAGATAGTTTTCTGTCTATTGCACCAAGTAGTCCAAAGTCATATACCATTCTACATTATGTTTTGGAACTAGCATGCATATGTGAATAAGGAGATTCTTCCATGGGTCAACAGAAAAGACATAACAAGCAAAAAATATAAACTAAGCAGTGATTGTAGACACTGAAGTAAGTTTTTTGTTGTTGTCGTTATTGTCACTCTTATTTTATTCAGAAAGGAATCTAGAAAAAGAAAGTTTTGGATGGGTTTTCTCTGATTCTAATCTATTGGACAAGTTTTTTGGCTGTCTCTTTGCTCAAATTTCAAGTTCAACAAGAATCAGTTGATTAACTTTTAGTCCTTTCAATGAGCCTACCTATAAAGAAGTCCATGTCTCATGCAAGATATGCATCGATTAACCAAATAACTTTATAACACAATGTAATTAGCAAAAAGTTTTTAAGTTATTTTGTTCTAAGCTTGAACAACAAAAGTTAATTCCCAAATGGGTATTGATTTGGAAAAATGAACCTCAACTCTTACATCACATTGTAAACATAAAAATTAATTCAAGGTGATTCACACACCTAAACAAAAAACTAAAACTTACAAATATATTAGAATAAAATATGTCTCATAGTAGGAAGAATATCTTTCTGACCTTAGAGTAAGCAAAGATTTTTAGGGCATAATAGAGAAAAGAGGACATCATCAAATTTAAAAGCTTATCCAAAATCACCATTAAGAAAATGAATAGGCAAGATACAGAATAGAATAAAATACTCTTGATATACCTATCTTAAAAAGGACTTCAATCTAGGGTATATAAAAATCTTCTACAAGTCAAGACTAATAAAAACAAACTTTTTTTCATGGGCAAAAAACTTCAAAACTTAAAAAGGAATATTTATAGATGGTCAATAAGTACATGAAAAAGTATTTGACAACAGTCATCAGAGAAATGCAAATTAAAACCACAGTGAAATACCATTTTATGCCACCAAAATGGCTAAAATTAAAAAGAATGACAACAGTAAATATTTGCAAAGTTGATATGTAAAACTGCTTTGGAAAAGGTTTGGTCGATATTGAAATACTGAAACATTATATTGAGTGAAAAAAAAAGACAAAAATGAGCATACACTGAATAAATCCATCGACATGAAGTTCTAGTACAGACAAAACTAATCTATGGTGATGGAAATTAGAACTGTGGTTTCTCAGGAGAGGCAGACAGTTGAGGACTGGGCTGGGCTAAAGGGAAATTTCTGGAGTCCTAAAAAGATTCTACATCTTGATTGGGGTGTGAATTATTACCTGGGTGTATGTATAGCTGTCAGAATTCTTAGGATCTGACAGTTTAACTGTATATAAATTAAATCTCCTTTAAAAATATTTTAAGTTAATGTCCAAGGAGGGGAAAAAAAACTACTGAATGAGTCAATAAAGGACCTGCAAATCTGGTCTTACTTACACCCTGAATCTTAATTTTTTGGAGCTAGCAAACCCAGCAGTAGGAAAAGCTGGGCTCAGGGAAGCCAGAGTTTTTAGAGACCAATGAGATTCTCAGAGATAAGGCTGACAATTGATGGAGAATTGCATAACAAACAAGAGGTGAGAATGCAAATATTTTATATATCATATCCAGAGAAGTCTGGCAATAAGCAGACTCCTGTTTTCAGCAGAAGGGACAATAATTCCGTGCCAGGCCTCCAGTCTGTGAAGGAAATAGAGTTGCTAAAGAACTGACTTTCCAAACAGTAAATGGCAAGGGACTCAGGTATATAGGAGCAGAAAGGATTAGAGTCAGTGAATTGGAGTACCAAGTAAAAACTCAGTTTCTGAATCCAACTCTCAAGTACATTAGTGAGACTTGCAGTAAAACCAACTACTACTTTAAGGTCCCTTGTCAAAAATTGGTAAGATGACCAATGTGTCCCCATTTTGTCAGGACTTCCCAGGTTTCAGCACTGAAAAATTCCACATCCCAGGAAATTCTTCAGCCTCAGGAAAACCAGGATGATTTGCTGCCCTTCCCCAAAGCCAACAATGAAGTTGAACCCTTACATGACAGCGAAGAGGTTCCAACTGTGAAGCAAAGATCACTGTAAAAAGAAGAGTTCTTTATAATAATGATGTTACTAAAGAGGAGAGTCGCCTAACTAGACTTTTGACAATTAGATTATAACACCATGACCTAGGATGGTGTCAAGAGAATACAAAAGGTTAGATAAATGCAAGCAAACTCATGAAAGCTAAATCAATAGAACTTGGCAAGGGATCAAATATGAGGGGCATGTTCAATTGTGACCCTTTCAGTACGATGTCCATTGTCATTTCAAGGTTATATAATAAGGTGTTCCTTCAGAGGGTAGGTCATGTGTGTTTCATGATGCTGTTACAGCATAACATTTTCTCAATTTGGAGAACAATTATCCTTTGCAAAATTATTCCTAGTTTTAAAAAGTTTCAGAAATGCTATATACGACATCTCCCTTTTGGAAAACTATATTGCACATTAGTAAATTAAAGGCACTGAGAAGTCCTGAGGTACAGAAACATATTTAAATTTCTCAAAATTATTTCTCAAATATAGTTTTAAATTAATATCTTTCATCATTCTGATTGTATGGGAAACATAGGGCCAACAGATTACCACAGCCATAATATTCTTCAGTGGAGTGAATTTAAAAGACAAAGGGTTCCTAATAAGAGTAAACTTTTACCTTTCAGGGGAACTTCCAGTGTCCTAGCAAGAAAAGGGATCTACCTCTGCACTCACTTTTAATTTTCTTCTTGCTTAGAAGTCATTGTTACATTCAGAATATAATTGTGTTCACATCAAAAGAAAGTCGATAAAATTGGTCTCCTGGAAATTTTTTCCCAGTGGTCAAAACTCTACCGTTGAATTAAAGAGCAGAAAATGTA
Organism: Dasypus novemcinctus; assembly: GCF_030445035.2. NCBI lineage: Eukaryota > Metazoa > Chordata > Mammalia > Cingulata > Dasypodidae > Dasypus > Dasypus novemcinctus. The sequence goes on along the minus strand of NC_080673.1, from coordinate 117,467,189 downwards.
TTTTGAACCAAATTTTATTCAGCTTATAAAAGCATTGATTTTTTTTTTTGACTGGGAACTCCCATAAACAGCCAAATTACTTTGCTTGTGGTTAAACATACTTTCATTCTAAATGCAAAATACCTGCCTCAATGAAATAATAGTTGCGCACAGCTTTTCAGTATCATGGAAGCATTTTTTCAAAGTATGAATTTAGTTCACAAATAACAATGGGGGGGAACTATTTAAAAATAATATCCAAGAAGTTTAAGCTTTCTTAAGTAGCAACAGCTTTAAAATCTAATTAGTGTATTTGTCTTTTGAACAATGACACTAATAGAAAATTGTCTTTTCTTAGATGTTGGCAAAAGCTGGTTTATGAGATGAAGCTATTCCTACCAGACATCCTCAAATTTATCCACACTTAAACCCATGCACATCTGTAGCAATTCCAATTTTCCTTATCCTTGCTTTACTTCAGTGTCCCAGAAGCATGACAAAAGCATGGAGATATCATGGATTACATTTGAATTTGGAGTAGAAATTCAACCTCTTACCATTCTACAGCAACTCACATCTACATTGAAGGCTACTTTCAACTCTGATTTGTCATTACAGAATTTAAAAGGAAAATAGCAACCGAAGCAGGCCAAATGGAAAAATATAAACCCTAAATTGTATAACTGAAATGTAAAATAAAATTTACCAACATTCTTTTTACAAATATAGGTCCTTCATCACCACTAAATGAAATTTCCTAATATTAGAGAGCCTATTTTTAGACATTGATATGAGATGCTTTTTTTGCAAGTACCTAATAGTGAATTCTGGGTCTGTCCCATGGGACAATAGCATAAATGATAGGTGGTAGATTGAGTATCCCAGCAAAAGACATGTTCTCAATCTTAATCCACATTCCTATGGGAGTGAACTTTGAAGATGTTATTATTTAAAATGTGACCACATTGATTCAAGCTGGGTGTTAATCCATATTACTGGAGGTCTTATAAAGAGAGGATATTTAGACACAGTCAGAGAAGCCAGAAGATGTAAAAGCCAGAAGCCAGAGAGTTCCTCAGGAGGAGACCAAGGACATTGCCAGGTGACAGAGGCAAAGATGCAAGTCAGGGAATCTCAAGGGTTGTGGCAAGACATCACCAAAATGCACAAGACTCCAAGAGAAAGCATGGCCTTGCCAGCACCTTGATTTGGTACTTCTGACCTCTAAAACTATGAGCCAATAAATTGTTTTTGTTTAAGCCAACCCCATTGTGTGGTATTTGTCGTAACAGCTCTGGCAAACTAAGACATGATGGTAATCCATGGTGATAGTCTCTAAACAATCAGAAGAGCCATAATCAGTGTCAATAGTATCATATACAGAATTTGGTATATTCAATCTTACATTTTTAAACCAAATACTTATCAACATAAAATTCTTTGTACAGCTTATGCCTTCTTGATTTCCAAATAGTAACAAAAATATCTTAGACTATTCTAAACATGACATTTAACCTTTTTTGGAATGCTATATTCAAGAGGGATATAGAGAAATAGAATCCAATTTTGAAACTTCATGAACATGTCACATGACTACTGTAATTAAATTCAATGTCTTGTGTATGTACAGGTATTTAGATGTTTATTTATTTATTTATTTATTTATTTCTCTCCCTTTCCCTGTCCCCCCCCCCCCCCCCATTGTCTGCTCTCTGTGTCCATTCGCTGTGTGTTCTTCTGTGTCCACCTGTATTCTTGTCAGCAACACCCGGAATCTGTGTCTCTTTTTTTAGCTGCGTCATCTTGTTGTGTCAGCTCTCCATGTGTGCGGTGCCATTCCTGGGCAGACTGCATTTTTTTCATGCTGGGCGGCTATCCTTATGGGGCGCACTCCTTGTGCGTGGGGCTCCCCTATGTGGGGGACACCCCTGCGTGGCACAGTACTCCTTGCGCGCACAGTTCAGGAGGCCCTGTGTTTGAACCTTGGACCTCCCATGTGGTAGGCGGACGCCCTATCTGTTGGGCCAAATCTACTTCCCAATATTTAGATTTCTAAAATAATACATAGCAATAATTTTAAAGCTTATTAAGAATATGTATATATAGTGAAAAGGCTCCTGGACTCATCAGTGTCTTTGTTTAAATCATAGATTTGCTGTGATTTAAATCATAGCTTGTGACTTGGGTTGGGTAGATCTCATGGTCTCTCCTTTTCCCAGACTAGACATTGACAAAATGGGGATAATAGCAGTCACTTCACAGACTTTATGTGAGAATCAAATTAGATAATACATGTGACAGTGCCTGGCATAGCCCTTGGCACATGAGAGTCATTCAATAAATATTGAACACTCAACTGAATTTATTTGCAATAAAAAGAAGTAACCCACACCTAACTGTAAATTTTCTGTCATAACTTTGTAAGCTAGGAACATTGTCCAGTGCCTCAGAAGCATTTGTCTTCTGCCCCGTGATAATGTTCTTAAAGTGTATACACAGAAGGAGATACAGTTGATCATATGCTACTTGACAGTGTTGAAGCAGCATTTTGTAACTAATAATAAACTTGAAGAAATTTGAAACTACCTGCCAGTGAACTCTTGCAAAGCTATTTCAGACATCAGCGATTCTCCCTGGAAATTTCCCAAAGAAAATTCAGCTACTTGGTCAGCAGATATTCAGAGATATACTCTTCCACAAAAAAATAGAGAATGAAATAAAGAAAACTAAGCACAAAATAAGACATCTGCTGGAGCTGTGTGACATTCCTATGGTTTAGTTAAAATCAATTCAACTGCAAATCACTGAGCGGAATATATGCACAAAACACCATGCTGGAAATTTAGAAAAGAAGTCTGAGGCATGGTCCTTGTCAAAAGATCATAACTTTATTGTACATTCAAGATTGGTCTACTTGGGGGAAAACATCTACAAATCTACAAATAAGCCCCTAAATGTAAGATTTTTAAAATGAAGTCTCTAGTTCAGAGAAGGCAGATCTCAATATAAACATGTATGCTGAAAACATAAACTTTAAACCCTACATTTGTATTGGGAAATACCACAGTGCAATAAAAATGGAGATCTATCTAAGTTCTTGTTCCAATTATCCATGACAAGTTTGAGAGGCAGCAGCTCTCTAGCTTTCAATATCCTTCACCTAGAAAGTGGGACTAAATTATAATGGCAATTATGATCTTGTAATTAAATAGAAGAGAGAGGCTTGCTAACTAACTAAGGAGACTAGACCTCTAAAACTAAGGAAAAACATATTATGTTTGGATGAGAGCAAAGAGATAACACTTTTCTAGTTGTAGTGAGAAGAAAAATGGCAGATGAAAAGGAAAATCTGACCAGATCACTTTATGATGCAAGCCAAAACATTTATATGGTAAATGTAAATGTAAAACAATGAGAACTGGATCCACTTCTGAAGTCAGTTCTGGCTTTTTGAGACATTTGATGACTTTTACCTTATAATAAAAAAAAAGTTGCTATCGTTTTCATCATTATGATTCAGCATTATTATCACCAGCATCATCATAAATATCATCATTATTATTCTACCTACTAATGAGAACATATTCTTTACCAGGTTCTAGGCTAAATTTACAGACCTCAGTTCTAATTTTACAACCTTCCTTGATAATTATTTCGTTAAAATGTATTGATCATCCACTACTAGCCCATGTTAAATGACTATACTGATCTCTATTGTACTATCAGAGATGTAGGATTATTATCCCCACTTTACAGACAAGAAAATTAAAACTTAGAGAGAGGTTAAGTCATTTGTCCAGGATCATACAGCTATTGACTAGGTAAGTTAGAATTTAAATCCATGCATTTTTACTAAAGTTCCTACATTCAGAGAAGTTAAGGAAAAAACACTGCTGAACCTAAATGATAAATGTAATATCCTCTAATTGAAAGTCTTTGCACACATTCAGAATGGAAACACTGACTTATTGGACTATCATTATAGTTGTATATGATACTTACGGAAAAGTGGCTGTTGAGACAGCTATAGCATTATGAACTTAAGCATGGAAAACCCCAAATAGGAAAGGCAGAAGAAAGTCTTCAAGGATGTGGTATAACACAGTTTTTTCAAAATGTAAACTGCTAAGTAATAACAGCAGCTAATACAGCACTTGGTGTTTAGCTATAGGAATTTAACTGCTCTTTTTGAGAAAAGGCTTTAGACCAACTGTGAGTCTAAAAGACAAAACTTCAGTCTCATCAAATAGCTACGTCCTTAAACTAAGACACCCTACTACTATTTGCGGTGTGGAGAGGATATTGATTGTAGTCTTTTCAAATGAAGACATCATCTATAGCAATATAATGTAATGTTATCATGAGTGCTACACACACACACAAGCATGTATTCATCCAGGCAACAAATATTCTTTCAATATCCATTACTTGTGGTAAAGACAAAAAAACCTGTTCAGATATTGTTTCTGCTCTTTCAAGGAGCTGGATGCTTTACTAGACATGGAAATAAATAATCAGAAAACAAGGTTTTTGAAATTGGTAAGTTATTAGAGCAATAGGGTAAAACAAAGAAAGTTTGAGGAAAATAGAGATTATTTCTAGCTGGAGGGGTCAGGAAAGCCATAGGAATGCACACACACGAGGTATAGACAGCGATGTATTTTGTGAGAGTGCTAAGAACATAGAGGACAAATCAGGCTGGGGTAATAGACACCATGGACCAAAGATCTGCAACACAAATAGGAACACTTTAAACAGATAAAATGAACCAGATTATTCACAATTACAAGTAATTGCAATGGAATCTAGAGTTGAATTCAGGATGGACAAACCAGAAATCAAGTTCAACTTTCAAAACATAGAAATTAAATGGAAACCAGAGTCTACTTGTAAAAAATATAAGTCAAATAGAAAGTACTCTGTCACCCTATAAAGAAAGGAATGGGGAACCCTACATGATTTTTTGTAATGAATTCTGTGACCTTGTTTTCATTCTAATCATGTAGGTATAAGTACAAATTAATTACCTCAGTTCAGCAACAGATAACACAGAAGAACTGAGTGTCTATTATATGTCGGACATCATGTTATGGTCTTTAACATTTCTTCTGCTCTTCTAGGTATTATCCCAGAATTTTACTAATGAAATATATTTTTTACCCAGTTTGTGGGAAGAAGAATTGAGATCCATGAACTCAAATTCCAGTTATCTTTTAACTACAATACTTCCTTGCAACATAAGGTGTATTATTCTATTGTTTTTCTCCTTTGAAAATCTTAAGACTTATCTTTGGGTATAGTCAGAATCTACTAAGTATTATATTTATCATTTCTTCTCCCAGATCACAATGTTGTCAAAATATACTCCAGAATATCAAACATGGCAACTTTATGTCAGTCATAATTTTAACTAAGTTGGTAACATACAAGTTTGCTGAATTTTACAACTGGAAATGTAGGCATCATGAAATTAAAGCCTAAGGCTAAATAAATACTGTAAAATACAATTAATTAAAATTTCCTAAAATGTGGGGGCTTAAATTTCTCATATTCAGATTTCATAGAAGGGAATTGTGAATTATAGACAGTTCAAATTTTTTATCAAAGATACATCTGTCAGTTGGTTGTCGAGTAAAGATTACTTCCTCAATTAGACTGAAAGTTCTTTGAGGTCATGTTTCAGGCATCCCATTATCTCTAACAGCTAATGTAGTGCTTTGTAGAAAAGTGGGTAGAAATCGTATTTATTTAAGGACTTACATAATTAATCATACCCATTCTAAGAAAGTTGCTTAAATTTTCCTAGAATTTGATGTTGTAAGAATTATGTTCCAAATGAATCCAGTTTCTCTCAAATAAACATTTTCCAGAAGAACACATTCTGCCATGCATTTTTAAAAGATTTTAAAAAATAATTTAAATTCAATATAAATCCTAAAATGAACCATTAAAGTTACTCCATTCTAAACCTTAGAACTATAGGAAAAAGCTTCCTATGGGCAAAATCTCCTCTTGGATTTTTCTTGGGTCTTAGTAGGGGCCTCTGCTCCAAAGTAGCCAATCAGAGACAATGAAAACCATGATGGTTTTATAACAGGCACCCTATTTTAAACTGAATGACCAGTATGTCCTGGATAACTAAAGCCCTTGGATTCATCAAAATTCTATAGTAGTCAGTCATCCATGTGAGGCAGCTGACTTAAAGAGATTGATGAGGCCTTTGTTGGGTTCTCTCCACTTCTTAAGACTATCTTCTTGTCAGCTAGTACTAGCACACTGATGGTGAGGGTATTTAGAGTCTCCTTGAGTTAAGGCAACTTTGCAGGGATCTCTGAGGACAGGGGGCCATAGCTGTAGCAGCTTCCAGTAGAGTTCTAATTGCATTTCACAGAAGACTCAGGCTTCCAGAAGAAGGAAAGGTGATTTGCCCAAGTCCTGCAGATAGGATGCACCCACCAGCTGCAGCTTCCAGCAAAGCCTTCTATCTTCTCTCTGGTGTCATGAGTTTTCCAATGCACCTTCCTGCCTTGGTGAAGATAGGACCAGAGCCCAAACAACTGGACAATCTAAAATTATATTGTGCAGAGGAGACTGTGCATCCCTTATTAGAAACTAAGTTTCATGAGATTAGAGACCTGTTCTGTCTGGCTATATCCACCAGGCCTAGAAAAGTGGCCTGAAAAACACTCAAAGCATTTTTGCTGAATAAATGAATAAATCAGTAAATCAATAAAATAGGCAAGTATGAACTTGTTTTTAAAGTCTTCTGTTATAGCTTTCGCTCTTGTTCCCCTACAGTCTATTCTCCCCAGAGCAGCTCTTGTGAGAAATTATACCATGGTTCTTTCCTACATAAAACCCAAAATGGCTTCCAATGAACTGGGAATAAAATGCAAATTCCTTATCATGGCCCACAGAAGACCCAAATGATCTGACGCCTGGCTTCTTCTCTGTCTGTCTGAGTTTTTCAGAGCTGCTATGACAAATACCACAAAAGAGGTTGTCTTGAACAACCAGCATTTATTGTCTCATGATTTTGAAGACTAAAATAAAGATGTCAGTTTTTGCACTTGCTTTTCCTTCTGTCTGGAATTCTCTTCCTTAAAATATACATTATTCACATGTCACTCCACTCAGAATTCATCAATAGGTCTTATAGGGAGGGCATTTTGACAAATAATACCCATCATCTCTACCCCTTGCTCAAATTTTCCTTATAGCAGGTTTCTTTCTGACTTAATACTAAATGTTTTTGTATTTATTTTCTGTCTCATCCTCTGAGGGACGAAACGGGGTCCCTGTTATGGGACAAGCGGGGTCCCATTGTGGGACGAGAGGGGTCCCTGGCGTGGGGAAGAAAGCCTCGTATGGCCGCTGAGGCTTCCCTCAGGGGCTCCGAAGGCGTGGAGGGCGCACGACCCAGGAAGAAGTCGCGGAGACAGGCTGATGGCACAAGTCTGGTTTATTGAGGAAGGGGATGCAGATTTATAGGATTGGGGAGTGGTGTGGCGGGTTCTGATTGGCTAGGGCAAATGCTGTTTCCATATAAGGCAATGTTCTGGCATTGGGCTAGTGATTGGCCAGTAGAGTATGTGCTAACTCTTGATAGGCTGACACTGTTACTAAGCTGATAGGTGGTTGTAAGCTGTTGCTGGGCAAACAGCGTACTAAGAGATTAGGTTTAAGGGAGGGGAGGGGAAGTGAGAGCTGGGCTAGGCGGGAGATAGGAAGGGGGAGGGCGGTGCCGGCTAGCCGTTAGCAGCCAAGGCCTAGTCAGGCGTGGTCACCTTGTCTAGGCCCAGTGGGCAGAGGCGGTGTCACCTCTTGCCGCACTGTTTGCCACTGAGGCAAGCCGGGTGCCCCTCCTCCCACAATCCTCTAAAATGTATGATGGGAGCAATGTTTTGATCTTTGCTAAGTCTTCAGCACCTAGAATAGTGCCTGACACATAGTAGGTACACTGTAAGTTTGAGTTGAATGAGTATAATAATCTTACGAATTTGCTCCAAAATCCTTGAAAATCCTATAGAAATCATTCAGGCACTAAACATTTATTTGGTACTTCCTTTGTATCTTGCACTGGGATAGTTATTGGGATAGGCATGAGAAAGACACAAATAAATATATCACAGACCCTGGTTTCAAGAAGCTTATGCAGAATTTAAATATTTTCCATGAATTTCTACAGGCAAAATACAAACCGTAAAGCTGTAAAGGAAAGAAGAGTAAGTTCCACCTGATGGGTAGGTAAGGTTTCATGGAAGAAGTAACACATGGACGTTGGCTTGAATGATCTTTCCATAAGGAAGAGGAAGCATAAACATAGCCATAGCAGCATGGAACAGTCTGGCAGGTTCAGGTAATGAAACGTAGTTAAGTATGGTTGGAGCACAGTAGCATAGGGGCAGGAGAAAAGCAATGGATGTGTGGTGAGAATAGAGGTTTAATGTAAAAGTGGTTAAGAGATCACCTTATATGTTAATAATGTGGCACCTTATCCTCAAACCCAAAGAATCCTCCTTAAGACCCAGCCTAGTGAAATCATTACAACTTTACCATCTGAAAGGGATAAAACCTAAATCTGTAAATACATGGATCACAATTCTGCTCTAGGATATCCATTATTTAGATATCCACTATTTGTTGGAGAGTGGAACTTGTGAGGTTTTGTTGTTTGTTTTCGCTTGGTTTACTATTAAAATGTGGTTTGATCAATGTCTATTTTATGTTGGCTTGTGGTCTCCAATTTTATAATTGTCACCCCTCTGTGAAAGTTTGAGTTCCCTGGCATTAGCATCTCTCTGGAGACAGTGTCACAATTATTTGTTGACTTTGCTTTGAGTAATTGAGTCCTAAACTCTGCCTTTGCTCCCATTCTATCAAAGAGAACAGGTCAATCGTAGATAAGGACTGTCACTGACAAAATGGCTCTTCTGACCTTTTTAGTCTTAAGGTTTCAGACTTTCTGGTTATCGCTTTTCAGAGCTTCCAGTCACAACACTTTAGTGCATTCATTTTGTCAACTTGTTTTCCTTTTTTTTTTGTTTGGTAATGAAGTACCTTTTCCCTTTCCTCAGCAAAATCTCACACAAACTCTCAGTGTATAAAATTTGTAAAGCAATGTTTTATTAATTAAAAATACATTGTGCACATTCAAATCTGTATTTTTTATAATAAAATTGATCAATGAACACAATGAGGCTCTTTTGATGAATCAGGCATTTTTTAACTTGATGACAATCGTGGTGCTGTCACACTCAGCATGAAATTTGTTTCTGTATTTTTTTCTAGAAAGTATTTTTAAAAGCAGGATCTGATGTATATGGAAAGAGATGCTGAATTGAGAGAGAGGAGGAGAAGAGAGGGTGGGGGAAGAGGGGTAGAGAGAGAGAGATTGACTGAGGCAGAGCTAGAAACTTTTCATCTATGGCTCATTTACTAGTTTAACTAGGCTAGAGGTTGCAAATTCATCACCCTAGACTCTCAAGTCTAGAGACAAATCCAATTTGGTTAATAGTGCAAGTTTTTAACTAGTTGCCATAGTTTTAAAAGTTGCAAGATTTTATTTAAAAATCTGGGTTTCTGGCTTCTATTAAAATTTCTGAGGATCTGGCAATACTTGGGTCACATTTCAACCTAGTGTGGTGGCTTTAGATGATTTGCTCTTCTCACATGGCCCTATACACACATGTTTCATTCAATATTCACCTAGCCCCTGCAGCATTGAAGTTCATTTTCCCCAAACTGTATTCCCTTCTCTCTGTCTCTACTGCATCATCCTAATCCCAATCATCGTGGGCTCTTCATGGGCCACTGCAGTAATCTCCTGGGTGATCTCCTTCTGCTGATGTCTTTTCTGTGAAAATACTGCTTGAATTTGCCCTCAGATCCATCTCTTGCCATTTACTGGCTCCTGTAGCATGCATTTCCCAGATGTCCATGTTACTGTCTTTTAATTGGATTCAGCCAATGGGAAGCTTTACTGAAGATTGGAGGGTAGGACAAAGGGAGAAGTCTTCTTCTCTGTCTTATGCAACACTTCTGGCAGAGCAACTTTTCTTCCAAGGCTCCAACTCCTGAGTCCTCACACAGGCTGTCTCTTCTGCAAGAAATACTCTTGTATCACTCCGGATCCCAACAGGAAATAGATGACACTCTTGAAATAAGATAATTTGAGGTGAATTTTTTTACAAAGGGACTATTTCCAGAGATAAGAGTGTAGAGAATAACAAGAGATGGTGCTTAACGGTCTCAGAGCCAAGAGAGACCTGTAGGGTTGTCTACTCTGAGAAGAGCAGGCACCTTTCAGCAAGGGATGCAGCAACTGAGGATAACTTTATAGGGAAGGAGCCAGCGGAATAAAATCCCTGACATTGCCTTCTTTCCACCCTCCAATTCTAGCCAGGTATCTGTGTTAGCTAGAACAGGGTTTCCCTGCTAAGGCACTACTGATATTGGAGCTAGAAAATTCTTTGTGATGGCAGCTGTTTTGTGCATTAAAAGATACTTAGTAATATCCTTGGGCCTCTACCCACTAAATGGGTGTAGCTCTCCATCCCCAATTACAATAAATAAAAATACTTTCAGACACTGTCAGATGTCTGCCGCAGGGCAAAATCACCCCTTACTTGAAGACCACTGATGTGGATCACTGATGTGGTCCTTGATGTCCATGTGGGTCAATTTCCCAGAGCAGAGAGGAGTGGAAAAGGGTGGAGAGTGGATCTGGAAGAGCAAAAGGACAATATTTGACACAAGTCTTTACCCCACATTAACCTGGAACTGATATACACTCATTCTCCAGCTATCAGTTTTACATGTCACTTTCTCAGGGAGGTGTTTCTTGGATATCTCACCACAGCCTGGTAAACTAAGCTGTCACTCATTATTCTAACTGTACCTTATTACTTACCTTCAGAGCTTATCATCATTGTAATTGTATTTTATGTGTCTACTTATTTTTAATATTAACCCTTCAAGCCCTCCTTTCTCCAGTTAGCTTAAGAAAGGCCGATAGATAATTTATGAAGTCAGCTTCCTTCCTGGTTTTTAGTTTTACATTCTCCTATGGGGTTCTTGACAAAGGAAGTGAGTTTCAAAAGGAAAATAATTATGAATTTCATGAAGAATATGACCTTAGTATAAACCAGCAAAATAAAATAAAACATTAAGTATACTTAATGTATAAAATATTAACCTAAGGTATCAAATTAAAACACTAGACGTGTCTTCCAAACCCTTAAAATTATGCTTTTTTTCTAATAGAGAATAAAACAATTATCCCCTTCTTCAATTTTATCTTATCCTTTAAACACAGATTTGACATCACAAAGAAAATAAAGGAAATTTGCATTTTAAAAACTAAATGCCATTTCAGAGACTTGGGTAAAGTACCAAGTATACAAATGATAATAAAAGGAAACATAGACAGTCATGTCTAGAGATTATGTAATGTATTTCACACAGACTTGAAAGGCAAAGGGCAAGTATTTGTGACTGAAGAGCATAATAATTCTAAAGAAGTAAATGGTCTGATATTTATTTACTGATTAATTTTTTTTAAATATTCGTTTTATTTATTTATTCCCCCTCCCCTCATTGCTTGTGTTTGCTGCCTACTCTCTGTGTCCATTTGCTGTGACTGCTTGTCTTCTCTTTAGGAGGCACTGGGAACCAAACCTGGGACCTTCCATGTGGGAGAGAGGTCCTCAACTGCTTCAGCCACCTCTGCTACCTTTTTTGTTTTGCCTCTCATTTTTATTTCCTCTTTGTGTCTCCTTTTTGCATCATTTTGTTGCATCAGCTTGCCATACCAGCTTGCTGTCTTGTTCACCTTTTCTGAGAGGCAGTGGGACCTGAACCCAGGCCTCCCATGTGGTAGGCAGGAGCTCAATCACTTGAGCCACATCTGCTTCCCTTTTCCAATGAATTTTGTCCCTTCAAGCTTTTTGCTCTCATTTCTCAATAATTTCAAATATATATCATTTATTTCATCATTATATCCCAAAGCATCTTGAATTAGTATATACTCACTAGTTCCTGCAATATACTTAAATATTACAAGTATTAGAGAAATATAAAATCTCTTGATATCCTTTATCATAATCTGATTTATCAGGACCGTGTCCAAAGTCCAGAATGCTAGCCTTAATTTTTTTTTCAATAGATGGTTCATTCAATTAATAATTTTTATTGAGTGCCTCCAATGTGCAAGGAACTGGGAAAATGTGAGAACAAGTCTTCATATATCTAAAGTTTACATTACAGTTGCAGGGGTAGAAAAAGTAGGCATTTAATCAGAGGATTTTGTATATCCAAGGCAGAAAGAGCAGGAAATGCTAAGGCCTTATTCAGGATAGAGTTTGGTGTGTTTAAAAAACAGTGAGGAGGCAAGTGAGGAATGGGAGAAGAGGAGGAAATGAGGCTGGAGGCATGGTAAGGATTTTTATTTTTAGTCTACATAGTGGGAAGCCATGGAAAGGTGAGAGGCAAGAGGTGAGGGGGCTGGATGTACACTAAAGGATCACTTTGGGAGTGGGAGGTATGTGGAGACAAAATGCTAGGTAGAAAGAAATAGTGGCGTCAAGAAGACAGTTTAGGATGTTATTAATTGAGGCAAGAGAAGATAATGAATTGGATGAGGGTAGTTGGTAGATAAGGAGAGAAGTGGTTGGATTCCAAGTACATACAGGTTTGGTGATGGTAGAATTGAAAGGGAATTGTAGAGGATAGCCGAAAGTGCTTATGTTTTCATTTATGCATGTTTCACAGAAATTATGACTTTGCAAAGCTTTAGTAGAGCTAAAGAGTAGGAAACAATAGATTTCTAAATAATTACATCTAAACTGTTTTCTTAGACATGCAATACTTTTGGCTTATTTGAAATTTTAAAAATACAGCAAAACAAAATTTTTCATACTTTGAGTTTTGTTCACTGTTCCTTTACTATTTTTTTTATCCATTTACTTTTAAAGACATTTTAGGTCACAGAAAAGTTACTTTGAAAATGTAGGGGATACCCATACACCCTCTTCCCCTCTCACAATTATCCCTACTACTAACATCTTACATAAATATGGTACATTTAATACAATTGATGAACAAATATTGAAGCACTTCTACTAACCAAGGCCAATAGTTTACATTATGGTTTGCACTTTGCTCTGTACAATTTTATAGGTTTTAACAAAATGTATAATGACCTGTATCCATCACTGCAAAATCATGCAGATCAATTCCAATGCCCTAAAAATGCCCTAGTTCCATCTATTATTCCCTTCCCATCCTGTCAGAATCTGTGGTAACCACTATCTTTATATCAATATTACAAGTTCTTCCAGTACTACAATAATAAATAAGTCTACTTTTATCCATGGTTGCATTACCCCTTTATGTTTATTCATTCCTCAATCTTGAGGATTTAGGGATGGTGAGACCCACCCTGCTGAGAAGGGACTTAGACCTTATGAGGCAGATGAAAAGGACTATTTTGCTTGTAGGTGTAGATAGATAATCTTTGCTTTTGGGAATGGGCATTGTCCATCATCAACATTTTGTTAGTTGTCCTGGGAGAGTTTGATGAACTGGAAAATTAGGTGTCAGCGACAACTCTGTTGAGATTCAGGGATCAATCAGCATGTGAACAGACCAAAGATTTAAGTCTCTGGAACATATATTTAATGGGTATAGTACTTACTTTAGGTTCAAATAAAAGAGGTAGAAGAATCTCTTGTAGGGAAACTATAAATGAGCTTAACTCTGTTACAGTGGGGAAATAGGTTATTATATATTCCAAGGTAAGGCCCACTGACAGGGTGCTGATTTCACGAGTCTGTGTGCCTTGCCTATAGTGTCCAGATGTCTCTAGAACAGGGGTTGTTAAACTTTTTTGTTCACAGAGTCCTTTACTAGTCAGGTAAAAACAGTGGACCCCTTACTAAGTCCACACTGTATTATATATTATTAAATAAATATATCACACCCACACCAACATGTCCCCACAATAGTAATGTTTTTTTGAATTTCAATTCAAGCTCTTGGACCCCTACTCTAGAGCCCTCAGGAGCACCCCTGTTTAAGGCTTTGTTTAATGTGGTAGTTAGTGAGATAGGCATAAGCATAACCTCTAGAATCAATTCCCAAACATTTTGAAATTTCTTAGCTGTAAAAATTCTTTTATATTTAATTTTTCCTCCTTTTGGTCAAGGTCTTTTACCAAATGCATAGCTGGTTGCCTAGTTGCTGCCATGGAGGCTTATCCCTAGGAGCCATATCCCATGCCAGGGGGAGGGTAGTGAGTATATTTGTTGAATTTGGCTTAGAGAGAGGCCACATTTGAGTAACAAGGAGGTTTTCCAGAGGTAACTCTTAGGCAATAGGCATTATTAGGCTAAGTTTCAATTTTACAAGAATATGGTTCATAAGTACAAGCATCAATATTGAGGACTTGGCATATTAGTCTGATTTCTATTATTAGGCACTGCCTAAATACTGTAGAGATCTTTGTCATTCTATTAGAGAACATAGCAGGACTCCCCAGGATGAGAATTTAATATTTTGTTTGTTATTATGTGGGTCTCCATCCACTGACATAAGACCCTATGAATACATAAACACATTTATATTCCATAGAGACATGCCCCAGATGCAACCATCCCTACACATTCCCTAACACTGACATCCTACACAGTGACCTTCCCTGCCATAGTTGCCAAAAGACCACTCCCACAATTGCATTCTCAACCACAGTCCTCTACCTCCCCACAGTGGACTGCTCCTTCCTTCAGCCCTCTCCCAGCTTATACTCACACCCACTTATACTCACACTCACATTCAATCATCAACCCCATTCATATCACTGCACAACCATCACCCCCATCCACAGCCAAACTGCTCCCATCGACCTTATCATAGATTTGACCCGGATTGAGCAACAGCTACCACTCTCTAGTTGCTTTTTCTCCCTGGTAACCTATGTTCCAGACTCTACCTCTGTGAGTCTGCTCAATATGCTTAGTTCATATCAGTGAGGTGATGCAATATTTGTCCTTTAGTAACTGTTTTACTTCACTCAACATAAGGTTTTTGAGATTCATCTATTGTTATCACATGTGTCAATACTTTATTTCTTCTTACAGCTAATATTCCATCTTATTTTTTTTTATATACCATATTTTGTTTATCCATTCATCCACTGATGGACACTTAGGGCTGCTCTCAACTGTTGGAAATTATGAATAATGCCATAATAAACATTGGTGTGCTTATATCTGTTCATGTCCCTGCTTTCAATTCTTCTGGGTATATTCCTAGTAGTGGGATTGCCAGAATATATGGCACTTCTATACTTAGCTTCCTGAGGAACAGCCAAAACATCTTCCATAGTGGCTACACCATTCCACATTGCCACCAGCAGTGGATGAATGTTCCTATTCCTTCACATCTTCTCCAACATTTGTAGTTTTCTGTTTTTTCAATAGCTGTCAGTCTAATAGGTGTAAGATGTTCTCTCATTGTAGTTTTGTTTTGCACTTCCTTAATAGTTAGTGATGTTGAGCATCTTTCCATGTGCTTTTTAGCCATTTGTATTTCCTCTTTTGAAAAGTATCTACTCAAATCTCTTGCCCACTTTTTAAATGAGTTTTTCATCTCTTTACTTTCAGATGTAGGATTTCTTTATATATGCTAGATTTTAAGCCCTTATCAGATAGGTGGTTCCCAAATATTTTCTCCCATTGAGTGGGCTGCCTTTTCACATTATTAGCAAACTCCTTTGAAGCACAAAGTTTTTAATTTTGAGGAGGTCCTATTTATCTATTTTTTTCTTTCATTGTTCATGCTTTAGGTGTAAAGTTTATAAAACTATTTCCTATTACCAGATCTTGTAGATACTTCCCTACATTATCTTCTAGGGACTTTATTGTCTTGGCTTCTATATTTATATCTTTGATCCATCTTGAGTTAATTTTTTATAGGGCATGAGATGGTAATCCTCTTTCATTCTTTTGGAAAATGATATCCAGCTCTCCCAGCACCATTCTTTTAAGATATTCTTCTGTCTCAGTTGAGTAGGCTTGGTGGCCTGGTCAAATATCAATTGACCATATATGCAAGGATCTATTTCAGAACTCTCAGTTTGGTTCCATTGTTCAGTATGTCTATCCTTGAGCTAATAACATGGAGTTTTGACCATGTAGCTTCCTAGTATGCTTTAAAGTCAGGTAGAATGATTCCTCCAATTTCATTTTTCTTTTTCAAGATGTTTTTGGCTATTCAGGGCCCCTTACCCTTCCAAATAAATTTGATAATTGCTTTTTCCAGTTCGGTAAAAAATGCTGTTGGAAATTTTATTGGAATTGCATTGAATCTGTAAATCAATTTGGGTAGGATTGACATCTTAATGATATTTAGTCTTCCAATTCATGAACATGGAATATTCTTCCGTTTATTTAGGTCCTCTTTGATTTCCTTTAGCAATGTAGTATAGTTTTCTGTGTACAAGTCCTTTACATCCTTAATTAAGTTTATTCCTAGATATTTTATTCTTTTAGTTGCTATTATAAATGGAACTTTTTCTTGATTTCCTCCTCAGATTACTCATTATTAGTGTACAGAAATGCTACTGATTTTTGCATGTTTATCTTATATCTTGCCACTTTACTGAACTCTTTTATCAGCTCCAGAAGCTTTGTTGTAGATTTTCTGGGACTTTTTATGTATAGGAACATGTCATTTGCAAATAGTGAAAGTTTTACTTCTTCCTTCCATTTGAATGCTTTATTTCTTTTTCTCGCCAAAGTGCTTGAGCAAGTATTTCTAATACAACGTTAAATAAGAGTGATGACAGTGGGCATCTTGTCTTGTTTCAGATCTTAGAGGAAAAGCTTTTAGCCTTTGACCATTGAGTATGATGTTACCCATGGGTTTTTCATATTTGTCCTTTATCATGTTGAGAAGTTTCCTTCTTATCCTATCTTTTGATGTACTTTTATCAAAAAGAAGCATGCTATATTTAGTACTTTATCTTTTGGGAAGGCAGAAGGTAAAGAGGAGTCCATATTCTTTGAAATGAAACAAAGGAATTAGGAACACTGTACTTACTTCCACTTGCTGTTTTAAATATATGTTTAAATGACAAACTGTAAAATAACCAATTTTGTTTATCATATGTACATTTTATTTTTAGTAGTATTTCCAAAGAAATGAGGGCATAATTATTTTACAATACTATCACATTTAATTTGATATACAGAGCAGAGTGTATTCTTAAAAATAAAAATATTTATCAGCATTCATTCCTGTGAGTCTTTTTTTTCTGAAACACTCAAATACTTTATAAAGTGCTGAGTTGAGGTAGTGCTCCAACTTGTTTAGTAAATGAATATTTGTTTAAATCTCTACCATTTCAAGTGTTTACTTCTGTAAAAAGTGTACATAGTTTCAAATAATTAATTTAAAATGCTTTTTATTATTTGACTAGAAATTGTTTTTAATAAGTGTGATCTTTTTAAATAAAAAAAGGATGCTGTATTTTGTCGAATACCTTTTCTGCATCGATAGAGATGATCATGTGATTTGTTTTCCTTTAATCTGTTAATGTGATGTATTACACTGATTGATTTTCATGTATTGAACCATCCTTGCATACCTGGCATAAAACCCACTTGATTATGGTATATAATTTCATTGCTGTGTTGTTGTATATGATTAGCATGTATTTTGTTGAGGATTTTTTTCATCTAAGTTAAAGATTGATCTGTAGTTTTCTTTTATTGTAGGATCTTTATGTGGTTTGGGTGTTAGAATGATTTTGGCATCATAGAACAAGTTAGGTAATGTTCCATCCTCTTCATTTTTTTGGAAGAGTTTGAGCGAGATTGATATTAGTTCTTTCTGGAATGACTGGCAAAATTCACCTGTGAAGCCATCTGGTCCTGGATTTTTCTTGGTTGGGAGGTTTTTGATGACTAATTCAATCTCACTATTTGTGATTGGTCTGTGAGTTCTTCTATTTCTTCTTTCATCGATGTAGTTTGCTTGTGTGTTTCTAGAAATTTTCCATGTCATCTAAATGGTCTATCTTGTTGGCATATAATTTTTCCAAGTATCCTTCTTTGATATATATTTATTTCTGTGGGATCAGTGGCGATATCCCCTTTCTCATTTCTGATTTTATTTATTAGCATCTTCTCTCTTCTTTTCTTTGTTAGTCTAGCTAACAAAATCAATTTTATTAATCTTCTCAATGAATGAGCTTTTGCTTTTGTTCTTTCCTTCTAGTGTTTTTTTTTTTTTAAATTCTCAATTTCATTTAATTCTGCTCTAATTATTGTTATTTCCTTCCTTCCTCTTGCTTTGGGATTAGTTTGCTGTTCTTTTACTAGTTCCTCCAGGTGTGCAGTTAGGTCCCTGATTTTATCCTTTTCTTCTTTTTTGATGTAGGTATTTAGGGCTATTAAATTTCCCTCAGCACTGATTTAGCTGCATCCCATACATTTTGATAATGTTGTGTTCACATTTTCATTCTCTTTGAGGTAGTTACCAGTTTATCTGGCAATTTCCTCCTTGACCAAGTGATTGTTTAAGAGTATGTTACTTCTGTAAGCAGAGGAATTTCATCCATCATCCATGTGGAATCTAAGCCCCCTCTTGATCTAGAGGTGGAGAGGACATCACCGTCCCAGGGTCCACAGGATGGAGGAATAAAATATAGACTAGAGTAGACTTACTGATATTCTACTATAAAACTATTGTGACAATAGAAGAAATTTTAGCATCGAGGTGGAGAAAGTGGCCACAGTAGTTGCTGAGGGCAAGGAGAGGGTAGAAGAGATGTGATGTGGGGGCATTTTTGGGATTTTGAGTTGTCCTTAATGATATTTCAGGGTCAAAAGCTGGACTTTATAGATCCTGCCATAACCCACTGAATGTACTGGGCGGGGGGGGGGGGGGGGAGTGTGAACTACAGGGTAAACTATTATCTGTGTAGTGCAGGAGTGCCCCAAAATGTGTTCACCGAGTGCGATGAGTGTGTTGCAATGATGAGGGAGGTTGTTGGTGTGGGAGGGGTGGGGTGGGGGGGTGGGAGGTGTACAGGAACCGCTTATATTTTTTAGTGTAACTTTTTTTGTGTGATGTATATATCTTCAAAAAAATACAATTTACAAAAATGATGTGGTGGAGGGTGGGGAGTGGGTTTGGGAACCTCTTATGTTTTTTGTTTTTTTATGTTTTTTAATGTAACATTCTTTGTAACCTATTAACTTTAATTTTTAAAAAAAGAGTATGTTGTTTAACTTCCATATATTTGTGCTTCTTTTACCATTTATCTTTCTCAATTTTTAAAAACTATTAATGTTACATAAGTACTTCCATAATTAATGAACAGAATTATTTTAGATGGTTTATTAGCTATTGAGGAAACAATTGACAAACTCCTATTTGTTATTCACAATTAATCTACCATTTAAATATCAAACAAAGAAAAACAGCAGCAGAAACGGCACAAGTTTTCCAAAGGTTTACCTCACATTTAAAATTTCAAAAACAGCCTGTACTTGGTTTCAACAGTGTTATTTCTCTCATCTCACTGCTTTGTTAATATTTCCTATATTCCTTTCTTTTTCTTTATAATATGACCTAGTTAATCATTGGTCCTTTCAAAATTAAGGTATATCTTTAAAATGAATTGATTGAGAGTAGTCATTTCTAAAACTCTATTGGGTTCCATGAATTGCTGCCCCAAATTTTTAAAATAAGGAAAATAAATCTGATATCTGAGATTAAAAACTTGTTAAATTCCACATACAGTGGGCATGATTAGCTCTTGGGAGGGGAAAATCAAGAGGTTATCTCTGAACGTGGAACTAAAGAGAGGGAAACACACAATATTCCATTAAAGTTACCTGTGTAAAGTCTCCATGATGTCAGACTGGAAAGTGATTATAACTTACTGATGTAAAACTTAATCAGCTTTATTATGTCAAATCTAAAGCAAGACAATGAATGGAAGGAGACAGTTTAGACTAAAGCACTAAAAAGGAAGCCATAGGACCACAGTGTTTTTCCAGACTTAATAGTGAGAGACAAAGGAGAAAATTCTGTGACAAAGGAAACAAAATTTTTTTTGCAATTCATCACTTAAGAGATGCCTCCTGAAAGTGCAATGCACAAAAGAATTGGAGCACATGTCACCATTTGTAATTCTATGTTTAATGTCTGCCTTCCCCATTGGATTATAAATTCCTTAAAGACCATATCAGTGCACCACTGCATCCTTAGTAAGTGATGACAAAAGTGAATGTCTTTACCCTACTCCTGATTTTCATGATAAATATTTTTCCCTAAGCAAATTTCTGACATCCCTCTGCCCCTTATTCTTCTTCTGAGTAAGAGAAATACAAAATTGGAAAGAATGGGCATGCTCAGTTGTACCATCCTTCCTCTTGGGAGCTGCCTGTCTGCAAGAAGATGTTTTGCACTTCTCTGGGCCCAAGTCCTCATGCAGGACAGGTCTGCCCTGGTGCAATGCTGCAGGGACCATATAAGTAGGTCTTCCTAACTATGGGATTATGTTAATTGGCCCACTTGGTTTTCACATGAATCCATGTCCCCCAATTTTGCTTTGTGAGTGATAGAGATGGTATTGGCTTCTATCTGCTTTCCAATTATTTTTTCTAAAATTACTCAGAATCCAAATTATTTAGGAGGAAAAACGGTGCTATTTTTTGGTCCCTTGAAATGCTAACACAAAGTACAGGGTCTGTCTTCCTGTAGATGATTAGCAAATATTCGTGCATTGACTATAGAGATCATCCCAAAAGGCTGATTTTGCAATTCTACTTCTCTGCCAGCAGATGCTCTGGGGTATTATGGGTTGAAACTTGAAGAATTAAATCTTGGGTATCTAAGGGCTCACTTTTCAGTTAAGAAAACAGAATGATCTGGAGCTCTGAGATCTAGATTGGGCTGGGATATACTTGGAGACTGGGTAGGATGTGAAATATTCTTTGTTTCAAGACAGCAGTATAGGAGCTTAGTGAGCCATCCAAAAAGACCATTCCATCAAAAAGGTACATGGAAAGAGAAAATCTGGACATGAAGCTGAGAGGATAAAAACTAGGGATATTAAAGAAATTGTAGTATATGGAGAAGCTAAATTCAGAAAGGCCCTGATCTGACTTGCATATAGCTAATGTGTATTTTATCATGAATTCCATGACAGGAACAAGTTGCGTGGCAGGGAATTAGGAGATTGTGCATGTTTGACTGGTTGGTTTTGGTGGAGGATGGCAGGGGTAGTCTGGGATAGGGAAGATTTCCCTTGAAATTTAAGAATACAACTAAGGCACATTTTATTTGCTTAAGAAATGATAATTCCCTGTCTGGTTTTTCCTAATTTTCCCAGTGGTTTTCCACTCTGTCCATTATTATTAAAATATACTTGCTATTAAAACAGCCAAGTATTAAACATGAAACAATAAAGTTTTAACATTAAACAATAAATTAGACCTTCCATTTATAATCAACAACTATTTCGATGCAAAGTTGTACCATATTACATAATATACAATTTAATCAAATTACCCAGAATCTTAAGTGATAAAAAGGATTGCTTGATATTTATCATCAATATTCAGGCAGGAAATGAGGCAAGTTCCGGACCACTTAACTGGTCATAGCTGACGCTACTCAACCACAAGAGTTCTATTCAATCTCTGCACATTTACTCAAAATTGTAGAAAAAACCTTGGTTAGCCTTGTTCATTCTCATGTGAAAGACTAGAAAGGAAAAACAAAAAACAAAAAAGCTGCTATGTTAGACATGTTGACAAGAAAAGATTAAACTCAGTTGGCTTTGTTCTTCAATTAGTGAGTGCTTTTCTAAAATTAGTTCTTCAGCTCCCAGAATTGCTATGACAAACACCACATTTTTGTTTGCGAAAGGGCTGTTGATGCCAAGTACCAGAAATGGGTTGACTTTTATAAAGGCAATTTATTTGGGATAAAACTTACAGTTCCAAAGCCACAAAATACCCAAATCATGGCATCATCAGAGGTGCTTTCTCACCGAAGTCAGCAACTATTGATCCTGTTGTCCCGCCCGTGGAAAATCAAGATGGCTGCTAAACTCTGCTAAGGTCTCTGCCTTCCCCTCCAGGCTCACCATACCTGCAGAAACCAGTAACCAGAGCTCAGCTGTGAGCAACCAGATATAGGGCTTGTCTCTTCCCGGGCCTCCTCTCTCAGTCTCTGCCGCTCAGCTTCTTCCCGAATTCAGCTACAAATTATCAGGCATATGGCTCAACTTACCCTGATCCTCAGCTCATCTCAGGGGATTCTCTCGTTGCAGCTCAGCTGTAGGCAAAACTGGAGTCCTTCCTCTCACATTGCAGGATCAAATATGGCAGCTCCTTTTTTCTATTAGTGTCTGTCTTTCTGTGTTTCTCTGTATATATCAGACCCAGCAAGCGGGTGAGACTCAACCCGAGTCACGCCTCACTGATATAGTCCACTCTAAAGGGTCTCACACCCACAGGAAGGGATTAGTTTAAGAACATAACTGTATCAGTGTGCCAAAAGGGCTGCCGATGCAAAGTACCAGAAATCTGTTGGTTTTTATAAAGCGTGTTTATTTGGTGTAAAAACTTTTAGTTTAGGCTGTAAAAAGTCCAACTCAGGGTTACTTTCTTACCAAAGTCAATTGTCACATGTTGAAGCAAGGTGATCTCCCAGCTCTGGCTGGTCTCTGCCTTCCCCTCTGGGCTTCCTCTTCCTCCTGAGTTTACGTGAGCCCAGCCTCTTCCGGCTCTCAGCTGCAGGCTGGCACAGGGCTTGTCTCTCAGGGCTTCCTACATCAGTCTCTGCTCTCTTCCCAAGGTCAGCTGTAAGCTATCAGGCAAATGGTCCATCTCTCCCAAGGGCTTCAGCTGTTCAAGCGTTCTTCCTTCACGTGGCAGGATCAAAAATGACAAAGTCCTCTCCTTTGTGTGTCTTCTCGAGTGAGCATCCATTTATATCAGACCCAGCAAGGGGTCAGGGACTCCACCTGAGTAACACCCACTGATGTAGTGAAATAAAAAATCCCTAACTCAAGTTTAACAGGTAATCCAATCAAAGAAACCTCAGTTGAATTTAACGCAAAGGGTATCACATCCAGATGAATTGACCAGGTTATAAATATAATCTTTCTCTTTTGGAGATTCGTAAAATAATCTCAAACTGTCACAATAATCTTTTTATTTGGGGGATTCACAAAATAACTTTAAACTGTCACACCACACATGAATTGGCTTAACAATAGGAATTTGGGGGCTTACAATTTGAAAGACTAGAAGTCCAAAACCAAGGCACCAGCAAGGACATGCCTTCTCCCAGAAGCTGCTAGTCTTCTGGTGCTGGCTTGCCACAATCCTTGGTGTTCTTTGGCTTGCATATCTCTGCCTGCTTCTTGTCACATGGAGATCTTTCTCTTCTTGTGTCTTCTTTTTCAGTTTCCACTGGCTTTTGACTTCTGGCTCCTTAACTAAAAGTAACATCTTCAAAAGTCCTATTGACAAACGAGTCCACATCCACAGGAACATGAATGAAGAGTAAGAGCATGCCTTTTGTGGAGTACATAATTCTATTTACCACATTAAGTTAGGGGGAGTTATTCTGCCGTGCACATCTCCATTCATAAGTTTTGCTATTGGTGCTATTGTATATAATGCTTTCCCATACATCCAGAACTAAAATAGACCTGGCTATCTATGTAGGCTATTTCCAGTTATGACATTTTGTGTTTTACAAGACAAAACCTAATCAATCCCTTAAAATCCAATACAATGCTAGAAGTTAAACATTTTATACTGGAGTATTATCTTTAATTCTGGAAGTAATATTTAAAGAAAGACAGTTTTTATTGCTAACAAGATTTGACCATGTGAGTTCAGTTATATACATGTATATTGTTATTGAATTTTGGTGTCAGTTAACATCTTTTTTTTTAAGTTTTATTTTATTTATTTATTCCTTCCCCCTCATTGTTTGTGCTTGCTGTCTGTTCTCTGTGTGCTTGTCTGCTTTTTAGGAGGCACCAGGAACTAAATCTGGGACCTCCCAGTTGGGAGGGAGGTCCTCAATGGCTTGAGCCACCTCCACTCCCACTTGTTGTGTCTCTTATTGTGTTTCCTCATTGTGTCATCTCATTGCATTATCGTGTTGCATCAGTTCACTGCACCAGCCCATCGCATCAGCTCACTGTCTTACTCATCTTCTTTAGGAGACACTGGGAACAAAACCCGGGTCCTCCCATGTGGTAGGTGGGTGCCCAAATGCTTGAGCTACATCCACTTCCCTCAATATCTTACTAGTCAGCTTTCATTAAGTCATGCTACAGAAACAAATACACTAAAATCCAGTGGCACACAACAGCAAAGGTTAATTCTGTGCTCATACTAAATGTCATTTGAAAGTTGGCTATGGCTCTGCTCCCTGTTGTCTTCATTCTAGGATTATGGCTGAAGAAACAGGGGAACAAAAGTAATGGGGAAATAACATGATGACTTTTAAAACTGTACATAAGACATGGCATAGGTCACAGATTGGCTCTGTGTCTTTCAGCAGATACTGAAATGGAGTGTTGGGGAGCCAAGATGCTCATAAGAAGTCAACACTTGTGAAGAAAGGGGAAACAAACAGGAATGGTCAGAACAAGATGAACTGTGTAACTCTATTTTCTTCTGAGGACATGAAGTAACATTAATGCTGAGACTTGAAGAGTGAGAAGGAGCCAGCCAAGAAAAGAACTAAGAGAAGAGTATTCCAGAACGCAGTCAAAGTAAGAGCAAATGTCCAGAGGAGGAAAGCACTTCACCTGGTGAAGGAAAGGAAGAGAGAGTAAGGGAGAGTGGTTGGGTTAAAAAAAAAAAAACAAGTTGAACTGTGATGCAGACCTAAGAAAACTTCAGCTAACCCAGAAGGGAGCTCTGGAGCAAATATTTCCTAATGGAGGGTCCCACATGACACCCTCCTTGCTCATCATTAGATGTGAGTTGTCCCCAGAAAAGGGTGATGGGGGAGAAGCAGCTCTCTGCAACTGAGGCAGACCCTAAAGAACCTGAGTGGAGTATCTCTAAAACTGTTGCTGCATACATCAATTCTGCTCACATTCTTCTAGTCAGAGCAATTCACTTGACAAAGCCTGACATCAAAAGGTTAAGTAGTGCCATCCTCTCACCTGAGGAGGTGGACAGTGAAGGGTAGGTACCAACATAGGATCCTGTAGGGATGGGCCACTAGAGAAGAATACCAAATAATAAAGAACAATAATCCAAGGTATAATAATGTCCACATGCCAAAGTTGTCAAATCATCCTCACTGTACAGTCAGAAGTTTAGAGACCTAGATCTGTTAAGTGACCTCTCCAAAGTCACATGGCTAGTTGGTATCACATTCAGAAGAATACATCAGGTATTTTAACAGTAAGTTAGTTCAACATTTTTCTAGTACAACATGCTGCCTTTTCATGTACAACAACATTTCAGTATTACCCTAGGAAACAACTAAAGACTAACTACAAGAAAAATGCATTATTTTTCCAGAAACCTTATGATTAATTTCTAACTGCTAAGATTCCCGTACTAGGTTAAACAAAATATTAGATTGACTAAGACTTTTTTTTTAACATTTGCTATAATAAAGTGAACATCAACTAATAGCAGGCAAGAATAATTAACAACTATGTAAACTACTGGGAAGTACTAAATTCTTAAATAAAATCCTATGAACAGATATAGATAATAAAAACTTGCAAGAGTTGGTTAAACCCAGATTCCTCCTATAAACTGCAGATGTGTGAAATTCAGACACACTCATCAATATTTAAATACGTGGTATGGTGGTTTGGAACTATGTACTCCAGAAAAACATGTTCTTAAATGAACATGTGGGTGTGAAATCTTGTAAATAGGACCTTTTGATGAGGTTACTTCAGTTAAAAATTGACACTGTTGAATCAGGATGGGTTTTAATCCTATAACTGCTGGCCTTATATGGAAGTCCAGAGAGAAAGTGAAAGTCACAGGGAATAATCAGAACCTGGAAGTCAACAGAATTAAGAAGCCAGGAGAGGCCGCCGTGTGCATTGCCACCTGACAAGAAAGCCAAGACCAGGAATCACTAGCAGCCATCCCCAGAACACCACAGTCTTCTGGAAGAAAGCATCACCTTGATGATGTTTTGATTTTGGGTTTCTCCTCACCTCAAAACTGTGACCCCCAAAATTTCCATCATTTAAGACAACCCACTGCATGAATTTTGCTTTGGCAGCCAGGAAACTAGAATATCTGGTCATTTATTTATGTCCATTTATAATTTAATAAAGACAGGTGCATTGTTAAAAATAGGCAAATGATCAGCTAAGACCATAATGAATTAGGAAAATATGCTTAATAGTCAATGTGGCTCTATCACTTAAGTTACTTGGGCAAATTACTTACCATACTGAACATCAGTTAGCTTAACTATGTTACTGGACAAATACTGGGGATTAGAATATCTACTTCTTGGATTGTTGTGATGTAATAACACAATATATGTAACTCCTATCAGTGTACCTAGTACATAGTAGGCACACAAAGCTCTCCTGGGCAACAAATAACCAAATATAACTCCTTATTCAATTTACTGATGTTTTCACTTCGGTCAGAGGAATCATGCTAATATTAATTCATTGGTTCCCTTCATGTTGCCTATTCCTTCTGAGGAGGTTTAGGTTTCAGTTTTATCTGCTCTGTAAGAAAGCTAGTCTTCATCAAACAATTGTTAATCTTACTGCAATCTCTTATCTGTCATTGTCTCTTCTTCCATTCCCTTTGTAATTTATGGGTTTTTTTATTCCTTCTTAGGCAGGTTAGTGGATTTTTACTTGATGTTCAATATTACATGTTTAGCTGAAAGTACACAATATAATCTAAACTGCTCGTATGATTGTTTATATGGTAACTAGTATGGAAAAATATATTTATATTCAATAACACAATTTTAACTCTCAAACCTAACTATTTTTCATAGAGATATTCCTTCTCTATATTTATGAATGTAAATATAATACATTTCCAAGGAGAGAATTTGTGCTTTCTTTTATGGGCCTAGCTACCATATGAAGGATGCTTAACTCTTAACCTTACATTCTAAAGTGATCCATTACTAAAACCTACATATTTTTAAAGAATACTAAGCATTTTACTTTTTTAAGTTTTTTTAAGTTAATGGTCTGTGCTGTCTTCTCTCATAGGAGTTCAAATTCGCTGCCTAGACAGATTTCATAATTATTGCCTCCTTCTATGAGGAATCCCTCAGACATTCCCTTCCAAAGATGTGACACATCTAAACACTGAGAATTGAATCAAGTTCCCCACAAAAGGCGTGTTTAAGACCCACCCCCTGGCAGTGGACTTGGCCCAGTGGTTAGGGCATCCATCTACCACATGGGAGGTCCGCGGTTCAAACCCTGGGCCTCGTTGACCCGTGTGGAGCTGGCCCATGCGCAGTGCTGATGCGGGCAAGGAGTGCCCTGCCATGCAGGGATGTCCCCCGCGTAGGGGAGCCCCACACGCAAGGAGTGCACCCATAAGGAGAGCCGCCCAGCGCGAAAGAAAGTGCAGCCTGCCTCAAAATGGCACCGCCCACACGGAGAGCTGACACAAGATGACGCAACAAAAAGAAACACAGATTCCCGTGCAGCTGACAACAACAGAAGTGGACAAAGAAGACGCAGCAAATAGACACAGAACAGACAACCGGGGTGGGGAGGGGGAGAAATAAATAAATAAATCTTAAGGAAAAAAAGACCCACCCCCCGGTCATGTGGGTGTGAACCTATTTGTAAATAGGAACCTTGAAGGTATTATTAGTTAAGATGTGCCCAAATTGAATGAGGGAGGGTCTTAATGCAATATGACTGAAGTCCTTACACACACAAAGGAAAATGGTCATGAAAAGAGAAGTCTCCAGAAGCTAGAAGCTGGAAGAGAAAAGAGAGGACATCGCCACATGAATGACAAGCCAAAGAACTTCAGGGATCTCTGGTAGCCAAACCCAGAATGCACAGTCTTCAGGCACAAAGGATCACCTTGCTAATGCTTCAGTTTTGGGCTTTTCCTGGCCTCAAAACCTTGAGCTAATGCATTTCCATTATTAGCAGTTGGGAAACTAAAGCACAGCTTTATGCAATTGGTTCCCAATCAGAAAAACGTAGTGCAAGTGATGAATGGTTTAACTGACATCCAACTAAATAAATAAGTTTTAGCATATCTTTGGCTTTCTATTATAAAAAGGCAGGCAATTGTCTCTTAAAGGCTTTCCCTCTCCAACAATCAGATTCTGTAAGCCACTCTTCATCAAGCTACATTCTGGGTAGACAGATAAAACTTCATCTGCGCCCTTACATAAATTTCCTCCAGTGTGAAAGGCCAGAATTAAAACAGTGTTTCCTGCAGATTTAGCCCTGAGGCTTATTCCTGATTCTGCCTTTGACTTCAGTATAACCCTAGGGAAATTATTTACTGTCTTGGTTCCATCTGGAATTAGTGTTTTTAACAGTTCAGCTTTACCACCCCAAAGCACTGGCAACTTAGCTTTGTTTGATGTACATGAATAGCAGGTATTATTTATATGAGGGTTAAGGCCCTTATAGCTTTTCCCAAGCAGTCTAACACTCAGTGCCTTCTAAGGGCCGGAAAATCAAGTTATAAATCTTCTGTCCATTTAGTTATGAGCTCCGGTATCTGTCAATTCTTAACTCTTTGAATGATTAACTCTTAGAGCCTGTGCCGCACAATTCCTCTCTGAAATATTTCGTTATTTTACCTATTTGTATTACCAACTAAACCTTTTCAAAAATGTTATAATCTTGTTTAGGAAAGACCCTTTTCCCTTTCTCCATAATTAGAACTAACTTTCAGATATGAAAACCAACACACAAATTGGTTATGAAATTGATGAAGGTGAATCTAGAGATGTATAAGAAAATTCAAAGCTATTTGTATTTTTCATACCTTCTTCCTTAAGCAAAGTTTTAGTACATAAAATTTAATTTGAATTTCTCAAACTTGCCTGTTATCAGGATGCAAGTTACAATAAATATTACCACAGATCACCACTCAAAACAGTAAAAAAAAAAAAAAAAGGAAAAGAAAGAAAGCAAAAATTCTGCTTGAAAATAAAAGCAAACAGAAATAAAATCCATTAATACTTTAGGTTTTTACCTTCTGGTCATATTAGCCAGAGTAGTTCAGTCTTCAGTCATATGTTTATGGCTGCATTCAGGTTTGTTAAGGACACTATGAATGAAGAACAACAGACCTACTTAGTTTGAAATTTAACAACTTTTTTGTAATTCCATAACAAACCAAATGTGGGAGTGGAAAATGAGCAGAGGCCTGATCTCATAACAGAGAGAGCCCACTGTCAGGTTATACCTCAAGGTTTCTGGGGATATTCAAGGAAAGGCTTGGAATCTCTTAGGCATCTACAAGAAACGCCTGCCTTGGATATGAGATTTGACTAGATGAAGCTACAAACTCATATGCAACAAGATAGATTACATTATTTATTAACATGGGGAAGAATAATTAGGCCCTCTAGGAGAAAAAGCAGTGAGAGCAATGGCCTGGACAATTGTCTTTTGACTACCCAGCATACAATTACTCTTTTGGTTAACTGAAACCCCATTTCCTTCCAGGGCAACCACCCTTTCTCAGTTTCAACCCAAGTGCTTCAAGTAAATTAACTTTACCTCTGGGATGCAGGAGTGAAACATGCTCCAGGCTTAGCCGAGCAGCACATTGCATCTCCAGGCCCCAGTGGCAATTTCAGTGGTGTGTATCAGATTTGAGGAAAGCCAGTCAAGGCCAATAAACTCAATTCTAAAATTCTCTTTGCAGCATTGGAGAAATGGAGTAGCAATTACATTGGATTTGGTGTGTCATCATGCTGTGAGCCTGAAGCTCTGCGAGGTCCCCTAACAGAGTGTGAAAATGGAGCTAATCAAAAGGAAGCAGCGTGGAAAAGTGGATTCTGAGATCATCTGAGTTCTGAGCCAAGGTCTTTATCTGTTCAGTTATATGTCATTAAAGTCTCTTTTTTCTTTCTTATTAACCCATTTTGAATTAGATCTATAACTTGCCCAAAGGAATAAAAAAAATAGGGATTATAGTTCTTCCCTCTATTCCGATGATGTCTGGCACATAGTACATGTTCAATAAATACTTGCAGAATGAATGAATTTCATTCCCCAGATTCATTCTGAATCAGAGGTTGATTCAGAAGTAGGGAGGTGTGGAGTGGATGGTGACAATGTGTCGATGATTATGTAGGAAGCCATGTAGGAAGACAGGAGAGATTTTTAACAGCTACTATGAGTAACTTTCAGGAGATGGTAAGAGGTATAAAAAGAAATTTTTGGAAGTTTTGCTGTATGATATACTGTATGTAAGTTTCCCTGTATAAAGGAAATATAATCTTAAATTCTAAAGACTATTCAACTTTGAATGTGACTTCTTATAGAGGTGGCATGCTTTAAGGCAGAGCACACTTGACAGGTTTAATGAGGATTACACATATATATCTAAATTCTTTAAGTAGAAATTTAATTCAAATGTGTTGATAAAAACAGGAATACTTTTGACCTTTTATCAAGAGAAAAAAATAAAAGGAAATTATTTTCCCCAAACCAAGACTTTGATTAGGAAATTAAAATCATTTAACTAGAAAATTCCAAAAGCTTACCCAGTACAGCTGGTGGATATTTATTTCAGTAATTCAGCTTAAATCTTTGGCCATCTAAGTTCATTTCTTGCATGGTCCTTTTCTATATCATATTAATGATTCTGCTTTTTTTTTTTTTAAGGAATGCCTTCCTAACCTTTCAAAGAAAAAGAAAAAGAGGCATATTAGAGAATCAAGAAACTTGATTATTAAATACATTGAATAGAAAAATATTCATTATGGCTTATAACAATAATATTTATGATATAAACAAAGTAATTCTTCTGGCAGTACCTATACCAGGCAAGCATTAACAAACTTCATATTTTAAATACTACCATTGTAGGTCTTGTTCCATTTAACATATTTTTCTGAGGGAATTGAAGAGATATTTTTAGCTTTTTAAAAAATAAACAATCTATGTTTCAATTCTTAATTCTCTTTACTTAAACTCTGAGAGACACTGTCAATAATTCTTTGGGACTGGACGTATTCAAAGACTTTCGGCAGAATGATGGAACATGAAAGCAAATTTGAAGGACTCTCCATGACACCATGAACAATAGAGAGGCGTCTCCAAGTTCCACAGTAATTCTCTGTATAATTCTAAGTATCTTCTTTATATTATTTTTGTCTCACTAAATTCAGAGGTAAGGTAAAGACCTCTTTAAGGGTGTTAAAGACCCACTCTATTATCACAATATTAAGGGCAAGTTGCTTACACCATGTTAGCGAAGAATGAGAATGTCTGATGCTGTCGTGGGAAATGATATTTGAAATTATTCCTCTTTCAGCAAGTGATGATATATGCTTTGCTCATACTTACTTCATTTATCAATATTTCAAAACTAAAACATTTGTTAGTGACTTTATTAGAAAAGGATGAGCACTAGCCTAGGGATATATCAAAATTGAGAAAGCATACATAGTTTGAAAGCAAAATAACAGTTTGGCCTTTGTTTTGACTGGCATTTTTAGTTCCAAAATGTTTGTCTGTTATTTTAAATAATATGAATGAGGATTTTAAATGGTTAGTACTGCTGTGGGAGTTTTAAAAGTTGGGAAACACTGATTTTGTGGACTTACGGAAAAAAGAAAGATGAGACAGACTTCATTTGGAAAACTGAAAACTCAGGAGACACAATTCCCTGTGGCAGGGGATGTTGGGGGGAATTAACTATATTTGGCTGACATTCTGACATGTTTTCTATCTTGAGTAGAATCTCATTTAAGAAATAGTAATAAAGCAAGTTTTGAATCTAATGTGGTAGAGCTTCCCAACCTTTACCAATCTTGGTTCACACAGAAAGTGATACTTGAGCTATGTTCTGGGATAATGGATGAGGCTGCTCCCCGCAGAGGTGACATCCAGAGGCTCTGGGCCAACCCCGAAGGCAACCCAGGAGCTCCAGTGACTGAGGGGATCAATATCTCCATGTCCCTGTACCAACTGCCACACAGTCTGAGGGAAAACTTTGCTCTCCAAAATAAAAGGGCATTTACCTCTTCACCACTTCCGGAAAACAGCCCAAAATGCACACATTCACAGTAATAAGTCAGTAAAAACCTACTATGTTATTGCAAAATTAAGCAGTCTGTACAAGATACTTTAGGGTCAAAAGGAATTACATGCTCAGACCTCCATACACAAAACAAGGGTAGTGAACTTGGTTTTACAATCATATCAAAAAGAAAGCACTGTGATCTTAAAGCTACAGTCAAAATCCACATTTATTGGTCATTATCTAATGTATTTAGAAAAATAACTGTATTATATTTGGGCAATTAATCAAGAATAATCTTTGTAAAATAGATGCTCTCTCTTTGTCACTTAGGTTTTTTAACTATTAATTTGATTAATGTATTTTTAGCTAGCATTTGTCAATATACAACCCTGTTTTTCATGTAGCATCCAAGAATAAGAATTATTAATATACAAAATGCCAAGAGATCTGAGGGCCAGAGTTTGCTAACTCCTGATGTTGCTAGTGAGGCACAAGAAAAATGGGAAACTGTGAACAATTGTTGAATCTGTGTGGAGGGGATACATAGGGGTGTTCCCTGTATTAGTTTTTCAACTTTTCTGTATATTTGAAAATTTTTTAAATAAAAACTTGAAAAAAAAATTTTAATGCCGAGAGGAAGAAAAAAAGAGTACATGATAAAACTGAATTATTGTGAATAAAATGGTTAAACAGTAAATACCAGGTAATAGTAGTTGTGGAGCTAGAGAGAAGTGTGACTGGAATGAGATTAGGTTGCCAGGTAAGTGGGAATAATGACAAACAGGACACATCACAATCTCCATTACATCTGTGCATTGGGGGACTTTTAGGGCAAATCTGAGTAGAGCAATCGTGGAAACCTAGAGCTACTCTAACCAATACCATAGCCATTAGACACATGGATTTTGAGCACTTGAAATGTGGCTAGACTAAACTGAGATAAACTTTAAATGTAAAATATACAGTTTATCAAAAAGACTTTGTACCAAAAGACATTTCTATATATTAATAATATCTTGATTACCTATTAAAATAACAATATTTTGAATATATTGAGTTCAATAAAATACTATAAAAAGGGATTTCAATTTTTTTTTTATTGTGGCTGCTAGAAATTTTAAACTATATGTGGTTCGCTCTGTGGTCCACATTAGATATTTATGGGCAGTGCCAGCCTACAGCATAAACTATATGAGACAAATGAAAAAGATGAAATGAACTTAATAGAAAAAGAAGCCACTCTAGAATAAATCAGGAAAGAGACATTTCCATTAAGTATACCTAAAGTGTTTCTATTAACTCCTCAGTGAGAAGGGATTATAAGTTAAAAAGTTGGGTAAAAAATTAAAATTAAATAAAAGAAGCCGAGTGGTTGGCATAACCAACTTAACTGTGTGTGCTTCCCATTCTGTAAATTTAATTTAGTATTTCATGAGAAGCAGATGTGGCTCAAGCACTTGGGCTTCCGCCTACCACATGGGAAATCCCTGGTTCAGTTCCTGGTGTCTCCTAAAGAAACAAGAAAGATGAACAGACACAGCAAGTACAAACAACAAGGGGGTGGGGAGAAATAAATAAAATAAATCTTTTTTTAAAAATTAGTAATTAGTCCTTTCAATATACCTTTTCGTTTTCATCTTTATAAATCCCTCCTTCAAGTATTGTTGTAGATAGGTACACCTTCTCTATGGAGCCTAACAGATAATTTCGAAAAGATACTGGTGAATAAAATGAGGCATTACCACTTTATATTTTATGTAGAACTACCATGTTATAGAAGGTCCTTCAAGACCAACAACTTCAACTCTTTGTATTCAGAGAAAGGGCTTAGGGTTCAATAAATGGTAATTCAAAGCACAACTCTCTAAACGAAGAGGAAAAAAGTAGAAAAGACAGGTTCGGGGGAAATGGATGTGGCTCAAGTGATTGGACTCCTGTCTACCATATTGGAGGTCCTGGGTTTGATTCCAAGGGCCACCTGGTAAAAGGCAAGCTGGCCCATGCAGAGAGCTGGCCCATGCAGAGTGCTGGCCTACGTGGAGAGCTGGCACAGCAAGATGACACAACAAAAAGAAACAGAGCAGAGACAGTAAGAGACACAGCAGACCACAGAACTGAGGTGGTACAAGAGATTGAGCACCTCTCTTCCACTCTGGAAGGTCGCAGCATTGGTTTCTGGTGCCACCTAAAGAGAAGAAAAGCACAGAGAGCAGACAGCGAGTGCAAAACAATGGCAGGGGAAAAGCGGGGGTGAGAAATAAATAAATAATCTTCACCCAAAAAAAGAAAAGATAGGTGCAGGGATGAGGATATTGTCCAGGGAAGGTTTTCCTTAGTGGAGTAAATCAGTGAAGAAAGTGGGAGCCCAGGTGAAAAAATTCAAGCACTCGTGGAAGTCCCCGGTGTCTCGAGAAGAGGCAAAAATGCCAACACCATTTTTCTCTTCTTCAAAAATATTGGAAATCTTTGAAAACAGGAGTGTTAATCAACTGTCTTGAATAATGAAGGACGAGTCAACTCTGCTTAGCAATACCTAAAAGGAATGAAAATTTGATAATGACTAAAAAAAGATATTTATTTAAAATTTTCCATATTACCTATAAAATTATATACTTCTTAAAATGTAAACTAGTATGGGGAACTCTAGCCTCAGAAACATAATGCAACTAAAGAATTATTTTTTACATATCTATATAAATAATACATTTTCATGCAACACATAAATATATTTTTTCACATTTTATGGTCAAAATCACATTATGACATGACTGCTAAATCTATCACTATTTTGCCAGTGTGCTGGAAATTTTAATGATAGGTTTTAAAACTAGAGAAATTTCTGACAAAAGCTCAGCTCTTCCCTGACATTATTTACTGAACTTTTCCCCTTATTTAGGGGTTGCTATTAATATTGCCCTTCTGCTGATGCATTTCTTTCTTGCACCCATGTGTATTAAAGTTTCTCAAGGAAAAAAAAAAAAAACAAATTAAGAGGCAGCAACATATTTCAATCCCTGAGAACATTATTATAGTAAAATACGTGGAAAATAAAGCAAGAGATAGCAATGATTTTTTCCTTCCATCTTTCTTTTTCTTTGTTCTCCCCCATTTCTCCCTCCCTCCCATTCTTCCTCCCTCCTTTCCCTCCTAATCTCCTTTCTTCCTCCCTCCCTCCCTTCCTTCTTTTCTTTCTTTCTTTCTTTTTTCAGGAAGTAGGGATATTTAAATTACTGGGAAGCACTACCACAAAGACACGATCAGGCACAACAGAAAATACCTTTCAGGCCTTATCCAGATTTGAGTCTTTTATAGACCCCAGAAAATTGTGTTCTTAAGCTAACCCATTCCTGTGTGTGAAAACCTATTGTGTGTGGGACCTTTTGATTAGATCACCTTCAATTAGACCACTTTGGTTAAGGGCCTTTGATTAGATTACAAGGCCCAGGGTAGGTCCTAATACTTTTAATGGAGTCATATATAAATGGAAGAGAACACAGAGAAAAGAAGCTGCCATTTTTACCCTGCCATGTGAGAAAGGACTCCAGAAACACCAAGCCTGCAGAAAGACAGAGGAATCCTGGGAGGCTAAGAGAGAGGCTAGAGGCTGAAAACAATGGTGTACCCTGGAAGAGATGAGCCGTTGTGCCTGGTCACCCATGGCTGAACTCAGGGAGAAAGTGTGCCTGGAGGGAGGAAGCAGAGACACTGGCAGACCTACCATTTTTCCTTGCCACATGGGAGAGTCCAGGATCACTCTCAGCTGAAATTTGATGAAACGGCATCTCTGATCATGCCATGATTTGAATATTTTCACAGCCTCAGAACTGTAAGATTTTCCCCTAATAAATTCCCATTATAAAAGCCAACCTATTTCTGGTATTTTGCTCCCAGCAGCTTTAGCAAAATAAAACAGTTTCCGAAGCCAATATTACCAATATTGTTTGACTTTTTCCCTCTAATAGATATGCATGAATTGATTTATATTTTTCACAAAAATGAAAACTAAAATAAGTTTTTTAATTGTAAACGTTAATGATCAACATGTAACAGATGCTGCTCTCTGAACAAGAGGTTCAGTTGTGGAATTTGCTACCATGCAGTCTCTATGGAAGTTATTTACTTCTAAGACAAAGGCATATTAGGAGCAAAGATTCAGAGGCTCAACTATAAGATCTATTTATATAATTCTTCTGTGAACCATAATTATGCATTATTCCTTCATTTTTTAAGAGTTTCAGCAAATATATTAGAATATTTTATTCTAAAATACTAGAAGATTTTATTATGTGCTTACTTATACATGGATGGTGAAAATGGATGGAAAAATCAAATGTAGATCACTAGGTCAATTTTCATAGAATTGAGTTATAATTTACAAAATTACAAATTAATGGACTCAATACATCTGACTACATGCTTTATTAATGGAACTTTGATTTCTGATTTGCCTCTGTTCTTTTAAAAGGATTTAAAGATACATTTAAAGCAATGTACTACAGGAAAAGCACTAAAATTTTTGTCAAAAAAAATGGTTATCAAATCCTTCTGTCCAAAGAGTTTATCATTAGCCTGTTAGACATTAAAACAGAAATGTGATAAGTGGTATGTTTTCTACATCCTTTATGTCAGTGAATATATGATGTGGTATGTAGGTATGCATTAGCTATAATGGTTCAAACCTCATTATCCTACCCTCCATGAGGAACAGATTTTACTGAGTTGCTCTTCGGCTTTAACTCCTGTCTTCTCTTGAAAGGCAATGCCATCTGACCCATCCTTCCCTCCTCAATCCTGCAAAGCCCCACTCAATAGTATCCGTATACCCCCGTCTTATCCCTTCCCTGTTCAACTACTTACCTCCACTTTATCATAGATTTTACCCAGGTAGGTGTCAGCTCACAACCTTCCTCTTCCCCCAAATTTCCTGTAAGCCTATCATCCAGTCTCTAGTGCTCTGAGACAGCTAGGTTTGCTTATTTCATATCAGAGAGGTCATTTGTCCTTCAATGCCTGGCTTGCTTCACTCAAGATTCATCCATATTACCCCATGTGTTAGTACTGTATTCCTTCTTACAGCTGAGTAGTATTCCATTGTATGTATATACCACATTTTGCTTATCCATTCATCTGTTGATGGGCATTTGGATTGATTCCAACTTTTGGCAATAGTGAATAATGCCGCTATGAACATTGGTGTGCAAGTATCAGTTTGTGTCCTTGTTTTCAGTTCTTCTGGGTATATACCCAGAAGTGGAATTGCTGGGTCATATGGCAAATCTATAGGTAGTTTTTTGAGAAACTGCCAAACTGTCCTCCAGAATGGCTGGATCCTTCTGCATTCCCACCAGCAGTGGATGAGAGTTCCCCTTCCTCCACATCCTCTCCAATACTTGTAGTCTTCTGTTTTTTTAATAGGCGCCAGTCTAATGGGAGTAAGATGGTATCTACTTGTAGTCTTGATTTGCATTTCTCTAATAGCTAGTGATGTTGAGCATCTTTTCATGTGCTTTTTAGCCATTTGTATTTCTTCTTTGGATAAGTGCATGTTCAAATCTCTTGCCCATTTTTTTAAATGAGTTGTTTCTCTTTTTATTTTCAAGATACAGGATTTCTTTATATATGCAGGATATTAGTCTCCTATCAATTATATGTTTACCACATATTTTCTCCCATTGGGTAGGTTGTCTTTTCACTTTCTTCACAAACTCCTTTGAGGTGCAAAAGGCTTTAATTTTGAGGAGGTCCCATTTATCTATTTGTTCTTTTGCTGCTCGTGCTTTGGGTGTGTTCATGAAGCCATTTCCTATTACAAGGTCTTGTAGATGCTTCACTACATTGTTTTCCAAGGTCTTTATGGTCTTGGTTCTTATATTTTTAAGTCTTTGATCCACCTTGATCAAAGATGTATGAGATATGAGATGGTATTCCTCTTGCATTCTTTTGTATATGGATATCCAGTTCTCCAAGCACCATTTGTTGAAGAAGTCATTCTCTCCCAGTTGAGTGGGCTTGGTGGCCTTGTCAAATAACAGATGACTGTATATGTGAGGATCTACATCAGAACTCTCAATCTGGTTCCATTGGTCAGTGTGTCTACCCTTGTGCCAATACTATGCCATTTTCACCACTGTAGCTTTGTAGCATGTTTTGAAGTCAGGTAGTATGATTCCTCCAATTTCATTTTTCTTTTTCAATTTGTCTTTGGCTATTCAGGGCCTCTTTCCTTTCCAAATAAATTTCATAGTTAGTTTTTCTAGTTCATGTAAAAATGCTATGTTGATTTTTATTGGTATTGCATTGAATCTGTAGATCAGTTTGGGTAGGATACACATCTTAATGATATTTAGTCTTCCTATCCGTGAATAGGGAATATTCTTCCATTTATTTAAGACTTCTTTGATTTCCTTGAACAGTGCTGTGTAGTTTTCTGTGTATAAGTCTTTTACATTTTTAGTTAAATTTATTCCTAGGTATTTGATTTTTTAATTTACTATTGTAAATGGTGTTTGTTTCTTGATTTCCTACTCAGGTTGCTCATTATTGGTGTACAGAAATGCTGCTGATTTTTGTGCACTGATCTTATAACCGGAGACATTACTGAACTCATTTATAAGTTCTAGAAGCTTTGTTGTAGATTTCTCATGGCTTTCTATATATAGGATCACATCATCCGCAAATAGTGAAATTTTCACTTCTTCTTTTCAAATCTGGATGCTTTTTATATCTGGTTCTTGCCTCAGTGCTCAAGCAAGAAGCAACTTCTAACACAATGTTACTAAGAGGGGTGATAGTGGGCATCATTGTCTTGTTCCTGATGTTAGAGGGAAGATTTTAGGATTTCACCATTGTAAATGATGTTAGCTGTGGGTCAGATGGCCCAAGGAATTGGGGGGAGGGTTGAGGGAATAGATGAACATGAGAGACTGTAGGGTATATGGTTGAAACTATAATGATGAGAAAACTCTTTAGAAAATATAGTAAGGAAGGGTTACCTGTTTCAGGTGATTAATGGGGTGCATCTGGCACAGCGGCAGGCTACTAGGGAGTGTGTGTGAGTGCTCATCTTGTAATAGTGTGTTATATCACTGGATGGAGACCCATATAATGAGTGGGAAGGTGTAGCCCCATCTTGGGGAGGACTGATGTTCTCAAACATAGGGAATTGTGTCTCTCAAGAGAATTGGTGGCTCCCAATGGGGGAGGACAGTCTAGTGTGCCAAGCCCTCAGCATTGTTGCAAGTATCTGTGAATCTGATCCGTCAGGCAGTGAAGCTTGGTTGTCACTGTGGGCCATGAAGGGAGGGAGGGAGAGGAACAGAATAGATGGAAGCAGAGGAGCTGGGGGGCAATGGAAGTGTTCCACAAGATTGTGCAGTGATGGATATAGGACATGTTCAATTTCACCAAAAATGTATGAAAGTCTATAAGCTAAAATGTAAACCACAATGTAAAACATAATGTAACTAAAACTTTAGAAAATTGTACAGTCTAAAATATAAACCATAATGTAAACCAAAATGGAACAATGTTCTGTAGCTATGTTTCAATATCTGTACATCAGCTGCAGCAAATACAACATGAACATGTAAAATGATCATTGCTGGGGAAGGGGGAAAGGGTTTGATGTTGTATATATGGGAGTCCTTTATATTGTATATGTGACTTTACTGTGATCTAAGACTTTTTTGAAGATGAAATTAAAAATTAAACAAAAAAGGATGTAGACACTGAGGAAAGAATGAAAGAAATTGCCTCGCCACTGTACATACAGTGACTTTCATCACCTATTACAGTGGTGAAAGGCAAAATATCAAATACAAAGTTTTATGATATTTTTCATTTTTTAATACCCCAATTTGTTTTTTACTTTATTTTAGTTTTCCTAAATTAGTATGTATTCTATTTCTAATCATTAAACCTACCATTATTATTTCATTTTCCTACTAATTGAATTTGGCAATATATCAGCCTTCATTTTAGAAGAGGTTTTGGACCTCAAAGGGGTTCAACTATGGCAGAGAAGAAACAATGGTGTGGGGTGTTATTAAGGGGGACACATGATTGGGAGGGAGTTCTCTAAGGTCATGTATATAGGGAACATAAAAATGTTAGGATATTCATTGGGTATTTTCATAGTAGTTACATTTACAAATGACAACTGAGAGAGTGCTGAGTTCCTAGCCAGGGGAGCTCTGTCACATTCCCCAATGAAACAGCAACAATCCCCCAAGTGAAAGGAAAATATTAGTGAAGAAGAATGGTCCAGTGATGAGCCCTTGATACTGATGACTATGCTTATGAGCCTGTATGCCTGAAATTCCAATTAGATCTAGAGCTGCAGGGTGCCTAAGAGTTACCCCCTGAGAATCTCCATGTTGCTCAAATGTGGACACTCTTTAAGCCAAACTCAGCATGTAAATGCATTACCTTCTCCCCAGTGTGGGACATGACTCCTGGGGATGAGCCTCCTTGGTGCCGAGGGATTATTACCAATTACTAACTGGTGATGCAACTAGAAAAAGACCTTGAATAAAGGGGGATAATGGTAAAGACAAATGAGTCGATATGGCTAAGAGTCTTCAAAAAAGAGTCAGGAGGTTATCACAGGGTTGCACTCATGCACATCTCAGCAGGATCCCAGAGACAGCCAAAGTAAATACAACCCCATGTACTGGTGCTTCTGAGGGCTACGGAAACACATAAGTTCTATAGTCTTGGCAGATGGCTCTGTAGTACAGTGCCTTTTCAGTGGGCCATACCTTGTAATTTGTGTTCCTGAGTGTGATGGAGTTGGACTCAGAGTGACCTTTCTACACATGCATCTTCTGTCACTTTTACTGAACCTATGGTTACACTGGGGTTAGTGTATACTCAGGAGACGTGAATCTCTGGACTGATCATGTGCCAGCTGGGCCCTGAGACTCAGCAGAGTTGCAACTCCTACTCTCCAATTCATTGGACTTACCCAGGTCAGCTAACAGGGAGGTAAAGATGGTCAACCACCACACCAGGGAACCAAGAGTGCCTACAACTGCAAGCAAGAGAATCGCATCCATCAACCATGTGGGATCTAAGCCCTCTCTCAATTTAGAAGTGGAGTGGATATCACCACACCAGGGTCCTCAGGATGGAAGAACAAAATATGGATTAGTGTGGATTTACTGGTATTCTACTATAGAACTATTGTGACTATAGCAATTGAAGAAACTGTATCATTGATGTGGAGACAGTGGCCATGGTAGTTGCTGAGGGCAGGAAGAGGAAGGAAGAGAGGTGATATGGGGGAATTTTTGGGACTTGGAGTTGTCCTAAATAATATTGCAGGGACAGATGCTAGACACTATATATCCTGCCATAACCCAATAAATGTACAGGGGGAGAGTATAAACTACAATGTAAACTATAATCCATCCAGTGCAGCAGTGCTCCAAAATGTATTCACCAAATGCAATGACTTGCCCACAATGATGAAAGAGGTTGCTGATGTGGGAGGAGTGGGGTGGGGTATGGCGTATAAGGAAACCATTTATATTTTTCTAATGTAATATTTTTCATGATCTATGTATCTTTTTTAAAAAAAAAAAAAGGCAATTAAATTTTAAAATTTTTTCAAAAAAGAAAAATAAAATAAAAGGCAATGCAACAAGTGGCATTAAAACTTATATTTTCTACAGGGATATTGTAATAATTCCCCACTACATCACCCTTTAGGAAGCCCTACATGATAAATTTCTTTTATGTCTTAGAGTCAGAAAACTTTTATTTTCCATTAGGAGTTGATATGTTTTATTCTTACCAGCCATGTTTCTTTTTTCATATTGGCTATTTGAAAGCTAAGACTTAAATAAGTGACCCAGATTCATTGTGTAGAAAACTGAATTCCCTGTGCTCCAATCTCTACTCTCTTGTCTCATTTATATTTTTCTTTGTCTCAATTTTTAAATTTCACTGTTATATTTTTCTATTTTATGATATGTCTTGAAAGTGAAGTATAAACAAACATATATTTTACTACTAACTAGTATGGTTTCTTGGGGAGTCACAGACACACACCTCCCAGCCTTCACCTACCCCCACATTCTTTTCTGTTGCGTGCAAATGTTTCAGTGTATTTCTATTCTGCATCCCCTGAGACATGTCAGGTCTACTGAAAAAGCCTAACCAAACCCGGAAAAAGCATCCCCAGCTGCTTATCAGGGTGGGAACTCTCTGTGGTCTGGCCCCTCCCCATAGGATATGCAAATATTCAAAACTCAAACAGCACAGGGTTTCTCCTCTCCAATGTGAAGTGGGGCATATGAAACTTCCATCCACTGACCCAAGCAGTTTGCCTCCCCAGGAGGCCACAATGAACTCTTTCCCCTGCTCTTTTGAACTCCTTTGTTGTATAAGTAATAAAATGGTCATTTGCTGAAAGTCTCTGTTGTCCCTGAGGCCTGTGCTCCCATGACATACCATATAACAACCTGCTCCACAATGGCCCTGAACAAGTTACTTACTATATTTAATTTCATTTATTTATAAAATAAATATATATTCCTCCAATCACAAGATATTGTAAAACTTAAAACCAGACTATTTATGACAAGGTTTTCTAATTACTTTACAAATAGTAGGGCTTAAGGTTTGTCCAAAGAGAACACCACTAAAATTTGTATGTTATCTCTAACCTGGTATTTGATATCTGCTACTGTTTTAGAATATCTAGAAATTTTCTTTGGAGAACTCTACCTCCCTCCTCCCTCATGGCCCAGCTCCAGGGGTAGACATGTGTGGGAGCTTGCTACTATTGATGAATTCCAAAAAGAAATATTAGATTATGTTTGTAATCTCCTCTGTACCTGGGCGTGATTGAGTGATGGTTAGGGCATTGTGTCCCTACACACTAAGAGGTGGGGACTCACAGATAAAAGGCATGGCAAAGAACAGAGTTGAGGGTTTTTGATGTTGGAGTTTGATGCTGAAGACTTAAGCTGGAGCCCCAGGAAGTAAGTTCACAAAGGAAAGAGAAGCCAGTCCCAGGAAGAAAGGAACACTGAACCCAGAGAAAAGCAATCCCCAGGAACATAGGAACCCAGGAAGCCTGAACCCTCACAGACGTCAGCATCAATCTTGCTCCAAGGAGACTTTGGTGAAGAAAGGAACTTATGCTTTATGGCCTGGTACCTGTAAGCTCCTACCCCAAATAAATACCCTTTATAAAAACCAACCAATTTCTGTTATTTTGCATCAGCACCCCTTTGGCTGACTAATACAGCATGTTACTCAGGCCTGACTAAACAAAGAATCCCATGCCCCCCTGGATATGGTGATTAGTTCTGATATGGGCATATGACCCAAGCTGGGACTTGAAAGTTATCCCTGAGATTTTGTTAGAATAGAGTGAAAACTGATACCCTCTTTTCACTGAGATTGTCAGCAGTAAAATAATCTGACGCTAA
The DNA here is from genome assembly GCF_030445035.2 of Dasypus novemcinctus. Lineage (NCBI taxonomy): Eukaryota > Metazoa > Chordata > Mammalia > Cingulata > Dasypodidae > Dasypus > Dasypus novemcinctus. The sequence continues at coordinate 117,423,514 of NC_080673.1, read as the reverse complement.
GACGATATTTTTGTAACCTTATGGGGAGAATTTGCCTTAGAAAGCAGAATTGAGAGGGACAGAGAAAGAATTTTGGTCAAAAAGTCTGAGTTCCTTGATCCAGCTATAAATGTAGCCATCTGCACCCCCAAACACAGCATCATATAATTCATCATCATCAACTTTCTAATACCCAAGTTTACTTTGAGAAATGCATAAAGTAGTAGAAACCCACCACATCACCCAATAATACTGCTTTAAATATGTCAAATCTATACAGAAAATACAAAAGAACTCATGGGCCAGGATATTTTAAAATCTATGACCATACCTATGAGCAAAAATTGGGGGTTGTAACGACAGTATGTTAGTCCAGATACTCTAAGAAACAGATGCTAAAATCAGACAAAACATGCAGGAATTCATTAGGAGCGACTTCTGTGAGAGAGAAAATGGGTAGGGGGCTTGGCAAGAGTACAATATCCATTTGACCATGAAGTAAGTCTGCCCCTGAGTAAAAGAGAAAGGGAAGGAAGACTGAGCAGAAGTATCCTAGACTGCTAGGCAGTCTAAGGAAAATTCAGCAAGGCCATCAGGGAGTCCTCAGGACAAAATTGGCTATCAAAGGAGTCCCTATCTATCAGGAAGGGGCCTGCCTTATTATCCCTGCTGCACTTAGTCAAGGGCTGCAAGCAGCTCCTGGAAAGGGTGATCTCATCTCAAATGCAACAATGGATTTCCAAATGCAGCAGCTGGGACCCTTGGTCAATTACACTCCCTGTAGTTAGAGATCTGCTGTCACATCTGCAGTGAGGTCCTGTGGCATAGATGATAGGTGTCAAGTGGAAAATATTGAATCAGAGGAAAAATGAAAGGAACTAAGTTCATTTTACATGATAATTCAAAAATGAGAAATACCAAATGCTTCCTATAGATTCTTAGTGGTGAGTAGAGTAGGATAATTGGTTGTATCTTATAGCCTTCGCTTAACTTTTTAAGATGGAACCTGAATGAGTACCTTCTCCTCTTTCCAATTCCTCTAACCATGTCTATTTTTCACCTTCAAAATAAAAAGTATCATTATGACACGTCTAATACCAAAAACCAAAGTGACCAGTATGTTGTCATGATGTGATGTTCAAACTTGTATTTCTCAGTTGTAATCGTCCACTGTCAACTCCCCAAATCAGAGTCCACATTCACTAATGATTTTAGTCTCCTGAGTTCCCAGAAAATTTTAGGAATCAAGGTCCAGACCATGAACAATATTTTCTCTTTTGTTCTAGTGAAATATTCTTCACATGGTGAGTAGTTAATAACTATACTTATCTGACATGCTATTGCTAATAGGAGACAGCAGAGCCACAATCAAGGCAAGAAAGCAAGGAAATTGATATCAGTGAATGTTCTCAAATATTCCCTTACAGTTAACTGTGAAAATTGTAGACTTAAGATTAGCTGCATAGAATCTAGGACTTTTCTGGAACTCCAGATTCCAGTTATTCAACATTCTTGATTCATTGGCACTCAATATGCTAATGTCCTTAACAGAGTTTACTATTTTGTGCCACTTTTGTATCATCCATTAGGTGTGATGCTTTATTTTTATGCACTGTGGACAAAGTATTTTATCACTGCTTAAAACCCTTATTATGTTTTCTTTAAATTCAGTTTTAAAGTTCAGTTCAGATAGTTTGATCTTGCCATTTTAAGTCCCCTTTTAAAAAGAAAAGAAAAAAATATTTCATGTAAACAGAGAAGGCAAACCCATAGAACTATCATCTCACAGCATTGGACAAACACTCTTGAAAATACAACAACCACATGCCTTCAGATGCTGAAATTCATAATTTCAAATTCTCTCTCTGAAGCTAGACAGTAAAAGTAGTGTGGTAGTTAAAAAGTCCTACTTTGGAGATAAGCAGCCTGAGTTTAAATCTCCATGCATATATTTGCTAACTCAGTGGCCCTGAACAGGGAAATGGGGATAGAAATGTTACCTACTTCATAAATGGTGTGTGTGGATTAGAGAAGAAGTTCCATAGAAGATTTTAGTGTGATTCCTGGCACACTATACTCAAATTTATTTATTTGTTGTTGTTGTGTAAGGCACTTCACAGCATGTGGCCTATAGTGTTCAATAGAAGATAGCGATTATTGGCCCCATATTTTTTGAATGTAACATTAAAAAAAGAAATAAAGATTTAAAAAATTTTAAAAAACAAACACACACCTGGGTGCATCTCATCCTGTGGCAGGCCCACACCCATGTCTAGGGTTGTGTAGAGTTTTTCTTTCCATGTTTCATAATAAATTCTTTACTCCCTTGCCTACCCTATGTTATGTCCTTAAATTCCTTTATGCAACATAGCGAAGAACCTAGTAGTCCAGAATCCAGAATGTTCCCTTCAAATCAAAGCTTTCCAGAACAATGTATTAATCATGCAGTGATTTCTCCCAGTTCCAGCCATGATGCTGGATTCATCTTCCCTCAAACTCAATAGAATAGCCAGAGAGTTTCGCACCTTGTTAGCAGGGACTACTCCCCCTAATCAGCAGGAAGCAGCTGTACAAGAACAAGCCCTTCAGCTCTGCCTTAAGAATAAGGGTGTAAACTCTCTGAGGGGGTGCTGAGGGAGGTTAGTACAGGTAAAGAGGGAAGATGAGTCATAGCTGGCACCTGGCAGAGAACATGGCCATGAAAACCCACCTGGAAACCCCTTGAGGGAAGGCTGCTACTACTAAGAACAAAGGTGGAAAGACCCTACTGAAACCCTGGCCACAAGGTCCCATTTGGATTCTTTCTGGGGTCAAGGGCAAGCCCTGGATAACTCCAAATAGGCCTCCTCACTGGTGCCTTGAGAGCTAACAGGTGGGGCCTTAAGGCACCCAATCAGAACAGCAAACAGCTGGGGCCCCTCCCCAACGTTAGGAAAGTGGAGAAGGAAAGGTCTTAAAAAGGCCTAACCCAAGGCTGCACATGAGCGTCCTACACTGTAGCACGCCTGCTTTCCTCTCTAGGATTGTTTACTGTTTTTCCTTTCTTGTTTCATAATAAACTCTTTACTCCCTTGCCTAAAAATTTTTTTAAAAAGAACACCTGCACATGTCAAGCCGTATTTGGGGTCATAAAAGTATAGTCACCATCTGAAGTCAATGAAGATCTAATCCAAGAACTCATCCTGTCATCTATCAATTAGAGCTGGCTGATAAGAAGATCCATTAGGTATGGAAGCAACTGATCTAGCAATTAGGCATCCCACGGAGGATGAACTTGCAAGAATTTAGAAACCAGCTGCCTGGGAGAAGTGTTAATTAGATAACCAGAAAGAAGTTTTTCTCCCCACCTCCCATTCCCACTCCTTGCCAAGAAGCCAGGAAAGCTGTGAGGAGCCGGAGAAAATTCTGTGGAAATCTGTGCATGGAAGTAATAGAGGCCCCTTTAATATCTTATTTTCTGATTAGGCTAGAAATAATAAACTTCTCTCACTGAGAAAGAGGTGAGAAGGTAACAATTAGTAATGCAAAGTTCATTAGCAAACCCATAGGTACTCTGTGGTCTGCACAGGGCATCGACGATGGAAACAAGTGGGCCTGAAATCCATCCCATGGTCCACTCATCAAGCCACCAACTGAGGGGAAGCAGTGCATTTTCTAATTTACACAGGTGCTTTAGGTGTTAAGAGAGCCCTGAATCCCTAACCTCTTCTAATATCCTTCTGGTCCTAATCTTACCTCATCAGTTGTTATTTTAAAACCTTTCTAAACTTGTTTAGAAAACTCCCTGATAATGGTGTGAGATGTTACTGTCACTATATAATTAACATCATTCAGTACTGGGAAACTCTCTGCAGTGGGCAGTAGGATTTTGGCTTACTTTTGCCAATATTCCACAAAATGAGCGCTTCCTTCTGAACTCCAACTCTTAATAAAGACCTACTGTCCCCATGGCCCATCTTGATTTCTGCATTTTGCCCACCCTTGACTGACTTTAAGGCCCACCACGTGTTGTAATAGCCACATATTACTCCATTACAAAGCTTCACCATGCTTATTTGAAGCCGAATTACCTGGGTTCATTTGCCAGTGTCACTAGTATCACTTTTAAAAATTAGTTATCATATTTGTGTTTTATAGATGATTCTTCATCTGTAAAATGAGAATAATAACAGACTAGACTAACTTGAATGAGGGTTGACTGGTTTAATATAATATGGGGCCTTTTGGGGACATTGGAATTGTCCTGCATGACATAGCAATGATAGATATGGGCCATTATACATTCTGTCAAAACCTATAAAATTGTGCGGTACAAAATGTAAACTATAGACTATGGTTAGTAGCAATGCTTCAATATGTGTTCAACAATTGTAACGAATTACCACACTGAAGACAGATGTTGTTACCAGGGAAATGTGGAGGGAGGGGTGGGAGTGGGGTATATGGGAATCACCCTATATCTTCAATGTAACATTTATGTAATCTAAAGATTTTTTCAAAATAAAATTTAAAAGAAGAAAAAAAGATGACACTGAACATTGCCTGCTACATGATGCTCACTTAGTAAAAGGTAACAAGTCATAGTAGCTGTACTTAGTTGCTTATTACCTGCAAATATGGTTTCAGACACTGAGCTTCACATCTCTGATTGGATTGTTCTCTGGGTCTTTCCTATTTGAACCAATCTGGTTCCTGTCTTAGCCAATTGTTAGTTCAATATTCATGATAATTAGATAAGATTCTATCTCATATTTTATATAAATTTCATATAGCCACAAACTATTTTATAGTGTTAAGATTAAAGAAATTGACCATTCAATATGATATAATGATAGAGTAATGTGTAATAATTGGCTGTACAACTCAAATAACAGGTAACAGCAAAGTTGGCTGTGTTCTTTTGAACATTATTTTCTCCATATTACCTTCTTTTAATTAAAATATTTGACTTTAGTCCAAAGAGGTGCCCATATAATTGGGTTTTTAAAACTCAAACTCCCAAAATACTTATCAGCCTTAGAGAAAACAAATGCAAATCCGATTATTGGAAAAATACACATATAATTGTCCCCAATAATCAATATAATAGAAAGCCTACACACAATTATTTCAACAAATTAAAGGCAATTTTCCATATATACCATAGATAATTATCATCATAACAACATTTAGAATCAACGAATATATGGGCATCTGATTTTTTCACAGGTCCAATCATGCTCTTTTACTTATTCCTAGTAACACAGTCCTTAGGTAGCAGCGCTTTGGGTTACCAATTGTGTGACCTTAGGCAAGGGTCAGTTTCCTCATCTATAAGAAACAAAAATAGAATAGATCTATTCATAGCTTTAGTGTCTGGAAAAATAAATGTTAACATCTGTGGTGGTTTCAAGTTGTATATACTTGTTTATATAGTTATGTTTATAAAGTTAATCCATTTCTGTGGGTGTGGACCCACTGTAAGTAGGATCTTTTGGTGAGTAGGATCTTAACTTAAGATGTGACAAACCTTATTCAGGATGGGTCTTAATCCTCTTATTGGAGTCCTTTATTAGAGAATGAAATTCAGACAAAGAGAGAGAAAGCCACAGAAGCAAGAAGCTGGAAGCAATAAAACCCAGAAGAGAAGGGAGAGATGAGCAGTTGTCATCATGTTCTTTGCCATGTGACAGAGAAGTCCAGAATCACTGGCAGCCAGTATCCAAGAAGAAGGTATAGTCTTGATGATGCCTCAGTTCGAACATGTTCACTGCCTTAGAGCTATAAGTTTGTAAGCTAATGCATTCCCACTGTAATAGCCAACCCATTTCTGGTATATTGTTTTTGACATCCTAGAAAACCGGAACAGCATCCATCATCATTTTCTTTCTCCTCTTACTCTACCTCCTCATCTTCCTTTTGCTTCTCCTCCTCCTTCTCTTCCTCCTTCTTCTTTTCCAAACACTCCAATAACTCATATCTCTATAGTAATTTACAATTTGCAATTACCTTAAGTCACCAAAAAAGGATAAATATTGAAGAGAAAAAAGCAAAACTGAAATGACATGAGCAGAGAGGTTAGTGCTTATGACCAAAAAGGATATAGCAAATAAAGAACCCAGATGATGCTAGAAAGAGATACATGGACCAATGTATGAGGAAAGGGCAGAGATTATTTAAGGAGATGGATCTTCTTTTGGTAGCACTGCTTCATATAATTTCATAAGGTGTCAATGACTACTATAAGAACATGCTCTAAGAGGAAGAGAGAGAGAGAGAAAGCATATGAATGCTAGACTTTTCAGAAGAGTAAGACTAAAGGCAAGAATTATTATATGGAGCATGATTTTTCTGGCAACAAAGGGGATAGAAGCAGACCTCCTTGGTCTTTCACTGTATTGAGTTTGTTTGAATGAGTTTTCCAGTATCTTAGAGCACAGTTCCCAAAGTGTGATTTTCCAGATCAGTAGCCAGTTTCTCCTGGAATTTATAAGAAATGAGAGCTGTCAGGAACTATCCCAAACCTACTGAATCAGAAACTCTGAGATTAAATCCAACCATTCTGATGGTATAAGAACCACTGGCTTCCAAAATAGTCAGAAAGACAGAAAAATTAACAAGAAAATGTAACCTTCTGTGATAAGTACTCTCTGTACAGTAGGATTATTCCCAGGGATCTACTATAGTGCACTGGAGGGTCACTGTGGCAGTTTGATATTGTTGATGAATTCCAAAAAAGAAATATTGATTATGTTTGTGAACTAGTCTGTTCCTCTGGGCCTGATTGTATTAAATTCAGAAGTTTCACGTTTACTTAATTAAATTGAGATTAGGGCTTTGATTCAGCCACATCAGTAGGACATTCAGTCCCCACCCCTTTAGTGGGCAGATACTACACAGAAAATGACACAGCAAAGGGAAGTGGATTTGGCTCCATGAATAGAGCATCTGCCTACCACATGGGAAGTCCAGGGTTCAAACCCAGGGCCTCCTGACCCATTTGGTGAGCTGGCCCACGCACAGTGCTGATGCACACAAGGAGTGCCATGCCACACAGGGGTGTCCCCACATAGGGGTGTCCTGCAAGTAGGGGAGCCCCACACACAAGGAGTGCAACCCTCAGGAGAGCCTCCCCATGTGAAAAAAAGTACAGTCTGCCCAGGAGTGGTACAGCACACATGAAGAGCTGACACAGCAAGATGATACAACAAAAAGAGACACAGATTCCCGATGCCGCTGACAAGAATGCAAGCAGACAAAGAAGAACACACAACGAATGGACATAGAGCACAGACAATGGTGGGAGGAGGGTAGAGAAATAAATTTAAAAATAAATCTTTAAAAAAAAAATAACACGGCAGAGGAGAAAGCTTAATTTTTTATGCTAGAGCCCCAGAGAGAGAGCCAAGCTATTCACATGATAGTTTACAACTTGCCTTGTGTAGACAGCAGAGTAGCCGAGCCCAAAAAGAGAAGAAACCCAGGAAGAGAGATGAAACTTATACTAGCCCACAGCTGAGATTGGAAGAAGCTGGGACCATGAAGCCTTAAGATGAAGAGGAAGCTTGAACCCTCTCAGAAGACTGGCAGCCATCTTGCTCCAACGTGGGGCAACAGACTTTGGTGAGGGAAGTAACTTACTCTTAATGGCCTTGTAACTGTAACTTTCTACCCCAAATAAATACCCTTTATAAAAGCCAACAGATTTCTGGTACTTTGCATCAGCACCCCTTTGACCAACTAATACAATCACTTAACCTAAGTCTCCCTTTATGAAGTAAGTCTGAAATGAATCCTCATATAAAGAGTGGGAATCAATCAAGTGAGAGAGAATTAAAAACTGGATTAGATTTCATATCTCTGGAACACTGAACAGAGCTGTATAAATAGTTATAGTTAACATTTCTTTAGCACTTCTTATTTGCAAGATTGTCTAGTAAACTCTTTACATGCCTTATTACATTAAATCCTTGAAACATTCCTATTAGAAAGGTACTGCTACTCTCCTTACCTTATGGGAGGGAAACTAAGGTTTAGAAAGAAATGTTCCTGAGGAGATGGCAAAGGAAACAAGATTAAGAGTACATATGGGTTGAGAAGCAGACTTGGCCCAGTGGTTAGGGTGCCCATCTGCCACATGGGAGGTCCGCAGTTCAAACCCCAGGCCTCCTTGACCCGTGTGGAGCTGGCCCACATGCAGTGCTGATGTGCGCAAGGAGTGCCCTGCCTCACAGGGGTGTGTCGTCCCGCGTCCCGCGTAGGGGAGCCACGCAACAAGTATGCCCAGAAGGAGAGCCAGCGAAGGGGAGAGAAATAAACTAATTAATTAATTTTTTTTAAAAAAGAGTACATATGGCCCTTTTTGGGTTATGGTGCAGCTCAATGAGGAGCTCGTGTCTAAGCCTGCACCCATGCCATCCAAGGGCGGGTTGCAGTCGGTGCAGGTCTTCGGCTGCAAGAAGAGGGATACAGCCGAGGGCACCGTAAACGGGGCAACGGCCTGATCAAGGTGGACGGGTAGCCCCTGGAGATGATCGAGCTGCACACGCTGCAGTACAAGCTGCTGGAACCCATTCTGCTTCTGGGCAAAGAGCAGTTTGCTAATGTGGACATCCGCGTCTGTGTGAAGGGTGGTGATCATGTGGCCCTTTTACGCAATCCGCCAGTCCATCTCCAAAGCCCAGCGGCCTATTACCAGAAATGTGTGGATGAGGCTCCCGGGACAGAGACCAAAGACATCGTCATCCAGGACGACCAGATCCTGCTGGTGGCTGATCCCCGTCGCTGCGAATCCAAGAAGTTTGGAGGCCCTGGTGCCTGTGCTCACTAACAGAAATCCTACCTGATAAGCCCACTACAAGGAGCAGGGTTCACCTTTATAATAAGGGTTGTGGGATTTTAAGATTCAAAAAAAAAGAGAAAGAGTCCCTATGGAGAGCGGCGTCACTAAGATGGTGGAGGAAGGAGATGTTCCAGGGTTCTGTCTCATGACAGAAGTTTTAAGCAAGCAAAAACAGGCAGAACCATCTTTCTCAGAGCCCTGGAAAGCAGTTAAATGGTTGCAGTAATTGGGTAGGAACTGGATTAAGAAGAAGACAGCTTAAAACCATGTGGCAGGGAGCAGATGTGGCTCAAGAAGTTGAGCACCTGCCTCCCACAGGAGGTCCTAGGTTCAGTTCCCAGTGGCTCCTACAGAAGACAATGAGTAGACAATAAGCAGACTTTGAGTAAAAACAACAAACAGACAATGAGAAAAAACAAGCAGACAGTGAGCAAAAACAGTGAACAGACAATGAGCACAAATAACAAGCAAAAACAAGCAAACAGTCAAGCTCGGAGCCATCTTGGAGGGGAACCATGAGGCACCTTTGCTGCCTCTTCCTCCACTCCCTCCCAAACTCAGTTCAGAGCCAGCCAACACTCCCAGTGTGGGTCCCTGTTCCCATTGCCAAAGGGAGCAGAGTAACCCTTATGCACCTATTATGGTGCATGGATGACTGTACTAGTCTGTCTGGGGGTAATCTGAAGGACTGAACCAGGACACTGCTCACAGGCTCACTGTTCCAGAACATGGCCAACATGTAGAAGCAACTCATGGGCAACTAAAATGCTGTAAAAAAAAAAATTCAAATCACAGCTGCCTGGGGCAAAAGAATGATGGCATAAAGACATACAATAGAGTCAGGATCAGGAGGAGGGAAAGTTATTCAGATCCATGTAAATGGAGAATTCCTAGGGCCACACAGGCATGCCCAGGACAAGACACATGCTCAGATAAGCCCAAAGAGGACGTTATCTTGACATCTTAGGCTGTTCTTTAGACTCTTTATTAGGCCCCTTAAGATCTGAGAGAGCATATTGCAAGACCAGTTTGCAAGGAAGACATGTTCATTTGTTTTCTTTTCTTTTTTCTGTTGACTCCTGACATTGAAGGAAATATCTGTCATGCCTGATCTGGATACAGGCTTCAAGAACACAGAGCTCATTTTAAAATATTAAAATGTCCAGTGTGCAAGCAAAGATTATGAAAAAACAGAAAAACCTGACATGCAAAGGAGTCAAGTAAAGCATAATGATGAATGAGGAAAACAAGACTTTGAACATACCAAAGACATATTTTTTTAGGTCCCAGGGACCGGGGTCAAACCAGAACCTTGCATGTGGGAAGCCCGCACCCAACCACAAAGCCACATTAGATTCCCTGAGTTGGTTCCCTCATTTGTTTTACTTGTCATTTGATTTTGTTTTTTTAGGAACCAAACCCAAGACCTCCCACGTAGGAAGCAGGCGCCCAAATGCTTGCGCCACATCCACTCCCCTTTTTTTTTAAAATTGTCTTAAATATGCTCAAATTGCTAAAAGAAAAGACAAAGGTTATTGTTTTGAATATTTTTCCTACTCCTTTCTCTCTTTTTTCTCTTTCTGGTAATCCCACAATGAGTTTATTGGTACACTTGTGGTATACCTCAGATGTTTCAGGCTGTGTTCAATTTTTTCCATTCTTTTTTCTTTCTTTTTCTCTGACTGAATAATTTCAAATCTTATCTTTAAGTTCACTGATTATTTCTTCTGCAAGCTCCATTCAACTGTTGAACCCCTCTATAAAATTTTTTCATTTCAGTTGCTGTTGTCTTCAGCGCCAGTATTTCTCTTTGTTTTTTTTTAATGAATTATTTCTCTCTATTGAAATTCTGTTTGTTTGTTTCTTTTTTTGGACATATATTATTTTCCTGGTTTCCTTTAGGTGAATGACTTTTTAATGGAAATTATGACTTTTTAATAATTTAATAAATTATCTTTATTAAGAAAATATTGACATCAGAGAAAAATTTAAAGCTTCAAATCACTTCTCAGTGTTCTACTTTCAGGTTTATTTCCCCTTTTATAGGAATCTCTATTGCTCTTTACCACCAGCTAATATCCACAATAATAAATTAAGTGTAGCTCTCCAAAAGGCATTTGAACTTTTAGAGAAAGTCTTGAATACAAAACTCTTAAGGACCCAATGGAGAACCTCTGACTATATATTTTATTATTATTATTCTATCTTTAGGTTTTTTAATTTCTTTTTGTTATATAACATATATAACTCAAAATTTCCAATTATAACCACTTTTGAGTGTACAATTCAATGGTATTAATTACATTCACAATATTGTGCCGCTATCACCACCATCCATTTTCAAACTTTTTCAGTCTTGGTGGGTGGAGACCCACACGATAATCAACAGAATATTAAATTCCCATCCTGGGGACTCCTGCTACATTCTCTAATACAATAGCAAGAATCTCTAGAGTGGACAGTTTCTAGCAAAGGACAGACCAATACACTGGGCCCCGGATATTGTTGCTTGTATTATATATATGATGCTTGCTCTTGTGTAATTGAAACTTAGCCTAGTAATATATATTGTCTAAGAGTTATTTCCTGAATGCCTCCCTGTTGTTCAAATGTGGACTCTCTCTAAGCAGACTCAGGATATAAACTCATTACCTTCCCCCCAGTGTGGGACATGACTGCCAGGGATAAGCCTCCCTGGCACCAAGAGATTATTACCAGGAACTAATTAGCAATGCATTTGGTAGAAGACCTTCACTGAAAGGGAGAAATATTAAATACAAATGAGTTAGTATGGCTAAGAGATTTCAAAGTGAGTCAGGAGTTCATTCCAGAGGTTACAACTTATGCACGTCTCAGCAGGATCTCACTGACTGTGCCAGTAAACAATGCCTCAAGCAGGGGTGCTCCTGAGGGTTCTAAAGACATCTAGACACTATAGACAGGACAGACAACCACAGCAAAGTAGCACCCTGTCAGTGAGTCTTACCTTGGAGTATATGATAACCCATCTCCGCCAATGTATCAGAGTTAGACCCATTTATAACTGTCCTACACATGGTTCTTCTATCCCACTTATTTGAACCTATAATAAGCACTGTACCTATCAAATATATGTCCCAGAGACTTAAATTTTTGTTCTGTTCATATGCTACTTGAGCTCTGAATCTCAGCAGAGTTGCGGCTAACACCTATTCTCTAGTTCATCAGACTCCCCCAGGACAACTAACAAAAGGATGATGATGGACAACACCCATTCCAAAGGTACAGAATATTTACAACTGCAAGTAGTTCCATCCATCTGCCCCATGGGATCTAAGGCCCTCTCAATCTGAAGCAGAGTGGGCATCACCATCCCAAAATCCTCAAGATTGAGGAGTGAACAAATATAAGAGAGGAATGTAACTATGGACTAAAGTAAACTTTTTATTATTCTAGTACTGGAAGAACTTGTAACGTTGATATAAAGACAGTGGTCACCATAGGTTCTGAGGAGAGGGAGAGGGAAGAATAGGTGTAACATGGGGCATTTTGGGGGACATTGGAATTATCCTGCATGACATTGGATACAGGCCATCATACATTTTGTCAAAACCTATAAAATTGTGAGGTGCAAAGTGTAAACCATAATGAAAACTATAGACCATGGTTTGTAGCAATGCTTCAAAATCTGTTCATCAATTGTAACAATTACCACACTAATGAAAGATGTTGTTAATGGGGTAAAGTGTGGGAGAGGGATGGGGTATATGAGAATCCCTATATTTTCAATGTAGCATTTATGTAATCTGAAGCTTCTTTAAGAAGTAAAAAAGGTAAGCAGACTTGGCCCAATGGATAGGATGTCCACCTACCACATGGGAGGTCTGCAGTTCAAACCCTGGGCCTCCTTGACCCATGTGGAGCTGGCCCACATGCAGTGCTGATGCGCACAAGGAGTGCCATGCCACATAGGGGTGTTCCCCACATAGGGGAGCCCCATGCGCAAAGAGTGTGCCCTGTAAGGAGAGCTGCCCAGCGCGAAAGAAAGTGCAGCCTGCCCAAGAATGGTGCTGCACCACACGGAGAGCTGACACAACAAGATGACACAACAAAAAGAAACACAGATTCCCGCTGCCACTGATAAGGATAGAAGTAGTCACAGAAGAACACACAGTGAATGAGAGAAATAAATTAGAAATAAAAATCTAAAAAAAAAGAAGAAAAAGAACTCTTTCATCTCCCCAAACAGAAACTTTTTACCCATTGAGCAATAACTTTGCATTTCTCCCCCACCCTAGCCGTGCCCCTGAAAAACCATATTCTATTTTCCTGTCTCTATGATTTTGTTTAATCTATATACTTCATTTAAGTGGAATCACACAACATTTGGTCTTCTGTGTCTGGCTTATATCCTACAACATAATGTTTTCCAGATCGCCTATGTTGTATCATAACTTCATTCTTTTTTACAAGTGAGTAATATTCAATTGTGTGTATGTACCACACTTTCTGTATACATTCATCCATTGGTAGACAATTGGGTTGCTTCCACCTTTCACTATTGTGAATAAATGCTACTATGGACATTAGTATAAAACTACCTATTTGAGTCCCTGCTTTCAATTATTTGGGTTATATATCTAGAAGTGGGATTGCCACTGAGTCTTGTGGTACTGCTATACTGAAATTTCTGAGGAACCACCAAACTGCTTTCCACAGTAACTGCACCATATTACAATCACACCAGCAATGTACAAGGGTTCCAATTTCCCCACATATCTAATTATAACTTATTCCTCACTGTGGCTCATGTATCCCCTAACAGGAGGCACTCAATAGAAGTGTATTCACTTTTCCATTGAATTGCCCATATTTTGAAACTTGGCGAATATAATGCCACATACTGCACTGCATGCTGGGATGTAACAGAGAATAAGACCTGGTTCCTTCTAAGAAGCTTAGTGAGAGATAGAAGGGCATAAAAAAAGATTACAATAAATATACCAAAAATTTTTGGTAAGAAGCTGCAGTTTACTGAGAGGCAGCAAGCCTGACATATTTGAGTTAAAAAAAATCCTACCCGATGCCATCACCTGTTTTCCTTACTTGTAAGGCCAGCTCTCAACCCATAAACCCATAGTCCCTATTTATAAGTTTTGAGATATACAAATAAGAACTTACTCCAAAATTAACCAGTTACAAAACTAAATATTTTATTTTGGATAGTTGCGGAACTAGCTCTCCTGTTATTAAAACTATTATACTAATCACAGGTATTTCTATTGATGACTTTCTCATTAAACCACAAATACAGAGAATTATGCCCCAAAAGGACTAATGAAAAAAATTATGATAATTTTTTTAATTCAATTTTTAAATATACAAAGTCTACTTTTGAAATAATCTAATGTGTGCATGTATGTGGTGTTTAATTAAAATGTGCAACAGGAGTTCCAATCTTCTGGGACATTTCATCAAGTTCTATTGCCCTTTACGTTTCTTGATACACTGACTAACAACAATACTAAACATCATATTCATATTTCTCTTGGTTAAAGTGTGTACATTACCTCAATTCACATTTATTTTCTTGTGTTTAATAATAATAAATTCTTCTTAAACCCTCTACAAAATATTTTAAATTACTTAGATTTAAAGAGTAGCATGTGACAAGATAATCTTTCCTGACTTATTTATCTTGACCAATCCCAATCACCATTATATTTGAACAATAAAATAATAAATTATTTTAATTTTTTAGCTTTGTATATGACTGAAATTAAAAGTTTACAAGCAAAATAGAACTAATCAAAAAAGAAAATTGCTGTTTAATTTTACCTAAAACTCTCTGAAATTCTAAACATTAACAGCATAAACATTTTCACTGATTTCAGATTTTGAGAAACAGATTCTTCCAAACACTTAAATGTTTACCTGACTATATAAAACTACCTTCTTTTCACACTAAGATCAAAGTGGACACCTGTGCATAATAACTAAGCAAAGGTGAGACCTGGATAACTATAATTTCTTCATTCATATGTAAAATATGGTGTGGAAAGAATAAAAAAATAAAAATTAAAAAAAAACTTCTAAGTCACTGTGGTGGTTTGGAACTGTATGTATCCCAGAAAACATGTTCTTAAAGCCAATCCATTCCTACGGTGTGAACCTATCGTAAGTAAGACCTTGAATAGGTTACTTCAGTTAAGGCATGGCTCAGGGTGGGTCTTAATTGTCTTACCACGGTCTTTCATGAAAGGATGAATACAGGGAGTGAGAGAGCACTCGACCTATGGAAACAAAAGCTGAAAGCAATGAAACCTAGAAGAGAAGGAAGAGACTAGCCAACACTGTCATGGGTCTTACCATGTGACAGAGGAGTCCAGGACCAGCAGCCAATCTTGATGTCTTGGTTTGGACATTTTCACAATGCCAGAACTGTAAGCTTATAAGCTAATAAATTCCCATTGTAAAAACCACCCCATTTCATGGTATATGCTTTGGACAGCTTAGCAAAGTATTATAAAATAGTTACCTTTCATCCTTCCTACATTTTCAGTCACTTATTTTTAGGATTCATTATGTACTAGGCACTGAACTGTAGACGAAAAACGCAAAGGTGAGTAAATAATACATGGTCCCTACCCTTGAGTTCATAATTGAATAGTGAACTGTAACCTATTTACATAATTTTAGTCCTATATGATAAGGATAATAATAGTTAACATTTAATGAATGCAAAACATATGCCAGGTTCTGTGCATAGTGGTCTTAATGGCTTATTTCATTTTTTTCTCCACAACAACAAAAAATGTCATTAAGGAAATACTGTCATTACCTGCATTTTCCAAATGAAGAAACAGTACCCTAAAGTAAGAGACAGAGCTGAGATTTAAACGCCCTTCTCTAACTCCAGGGCCCATTCCCTAACTACTACATCCAAGACCTGGAATGTTATGAGGACATAAGTGAAATCAGCTAGGGGGCAGAGGCTTCAGGGCATGCATTTCTGTTGGTTGGACAGTTCTGTTTTATGCATCTTTTCCCAGCTTCATTTTTAATAGTGCCTTCCTGCATGCTCACAAGGGTCTCATTGAGGATGACATACTATGTGGTCACCCTACTCAGAGAGGAGGGGGCATTCAAGCTTATATCTAAAAAAGCAAGCAGGACTTTGCCAGCTGGAGATGGGGTGGTTCCGGGAAGAAGGAGGCTGCCCCGAGCAGTAGGAATGCCAAACACAAAAGCAAGGAACTGGAGTACACAGGAAGTAAGTGCCTGTGCCCTGGGCCAGAATTATAAAACTTCAATGAGATTGTGCCATTTCTCTGATGAAACTTCTTCAGTGGCTTCTCATAGCTTTTGGAGTAAAGGCAAATTCCTTGCAGTGGCCTGCACAGCCCTTAGGGATCAGTCATGTCCTACTTGTCCTACGTGGCCCAGTCATGCCCCACTCCCCCCACCCCACCCCAGCTCACTGTTTTCCAGCCTCACAATCTCCCCTATGGCAAACTGGCAAACTGCAGGGCCTTGTGCAAATTTCTCAGAGAGGTACTTTCCTGCTAATTGCTCCCATTGTAGTATCTGCAGTGGCACCTGTTTATTTCCTTTATAGTCTCATCACATTGGTTAACTATTTTGTTACTTTGTTTGTTAATTTGTTAGTTATCTGACTCCTATGTTTGAATGCCAGCCCTTGAGGGCAAAGACCACATCTGTCCCATTCCCTGCTATATTTCTTGTGCCAGCACAACAACATGCAACATAGAGGTGCTTAATAAACTTTACCTGAATGAATGAGTAACATTAGGTACCCTATTGAAGCATTACACCTCTAAAAGTACTTGCATTTCTAAAGAAAATCAAAACAGAGGACAATGACTAACATAAGGGAATAATTACTATTAAATTACTATGCATCTGTGGGAAAGAGGCACATGCTTTGGGATGACAGTACCTTTCTTGTGTCTTCACTCCATTGATCCTACCAAGGGCCCTGAATATTGAAATAAGAAAAATGGCTTCATATCTTCTTCCCAGTGTGCCTGTGAGAATAGCATAGAAAATCCGAATAGTTTTATTTCCCTTTTGCAAAGTAAATATTACCCAATTATTAAATCTTACATATATAAGATGTAAAATCAACAAGAACATAACTATCTTTAGTGTACTATAGAATAGAGTATTTTAAACACTTGTTGAAGCAAATTTCAAAATAGACTGGCAGGCATATGAACAAAAAGATGAAAAGTTTTAAGGGTATATGAAACTCAGCTGGGAGTTTTATCAAAATGATAACAGCCTGTTAAGACAATGAAAATTGAAAAGCCCTAGCAAACAGGAATTATATTAGGAAGCAAAACACATTAAGGAGAGCATAAGGGATTTTCTTAATGGATTTTAATTCTTTCCCAAGCCTTTGTTGTTATGTGCTAAAATACTTTATGAAGATTGAAAACTAAAGTTTATTTTCTCATTAGCTTTATTCTTTTCCACCGACATACATCAATTCTTTCTTCTCCTGGACCCTCACGTCAGAAATGCTAGAACTAAAATGAATCTGGTCGTTATATTCCCCTTAAGATACTCGCACATACATCTGCATCACAATTAAGTCAAACTTCTTAGAGTACATTGTATTTTACCTAAAGAAGCAATTATGAAAAGAAAAGGCATCCTGGGATAGAATTTTGCTTATTGTCATCTGTAGCAGATTGAATTATGTACCCCAGAAAAACAGATTCTTAATCTTTTCCTGTGGGTTTGAACCCATTGTAAATAGGATTTTTTGAAGATGTTATTTTTAGTTAAGGTGTGGCCAGCTTTATCCGGATGAGTCTTAATCCTATCACTGGAGGCCTACAAAAGACCTCAGAGAGAAAGACACAGAGAAGCAAGAAGCTGGAAGTCAACAGAACCCAGAACCCAGGGGAGGGCGTAGAAGACGCTATCTTGTGCATTGCCCTGGAACAGAAAAGCCAAGCCCAGGGATCCCCAGCAGCCAGTCCCCGGGACAGCAGTCTTCAGGGAGAAAGGATCACCTTGCTGATGCCTTGAATTTCAACTTCGTGTTGTTAGGCCAACCCAGTGTATGGTATTGATGATCAAGGCTGGGAAACTAAGCCATCATCATGTAGAGTTCTGTAAGAAAATTTTCAGAGGGAATAAAATAGTTTAAATAGCCAAATTTCAATTGCTTTCCCTTGAAATGCCAGTACATAAATGTAAAAAGCAATAAATATTGACCTCTATTATGCACATGACATAGGATCTGAAGACACACAGAATTCTAGGCAAGGGTCTCTCTATACGAGAAGCTAAACATTCAGTTAAGTATATATGAGTAAATGATAAAGAGCAGATCAGCTGCAAGATTTAGGTGAAAAAGGAATTAAAGCATAAAGTTAAAGACTGAGGGCTTTGGGATCAGGCAGATCCCAGTTTAAATCCTAGATGCATCACTTACTTGAAGGATAAGTTTCAGCTGGTTACTTAGGCTCTATTTATAAACTGTTCATAATAAAGAGTAAATAAGAAATTGAACCATTGTTGTATATTGAAATTATATTTATGATTTTGAACCCCAAAAAGCCTTGTAAACACGTTGATCACAATTAGAATGTAAACAAGTTGAGAAAAACATGTTTTTGTAAAAAGTGGTAACCAGACATTCTTGTGAGGATATATTATGGACTGGCTTGATCCCTGCTAGAGGGAAACTCCTTGATAAGGGCACACCAAGCAGACTTCTGAGCATAAAAACCCAGTGAGATGCCATTCTGGTGAGCATCAGGTCAAGGTAGACTGACATTCAGTCACTCTGACTCTCTGCTCTAATGCCCGTGATGTGCTGCAAGACTTGCTGACACCCTTTCCATTACACTATGATAAGAGCATCCCACTGATGCCTTCGGACCCCTCTGATTCTGTGCTGGACCAGCTCCTGAGACCTCTTGTTAAAGGTTTTGCTTTATGTCAGCCCTCAGGCCAAAGGACTTTAGAGACTCTGGTATCCTCCGCCTTTAAATATGGTGTGTGCCCTTGACCTGGCTATTGGGTGTTTGTTGTGTTGACAACTTGCGATTAAACAAGAAAATAAATTGCATTGATCACCTAAACTATTGTCATGCTGAATCTGCTTTTGATTCGTGATCATTTCTCAAATCACTTCACAACAATTTTATGACACATGACACCAATATATATAAAGTACTTGGTAAATAATAAAACCCAATAAATGGTGGCAATGCATGTTGTAGCCACAGTGGTTGTCTTTGCTAATGATTCTAGCAGTTAGATGGTAGGTAACAGGAGAGATAGATAGTTTTTAACATGGCCTCGAAAATCTGGCTTATATTAACAAAGATGTTCTTTTTTTGAAGGGAAATAATATAGAAATAGTGCCAGAATGGTGTGAGACTTTACTTATTGTTTAGTGTTAGTATTAAGTAGCCTGCTTTTCCTGGGGAGATGGTTCTAACTAGGTAAACAATGGATAATGGGTTTGAGAGCTTCCATTATCAAGTAAAGAAACTTATCTCATCACAGCCAGTGGGATTTTGGCAGGAAGAGGAAGGGAAAAGAAAATTATTTTAGGATAAGTAACCTAGAAGTAGTATATAACATATATTGAACAGATAAAGACTTGAGAGGTCCACAAAATTAGGGGACTATAATTAATAATCATTTGATAATGGCTAGTAATGTAAAGGAAACATCACTAATACATCTTTCCTTTTATAGGCTGAAGATGCCTTATAAAAATATCCATGATTTTGTTCTTAGAGTTCCTGGCATTCTACCAAACTTTGCTTCCTACCCTGCACTTCAACCCACTTCTTCGATTCTTATTTTCCATCTTTCCATCCCTTGGGTACAAACATGAATTCTCACACTCTGTATTCCTCTTCGAGCAGGCCGCCTAGTGGGGCAGGCTTCCTGGTCTGTTTGAGTTTCACCTTTGGAAGCTACCTCTTGAATCAAGCTTTGCACCCCTCACTAGTCCACCCTGTACTCATTTCCAGAATATTAGCCTGGGTCCAGAGCATTGGACTCCAGCTAATCTAGAAAAAGGAATTGTGACTAATTATGGAGACAGAGGAGAGGAAAATGATAAAATGAACTTCACTGACACAAGCATAACTGGCCATAAGAAATATGTCCAGCTAGCAGATAGAGGTGGGAGAATAAATCTCAGAGAAAATGTCAAGGCTTGGGTAGAAGATTTGAGCCTCCTAAGGAAAGATTCTTGTGAAGAAAGAACAGAATGCCAAGGACTAAGGCCATGATTCAGGTCCAGAGGAGAAAGCATGACCAGCAATAAGATAGAAAATTGAAAGGCAAGAAGGCACGCAGTTGTGAAAACCCAGGAGAGAAAGA
Organism: Dasypus novemcinctus; assembly: GCF_030445035.2. Taxonomy (NCBI): domain Eukaryota; kingdom Metazoa; phylum Chordata; class Mammalia; order Cingulata; family Dasypodidae; genus Dasypus; species Dasypus novemcinctus. The sequence continues at coordinate 117,403,353 of NC_080673.1, read as the reverse complement.
ATCCACAATCAGAAGCACTGAAAAGAATGAAGAGGTCACAAAAATTAGGACTGATAAAACCCCATTTTTATCTAGTAAAGTTTAATTTCCCAAAACATTGCTTGTTGGTTTAACAGTACACAATACAGTAGTAGTCTTAAAACAATAGAATATCAATTCCAACATTATTTCTAATTTTGAAATGTATCTCCATTGGAAACTGCATGTGTTAGCTTAGCTCATTTTTAAAAGTTTGAAAAAATACATAGCATGCATAATATAGTACATGTATTTTGTTTGTATGTGTATTTGTATCCAGATAGTTTTCTTTTTTCCCATGGAAAAGCAATTTCAAATTTAGTATTTTCACAAAATTATTACAAACATGGTTACTTTGTCTGTTGGAAATTTCAGTTTTTTCTAAGACCTTCCTTCAAACCACCACGTATTATTACATAGGCTGTATTCTTAGCCTATGACTTCCCTTCCCCACTTCAACTCATTTCTTTCACAGCAGTGTCTCAGAGAACTAAATTTTTAAATAAATGCCACAAATAAATTAAGATCCTTTTTTTCTAGACTCGGTCTAAATTAATCCATGCTAAGGATTTCTACATTTCAATTTTAATTTAAAAAAATAGTCATAGTATTCCTTTTCTTTTCAGTATTTTGTCCTCTAATAGTTTAATCTAAAGGTATATATTAATTATGGCAAGACTCTTTTAAGAACTACTTAAATATGAAATATCTACCAAATATAATACTATAATTTCCATTATATTTAAAGGAAAGTATAAGACAATTCCTTTTTAATTTAATATTTTTAATTAGAGAAGTTACAGGTTTATAGAAAAATCATGTCAAAAATACAGTGTTCCCATATACCCATATAATCCCTATTATTACTACTTTCTTTTAGTATGGGTTTGTTACAATTGACAGAAGAATATTATAATTGTACTATTAGCTATAGACCATATTTTACATTAGGGGATATATATTTTTTGCAATATATCACCTTTTATTAACACCTTACATTAGTGTGGTACATTTGTTATAGTTCATGAAAGAACATTTTTATAATTGTACTATTAACTATAGTCAATCTTTACAATAGGGTTCACTGTGTTGTACAGTCCTATGTTTTATCTTTTAATTTGTATTCTAGTAATATGAAGACCTAAAATTTCCCCCTATTAACTATAATCATATATATATTAATATTTCAATGCTGATAATTATATGTGCAATGTTGTGCTATTATCACTGCCGCCCATTTCCAAAACTTTACACTCAACTCAAATAGAAATTCTGTACTAATTAAGCATTAACACCCCTTTCCCTATACCCAGCCCACCCCTGGTAACAATATTCTAAATTCTAACTGTATGAGTTAGCTTATTTTAATTATTTCACAACAGTGAGAGCATACAATATATGTTCTTTTGTATCTGGCTTATTTCACACAACATAATGTATTCAAGATTCATCCATGCTGTGTCATGAACCAGAACTTCATTCCTTTTAAATGGTGAGTAATATTCCATTGTATGTATAATATACCACATTTTGTTTATCCATCCATCTGTTGATGGACACTTGGGTTACTTGTATCTATGAGCAATATTGATTAATATCACTATAAACATTGGTGTGCAAATACCTATTCGAGTCCCTTCTTTCAATTCTTTTGGTTATACATAACAGAGGGATAGCTGGGCCACATAGTAATTCTATATATAGCTTTCCAGGGAACTGTCAAACTGTCTTCCACAGTGGCTGTACCATTTTATATTCTCACCAGCCACGAATGAGTGTTCCTATTTCTCCACATCCTCTCCAACACTTGTGATTTTCTATTCCGTTATTTTTTTTTTTATAGTGGCCATTCTAGTGAGTGTGAAATGATATCTTACTGGAGTTTTGATTTGCATTTCCTTAATAGCTGAAGATAGTAAGCACATTTCATGTTCTTTTTAGCCATATGTATATCTTCTCAGGATAAATGTTTATTCAAGTCTTTTGCCCATTTTTTAATTGGGCTGTCTTTTTATTGTTGTGTTAATAGGATTTTATTATATATGGATATAGGACCTTTATTGGATATGTAGTTTCCAAATATTTTCTCCCATTGAGTAGGTTGTCTTTTCACTGTTGTGATAAAGTCCTTTGATGTACAAAAGTTTTTAATTTTGAGGAGGTCCCTCCCATTTGTCTATTTTTTCTTTTGTTAATTGTGGTTTGGATGTAAAGTCTAAGATACCATTTCCTACCACACGTTATTGAAGGTGCTTTCCTACATTTTCTTCTAGGAGTTTTATAGTCCTGGTGCTTATGTTTGGGTCTTTGATCCATTTTCAGTTAATTTTGTATACGGCAAGAGATTGGGCTAATCCTTCATTTTACAAACGGAGATCCAGTTTTCCCAGCACCATTTATTGAAAAGACTATTCTTTCCCAATTGAGTGGTCTTGACAGCATTTTCAAAAATCAGTTGGGGGAAGCAGACTTGGCCCAGTGGTTAGGGCATCCGTCTACCACATGGGAGGTCCACGGTTCAAACCCCCGCCCTCGTTGACCTGTGTGGAGCTGGCCCATGCGCAGTGCTGATGCGCGCAAGGAATGCCCTGCCACGCAGGGGTGTCCCCATGTATGGGAGCCCCACACTCAAGGAGTGCGTCCCGTAAGGAGAGCCTTCCAGCGTGAAAGAAAGTGCAGCCTGCCCAGGAATGGCACCACACACAAGGAGAGCTGACACAACAAGATGACGCAACAAAAAGGAACACAGATTCCCGTGCCTCTGACAACAACAGAAGTGGTCACAGAAGAACACACAGCAAATAGACGCAGAGAACAGACACCTGGGGTGGGGGTGGGGGGTGGGGGGTGGGGGGTGGGGGGTGGGGGGTGGGAAGGGGAGAGAAATAAATAAAATAAATAAATCTTTTTTAAAAAATCAGTTGGGGAAGCAGAAGTGTCTCAAGCAAATGGGCTCCTGCCTATCACTTGGGAGGTCCCTGGTTCAGTTCTCGGTGCCTCCCAAAGACAACAGAGAGCTAATACAGTAGGCAGGCACAGCAACAAGAGATGACATAACAAGAGACACAAGAAGAAAAATATAAAGAGAAGCACAACAAAAGCAGGGAATGGAGGTAGCTCAAGCGATTTGGCACCTTCCTTCAACATCAGAGGTCCCAGGGCTCAGTTCCCAGTGCTTCTTAAAGAAACAAGGAAGACAAATTAGGCCCAGCAAGGGTAAATAATGAGGGGAGGGGGGAAATAAATATATTTTTTTTATCTTAAAAAAAAAATCAGTTGGCCAAAGATGTGAGGGTCTATTTCTGAACTCTCAATTCAACTCTGTTAGTCTATATGTCTATCCTTGAGCCAGCACCACGTTGTTTTGACCACTAGAGCTTTCTAATAAGCTTTGAAGTCAGAAGATATGAGTCCTCCAACTTTCTTCTTCTCTTTCAAAATAGCTTTTGGGTATTTAGAGCCCCTTGACCCTTCAAATAAATTTGATAATTGCCTTTTCCATTTCTGTAAAGAAAGCTGTTGGAAAATTGATTAGGATTGCATTAAATCTATAAGTCATTTTGGATAAATTTCACATTTTAACACTATTTAATCTTCCAATCCATGAGCATGGAATCGCCTTCATTTATTTATATCTTCTTCGATTTCTTTTAGCAATGTTTTTTAGTTTTCTATGTACAAGTCCTTTACATGTTTGATTAAATCTATACCTAGATATCTGATTCTGTTCCTTGTTATTGAAAATGGAATTTGATTCTTGATTTCCTACCCAGATTGTTCACTACTAGGGTACTGATTTTTGTGTGTCAATCTTGTGCCCTACCAGTTTGCAGAATTCATGATTAGTCATAGTAGTATTGTTGCTGATTTGGAGGAACTTTCAATATATAGGATCATGTCATCGGTACATAGCGAAAATTTTACTTCTTCCTTTCCAATTTAAATGAATTTATTTCTTTTTCTTGCCTAACCACTCTGACTAGAACTACCAATACTATGTTAAATAACAGTGGTGACAGTGGATATCCTTGTTGTCTTCCAGAGCTTAGAGGGAAAGCTTTCAGTCTTACATCATTGAGTCATGTTAGCTATGGGTTTTTCATATATGCCCTTTATCATGTTAGAGGAAATTTCCTTATATTACTATTTTTCAAAATGTTTTTGTAAAGAAAGAAGTCTGGATTTTATCAAATGTTTTCTCTGTGTCAATTGATATGATCATGTTTATGTTTTTTTCCCCTTCCTCTTGTTAATGGGGCGTATTACATTAATTGACTTTCCTATGTTGAACTACCCATCTATGCCAGGGATAAACCCACTTGATCATGGTGTATAATTCTTTTACTGTGCTATTGGATTTGATTAGCAAGTACTTTGTGGAGGATTTTTGCATCTATATTCATAAGAGAAATTGATCTGTAATTTTTTTTATTTTTAAAATCTTTATCTGGCTTTGGTATTCCTGTGATGTTGGCCTCATAGAATGAGCTAGGTAATGTTTTCTCCTCTTCAATTTTTTGCAAGAATTTGATCAGGATTGGTATTAGTTCTTTCTGGAATGATTGGCAAAATTTTTACCTGTGAAGACATCTTTTCCTGGGCTTTTCTTTATTGGAAGGTTTTTAATGACTGATTCAATCTCTTTACTTCTAATTGCTCTGTTGAGATTTTCTATTTCTTCTAGAGTCAGTGTAGGTTGTTCTTGTGTTTCTAGGAATTCATCCATTTCACCTAATTTGTTTAATTTATTGGTGTCCAGTCATTTATAGAATCCTCTTATGGCCCTTTTTATTTCCATGGCATCAGTAGAAGTATTCCCTTTCTCATTTCTGATTTTATTTATTTGCATTTCCTCTTTTTCATTCTTTCCATCTAGCTAAGAGTTTGTCAATTTTATTGATCTTTTCAAAAACCAAGTTTTGGTGTTTTTAATGCTCTCTGGTTTTTCTTCTCAGTTTCATGTATTTCTGCTCCAATCTTTTCTTCCCTTCTGCTTGCTGTGGGTTTAATTTGCTGTTCTTTTACCAGCTCCTTCAGGTGGGAAGTTGGGTCTTTAATTTCATTTCATCTTCCTTCTTTTTAAATGTAAGCATTTAGCGCTATAAACCTCCCTTTCAGTCCTGCATTCATTGTGTCTCATAAGTGTTGACATATAGAGTACTAGCTTTCATTTGTCTCAAGATATATACTGATTTCCCTTTTTTAAAAAATTTATTTAGTTATTCTCCCCTCCCCCCCCATTGTCTGCTCTCTGTGTCCATTCGCTGTGTGTTCTTCTATGACCGCTTCGATCCTTATCAGTGGCACCGGGAATCTGTGTTTATTTTTGCTGCATCATCTTATGTCAGCTCTCTGTGTGTGCAGCGCCATTCTTGGCCTAGGCAGGCTGCACTTTCTTTCCCACTGGGCGGTTCTCCTTACAGGGCACACTCCTTGCCCATGGGGCTCCCCTACGTGGGGGACACCCCTGCGTGGCACAGCACTCCTTGTGCACATCAGCGCTGAGCATGGGCCAGCTCCACATGGGTCAAGGAGGCCCAGGGTTTGAACCGGGGACCTCTGATGTAGTAGGCGGCCGCCCTATCCATTGGGCCAAGTCCGCTTCCCTGATTTCCCTTTTAATTTCTTCTTTGACTCACTAATTGTTTAAGAATGTGTTACATAGAAGGACTTCCAGGAAGATAGAGGATTAGAGAGGTATAGCGCTCACTTCTTTTCCAGAAAAATCGCTAAAGGACAGGCAGAAAATGTCCAGATCAAAACTTCTAGGACACAGGAGACCAGGGGAAGGCTAAGAACCATTCAGAAGAGAGGAGAGAAAAGAAAAGGAAACTGCATGGAGTACCTGTGACAAATTTGGAACTCAGGCACTGCAGTTGCTGGCACACAATTACCCCACCCCCCACCCCACCCCTGGGAGTAGGCAGTTTCTGGTCCTCTGGTCCTTGGCTGGCAGCTACAGACTGAGAAGGCTGCAGGTATCCATTTCCCCAGGGAAGAGGAGAGGGCGGGGCACAGCCTACTACTGATCTAGCTTTTAACTGGTGAATTTGGTTTGCTATATCCCACAGGTGCAACCCTTCCTGGCTGTTATGGTCATGCCATCGTCTTCACTTAGGAGCCAGCAGAGAACTAAAGATAGCCTGCCTTTGCAAATATGCTCCTTACTGACCTGGACTGACTATGGCCCACAGAGGAGACAGGAAATCTCTTTCCTCCCTAGGAAAAAAAGGAGTGGCTGAAGGAGGAGAACAAATTCTGATCAGCAAGTTTGAATTGCAAGGCTTGGCTCTGAATAGTCCACCCCAAAGGGAAGCTCTCCAGGGCATTGTTTCTTCAGTGCCAGGCAGGGTTCCAGGGAACACATTGCCTCACAGGGACTGAGCAGAGAGGTTACCTGAAGAGCATCATCTGCTGACAGACCAGGAAAGTGCATGCCAGGGGGAAAATATATAAATAAAAGAAACGTTTTGGGGTCTTTACTACCCTTCTCCCCAAGGCTCATGAAAACTGGTCTGTACCCCATTTGTGGGTCCCTGGCCCTGTTTTGAGCAGTTTAACAAGTCCGATCCTAAACACCTAGAATGAGCTGAACCAAGAATTAAAAAAGAGTCATAACTCAAAACTACTCAACACTAAATCACCAGCCAAGAGAGGAAAACTGATCCTAGTAAACTCATCATCATAATCAGATGTCTAGACATCAGCAAAAATTACAAACTGTGCTAAGAAAGAGGAAGATAAAGCCCAAGCAAAGAAACAAATACTGATCAGAGTAAACCAAGCATCATAATCAGATGTCTAGACATCAGCAAAAATTACAAACTATACTAAGAAACAGTAAGATATGGCCCAGGCAAAGAAACAAATCAAATAAGACATAAGATTTGAAACAACTAATTATTGCTGTTCATACAAATCTCCTTAATCACCTCAAGGAGCTGAAGGAAAATATGGCTAAAGGGATAAGGGATATTAAGAAGACACTGGATAACCTAAAATGTTAACCATAATATAAACTACTGACCACAGTTAGTAGCTATGATTCAATATTTGTACATCAGTTGTAACAAATTTAACATCCACATGTAAAAAGACCATTAATAGGGAACTGGGAATAGGGGGAAGATGTTGGGTATATGGGAGTCCCCTATATTCTGTATGTGACTTTACTGTGACCTAAACCTTCTTTGAAGACATAATGAAAAAAAAAAAGGGAAGACACTGAAGAAGAAATGGAAGAAATTACAACTGTACATATAGGATAATACCTATTACAGTGATACCTATTACAGTGATGAAAGGTAAAATGTCAAAAAAAATTTTTATATAATATTTTTCATTTTTTTAATACCCCAATTTTTTTTTCCAATTTGGATTCCTTTTATTTCTTTTTTTGTCTTTACTTTGAATGTTACATTCAAAAAATATGAGGTCCCCATATACCCCCCACCCCCCTCACCCACTCCTCCCATAACAATAACCTCCTCTATCATCATGGGACATTCATTGCACTTGGTGAATACATCTCTGAGCACTGCTGCACCACATGGTCAATGGTCCACATTATGGTTTACACTCTCTCCTAGTCCACGCAGTGGGCCATGGGAGGACATACAATGTCCAGTAACTGTCCCTGCAGTACCACCCAGGACAAGTCCAAGCCCTGAAAATGCCCCCACATCACATCTCTTCTTCCCACTCCCTACCCTCAGCAGCTACCATGGCCACTTTCTCCACATCAATGATACATATTCTTCAATTACTAATCACAATAGTTCATAAATAGAATATCAGTAAGTCCATTCTAATCCATACTCTATTCCTCCATCCTGTGGACCTTGGAATGGTTGTGTCCACTCCACATCTATATCAAGAGGGGGCTTAGATTCCACATGGATGCTGGATGGAATTCTCCTGCTTTCAGTTGTAGACACTCTTGGTTCCCTGGTGTGGTGGTTGATCTTCTTCACCTCCATGTTAGGTGAGTGGGGTAAGTCCGATAAACCAGAGGGTAGGAGTTGCAAGTCTGTTGAGGCTCAGGGCCTGGCTATCACATGGACAATCCAGAGATTCAGGTCCCCTGAGTATACACTAAACTCCAGCACCAACCATATGTCCAGTAAAAGTAGCATGAGATGCTTGTGAACAAAGATCACATCTGAGTCCAACTCCATCACACTCAGAACACAAACTCCAAATAGGGTCAACTGACATGGCACTGAACTCAATCTGCCATGACCATAGAACCTGTGGGTCTCTGTAGCCCTCAGAAGAACCAATACCTGGGGTTGTATCTACTTTATCTGTTTCTGGGACTCTGCTGAGGTGTACATAAGGGCGATCCCTCTGATAACCTCCCAGCTCTTTTTTGAAGAATCATAGCCATATAAACTCAGTTGTCCTTTCCATTTCCCCCTTTTATTCAAGGTCAAAAAGCATTTTTAACTGCTGATATTACAAGTAGGCTGAGATATTCTGCTGGTCTGGGTTGACCCTTTTATTCAAGGTAATTTTCTAGTTACATCATCAGCTGGTACTTGGTAGTAATCCCTCAGTGCCAGGGAGGCTCATCCCCAGGAGTCATGTCCCATGCTGGGGGGAAGGAAATGCATTTACATGCTGAGTTTGGCTTTGAGACTGTCCACATTTGGGCAACATGGAGGCTCTCAGGAGGTAACTCTTAGGCACCCTGCAGCTCTAGGCCTAGTTCTTATTTCAGGCGCACAGGCTCACAAGCTTAGTCATTACTATCAAGGGTTCATTGTTGGACCATCCTTCTTTTTTGGTCTTTGCCATTGTACTTGGGGGATTGTTGCTGCTCCACTAGGGAATGTGATAGAACTCCCTGGCTAGGAACTCAGCACTCCCTCAGTTGTCATTTTTAGCTGTAACCACTATGAAAATATCCAAATATTTTTATGTACCCTGGATATATGCCCTGGAGAACTCCCTGCCAACCATGGGTCCCCTGTCAATAACATCCTGCACCAGTATTCCTCCCCTGCCATTGTTGAACCTCTCTGTGATCCAAAACTTCTTCTAAAATGAAGCCCAATATATTGCCAGGTTCCATTAATAGTAAAATGGAATATAGGGATGAGTTTAAAGGTTAGATATAGACTACATATTAATTTAGAAAAATTAAGGTAAAAAATAAATTGGGGTATCAAAAAATTTAAAAATGAAAAAGATTTATTTCTGATATTTTGCCTTCCATCACTGCAATAAATGTTGCCCTGTAGAAAATTGGCAAGGCAACTTCTTCCATCTCTTCCTCAGTGTCTACATCCTTTCTTTTTCTTTTTCTTTTTCCTAATTATTAAACTTGTCTTCACAAAAGTTTTAGATCACAGTAATTCATAAATACAATATACAGTACTTCCACATATCCAACATAAAATACTTTGTCCCTTCCCCAGCAATAATCTTTTTACATGTTCATACTATATTTACTGCAACTGATGTACAGATATTGAGACAATAGCTTTCAAACAAGGTTACACTTGGGTTTACATTGTGGTTTATATTTTACACTATACAATTTTCTAAATTTTTAATTATCTTATGTTTTACATTATGATTTACATTTTAGCCTATAAGCTCTTATACATTTTTGGTGTAATTTAACAAGTCCTGTATCCATCCATGCATAATCTTGTGGAACACTTCCATTGCCCCACAGTTACATTGATTCCATCTATTCAATAACTCTTTCCCCCTCCCCTCAGGGCCCACAGTGACAATCACTCTTCATTGCTTGAAGTGCCATGTTCAGAGATACTTGCAACAATGTTGAGGGCTTGACATGCTCGACTGCCCTAAAGCATTGGGAGCCACCATTTCTCTCCGGAGATACAATTCCCTCTATTTGAGAACATCAGTCCTCCCCAGGATGTGGGTATATCTTCACTCTCATTGTATGGGTTTCCATCCAATGATATAACCCACTATGACAAAATGAGTACTTACACACTCCCTAGAAGCCTGTCCTGTGTCAGATTCTCCCCTTTAAGCATCTTAAACAGGTAACCTTCCTTATTATATTTTTGAAAAAGTTTTCTCAACATTATACTCTCAACCAAATACCTGACGATCTCCTATGTTCATATGTTCCCCAACCCTTCCCCCAATTTCTTGGGCCATATTACCCATCCTCTCATTCCTAGCCCCCCTCAAGCCTACAAAGCCCCACCCAAAGGTATCCTTATGCCCCCATTTTATCCCTTCCCTGTACAAATACTTACCTCCGGTTTATCACAGATTACACCCAGGTAGGTGTCAGCTCATAAACGTCTTCTACTTCCCAAATTCCTTTAAGCCTATCATCTGGTCTCTAGCTCTTTGAGGTAGCTTGATTTACTTATTTCATATCATTGAGGTCACATAGTATATGTCCTTCAATGCCTGGGTTGCTTCACTCAACATAAGATTCTCAAGATTCATCCATGTTATGACTTGTGTTTGTAGTGTATTTGTTCTTAACGCTGAATAGTATTCCATTGTATGTATATACCACATTTTGTTTATCCATTCATCTGTTGATGGGCATTTGGGTTGATTCCAACTTTTGGCAATAGTGAACAATGTTGCTATGAGCATTGGTGTGCGTATATCAGTTTGTGTCCTTGTTTTCAGTTCTACTGGGTATATACCAAGCAGCGGAATTGCTGAGTCATATGGCAAATTTTAGCTAGTTTTTTGAGAAACTGCCAAACTGTCCTCAGAATGGCTGGATCCTTCGGCATTCCCACCAGCAGTGGATAAGTGTTCGCATTCCTCCACATCCTCTCCAGCACTTGTAGTCTTCTGTTTTTTTCATAGCTGCCAATCTTATGGGAGTAAGATGGTATCTCACTATATTTTGATTTGCATTTCCCTAATAGCTAGAGATTTGGAGCATTTTTTCATGTGTTTTTTGGCCATTTGTATTTCTTCTTTGGAGAAGTTTCTGCTTAAATCTTTTTTCCATTTTTTAAATGGGCTCTCTTTTTATTTTCAAGATACAGAAGTTCTTTATATATGCAGGATATAAGTTTCCTATCAGATATATGGTTACCAAATATTTTCTCCCATTGTGTAGGCTCTCTTTTCACTTTCTTGACAAACTCATTTGAGGTGCAGAAGGCTTTAATTTTGAGGAAGTCCCATTTATCTATTTGTTCTTTTGCTGCTCGTGCTTTGGGTGTGAAGTTCATGAAGCCATTTCCTATTACAAGGTCCTGTAGATGCTTCCCTACACTGCTTTCCAAAGTCTTTATGGTCTTGGCTCTTATATTTAGGTCTTTGATCCATCTTGAGTTGATTTTTGTATAAGGTGCGAGTTGGTAATCCTCTTTCATTCTTTTACATATGGATATCCAGTTCTCCAGGCACCATTTGTTGAAGAGGCCATTCTATCCAAGTTGAGAGGGTTTGGTGGCTTTATTGAATATTATAGGACTGCATATATGAGGATCTAGATAGAACTCTCAATTTGGTTCCATTAGTCTATGTGTCTTGTGCCAATCCCATGCTGTTTTCACTACTGTAGCTTTGTACTATGTTTTGAAGTCAGGTAGTGTGATTCCTCCAGTTTCATTTTTCTTTTTCAATATGTCTTTGGCTATTCAGGGCCTCTTTCCTTTCCAAATAAATTTCATAGTTTTTTGGCTATGGAGAAACCAGGTCCTACAGTCCTGGCAGATGGCTCCAGAGTTTGGTGCCTTGCTTGTCAGTCCTACTTTGAAATTTGTGCTCCTGAGTGTGACGAGAGCACAAACTCCTTCTGAGTTGGACTCTGATGTGACTTCTCTACACATGCTTCCTCTATCCCTTTTTTTGAACCTGCAGTTGGCACTTGGGTTGGTATATGCCCAGGAGACTTGAATCTCTGGGCTTCCATGTGCCAGCTGGGCTCTGAGCCTCAGTGGACTTGCAACGCCTACTCTCCAGTTCATTGGACTTACCCAGGTCAGATAACAAGGAGGTAAGGATGGACAGCCACCACACCAAGGAATCAAGCAGGAGAATCCCACCCATCAGCCATGTGGGATCAAAGCCCCCTCTCAATTAAGTGGTGGAGTGGACATCACCATCCCACAGTCCTCAGGATTGGGGAATAAAATATGGATAGGAGTGGACTTACTGGTATTCTACTTTAGAATTATTGTGACTCTAGCAAAGGAGGAAAGTATATCATTCATGTGGAGACAATGGCCATTGGAGTTGCTGAATGCAGGGAAAGGGAAAAAGAGTTGCAATATGGCGGACATTTTCAGGACTTGGAGTTGTCCTGAGTGATACTGCAGGGACAGGGCATTATGTACCCTGCCATAACCCACTGAATGACCTAGGAGAGAGTGTAAGCTACAATGTAAACTATAATCCATGCTGTGTAGCAGGGCTTCAAAATGTATTCATCAAATGCAATGAATGTACCACAACTAATAAAAGAAGTTGCTGATGTGGGGAAAGTGGGGGGTATGAGGAGTGGGGTATATGGGAATCTCCTATTTTTTTAATGTAACATTTTGTGTGATCTATGCATCTTTTAAAACTATATTTTTAAAAAAAGAACAAAAACACTGGGCAAGGACAAAGAAGAATTTGAAAGCTTGAATAGAAAAGTGACAGAGCTGAATGTCAGCAATAGACATGCAAACATATATGTCACGGGTGTCCCAGAAGTAGAAGAGAAGGGAAAAGGGGCAGAAAGAATGTCTAAGGAAATAATGGCCCTAAATTCCCTGACTCTTTTAAAGGACATAGTTATCTGTGTCCAAGAAACACAACATATTCCAATCCAAATAAACCCAATTAGACCTCCTCCAAGACACATACTAATTAGAACATCAATGCCAAAGATAAAGAGAGAATTCTGAGAACAGCAAGAGAAAAGTGATTCATCACACACAAGGGATGCCCAATGAGATTAAGTACAGAATTCTCATCATAAACCACAGAGGCAGCAAGGCATCAGTATGATAAATTTTAAATAGTGAAAGAAGAAAAACTGTCAGCCAAGAATCTTACGCCCATCAAGATTTTCATTCAAAAAAGAGAGTGATTTTAGAGTATTTACAGATAAACAGAAATTAAGAGAGTATATCAACAAGAGACCAGACTTGTAGGATTTACTAAGAGGAGTTCTGTAGCCTGAAAAGAATAGAAAGGAGAAAGAGGCTTGAAGGAGAGTTTAGAAATAAGGATTATCAATAAAAGCGACTAAAAATATGAAAAGAGTAGTGAAAATAAGATATGACAGATAATATCCAAAAGTCAAGAGGGGTGAAGTAAGTACTGCCTTTAGAGTTATAACATTGAATGTTATTGGATTAAACTTCCTAATCAAAAGACACAGACTGGTGGACTGGATAAGAATATATGAGCTATCTATATGCTGTCTACAAAAGACTCACCTTAGACCCAATGATACAAATAGATTGGGAGTGAAAGGCTCCCAGTAGATATTCCATGCATGCTATAACCAAAAAAAAAGCTGAAGTAGCTATGCTTATATCAGATGAAATAGACTTTAAAAGCAAAGCTGTTGTTAGAAACAAGGAACAAAATTATGTATTAATAAAAGGGGCAATCCACAAGGAAGAAATAGGAATCGTAAATATATATGCACCTATCCAGAATGCCCCAAAATACATGAGGCAAACACTGGCAAAACTGAAAGGAAAAATCAATGTCTTTACAATAAAAGTTGGAGATGTCAATACACTTATCTCACCACTGGGTAGAACTCCTGGAGAGAGGATAAATAAGGAAACAGAGTGCTTGAAAAATGTGATATATTAACTAGACTTAATAGCCATATATAGAACATTGAATCCCAAAATGTCAAAAGGTATATATTCTTCTCAAGTACTCATAGATCTTTCTCCAGGATATACTATATGTTAGGTCACAAAACATATCTCAACCAATTTTAATATATTGAAATTATACATAGAAATTCCTCTGATCATATTGGAATGAAGCTGGAAATAAATAACAGGCATAAGAAGAAAAACTTCACAAATATATAGAGATTAAGCAACACACTCTTAAATAATCAGTGGGCCAAAGAAGAAATTGCAAGAGAAATCAGTAACTATCTCAAGACAAATGAAAATGAGACTACAACATATTAAAATCTATGCAATGTTGGAAAGGCCGTGCTGAGAAGGAAACGTATAGTCTTCAATACTTACATTTAAAAAAGAAGAGCTATGATCAAAGACCTAACTACACACCTGGAGGAACTAGAAAAAAAAATGGCAAACTATTCCCAAAGCTAGCAGAAGAAAAGAAATAACAAAGATGAGAGCAAAAATAAATGAAATTGAGAAGAAAAAAATGAAATAAAATAAAATAAAATAGAAGCAACAAAACCAAAAGTTGGTTCTTCGAGAAGATCAACAAATTTGACAAACCCTTAGCTAGACTGACAAAGAAAAAGAGAGAGAAGATGCAAATAAATAAAATCAGAAATGAGAGGGTGGACAATATTATTGACCTTACAAAAATAAAAGGGATCATAAAAGGACACTATGAACAACTGTACACCAACAACTGGACAACATAGATGAAATGGACAAGTTCCTAGAAAAACACAAACAACCTATACTGACCCTAGAAGAAAGAGAAGTCCTCAACAAACAAATCACATTTAAAGAGATTAAAACAGTCAACCTCCCCAAAATGAAAAGCCCAGGACCAGCTGGTTTGACTGGTGAATTCTACTAATGATTCAAAGATTTAATATCAATCCTCCTCAAAATCATTCAAAAAATTTAACAGGAGGTAACACTACCAAACTCATTCTATGAAGCCAACACCACCCTAATACCAAAGTCAAGTAAAGATATTATGAAAAAAGAAAATTACAGACCCATTTCCCTAATGAATATAGATGCAAAAATCCTCAACAAAATACTTGCTAAATGAATCCAACAGCACATTAAAAGAATTATTCATCATGATCCAGTGGGTTGTATCCTAGGCATGCAAAAATGTTCAACAGAAGAAAATTAATCAGTGTAATACACCACATTGTTAAATTGAAGAAGAATCACATGATCCTCACAATTTACTCAAAAAAGATATTTGACAAGATACAGCTTCCTTTCTTGTTAAACACACTCCAAAAGATAAGAATAGAAGGAAACTTACTCAACATCATAAAGGGCACATAAGAAAATTTCACAGCTAACATTAACTTAACGGTGAAAGACAAAAAGCTTTCCCAATGAGATCAGAAACAAGACAAAGATGCCCACTGTTGCCAGTGTTGTTCAATATAGTGCTAAAGAGTCTAGCTAGAGCAATTAAGCAAGAAAAATAAATAAAAAGCATCCAAACTAGAAAGGAAGAAGTAAAACTTTTGCTATTCACAGATGATATGATCCTATGTCTGGAAAGTCCCCCAAAATCCCCAACAAAGCTCTAAGAGCTAATAAACAAGATCAACAGAGTGGTGGGATATAAGATTAATATGCAAAAATCAGTAGCATTTCTATACACTAGTAATAAGCAATCTGAGGAGGACACAAGGACAAAAATTCAGTTTTCAATAGCAACTAAAAGAATCAAATATTTAAGAATAATGTTAATCAGTTATGTAAAGGACCAGTATTCTGAAAACTACAAAACTTTGCTAAAAGAAACCAAAGGAAATCTAAATAAATAGTCAAGGATTGGAAAATGATATATCATTTAGATGTCAATTTCATCCAAATTGATTTACAGATTTAATGCAATCCCAATAAAAATTCCAACAGCCTTTTTGAAGAAATGGAACAGCTAATTATCAAATGTATTTGGAATAGGAAGGGGATCCGAGTAGCCAGAAACATCTTTATAAAAGAAAAACAAAGTTGAAGGACATTCATTTTCTGACTTTTAAATATATTACCTAGCTACAGTGGTAAAGAACAGCATAATACTGGCATAATGATAAACAATGAATGGTGCTGGGAGAACTGGCTATCCATAGCCAAAAGAAAGAAAAAGGACACTTATCTTACACCTTATACAAAAATCAATGCAAAATAAACCAAAGACCTAAATATAAAAGCTAGAACCATAAAACTCCTAGAAGAAAATGTAGCGAAGCATCCTTCAAGATCCAGAGATACATGGTGCTTTCTTAAACCTCAAACCCAAAGCACAAGCAATGAAGGAAAAAAATAGATAAATCAGCTCTCCTCAAAACTGAACACTTTTGTGCTTCAAGGATCTTTGCCAAGAAGATGAAAAGGCAGCCTACTCAATGGGAGAAAATACTTAGAAGCCACATGTCCAATAATGGTTTGGTTTTCATGTTACGTAAGGGGATCATACAACTCAATGATATATAGGAAAACAATCCAATTTAAAACTGGGCAAAAGTCTTAATTAGACTTTTTTCCAAAGAGGAAATACAAACGGGCTAAAAAAGCACATGAAAAGATGTTCAATATCACCAGCTATTAGAGAAATACAGATAAAAACAATGAGATATCATTTCATACCTTACAGAATAGCCTTTATTTTTTTAATCTAAAAGTGCTGGAGAGGGTGTGAAGAAATAGGAACACTCTTTCACTGTTGATGGGAATATAAAATGTTGCAGACTCTGTGGAAGACAGTTTGTCAGCTCCTCAGGAAGCTGAATATAGAACTGCCATATGATTCAGCAATCCCCTACTAGGAATATATTCAGAACTGAGAACAGGGTTGTGAACTGTCATTTGCACACCAATGTTCATAGAAACATTATTCACAATTGCCAAAAGATGGAAACAACCCAAGTGCCTATCAACTGATGAATGGATAAACAAAATGTGGGTATATACCCTACAATGAAATACTATGCTGCTGTAAGAAGAAATGAAATTGGATTGCATATGATAACATAGATGAAACTTGAGGGCATTATGTTGAGTGAAATAAGCCAGGCACTAAAGAAAAAAATATTGTATGGTTTTATTATTATGAAGTAAATTTGCAGAATAAATGCATGGAATTAAAATCTAGAGAATACGTTACTAGGATATAAGATGAGGGCTGAGATGGGAGAGCTGATGCTGAACGTATATAGAATGTTTAATAAGGTGGATTGTAAATCATGGAAATTGATAGAGTTGATGTTAATGTGTTATTGTGAGTATAACTAACACTGCTGATTTATAAATACGATTGTGGTTGAAAGGGGAAGGCTTGACATGTAAATCTCCATTTTAAAAAAGTTAGAGAATGATCTAGGGGCTGTATAACAGTGAACTTGGTGGGATAAGGATTGTGGTTATTAGTACAAACACAAGAATGTTCTCATGAACTACAACAAATGTGTATCACTATTCAAAGTCTTAAGAATATGGTGATATTTGGGAAAATACAATTAATATAACTTATGGACTACAGTTAAGAGCAATATTGTAATATTATTGCATCAGTGGCAAAGAAAGTACTAAAGCAATGCTAACGGTCAATAATAGGAGATATGGGATTTTTTCTATTGGAGTAATGAAAATGTTCTAAAATTGACTGAGGCAATGACAGCACAATTCTGTGATGAAAGTGACAGTCACTAAGTGTACACTTTTGATGGAGTGTATAAGGCACGGGACTATATAACACAGTGAACCATGTGGTGATTTATAGTCTGCAGTTAAAAGTAAAAATATGAGAACATTCTATCTATGAGTTTAACAAATGTATAATACTAACACATGGTGCTGGTACTAGGGTGGTTTATGGGGAAATACACCAACTGTAAGCTTTGGACCATAATTACCAGCAATATTTTATTATTCTTTCATAATTTGTAACAAATGTTCCACACAATGCAAAGTGAGGTGGTGAGTTTATGCATGGGAATTCTGCATATTATGCATGATTGCTTTGTAAGCCCACAACTTCTCTAATATTAATTAATTAATTAATTTTTAAAATCTCTTAATGGAAAAAAAACACATTACAGGAATACAACAACAGATCTGAAATGGCAGAAGAATCAGTGAATTAGAAACAGGACAGCTGGCTTACTGTCTGGGTGAGTGGGAACGTGGGAAGCGGGTGTCTCCAGGGACAAAAAGCCCAAAGGTCTGGCTGCCATCAGCACCCGCAGGCTCTGGCAGGCCTCCTGAGAGAATCTAAGGCTCAGGAATTTGGACAACGGGCAGCAAACTCTCACCTGGGTCTTTGGTTAGAGTCCTGGTTCCAGGCTTATCGCCTTAAGAATGGCTTCTCTCAGTCTTTCCTGAAGTTGGTAGGATTTGAACATCATTTTTTTTTTTTTGAAAGCCTACTGTGTATAAGGGTTGACTGTCCTGAGCAGGGCACCAGGATCTGGAGGCTGGGGAATGAGCACTTGGAGACGCTTGAGCCCTCCCTATTCCCTGAGATACATGATAATTGAAATTAGGCCAATTAAGAACCCTACAATTGTCTCTAAGTGTTCAAGTGAAAGGAAGAGTCGCATATCTCTCACTTTAAAGCAAAAGCTAGAAATGATTAAGCTTAGTAAAGAAGGCATGTCTAAAGCCAAGATAGGCGAAAGCTAGGCCCCTTGCACCGAACAGCCAAGTTGTGAATCCAAAGGAAATTAAAAATGCTACTCCAGTAACCACACAAATGATAAGAAAGCAAAACAGCCTTATTGCTGATATGGATAGAAAATCAAACCAGCCATAATTTTCCCTTAGGCCAAAGACTAATCCAAAGCAGGGCCCTAACTCTCTTCAATTCTATGAAGGCTGAGAGGCGAGGAAGCTGCAGAAGAACAGTTCGAAGCTAGCAGAGGGTGGTTCGTGAAGTTTAAGGAAAGAAGCCGTCTCCATAACATAAAAGTACAAAGTGAAGCAGCAAGTTATCCAGAAGATCTATCTAAAATATGGCAATACTTTATTGTGTTTTATTCTAAGAAATTGCCACGGCTACCCCAGTCTTCAGCAAACATCACCCTGATCAATCAGCAGCCATCAACATCAAGGCAAGACCCTCCAGGAGCAAAAAGAGTATGACTCACTGAAGGCTCGAATGATGGTTAACATCTTTAGCAATATAGCATTTTTTTAATTAGGGTTGAGGTCAAAAGTCTGGCTTTGAAATTTTCATGAAGGACTACACCTTTCCAATCCTGAATTTGAAGTAATGCCCTCATTGACTTATTAATTTAAAATGTTTTGGAAGCAGACTTGGCCCAGTGATTAGGGCATCCGTCTACCACATGGGAGGTCCGCAGTTCAAACCCCAGGTCTCCTTGACCCGTGTGGAACTGGCCCATGCGCAGTGCTGATGCGCTCAAGGAGTGCTGTGCCACGCAGGGGTGCCCCCCCGCATAAGGGAGCCCCACGGGCAAGGAGTGCGCCCCATAAAGAGAGCCACGCAGCACTAAAGAAAGTGCTGCCTGCTCAGGAATGGCGCTGCACACACAGAGAGCTGACACAACAAGATGACGCAACAAAAAGAAACACAGATTCCTGTGCCGCTGACAACAGAATCGGACAAAGAAGAAGTCGCAGCAAATAGACACAGAGAACAGACAACCGGGGCGGGGTGGGGGAAGGGGAGACAAATAAATAAATAAATAAATCTTAAAAAAAAAATACATTGGAATCATGTAACAGCAGATTTGAGGAGGCAGAAGAAAGGATTGGTAAACCTAAAGACATGGCCTCCAAAAACAAACATACAAAAGAACAGATGAAGGAAAAAATGAAAAAAGTTTCAGGGAACTAAATAACAACAAGAAACATGCAGGCATACATGTCATGGGTATCTCAGAAGGAGCAGAGAAAGGAAAAGGGGCAGAAGAAATATTTGAAGAAATAACGGTAAATCAAGAAAGACCTAAATAATTGGAAGAACATTCCTTGCTCACTAATTGGAAACTTAAAATATCATTAAGATGTCAACTCTACCCAAATTGATATACAGATTCAATGCAATCCCAATAAAAATTCAACCAGTATTTTTAAATAAATGAAAAACACAATTATCAAATTTATTTGGAAGGGTAAGGGGCCAAATAGCCAGAAATATTAAAAAGGAAAAAAAGAAGATGGAGGACACTCCCTTCCAGACTTTGAATCATATTACCTAGCTACAGTGGTTAAAAACAGCATGGTACTGGCATAAACACAGACACATAGACCAAAGGAACTGAACTGATAACTCAGAAATAGACCCTCATATCTATGATCAAGTGATTTTTTGATAAGCCTGTCAAACCCATCCAGCTTGGGCAGAACAATCTATTCAACAAATAGTGCTGGGAGAACTGGATATCCATAGCCAAAAGAAAGAAAGAGTTCCCCTAGCTCACACCTTATACAAAAATTATCTCAAAATGGGTCAAAAACCTAAATACAAAAATAAAAAAACATAAAGCTTCTAGAAGAAAATGTAGGAAAACATCTTCAAGACCTGATGGTCCATGATGGATTCTTAAAGAGATTAAGAGAAGGACTGAGATGGACTACTGATGCTTAATATATGTAAAAGTTTTAACTAACTTTACTGTACAAGTGTGGAAATGTAGAGTTGATGGTAATATAGTGAGTAACAGTAGGTTTATCAATGGGACTGTAGCTAGAAGGAGTAGTCTAGGCATGTAAATGTCAATTATAAGAAAGCTAGAGAATAATCTAGAGATGGAATAACACAGTAAACCCAGAGGTAGATGAGAATTGTGGTTGATGGTACAGATGCAAGTCTGCCCTTTGTGACCTAGAGCAGATGTACGTCACTATAGCAGGGTGGTGGGAATATGGAGAAGTATGGTAAAAATACAACTGGAGTGACCTATGGATCAACTGGGTGGTTAGCAGCAATACTGTAATATTCATGCATCTATGCCAAAGATGTACTGTGTTGATAAATGGGGGAGTATGGAAAAACTGCCCAATGTACACTATGGACCATAGTTGGTGGTAATAATCTGATGATATTATCTCATAATCTGTAACAAATGTTCCACCACAGTGTGGTGTGTTGATGGAGGGATGTTGTATGGGAATTCTGCACATGTACATTATTGTTTTGTAAGTTCACAACTTCTGTAATAAAAATATATTCTAAAAATAATAGGGTGGGTTGGGGAGGAAATACACCAAATGTAAAATAGAGATTATAGTTAGTAGTAACATTTTTATGAAACTTTGTAACAGCAGTAATTTGTAACAAATGCCTCACGCTAATGCGAAGTGTTGGTGATGGGTTGATGTATGGGACCACTGCATGAGATTATGCATGTTTGCTTTATAAATTCACAACTTCTGCTATACATTTATTGTTTATGTATGATCATGTATAAATGACATAAGATAATAATAATCATAGCTTGGGTTAGGAGGAAAATATACCATATGTGAAATTTCAAAAGAAATAAATAAAATAGGGGAGAAATTTAGGGAAAAAAAGTATTTACAATTCATAAGACCTTCAAAGATGCAATTTAAGCATTTTAACTAGCTTATCATTATTTCTTTAACATAAAAAATTTTCTCTACCACCCAGTTGAGTATATATTCTCATTATGTTTGCTATAATTTATTATCTCTATAACTGGATTACAGGGCAACTTAAAGAATATCTGTGTCCTAATGTAATTTCCATGATATTATGCTCAATGTTGACATTCTGCTAATATTTAAAATGGTTGGATTTCAGCCTCTGAAACAAGCAGAGAGAACTAACTAGCATCACATCACCATTTCCTGAAAAGTGAAACTTTCAACAGAAAATTAGGGCATGAGAATGCTTCAGGGAAAAAGGTGAGGGAGTAGGATAAGGGGAATGGGGTTCCATAGTTAAATATATTAAATTGATGCTTCCACTGAAGCAAACAAAATGCAATAGATTCAAATTTCCAAAGCAATATTCTAGATCCAGGTGAGGTTTTCAAAGAAAATATCCAAGAATCAATTTATGATTAAAAAAAATCCTCACCCACAAGGGGGATTTACTGCATTTCATCAATTCTAAAACTTATTTTCTTTCACATTTTAACATGTCCGATATAACTTACACTTGATAGGATATCGTATTATAACTGGTGGTATTTTTTTCCTGCTTAGTGCTACATAAACAAATGGTGTATTTACAATAGATGATGTGATGCCCAGCATCTAAGATGACGCCCAATAGTCCCCAGCTCCATGTATTTACAGCCTTGTGTAGTCCCCTCCCACATCGTGCCAGGGTTGGTGACCAACAGAATACAGAAGCGACATCATGCCACTTCCAAGATTAGGCTATATAAAAAACAGTTGCTTTTGTCTTGGTTTCTCTCTCTCTCTCTCTTTCTCTCTCTCTCTCTTTCCGTCCTCCGCCCCCGTCATGCAGTCTAGGGAAGCCATGTGCCGTGTTGTCAATAGCCCTATGGAGAAGCACACATGAGAAGGAATGTGAGGAACTGATGTCTGCTTTCAATAACCTTGTGAGCAAGCCAATTTGGGAGTAGATCCTTCAGCCCCAGTCAAGACATCAGATGACTGCAGCCCTGGCTGACGGTTTGAAGGTCACCTCATTGAGAAACCTTGAGCCAGAACCACCTCATGCTGTTCCAAAATTCCTGACCAACAAACTAAGTGAGATAAAGGCTTTTTTGTTCTTTTAAGCTGCTAATTTGGGGGTAATTTGTTACACAGCAATAAATAACTAAAATAGTGGGCTCTTAGATTCAATAAAATAGCAAAAAAGAGGATTTGTTAGAAGAATTAGTGAGAACCTCAAGAGTACTACAAGTCCAAGCCACCACCAACAGCACCAAGGGCTGAGAGGGATCTAGTGGCACCTTTCCTTCATATCAAATCTGTGAATCGACTAGTCAAAGACCTTAATATGTGACTCCTGTAAGTGGATATACAAAGTGAACCAAAGGCTGACTCCCACCTGAAAAAGCTAATGGGCAAGAAACTATAGTGAGTACCTACGGCAGGAATAAGGGAGAGGTGGTCACCTTTGTTTGGCCTTAAGACCCTGAGTTTGTCAGGCCAAAGGACATGTGACTGTGTCCCAAGGCAGTATGAGAAAGAATGCAGCCCAGAGTCACCTAAATTGGGCAAGAATGACCACCTGGAAAGGTGATAGATCTCAACAGAGGAAGTTCATATGGAGTAGATCGCTAGAAAACTACATCTGAGGTGCAGCAGGAAAAACTGAGCATCACTGCTGGGTCAAAAAGATTCAGGGAAGCTTCCAAAGCACCCAGGAGAGAAAGACCCAACATCAACTATCTGTCAGACCCAGAAAGCATAAAGCCATGCTATGACAATATAAATTAAGAACTTTCTGTCCTCTTTCCCCATCCTTCCTCATTCTTCCTCCTCCTGCCCCTGCTGTGGGAGCTCATATAAATGCAGCTAGCTAGTGAGAAAGAGGCCACCCTGAAGCTAGCCCCAGCTGGGGTATAGAAGAAGATTTAATTATTGTTTTAGTTTCCCAGATGCTAAAACAAATACCATGCAATAGGTTGGCTTAAAAAAAATGGGGATTTATTGGCTCACAGTTTTGAAACTAGGAGAAATGCAGAATTGAGGTGTCAGTAATATGATGCTTTCTCCCTGAAAACACATTCTGGGGCTGGCTGCAGCCATCCTTGGTCCCTGGCCTTTCCGCCACATGGCAATGCACATGGCGATGTCTTTTCCTTTCTCTTCTGGGTTCGATTTGCTTCCAATTTCTGACTGCTCCCCATGGTTTCTTTTTCCATATGACTTTCACTCTGCTTAGAAAGAATGTCAGTAATAAGGATTAAAACTCTAATTTATTCAGTTGGGTCACACCTTAACTGAAATAACTTCTCAAAGAGATCTTAATTACATGGGTCCACTCGCACCAAAATGCTTCTTTCCTTATATTGAATCTGCTTGTGATTCTCACTTATATGATTATGTATTTAATTTCCAGAAGCATTTCTTGTCCTTTTTAAAAATCTTTGTGGTTATTTTTGGTAGACTATTGTCCTTTATGACATTATTATAGAATCCTACAACCTTTTAAATATACTAAATATTCATAGTTAAATTTTGCATCTGATAAACTCCAATATCCTCAGTCTTTGTTAATCTCTTTCTGTAGTTTGATGTTTTTGCTGACTCTTGCTTATGTTGCTACATATATTTTGTGATTTTTTTTTTTAGTTGCCTACTCATGTGCATAAAAATTCTATCTCTGGGATTTCTTTGAGGACTGGGTTCATAGTGAATTCCTCCAGAAAGGATTTGCTTTTGATTTTGCCAGGAGGCTACAGACACTCAAAATCAGGAAATGCTTTGTTTACAACTTAGGGTTTTTCAAACTGTACAAATAGTATGAGTTTTGACCAAAAAAAAAAAAAAATGTATTAGTAAGTTCTCATGTGAAGACTTCCCTGGGGACATGTGTTTTTCCTGCTCTATCTACCCAGAGCCAAAACTGATTCAGGCAAGAATTCCTAAACCACCTTCTGGGAGGCTGGGATTTTTCAAAAGGATATGGAGGATGCAACTTTATAGCCCAACATTCTACCTTGCATGAGTTCCAGACTTGTCTCCTATACCTCCCTCACAACTCAATAAAATGACCAAACTGCCCCTTGCCCATCTGATGCATATGTTCTAGTCATTTCTCCAATAATTTCCTTTATTTTCCTAATAGCTCACCTAAGCATTTACCTTTTTTTTCACTTTTTTCAGAATTTTTAGATGTTCTTTAAAAGAAAAGTTACTCCATACATCTGACCCACCTTATAACCAGAAATAGAAGTACATGAATCTCTAAATGACTATATTTCTGGCACTTCTGCAAAATTTCAAGCAGAATTGAGAGAACCATTCTTGAACTAAAATCCCATCAACCAGCCACCCATCTTTTCCATCTATGTATGTGGTTGGCCTTCTAAACACAATGGAACACAGAATGCTTTGAGGAGGTAGATAGATAGATAGATAGATAGATAGATAGATAGATAGATAGATAGATAGATAGATATAAATAGGTAGGTAGGTAGGTAGATAGATAGATAGATAGATAGATAGATAGATAGATAGACAGATAGATAGATAGACAGATAGAACTTTCATGTTTTTTATTGACCATTATGGATTCCCTCTATGCATGAAAATAAGAAAGAAAGTGTTATGCTTATCCAAAATAAAAATGGCATATTTACAATGCCCATATGGGCAAAATCTATGATAAAGCATAAGTGTGTAGTTATGCAGTGGGGGGACATGGCAGTGATGCAGTGATACTATTGGGTGAAGCAGAGCAAGGTAAGGTGAGGAGGGTGGGTTGTTCTGTCCATGGAACTGAGGAAAGGGTTGGGGGAGGGAGCAGGTAAACACTGGGGATTTTGAGGTACGTGGTTGAAACTACAATGTTGGGAATGCTCTTTTGGCAATTGGGCAAGGTAGGGTTACTGGTTTAGGGTGTTGGATATGGCGGGGGCATTCGGGACAGGGCACACCAGGGGCAGGCTTCTAGGGAGTGTGCAAATGCCCATCTTGACATAATATGTTTTTTTGTTTTCTTTTGTTTTTGTTTTTGTTTTTAAAGATTTATTTAATTTATTTCTCTCCCCTTCCCCCACCCCACCCCAGTTGTCTGTTCTCTGTGTCTATTTGCTGCGTCTTCTTCTTTGTCTGCTTCTATTGTTGTCAGCGGCATGGGAATCTGTGTTTCTTTTTGTTGTGTCATCTTGCTGCATCAGCTCTCCGTGTGTGCAGCACCATTCCTGGACAGGCTGCACTCTCTTTCACGCCGCTGACATAATATGATATAACATAATATGTTATATCGGTGGGTGAAGACCCACATAATGAATGGGACAATGTTGGACTATCATCCTGGGGAGGCCCACTATGTTCTCAGATAGAGGGGAAGGAGTATCTTGAGAGCATGGGCAGTGCCCAATAGGGGAGGACAGACCAGTGTGTAATACCCTCAGGTTTGTTGTAAGTAACTATGAATCTGGTCCTATAAAGAGTAAAGCCTGGGAAGTGGATTTGGCCCAGTGGTTAGGGCATCCGTCTACCACATGGGAGGTCCGCGGTTCAAACCCCGGGCCTCCTTGACCCGTGCGGAGGTGACCCGTGCTCACCACTGATGCGCGCAAGGAGTGCCCTGCAATGCAGGGGTGTCCCCCATGTAGGGGAGCCCCACACGCAAGGAGTGCGCGCCATAAGGAGAGCCGCCCAGCGCGAAAGAAAGTACAGCCTGCCAAGGAATGGCGCCGCACACACAGAGAGCTGACACAGCAAGATGGCACAACAAAAAGAAACACAGATCCCCGGTGCCACTGATAAGGATAGAAGCAGTCACAGAAGAACACACAGCGAATGGGGGGGTGGGGTAGGGGGAAGGAGAAAGAAATAAAAATAAAAAATAAATCTAAAAAAAAATAGAGTGAAGCCTGATGGTTACCATGGGTCCCAAGGGGAGGGGGAGGGAGGAATAGAATAGATGGAATAGACAGCATTTTGAGGGCAATGGAAGTATTCTACATGATCTTGCAATTAAGGATCCAGCCATGTTAAGTTTCATCAAAATTTATAAAAACATATGGTCCAAAATGTAAACCACTGACCATGGTCGGTAGATATGTTTCAGTATTTGTACGTCAATTGTAACAATGTACCATCCACATATAAAATGTTATTAATAGGGAAGGAGGGAAAAGGGGGAGGATGTTGAATATATGGGAGCCCCCTATATTCTGTACTGACTTTGCTGTGACTTAAAACTTTTTTGAAGACAAAATAAAAAAAGTAAGACATTGGGGGAATAAAGGGAAGAAAATGTCACTGTTAATAAGGACAACAGATCTTACAGAGGTGAAAGGCAAAATGTCAAAAAAATAATATTTTTTCATTATTTTTTATTATCCCAAATTTTTTTATTTTTTATTTTTTAAAATTATTTGTATTTTATTTCCTATTTTTAAAACTATCATTATTATTTCATGTTCTCATTGATTGTATTTGGCTATTTTATTGGCCTCATTTTTTAAGAGGTTTTGGATCACAGAAGGGTTACAACTGTGGCAGGGAAGGACCATTTGTGTGGGGTGTCAGTTAAGGGGGATACACGGAAGGAGGTTCACCTGGGCATACATATAAGGCATATAAATGTGTTAGAAAGTTCTGTGGAGACTCACACAATAACTGAAAGAATATTGAATTCCCATCCTGGGGCGCTCTGCCACATTCTCTGATGGAACAGCAAGAATCCCTCAAGTACAGAAGCAATGACTAGTGAAAGAGAATGGCCCATCAATGCACCCTTGTTATTGATGAATGTGCTTATGAATCTTTACTCTCAAAATTGAAACTTAGCATAGTATTATAGGTGCCTAAGCATTACCTCCCAAAAGCCTCACTGTTACTCAAATGTGACCTGTCTCTAAGCCCAATTCAGCATATAAATGCAATAACTTCCCCCTAGCTTGGAACATGACTCCCAGGGATGAGCCTCCCTGGCACCAAGGCATTACTAACAAGTACCAACTAGCAATGCAACTGGAAAAAGACCTTGACCAAAAGAGGGGAAAGTTAAGGACAAATGAGTTTATACAGCTACGAGACTTCAAAGTGACTCAGGAGGTCATTACAGAAGCTATGGTTATGCACAGCTCAGCAGGTTCTCATTGACTGCCAAATTAGACACAACCCAAATAGTGGATCTCCTGAAGACTCTGGAGATACCCAGGCACTAGGGTCAGAGTAGATAGCTCATGAGGTTGGTGCCTTGTCAGTGGGACTTACTTTGGGGTATGTGCTCCCCAGTGTGAAAGAATTAGTCTGAGTTATGGTTTCCCTACAAATGGCTCTTCAGTCCCTTTTATTTGAACCTATAGTTGGTGCTGGAGTTGGAAGATGAACATCCAAGATACCTGAATCTTTGGGCAGCCCATGTGTCAGCTGGGCCTGGAGCCTCAACAGAGTTGCAACACCTATTCTCCAGTTCATGGGACTTACCCAGGACAACTAACAAGGAGGTAATGATGGACAACCACCATACCAAGGAACTGAGAGAGCCTACAACTTCCAGCAAGGAAGTCCCTTCCATTGATCATATGGGACTAAAGTCCCCTCTCAGAGGTGGAGTGGGCATCACCATCCCAAAATCCTCAAGATTGGGGAATGAACTGTTATTCTACTATAGATTTATTGTGATCTTAGCAATGGAAGAACTTATATAATTGATGTAGAGGCAGTGGCCACTGAAGGTTCTGAGGCCAGGGAGAAAGAAAACAAATGTAAACTAGGGGTATTTTTGGGACTTGGGAATTGTCCTGAATGACATTGCAACAACAGATATAGACCATGATATATCTTGCCATAACCTACAGAATTGTGTGGGAGAGACTGTAAACTATAATCCATGCTTAGGGGCAATGCTCCAAACTGTGTTTTTCAATTGCAATGAATGTACCACACTAATGAAGGATGTTGTTAATGGGGGTAAATGTGAATGGTGTGGGGAGCAGGGTATATGGGAATCCCCTATATTTTTTATGTAAGCTTTATGTAATATAAGTATCTTTTTAAAATTAAAAATTAAAACAAACAGGAGAATGTAGTGAACCAGAAACTGAGGGAAGTACTTCAAGGAGGTGAGAGCAACTGTGTCAAAGGCAGCTGATGGAGCAAATTAGAAGAGGAAAATTTAAGAGTAATGGAATTATTCTAAAATTGGATCTTGATGAGAGTTGCACAACTCTATACATTTACCAAAAAAATTGTATATTCAATTTTAAGAATTTAATGTCATATAAATTATTTTTAAAATGGCATCTTTTAAAAATGGCATATTTATCAGAGTCCCTGCAAAACATAAGGCTGAGGAATTACATTCTTATTAACATTTCACAATTCCCTTTTTTTTTTACACAAATTATCCTCACATAAATTTTCTTCACACAGATGGTATATTAATAGTAGTAACTAGAATGCAACGCATCACTAGTATTTATGTACCAAATAATAAGGAAATGGCTGCGTACCATCATTACCTCCAGATAGACTGTGGCTTCTTTTTCATTTGTCAAAATGCAATTTCCACCATTCCTTCGGATTTATTCTGTGCATTAAACATCATTTACCAAGGTTTTCTTTTTAATTTCTTCTGATTTTATTTTATTTTTTTAGCTTTGGAAGATTTCTTACAAGGGAATTATATCTGAATAATAATATTATCTTTCAAGAAGTATAAATACTGCTTTCCTCCTCTTTTATACATTACCAGTTTTTTTAAGATTATCTGGACCTGCCACTTGCTTCCTCAGTACAATTGAACACATAATTACTATGTAAATTTGGGTTTCCACATGCTTCCAGAGGAACATAGGCCATTTGGTATTGAAGATTTCAAAGAATTAATCGTTTGAAATACAGTAAAATGAAGATAATTCTTATCTGCATTGCAGGATTTTGTTAAGGGTTAATTACTTAATTTCAGTCAAGCAATTTGAACATAAATGAAGGCAAGTCCTTGTATTATTAAAACAGAAATTACTGAGCAATTCTGCAGAGAAACAGACTTCTCTTCCTCCATTTTTTAAATTAAATCATTATCTAATAATTTCTAAATTTAAAAAAGAAAACAAAACTAGACCTTTTTGGTCACATATTTGTTTTCCTTCCTTTGCAAAAGTACCACTGAGAATATACTACCATTAAAATCCATAATTCCCTAATACTTTAATGTTGATCTTTTTCATAAAATATTGTAAGATGGGTCAGATCTCTGAAATTTCATTTTGTTTTCTGTTTGTTTGTTTTTTGTTTTTTGCTTCTTTTGGTTGAAGAATATTGGGA
Organism: Dasypus novemcinctus; assembly: GCF_030445035.2. Lineage (NCBI taxonomy): Eukaryota > Metazoa > Chordata > Mammalia > Cingulata > Dasypodidae > Dasypus > Dasypus novemcinctus. The sequence continues at coordinate 117,373,576 of NC_080673.1, read as the reverse complement.
GAAATGACAAGTCTCTTTTAAGAAGTGCTTGTTTAAAATAATATAAAAGAAATTTGTATAGATATGTAGATATAGATATACCTTTAAAACCAATGCCCAAAATCAGTTGGGGACAAAATGTGTTTCATTTTCATTAAGAATTTATGGAAGTCCTACTATATGCCCATGCATATTCTTGGTCATATAAAAGAATATCCAAGAAAAAATTATGATTGAAAATCCATGACTGTATGAGAAGAGAGGGCAGAAAAGAACAAACATAAATTTGGTTCATGTCATTAAATGTTCCAATTGCTCTCCATTTTCTACAACAGAAAATATAAACTTATCAGCTTAGTAAGCACAGCATTAAAGCTTTCATCATTTGTCTACTTTCCACCTCTGAAACCTCAGTCATTCATCCATTCAACCAATTGTTTTCAAACAAATATATTTCCTGAGCACCTTCTGAGAATACAAAAAGAGAAAGCAGAGAGAGAGAGAATTCCTGACAACACAGTTTAGATGCTGGCAGGAGACACAGATATTTAATTAAGCAAATAGTTATTTGTCTGTATTGTATAATTGGTTCAGGAGCTACAAAGGAAATTACAGTATGCAATAAAAAATATAACAGAGAACATAAACTGAAGGGCAGAAAAAAGGAAGTACTACTTGAGCAAAGACCTGAAGAACAAGAAAATGATCCAGGAAAAGGTGCAGGGGCATGAAAAGGGACAGGTGACAACACTTGCGAAGGCTCTAAGGGGAAAAGGGCTTGGCATCTTAGAGGCAAAAATAAAAGGTCTTGCTACTGGTAGTAGCTGGAGATGAGGCTACAGAAGTAGTTGGGGTGGGGGTGTGGGGAGTGGCAGATCAGAGAAGCCTGTATACTTCTTAGGACCTTAACCTAAGAACGATGAGAAACTCTTGAAATATTTAAAACTGTAGTGTGAAATATTCGCCCAAGTGCCCTTTAAAAATCATTCTGCTTGTCCCATAAAGGAAAATGGCAGGAACAGGAATGAAATCAAAGATAAGAAAAGGCTACTGCAATCATTATGCAGGCTGAAGAGAAGTGGGGGGGAGAAGGAGATGGGGGAGGGGAGAGGAAAAAAAGACATGCTCAGGTCCTAACCTTCAGTCCTGTGAGTGTGGCTTCATTTGGAAATAGGACCCTTGCAGATGTATTTAACTGAGGCCAAATTGCATTAGGGTTGGAACTAATCCAATATGAATAGTGTCTTAATAAGAGGAAATTTGAATACAGGCACAGACAGACACAGGGGAGAAAGCCAAATGAAGATGGACAAGGCAGAGATTGCAGTGATGCATCTACCAGCCAAGATATGCCAAGGATTGCTGGCAGGCACCAGAAGTTGGAAGGAACAAGAAGGGTTCGTCCCACAGGTCTCAGGTGGAGCATGGTACTGCTGCCATCTTGATTTCAGACTTCTAGCCTCCAGAGCTGAGACTTTTTTTTATTAGAGAAGTTGTAGGTTTACAGAAAAATCATGCATAAAATACAGAGTTCCCACATACCACCCTATTATTAACATTTTGCATTAATGTGGTACATTTGTTGCAATTGATAAAAGAACATTTTTATAATTGTAGTATTAACTATAGTCCATGATTCACCTCAGGGTTCACTGTTGGTGATGTATAGTCCTATGACTTTTAGTTTTTTTTCTAGCAACATATATACAACCTAATTTTCTCCTTTTAACCTCAAATATATATTTCAGTGCTGTTAATTACATTCACAATGTTAGGCTACCATCAACAGTTTCAGTTGTTTTAAGCCATCTAGTTAATACTGCTTTGTTATTGCAGCCCTTTTTAAAATCCCAGTAAAAGATTCATACATATCTCTACATTTAATCTATGACAAGTTGATGCAACTAGAAAATGACCTTGAATAAAAGGGTCAACTTGGACCAGCAGAATATCTGTCTACATATAATGCCAGGAGTTAAAAATGCTTTTTGACCTGAATCAAGGCGGAAATGGAAAGGACAAATGAGTTTATATGGATATGAGTCTCCAAAAAGAGCTGGGAGGTTATAAGAGGGGTTGCCCTTATGCACACCTCAGTAGAGTCCCAGAGACAGATAAAGTAGATACAACCCCGGGTATTGGTTCTTCTGAGGGTTACAGAGACCCACAGGTTCTATGGTCATGGCAGATGGAGTTCAGTGCCATGTCAGTTGGCCCTTCTTTGGAGTTTGTGTTTCTGTGTGATGCAGATGGACTCAGACGTGATCTTTTTCCACAAGCCTCTCCTGCTACTTTTACCAGAACTGTAGTTGGTGCTGGGGTTTAATATATACCCAGGGGATCTGAATCTCTGGACTGGCCATATGATAGCCAGGCCCTGAGCCTCAACAATCTTCAGCTCCTACACTCTGGTTTCTTGGACTTACCCCAGCCAGCTAACATGGAGTTGAAGAAGGTCAACCACCACACCATGGAGCCAAGAATGCCTACAAATGAAAGCAGGATTGTATCCATGTGGATCTAAGCCCCCTTTTGATATAGATGTGGAGTGGACACAACCATTCCAAGGTCCACAGGATGGAGGAATAGAATATGGATTAGAGTGGACTTACTGATATTCTATTCATGAACTATAATGATTAGTAATCAAAGAAAATGTGGCACTGGTATGGAGAAAGTGGCCATGGTGGCTGCTGGGTGTGGGGAATGGGAGGAAGAGATGAGATGTGGAGGCGTTTTCGGGACTTGGAGTTGTCCTGGGTGATGATACAGGGACAGTTACTGTACATTCTATGTCCTCCCATGGCCCACTGGGTGGAACGTGGGAGAGTGTGGGCTATGATGTGGACCACTAACCACGAGGTACAGCGGTGCTCAGAGATGTATTCATCAAATGCAATGAATGTCTCATGATGATGGACGAGATTGTTGCTATGGGGGGAGGAGTAGGGGGAGGGGTTTGGGGGGTATATGGGGACCTCACATTTTTTTAGTGTAATATTAAAAAAATAAAGACAAAACAAAAAAAAATTTTATGACAAGTGTTACCCACAGAGCACAGGGAAAATGGGCATCTTTTTTATACTCAGTTGGTTATCCATACATTAAAACAGTGAATCTTGACCATTGCTATTTTAGTTTACTGGCTGCTAAAGCAAATACAACGCAATGAGTTGACTTGAGCAAGGGGAATTTACTGACTCATGGTTTTGAGACTAGAACCAAAATTAAGGTGTCATCAACGCAATGTTTTCTCCCAGAAGACTGTAGTGTTCTGGGACTGGCTGCTGGTGACACCTGGTCCTTGGATTTCCTGCCACATAACAATCAATGCATATGGTGGACTCTCCTGGCTTCTATCTTCTCTTCCAGGTTCCATTGACTTTCAGCTTTTCTATAAGGCTTTCAGGAATAAGAGTAAGATCCATCCTGATTCAACTGGGCAAGGTTAACTGAAGTAACCTCATCAAAAGTACTATTTACAAGGGTGCACACACACAGGAATGGATTAAGTTTAGCAACAATGGATTAAGTTTAGCAAACATGGATTAAGTTTAGTTACATAGGTCTAAGTCACTACAACTACCTCATACAATACACAAAAATTTAACTCCCATTTGATTGTAGATATAATGTAAAAGGAAAAACAATAAACATATTAAAAGGTAACATAGGAGAATATTAGCTGAGATCATATCCTTGCATAACTTTTTTCTCCTATATCCTGCTTCCCTTGGCACCATCTCGTAGAGCATTTCCTCAATAAATTATTTGCAAAAGAAATCCCCACCTTAGGTGCCACTTCTTGAAAATGCAGCCAAAACCAGCCAAGTTGAGCTGGAGAGAGCTGAGCTACCAGGTGTCAGAAAGGTTGATTAACACAAGCCAGAATGAAAGTAAGAGTCAAACCCTTGACTGCTTATTGTGATATCATAATCTAGAGGCTAAACCGGAGGAAATTATGGCTCAGCCAATGGTCCATTTTTTCCCCACGGAACAGTAGTGGGCAAAGTTCAGACAGATCAGCACAGATATGGGAATAACCTCACTGCAGAGAGCCCCAAACAAAAGACTCCTGCCCTTTTATAGGCTCAGGGCCAGGGGGATAAGAGAAGGAGAAGGATTGGAAAAGTACTAAGTACTGAAAGTGGAGAAACGAGTCTTGGAGGATACCGCCCCATTTGAACGTCTCAGCAGAGGCACCCGGGGAAGACTTCGGCAGCTCCCCACACACACATACACCCTCCCATGAAGAGGCCTGCAAGTGGAGGCACCTGGGCTAGGGATGCAGCTTTCCCGAAGAGGCTGGCTGGTCAGTGAGCCTGAGTTTGTGACTGCAATTGCCTTCAGAGATTGTGATGCATTGACTGTGTACCAAGTCTGATGTAGGGAGACCTGCTCGGTATATATAGGCTTTGTAATTGCCTATAGTAGACGGGAAAGATCACACACAGAATCTTGGTCACGAACTGGACTCCTCAGATACCAGGATTGATCCTCGGAGACAGACTATAAGGATAGGATTCTAGAGTGGAATCCTGCACCGGAATAATGGCAAAGGGATCCTCATCATTATCATTAGGAGTACTGATATTCCCCCGCAAAATATAAGAGTGATAGGATCGTCTTGCTATTACTTAAAGAGACCCTCATCCATGCAGCTGGACGGCATACCAAACTATAAAACCAAAGAATTATCTATCTCTTTGGTTTCCCTTAGTGAGGATAAGAGACTCGGTCCCCAGATCAACCAGAAAAAGCTAGCTCTTCACTTATCCCTCTTGCTCCAGATATTACATTAGCAACAAAGACTCAACATTCATTGGATTACAGCCTTCTAAAACCCAATTTTTGGAAAGGGGTTCTGATGATTTATTGCCATAGTTAAATAATCATATTTATTTGGTTGTAATCTTACCAACTGGAATAAGCCAAATTCAACTAACATTAAAATCAAAACCTCCTTAAATCCAGTACAACATATCATAGAGTCATTGTGATTTAAAAATCATCACAGACAATGCCTAAACTCAAACTTAATTAGATTTATAATCCACTTTTTTTGTCCAAAAGAAGATAATCATAGTACTTTGCTTAAAATCCCTGCACAAGCCAGAACTTGCTCTCTATGCCTAGAGGAACCTGCACCAAAACTCCATTCATATGTCCATCCTTGTCTCCCCTTTCTTAGCAAGCTCTATTCTTTTCCTGCATTTCCCAATAAATTCTTACTTGCCTAACTAAAAAAAAATTAAAAATAAATGTAAAAATCTCTGTACATAAGCTGAAACAAACTTTCTTTTTTTCTCTACCTTTCAAGATGAAATAATCTCATAGAAAAGTTTATGTGCTATTGAAGCAGGGAGTTGAAAGAGTTCATCAGTCCCTTCTATGATTTCAAGGGCTAGAAATATAGAATAATACCCCTCTTTTCTGAACTTCACACTTTTGAGCAAATTAAGACAATGAAAGTTAAGTGTAAAAGGGCTCTGAGTAACTTCTGAGTAGCCAAAATGAAAGTCACAAAGTGTGGGGATCAAAAGCCTTCAGTGGTGGCAGGCTTGGCCCACTGGTTAGGGTGTCCACCTACCACATGGGAGGTCCGCAGTTCAAACCCCAGGCCTCCTTGACCCGTGTGGAGCTGGCCCGTGCACAGTGCTGACGCACGCAATGAGTGCTGCATCGTAGGGGAGTCCCCATGTAGGGGAGCCCCACGCACAAGGAGTGCACCCCATAAGGAGAGCTGCCCAGCACGAAAGAAAGTGCAGCCTTCCTAAGAATGGCGCCACCCACATGGAGAAATGACACAACAAGATGATGCAGCAAAAAGAAACACAGAATCCCATGCTGCTGACAACAATAGAAGTGGACAAGGAAGACACAGCAAATAGACACAGAGAACAGACAACTGGGGTGGAGGGGGAAGGGGAGAGAAATAAATAATAAATCTTTTTTTAAAAAAAGCCTTCAGTTTTTTTAAAGATAAGTTTTACTCTTTTATGTCTTTTTTTTATTTTCCAAATATAGCGCATTCAAAGCAGAAAATTACTAAAAGGAGTTGCAGTGAGAGGGACGTATAGTAATAACAACAGAAATGGCACTAACAATCTGCTGAGTTGAAATAGGAAAATTATCAAAACTGAGGAGACACAAAAAGTAGCAGTCTATAGTCATTTAGTATAAGACCAATGTAGCATTTTCTGATACTATTTTAAGTTGTCTTTTTAAATTTTTCATCTTCTAACAATTTTTGCTGCTGTGTTGAAATAAAATTTATTTTTACAAACTGACTTTGTATCCAATCACCTAGCCAAATCTGTTTATTAATTCTAAAATTAATCTGTAGAAACGTTTGTGTTTCATGTGTATTCAGTTACATCATCTGTACAGAACTGTTTTATTTCTTTCTTGCCAGTACTTTTATCTTTTTTTTCTTGCCTTATTCCCCTAGCTAGGACCTCAAACAAAAACAATTAAATATAACACAAGATAACGGACATTTCCTTATCTAATTCCTGTTCTCAGGAAAAATGTTTTAATATTTCATTGTTATAAATGACACTTGCCACGAGATTTTTACAGATTTTCACATTGAATTAAGGAAGTTCCCTTCTATTCAGTTTTCTGAGATCCTTCACCATGGGTGGATGTTGAAATTTATCAATTTTAATCTATTTAGAAAATTATATGATTTTTCTCTTTTATTCTGATATTGGGGAGAATTACATCGATTGATATTTCAAATGCTAAACCCAACTTGCATTCCTGAAATAAACTAAATTGGGTTATGTTATATTATCTCTTTTTATTGTCAGTTCAGTTTGCTAATAACTTGTTAAAAATTTTTGCATCTTTGTTCATGAGAGAGACTAGCCTATAGTTTTCCTTTCCTATTATGGCCTTAATATCATCATTGATGATGATGAAGTTGAAAGGAAGTTAACTGCTCATGCACTACTGGTGGAATGTAACCACTTTGAAAACTGTTTCATAGTATCTTCTGATACTGACCATATTCACAGGTATGGTCTCACAATTCTTCTCCTAAGGCAATACCCACAAGAAATTCATATATATATGTATGTATATATGAAACTTTTCTATGATAAACAATGCTGTCATATATGCCAGAAGACATGTCTGAGAATGTTCATAACAACATTATTTATAATAGCACTAAACTGGAAAAACACAAATTGTACATCCCTTATAGAAGGAATGAATTGAGGTGAACTAATTCCACAATGAAAAGGAACAAACTATTGTTATGCATACTATCATGGATGAATCTCACAAACATAATGTTGATCAAAAGATGCCAGATCAAAATAAAAGTATATACTGAATGATTCCACTTATATAAAAATCAAAAACAGGCAAGACAGGTTTGTAATGTTAAGCACTCAGGATATTGGTTATCTTTGAGACAGAATGAGTCACTGGGAGAAGGTATAAGGGGGGCTTCTGAATTACTAATAATGTTCTAATTCTTGATCTGAGTGATAATTTACTTTTGTGAGAATTTCTAGATCTATACACTTACATTTTGTCTTTATATATGCTGTACTTCAAAAAAATTTGTAATGACATAATTAAATAAAATTACTGAAAAACATAATTATATGTTTTATCTCTGTGATCATTTTATAGAGCACAAAATTGGAGGTTATATTAATTCAGGTCCTATAAGAAGCAGATGCCAACAGAGAAAAAAAATTCAAGGATTTATTTTTTTGAAAGCAGAAATGTCTGTGTGAGAGAAAATGAAGAGGGAAGGCTGGAAGAGTCATCAACCAACCTAGGGGAAGGACAGTCAGGTGAAAGCATTTAATGCTGAAATTCTGTCTAAGTTTGGACAATGCCATCTGGGGGGCCCAAGACTCAGGGCCTACTTTAATATCCCTGCCACGTTCAGTCACTAGCAAATGCAGCAAAGGATTTCAGAGCACTGAAGCCCGGGCCATTGTCAATCTCACACCCTAAAATTTACTCACTATGCACCTTTAAAGTTAATCTCTCATCCTACCCTTAGCCCCTGGCAACTAATGATCTGTTTTCTGATCTTATAATTTTGCCTTTTCCAGAATATTATATAAATGAAATCATATATTAGTACCCTGTTGAGTCATGCTTCTTTCACTTAGCATGTGCATTCAAGACTCATTCTCATTCTTGAATGCATCAGTAGTTCATTACTATTATTATTTCTCAGTAGGATTCCATTGTATGGATGTACCTACATTTTCTGGTCCATTTGTCATTTGACGACATTTTGGTTATTTCTAGTTTTGGATAATTATAAATAAAGCCACTATAAATATTTGTATATGTGTCTTTGTATAGACATAAGTTTTCCTTTCTCCTGAGTAAATAGTTAGGAGTGAAATTGCTGGATCATATGGGAAGTGTATATTTCATTTAATAAGAAACTGCGAAAGGTTTACTAAAGTGGCTGTATCATTTTTGCATTCTTATCAGCAATGTGCAAGCAGTCTAGATGATTCCACACACTCATATCAACATTTGACCTTGTCAGTTTTTTGTTTTGCTTTTAACATTTAAACATCAGGAAGAAGAAAGAGAGTCCATCAAGAAGTCTGAGGGATGTGCTCGCTTCGGCAGCACATATACTAAAATTGGAATGATACAGAGAAGATTAGCATGGCCCCTGAGCAAGGATGATATGCAAATTCATGAAGCATTCCATATTTTTGTTGATGGGGAAGGGGTGGCGTGGGTGGGGTGGGGGTATATGGGAACCTCATATTTTTTTAATGTAACATTTAAAAGAAAATTAAAAATTTTTTTAAATATTAAAAAAAAGAAGTCTGAGGGAAGTGGATGTGACTCAAGGGATTGGGCTCCCACCTACAACATGGGAGGACCTGGGTTCAATCCCTGAGGCCTCATGGTAAAAGAAAAAAAAGCATGCCTGCTCTGTAAGCCAGTGCCCACACAAGAGAGTCATGCAGCAAGATGACACAATGAAAAAGACAAAGGGGAGAGTCAAGGCAAGACACAACAGAAACCAGGAACTAAGGTGGCACAAGTGACAGGGAACCTCTCTCCACATCAGAGGTCCTCAGGATTGAATCCCAGTGAATTCTAGAAGAGAAAACAAGAAGAGAAGATAAAAAGAGAAATAGACACAGAAAATCACACAACAAATAGACACAGACAGCAAAAACAGCAGGGTTGAGTGGAGCGGGGAGAAAAAAAAATTAAGGATGTCCCTAAAGATACATGTATACACATACAAATACATATACAAATATATATACATATACACACCAACATACACATCCATTTGTCACACTGTCACTTGGAACCTAAGAATGTTGAACAGAATCTAGCTATCCAAGAATATGGAATTACTTAAATAAAATATATTATATCCACACAATGAAGTATTATGTAGTCATTTAAAATAACATTTCTGATATAGGTCTACTGACATTCAAAAAAATGTAATCATGATAAATCATAAGAGAAAAGAGTGGATCACAAAAGACAGTATATGTTCCTATTTGTTTAAGAATATGTGTGCATGAGTATGTGCTTGCAAAGATTTATAAAAAGAGTTAGCAATGATTATCTCTGGATAAGTCTGATAAATGATGTTTTCTTCTTTGTATTGTCTGATTTTTCTGTTACAAGCATTTCTTTAGTATTTGGGGGAGGGGGAAAAGAAAAGCATTACAGAGAGAAAACATAATTACTAATAATGGATGAATCATCAAAAAAAAGTTTATATGTGTTTGGTACATTTATTAAAGAATGAAAACTCATATAAAATATTAAACTATTAAGCTAATTAAATAAGCTTCATTTGCATGGAGAAAATCTTAGTCCTCAGCAATGCCAGATAAAAGAGATGGGGTGTATTTGTGTGTTCATTTATGGGTCATGAATGCATGGGTGCCTCTCTTTGTAGTATATAAAGTACACCCAGGACTCCCTAGGCTTTTTCACTTAGTCTGAGAATATTTGACCTAGCAAGCAATGTCCTGATTCATCCCAAAGCCTGCACTGGAATTGCTAAAATATCCTTATTCTTATTTTGCTACATGCATTGAGTTCACAGGGAAACTCACGCTTCAACAATTGCCCTCAGTTTGGGTTCAAAAAGATCTACTTTTCCATTACATAGTTATAGAAACCATATGAATCTTTTAGCCACAAAGCACGTGTCCCAGAGACATTCCATTTCACAATGGGAAGTTTAGGCTTCAAACTGTGGCTTTCATAGCTCATACAGTTGTGTAGCTTTCTTTTCACTTAAAGCTAGAAAGATGATGTTCAGAGGACTTTACCTCTTTTTTTTCTTTTTTTGTTTTCTTTTTTAAATAGTCTGTCTTACTGGCCACCAGGGTACAAAATAACAAGCATTTTCCTAAATAGAAGGTATTTTCCAAGTAATTCGAAAGCATTGTGTTTTTCAAAGAAGTTTCAAGCAAGGTCAGAGCAATCTGATACACCATGAAGACTCTAGTGATTTAGAAAGCACCAAGGAGCTGTCAATCAGATCAGAGATATCAACCACATCAGAGAACACAGAAGGATTAGGAGCAATGACACACAATAGCATATTCAAGGAGCATTCTGTGTTCCTCTGTGTCACCAGGGAAGGCTCTCCTGCAGCTCCCTGGTATTTTCGTTAATGAATAGAAAGAGTAGTAAACTTCACAAGGCATACTTGAAAAGAAGGTCTCATTTTGAGTTATTAAAGTAGGGACACAAAAATCTAGCAGGCTCAGCAGAAATTGTCACATTCCCTGGGGAAGGCTAATGGAAACCAAATCTACCTCCAAATCCTCCAAAACAAATAAAACTAATGCTGTGTTTTAGCATTTAAACCTTGGTCAACAGTTGATAAACAAAGGCAAATGTATTAGTGACATTTTTCAAATAAAATGCCAGCTAGAGTAATGAACATTAACAGATATATTTGGTCTACTTTGAGTTGAATATGCTAGAACTAGGACAATAATAATCTACATAATGTCATTTTTAAAATTCATCCAAATTATAAAAATATTTCCATCATCTTTCATAGTAACATTATACTTTTATTATAAAAATTTTAAATATATAGAAATATAAAGGTAGCTAGAATTTATTGAATACTTACCATAGGCCAGACATAGTTGTAAGAACTTTATATATATTAGCTAATTTAATCCTCATAATATCTAAGATGAGAATTATTACTGTCCCTATGTCAAAGAAAAAAAACTAAAGCACCAGAAGTTTAATTAGCTTTCTTAAGATCACACATTCTTTTTTTTTATTGACTTTGTAATAATATTACATTAAAAATATATATATGAGGTCCCATTCAACCCCACCCCCCCACCCCACCTCTCCCCCCCCCCAGCAACACTCATTCCCATCATCATGACACATCCATTGCATTTGGTAAGTACATCTCTGGGCACCTCTGCACCTCATGGTCAATGGTCCACATCATGGCCCATACTCTCCCCCATTCCATCCAGTGGGCCCTGTGAGGATTTACAATGTCCGAGATCACACATTCTTAATAAGTGTTAAAACTTAGCCATACTTGCTTTAATCTTTTGTCCTTTTAGAAAAAAAAATACACATAGTTTAAGTGTCTTTTTTATTCCTCAATGATCCTACTACTACTCCCTATGTTCCAGAAGAAATCACCATCCTATATTTACTTCATGAATTGCCTGTTCATAACTTTGCTCATTTTTCTCTCGGTTTGTTTGTCTCTTTCTGATGTATTTTGTATGTTTATATGCTCTGAATAATAATTCTTTGTTGGTTCTATGTGTTGTAAATATCTTCTCTCAGTTTCTGGAACTTATTTGTTCACTTGTTTATTGTGCATGTTAAATTCCCACCCCACCGCCCCTTGCAGCTTTTTGCTTGCTGTCTGCTCTCTGTGTCCATTCGCTGTGTGCTCTTCTGTGTTTTCCCTTGTCTCCCTTTTTGTTGAGTCACCTTGCTGAGTCGGCTCTCTGTAGTGCTTGTGGCCAGGTGGCACTCCACAGCACTTGCAGGCCAGCCTGCCTTCACAAGGAGGCTCGGGATGTGAACCCAGGGCCTCCCATATGGTAGACGGGAGCCCAACTGATTAAGCCACAGCCGCTCCCCACATGTTAAATTTTTATAAGATAAACTGTCCTTATAAGTTGAAGTGGAATATTTGCACACATACACATAAACTGCTATATAAACCAGACCCCTGAAGAACATTTCCATGATTTCACTACCTTTGTTATTGTTATTATATTTCTTCTTTTTAATAAGTAGTTATATACATAGCACAAAATTCAAAATAAACAAAATGCTATACATAAAAACTACCTCCCTCCTGTTTCCTAAGACACTCACTTACCCTCCCCTGATGCAAATACTAACACTAATTTTTTTATTTGTTCAGATGAACCATATATTTATAAACATTTACAAATACATTCTTTTCTTTCCATAAAAATGGTAGCATACCACACCATTCTATACCTTGCAATTTACTCATAAAATATATATCATATATACCATCTCACATAGTTGCTGTGGGAATTTAATTAGGTTATATATATATAAAGTGCCTGTTGAGTCATATAAAAAGCACTCAAAAAAGTTAGCTCTTACTAGTCTTTTAAACCATATTTCATTTACCCAATACCCTCTTAAAGGACATTTGGGTCACTTCCACACTTTTCTTGGATAAACAATGCTGTCACACCTATCTCCGCATATATTCATTTTGCACTTGTGTGAGTATACTATAGGATCAGTACATAGAAAATATATAGCAGATTCAAAACATATATGAATTTCTTTCTTAGATAGCTATTGCCAAATTACCCTCCAAAAATTTACATCAATTTACTTTCCCACCAGAAATGCATGAATTCCTCCATCTTATTCGCTTTGTGTTATCAAACTTTTCAACTTTGCCAATCTAATATAATGGAAAAAATAGTATGTTATTATGGTTTTATGCTTTTCTTTTTTATATTATGAGTGGTTTTCATACATTTGAGTGATTTTTTTTTTCCTTTTCGAAGAGATTTTCTCAATTACTATTGGCCCATGGTCTTTTTCTTTATTGATTTATTGAATATTTTATACATTAAAAATGTAGTCCTTTGTCATAATGTATTTCAAATATTTTTCCAGTTTTGTCATATGTGTTTGTTTATGCTGTTTTGAAAATCTGGAGTTTTTATTTTCACAAAATTAAATTTTATCATTTTTACGGATTTTAAGAGTTCATAGAAAGGGCTTTCATAGAAAGGGCTTTCATAGAAAGGGCTTTCTATTACTAAGTTTATAAAACCATCTCCCATAGTTCCTTCTGGTACTTTTGTGGTTTAATATTTTAATGTTAATATCTTTGCTCTATCTGAATTTATTTGGAGGAAGCTAGGGGTCATTCTTTACAATTTTTTTCCTAAGATGCCTGCCACTTGTCTTTTAACAATTTCTTGAATAATGTATACTTTCATCATTGATTTGAAATACCACCTTTATAATAAAACCTCACATGTATTTGAATCTCTTTAACAACTTTCTTTTTTTTTTTTAAATATTTATTTATTATTATTTTTTTTTAATTACATTAAAAAATATATATGAGGTCCCATTCAACCCCACCGCCCCCACCCCCCACTCCCCCCACAGCAACACTCTCTCCCATCATCGTGATACATCCATTACACCTGGTAAGTTCATCTCTGAGCATCACTGCACCCCATAGTCAATGGTCCACATCATAGCCCAGACTCTCTCACGTTCCATCCAGTGGGCCCTGGGGGGATCTACAGTGTCCCGTAATTGTCCGTGAAGCACTATCCAGGACAACTCCACGTCCCGGAAACGCCTCCACATCTCATCTCTTCCTCCCGTTCCCCACACCCAGCAGCCCCCATGGCTACCGTTCCCACACCCATTCCACATTTTCTCTGTGGACATTGGATTGGTTGTGTCCATTGCACACCTATGTCAAGTGAGGGCTTAGATTCTACATGGGTACTGGATGCACTCTTCCCGCTTCTAGTTGTAGACACTCTAGGCTCCATGTTGTGGTGGTTGACCTTCTTCAACTCCATGTTAGCTGAGTGGAGTAAGTCCAATAAGTCAAAGTGTAGGAGCTGAAGTCTGTTGAGGCTCTGGGCCTGGGTGTCATATTATCAGTCCAGAGATTCAAATCCCCTACATATATCTTAAACTCAGCACCAACTACAATTCCAATAAAGTAGCATGCAAGTCTTGTGAAAAGAGATCCCCTCTGAGTCCATTTCCATCACGCAGAAACACCAGCTCCAAAGAAGGGCCATCTGTCATGGCAGTGAACCCCTTCTGCCATGACCATAGAACCCGTGGGTCTCTTTATCCCTCAAAAGAACCAATACCTGGGGTTGTATCTACCTTATCTGTCTCTTAGACTCTGTTTAACAACTTTCTATTCTTTCTATTCCTACAACAGTATCACATTTGTGATTAATATAGATTTACTGTAGTATTACACTATTTAATATGTTAAATCCTTCCTAAATATTTCTCTTTCTCTTTGTCTCTCTCTCTCTTTTCCCCCTCTCCCTCTCTCTCCTTGAATTTTCCAGGCTAATCTTCCTTGGCCATTTTATCCATTTAGATTTTACAGTCAACTGACTAGTTATAATAGTAACAAAAACATCCTATTGGATATTAAATTTATGGATTAACTTAGGGAGAAGTGTCGGTTTCATAATATTATCTCTCCTATCCAAGAGCATGGTATGCTTCACCATTTGTCTAAGCTTTCTTTGTATTCTTTAGCAGTAGTTTAATTTTTTCCATGTACAATTTATATGTTTCTTGTTCATTTCAATCCTAGATTTTATCTCTTATCCCTATTACAAATGGGAATTTTCTTTATTATATCTTCTAACTGGTTGTTGTTTGTCCCTTATTCTTTAAGTCTTATTTTCTTATATCCAGATCTGACAGTCCATAAAAATTCTCTAACCCCATAAGTCCTCAAAATCCTCTTTACTGGTCTTTATCTAATTGAAGCTCTGAGTTCACCAAGGAGTATTAACAAAAGTCATTAGAAATGTCATTATGGTCATGAAGGTAACAGAGCTCCTATTTACTTTAGAGACTTGGTATACAAAGTCTAATAAAAGCTGAAGAATGCTTTACTCAATTTCACCAATGTGTTCCCATAATAAAATATTTCTTTAATTATATCTCCATTATCCATACTATGACATGAAATGAAAATATTGCCTAACCCTAGTCAGTTTTAATGTAACATAAGCCATTGTTTTGAATTACTTCATTTTTAGGTAAACTGAGTGCAGCAGATACAATTTAAGATGACCCCCAATGAGTCAGACCCTTCTATAATACACCTGAGAGTGGAGGAAACTATGACTGCTTATAGCCAATAGAATATGGCAAATACTCCCTTGATTAGGTTATGTTACATGGCAAAAGTGATGGCATAGTCACTTGTAAGTCACACCCGCAATCATGTTACTTTATATAACACTCTGTCTTAGCAGACCAGATGGAGAGAGCCTCCTGCTGGCCTTGAAAATACAAGTTGCCGTGTTGTAAGAGGGTCAAGTGTCAAAGAACTCTCAGCAGCCTCTAGGGGCTCAGGGAGGCCCTGCCTGATAGCCAGCAAGAAAACAAGGACCTCAGTCTGACAGCGGCAAGGAACTGCATTCTACCAACAATCACAGGAGCTTGAAAGAGGATTCCAAGCTCCCAAACAAAATGCAGCCCAACTGACACTTTGCTTACAGCCCTATGATGACCTGAGGAGATAACCTACCTAAATTGTGCCTGGACTGCTAATCCACAGAAACCGTGAGATAATAAACGAATGTTGTTTGAAACCACAATGTCTGTGGCAATATGTTATAGCAGTAATAGAAAATTGATACACTAAGTTAAATCTTGTCCCTGAACATTACACCTAAAAACAGTAAAAATCTTATAGTTTAGTAAATTTAAGGGACAGGTTAAATCTGAAAGAAATATTAGTATTTTATAGATTCATTGTCTCTCAGATTTACAGTGCTGTGAATAGGGAATTCAGGAATATTCTCAGACACTCAAAAGCTTAAAATTTGACACAGTCCTTTCATAGCACATACTTCAAAACCTAAGCTAAATATTACTCGTCAGCATTCAGATTTTTTCTATATTGAAATCTTTTGTCAGTGGAACAGTCTATTTAAAAACCAAAAGTACTATATTAATTATAACTAATGAATGGGGGGCAGGAGAGTCTTATTTTAAAGTAATTGAAATGCTTTGTTTATCTCTGCCTTCTGTCTCTTCATTTTTCCCTGGGGTATGACTTTCAGTACTTTTGTTCTTTTTTTTTTATGGCCAGAGATATAACCATAATAATCTACCCCTAGTTAAACAAATATAATTCCTAGTCATAGCTTTAATAACATTTCCTTGTCAAACTAAGTATTCCAGAGTTTCACTTAATACAGTTATTTGAACATTTACAACCCAGCATATGGGTTGAAACTTGACATTTATTGTCTTAGTCTGAAAGCAAACTGTTTCATCTCTTTTAAAAAGGACTTTAAGATATTGGCTTACAAAAAAAAGAAGTTGGCTAACCCAACCCTTTGAATGCTTGCAGTCCTAGAAATCGAAAATATCCTTTCCAATAAAAGTTACTTTTTCTTCCCCCACATATTGTAAAAGGCTATGAAATTAGTGTCTGACATGCTATTTAGACATAAATCTTGTTATATTATTCATCCTCAGTCATTCAAAGCAAGGAATCATATCCAAAGTCAAGTTTTAGAGAGATCCTATCGGCTATAGGCAAGGGTTTTCTGGAAAGGATGGGAATGTATATCACAATAGTTTAAAGGAACAGGCCCATACTCAGGATCGAGAGAGAAGAATGACCACAAATGAGCAAAGTAGGGCCAGAATCGACTTATTTGCACATTGTAATTCCCTTTAATTATCCCTAAACCTTCAAGGAAGCCAGTACACAATAGTCTGATACTAGCAGTTCTATAGTGAATTAATTATAATGAATATATATTCTGGGAAATGAGGCTGAGAAGAAAAGGGGACCTTCACCAAACCACCCTTGCCTTAGACCAGCATAGCAGTACATGAATATTAACAGCTACTATGTAATGACTTACTGTGTGCAAAGCACTTTATATAGACATTGCACAGATAAATTATTTTAAGTTGGGTTCCCCAGAACTCAGCTGAGGCAAGGGTATATGTGAAAATGATTTTAATAGAAAGCGTTTCAGGGAGAAGCCAGTAAAGGAGTTATCAAGTGGGACCAGAAAGTAAAGGAGGTCAATCAAAGTTGTGAACTGAGACTCAGGGAAGATAACTCGGTCCTACAGAGAACTCTGGTATAAAACATGCCCCAAGTTATCCCCATCATAGGGCAAGGGTACTGGAGTTTTTAGATTCTATGTTTGTAAATCATTGGTTAAGGTCTATAGGGGTAGAGGGAGAAGTAAATTCACAGGTACTTCTAGGTCTTGAGTGCAGGAAAAGAATGTTCTGGCAAAGGTAGTCCAACAACAAAGGCACCAGGTGCTGGCTTGTTGGGAATGAAAGCTCATCTGGAGGCTGCAAGAAAGAAAATGGTAAAGAAATCTAAGGAGATGTGGGCAAAGCATCCCCATCATGTGCCTATTACTTATATATCCCATTTCACAGATGAGGAGACTGAAACAGAGAAAGATTAAGTGAAAGGCACTTAAAAGATTAAGTGAAAGGCACATGTCTCCTATATGATTAAATCCAGTTCTAGATCAAAGCATGCAGAAGCCCAAGTCAGAACTTAGGGGCTAAGCAAAAATAGAGAATGACTAAGATGCAGCCCAAATGTACAAAAAGGAAGATGATCTTTGGTTGGAGAAGGTGGGTAATTTCATCTTTCTCTCAGTGGCTAGAGTCTAGACAAGCATCAGACACTTGAATAAAGCATAACATTCACTTTCACTTTAAGCTTGCAAGGGAGAGAATTTCTTATAAGCAGGGAAATCGCTGTAGGGAGACAGCAGGAGCAAAAGAAAAGTTCTCCTCTCTTTTCTCTTTTCCTCCTGAATTCCTACTTCTTCCCTCTCTTCTACACACACCTACACACGCACAGTAGTATGAAAGGTCCTTACAGTTTCAGATACCTATTAGAAACAAAAGAAAAAATTGGCAGAGACATTAAACTTAATAACATAACAAGTCAGTGGGTTTTTGTGAATTACGCTCACCTATCAAAATAGATCTGATAAGAGACAGCTTTTTAATTTTTTTTTTAGGAGGTACTGGGGATTGAACCCAGGACTTCACACATGAGAAGCAGGAGCTCAACACTGAGCTACATCTGCTTCCCTAATTAATTTTCAACAGTAGTTCATTGGGCACATAATTTAGACTCTTTTGGAAGGTTTGTGTTTCAAAAATTATCTCTCTTTGTGAAAATCAAGGTACCCCTAAACCCACCAATAGAACTTCCTTCATTGAATATTGTAAATTTTCAATTTTTAAAGAGTCTCCTTCCTATAGAAGAGGTAACACAGAAAGTCAAATCCTGGAACAGGTTTTTTCCATGACAGAAAACCCACAAGAGAAAAAAAAAACTACCCACCAACACAGGCAAATGGATAGTCTCTACTTTAATCTCCAGAAGAAGAGGGAAAAAAAACTCCCTTGAGTAATTAAAACCCCAAGGTTGAACCACCCTAGGGAGTAAATTCTGAAATACATATATAGCAATTGGCCTAAGCAAACATAAGCAGAACAATAGGACATATTAGAAATGTCAGAAAGAGATCATATGTAGGGGAACTGGATTTATGACAGATATCACATTTGAAAAATTAGAAGATAGGGAATGGAATAGCCATCATTCATATGTTGGTATTTGATTAACCATAGGAAAAAATAAACCTAGATCTTCACCTCACACCATATCAAAGAATAAATTCCAGATAGGTCATAACATAAATATAAAAAACAAATCTTTCAAAGATCCCGTAGAATATTTTTATGATATTTGCTTAGGAAAATATTTTTAAAACATGGCATAAGAAATGCAAACCACAAAAAGTGATTGGCAAACATGAGTGGTAAATTATACACCATTGTGAAAATATTTACTGCACTGCTCTACCAGGTTCACCTGTGGAAGATGATATACTTTGACTCCATGTCACTTGCTTTGGCCAATGAAATGTGGGTGAAAAGTTATGTATACTGCTACCAAACAGAAACACAAAAATCTTCCTGTGGATCTGCTGTCTCTCTTTTCTCTCTGCCACAGCACCAGCATGTCCAAGATAGAAGCTGCTTCTTCAGGTATGGTCCCAGGAGTGAAGTATATACAAAACAGTGCCAGTCATTCATGTGAACATAAATGAGAAAAAAAAACTTTTGTTGCTATAAGCCCTGAGATATAGGAGTTGTTACCACAGCATGATTTAGTTTATACTGACTAAAACACTTAGCTACACTAAAATGTAATAAGCTCTATATTAAAAAAAAAAAGATACCATAAACAAACATATTATGAGAAGATATTTTCAATGTATAATATATAGCCAGCAATTAATTAGTATATAGAAAACATGAAGAATATCTATAAATCTGTAAGAAAAGAAAAACAACTCAAAAGAAAAATAGGCAAAAGAATATGAATAGCTATATCATAGAAATGAGTAACCAAATTGTCTATAAAACCACTAAAATTAACCCAATGCCATTACTAATCAGGAAATAGAGATTTAAACAAAAATGACACGGAAGCAGATTTGGCCCAATGGATAGGGTATCCACCTCCACATGGGAGGTCCAAGGCTCAAACTTAGGGCCTCCTGGCCCATGTGGTGAGCTGGCCCATGCACAGTGCTGATGCGCACAAGGAGTGCTGTGCCATGCTATGTACCCCGCATAGGGCAGCCCCACGTGCAAGGAGTGTGCCCCGTAAGGAGAGCCGTCCAGCACGAAAAAAGTGCAGCCTGCCCAGGAATGGCACCACACACATGGAGAGCTGACGTGGCAAGATGACGCAACAGAAAGAGACAGATTCAAAGTTCTGCTGAGAAGAATACAAGCAGACACAGAAGAACACACAGCAAATGGACACAGAGAGCAGACAACTAGGGGAGGGGGAAGGAGAGAGAAATAAATAAATAATAAATCTTTTTTTTAAAAATGACATACTAGTTCATGCCTAACTGAATGGCAAAAAAATTTAAATATGATAATATAAAGTATTGTAAGAACATGGAACAAAAGGAACTGTCATAGACTGCTGGGGATAGGGTGATATAGACTGGTGCAGCCAATTTGGGGAAATATTTGACAGGATCTAAAAAATGTTCTAGAAATGCCACTTCTAGATAAACCCCCGCAAGGACTCTTTCACATGTACACAAGTTTAAAAGTACCAAAAAAGGCCCAGTTGTTTGTAAGAGCATAGAGATTTAAAGCAACCTCAATTCCATTTACTGGAGAATATATTTTTATAAAAGATTGAATATTATAGCAGTGTAATACTATACAATAATTAAAATAAATGAACTAGAACTACATGTATCAACATATTTTGATCTCAAACACCTACCACTGATTGAAAAACAGTGAGTTGCATATATATGTGCATGTATGTATGTAGTACGCTACCACTTAAATTTAAAGTGTGTGTGTATGTGTATGTGCTGGTGGGTCACACAAAAGCAACAAAGACTAAAAACATGGAAAGGAGAGATACATATGGAACTGAGCATAGTGGTTAACTCTGGAGAGAAACATAAGGAAATGAAAAGGAATGAGGGGCAGGGTGGGTTTTATCTGTAGTACGTATTTCTTTTTAAATGTTTGAAGCATATAAGGCAAAAAAATGTTAACATTTGTTAAATCGGGTGGTGAATAGTGGTACAATGTATGTTTTTACATTTTAAAATATTTCATAAAACAAAACCGAAATTGAAGAGCTCTTTATTAAGCAGAAAAAATAATCACTTAAAAAGTTGAAGCAGAATATGTCTTCAAAAAGTCTAGAAAAAATATAGATGAGGACAAACACAGAGCAACAGAACTCAGGCCATACCAGCTTTCTAGCAGAGGCAAAGTGGAATCCCTGATTGACCAGGACGTGAGATACCAGAATAAACTGGGAATATTAAACTTGAGAATGTTAAAACTGGGAAGAAAAAACTCAAAGGGACAGAGCAGCATCCCTCAGATACTTGAAGGGCTATTATGTAAGAAATAGAATGGGTAGTTTCTGTATATTACCATCAAATAGAATTGTGATCAACAAATGGAAGCTTCAGGAAGACTTGTAGCAAAGAATTGTCTAAGTTTTCCAAAGGTGGAAGGAAGTACCTTGTAAGTCAAGAGTTCATCAGTGCCAGTGTCCAGACATGGTCTGTTGGACACTTAGAACAAAAGTAGATTGCTGGACAAGATGACAAGGTCACCAAACAGCTTCTGGATTCTAGAATTCTATCCACTGGACAAGACAGAAAGCATCTGAGGTACTTCATTTTAAAAACCAGGAAGTCTCTTATAGACAAGGTTATAATAATTTCCAATTTCCTTATGGCATAAGTAGCAAATAAAGGATAGTAAATACCTCCCATTCTGACATATATGCTCTAAGGGTTGTTTTGTTGTTTTTTTTCTTTTTTAAGAGGAGAAAGAACAAAATCAAAACCATCCATAAACAAAAGAAGGCATGCTTTCACCAGAATGTACACATAAAAAGAAACAAAGAACTCTAACTCCCAAACACCAGATGTAGCTTATGCTTTTGCAGACATAATGGTACTGCTTCCATTTAGACTCTTTACACGATTAAAACTCAAAGAAAATTATATTTTAAAAATTTTAATTTTCCAAAAATAGTATTTGAAGTCTGAAAGTTGCATGTGGCAATAAAAGGCCTTTTCTAAAAGGGTTGTAGGAAACATTGAATGGATATATCCAAAATAATCTAAACAATACGAGGTTCTGGAATAACAAAAAGAAAAGAATAGCTAATTTAAGATTTAAGGAACTCATTTAGACTTAAAAAATAAACACTATTTTGGAGGTTTGTTTGTCAGTTGCTTTCATATTTCAACCTCCATGACAATGAAAGCCACAAAAGGGTCTGTAATTATATTTCACAAAAGCTGTTCTTATTCTAAATCTTCCCTTCATATAAAGCAGCCAAAGAGGAAATTATATTTAATAAGACATCTGGCTTCTAAATGAAGATGCATTCCATTTTTATTTTAAAATAATTTTAATTTGGTTTGTAATTGAAACATGAAGTTGATGTCATCTGGAGTTTCCTGTCTTAGAGAATTGTTTACAGAGAAAAGAATATCAGAATATTTTCGTGGTTCAAGATTATTCTTTTGTCAAAAGTGTAAGAACTTTGAATAAACATTTTGACATTAACATCTTCTAGTAGAATTTAACTTCTTTTTGTTCATGATATTATATTTAAGTAAAATTAGTAACAGAACATTTGCTTTATTCTATGCTTTTTAATTTTAATATATATTTCCTTGTCTTTTTAAGTGGTTCATTTTCTCCAAAGTTCATCTTTTTACTTATATCTTCTTCTGTTTCAAAAATCTTCTTTTCCCATTTTTTCTCACTTATTTTTTCACCTCTCTTCCTTCTTTCTCGTCCTGTCTTTTGCTCCTCCTTTATTTACCTTTACAACCAAAAAGATCCATGATTATCTAGGACCAAAGGAAAGAGTTAAATATTAGGTCAATGAATTTCTTTGCATATAAAAGAGAAGACTCTCCTATAGAAACAGATTTCTAAACAAAAAGTTATCAAAGAATATAGCTAAAAGAATCCCAAAATAAACCAAAGCAGGCCACTCAAAAATCTAGAAATTAATATTACTGGCTACTACACTTAGCAAAATAAAGCTATCTATAAATTTTATTCTAATGTATTAACATATTTTATTTACTAACATATTAACATTTTATTACCAGTTTAAAAATTATATATAATTATTCATCCATAATCACTCCTACCTAAACTTAAATTTGAAAAACAGAAATTCACTTACAATTTAAAGCTAGTCATATGAGAAAGATTGTTTCTTCAAAATATATAGCATTTTACCATGTCATTTTTTAATCATATATGCTATAATACAGTTTTTGTGAAGATCAAATGAGTATATATACCAGCATACTAAAATACAGCTGGCTTAATTAAAATACCTGGGGAAGCGGACTTGGCCCAATGGATAGGGCGTCCACCTACCGCATGGAAGGTCTGCAATTCAAACCCCAGGCCTCCTTGACTCCTGTGGAGCTGGCCCATGCACAGCGCTGATGCGCGCAAGGAGTGCCCTGCCACGCAGGGGTGTCCCCCACGTAGGGGAGCCCCACATGCAAGGAGTGTGCCCCATAAGGAGAGCCGCCCAGCACGAAAGAAAGTGCAATCTGCCCAGGAATGGTGCCGCACACACGGAGAGCTGACACAGCAAGATGACACAACAAAAAGAAACACAGATTCCCATGCCGCTGACAACAGAAGCGGACAAAAAGAACATGCAGCAAATGGACACAGAGACCAGACAACTGGGGGGGGAAGGGGGCAAGGGAGGGAAGAGGGGGAAGGGGGGAAGGGGAGAGAAATAAATAAAATAAATCATCTTTAAAAAAAAAGAAACACAGATTCCCGTGCCGCTGATAAGGATAGAAGCGGTCATAGAAGAACACACAGCAAATGGACACAGAGAGCAGACAACTGGGGTTGGGGGGGGGCGAGAAACAAATAAACAAAATAAAAAATTTTTTAAATGAAATAAAATACCAGAAAGATGAATTTTGCCTGCAGCAGAAAGTGTTACATAATTACTATAATGCATCTGCTATTTTTTTTCTTAACAAAGATGAGCACAGGTGATTTCTGAGTACCTCTCTAATACGAAACCAAGAAGGGTGATTATAGAAGCTGAAAGTGTAAATAAAATATGTGGAAGTCAGAGTAATTTAAGAACTTTGCCTTTGAATAAACTTACAGTCATTTGCTTATTAAGAGTTTAGGACTTTTGTTATGGTTATTAAGAAAATTTCACAGCAACATTCATTAGAAACAAACCAATTATAACAAACTTGTACATACCAAATTAAGTTACAGTACAGGAGGCTGAAATGCTTCATATATCACTTTCCAATATTATTTCAGCTGTTTTCAATCTTAATATTGATGAGCATCCTGGTAATGCACAACACTGTGACTATACTAAAAACCATTGATTTTATGCTTTGGATGGATTGCACGGTATGTGAATATATCTCAATAAAACTGCTAAAAATATACATTAATGAGCATTCCAAGTTAAAGAGATTTTCTTTTTTGAAAAATAGAACTCTGAGAATACACAAACTTATCTTGACAGGAGGAGTTCATTTAAATACCTTTTTTCAGTAGATGAATATTATGTATTTTTATTATTTTATTTCCCTTCAATGTTTTTAAACTAGTAAAAGGAATTCTAAATGGTATTTATTGATCTTGTTAAGAAATCTTTGAAAACTTATGACTTAACAGGTTTATTCAATTAGCTTTTTGTGACTATCTAAGAGGAATAATTTACCATCTTATAAAATGAGGTAAAAAAAAATTACAGAAAAAAGATTAAAATGCTGACTGGAAACTAATGGAAGACTCAGAAATGTATAGAACATTTTGCAGAAAACTATAGTGGGAAAAAATTTTCCTGGCATTTCTCAGGGGAAGTAAGGTCATTTCTGGTTCAGTTAAATTCAACAAAGAAAATACTGCTTCATTAGGAGCTCTTCCTAGGACCTGTGAAAACTTTAAAATTTTTCTAAAAATTTTGTTTTAGAAATAGTCTTAAAATTTGTTGAAACCCCAAAATACTGCATTTGTATTTGGAAGTCAGAACTAGTTCCATTTAAGTGGATATCCTACATCAAACTTAGCAGGCTCTTCCTTAGAGCAGCAGCACTGAGTTTTTCTAAAAGGAAATGAGTATAAACTATGAAGGTTTTCTTAATTGCCAGAATTCAACTCAAACTAGCTTGTGTATTGAGTGATTAATTTAATAAAATAAAAATATGCGTTATCTCCAGGGACTCAAAGGCAGAAAGTACAGTCAGATTCATATAGCTGGGTCTTGAAAGTGGAAAGACATCAGGAAATAGTCTCTCTCTTCTCCCACCCCTCACATACATGACCCAAACACAGCCAGGCCTCCCGGCTCCAGCAAATGTACCAACTCATCTGTACTTTTGCATCCCAGTTCCACATTTCCATGGAGAGAATCTGAATTGGTTTAACCCAGGCGATGCTTTGGCTCTTCTTGGTTTTGATATCCATTTCTTGCCTATTAACTGAAGTCAGGAAGAGGCAGGGACTTTATTTATGACTACAGATACCCATCCCTTGTTTGGGAAGGGTATGTTTACAGAGAAAAGAAGTGGTTTGGGCAATAATGCTATCATCCAGAGATGAGAATGATTAGCGACTTGGTCCTATATATGTTCTCCTATGCATATATTTGTGCTTTGTTTTCCATAAATGGGATCATGTGCTATGTTATTTTTAGCAACCTGCTTTTTTATAACATTACAATATACCTTGGATGCACTTCCATGAGGAACCCAGTCTCATTCGTCTTTGGATGCTTTTGCCATGTCATAGGCACTCAATTAGTATTTGTTAGAGATTAATGAAATAATTACAAAACTATATTAGGTTATTTTGGAGGATTAACATGAAGTTCTAATGATTGTTGGAAAGCAATCTCTGGCAATGAAACAGTGTTAAAATAAGTTGTACATATGGCTAAGTAAAATAAAATGGCTGCCTGAATGAGCGCTGCTGGGAGAAGACACCTTTCTGAGGTTTTCCAGACGACAACAGCAATTGACAGGCAGGGGTTTTCCAAGAAAACAAAACAAATCCTACAGGGTAACTGATAAGCAATACCTGGTAATA
Source organism: Dasypus novemcinctus (assembly GCF_030445035.2). Classification (NCBI taxonomy): domain Eukaryota; kingdom Metazoa; phylum Chordata; class Mammalia; order Cingulata; family Dasypodidae; genus Dasypus; species Dasypus novemcinctus. The sequence continues at coordinate 117,347,626 of NC_080673.1, read as the reverse complement.
AAACTAGTTTCAGTCCAGTAGAAAAAGAAAGAGACCTATACCATACCAATCAATGTATATCTGCTCCCCACTTTGCAAAATCCCCCTATCTAAAATGGAAGCTTGATGTCAGTCAATCAGAACATTTCATCATTTATTTCCATATTCTCTTTATATAAGCTTCTCTTTTCTACTCCCACAGTAGAGCTCCCTTCTACTTTCTGAATGGATAGCTGCCCAAGGCATGACTGGCTCAGTAAGGCTGTAAAATCCTAAATTGTATGAAAAGTTTTTATTTTATCAATATAAAAACTGAAGTCATAATGTTGGAGTTATTACTAATGAGGCATAGCCACTGTCCTCATGTATTTCCAAAATATTATTCAGCAATTTCTGTTACATATTGTCTCTGACAGACTACACTGAAGATATTTTCATGCACCAAATATTATATTAGTCCCTGAAAATATTTCTTTTCTTCCTTCATCATCAGTCTTGACCATTTCACCCCACTGCCCTATAGCTAGTCTTTACAAAACTAGAAACAGTGCTGAAGGCAAAGTTTCTAACATAAAACCTGACACAAAATGAGCAGTCCAAAAAAGATTGATGGGACATATAAATGGAGGAATAAATAAATAAGTGAGCAAATTTTGGCAGTTTTTCAGGGGTCTTTGTAAATATTCCCTGCCACCTGGCACAAGATGAAGAAAAACATCAAGGTGATAGAAGTGTAACCGTTGGGTTTAAAACCCAATTGCCAATATCCCTGCCCAAGTTCAATTTGTCAGAGATAGCTCTGAAACCAAAGAATTTTCACTATGAAAGTTGTAAAGGTGGAGGAATAAAAACCTTTGCCTCTATTATTCCTACCCTGTAAAATTCTTTCTACAACATGGTAGTCACACAGTTCCTCTTGCTTACCCCCTAATTAATCTCCATTAAAAATACTTGGTGCTGTTCTCTTCCATTATTTGACTGTTTGACCCTAGCAGTGTTACATAATGAACCATTCTGGAAGTCTCTCAGTAGTAATGAGTTAAGTGATTAAAGAGACTAATTTCTCCTTAAGGCTGAGCTATCATTACAATGGTAGATAATTTAAAGGCAAGAACATTTACTTCCATTACTAATCACAATAGTTCCAGAATAGAATATCAGTAAGTCCATTCTAATCCATACTCTAGTCCTCTATCCTGTGGACCCTGCGATGGTTATGTCCACTCCACCTCTAGGTCGAGACGGGGCTTAGATTCCACTTGGATGATGGATGCAATTCTCCTGCTTGCAGTTGTAGGCTCTCTTGGCTCCCTGGTGTGATGGTTGACCTTTTTCACCTCCCTGTTAGCTGGTCAGAGAAAGCCCAATAAACCAGAGGGTAGGAGTTGCAAGTCTTTTGAGGCTCAGGGCCTGGCTGTCACATGGCAGTCCAGAGATTCAGGTCCCCTGAGTATACACTAAACCCCAGTGCCAACCACAGGTCCAGTAAAAGTAACAGGAGAGGCTTGTGAACAAAGATCACATCTGAGTCCAACTCTATCACACTCAGGAAGTAAATGTAGCACTAATGTGGAGAAAGTAGCCACAGTAGCTGCGGAGGGTCGGGAGCGATGTGGGGGCATTTTCAGGACTTGGCGTTGTCCTGGGTGGTACTGCAGGGACAGTTACTAGACATTGTATGTCCCCCCATGGCCCACTGGGTGGAATGGGAGAGAGTGTAAACTATAATGTGGACCATTGACCATGTGGTGCAGCAGTGCTCAGAGATGTATTCACCAAGCGCAATGAATGTCCCATGATGATGGAGGAGGTTGTTGTTATGGGAGGAGTGGGGTGAGGGGGATGGAGGGTATATGGGGACCTCATATTTTTTTAATGTAACATTAAAAAAATAAAGACAAAAAATAAAATATAATAAAATAAAGGCAAGTACAAACTGCTAGAATCAGGGGCCTAAGAACCTGATGGATGTTGTATAATTTCAAGAAGGCAAAAAATTCAAATTAACCCCACAAAGCCATCTGTTAGAAATTACCAATCTGACAAGCAAAACAACAAGTACTTTCTATGCAACCTTGGACTGTTTGATTCTTCTAAGTTCTTGGCACTTTGAGTTAATTCCCATTACTACTCTAAAGTCAAGTGGAAGTAAATTACAGAGTTTTAGTAATTCTCATGAAAAGCCACAGGAAAAAAATAACAGTAATGAACAAGAAAGGGGAAATAATGCCATGTACAAGAAATCAAACCTCCAAAAATTAAGAGTTTATTTTACAGTAAGATCAAACACAATTTTTAAAGGAAAGTGTTCATTTTAAATGATTTAATGCTGGACTTGTTTATTCACCAAAATTCTTTCTAGCTTAATAAATTATAAAATAGACATATTATTTGCTCAATCATTAACTCTTACCTAGCTCATTTCAGTGGGTCAGGGCACGTGGGCATTATTTCACAGCTCTCGAATTTTCCCCAGGGGCAGTGGAATGAATTGTATGCTGAAAATTTTTAGTGTTGCCCAAAGCTTACTGCTACTGGATTTCATTCAAATAATAGTTAGCCTAACAATGTATATCCTGCTTATAGACTGGAATGCTATATTAAGTCAATGTCCCAAACACCACATTTTTCTTTTCTTTTACCTATTCTAATTCCTATTTCTAGTTATGCACCAAATTATAAAAGAGAGAATGAAAGCACTAGCCTGCCATCCTAAAATAAACATACTTCATTCCAACAATGAGAAAATGCATTGTTAATTGACTTGCCTCTTCCAATAAGCATTGTTTTGACAAAAGAAGTGAGATAAAGTATCTACAAAGTATGAAATACTAACTAGCCAATTTTGGGACAAAAATTGTAGCAGACTTTTTTCCTTCCCCATTAAATCTACTTATCCTGCCAGAATGTATTGCTGAATTTTGACACATGGGGACCTCAAGAGAATCAGACTCAGTGCTCTAGCACTGCATGAATGTCTGAGATAGCAACCTAATGAAAAATGTAAAGTAAGAAAAATTAAAACAAGGTAAATTACTGCCACCTAACAGGGAATGATATTACATTTCTTGCTCACCTAGTTTTTTTCAAATTTTATTTTTTCCATTTTATTTTTTCTGTGACAAGCAGGAGATGGTCTGCTTTCCAAAGAGTTGATTCTTAGATTTGGATGGTGGAAGAAAGAAATCTGTTACGGGAAGGGTTAAAATGTGAGAAAGCCTGCGGTGATTCACTCTGAAGAGGCTGTCAAAACATTTAAATTGTGTCCCTGTCATTTCTCCCTTCTCTACTCTCTCCACAGCAGGGGCTCCCAGTGCTGAATCACTGTCAAAAGAAAAGACAGTCAGATTAGCAAACTGTAGCTTTCTAAAAGGATTTCCAACCTTCTTTGTGTTGATTGTCATGTTTATTTCTTTGTCTTTTTTGCAGAATCCGTGCTGTTTCTTTTCAGTTTGATTTAATTGAAATGCTTGTATTTTTAGCCAGTTAACAACTTAAGACATTACATTTTGTTCCAAGAGTGCTTTTTAACAAATTCAAATAACTGGAGATTTTCACTGTGTCTCGGCAATGAGGAAAATGAGCATTTTATGGAACCACTTTATGATTACTCTTACTAATAGACAAGAACATAAAACAAACTGTAGCAGACTTAACATGTTGCTGAAACACTGAAATGTGTACAGGGGAACAAAGGATAACAAAAAGGACCCTGAACCACAGAATTTACCCTCATGTTTTAAATAATGTAATATTAAAATAGAATATATTATATAATGATTAATATATTACACAAAAAATACAAAATATTAGGAAATATTTATTGACGTCTTCCAGGAACCAGACTCGATACCTCCAACTATCGCATTTAATCCTCACATCTCAGGCATTTATTGAGGGCCTACACTGTGCTAAGCCGAGAAATACTGAAATGAAAAATGCAATCTTTGCCCTCTGAAAGCTAGTGAGGAAAAAGACAAGTAAACAACTGCGAAATAAGATCAGATGAATTATGCACATTTACATACGCATGGGAGGAAGGACATCCAACTATGACTGGGGGAGATGGGATATTAACCAAATAAGGCTTTGTTAAGAAAGGGGGGGGGGGGGGTTTGGACCAAATCTGAAGAATGAATTAGCCAGAAGACAGAATGCTGTGGTGGAAGCAGGAGAATAATGTTCAGTTTTTCCATGACAAAAAAGCAGCCTTACAAAGACAGAGTTATGAAAGCAATACACGTTTCGGCCACTGCAAGTGGTTCTGTAATAGTAAAGCTTAGGGTGGAAGATGAAGGGAGGAGGCAGGCAAGGCGAGGTTTTATATGCCATGCTAAAGAGTAGAGGTTTCATGCAGTAGGCAGAGGAAAAATAACAGAAAGACTTTTAAGCAGAATAGTTAAACATCTGTATTTTTAATTGAAATAATTATGACAATAGCTCTCCTTTACTGAATGCCATCATGTGCCATTCACTTTATACAATTCGTTCTTATTTACTTCTCATTACAACATTCTGAGTATATCATTATCCTCACTTGACAGATCACTGAGGCCCAAAAACTTTAAATAACTTTCCCAAATTCATCCTGCAGCTAGAAACCGAGGTGGTTTGATCGTGTTCTCACCTCCCTATCTCTCATGATATCTGTGGTTGTAAGGTAAGAGCAGATGTTTTGGAGGCCCACTGACAGGCCTTGAATTCACCACCACTTTAATTGCTATGTCACTCTGTACAAGTTTTGCCATCATCTGGAAAATGGCGATAATAAAATCTGACCAAAGATCTGTCATGTGGAAAAATGAGGCAATGCACACAAAGCATTTAGCACAATGCCCAACCTATAATTTAATGTAAACCACTAAACGTATAATGCAAGGCTAGACTAGGCTGAGCATGTTTTATATATTCATTTAATCTTCATAAGAACCAGACAAAGTAGGTCTTATCATCTTCATTTTGCAGATAAAGAATCTGAAATTTAAAGAAATTAAGTTACTTTCAGCAGAACACATAACTAAGAGGCAGAGCTGGTTCTACTCCAAAGCCCTTACTATTTATTTTAACCCAGAATGCCTCTAGTGCATGACAAAGGATAAATTGAAAGATGGTAAAATAGGAGAGAGTGGGTAGAATATTTAAAGAGGCATTTGTAGAAATCTAAGAGAGCGCTTTCAAGAACTTGAATTCAATAAGTGGTTAAGTGAAGTTAGAGATGTCAGATTAGAGAAGTTCCATGAATAGAACTGGATGACAGATTCGATGTTGGGAATTAAGAGAGTGCGTTTAGGACTACTTTCTGACTTTTGGAGGGGGGGGGATCACTGAACATAAATTCACGGAGATCAGGAGCAGAATGTAAAGTTTAGAATTGGAAACAAGACTTAGATAATATTTTTTTAATTGACCGAATGGACAAATAAATAATAATTTAATTTTGGGACATGTTAAATTCATGGCATCTGCTGTATCCAAAAAAGATAACCAGTAGTCACTAGGAAATATTGATCTAGAACTTTGGAGAGAAGTCCGTGCTAAAGAAAAAAAGGATATACATAGGTAGCTGAAATCATGAGTACATAAATGCCATTGCTAAGGGGGCTATGTTGCTGGAATGCTCTGGGTTTCTAGGTTCTTGGCTGTGTCACAAGAAAGAATTCAGAGATGTGCCAGTTTAATAAGGCAAACAAGAGAGTTTGTTGAGAAATGAGAAAAAAAGAGACAGTACGCCCCTGACGTGTGAGTGCGGGCGCCACTGAGCAGAGAGGCATTTAATAAATGCCTTTACTAAAGTTGTTCTTCTCTCCGCCCCCGTCCCCATGTTGGGGAGAGTGACCAGCTATTTCTATCCTGATTGGTTGCCTTTCTCTCCTCAACTGTTAGCCTTCAGGGGACCAATGGGGAAATCTTTCTGTTTGCAGTTGTTCGGGGCTTCTTTTGAGCTGGGGAGTTTTATTTTTATTTTATTTTTTTGTCTTTATTTATCTCTTTAATGTTACATTCAAATAATATGAGGTCCCCATACACCCCCCACCCCCCTCACCCCACTCCTCCGCCCATAACAACAACCTCCTCCATCATCATGGGACATTCATTGCACTTGGTGAATACATCTCTGAGCACCGCTGCACCTCATGGTCAATGGTCCACACCATAGCCCACACTCTCCCACAGTCCACCCAGTGGCCCATGGGAGGACATACAATGTTCTTGATGGGCTTTTCAGCTGTAAGGTTTGCGGCTTTGTTCTCAAGGGGCTGCCTTCCCCCAGGGGGGTTCCAGGCTGGGTCTCACGGCCATGTTCTCTGCTGGGACAGATGCCTGACACAGCTGGGACATCTTTCCTCATTTCCTATATTTACCTGCTTCAGCTAGAAGGAAAATAGAAGAGGACTAATGCTGGAACCCAGGAATTAGGGAGGAACCTTTTTTCCTCTGGCCTCAAGTTAGTATGTGGAGGACCTTGCTCTGAAATAGTGTTCTGGGCCCCTTTCCCCATTTCTTATTCCTCACAGGGTGAGTTTTTAAAAACGAATTGCACATGTAGACCCTTCTGCTCTCTCACTATCAGCCTCTGCAGGGCATACACAGGCTCTTCTCCACAATACCTCAAGCTGTGGCCAGGCGAGTGTGGGAGCCCAGAGACAGGGATGCCCCCCTTAAGTGAAATACAGCCTGAAGCTCAGAGCCACCTGGTGTAAACTAGACCCTCGCAAGTTAAAAAGTAACAGACCTCCCTGAAGGAAAGAATGTACTAATGGTCCTACAAACTTTAATCCCCACAAGGCTGTATACTCCCCTCCTGTGATAACATCACCAAACATCCCATTCGTGCACCTCATGTAACTTTTGCAGACATTCTTTTCTCCTACCCTGTGAAATGTCTTTGTCCTAAGACCTTTATACCCCGCCTCCTTTTCTTGCCTCTTTGCAGAGCACTAACTTCATTTTCCAAACAGCCACCATCCAAAAAGTCTCTCCTATTCTTAAGTTCCAATAAAGCTCATGTCTAACCACTTGTCTAGTGTGTTCTTTGGTCTTACAGCTGCCCCATCCCATGCCCTTCAAAGTTGGGTTGAAACAGAGAGTCAGTTTAGTTCTATGGCTAAGCATCTGGTAGCCCTTTGTAATGCCCATGCAAAGCCACATTTTCTAACTAGTTTTATCAGTGATGAAGTTGGGTCTTTATCTCTATTTATGTATCTTATTCCTCAATTGACTTGAAACTCAGAAGATTAAGAAAGGGGTGCTATTTATGGACTCTCTAGAACTCCAACATTTAAACATCAGGACAAAGAAAAAGAGCCCATCAAGAAGTCTAAGAGAAGCAGATGTGGCTCAAATCATTGAGCTTCTGCCTACCACATGGGAGGACCCAGGTTCAATCCCTGGGGTATCCTGGTAAAAAAAAAAAAAAAAAAAAGTGTGCCCACTCAGTGAGCCAGTGCCCATGCAAGTGAGTCACTCAGCAAGGTGATGCCGCAACAAAAGAGAGAAAAAGGGGAGAATCAAGGCGAGGCACAACAGAAACCAGGCACGGAGGTGGTACAAGTGACAGGGAAACTCTCCATATCAGAGGTCCCCAGGATCAAATCCCAGTGAATCCTAGAGGAGAAAAGCAAGAAAAGAAGACAAAAAGAGAAATAGATGCAGAAGATCACACAGCAAATGGACACAGACAGCAAAAAACAGCAGGGGGGGGAGGGAAAAAATGAATACATGTAAAAAAAAATTTTTTTTTAAGAAGTCTGAGAATGTACAGTCAGAAATGTTGGAAGAATGCTAATATAATCTATGGACTATAGCTAATAGTACAATTATAATAATATTCTTTCATCAACTGTAACAAATGTATCATACTAATTTAAAGTATTAATGGGGTGAGGGGACAGAAGGGAGAGCTGTATATGGGAACTCTGTATTTCTATAAATTTACAACTTCTCTAATAAAAAAAAATGTTGGAATAAAACCAGGAAAAAATAGTGCTATCAAAATCAAAAAAAGGAAGAGTTTCAAATTAAAATGTGAAATAGCCAATAATGGCAAATTTTGTGAAGAGGTCAGGGAAAATAAGACCACAAAAATAATTCACTGGATTTGGGAATTTGAATGGGAATGATGGGGGAACAAACAGCATGCTGTGGAGAATATGGTAGGTTGATTGTATTAATGACCCCAGTTTTTCATGCCTCCCTGTGTCTATGCCCTCTGATATTCTCTCCATCCCCACCCCAAACTGATCCTGAGCCTGGTCATGTGACTTTCTTCAGCCATTGGGACATTAAGAAATCTAGTACAAGCAGAGACTTGAAAAAAAAGTGATTTCTTCTTTCATCTTTCCCTTTTGGACCATTGCCACCACCATGGGAACATATCCAGACTAGCCCCCTGAAAGGATATGAAAACATCTTTGTGGAGTCACATTGTGTTGTCCCAGCCTAGGCTATCCTAGATCAAGCAGTCTCCAGGCAACCCAAAAAGTGACCCACCAATACTTAAGCAAGCTCAGCCAAGCCCATCTATCCAGAGACTCATGATAAATAATAAATGGTTATTTCAAATCACTAAATTTTATGATAGTTTATTACACAATAGCTAACTAAAATAGAATAAGATCTATAAGAGCAGGCTAGATGCAACAACCCCTTCTCAGAATTTCATTCTAAAGACTAATTATCTTGCTTTTATTTATTTCTTCTTAATTCCTTGTATTCATATTATAGTTCCCGAAATTTTGGATTTACCAGTCATCATGGATTTCTTCTAGCCTCTCAACCTCCAGCATTTCTTCCCATTATTTCAAACAGACTAAGGGCAAACTCTTAACTTTGTCAACCTAGACTGCAGAGGACATGCACAGTCTGGGCTCCCCAATTCTATCCCCCATTTTCTCCCCACTAGAGGATTACATCATAAATAGGAAACAACTCAACAGAGATAATAGGGGAACAGAGTAGAATGAGAGAAGATACAGATATGTTTGGTGCTGGGGAGACAGCATCAAATTTATTAGCATGTGGGCCAAGTGATATTCAGAGTATTCTCACAGAACAGCTTCTATTTACTATTCTTTAGGCATCCATAGTAGGAGGTAATAGGCCAGGGTGCCCAAGGAAAATGACACAGGTTTGAAATCACTGTTGAGCAGCAAAAGAAAGACAATTTCCAAAAACACAGAAACATCACCAAGCAGCCCACTTATGTTGGAGATAACGAATTTGCAGTGGAACGAATCCATATAGAGGCATGATTTACAACAACATCGTCCTAGGAGCTGAAGATCAACGTGACTGAAGTAATACCCTGTTGGGGATGGGGAGAGTGAATAATGTAAGACAGTTGGCAAAGGATTTGATGTATAGTGCAGATTATTAAAATGATAGTCCTTTGGTATTCTGTTTCCTTGCAAGGTACCATACTTTCCTTAATATCATCCCCTTCTCTTCCTTTACTCCTCTTCTCCCAGTTAATGCCTAGCTTTGCTTTAGATCTCAGCATGAATATCGTTTTACTGGCGAAGGCTTCCCTGACCACATCAACTCTGTCAATTCCCTCTTCTTAACCTTTCTTACAAATATTCTTTGGAGTACTATTTCACTGTAATTTTATATATTTAAGAAGTTAAAACTATAATTTTTATTTGGGTGACTGATTAATGTCAGACTCCCCTAGTTGACTCTGAGCTCTAGGGACATATCCATTTTCTGTTTTCCTTCTCACCATTATTTCTCCTCTGTCTAGTGAAGTGCATCATCTTTAGCAGGTGTTCAATAAACGGTTTTTGAATAAGTAAATAAGTGAGTGATTGAATGAATGTGTGAAAGAATGGATAAGCAAACAAATTAATAGTTGAACAATGAACAAACTGAGCCAAAAGGGATCAGAAGCTTCAATGAGCTTGAAAAGTAGTTTCAAGAACTTCACAGGAAAAATAATGAGAAAGCTAAGAAGGACAATAGGTCATAGATTTTAGATTTAGGAGAATAGAGTGGGGAGGGAATCAACCTAACACTCAATACAAATAGAAACAAAGTAACACAACTGTATTTTAAATTAATAACCATGTTGAAGAGTAGGAGAGTGTATTAGTCAGCCAAAGGGGTGCTGATGCAAAGCACCAGATATCTCTTGGCTTTTATAAAGGCTATTTATTTGTGATAAAAGCTTACAGTTACAAGGCCCTAAAGAGTCCAACTCAAGGTACCATAAGAGGTATTTTCTCACCAAAGTCTGTTGCCGTATGTTGAAGCAAGATAGCTGCTGATCTCTGTGAGGGTTCAGTCTTCCTCTTCCTCTTGAGGCTCTGTGGGTCCAGCTTCTTCTGATCTCAGCTGTAGGCTGGAGGGCTTGTTTCTTTTTGGGCCTTCGCAGCTGCTCAGGGCTCTGGTCTCTTCAGCTACAAACTATGGTGCAAATGGCTCAGCTCTCCCTGGGGCTTTAGCCATTTGAGCCTTCTCCTTTCTGTCACATGGTAGGACCAAAATGACCAAGTATTCTCTTCCATGTGTTTTCTTATGTGAGTGTCCATTTATATCAACCCACCAAGGCGGTGGGAACTCAGTGCTGAGTCAGGCTGAGTCCAGCCCTACTGACATTGTCAAATCAAGGCCCTAATCTTAACAGGTAATTTAATCAATGACCTCATAAGTGAATCTAATACAATCAATCAACAGAGCCCACACCCAGAGGAACAGACTAGTTTACAAACATAATCCTTCTCTTTTTTGGGATTCACAAAAATAATCTCAAACTGCCACATTCTACCCTCTGAATCCCAAAAAGATATTACAATATTCAAAAAAAAACAAAACTTAAATCGGTAACTATGTTAATTACAAAATCACATCATATTCACTTTATAGAAATACAATTTGTCTTGGGGCAAAATCCCCTCTGGCTGTAGACCTGTGAAATTTACAGAACAATTTATCTGCTTCCAATTTACAAAGGGACAGACATAGGATAAACATTTGCCTTACCATAAGGAGAATTTTGGAGGAAAACATAAGTCACTTATTCCCAACAGTTCTGAAATCACGCAGGGGCATACTTCATTAGATTTCAAAGTCTGAGAGTCATTCTTAAGATGATAGTTTCTTCTCCTTGGGACGTCATGGGTGGTGACCAAGCTCCAGACTTCATCCTCCAAGAACATTGAGGGATGGCCACTCTTTCCCCAGGCTCTGGGGTATAGTCTCAAATCCCTTAGTATAATGAGGTGACTACAACACTGTCCCTAATCTTTGGCATACAGGCCCAACCTTCTCAGAGCACTAAGATGGTAACCTGGCCTTCCCTACTTTAGGGAGAAAAGGCCACCCCTCACAGAGCAATGGGGTGTCAACCTCACTCTCCACAACTTTTGGAGTATGTGTTCTACGCTCTCTGTAGACTGGTGCAGCAAAACTCTCCCTGAACAGAGGGCTGGAATATCCATCCTCTTCAAATGCCAGGACAAACTCACCATCTCTGTACACGTGGGTGGGGTTCCTTTCTCGGCCCAAGGAGATGTCTTAATTCTAGATCTCAGCTTCCACAGTTTTCCTCTTCAAGTCATTTTCCCTTCCATCACTCCCCAGTCTGCCTCTTTTCGTCCAGGCTGACAGTGGTTTTGTTCATACAGACCTTACAAAATACTTTTAGGTTTAGCATACAGGAAGCAGTGGTTCAAGCTATCAGACAATAAAACCTTCCACGTGTCCTTCCTGGATAACTGCAATTTCAATCCTGGCTTATAAATTCTAAGTTTAGTTAATTCCTCAAATGGGGCACTATCAACTGGAGGCTTGATTTTCAGAGGCATAGAATTTCTGGAATCAGTTTCTGGTTTCTTTGTGCCCACTAATTCAGATATCAGCTTATCTCTTTCCTCTAATATTTTGCTACAAGCCACAAGGAGAAGCCAGGCTGTACTTTCCATATTTAGTGTGGAAATCTTGGCTAAATGTCCAAGTTTGTAATTTTCAAACTATGCCCCTCATATAACATCAGGAGTCAATTTTGCTAAGTTCTCTGCAACTTCAAAACACGAATAACCTTTCCTCTAATTTGCAATATTTTCATCATTTCATTCTAAGGCTTTATTGGAAATAACTTTAGGCTCCATATTCCTACCAACAGTCTCTTCAAAGCAGTCTAGACCTTTTTTATCAAGCATCTCACAATTCCTCCAAAAAAAAAAAAAAATACCCTTTACCCATTTATAAAACTTTTCCAAAATTTTTGGTAATAGCATCAGACTGTACCCAACTCTCCTGTACTAGTCAGTTAAAGGGGTGCTGATGCAAAGTACCAGAAATCTGTTGGCTTCTATAAAGGGTATTTATTGGGGGTAAAAGCTTACAGTTACAAGGCTCTAAAGAGTCCAACTCAAGGTACCATGAAAGGTACTCCTCACCAAAGTCTGTTGCCATGTGTTGAAGCAAGATTGCAGGTGATCTCTGCCTGGTCTCTCCTTCCTTCTTCCTCTTAAGGTTCCCTGGACCCAGCTTCTTCTGATCTCAGTTGTATGCTGGCACAAGGCTCATTTCTTTCTGGGTCTTTTCAGCTGTTCAGGGCTTTGGTTTCTCAGCTGCAAACTATCAGGTGAATGGTTTAGCTCTCCCAGATCTTTAGCCATTTGAACCTTCTTCTTTCTGTCACATGGCAGAAGCAAAATGACCAAGTTTTCTTCTCTTCCATGTGTCTTCTTGAGTGAGTGTCCATTTACATCAGCCCAGACACTCAACCCTGAGACCCTACTGATCAAATCAAAGCCCTAATCTTAACAGGTAATTTAATCAAAGATACCTCAGGTGAATCTAAAAGAATCAAAGGGATCACACCCAGAGGAACAGACCAGTTTACAAACATGATCCTTCTCTTTTGGGGGATTCACAAAAATAGTGTCAAACTGCCACAGGAAGGATAAATAATCACCTAAAAGGGTGATTAAATTGTTAAATATTCACAGTCTAGGGAATAAAGAACTGCAAACAAATTGTGAATTCTTCTGGTAGGTTTGTTTATCATTGTAATATGGGTATAGCAGTTCTGAAACTATTTTGTGGGAATCATAGGATTGAGAAAAGGAATAAATGTGATGATGTTGGTGAGAGCCAGGTTTTAACTGTGGGGGGAAAAAAGATAAAAAATGTGGAGTGATAGGGAATGCGTATAGCTCAGTTGTTGAGTGCCTGCTTCCCTTGTACAAGGTCCTGGGTTCAAACTCTCGTACCTCAATATATAGGTGAGGAAGGCAAAGAAAACCCTACAGTTAGCCCTGTGAATATTCATTTACACAAGAATTATTAGTAAATACAAAATCTACAGGGAAAATTTTGATAAAGAGCCACTGACGGAGAGCAGCCAGAAGATGAACTTCAACAGAACCCAAAAGAGAAGGGAGATGCCGAAAGAGGCCACCTTGTGACAGAGGAGCCCAGGTCCAAGTATCACCAGCAACCAGCCCCAGAGTGCCTGTCTTCAGCAAGAAAGCAGTGCCTTGATTTGGACTTCTCCTAGCCTCAAAAGTGTGAGCCAATAAATTCTAATAGTTTCTGTACATCAGTTTCAGTAAATATAGTATGAATATGTAAAAAGATTATTGCTGTAGAAGGGAAAAGGGTTTTATGTTGTATATGTGGGAGTACTGTATATTTATATATGAAGTACTGTGATCTAAAACTTTTGTGAAGATAAGCTTAATAATTAGGAAAAAGAAAAGAAAAGAAAAAGAAAGGACATAGACACTGAGGAAAAGACAGAAGAAGTTGCCTTGCCAATTTGCATATAGGGCAACACTTATTGCAGTGATGGAAAGCAAAACATCAAAAACAAAGCTTTTGCATTTTTTAATTTTTTGATACCCCAATTTATTTTTACCTTAATTTTTCTAAATTAATATGTATTCTATATCTAACCTTTAAACTCATCCCTATATTCCATTTTACTATTAATGGAACCTGGCAATATATTGGGCTTCATTTTTGAAGAAGGTTTAGATCACAGAGAGGTTCAACAATGGCAAGGGAGGAATACTGGTGTGGGATGTTACTGATAGGGCACACATATGGTTGGCAGGGAGTTCTCCAGGGCATATATCCATGGTACATAAAAATGTTTGGATATTTTCATAGTGGTTACAATTAAAAACAACTGAGGGAGTGCTGAGTTCCTAGCCAGGGGAGCTCTATCACAGTCCCTAAAGGAACAACAACAACCTCCCATGTGCAATGGCAAAGACCAAAAAAGAAGGAAGTTCCAACAATGAGCGCTTGATACTAATGACTATGCTTGTAAGCCTGTGCACGTGAAATAAGAACAAGGCCTACAGCTGCAGGGTGCCTTAGAGTTACCTCCTGAGAGCCTCTGTGTTGCTCAACTATGGCCAGTCTCGAAGTCAAACTCAGCATGTAAATGCATTGCCTTCCCTGCAACGCGGGATGTGACTCCCAGGGATGAGCCTCCCTGGCACTGAGGGATTACTACCAAGTAAGTAAGTAAGTAAGTAAGTAATCAAGTAAGTAATCCCTGATGATGTAACTAGAAAGTTACAGCTGATGATGTAACTAGAAAATGACTTCGAATAAAAGGGTCAACTCGGACTAGCAGAATATCTCAGTCTACATATAATACCAGGAGTTTAAAATGCTTTTTGACCTTAATAAAAGGGGAAAATGGAAAGGACAAATGAGTTTATATGGTTATGAGTCTCCAAAAAGAGCCGGGAGGTTATCAGAGGGGTTGCCCTTATGCACACCTCAGCAGAGTCCCAAAGACAGATAAAATAGATACAACCCCAGGTATTGGTTCTTCTGAGGGCTACAGAGACCCACAGGTTCTATGGTCATGGCAGATGGAGTTCAATGCCATGTCAGTTGGCCCTACTTAGGAATTTGTGTTTCTGTGTGATGGAACTGGACTCAGATGTGATCTTTGTCCACAAGTCTCTCCTGTTACTTTTACTGGAACTGTAGTTGGTGCTAGGGTTTAACGTATACCCAGGGGACCTGAATCTCTGGACTGACCATGTGATAGCCAGGCCCTGAGCCTCAACAGACTTGCAACTCCTACACTCTAGTTTATTGGACTTACCCCACTCAGCTAACATGGAGATGAAGGTCAACCACCATACCAGGGAACCAAGAGTGTCTACAACTGAAAGCAGGAGAATTCCATCCAGCATCCATGTGGAATCTAAGCCCCCTCTTGATATAGATGTGGAGTGGACACAACCATTCTAAGGTCCACTGGATGGAGGAATAGAGTATGGATTAGAGTGGACTTACTGATATTCTATTCATGAACTATTGTGATTAGTAATCGAAGAAAATGTGGCATTCGTGTGGAGAAAGTGGCCATGGTGGCTGCTGGGGGTAGGGAATGGGAAGAAGAGATGTGATAAGGGGGCATTTTTGGGGGTTGGAGTTGTTCTGGGTGGTGCTGCAGGGACAGTTACTGGACATTGTATGTCCTCCCATGGCCCACTGGGTAGACTGTGGGAGAGTGTGGGCTATGGTGTGGACCATTGACCATGAGGTGCAGTGGTGCTCAGAGATGTATTCACCAAGTGCAATGAATGTCTCATGATGATGGATGAGGTTGTTGTTATGGGGGGAGGAGTGGGGTGAGGGGGGTGGGGGGTATATGGGGACCTCTTTTTTTTTAATGTAACTTTAAAAAAATAAAGACAAAAAAAATTCTAATAGTTTAAGTTAACCCATTTCATGGTATTTGCTTTGGCAGCCAGGAATAAACATGGGAGTACTCTAATATTCTAGCATATTTACCAGAAGTTTGCAGTGCAATGTCTAGGCCTCAATTTTAATGTAGATTGCTCAAGACTCCAGGAGACAGATATTATTTTTCTCATTTTACTCAGAGGAAATTGGGACTTAGAAGACTTGAGGTCTAAGACTGCCTGGAGAAGAGAAGATGAAGTTAGATAAGGAAAGAAAAAGCCAAGTTCTTCCCTTGGCTCTACTTGCTGTCTTAATTCAGTCCCTTGGTAGATGAGCTCACTGAAGGAAAAGTAGCTCCCTCACACCATTCCCCCATCTCCTCTCAGTTCTGAAAGGATGTGCTCCTCACATCATTAATTGTCTCATTAAGGCTCCAGCTTGCACAACTCAGTAATATTGGCCTCGCATACTGTCCTTTTATTCTCTTGACACAGCTGATGAAAAAGAACTGACTGTAAGACATCTACTCTTGCCACAGTTTTCCACAACAGTAAGGAAACAATGTCTTTTCATCAATGTATAATTTCAGCTTTAGTAAGCATGTTCCTGGTTTTCTCCAGCTCCTTGCACACAATTTTATGAGTTTGGTAATATCCCCTAACCTACTTTTCCCATCTATATAATGGGAGGGTAGTACAAAGTCTAGATTACTGGAGTTGAAATACTAATGACTAAGTCTTGTACAACGTTTTAAAATACTCTTGCAATATGTATCTTCTAAACACCCACATTCCTTTCCTCTATTAACAGGCATTCTTAACAAGGGGTCCATGAGCTTAAATTGAAATTCAAAAAACATTATTCTTGTGGGGATATGTTGGTGCAGTGTGATATATTTATTACATAGTATAGTGTGGACTTAAGGGATCCATGGTTTTCACCTGACTGGCAAAGGGGTTCATGAACAGAAAGGTTAAGATGGGAAGTGGATTATCACAATGGATAGAGCACCCACCTACCACATAGGAGGTCCAAGATTCAAACCCAGGGCCTCCTGACCCATGTGATGAGCTGGCCCACATGCAGTGCTGATGCACGCAAGGAGTGCTGTGCCACACAGGTGTGTCCCCCAGGTAGGGGAGCCCCACACACAGAGTGCACCCTGTAAGGAGAGCCGCCCAGCGTGAAAAAAATGCAGCCTGGCCAGGAATGGTGCCGCACACACAGAGAGCTGAAGCAGCAAGATGATGCAACAAAACAAGGCACGGGTTCTGGGTGCCACTGACAAGAATACAAGTGGACATAGAAGAACACACAGCAAATGGACACAGAGAGCAGACAACTGGGGAGGAGGGGTGCAGGAGGGAAAGGGGAGAGAAATAAATTTTAAAAATAAAAAGCTTAAGAAATCTTGTTCTATAAGTTTTCCCTTTACCAACAGTTTTTGGTGTTTATTTTGTTTTCCAAGTCTGCCTTTAGACTCAGAAATCCACAATGGGGGGAAGCAGATGTGGCACAAGCAACTGGGCTCCTGTCTACCATATGGGAAGTCCAGGGCTCAATTCCTAGGGCCTCCTAGTGAAGATAAGTTGACTTCCATGGCGAGCTGGCCCACGTTGAGTGCTGGGCTGCACAGGAGTGCTGACCCATGCAGAAAGCTGACCCAAGTGGAACACTGGCACAGCAAGATGACAAAACAAAAAGAGACACAGAGGAGAGACAAAAAGAGATGCAGCAGACCATGGAGCTGAGATGGCACAAGAGATTGAGTACCCCTCTTCCACTCCAGAAAATGTCTGAGGATTGGTTCCCAGTGCCATCTAAAGAGAAGACAAGCAGACAAAGAAGAACACACAGTGAATAGACACAGAGAGCAGACAATGGGGTAGGAGTGGGAGGGGGGTTAAATAAATAAATCTTTTAAAGAAAAAAAGAAATCCACAATGGCACTTAGACCAAATTAGGGGATTATTAGCCCCAGGTAAAGCTGTGAAGGAGACAAAAATCATCTGTACTTGCCCACCCTTCCCTCTCTGTACCTCTGTTTTCCATTCTCCCCAATTCAGTCTTTACCTTAGCCTAGAATGCTATAGTAGGTTATAAAAATGGTCATAGATTCGTCCCCTCCTGTGGCATTGTAGATCCTTCCATTAAGAGGTAGATTCTATTTCTCTACCCCTTGAATCTGGATGTGGCCATGTGACCTGCCAAATGGGACATTAGCAGGCATAGAGAGCAATGTATTAGTCTCCCAAAGGGCTACTGATGCAAAGCATCAGAAATCTGTTGGCTTTTATAAGTGGGGGGTTATTTGGGGTGAAAGCTTACAGTTAAAAGGCCCTAAAGAGTCCAACTCAATGTATCATAGAGTTGTTTTCTCATCAAAGTCAGTTTCCATGTGTTGAAGCAAAATGGCCGCCAATCTCTGGCTGGTCCCTGTCTCCCCTCTGAGCTCACTCTTTCCGCTTGAGCCCCATGGACCCAGCCTCTTGAGGCTTCGTGCTTAAGTGATCCTGTATACCTCTATTCCTGGCACAGGGCTTGTTTCCTTCCCAGCCACCTATATCAGTCTCAGCTATTACACACTCTTCCCCATTTCAGCTGTGAACTATCAGACAAAATAGCTCCTCTCTCCCTGAGCCTTAGCTGTTTGAGCCTTCTCCTTTTTGTCACATGACAGGGTCAAAAATAACAGAGCTCTCTCTTCTTGTGTCTGTCTGAGTGAATGTCCATTTATATCAGACCCAGGAAAGGTGTGGGGACTCAACCTGAATCATGCCCACTGACATAGTCAAATCAAAAGCCCTAAATCAATCTTAAGAGGTAATCCAATCAAAGGCCCCTCCACTGAATTTAATATAATCAGGGGGTATCACACCCAGAGGAATAGATTAGTTTACAAACATAACCTTTCTGGTTTTGGGATTCATAAAACAATCTCAAACTGCCACAAGCAAGCAAAGATTTTAAAAGTGTTCATCCATGTGGACTTGCTCTCTTGATGCACCTGGAAACCTGAGACCAGCACTTTATGATCCTGTGCTAACTTGCTAGAAAATGAGAGCTTATTGGAAGGAGAGTCAAGATACCCTATCCATCATCAGCTAGTCAACTTTCAGCATGTGAGTAAGGCCATGTGGGACCCAGACAAGCCCCAACTGACCAATCAACACAGAAGCAACAGCTGACCATGATCTCATGAGTAGGCCCAGCTTAGACCAGCAGGAAAACCACCAAGCCGATCCCATACCAGAACCATAATCAGCTAAATGATTTTTTAGGCAAGTTACTATGCAAAAATAGATGACTAACATATAGACTCAAATATCTTGTCCTGCCTCCCAGTTCCCCATCTCCACCCCACTGTCACCCACTACTGACTCAAGAGTTGACCTTTTCTCTATGATCGAAACTCATTTGTTTCATATAATTTAGGACATCAAAGTCCTTGTTACTGTCAACTTAAGCAAATAAACTAAAATGAATTCATAATCATCAGTAGTAAAAATAAGGCAACAGATACATAGAGTCCTCCAAAACTGACCCAAATATAAGCCTCTTCACTCTCTGTCATTTGTTATCTTAAAAAAAAAAAAAGAAGGGAGTATTGGAGAAAATACGGCACTTACTGGGACACGGAGACTGAAATGACTATAGACAAAGAAAGATTTATTGAGAAGCTCTCGCAATGGAGGTGGTCTGAAGAACAGACTTCAGCCCCCCCTTGGAAGGGGAGTACTTGAATTTATACAGAACTTTCCTAGGCGGGGGAATGATCGTTGGTGGGAGGGGGGTTAAGGGTCCAAGTGAAGTGCAGGGGCCAATAGGAAGCCCTAAAAGGTGTAACTTTGTCCTGATAGTGACTAGAAGATAGTGGGTTAGGGAGCTACGGTTTCTTGGAATGCTGCAGGAGCAGATGTTTCTTTGTTCTATAGCAAATTTTTTTTTTTCAATTTAAAATATTTTCTTTTTTTTTTTTATTGACTTTGTAATAATATTACATTAAAAATATATATGTGAGGTCCCATTCAACCCCACCCCCCCCACCCCCCCTCTCCCCCCCCCAACAACACCCGTTCCCATCATCATGACACATCCATTGGATTTGGTAAGTACATCTTTGGGCACCTCTGCACCTCATAGACAATGGTTCACATCATGGCCCATACTCTCCTCCATTCCATCCAGTGGGCCCTGTGAGGATTTACAATGTCCGGTGATTACCTCTGAAGCACCATCCAGGGCAGCTCCATGTCCCAAAGACGCCTCCACCTCTCATCTCTTCCTGCCTTTCCCCATACCCATCGTCCACCATTTTTTTTTTATCTCCCTCTGATATGTAGGTAGGGAAGGTTTCCCTTTCCCTTTACTCCTGTCTCTATGTGGTTTCTTTTTTTTTAACCAGTGGGGAAGCACCATGTCCTTGGGCACGTAGGGTTACACGGGGGGGGGGGGGGGGGGGGGGGGGGTTAGCCTTTCCCCAGGGCATATCAGGGGAAAGTGAGCTACAGCTTGTTAATTATTGCAAACCTCTAACATTCCTCTTTGTTTATATATATATATAGGGGGACCTGGGTATTGGGGTATAAAGTACTGGGCAGGATGGAAGGGTGAGGGCATTTGGGGAGTCGGTTTGATCTGGCTACTTCCTGCTGTCAAGAGGTGGAGAAAAGAAGTTCCCTTCCATCCTGTACAGTGGCTGTGGTTTCAGGTCCCGCAGGGGTTGATGTTGTTGTTCACGCAGCAGAAAGATGCTGTTTATGTATTCCTGGGTTATTGACCATACAATTTGGTGTATGAATCCAACAAGAAGCTGTAAGAGACAAGGACCAAAAAGAAGCAGCAGCAATACTATTAATAATGGTGTTATAATGGGTAAAAGGATTGATTTTAAGGGTGAAGAAAAATAAGAAAGGAAAGAGGATAGCCATGACTAATTTCCATAGTTATTATCTCAGGCTTTCTGAATGATTTCTATGTTTTCTTTCAGGACTTTAAGATTTTCTTCTACCTGACCAGTTCTGTTAATGTAAAAACAACAAGTTTCATTTATGATTGCACAGATGCCTCCCATGGCTGCTGTGAGAACAATCCAAAGCTCTTCTATTTTGCATGACAACTGAAGCTAGACTATTTATTTCTAACTGCTAACTGTCTATGGCCTACATGGTTGCATTTCAGGATAGTTGTAGTTGGAAAGAAATGTTTAAAATTGATCTCTCTAATAGTGGGATTCCCGCAAACCAAAATAGGCTATGGAAGATGGTGTGTCCTATACCAGGTGTTTCTAAGAATGGATTGTCATGGGCATGATATCCAAATTGTGCGTTTCCTAAGAAATGTCTTTTCTTTCATTCATTTCGTTTTTGAGGTTGAAGTGAAGTTTCAAGAAAGGAACCAAGATTAGGTATCTGTCCAGAAGAGGCCATTTCTTGGGGTTTTAGGACAGTAGCATTAAGAATAATAGATACTATAGTGCAAGTTCCTGTCCATACGGTAGGGAGTGTTAGATAGGCAGTATTACCACATAGAAAATAGAAACATGTGCCTGCAAGTGTTAGTGCGTTGAGGGGCCTGAGAGAATGAAATAGGAATGCAGGTGATTGGGAATGCTGAATAGTTGGGTCCCACCTACACTACATTAACACATAAAGGAGAGTAGTGGGATTTGGAAGTATTATAGGTTAGGTTAGTTTGACAGAGAAGATTTTGGAAAAGAAAAGTGAAGACATTTTTTGGTTTTTTGCAGGTGTTAACCTGGTTAAATTGTATAATTGTCCTGATTGTGTTCCTACTCCAAATAACTCAGTTTGTTTGTAAGAGCTACTGAAGCACAGTACATTTTTACTATAATTTTTATTGCTTATTTGTATAGGTAGTGTTTGATTGATGCCTGAGTCATTCTGAAATATCATTGAATTAAAATGCTTGTTTGGCATTTTTAAATCTGCCTGCCAGTGCATTGTGGTAGTGTTAAAGAGCAGGGTGTGATTACAAGATGTAGTGGGTATATGTCCTAAATTAGTTGCATAAAGCCGTGTGGAGATGTATTTAAAGCATAAAAAAGGTCTGTCCATTAAGACTGTGACCATACCAATAGAATTTGAATTTTCTCTTAAATGAGAGATGTTTAAGGCCTGATGGAGGATAAGTATATCTTCGTATTCTGGTAAACTTGCGGGGAGGGTTGTAACCCATCAGCCTCCAAAACCAGTGTATTGTGGGTGGACACATAGGAGAGTTTAGGGACTTAGAGGAAAGGTGAGTAAGGATATAGTTTCAGTGTGGGTGTGCTCAAGGCATATCCAACAATCGGAGTGGTTAATTGCAGTTGCTACAGTTTGGATGTTTGTAAGGGGATGTTAAGGGTTGTTTTTGAGTGGTTAGAAGAAAGAGGAGCGGAAGGGTAAAATGTAGGACGTCCATTGTAGAGGGACTTTAGTCAATAAAGAAAAGAGGGTGGCAAAAGAGAAGAAGAGGGTTTCTTCAGGGTAAAAATCAGGAAGATCTTGTAACCACAGGTCTTGAATGATGTCAAGGTATTGTTCAATAGAAAGGGTAGAGGGATGACAAAATTAGTTAAGTGTGTGGACAGAATATTACAAAGGGTGTTGGCTCAGTGTATCATTGGGTTGGTGTTGTGAGAAGTTTGTTTTGGGGGTTTTGTCACCTCTGTCCTTCCTGAGCCTCAATCTTAGGTTTCCTAGAGGTTCGCAGGTGTACTTATCTGAAGTTTCAGGTTTGTACTTGTCTGCAGTTTCGGGATCTGATGTTTTACCATTCTCAGGAGGTGGTGGGGCAGGTTTCAATCTGGAAAAATATATCCATTACGGAAAGTTTAAAAGTTTTGCTGAGTGGGAGTGGTTAGAAGAACAAGAAAAGTGCGGTCACCCCTCGGGCTGAAGCGTGGTTTGCTGGCCTGGCGAGGGGAGCGGCCGCGGTAGGCCAAGCTGCTGCCCCCATAATAGGGTGGTTGGTCGGGCCCACCGCCACCCCTGAAGGAAGCTCGGCATGGGCGCAGAGTGCCCTCGGGTCTCCCCTTCTCGGCAGCCATGCTTCCGGGGCTGCCCCTCCTCCCAGATGGCGCCACCCGATGCCTTGTGGGGCGGCACCCTTCTTCTTCCTTCTCCCTGCGCAGGCGCAGGGCGGAAAATTCCAGTCTGCCCTTTTCTCTTCCCCCAACAGCAGCAACAGCCAGGCGTGGGCGGAAAAATCCAGTCTGCCCTTTTCCCTCCCCCCGACAGCAGCAACAGCCGGGCGTGGGCGGAAAAATCCAGTCTGCCCTTTTCCCTCCCCCCCGACAGCAGCAACAGCCAGGCGTGGGCAGGAAACTCCAGTCTGCCCTCTACCCCAGCAACAGCAGCCACCAATCCCTAAACCCTGCCCCTTCCCCCAGCAACAGCGACAGCCAATCCCTAACCACCACCCCTCCCCCGTCCGGTACCGCCCACTGACCTTTCGCCGGCAACCAATCAGAACAGGGCGTGGCTTCAACCAATCAGCCTTCCCCAGCCCCTATAAAACTGTTGCCTCTCCCTCAATAAAGTGGACTTGCGTGTTTACCTTGTCTCCGCGGTAGTTCTTCTGCCGTGCGCCCTCCAGTCCTGAGAGCCCCCGACAAGGGCCTGGCCTCCCTTGTCCCCAGTTCGTCGCCTGCTTCTCCGGGCGACCCCTTCGTCGCCGGCTTCGCCGGGCGACCCCGTCAGCCGAACCGCGCAACCCCTTGTGAGACCGATCCCTCGTCTGCTGCCGGACCGACCCCTCGTCCCAAGTGGGACCGACCCTTCGTCCCAAGCGGGACCGACCCCTCGTCCAGAGCTGGACCGACCCCTCGTCCGCAGCCAGACCCCACCTCTACCGACCGAGCAAACCGTCGCAAAAAGGACCTGTCCATTTTGGGGTTAAGGGTTTAGGGTGTAAGGTTTTTAGGTATACCCAGTCACCTAGGTGAGTAGGTAGGGAGGGAGCAGAGGGTTCTGGTGCAGGAAGGCTAGAGTCAGTTAGCTGGTGGAGGAGTGTGCGCATTTGGGGTAAGCCAAGCAGGTCACTTTCGAAATCTGATGGCTGAAAAGAAATGTTAGTGAAGATGAAGGGGCGTGATTTCATGATTTCAAATACATGATTTCAAAGGGGCTAAGGAAATGTGGTTTTCGAGGAAGGGTTCAGATTCTAGTGAGAGCTAAAGGTAGGAGTTCAGCCCAAGGTGCTTGTATCTGCATTGCTAATTTGCTTAAGTGTTGTTTTAAGATTCCATTCATATGCTCAACATTTGCAGAAGATTGGGGCCTGTAGGGGATATGAAATTTCCAAGTTATTCCTCCTGCACTACAGATACCTTGTGTGATTTGTGAAGTAAAAGCCGTTCAGTTGTCCGACTGCAGGGAAGAGGGAAGGCCAAATCTGGGAATGATTTCTGTTAATAGGATTTTAACAACAATGTCTACCCCTTCTGAGGTTACTGGGAATGCTTCAACCCACCCAGAAAAGGTGTCTATTAGGACTAAGAGATATTTAATTTTTTTTATTGGTGGCATGTGAGTGAAGTCTAATTGCCAATCTTGTCCCAGTTTGGAGCCTCTATACTGGTGTGTTCTAAAAGAGAGAGAAGTAGAATTTTCATGGATATTAATTTGTTGGCAAAGAGAACAGTTTTTTGTAATTATTTTTAAGAGTTTTGAGAGCTCAGGACAATGTAGAGAATTAGATAGGAGTAATGAGAGTGGTTTGTGTCCTACATGGTATTGATTGTGTAAAGAAGTGAGAATGTTATGTTTTTGCAATTCAGGTAAAAGGATTTTTCTGTCTCTCATGAACCATCCTTCAGTTTGTTTTGCTCCAATAAAGGAAGCTTTGAGGTTTCTTCAGGTGTATAAGGGGGAGCAGGATATGGGAGTGCTAGGAGAATGGGTGTGATGGTGGTGTGTGCACTTAAGTAGAGTTTGGTAGCCTGTGCTCTGGCTTTAGCATCGGTTCAATTATTGCCAACAGATGTGGGGGAATTTGATTTTTGGTGCCCTTTGCAATGAATTATAGCAGCTTAGGTTGGAAGTGATGCCACGTTGAGTAATTGTAGTATAAGCTCTTTATTTACAATGGAGGATCCGCTAGAAGTTAGGAACCCTCTCTCCTGCCAGATGGGGGCGTGTGAGTGTAGGATATGGTATGAATATTTGGAGTCTGTGTAGATGTTTAGGGCTTGCCTTTTGCCTCTGACTAGTGCTCTGGTGAGGGCTATAAACTCAGTTGGTTGTGAAGTTGTGCTGGGTGGGAGGGGACCTGATTCAATGGTGTCAGTCAAGGTAACAATAGCGTATCCGGCCTGGGTGGAATTGTTAAGTTTAGTGGAGCTGCCATCAATAAACCCTGTGTGAGTAGGATTATGAAGAGGAGTATCTGAAATATTAGGAAGAGGTTTAGCAAGGAGATCAAGCACATCACCACAATTATGAGTGTAATCTCTGTTTAGTGTTTCCAGGGATGGATTGGGATCAATGGGGAGGAGGGTGGCAGGATTGAGAGAAGTACTACAGTGTAAGAAGATGCCAGGCTTTTGTAGAAGAGTTGCATGAAGGGTTTGAAGATGGGTAAAGGAAAGAGATGCAGTAACTTTGTGAGTTAAAAGAGGAGATAGGGAATGCGAGGAAAAAAATCAAGATGATTTATTAGGGATAGTTTAAAACTTTATTGAACTAGAAGAGAAGCCGCAGTGAGGACTTTGAGGCAGGTGGGCCAGCCCAGAGTTACAGGATCTGGCTGTTTTGAGAAGTAGGCAATGATTTGGTTATCAGGGCTGTATGACTGCGGTAAGATTCCTAGGGCATATCCTTGTCAGGCATCTATGTAGAGAGAGAAAGGTTTGGAGGGATTGGGGAGAGCTAGAGCAGGTGCAGTTAGTAGGGCTTTTTTAAGCTGATTAAGGAAAGTTTAAATGATAGGGGGGGATCAAGTGGCTCACATAAGTTGCCTGAAGCAGCTTGGTAAAGGGGTTTAGATATAGGTCCAAAGTTTGGAATCCAGAGGTAGAAAAAGTTGATAAGCCCTAGGAAAGAAAGGAGGTCTGCTTTAGTCTGTGGAATAGGATAGCTTTTGATGGGTTGGATTCGGTCTGCAGTTAGATGTTTATGTGAGGGGGAAAGGTGGAGCCCTAGGTAGGTTACTTCAGATTTTAAAACTTGTCCTTTGCTTGGGGAAACCTGATATCCCTTATAACCAAGAAAGTTAAGCAGGGTGATAGTGTGGGTTATAGAGGTTTGTAAGGAGGGACTACAAAGGAGGAGGTCATCAACATATTGGAGAAGGTACTGGAGGGAAGCTGAAGATCAGAGAGATCTCGGTGTAGGACCTGTTCAAAGATATGGGGACTATCTCTAAACCCCTGGGGAAGAACTGTCCATGTTAATTGTTGGGGATTTAGAGGGTTTTCAGGATCTGTCCATGTAAAGGCAGAAATGTCTTGGGAAGTTTTGTCTAGGGGAATAGTGAAAAAGGCATCTTTGAGGTCAATTACAGTGTAGTGTGTAGTTTGAGGGATTATGTGGGACAGAAGACTGTACGGGTTAGGAACCAGGAGAACAATAGACTTTGTGGCTTTATTAATAGTTCTAAGGTCTTGCACAAGATGATAGCTTCCATTGGGTTTTTTTACTGCTAGAATCAGCGTATTGAAGAGTGAGTTAGTTGGATGTAGAAGGCCAGCATTACAGAGTTTGTCAATGGTAGGTTTCAAGCCATCTCGGGCAGTGATGGATAGGGGATACTGAGGAATATTTGTGCAAGATGAGGGTTTTTTTAAGACTATTTTGACAGGGGATGGTGCGATGTGACTGAAGGGGAGCTGATATTCCAGACCTCTGGATGAACGTCTGTTTGCAGTATAGGGGGAATGTCAGCAGGGATCTGGGAGGGGGAGGGTGTGGTAGACAGGAGGAGAAGGAAGTTGCTTTGGGAGGATGGGAGTGTAAAGGAAATGGAGGAGTGAAGTTTAGACAGTATATCATGACCTAGAAGTGGGGAGGGGCAGGTATGGATTATGAGGAATTGGTGGGAAAACATGATTTTCTATTGAGCACATGAGTGGTTTGGTAATTAAAGGAGAAGAGATGCCATCAACTCCCACAATAGAGATAGAGGAAATAGATAAAGGTCCTGAATGTTCTAGGAGGACTGAATATGTGACCCCCATGTTAATTAAAAAGGAAATCAGCTTACCTCCAACCTTGATGATAACCCTCGGTTCAGACTTACTTACTGATGGAGATGTGGGGCCGTTCCAAACCCAGGACTTGTCAATCATCTTTTGTCGGTCGGAGAAGGTCTGGAAAGGAAGATCTTGGCTCCGGATCTGTGGAGTGCGCTGGAGGGACTCTCCTGGAAACAGGGTTTTCAGGACAGTCTGACTTCCAGTGACCCTTGTGCTGACACACTGGGCAAGGTGTAGATGGGGACCTTGGATTAGGGCAGGAACGAGCCCAGTGCCCTTCCTTTCCACATTTGAAACAGGGTCCAGGTGGTGGCCGATGGGAGGAAGGGGGTGTTGGAGAACTAATCTTGAGTGCAGCAGCAAGGAGGGAGGCTTTAACCTGATCTTGCTTATGCTTTTCCAATTTGGCTTCCTCCTCTCTATTGTTAAAGACCTGGAAGGCAGCTTTAATTAGGTCTTTCTGAGGGGTTTGAGGGCCATCTTCTAACTTTTGTAGTTTTTTTCTAATATCAGGATAAGATTGGGTAATGAAATGGATATGTAAATAGAGTTGACCAGAGTCCGAGTCAGGATTTAAATTAGTGTATTTAAGGAGAGACTCGGTTAATCAGTTCATGAAGGCATCTGGATTTTCATCAGGTTTCTGTGAGATTTCTTTAATTTTATCAAAATTAATTGCCTTAAGAGCAGCCTTGGGGGAGGTGTTGGGGACTCTTCGGGACCGGGCTGTTTCAGGATTTTTGCTGGTCCGGGGGTGTCTGGACATCGATTTGGAGGGAAGTGAACTTAACAGCAATAAGAAATTGGAATAGGAAGAACAAAGGGACAAAGAGAAGATATATCACTTACGCAAAAATAACAGCTAATTAATCTCCAAGACTAGACAAAAAAGCTAAAGAACTGATTAAACCCATCAAGAAGAAATGATGACAAGACAGCAACAAAAATCTACAAACCAAACCAGTAATCAGGAAAACATGGCTGAATCCAATCAACAAACTAAAAATCAGGAAGGGGAGCAGATCTTCGCACAAGCAATGAAAGATCTCAGAACATTTATCACCGGCAAATTTGATGAAGTAATGAAAGAGGTAAACAACATGAAGACAACACTTGGAGGGGAAATTGCAGACATGCGCAAAAAAATAACAGATATGATGGAAATGAACACCACAATTCAAGAAATCAAAAATACACTTGCAGCAAATATCAGCAGACTAGAAGAGGCAGAGCAGAGAATTAGTGATGTGGAAGACAGTACATTGGAAATCAAACAGATAGTAGAAGTGGTCAATAAAAAGGTAGAAAAAATCCAGATAGGACTTAGGGACCTGAATGATAATGCAAAACACTCAAACATATGTATTATAGGCATTCCAGAAGGCGAAGAGAAGGGAAAGAAGGTCAGAAGGAGTGTTGCAGGAAATAATGACTGAAAACTTCCCAAATCTACTGAAAGAGACAGACGTACATATCCAAGAAGCACAGCACACTCCACTGGTTATAAACCCCAACAGGCCCACCCCAAGACATATGCTTGTCAAATTATCCAATGCTGAAGACAAAGAGAAAATTCTAAAAGCAGCAAGAGAAAAGAAAACCATCACATACAAGGGAAGCGCCATAAGATTAAGTGCTGATTTCTCATCTGAAACGATGGAGGCAAGAAGGCAGTGGTATGATATAGTCAAGGTACTAAAGGAAAAAAATTTCCAACCAAGAATATGCTATCCAGCTAAACTAGCATTCAAAAATGATGGAGAGTTCAAAATATTCACAGATAAACAGAAACTGAAAGAGTATATCAACAAGAAACCTCCCCTTCAAGAAATTCTTAAGGGAGTTCTGCAGGAAGAAAGGAAAAAACAGGACAGTCAGAGATGGAGGAGAGTGTAAGAGCAACAGAAAAGACAAAAATAGAAGGGGAAAATAAAATATTACAAACAAAATATAGCAAACACAAATCCAACCAAAATATGGCTACCACAAATAATTCTCTGAACGTAATAACACTGAATGTCAACGGACTAAACTCACCTATCAAAAGATTCAGACTGGGACACTGGATAAGGAAATATGACCCATCTATATGCTGTCTACAAGAGACACATCTTAGACCCAGAGACTCATGGAGGTTGAAAGTGAATGTCTGGAAAACAATCATACAAGCAAACAACAACCAAAAAAAGGCAGGAGTAGCTATATTAATATCAGACAAAATAGACTTTAAATGCGAAACAATTGTGAGAGACAAAGAAGGATACTACATTTTAGTGAAAGGGACAATCTGTCAAGAAGATCGAACGATCATAAATATTTATGCTCCTAACAAGGGTGCCTCTAGATACGTGAGACAAACGCTGGAAAAACTAAGTGAAAAAATAGATGCATCTTCAATTATAGTGGGGGATTTTAATACACCACTATCATTTCTGGACAGAACATCTCAAAAGAGAACCACTAAAGAAACAAAACATTTGAACAGTATACTAGAAGAGCTGGATCTAATAGACATATATAGATCATTACACCCAAACACAGCAGGATATACATTTTTCTCAAGCGCACATGGAACATTCTCCAAGATAGACCATATTCTAGGCCACAAAGAAAGGCTTAATGAATTCAGAAAGATCGAAATCATACAAAACAATATCTCTGATCACAGTGGAGTGAAGCTGGAAATTTGCAAGGGATGGAGGCCCAGACTTCACACCACAATTTGGAAATTAAACAGCACACTCTTAGAAAAACAGTGGGTCAAAGAGGAAATCTCAAAAGAAATCAATGACTACCTTGAATCAAATGATAATGATAACACAACATACCAAAATTTATGGGATGCAGCAAAAGAAGTACTGAGAGGGAAATTTATAGCCATAAATTCACATATCAAAAAAGAAGAAAGAGCAAAAATTGAAGAATTAACTGCACTTTTGACGGAATTAGAAAAACAACAACAAAGTAACCCAACAGGAAGAAGAAGGAAGGAAATAACAAAGATAAGAGCAGAACTAAATGAAATAGAAAATAAGAAAGCACTTGAAAAAATAAACAAGACCAAGAGCTGGTTTTTTGAGAAGATCAACAAAATTGACAAACCTTTAGCGAGACTAACAAAGAAAAAAAGAGAAAAGATGCAAATACACAAAATAAGAAATGAGAAAGGTGATATCACCACTGATCCCACAGAAATAAAGACTATCATAAGAGGATACTTTGAAAAAATATATTCCAACAAAAATGACAATTTAGAGGAAATGGACAAATTCCTAGAAACACATAAGCAGCCCATACTGATGAAAGAAGAAATTGAGGATCTTAACAAACCAATCATAAGCAAAGAGATAGAATCAGTCATTAAAAATCTCCCAACTAAGAAGAGCCCAGGGCCAGACGGCTTCACAGGTGAATTCTACAAAACATTCTGGAAAGAACTAACACCAATCCTGTTGAAACTATTCCAAAAAATCAAAACAGAAGGAACATTGCCGAACTCCTTCTATGAGGCCAACATTATCCTAGTACCAAAGCCAAACAAAAACACCACAAGAAAGGAAAATTACAGACCAATTTCTCTAATGAACCTAGACGCAAAAATACTTAACAAAATACTTGCTAATCGTATTCAACAACACATTAAACGAATTATACACCATGACCAAGTGGGATTTATTCCAGGTATGCAAGGATGGTTCAACATAAGAAAATCAATCAATGTGATACACCATATAAACAGATTGAAGGGAAAAAATCACATGATTATATGTATAGATGCAGAAAAGGCATTTGACAAAATACAGCACCCCTTCTTGATTAAAAACACTCCAAAAGCCGGAATACAAGGAAACTTTTTGAACATGATAAAGAGTATATATGAAAAACCTACTGCCAACATTGTTTACAATGGCAAAATCCTGAAATCCTTTCCTCTAAACTCAGGAACAAAACAAGGATGCCCATTGTCTCCACTCCTATTTAACATTGTCTTGGAAGTACTTGCACGAGCACTGAGGCAAGAACCAGATATAAAAGGCATTCAAATCGGAAGGGAAGAAGTCAAAATTTCATTATTTGCAGATGACATGATCCTATACATAGAAAACCCTGAGAGATCTACAACAAAGCTTCTAGAACTCATAAATGAGTTCAGCAAAGTCACAGGTTATAATAAGATCAATGCGCAAAATCAGTAGCATTTCTGTACACCAATAATGAGCAAGATCAGGAGGAAATCAAAAAACAAATACCATTCACAATAGTAAATTAAAAAATCAAATACCTAGGAATAAATTTAACTAAAGAGGTAAAAAACCTATACACCGAGAACTATACAAGACTGTTCAAGGAAATCAAAGAAGACCTAAATAAATGGAAGAATATTCCTTGTTCATGGATAGGAAGACTGAATATTATTAAGATGTCTATCCTACCAAAACTGATCTACACATTCAATGCAATCCCAATAAAAATCAACACAGCCTTCTTTAAGGAACTAGAAAAACTAACTATGAAATTTATTTGGAAAGGAAAGAGGCCCCGAATAGCCAAAGACATATTGAAAAAGAAAAACGAAATAGGAGGAATCACACTTCCTGACTTCAAAACATACTACAAAGCTACAGTAGTGAAAACAGCATGGTATTGGCATAAGGAGAGACACACAGACCAATGGAATCGAATTGAAAGTTCAGATATAGAACCTCATGTATATAGCCATATAATATTCGATAAAGCCACCAAACCCTCTCAACTGGGAGAGAATGGCCTATTCAACAAATGGTGCCTGGAGAACTGGATAGCCATATGTAGAAGAATGAAAGAGGATTACATCTCACACCTTATACAAAGATCAACTCAAGATAGATCAAAGACCTAAATATAAGAGCCAAGACCATAAAGATCTTGGAAAGCAGTGTAGGGAAACATCTACAGGACCTTGTAATAGGAAATGGCTTCATGAATTTCACACCAAAAGCACGAGCAGCAAAAGAACAAATAGATAAATGTGACTTCCTCAAAATTAAAGCCTTCTGCACCTCAAAGGAGTTTGTCAAGAAAGTAAAAAGGGAACCCACACAATGGGAGAAAATATTTGGCAACCATATATCTGATAAGAGGCTTATAACTTGCATATATAAAGAACTCATAAATCTTGAAAACAAAAAGATAAACAACCCATTTAAAAAATGGGAAAAAGATTTAAACAGACAGTTCTCCAAAGAAGAAATACAAATGGCTAAAAAGCACGTGAAAAAATGCTCCAAATCTCAGCTATCAGGGAAATGCAAATCAAAACTACAATGAGATACCATCTCACTCCCATAAGATTGGCAGCTATGAAAAAAACAGAAGAATACAAATGCTGGAGAGGATGTGAAGAAAGGGAAACACTCATCCACTGCTGGTGGGAATGCAGAAGGATCCAACCATTCTGGAGGACAGTTTGGCGGTTTCTCAAAAAACTAACCATAGATTTGCCATATGACCCAGCAATACCACTGCTAGGTATATACCCATCAGAACTGAAAACAAGGACAGAAACAGATATATGTACACCAATGTTCATAGCAGCATTGTTTACTATCGCCAAAAGTTGGAATCAATCCAAATGTCCATCAACAGACGAGTGGATCAATAAAATGTGGTATATACACACAATGGAATACTACTCGGCTGTTAGAACAAATACACTACAATCACACATGATAACATGGATGAACCTTGAGAATCTTATGTTGAGTGAAGCAACCCAGGCCATTGAAGGACAAATACTACATGACCTCAATGATATGAAATAAGCAAACTGCCTCAGAGAGCTAGACACCGGAAAAGAGGCTTACAGGAAATCGGGCGGTGGAGGAAGGATGTGAGTTAACATCTGGAGGGGTGGAATCTGTGATGAGCTGGTGGTAAGTATGAGCACAAAGAAGGGACAAAATGGGGGCAAGGGGTTACCTTCGGGTGGGGCTTTGTGGGTTTGAGGGGGGCTGGGGATGGGCAGAGGGGTAATATTGTCCAAAAATCGGGGGGAGGGAGGGGCAACATACGAACATGGGAGAGTGTCAGGTGTTAGTTGAGAACAAAATGTTGAGAAAATCGTATCAAAGTATAAGTAGGAGGGTTACCTGTTTAGGATGCTCAGGGGGTATGGTCTGATGCGGGATGGACTCTGGGCGAATAGCTGAAGGCTCATTTTGCCAAGGTGGGTTGTACCATTGGGAAGAGATCCAAGAAGTGAGAGTTGGGGTGGACCCACATCCTGGGGAGGACTAATGCCATCAAATAGAGACAACTGTATCTCTAGTGAGAAAGGATGGCTCCCAGGGCATTAGGGCAGTTGAGAAAGTCAGGCCCTGAATACTGCTGCAAGTATCTCTGGACATGGCTTCTCAGGAAATGGAGATTGGCTGGCGTTGTGGGCCCCAAGGGGAGGGGAAAATGGATGTGGAATGGATGGAAACAAGGTAAATATGGAGGCAAGAGAGGAGTTTTGTGAGAGTACACGAAGATGAATATATAACATGTAATATTACTCCAAAAACATATAGGGGATGACAGACTAATAATGTAAACCATAAGGCAAAACATAGGATAACTAAAAAATTTAGAAAACTGTACAACCTAAAGTATGGACCACATAGTAAGCACAGGTGTCATCTTGTTTGAAAGCTATTGTCTCGGAATCTGTACATCAGTTTCAGGAAATATGATATGAACAAGTTAAGAGATTATCGCTGTGGAAGGGAAAAGGTTTTATGGTGAATCTGGGGAAGTACTGTATATTGTATATATGAATTTTGGTGATCTAAGACTCTTGTGAAGCTGACATTATGCTGGGATTGACTTTACAGGAAGTTTTGGATCACAGAGTAGTTCAACAATGGAAGCGGAGGAATACTGATATAGGATGTTATTGACAGGATATATATGGTTGACAGGGAGTTATACAGGGCATATGCCCAGGGTATATAGTAATGTCTAGATATACTCATAGTGGAAACAATTAAAACAATAGCTGGGGGGGGTACTGGGCCCCTGGCCGGGGGATCACTGTCGTGGACCCTGGGGGAGCAGCGGCAGTCCCCCACGTGCAACGGCAAGAACCAGGAAGGAAGGAGGGCCCAACAGTGGGCTCCTGATACTTATGGCTATGCTTTTGAACCTATACACCTCCAATAAGAATAAGGCCTAGAGTAGCACTGTGCCTGGGAGTTTCCTCCTGACAGCCTTCATGTTACTCAAATGTGGCCACTCTCACAGCCAAACTCAGCATTTAAATGCAGTGCAGTCCCCCCATCGTGGGACATGACACCTGGGGATGAGCCTCCCTGGCACCGAGGGATCACTACCACATATCAGCTGAAGATGCAACTAGAAAAGGACCTTGAATTAAGTTGAATCCGTTCAACACGGATCAGCAGAATATCCCTGTCTACATATAATAACATGACTTCAAAATGCTGTTTGACCTAATGTAAGGGGGAAATGGAAAGGAGAAATGAGAATATAAGGCTATGAGTCTCTAAAAAAGAGTCTGGAGGTTGTCAGAAGGAATGCCCTCATGCACAAATGAGCAGAGTCTGAGAGACAGATAAAGTAGATACAACCCCAGGTATTGGTTCTTTTGAGGAATAAAGAGACCCACATGTTCTATGATCATGGCAGATGGGGTTCACTGCCATGGCAGATGGCCCTTCTTTGGAGCTGGTGTTTCTGCATGATGGAATTGGACTCAGAGGGGATCTCTTTTCACAAGACTTGCATGCTACTTTAATGGAATTGTAGTTGGTGCTGGGGTTTTAGATATATTTAGGGGATTTGAATCTCTGGACTGATAATATGACACCCAGGCCCAGAGCCTCAACAGACTTCAGCTCCTACACTTTGATTTATTGGACTTACCCCACTCAGCTAACATCAAGTTGAAGAAGGTCAACCACCACACCATGGAGTCTAGAGTGTCTACAACTGAAAGCAGGAGGAGTGCATCCAGTATCCATGTGGAATCTAAGCCCCCACTTGACATAGATGTGCGATGGACACAACCAATCCAATGTCCACAGAGAAAATGTGGAATGGGTGTGGGAAGGGTAGCCATGGTGGCTGCTAGGTTTGGGGAATGGGAGGAAGAGATGCGATGTGGAGGCGTTTTCGGGACGAGGAGATGTCCTGGGTGGTGCTTCATGGACAATTACAGGACATTGTAGATCCCCCCAGGGCCCACTGGATGGAACGTGGGAGAGTGTGGGCTATGATGTGGACCATTGACTAGGGGTGCAGTGATACTCAGAGATGTACTTACCAGGTGCAATGGATGTGTCACGATGATGGGAGAGAGTGTTGCTGTGGGGGGAGTGGGGGGTGGGGGCGGTGGGGTTGAATGGGACCTCATATTTTTTTAATGTAATTTTTAAAAATAAATAAATAATTTTTAAAAAAAAGAGCAGCCTTGTTCATGCCTTCTATTATGCAGGTTAAGAAATGGGATATACGAGCAAGGTTTGTGGAGTCTGGTTGGTAATCCCAGGAGGGGTTAGTGGTGGGAACTGCAGTGGGACCGGCCAGATGCCTATTGGGATCCTGAGTATGCATGGAGTCTGTGAAAGCAGTAGCTACAGCCCAAATGCAGTTTTTTCCTTCTGGAGTTGTGGAGGAGGTAATGATAATGTATGTGTCCTGATATGTGAGGTCATATGAGCGAGTGAGGTGTTGAAATGCTTTAATGTATGTAGCAGGGTTTTCAGAAAAAGATCCTAATCAGTCCTCTATTTAGCTTAAATCTGAGAGTGAGAAAGGAACATGTACTCTGACTATTCCTTCAGCCCCTGCTACCTCCCGGAGGGACAAGAGAGGAGCTGGTGTCTGTGTGGAGTTAGGAGCCTGGTGCTGGCAGATGTGGAGGGCTGGGTGCAGAAGGGGAGGGGGTTGTCCTTGTGAGTGAGCATGAGGAGAGAAAGGAGGGTTAGAGGGCAGCGGTGATGAAGAGGGGGAGGAAGAAGGGATGGAGGGTGAGTTCGGGGATAACACCGGAGGATTATAGGGAGGAGGCACAGAAGGAGTGGGATCTGCGGGATCAAAGTCGGAGTTTTCAGAAGTTTTAGGGGGTGGAGTTGGTGAGGAGGGAGATTTCTGAGGAGGTTTCTGGTGTAAAAGAATTTGGTAGGAAGAACAGGATTGACAGAGGGAGGGGAGATTTCAAAGACAGAAAAGTGCCTGAATATAAGGAATCTCTGGCCATCTGCCATGGTGCTGGATAAAGTTCTCTAAGTCTTGGAGAACTTGGAAATCAAAAGTGCCGTTTTCCAGCCATTGACTTCCATTGTTCAATTTGTATTGCAGCCACACAGAGGTTGAATAGAAAATGAGTTTTTTAGGTTTGATGTCTCCTTCCGGGTACAGAGTTTTAAGGTTATGAAGGAGACAGCCCAGAGGTGTGGATATTGGGGGAGCTGAAATTGAATTCCCCATTTTAGGTGGCTGGGGTGAGACTAAGGACCTCTAGAACAGGGGAGATTCTGAGTGAGACAGGCATCCCCAAATCAGTCAGATATCTCCAAGGAAACGGGAAACCGCTCTTGGAGCCAGACTCTCTGGAGTGAAGGGGTTTCTTCCCATGAGGACACAGGCCTACTGTCCGCCATGCCCCTCAGGGAATGTGAGGATCCTTACCCAGCACTAGATTTTCCCAGTGGGTTTTCCTGGACAACAGAAAAGGAAAGAGAGAGAGACAGCAGGATCCTCCGGCAGAGAAATCCTTAACTCACCAAGCCAAGATTTGATGTCTGGTGTTGGATGGGCATTTGGCTGTGGCAGAGGGGAGATTCCTCACTAGTCAATCAGTCTCAACATGACCCCAGTCCCGGGTTTCAGCACCATATGTTGGAGAAAATATGGTGCTTACTGAGACATGGAGACTGAAATGACTATAGACAAAGAAAGATTTATTGAGAAGCTCTCCCAATGGAGGGGGTCTGAAGAACAGACTTCAGCCCCCCCCCCCTTGGAAGGGGGGAACTTGAACTTATACAGAACTTTCCTAGGTGAGGGAATGATAGTTGGTAAGAGGGGGTTGAAGGTCCAAGTGAAGTGCAGGGGCCAATAGGAAGCCCTAAAAGGTGTAACTTTTCCCTGATAGTGACTAGAAGATAGTGGGTTAGGGAGCTATGGTTTCTTGGAATGCTGCAGGAGCAGATGTTTCTTTGTTCTGTAGGAATTTTATCTCCTTCCTTTATGTAAGTAGGAAAGGTTTCCATTTCCCTTTACTCCCATCCCTATGTGGTTTCTTTATTTAACCTGTGGGCAAGCACCATGACCTTGGACATGTAGGCTTATGGGGGAAGGGGTTAGCCTTTCCCCAATGCATATCAGGGGAAACTGAGCTACAGCTTGTTAATTATTGCAGACCTCTAACAGGAAGGATTTCCCCTCCCAAAATAGCATTTTTAGAATTCACTGCCTTATACCTTTCTCTCCTTCCAAGGAATGAAAGTCAACTATCAATATACCCACTCAAGATGGAGTCTGTTCAAATGTACCCAAGATAAGAAATCACTACTCTTGTTCCTTCTCATCTCCTTTCCTTCTAGTAAAATTTAAGGAGTTCCCCAATGGGTTGAATAATTTTTCTCCACCAAGATCAACATAGCTTGAGTATTTTCCAACTCATTTTCAGCACACTTAAGCCTTTCAAACAGCCCTTTGTCTATTTCTCTATTAGTAGTCAATCCCCCTCCTCCAACATCAGGGTTTAAGAAAGTCCTCCAAATGACAAGTCACAGTCTATGGTCTACATAATCCTGATATATTTGTAAATCACAAAATATTCATTTTAACTCACAAAAATTTTCCTTTGGAATAATTTACCATTGTTCTTTTTCTATCTGTCTTTATACAACAATAGCATATCTGCCACTTCTTAAAATATATTCACTCATTCAGCAAACATTGAGTACTTATTTTGCTGAAAACCTTCTTTCTCTTGGTCTCACGATTCTGTGAGTAAGAACTTCCCCAGTGGTAACACCCTTGTGCTGCCTCCCCATCCCTATTTGGGGGGAAGTAAATTCAATTAAAGAGAGACTATTAGAAGTTCATTGTAGTGGCAACAATATACTCTAATGCAACTTTTCTTAATTTAAAAAAAAACAACTCTCCAATCTGATCTTCAAGGCCATCTCACAGAAAAGTACAAGTCTGGGGGCAAGAAGGGATTAAAATCCAGCCCAACAGATGGCTCTGGAGTTCAGTGCCATGTCAGTTGGCCCTAATTTGGAGTTTGTGTTCCTGAGTGTGATGGAGTTGGACTCAGATGTGACCTTTCTTCACATACCTCTTCTGTCACTTTTACTGAACCTGTGGTTGGCACTGGGGTTGGTGTGTACTCAGGACACCTGAATCTCTGGACCGTCCATGTGACAGCCAGGCCTTGAGCCTCAGTACACTTGCAACTCCTACCCTCTGGTTTATTGGACTTATCCCAGCCAGCTAACAGGGAGGTGGAAAGGTCAACCACCACACCAGGGAGCCAAGAGTGCCTACAACTGTAAGCAGGAGAATTGCATCCATCATCCATATGGAAACTAAGCCCCCTCTTGATATAGACGTAGAGTGGACATAACCATCCCAGGGTCCACAAGATGGAGGAATAGAGTATGAATTAGAGTGGACTTACTGATATTCTACTATGGAACTATTGTGATTAGTAATGGAAGAAATTGTAGCATTGATGTGGAAAAAGTGGCCACAATAGCTGCTGAGGGTAGGGAGAGGGAAGAAGAGATGATGTGGGGGCATTTTCAGGACTTGGAGTTGTCCTTGGTGGTACTCCAGGGACAAATGCTGGACATTGTATGTCTTGCCATGGCCCACTGGGTGGACTGCGGGAGAGTATAAACTATAATATAAACCATTATCCATGTGGTGCAGCAGTGCTCCAAAATGTATTCACCAAATGCAATGAATGTGCCATGATGATGAAAGAGTTTGTTGATATGGGAGGAGTGGGGTGGGGGGGTGGGGTGTATATGGGGACCTCTTAAATTTTTTGAAAGTAACAAAAAAAATCCAGCCCCGCTTCTGCACACCAACCCAGCCCCCTAGTTCCTTTCTTCTAACTTACCCACCCAAAGGCAGTCTATTTTTATAATCATGTTCAAGACTAGGTGTTTTCTTCTAGTTGATGTGCCCAAGAGAGGGAAGTGGGGGTGCCATTTTTCAATCTGATCAAAGGCAGAATATATGCTAACACCGGGCTATTGATTTCCAGCTGTGTGACCTCTGTGTCTATCTCTCAAGTTGTTCCCAGCTTCAGAGGAAAAGTCATAGGTGTTGTTTTTTGGGTTTTTTGTTTTTTGTTTTTAATTTATTTTTATTTATTTAATTCCCCTCCCCTCCCCCGGTTGTCTGTTTTCTGTGTCTTTTTGCTGCGTCTTGTTTCTTTGTCCGCTTCTGTTGTCATCAGCGGCACGGGAAGTGTGGGCGGCGCCATTCCTGGGCAGGCTGCACTTTTTTTAGCGCTGGGCGGCTCTCCTTACAGGTGCACACCTTGCGCGTGGGGCTCCCCTACGAGGGGGACACCCCTGTGTGGCACGGCACTCCTTGCGCGCATCAGCACTGCGCATGGGCCAGCTCCACACGGGTCAAGGAGGCCCGGGGTTTGAACCGCGGACCTCCCATGTGGTAGACGGGCGCCCTAACCACTGGGCCAAAGTCTGTTTCCCAAGGTGTTGTTGATTGACCTCTTAAAACTCCAGCACCACTATGTACCATGATAATGTCTGAATTCTTGGCCCTCCCTCTCAGGACTTAAAGGTTTTACTGGGTATGGATTGAATTCTTGGCCCAAGGACTGATACAGAGTGTGGTAGCCACAAAGGTGGCAATGATGTGGTTGATGAAAGCATCCCAACAGACATGGCCAAACAGTACAGGTTCCTCAAATGTAGGTGGACAACGGAGCTGATTTTATATCCCAATAGTCCCACAGAAAATACAGTGGCATTCCTAGAGTGAGATGCGAAGGCACCCACATTGCTGAAGATAGCAAAGTGTCTGTCAGGAAGCGTCTTTATGCCATTCCCATGGAGCGTTTTTATATGCTCCTGGTCCCACTCCGCAGTTCTGGAGATTCCGACTGTGAACCTGCCTGCCCACCAGGATTAAAAACCCAGACATTCCTGTGTACTGCAAGCTGGGCAAATCAATAGTCATTTTCCCCGGATGTTATCTCTTAGCAGCTCTGGTTTCAGGTCTGCCCAGATCTGATCTACTCCTACGATCAGGTAATGTGACTGTAAAACCAAAAGAATGAAACGAACTGGAATATGTGCAGATGCGTTAAGGCCCAAAGTGATAGGAAAGTTGTCCTGAAGGCGATCAAATCTGAAACAGTCAGAAGCTGATTTCAAAGTGGAGTATGAATCTTAGAATCCAGGACCAGGTAAAAGAGAGTCAGAACTAAGATCTGGGAGTGAATTAATGGGGAAATGGAAGTACAAGAAACATGATGATCCTGAGTAATTGTCTAAATATAACCAAGGGCATTTTTTAACTACATTTTTATGTGTATGCAAAGAATTTGATCCAGGATAAGGGGGTTGAGATAAATTAGACAAATAATTTATTATGACACTGCTCAGAGGTAACACTGATTTTTTTATTGTTTTCAGATGCCTTCATTTTTGAAGTAATATATATTATAAGCATATTTCCTAAACTAAAAAGAACATGTTCTCTTACAATGGGCCCAAATTTTTTAAAATCCAGTTACCTTGGGAAACTTGATCCACCATAGCACTTTGAGATATGTAAAGAACATGATCTACCATACTACTTTCAGATTAGATAAAGAAAACATATACCTTTATTGGACACCTATAATGTCCCCAGCATTTTGCTGTGAACTTTACTTTAATCAGCTTATTTAATTCCCACCCTATAGAGTAAGAAAAATTATTCTCACTTTTCAAACCAGGAAACAGTGGCTTAGTGAAATTAAGAGTCTTGCCAGGGTCATGTAAGTTTGTGAATGGAGGTATAAGAACTTGAACTCATGAAGTCTGGCTCCAAAGCCTAGGCACTTACCCATCACTGTGTCACAGAACTAACAAAGAGGTTGGAGGAATATTTCTATTTGCAACAGAGAGAGGACATACACTTTCTGCCAGGAAAGAAGGATGCCCTGGAATCAGATGTTTACTTAAGGGAGCAAGGGGAGAAGAAAACCAGTTCGTTCTTTATCAGCTCCTGTTATTAAACGACTCACTCTAACTCTGTCCTCTCTATATTGAACTGGCTGCTGGTGTTACATGATCCCAAGTCTCATCATTCCTTCTCAGGATCTACCTTCAGGGAATTTTCATGCCCTTTTCTAACTATTCTAACAACTGCAACCTGAATCTAAAGACAGTATTCTTACATCTCTCACTCTCAGATCTGAACTCATGTATCACAATCTAGTGAACCAATTTCATATCTTTATGGCTAAATCAGACTTCTCTACTATTATTAAGAACAAGCAGGGATGCTATCCATTAACAAAACACTGTCAAAATAAAATAAAATAGCTGATTCACTGTGACTACTTTTTGTTCTTTTTGTTGTTAAGAATCCTTGCTGAAAAGGAGGAAGTTAGGGACTCAAATTAGAAACTGGAGAGGACGTTCACACCTAGTCACAGTCCCTAGCCACACTCTATGTGTAAAGTGAAAAAATAGACAAGCGCTCATCTGCTGTTAAGAAAAAATAAAAATACTTGCACATACTTGAAAAAAACAGAATAAAATTCTGAGAAATCACCATTAACTGCAACCTACAAAGAAGTTTCTAAAGTTTAGGCATTAAAATGACACAACTTCCTACTCAATATAAAAGTAGATTATTGACTAATATCCTACATGGAACTGTTTGCTACAATTTAGGGTCATCTTGCTAGTTAATAAAACCTGAGGGGAGAGAATCCCTGTAACAATTAAGACCTGTCTACTCTTTCTCATATGTCCCTCTCCCCAAAATGAAGTCCCCTGTGTGGGAAACCCTATCTTCTCACTTCTTTCTCTTCATTTCTAAGCTTCTATTTACGTATGGTCACTATGATTGATGAAGACACCAGGACAATATTATTGGCTGCTAAGTAGCAGATCTCAAAATTGTTAGTGAGGAAGAATGTACTTAATGGGTACAGAGTTTCTGTTTGCAGTGATAAAAGTTGTTGGTAATGGATAGCAGTGATGGTAGCAGAACATTGTGAATGTAATTTTACCACCCCTGAAATGCATACTTGAAAGTGGTTAAAATGTGAAATGTTATGTTGCATATATGTTCCCACAATAAAATTTTAAGAGAGCAAGTGTATGTTAGTTGTCCGTTCTACCACTCTTCCTCCAACATCCAAGAGATGTACAGTGTGATCTTGAGCCTGCCCTTCCCAAGAGACAGCCCAGCCATCTCCCATCCCACCCCACCCATTTACTTTCCACTGGCATCACATGCTCTCTATTTCTCTCTCCAGGACCTCTCACTTCTTTAACCACTTGGCTTGGTAATGGATATGCAGCCTATACCTGCTCTCCATTATGTTGGGGGCAAATGTTCTCTAGTTTCTTCCCCTGTAGCTTCTGCTTTTTTCAGCCCCCTGTTGACAGAAATGTGAAAGTAGGAAGAAGATTCAGATCTGTGCTTTGGAGTAAAAGTAGACAGAGCAGGT
The DNA here is from genome assembly GCF_030445035.2 of Dasypus novemcinctus. Classification (NCBI taxonomy): domain Eukaryota; kingdom Metazoa; phylum Chordata; class Mammalia; order Cingulata; family Dasypodidae; genus Dasypus; species Dasypus novemcinctus. The sequence goes on along the minus strand of NC_080673.1, from coordinate 117,305,078 downwards.
ATTCAACCCCCTTTGGTCCTAAACTGCTCAGGCTAACATAGCTTATGCAAATGAGTTCCTGGAGAAGTCTCTCCTGGCTTACTAGAGTTCTTCATTGGGGAACCACCCCATCCTGCCAGCGGACACATGGCATATTTTCTTGCTATTTTTTTGTGCTTTTTGTTTTGTTTGTTTTTGCAGGACATTCTAAGGAGAGGTTGCTGTTGAAGCCTGGATTCAGATATTCCCAGACCTAATATGATCAAAATGCCATCTTAATCACAACCTATTTCAAGAAGAAAGTTTAAGACCTGCTACACAGGAAGCGGACTTGGCCCAGTGGTTAGGGCGTCCGTCTACCACATGGGAGGTCCGCAGTTCAAACCCCGGGCCTCCTTGACCCATGTGAAGCTGGCCCATGCGCAGTGCTGATGTGCACAAGGAGTGCCGTGCCACACAGGGGTGTCCCCCGCGTAGGGGAGCCCCACATTCAAGGAGTGTGCCCCATAAGAGCCGCCCAGCACAAAAGAAAGTGCAGCCTGCCCAAGAATGGCGCCATGCACACACGGAGAGCTGACAAAACAAGACAACGCAACAAAGGGAAACACAGATTCCCAGTGCCACTGATAAGGATAGAAGCAGTCACTGAAGAACACACAGCAAATGGACAAAGAGAGCAGACAACTTGGGGCGGGGGGTGGGGAGGGGAGAGAAATAAATAAAAAATAAATCTTAAAAAAAAAAAGACCTGGTAGACAATTCCTCTCTTTCCCTCAACCATGACTGTTGGGGGCCCCAAGACCACCCTCAAGTTTGATTAATTGAGAAAGGACTCACAGGACCCAGAAAAGCTGTTATATTCATGGTTATGGTTTATTACAGCAAAAGGATACAGATTAGACTCAGCAAAGGGAAAAGGCACATAGGGCAGAGTCCAGGAGAAACCAAGTACAAACTTCCAGTCATCATCTCCCAGTGGAGTTGGGTCAGGCAACACTTACTTCTCTCAGAGCAACAGTGTGTGGCAACACATATGGACTATTAACAACCAGAGAGGATTACCGAAGACTTGGTGTCTAGGGTTTTTAATGGCGGTCAGTCATGTAGGCATAGAGCATCTGGAAAATTGACCTTAGTGACTCAGTGTTCAGCTCCCACTTGGTCAAATTGATTAAAGTGGCTCAGGGCCTTTGGCAAAAATAGGCATTCATCATAAAATCACATTGTTAGTATAAACTATCTTGCGTGGCCCATGGCCCCTGGTATACAAAGATACTTTTACCAGACAGGGTATTCCAGGGACTTGGATTATCTCCCAGAAGTTGAAAAAGGGCAAGTCCTGAAGACGTTTGGAATGTGCAGGCCTGCTGAGTCAAGCCTTTATTGTCTACTTGATGACTGGTATGTTTAGATGGTGGCTGTTTCATCACCATGGATCCCAAGGACAGCTGTGTTGAGCAGAATGTCAGTCAATCCATAATGGGCATATACTGTAAAGCAAGAAATAAAGTGACTTAAGATTCCAGAGTGGTTTGTTACCCAGAGTAAACTAGCTCATCCTAACTACAACAGTGCTACTAGCAGTGGTAGTTATTACCTCAAGAGGATCAAGACCTATCTTTTGACAGAACATCAAATTTGGTGTGTAAACTCTATGATTGGTATCTGTTTTAGTTTGTTAAAAGCTGATGGAGGGAAGTGGATATGGATCAAGTAATTGGGCTCCTATCTACCATATGGGAGATTCAGGGTTCAATTCCCAGGGCCCCCTGGTCTAACCCATGTGGAGTGCTGGCCCATGCAGGAGTGCTGGCCCCAAGCAAAGAGCTGGCGCAGCAAGGTGACAAAACAAAAAGAGACATGGAGGAGAGACAACAAGAGACACAGCAGACCAGGAAGCTGAGTGGCACAAGAGATTGAGCACCTCTCTCCCACTCCGGAAGGTCCAAGGATCAGTTCCAAGTGTCCCCTAAAGCGAAGACAAGAAGACACAGAAGAATGCACAATGAATGGACACAGAGAGCGGACAACGGGGCAACGGGGGCGGGGGGGGAATAAATAAAGCAAGTAAATATTTTAAAAAGGGCACATTTTATTTATTTCTTCCTCTCCCTCTCCCCCCCATTTTTGTGCTGTCGGCTTCCAGTGTGTTCTTCTGTGTCTGCTTGTCTTCTCTTTAGGCAGCACTGGAAACCAATCTTGGGACCTTCCAGAGTGAGAGAGAGGTGTTCAATCTCTTGTGCCACCTCAGCTCCCTGGTCTGCTGCAACTCTTATTGCCTCTCCTCGGTGTCTATTTTTGTTACATCTTCTTGATGTGTCAGCTCTCTGCATGGGCCAGCACTCCATGTGGGCCAGCTTGCCTTTTACCAGGAGGCCCTGGGAATCAAACCTTGGACCTCCCATATGGTAGACAGGAGCCCAACACTTGAGCCACTTCCATTTCCCTATAATGGGAATTTATTAGGTTAAAAGCTTATCGTTCTGAGGTCATGGAAGCATCCAAATCAAGGCTTCATCAAGAGATGCTGTCTCACCAAGTTCCAGCTGTGGGTGATCAGCACATGGCAGAATGTAATGGCAGCTCTCCCAGTCTCCATCTTCTTCTCAAGGATTACTTTCTCCCCAAACTCAGTTGTAGGTAATCAGGCATATGGCTCATCTCTCCCCTCTCCAGGCCTCATTTCTTTTGGCTCCTTGGGAGCCTCTTCCTTGCCTCTGTGCTCCACTGATTCCAGCCTCTGGCTTCTGGGACCTCTCTGTCAGCCTCTTAGGGTTTCTCTGTCACTGTTGGTTTTTCCTGTGTCTGCTGTTTTTAGTCCTTCTTTTAAGGAGGACTCCAATAAGAGGATGAAGACCCATCCTGGGTCATACAATCTAATCAAAGGCCCTTAACAGAAGTCATTTAGTTAAGACTAAATGTAAACCTATAATAGGTTTACATGCACGGGAATGGATTAACTCTATGGACTTGATCTTCTCTAGGATCCACAAAAAGCTTCAAATGGTCACAGCATCATAAACAGTATTGTTTCACTGAGTTTGGACTAAAGGTTGGTGCAGACTATCCTGGTTGCCTTGGGGCTCCTATTAGGTACCAACACTTTGGGAGCTGGAGTAGTAACTGCTCTTATCAAAGAACTGCTCAAGTCTCCTCTCAGAATGTGGAACTCGTGTCAAATGGTTTCAACACTGCACCAACAATCCAAGGCCAGTACCCCATGAGCCAATGTATTAAGGTAATACTGGTACCAAAACTTTTAGGGCCTATGCCAATCTTACATGTGAGCTGATAGAAGAATGGTGGGATGAGATAGGATTTTAGTAACACTGGGAAAACATCTCTGCCCTGAAATTCCTCTCCTTTCCAGATGTTACAGTGCCTTTAACATTCTCATTTTCATAACTCAATGAACTAAATAATTAAAATGTTAGCAATCAAGCAGAAATTTTGGTTATCTAAGTTTAAACTTCTATCCTTTGAAAATTCCTCTTTGATATCCTTGACAAATGGTCATCTTGCCTATTTTACACTTATGAAGTACAGCTTCACAAGGTGATCCATTTCAGTTTTGGACAATAAACATTGTTAGAAAATTCTTCCTTACAAAAGTTTGAGACTTGCCTCCTAATAAATGCCACATTCTTTTCTTTCATTCTAACTTTTAAAGGTTTTGACCACTCTACCTTTCTTAAAATTCTATTTTCCTTAGTTTCCTGGAAAGAGGCTGAATAAGACAAGAAATGAGGATTTGGGGAAGCATATTTAAGTGAGATATAAATAAATAGATAGATAGATAGATGGATGGATGGATAAATGAAATAAAAATTTCTCTCTCTGGAGCTTGGAGTTAGTCTATTCAGAATTCTGAGCCATCTAGCAGCCCAGAACAACTCTGGCGGTGAGAAGCAAACTGTCCCTAGGCACATGGAGTCCAGCCAAGAGAGCATGAGGCACAGAGCCCCTACATAAGTCGTAACTTACTTTCTGCATAGTGCTCTTGCCTTTATATTTCTACAGTCAATAAAGACCTGTTAGAAATTACATTCTTATCTTGAATAGGATAAGATAACCACTAGTCTAAAAACTCAATGAGGAAAGAACTCGGTCTTATCTTGCTTACCTTCCAATCAGCACTGCCCATTCCTGAGCCTAAGGTATGTTAGGAATGCAATAGGTATTTGTTGAATGAAAATAACATGAATAATTAAATGAGTATGGAAGAGATTAGGAAGTGTTCTGGTCTTATTTTGGGATTTCCAAAATGAGATAATTTTATTTAAAATCTCCAAAGATCTCATGATTTAATTCAGACTGACGTGAGGGTAAGGAGGAGCATTACACTAGAGGAGGACAGTGATGGAAGTCAAATAGGGAGGCAGCGTCATGCTTCTAGAGTATTGTGCTCAGAGCAAGAATCCAGGGAGGTGCTGGGTAAGGAAAATAGTTCAGCCTCCTCAGAACAGGTGGTAGAGTGGCTTTCCTCATGGGTTTAGGTTAAGGCAGAAGGTCGTGATCAGGTGAGTAGATGAGGGAAGAGAGTTAGGGCAGGGTATCTATATGAGAAGACTTAAAACCTGAAGCTAAGTGGACTGTAAACGTTTTAGTTTCCCAGGTTGCTATGACAAATATCATGCAATGGGTTAGCTTGAACAAGAATTTATGGGTTCAGTTTTGAAGGCTAGAAGTCCAAAAGGAATACATACAAAGAGCCATACTTTCTCCCCAAATTCTGAAGCATTCTGGTGCTAATTTATATCACAATCCTTAGGGCTCCTTGGCTTATATCTCTGCCGCCTCTCATATGGTGATCTCTCTTTCTCCTCTAGTGGCTGCTCTTCTGGTTTCTGCTGATTTCTGGCTTTTTATAAGTCTTTAGTAATACAGATTAAGTTCTGCCCTGGTTCAGTTAGGCCACACCTAAACAGGATCTTAGAAGACCCAATTCACAAAAAAAGTCCACATCTTATTTTACATCTTCTAAACGTCCTGTTTACAAATGAGTTCATGCCCACAGGAAGGCAGATTAAGATTAAGATCATGTCTTTGTTAGGGTACATAATATAATCTACCAAAGGGAATGTTAGGCTCAGCCAGTAAGTTAGTCTTTGTCAGTATTCTAACAGAATGCCTGATGCATCTTAAACCTTCAAAGTTTATTTATGAATTGGTTGCTTACTAACCTAATCCTAAAATTGGTCTTGATTCAATCTCAAAGAATTCAGTGGTTTGAGTTTATTCCATGGTGTCTTCCCTAAAAAGGCTTGATCTTTAGTATAAGATCTCTTTTGATTAGAATGAGGATTAAGGTCCAGATAAAACCAACTCAGTTTCTTAGAGATTCAAGAAATCAGAACACATTTGGTACTTTCACAGGACTGAGTTAACAATTAGGATAGTTCTATAGTCCCAAATGATACCCAAAGTGAGTGTAGCTTCCAGATTTAAGGAAGGCAAAGAGAGTCATGTTAATAGCCCATAAAATAATGTTGTTTAGTGATATGGTAAAGATTTATTGATATTTTTAATGTGCTATAGGGAATTTCAAACATATTCAGAAGTAGATTAAATGGTGTAATGAATTCCCAGGTACCCCATACCAAGTACCAACAACATACTCTCATGGCCAATTCCATTCTATCCATACTCCTATCTAACACCTTCCCCCCATACTATTTTGAAGCAAATCCCAGATAGCTTATGATTTCATTTATAAATATTTCATGTGAAGCTCTAAAAGATAATGACTTGTTGAACTTAACCAAAATATTATTATCACACATAAAAATAATTCCTTAATAGCATTAAACATCTAGTGTCAAATTTTTAATTGTCTTGTAAATCTCACAAATAGGTTTTTTTCACAATACTTAATCAGGATCCATATAAGGTCTAGAAATCATGAATAATTGTCATCTTTTAAATCTCTTAATTTTCATGTTCCACTTTCATTTCTCTTTTTCTTTACTCTTGCAATTTATTTGTAAGGAAACATACTTGTTTGTCCTGTAGAAATTCTTACAGTTTAAGGTTTGCTGATTATATCTCCTTGGTGTATTTGAACATGTTTATCTGTCCTCTAGATTCCTTGTAAATTGGTAGTTAGATCTAGAGTTCTGATCAGATTCAGGTCAAAGGTTTTCTTGCAATGTTTAATTTCTAAGGAGAAAAACAAGTCAAAGTAATCTCAGTTTTTGCCAACAGTTTATTAACATATTCTTTTTTTCTAGAATTTGTACCAAAAGTATTATATAGCATCAAAAACTTGAAATTCATACGTGGACATTGGGCTCTGTTTTTTCTGCAAAACACACTACCATGACCACTACCACAGCCATAAATAAACACAAGAAAAAGTCGAGTACAGGCAAAACAAAAATATTATAGGAACGAATGCAGGAATTAATCCGAATACCTAAAGAACACCAAAGCCTGAGATTAATTACATGCTTTCCAGCTATTTAAATCCAGGCTCAGATCTTCAACACTTTATTTTTGATTCAAAGAAATATGCTACATTTTAAGGTCTAAGGCCCAGTTTTTGGTTCATTTTGCCCCAGCTACCACAAGAGGGAGGCCAAGCTATATCTGAAAAGCCATTCTTAAAAATGAGGTCTCACATCTGAAAGATTTAAATTTGCTTAACGATATTTTTTAAATCTCAGAGTTTTTAAAAATTAAAAATGATTTATTTTGTGTTTTACAAGGAAGCATCAAACTAAAGTAATTTTAAGTCTGGGATCTGCCTATAAATATGGGGAAAAAAAACACAGACCTTATGTTCTGTGCATGACACAATATCTGCCCCTGAAGACCTCCTTCACCCCAGTCCTTTTCTTTTTTTTTTTAAAGATTTATTTTTATTTATTTCTCTTCCCATCGCCCCCCCCCCCCATTGTCTGCTCTCTGTGTCCATTCGCTGTGTGTTCTTCTGCGTCCACTTGTATTATCTGGCAGCCCTGGGAAAGTGCGTCTCTTTTTTTTGTTGCATCATCTTGCTGCATCAGCTCTCCGTGTGTGGCACCACTCCTGGGCAGGTTGCTCTTTTTTCACACTGGGCAACTCTTCTTGCAGGGAGTACTCCTTGCGCGTGGGGTACCCCTACATAGGGGCGCCCCTGCATGACACAGCCCTCCTTGCCCGTGGCAGCGCTGAGCATGGGCCAGCTTAACACATGGGTCAGGAGGCCCTGGGGATCGAACCCTGGACCTTCAATATGGTAAATGGATGTTCCATCAATTGAGCCACATCTGCTTCCTCCAGTCCTTTTCAAGACACTGAATAGTATAAGACCCTAAATAGAAATTATTTCATGGTGACTGAATTAAGATTTTTTTAGAGGGTCAAGGTATTTTTTAAGAATGTAAGATCTCACAAATGTCTTACAAATTAAAATTTAAGGCAACATTAAATTATAAAATAAACAAAGAAACCCAACAAATTTCTATGAGGATGAATATTCCCTCAGAATGACTGGCCTTTTGGTCCATCCCTCACTTCTCCCTGGGCTGGAGAAATGAGTTGTCTGATTGGTGTGTTAGGGAGAAGGAAGTGAGTATGCTGGGCGATACCCCTTCCTCCCCATTCTTTCTGGGTTCTGCCTTTCTGCAAAAGATGTGCCTTCTGATTTGACCGCTGTCATGAGATAAAAGTCAGTGACCATTTATCACAGTCTGGTAAGGACACTGCTGTTATTAGTGTTCCTTTAACTGTCAAAAAGTATCCTGGTTTAAACCAAAAAAAATATTATTTGTCATTTTAGGTAAAAGGGCAGACCTTCAGGCAACCAGGAGAAAGACTGCCTATTACTAAGTGCAGCAATAAAAAATGCATTGTAACCACACAGTGGTGCCACATTCTTCACTATCAACTTTTATCAGTAGTAAAACTGACATTTTGATCTCCATTTGCCTGACTCTTTTATCTAGCTTTAATTAAATTCCAAACTTGGGGAGTAACAACAGAGACATTATTTGGGGGATGTAAAACAGCAACAAACTGAATGCCCTGAAAATTGACAGGCAAGGCTTCTGGGCTCAAAGAACACGGAAATCCACATGTACAGATTCAGAGGAGACCAGTTCAGCTAAAGACCCACAGCTTAATCCACATATATACAAAATGTCTTAGTGAGAGCTGACTCAACAACAACTTGCTGTGTTAAAAGTTTAGAATTAAATTAACCGAGTCACCTTCACAAATATGTAAGGAACACCACACTATTTGCTGTAGCCTAAGCTTATTTATGCTGGCTACCAGTAGGGGGACCCTCTGATCTCCAAATATCATTCTCACCCAAACTTAAATACCCTTTAAAGCCCAACCAATAAACCAAAACTTCCTTCATCCCTTTATCTGTATGTCTTTATAGATGAGTCTGTGAAACATCCAAGTGGCACTCAGAGAGATTAAAGTGATAACGAAGACCTAAACGTTTGTGAAGCATTTAAATAAACATTATTTTAGAAGGTTTCTCTAAACTACCAAACCTCTCATCTTAAATCAAAGCCAACCTGACTGTAAGTTAAACTCAAGTGACTTGGAATGTAGCTCAAGCAGTTGAGAGCCTGCTTCTTACATACAAGGGCCTGCACTCAATACACCCCTCAGGAAAAAAGAAACAACATCCAAACATGGAGTTGCTCGTTAACTTTTTTAAAGTTAGGTTCAATTACAGAGAATCACAAGTGGATATCCACATCCCTTTGCAATCAGAATTTTGTTAAGTGAAATATTTTGTCAAAAAAGAAAGCCATCACCAATGCTTTCAAACTCCTCCCAGACATTAATGTAAGAGGAGTACGTGAATCAAAGGATAACGTAAGTGCATACACATGCATGCGTGCACGCACACACACACACACACACCCACACACCCATGCTCATATGGAGCATGGTACAGAAACGTGCTTAAAAGGAAAGTGTCTCAAAATTCCAGATTATCGAAATGAAGCATTGCAGAGATTTACCCTGTCCTGGCTGTACTTAAGTGAGACCACCAGCAGCTGAATCATTAGCACACCGGGAAGCTAGACAAGTTCACGACCAAATGCAGGGTGGGGAGGAATACGGCAAGAACAATTCCAGACAATTCTGCTGATGCACTTGCTAGTTTAGTTATTTTCTTGCCAGAGGCACACACCCATAGGCGGTGCCTTCAAATCATGAAATGCAATGGAAATGTGTTCTTCAGTGAATATCACAAGAGAAAAAGCCAAACACATCATTCATTGTCCAAAAGGATTTTTTTTTTTGCTTTGAACTGTTTATTTTCTTTCTTACTATAGCAAAGACTGCTAGTCACCTACCCAACATCCATTATCTCCTTTATCCTTATAATAAATCTTTTGATTTTATTCAAGTAGCAATATACACAACTAAAAGGCTACACTTACCAACCTCTTTTGCAGTTAGGGATGACTGATAAATAGTAAATTGAACTTTATAGAAAGCTTTTATGATAGACAGCTCGAGTATGCCTTCTTGCTTCCTACCTGGAACACATACATGATGTGTGGTGCTCTAGCAACAAACTTGTACCAGTTCCGAGGATGGAAACTACATGCTATGGATGGGGGGAAAAAAGTGAAAGAGACTGGTTCCTTGATGCCACTTTGGAGCTGCCACACAAACCTAAGTTGTCTCTCTTCAGCCCTCTTTTATGAGAGAAAAATAAAATAAAATTCCATCCTGTTGAATTCCCATCTCTGCTACTAGCAATTGAATGATATACTGCCTATTCAAATCACCCAAATTACATAACTGCTCCACTCTTATTTCATTTTGGGATATGAAAACAAAACCTTAAAACTAGCCATAATAGTTTTGATTCTCAAAACCATAATAGGTTTGATTCTCAAAACCAAAAATTAGGTCACACAATCAGAAAAGTTTGAATACATTTATGGGACAAGCAGAACAGCTTATTTGAAATCAGGGCTGTGCTAGAACATCCAGATCTTATTATTCTATTTGAGTTATTAAGTTCAAGCATGTTGCAGTAAGCCTGACCTGATTTTCTACTTCATCAGTAAAAAGATAAGTTTGGTTACTGGGTGACACTTCTAACTGGGAGCTTCAGTTTAATAAATAATCTCCAAAAATAATTTCACAAAGGGTTCTGAGTCTCCTAAAACTCACATTCCCTCATAAGCCTTGGAGTTTTTGTCATAATTACTTCTATGTTTCTCATCACTGTACTCAGAAAGAAGCAATAATGGCAACTTCATCCTCTAAAACTCAGTTCTATATATTTAATATTTACCTTACCTTAGCTCTTTGTATTTGTTAAATGTATAAATTCTATATAGTTAATATTTGCCTTACCTATGCCCTTGATATCTGTTTCTCCATAAAGGGATAACAATAATTACCTTTCTTCCAAGGTGTGTTGGGATATTTAATTAATGTTTACAATGTGTTTAGTGAGCCGCAGATGAAAGATACTAAAGAAGCATAAAGCAATATATCATTAGTCTGACTCATCTGTCACCCTTATTAGGTACACAAAATGAAAGCTCTTTTGCTACAACTAAAATAGGTTATGGATACACGTTAGGTTAAATATAAATCCCAGCGCAACTTAAATCTACATACTGAATCTACTGGGCAAACATCTGAAACTTATTATTAAAGCAATATGGTTTTTTTCTCTAACAAGAATTTGAAACCCCTTACCACTTAAAAAATAAACTGATTCAAAAGTTATGATAAAGATAAAAACATGATACCTTTGGTAAACATCTAAAGTTTGCTAGGCTTCAATACATACACAGAGATTCAATCTGCAATGATATGAAACTATACAACATGAAAAAAAGAAACTTATTTCATTCTTTTACAAATGAAATGAGCAATATTGACAGCACAGCATAGCAAAAGATTTAAAATTGAACTCAGTAGTTCTAGTCTTCCAAAACATGTTTTCTCCATTTTAAAGCTTTTGGAATGGTAGTACATCATACAATCAATTAATGTATTATCATAATTTTCCTGAAAAGCATTTATTAAATTGATAGTACTTCGCCTTATCCCTATATCCTAGAATCAAAGAAATCTGATATTAAGTACCTATGTTCTTAAAATTCCAAAGCCTTTCCCACCATCATCTCCTTTGGGATTCCAGCTCCTGCCCAACACTCACCTCCACTCCATTCCCTCCCACTTTTTCCAATCTCCCAACTTCTCACCCACCCCCTGCAGACTGCCCCTTCAAAACTAATAAAACTTCTTTATTTCTCTTTGTAACATTCTTAGACCACCCTGTGCACACTCTGAACTTTATTTTGCACTATAATATGGCCCATCAAGGCGACTGGCTAAATAAAAAGTTTATGAGGAATCATCTTGATAGCTTTTAAACATATATCCCCATTCCCCCACTTTTAAATTAACTTTTCCATTACCTAGATTCCTTCTAGCAACTGGAATTAATATTCTATTCTCTTCGCCTTTCTTCCTTTGGCATTCTTATCCAGTTTGCTATCAGTCTCTCACATTGTAGTCTTCAGGTTTTATCACTTTTGTATTCTGAACGTACATTTCCATTCTGATGGCTTCTTCACTAAAATTTACCAAAGGAACCTCAAACTCAGCATACAGAAAAAGAAAATAAGGAAATTTTGTGAGGCTCATGTCGTGTGTGGATCATTGATGTAGAGTACAGAATGAAGTAACAAAGATCTATTCTAGGGAGTGGATGTAACTCAAGTGGTTGAGCACCTGCATCCCACATGGAAGGTCCCAGGTTCAGTTCCTGGTGCCTACTAAGAAACAAAACAAAACAAAAAATAACAAGCAAACAAATGAGAAAAACCAAATCAGAGGAACCGATGTGGTTCAGTGGTCAAAGATTGGCTTTCCACACATTGAGGTCCCAGGTTCAATCTTCAGTCCAGGTGTCTCAACAGAAAAAAAAAAAGATTTATTTTATGAAGAAATTTGGAATCAAGTGGCCAAAGCCTTCAAGGAATGAGAGAGAGGACTGTAGAACAATAATTTGAAGGTGAGCATAGGAATCAACCTAAATGCCTAGAACTTTAAATTCATGACATCAAAATGAAAGACATCTTCCCTAAACAAGTGCCTTCTGTTCCTGACTTCCCCTCCCCCATCTCTGTTAATGGAACATCATTTTCTCAGTCACACAATTCAGAAAAAGATAAATAAAGCTTCAACTCCCTTGTCTCTATTTTATCCTATATTAGTTCAATTATCTATTTCTCTCAATTCAAACTCCGAAATGTCCTTTCTAAAACCCACCTTTGCTACTCTAATTTCGGCCCCCATATATTTTAATTAGATTGTTAAAATAAGCACATAAATTTTCTCTCTATCCTCACATTTTTTTCAACTAATCCAATCCTTCCCATCTACTACCACAATAGTCAGAGTTTCATAAAGTGTAATGCTGATGATATCACTTCCCTATAAAATCTTCAAAGGCTCTTTTACTGCCTACCAAATTGAGTGTACACTCCTTAATAACCTCCCCATTGCCAAGCCAATGGTCAGCTCTCAGTCCTCATCTTATTCATCCAATCAGAAGCAATTGACAATTAATCTCTGGCCTGGAGTTTTACAATTGGGCTATCCCTTCAACCCTTACCTAATAATCTATTTCACACACAATAGCCATGCCAGATTATCTCACCATTCTGCTCAGAGTCCTCCAATGGTTCCCTCTATCTCACTGCATTAGTCAGGGTTCTCTAGGGAAACCAAATCAACAAGAGATATCTATAAATAGCATGAGATTTTATAAAAATTGTCTCAAGCGACCATGGGGATGCACACATATAAATTCCATAGGACAGGCTGCAAGCCAGGGACTCAGATGAAGGTCCTTCTGAATTCCCTGGGAGACACTGGCTATCTGAAGTAGAGATGGGTATTCTCTCTACTGAATGCTGAAATCACTGCTGCTTTTTAAGGCCTTCAACTGATTGGATGTTATGTCACTCATTGCCAGAGGTGATCTCCTCAGTTGATTGTAGATGTAATTAGCCATATATGCAGTCTACTCACTGATGGTTAAAGTCCATGAAGGGCCATTGTATTACAATTAGCCCAGTGTTCGCTTGACCAAAGACCTGGGCATCATTTCTTGGCTGAGTTGACACATTAGTAGAGCACTTTGGCTGGCATGAAGAATAGCACAGGGTCAGGCCTGCAAGACCTACATGATATGGCTACCCACTACCTCTTCAACCTCATCTTCTACCACAAGCCTCAATCTTCTTCACAACTCTGGCCACACCAGTCTTCTTGCTGTTACTGAAGGATAACAAACATGCTCCCACATCTTGGACTTTGCAATAGCAGTTCTCTTGATCTGAGCATACTTTCCTTTGAACGCCACATGGCTCACTCTCTGACTCATTCAAATACCACTGTACTAGAGAGTGTTGCAATTCGACACTGCTACTGTTTTCCACTGGACTGAGGCATCTCCCAGGCCGGTGGGCTCAAACTAGTTGGCCCCGGGGGAGTGAGGATGGATACGGAGACTATGCATACTCCGGAGACAGGGTTCTAGACCAAGTCTAACTTTATTACGTAGGAACATTAATCTATAGTTCAGGGCAATAGGGAAGGGGGGCTAGGCAGTATTTGATTGGCCTACCAATCATATATTGGGGGCAAATATATGCCCAAACAAGGAGAGGGGTAAGCTATGGGGGACAGTTAGGTTGATCACGTAGGCAGAGCTTTTTCACGCCATACTGCCTGTGGTGGGGATCAAACAAAGGGAGCGGGGCTCGGAGAGGAGGAAGAAGACGTGGTGTAGCTGGACAGGGCTTGGTTGCCATTCTGTCTGACTTCCTGGTCAGCGGCCATTTTGTTTAGCTGTGTGGTTGCCTTAGAGGCAGCGTGTCAGCAACTGATGAGCTATGCCTTGTCGGCTGTGCACAGGGTGATCTTGGGCACTTTTATTTCTCCTACAGAGAGCTCTTCTGTCTCCATTCTATTTAATAACATTCCCCTCATCTCACACAGCCACTCCCTATTTTCCATTATATTTAATACCAGCTGAAATATAGTTATTTCTGGGTTTTGGGGTTTTTTTAATTGGCAGTCTCTTCTCACTGGATTATAAGATCCCTGATAGCATAGTCTTTGTCTATTTCTTTTATAGCTCTATTTCCAGAACCTAAAAGAGTACTTTGCACTTAACATACATCATTAAATATTTGTTGAATGAATGAATGAATTTCTCACAGAGTGAATCTCCATACAAAAAAGTCCTATATCCTAGCCTAGCAGATCCCAATTTGGGGGCCAAATTCCACTGGGAAGTTATTGGAGTAACAAAAAGAGACCTGTAAATCTATATTCCTCCCACTACTGTGTGTAAACCAAACAAATTGCACTATATGTAATTGTTTTAAGATATTTTTATAGTATATTTTATCATCATTTATTTTCTTAACCAAAAGTTTGAGTGCAGTCACTACTACAAAGGTGTCTGTTGATTTTTTTTAAAATTTAACAATGGTTTCTCATACTCAAAATATTAGGACCCTGGATCATTTTGCTCCTTCCAAACAAAACCACTGTTTTTTCCAAGATGACCATAAACTTTCACATCTGTACCTTTGCTCACACTTTTAGCTTAACTCAAAAATGTTTTCCTCCCCTCTTCTTCCCATCCCACCCTCTAATCGCTTTGTCTTTCCCAGTCCTAAATCATTACCATCTATACCTGATCGAGAATGTCCCTAAGTGAGATCTGGCTCATGATGACTATCTAGGATGAGGGCTGAAAAGAAAGTGCCAGAAGGAGGAAGACTGCCAAAAGATTTGTTTGGTAGCACTCCCAAGTCCAACTTCACCTATAATCCAATTTGTCTAAAGTTCATCCTAATTAAATGTCCCCAAGAGAACCCTCTCACCAACAAAGCCCATCCACTCTATAGTCCCCACAAATGAAGCATGTAATTCCTGACCCTGTGCTATTTTTCATGCCAACCAAAGTGCTCTACTCATTGTTCTCTGCCAAACATTATCCATCACATCTTCATTTTGATTCAACCTTCACCTATTTCTGTAAGTTTTCCCTGAAAATTTATCATTCCACTGTCCCTTCAGCATAAATAAATAAAAGTAATTTTCAAATAAATTTTCTACTCTTTGGTAACTTGTTTTTTATTCACTCTCTTAAATGTGAATTCCTGCTTAAGATTTTAAGTGCCCCAGATATTTATTTTATAGTTCTCTTCCCCTCATATCATAGTGCCTAGGCACAGAAGAAAATATGCTAATGTTAAGAAAAATAAAATGCCTGCCTGTGCTAGATGTTGCAGGGAAGGAATCACTGTCCAAGAATGACTTTTCCAGAAGACCGAAACAATTGACCTGCAGGGGTTTTCTTAGAAAATGGAACACACCCCAGAGAATTGCAAGTAAGCAACTCCTGGTGATAAAACTAGTTTTGGTCCAGTAGAAATAGCTTAACAGAATAGACAAGCATAGCATACTAATTAATGTATAGCAGCTCATCACTTTGCAAGACTTCCTGTATGAAAGATGGAAACAAAGTCAGCCAACCAGAATACTTCCAGGGTGCCTACAACTGAAAGCAGGAGAATTACATCCAGCATCCATGTGGAATTTAAGCCCCCTCTTGATATAGATGTGGAGAGGACACAAGCATTCTAAGGTCCACAGGATGGAGGAATAGAGTATGGATTAGAGTGGACTTACTGATATTCTATTCATGAACTATTGTGATTAGTAATCGAAGAAAATGTGGCATTGGTATGGAGAAAGTGGCCATGGTGGCTGCTGGGGGTAGGGAGTGGGAGGAAGAGATGTGATGTGGGGGTGTTTTCGGGACTTGGAATTGTCCTGGGTGGTGCTGTGGGGAAAGTTACCAGACATTGTATGTCCTCCTATGGCCCACTGGGTAGACTGTGGGAGAGTGTGGGCTATAGTGTGGACTATTGACCATGAGGTGCAGCGGTGCTCAGAGATGTATTCACCAAATGCAATGAATGTCTCATGATGATGGAGGAGATTGTTGTTATTGTGGGAGGAGTGGGGTGAGCGGGGTGGGGGGTATATTGGGACCTCATACTTTTTTAATGTAACATTAAAAAAATAAATAAAGACAAAAAATAAAATAAAATAAAAAAGAACACTTCCTCACTTGCTTCCTCATTTGCCCTATAGGAAATTCCTTGCCCCTACCCCTATTGCGGGAGCTCTATTTTTCTTTCTGAATGGGGATGTTTTTCCAATATTTAAATTGCTTAATAAAGCTGTGAGATCCTAAAGTACTTGAAAAGGTTTTCTTTTTGTCACTAGTGGACTCAACATTCCACATAAGTTTTTCCATGACAAAAACAAAGATGAAAATTATAAAAACAATAAAAAATATAGGCAAAGTTTAAAATAGCAACAGACTAGAAGAAAAAAATTACGCACACAAGTGAATGGAATAGTATCCACAATATACAAATAGCCTTATAAACCAAAAAGAAAACAACAAATAAGTAGGAAAATGGGCAAACTATGTAAACAAGCAAAGGATTTGAGTATCTTATACAAAATAACTTTACCAAGATTATACCACACTGACACTGAACTTTATATAAAATTAGCCTTTAACTGGATTCACAAACCTATAGACCAATCCAAATTACACTAGTTCTTAGAGGTTTAGAAGTCATAAAATAGCCTACTTGTTATGTAAATGTCTTTCAATTACTTCCCCAATTTATTCTCCTGGACATGCTCAAGTGTATATGTTATAGCCTCTGGCAGATGATTTTTGTTTCTGGAGTTCAAGTCAATGACTCTTATTAAATTCTTCCCAAATCTAAAACATAGTCTAGGCAACTTGGTGACATGATCCTTGCCCTCAAGGAATTTATAATTATTCACTCAAAAAACATTTTGAAAGCACCTGATACATATTAGGAAACAAGTTTCTATGTAGTGCAGAAAATGAGACATACACTCCAACAGATATAAAACAAAGTGAAAATTCCACAAGAGAGGTAGTAAATTATATGGGAAACAGAAAAGGGAGGTATTGGGAAGCAGACTTGGCCCAATGGATAGGGCATCCACCTACCACATGGAAGGGCCGCGGTTCAAACCCCAGGCCTCCTTGACCCGTGTGGAGCTGGCCCAAGTGCCGTGCTGATGCGCACAAGGGGTGCTGTGGGATCCCCACACGCAAAGAGTGCGCCCCGTAAGGAGGGCCGCCCAGCGTGAAAGAAAGTGTAGCCTGCCCAGGAATGGCCCTGCCCACAAGGAGAGCTGACACAACAAGATGACACAACAAAGGGAAACACAGATTCCCGATGCCGCTGATAAGAATCAAAGCAGTCATAGAAGAACATACAGCGAAGGGGGGGGGGGGGGGTGTGGGGAGGAGAAATAAATAAAAAATAAATCTTTTTTTAAAAAAGTAAAGAGAGGTATTAATTCTGAAGTACATAATATCAAGAAATTCCTTAACAGGGTGGTTAAGGAGCTGGAGAATTTCCATGAGAAAATCAGTGAAGATTCTGGAAAGGCTGTGGTTCCTCAATCTAATAGTTAAGAACTTACGTTCTGAAAGTCAGAAGGCCGGCCCTGATTCAAATAATTTCTGTCACTGACTTACTGTGTATCCCCAGGTGGCTTATTTAACTTAAACTCTGGTTTCTTCATTTACAGAATGACAATAACGTAATTGCGTATTTCACAAAGGATTCATGAGGAGAAAATGCAGTAATGAATGACAAGTGCGTGCAGCCTGGCACAGCAGAAGTGCTGACTGAAAATAGCCCTTAGTTTGGGTTCTCCCCGAAGCAGACCCTGAGTCAAAGATTCTACCGTAAGCAGTTTATTAGTAAAGAAACACTGGTAGGGAAGAAAGTCAAAGAAGGGAAATCAGCATATCAAGCAAATTATAACTATATTACCTGGAGCTTAATCCAGTGGAAAACTCTGGGAGCCACTGTCCACCCAAGGGCAAGGGACCTGGAAAACTATACACCAACTACCTCAATCAAGCTTAGAGCTGCTCCCAGAGTGAGGGGTAGGGATTAGCCATCCTGCAGAACAGGAAGAAGCCATCAGACAAAGACACGCAGATGCTCACAGTTGCAACAGCTACAATATGCATAAAAATATGAGCATATGGGAATGGACAAGGGATATATATCAGGAAAAGATTGGGAAAAAAAAAAAAAACTTACACCGGGGAACCTGTGTAGCTCAGTTGTTAGGTGCGGGCTTCCTACATATGAGGTCCCGAGTTTACTCCCTGGTCCCAGTATCTTCAAAAATTAATTAATTAATTAAATAAAAACTTACATATGATAAACCTCTTTTAAAGGAGCAGTAATTTATATATGTATAAATATTTTCTATATATATAACAAAATATCCTGATTATCCAAAGTGTTCCTACATATCAGTCAAACAAAAGAACCCAGTGAAAAAAGGGCAAAGCATGTGAATATATAAAGAATAGGCAAATCCCAAGGAAAAATGAAATAATCAATAAACATAATACAACTCCTGTCAATACACAATTCTTAGCTTTTATGATTAATATCGCATTTCAATTCTAGGCTGTATTTCATGACCAGAAGATGGAGCTCCAAGCATTTAAACTTTTCTTCTGTTTTGTTGAAGTCTTGATAGAGTTGTGTTTTTGTTTCTTAAATCCTGATTCTTTCTTTTCCCAATTTAAGTCTTTTCATTCTCATTCAACTCTCAGATTATCAAAATTCAGTTGCTGACTGTAGGTGAAAGAAATGAGCCATGAAGCAACCTACCATGCCAAGGATAATTTTTATCCACCTGGGGATTTCTTTGTTTTGTGTACTAGTCTGTAGGTATTTTTATCCAATGCTCCCCACTCTCTTTGTTCCTCCCTCCTCACAGCAAAAAAAACTCACTGCAAACAGGTATGAATATCCAGTGCTGACCTCAAGGTAGGGAAAATTGTAGCCCTACTACAAATACACTGTCACTATATGCATCCAGGAAGTTGTACATTGAAGGAAGAGAACATGGTAGGGTTGGGAATGAATACATACTTTACTTTCTCTGCTTTACCAACATGTTTCTTACCCACAAAATTCTTCCTGGAGACTCTAAAGACTCAGGGGAAAAGTGATTTTTCTAAATTTCCATAACATCTACTCTCTTACCTCAATGTTAATATTATTAATCCTCATTTTTTTCAATAAACACTTATTGAGTACCACTGCAGCATTGCAGGAGGGTTATGGATTGATAAAGAAACACACGCACACCTCCAATAAAAGTCCCTGATGTATTTAATCCAAGGATACATAGACTAAGAGAGCAAAGGAGTGACTCATCGCCTATTAAGATATTTCTCTTGTCTTTCCTACCCTACACTGAGGATAAAACTGCCAGTGACATTCTACTCTGGTAAGGTCCTGCTAGAGTTGACAGAAAACATTCCTCGGAAATTGTAGCACTGATGTGGAGACGGTGGCCACAAGAGTTGCTGAGGGCAGGAAGAGGGAAGAAGAGTGTAATACGGGGGCATTTTCCGGACTTGGAATTGTCCTGAATGATACTGCAAGGTCGATGCAGGACGTTACATATCCTGCCATAACCCACTGAATGGCTGGGGGAGAGTGTAAACTACAATGTAAACTATAATCCATGCAATATAGCAGTGCTCCAAAATGTATTCATCAAATGCAATGAATGTGCCACAATGATGAAAGAGGTTGTTGACGTGGGAGGAGTGGGGGGTGGGGTATAAAGGAACCTCTTACATTTTTTAATGTAACATTTTTTGTGATCTATGTATCTCTTTTTTAAAAAAAGACAAATAAAAATTTTTCAATTAAAAAAAATTCCTCGCTTAACCATTACAATTTAATAATCAGGTTAACAAAATATACACCACTGTTTAAGGCAATTTCCATATACAATTTCTATTTCTTGATCTAAACTCGGCAACAAGAGAGACATCTTTTTCCTGGGTTAATGACCAGGTATTCCAGTAAAATCTTTCTACCTCTGCTTCTGAGAGTCCTTCTTGAAAGGTTCATACATCTGTACATACCAAACCCCTACTGAATTCAAAACCTGTGTTTCTAAATACTACAGCTTATTTCCACTTGTAAACTCAAAACTTGTGAACTCATTTTCTTTCTCTATCCCTTTCCTTTCCCACACAAACCTGTTCCTCTCCCAGCTTTCTACAGTCATCTACTCAGTAAACTAAATAAAAAATCTCAGAGGAGTCACTTTTGATTTCACTTCTCCCTCACCTCCCATATGCAATCATTAATTAAGACTGCCCATTCTAATTCCAGAGTTCCCCAAATCTAGTCCTTCCATTTCCACTGTCAAAAGCCCTTCTCACCCACAATAGTTTCAGTAGTCGCCTATCTCCATTCTTTTCTTTGCTAAATCTGGCAAACATACCTTATATTCTTCTTTATAAACAAAGTTCTGGTCATGTAATTGCTCTCGTTTAAAAACTTTTTTTTAGTTTCCTAGCCATTATTGAATTAAAACTAAACTCAACCTATCATTCAACAAATATTTATCTGCCACCTTCTATGTACAAAAAGCACTCTGGTTTGTGTTGTAGAGTATAAAAAATAAATAATAAATGTCTCTGGAGCTTACAAGCTGGAGAATGATACTGACATAAAGAAACACAAAAATACAAATTGGTAAAATCCAATTAAGGTGGAGGGATTGAGAGTGAGGGGGTTCCCAGGTCCTATTGCCTAAATTTCGATTTGGCCTATATAAGGCCTAAGAATAAGATTCCAATGTCTAAACAATCTTAAACTGATGAAAACTTTTTTTATTCATACCCGAATCCCAAACTAGTCACTAAAACAAGTCAACCTCTCAATAGCCACCAAGGTCTGTGACAAAGCTAATCCTACCTAATAAAGTTTTTTCCCTACTGTATAAAGTAGAGGAAGTTAGGTTGCCTTTATTTGGTTTCGTAGCTGAGAAATATCTAGTACTAAGCTTGTATGACTCACACCAAATGCTAAATATTTAGAGGAGCCAGGAACAGAGCCCAACACTCATCAGTGTTTTTTCTCCAACTGAACTTTTCTTTAAAGAGCATTTAAAACCTTTAATGAATAAAATAATTTTATTTGACTAAGCAAAATATAAGAAGCAATACAGGAATAAGCAAAATATAACGGATAATATATGAATCGTAGTTTAGAAAGATGAAAATTAAAAAGCAAAAACTGGAGGATTGTCAGAACCTCTGCTTGTGAGGAATTTCAAACACTGGGATTTACTGTGTCCTAAAGAAGTAATGAGGGGAAGTGAACTTGGCCCAGTGGTTAGGGCATCCGCCTACCACATAGGAGGTCCGCGTTTCAAACCCCGGACCTCCTTGACCCATGCGGAGCTGGCCCATGCGCAGTGCTGATGCGCGCAAGGAATGCCATGCCACGCAGGGGTGTCCCCCGAGTAGCAGAGCCCCATGCGCAAGGAGTGCACCCACAAGGAGAGCTGCCCAGTGGAAAACAAAGAAAAGCCTGCCCAGGAATGGCGCAGCACACATGGAGAGCTGATATAACAAGATGACACAACAAAAAGAAACACAGATTCCCGTGCTGCTAACAACAAGAGAAGCAGACAAAGAAGACTCAGACAACTGGGGTGGGGAGGGAAAGGGAGAGAAATAAGTAAATAAATAAATAAATAAATCTTTTTTTAAAAAAAAGAAGTAATGAGGATGAGAAGACAATGTCTGGCAACAGTTTTCAAAAGATAACCCTAGAATGTGGAAATAAAATCTCTTTATTTCTTGTGTATGTTCACCAATTATATAGAATCTATTTATATTGTGACTATTTTTTGGAAGCGTTGGTATAAAGCAATTCTGTGGATATCTCCAGAAAGAAACATAAGAGGAACCGGAAAACGTGAAAATCTCTAACTGCATGATTAGGAAATGGGGGGAATCATCTTTTATTATTACCTTTTTATACTGGTTGGACTTTGTATATTGTGAATTTATAATTATTCAAAAATGTAAATCATGAACTTAAGTTTATTAAGGAATCTCAGCTCATTATAGACATTTAATGGTTTTATTTTTCTAGTAAGTACCCCAAACCAACACCACTTTCCTGCAAACCCCAAATACATCTTGCACACTTTTTAGCCAAATGTGGGTCTTAGAATATACTCATTCAGATATTCCAGACTTAGTCCTATTCATTTGAAAACTTCAATTTTATACTCAAGTCAAAGCTCTCCTCTCCCCATGACCCAGAAGAGGTTAGACCTTCAATTTT
Organism: Dasypus novemcinctus; assembly: GCF_030445035.2. Classification (NCBI taxonomy): domain Eukaryota; kingdom Metazoa; phylum Chordata; class Mammalia; order Cingulata; family Dasypodidae; genus Dasypus; species Dasypus novemcinctus. The sequence continues at coordinate 117,282,822 of NC_080673.1, read as the reverse complement.
AGACTAAAGGCTTAGGGGAGTTTGGGGGCAGAGGGGGAGGCATGGAGATGAATTCTAGCTCTTTGTCACCTCCACACACACACACACACACACACACCTTCTTTTGGGTGGGAGCTCCTCTAAGATTGGGAGAGATGAAGGAGAAAATTATCATTAGCATTTCTTCACATTACTGGATAAGTTTGCTGTCCTCCCCTTGGTTGCTTGTAACTGCACTTATGGCAGACAGTCTAGAAGCTCCATGAGAAGAGGTGGTAGCATCAAGATTTCCCTCTGAGATTTACTGCATCTTCCGGATGATGTTGACTTGGAGACATTCCCCAGATGTGAGCCCCTTTTTGCCCCAAACACTGCATCAATCGTGGGATGACTCTGGCTCCCAATCTGTATATTCCCTGAGCCAACTTTCAGGCTTGCAGGCATGTGAAGACTTCATCAATCTCTACTGGGAGGAAGTAGGCCATCCTTACTGGGCCCCTCTCCACCTAGATATTGCTTCACTTATGCCCTCTCCATTCAGTTCTCTTATCTCATATTCCAGAAGCAGGGAAGGCAGGCCAGCATGTCTGCTAATTAAGGTCTTCCAGCCAAAGAACAAAATATCTGTTTACTTTTCCTTTCAAATGATTTGCTTAGGCTTCCCTACCCTCACCTATTTGATGTGCGAGAAGGAACACACTTTGTATACTCACTCTGCTAGAGGGTATTCCTTTCTCCTACCTACCTTGGAAGGTGGAGACCATGATGGCTGGCTGGGCCATTTTTCTAAATAGGGACCTCTCAGAAGTCCTTCAAGAGTATGACTGACCTCATCTATTGTTGAGAGTCCATTCATTTTGAACGAGGGACACATTGTGCCTTTTGCCCCCAGTCTGGGTCATAGTAGCAGTTACATGGCAAAAGGAAAATTCCTGTTTGACATCCTATAATTCTTCTCTACGTGTTTGCTTCCCGTCATCCATATATGGCCTAGCTGCAAATCAAATCATACTATCCAGAAGCTTTTTTTTTTTAGCTCCATCCAGATCTGCTTGATCAGAATTTCATGATTAGATTCAGGGGATCTACAATTGACACGTATAGCAACAACCTAATATTTAGGAAAATTCTGGGTTAGAATTCAGAGAAAACAGATTTAGATGTAAGATCAGTGTATTAGTCAGCTAACGGGGTGCTGATGTAAAATACCAGAAATTGGTTGGTTTTTATAAAGGGTATTTATTTGGGGCAGGAGCCTGAGGATACCAGGCCATAAAGCATAATTTACTTCCCTCACAAAAGTCTATTTTCACCTGTTGGAGCAAGAGGGTTCAGGCCGTCTGTGAGGGTTCAGGCCTCCTGGGTTCCTCTGGGCTCAGCTCCTCTGTTTTCTCCACAAGGTCAGCTATAGACTATCAGACTCTCTAGGCTTTGCCTCTCTCCATAAGTTCAGCTATAGACTATCAGGCAAATGACTCAGTCTCTCTCCCCAGGACTCCAGCTTAAGACCAGCATCAACTCCAAGATCAAAACTCCAACATTAAGAACCCTCAACTTTGTCTTTTGCCATGCCTTTTATCTATGAATCCCCACCCACCAAGGGGCAGATACTCAATGCCCTACTGACACAAGAGGTTTACTTGATTAATTAAGTAAACCTCTGAATCCAATATAATCTAACATGCCCAGAGGAAAAGATCAGTTTACAAACATAATCCAATATTTCTTTTTGGAATTCATCAATAATATCAAACTGCTACAGTCAGGGAAACTGTTTGGGTAAATATATAAGTCACAAGGACAAAAACCATATCTATCTGGTTCATTTTCATACCTCTTAGAACAGTGCTTAGCACATAATAGACTTTCAATAAATATTTCTTGCATGAATTAATGGATAAGTGGAACGTTTCCATTTTATAGCCAAAGCAACTAACCATCTTACCAAATTGTAGCACAGCACACAGTGGGAAAATAAGACTCTATTAAAAGTAGAATTAATAAGTTGTGTTTGCCCCTCTTAAGATAAACAGATATATTCTGGGAAGATGGCATCAGAGTATGAATGCAGGACTCGATTCTCTCAGAAAAAAAAAAAAACACACAGAGGAAGGCGCAAAAGCTGTCTGAGGACCTGCTTTGGGGGTCAGTAGGTGAGGACAGTATTGTGCAACTCGCAGGAGGGTGAAGGACAGAGAGATGAAGAACCAGAAACAACAAACATGAGTTACTAAATGCCCACAGTGACTTAGAAGGGCTTCAATCCCCCATCTTCAATACATTAAGCCTGAATAAAACTCCTGGCTCACTGCAGCTAACAGAGAGGGAAACAGACTTCATCCCAGTCAGCTGTTATAAGGGAAGAGGAAGAGTGAATCAGAGGGCTTCTTCTCTTCAGTGAAGCTGGCCAGCAAAGCCCACTTTGAATGCCAGTTCTGGCAAGACCAGAAACACAGGAAAGCAGAAGTTGAAAGAAATAGCTCCACAGAAAGATTTGCCAAAAAGGGCCATATGCTGGCCAACCAGGAAATTGCTAGAAGAAAAACTGCTTTTAAGTCATTTTTCAGCCCCAACCCCATGAGAAAAATCTGTGCCCTATTAGTGATTCCCTGGTCCAATTCCCTGGTCCAACTTAAGCTGGGCAACTTTAAAGACTTAAGTAATTTGAACTAAAAATCAAAGAAGAGCTGTGGAGGAAAAATCTAGGGAAGAGAGAGAAATTGACCATCAGAGAAAATTCACCAACATATTCAATTGCCTAGACATCAGCAAAAACTTACAAGCCATACTAGGAAACAGGAAGAGATGGCCCAGCCAAAGGAACCAACCAAATATCCTGAAAAGATACAGAATTTAAGACAACAAATCAATGATAATCACACAACTCCCTTAAATCAATTCAAAGAATTGAAGGAAAATATGACAACAGAGATAAAGTATATTAAGAAGACACTGGGTGAACATAAAGAACAATTTTAAAGCCTAACAAGAAAAGCTACAGAACCTATGGGACTGAAAGACACAATGGATAAAAAACTAAAAGTATATTAGAAGTACATAAGAACAGATTCAAATTGCACAAAGACAGAATTAGTGATTTTGAGGACAGACCATCTGGACTGAAGAAAAAAAAAAAAAACAGAAAAAATTGAACAGGGTCTCAGGAAATTGAATGACAAGGTGAAACACAGACACACTATTGGTGACCCAGAAGGAGAAGAGAATGGAAAAGGGGCAGAAAGAATATCTGAGAAAATAATGACTGAAAATTTCCTAATCCTTATGAAAGACATAAATATCAGTATCCAAGGAGGACAATGCACACAAAGCAGAATAAATCCAAATAGACTTACCCCAAGACACCTACTATTCAGAATGACAAATATCAGAGATAAAGAGAGGATTCTGAAAGCAGTAAGAGAAAAACCATCACATACAAAGGAACCTTGGTAAGATTAGTGCTGCCCTCTCATCAGAAAGCATGGAGGTAAAAAGAAAGTGGTATGATGTATTTAACGTGCTGAAAGAGAAAATACGCCAGTGAATTATGCATCCAGCAAAACTCTCCTTCAAAAATGAGGGTGAGTTCAAAGTCTTTCCAGACAAAAAAATACTGAAGGAGCATCTTACCGAAAGACCAGAATTATGAGCAATACTAAAAGGAATGCTGCAGCCTGAAAAGAAAAAAAAAAAAAAATGTGAAAGACTTGGAGAAGAGTGCAGAAATGAAGATTATTATAGAGGGTAAATTAAAGGGTAAAAAGATAGACAATAGTAATATATGACAAAGGAAAGCCAAAAGACAAAATGGAAAAAGTAAAGAATGCCTTTACAGTAATAACAGTGAATGTCAAAGGCTTGAACTTGCCAATAAAAACACAAACTATAAAATGGATAAAATAATATGAGCCATTGATATGTTGTCTACAAGAGACTCACTCAGATGTAAGGACACAACCAGGTTGAAAGTGAAAGATTGGAAAAAAGACATTCCATGCAAACAGCAACCTAAAAAAGAGTTGGGGCAGCAATGATAATAACATTGGACAAAAAACTGTTAATGGACAAAACTGTTATAAGGGATTAAGAAGGTCACTATATATTAATAAAAGGGGCAATTCACCAAGAAGAAATAACTATATTAAATATTTATGTACCTAACCTGGGTGCCCTAACATACATGAGGCAAACACTGGCAAAACTGAAGTGAGAAATAAGTGTCTTTACAATAATAGTTGGAGACTTCAATACACCACTCTCAGTATTTGATAGAACATCTGGACAAAGGATAAAAAAAGAAACAGAGAGTTTGAATAATATGACAAATGAACTAAACCTAGCACACATTTATGGAACAATAAGCCCCAAAAAGCAGGATATACATTCTTTTCAAGTGCTCATGGATCCTTCTCCAGGATAGATCATATGTTGGGTCACAAAACAGGTCTCAATAAATTTAAAAAGATTGAAAATATACAAAACACTTTCTCTGATCATAATGGAAGGAAGTGGAAATCTATATGGATGGAAAAGGGGAAATTCATAAATATATGGAGAATAAGCAATACACTCTTAAATACTCAGTGGGTCAGAGAAGAAATTGTAAAGGAATTCAGTAAATATCTTCAGATATAAAATGAGAAAAAAACACATCAAAAAGCAAAGACAGTGATGAAAGGGAAATTTATAGCCCTCAATGCTTACATTAAAAATGAAGAAGGAACTAAAATTGAAGATCTAACTGCACACCTAGAGGAATTAGAAAAAGAACAGCAAACTAACCCCAAACCATGCTGAAGGAAAGAAATAATAAGAATCAGAGCAGAAAAAAGTGAAATCGAGAACTACAAATAAAAAACACAAAAACATACGCTGACCCTAGAAGAAATAGAAAGCCTCAACAAACCAACCACAAGTAAAGGGACTGAAGCAGTCATCAAAAACCTCTAAAAGATGAAAAGCCTAGGGTCAGGTGGATTCACAGGCGAATTCTACCATCATTCAATGATGATCTAATACCAATCTTGCTCAAGCTCTTCCAAAAAGTTGAACTGGGAAGAATGCTACCAAACTCATTCTATGAAGCCAACATCACCCTAATACCAAAACTAAAAAAAAACATACTATAAAGAAAGTAAAGCACAGACAAATATCTCTAATGAATATAGATGCAAAAATCCTCAGCAAAATATTTGCAAACAGAATCCAAAAGCACCTGAAAAGAATTATGCACCATGGTCAATTAGGTTTTATCCCAGGTATACAAGGGTGGTTCAATACAAGCAAATCAATTGGTTTAATAATGAATGAATGAATTGAAGAAGAAAAAATCACATGATCCTCTTGATTTTATGCAAAAAAAAAAGGTGTTTAACAAAATCAAAGGTGTTTATAAAAACACTCCAAAAGATAGGAATAGAAGGAAGCTGTCTCAATACAGTAAAGTGCATATATGAAAAACCTACAGCTAGAATTGTACACAATGGTGAAAGACTGAACACTTTCCTGATGAGATCAGGAATAAGATCACCATTAGGTTACATAAAGAAATAAAAAACACTCAAATAGGAAAGGAAGAAGTAATACTTAAACTATTCACTGATGATATGATTCTATAACCCTATATCTAAAAAAATCCTGATTAATCCACAGCAAAGCTACTAAAATAATAGATGAGATAAGTAAAATGGCAAGATACAAGATTAATACTCAAAAATCAGTAGCGTTTCTACATACTACTGATGAGCAAAGTGAGAAGGAAATCAGAAAAAAAAAATTCAATTTAAATAGCAACTAAAAGAATCAAATATTTAGGAATAAACTTAACCAAGGACATGAAGGACCTGTATTCAGAAAACTACAAAACACTGCTAAAAGAAACCAAAGAAGACTTGAAGAAATGGAAGGAAAACATTAGATGTTCATGGACTGGAAAACTAAATATGTTTAAGATGTCAATTCTACCCAAATTGATTTGCAGATTCAATGCAATCCCACTGTATTAGTGAGCCAAAAGGGGTGCTGATGCAAAATTCAAGAAGCCTGTTGGCTTTTATAAAGGGTGTTTATTTGGGGTAGGAGTTTACAGATACCAGGCCATAAAGCATAGGTTACTTCCCTTACCAAAGTCTATTTCTACATGTTAAGCAAGAGGGCTAATGTCTGCCAGGTTCAGGCTTCCTGGGTTCCTCTCTTCCCAGGTCTTGCTTCTCTCCAGGCTCAGGGTTCCTCTCCTCCCAGAGCTTGCTTCTCTTTCCTCTGTGTGCTTACTCCTTGGAGCTCCAGCTTAAGACTTCTGCATCAAACTCCAACATCAAAACTTCAGCATCAAAAAGTCTCCAACTCTGTTTTGTCATGCCTTTTACCTGAGTCCCCACCCACCAAGGGGCGGGGACTCAACACCCTACTGACATGGCTTAATCAAAGCCCTAATCATAATTTAATCATGCCCAGGTACAGACCAGTTTACAAACATAATCCATTATCTATTTTTGGAATTCATAACTATACCAAACTGTTACCACCCACTAAAAATCCCAACAGCCATTTTTGCAAAATGGAAGAGTCAATTATCAAATTTATTTAGAAGGGCAAGTCACCCCAAATAGCTGAAAATGTCTTTAAAAAGAAGAATGAAGTTGGAGGACTCTCATTTCCTGACCTTAAAGTATACTACTTGAGGCTTTGCTCTTGAAATTGCAACTTAGCCTAGCGTTGTAGGGTACCTAAGAGTTACCTCCTGAGAGCCTCCATATTGCTCAAATGTGGCCACACTAAAAGCCAAACTCGGCATATAAATGCATTGCCTTCCCCCAGCATAGGACATGACTCCCAGGGATGAGCCTCCCTGGCACCAAGGGATTACTAACAAGCACCAGCTGGTGATGCAACTAGAAAAAGACCTTGAATGAAAAAGGGGGAAAGGTGAAGACAAATGAGTTTATATGGCTAAGAGACTTCAAAGTGAGTCAGGAGGTCATCAGAGAGATAATGCTTATGCACATCTCAGCAGGATTTCATGGCCTGTCAAAGTACATACTACCCCAAATAGTGCATTCCTGAGTGTTCTGGAGATACTCAGGCACTACAGTCATGGCAAATGGCTCTGGAATTTGGTGTCTTGACCGATGGCCCTACTTTGGAGTTTGTGCTCCCAAATGTGACAGAGTTGGACTCAGACATGATGTCTCTACACATGACTCTTCTGTCCCTTTTATTTGAACCTGTATTTGGTGCTGGAGTTGGTAGGTGCATGTCCAAGAGACTTGAATCTCTGGCCTGTCCATGTGCCAGCTGGACCCTAACCTCAGCAGAGTTGCAACACCTACTCTCCAGTTCATTGGACTTACTCAGAACAACTAACAAGGAGATGAAGATTGACAATCACCACATGAAGGAACTGAGAGATTCTACAACTGGCAGCAAGAGAGTACCTTCCATCAGCCATAGGGATCAAAGTCCCTTCTCAATTAGAGGTGGAGTGGGAATCCCCATCCCAGGATCCTCAGGACTGGGGAATAAAATATGGACTAGAGGAAACAGATATGGCTCAACTGATAGAGTGTTCACCTACCATATTGGAGGTCCAGGGTTCAAACTCAGGGCCTCCTGGCCCATGTGGTAAGTTGGCCCATGTGCTGTGCTGCAGCAACACAAGGAGTGCCATGCCATGCAGGGGAGCCCCACATGCAAGGAGTGCACCCGGCAAGGAGAGCCACCCCACGAAAAAAAAGCACAACCCGCCCAGGAGTGGTGCTGCACACACGGAGAGCTGACACAGCAAAATGACACAACAAAAAGAGACACAGATTCCTGGTGCTGCTGAGAATGCAAGCAAACACAGAAGAACACATAGCAAATGGACACAAGAGAGCAGACAGGGAAGAGGACTTGGCCCAATGTTTAGGGAGTCCATCTGCCAAATGGGAGGTCCACAGTCCAAACTCCAGGCCTCCTTGACCCGTGTGAGCTGGCCCACATGCAGTGCTGATGCACGCAAGGAGTGCCTTGCCACGCAGGGGAGCCCCATGCACAAGGAGTGCGCCCTGTAAGGATTGCCGCTCAGCGTGAAAGAAAGTGCAGCCTGCCCAGGAATGACGCTGCACACACAGAGAGCTGACACAACAAGATGACACAACAAAAAGAAACACAGATTCCCGTGCTGCTGACAACAGAAGCAGACAAAGAACACACAGCAAATAGACACAGAAAACAGACAACTGGGGTGGGGGGAGAAGGTGAGAGAAATAAATAAATATTTTTTAAAAAATAAAGAGAGCAGACACTGGGTGTGGGACGGGGAGAAAAATAAATAAATCTTTAAAAAAAGGACATTTTAAAAAAATATGGACTAGAGTGGACTTACTGGTATTCTATTATAGACTTATTGTGATTCTAGCAATGGAAGAAATATATCATTAATGTAGAGAGAGTGGCTACTGGAGGTGCTAAAGTTAAGGAGAGGGCAAAAAGAGGTGTAATATGGGGGCATTTTCAGAACTTGGAATTGTCCTAAATGACATTGCAACAACAGATACAGGCCATTATATATCCTGCCATAACCTACAGAATTAAGTGGGAGAGATTGTAAACTACATTGTAAACTATAATCAGTTCTTAGTGGCAATGCTCCAAAATGTATTCATCAATTGTAGTGAATGTACCACAATAATGAAAGAAGTTGTTAATATGGGGGAAAGTGGGAGGTGTAGGGAGTGGGGCATATGGGGATCCCTTATATTTTTTTATGTAACATTTTATGTAATCTAAGTATCTTTTAAAAACAAATTAAAAATATAGTAAAAAAACGAAAGGAAAAAAGTACATAATGCTAATATAGGGTCTCAATAACTGGGTAGGTTGGGGGAAAATGCACCTAATGTAAGATATTGGCTGTAATTAGTAGTAAGATTATTTTATTTGTTTTATTTTCTTTTTAGAGAAGCTTTGGATTGCATAGATGATACATTAAAAATGTAGGGGGAGAGAACCTGCTATTACTCAATCAGTTGGGCTCCCATCTACCATATGGGAGGCCCTGGGTTCACGTCCTGGGGCCTCCTTGTGAAAGTGGGCTCAGCCGCATGCTGCGGAGAGCCACGAGCCCACAAGCGCCACAAAGAGCCACTCAGCAAGGTGACACAGCAACAACAAAAAAAGGGAGACAAAAAAACGCAGAAAAGAGTGCAGTGAATGGACACAGAGCAGACAGCAAGCAAGTCGCAAAGTGGGGGGGGATAAATAAAATAAATACAAACACAGAAGAACGCACAGCAAAAAGACACAGAGAGCAGACAGTACACAAAATGCACAAGGGGGGGAATAAAAAAAGTAACTTAAAAAAATGTAGGGGGATTCCTATGCACCTCCCTTCCCCTCCCACACTTTTGTCCATTGATGTCATCTTTCATTAGTATGGTACATTTGTTGCAAAGTAGTAATATTTTAGCAAAGCATTTTCATAGTGTGGAACAATTATTTCACATCAGTGCAAGATATTGGTAATGGGGTAATGTATGGGAGCACTGTATGATGATATGCATGTTTGTTTTGTAAGTTCACAACTTGTACTACACACTTATTGTTTTTGTATGTTGATGGATGAAAAATAAATTTCAATTAAAACATTAAGAAGAAAAAAAATAAAGTATATTACTTAGCTACAGTGGTTAAAAGAACAAAACAGCATGGCATTGGCATAAAGAGAGATTGACCAATGGAACTGAATCAAGAACTCAGACATAGACCCTCACATCTATGGTCAAGTATTTCTTAAAAGGTTGTCAAGCCCTCCTATCTATGCTTGAACAGTCTATTCAAACACTGGTGCTGGGAGAACTGGATAGCCATACCCAAAAGAAAGAAAGAAAACTCCTATTTCATATCTTATACAAAAATTAACTCAACTTGGATCAGGGAATTAATATTAAAGTGACAACCATATAACTCCTAGAAGAAAATGTGGGAAAACAACTTAAAGATCTTATGGTAGGTGGTAGTTTTTCAACCTTACACCCAAAGCTTGAGCAACAAAAGAAAAAGATAGATAAATGAGATTTCCTCAAACTTAAACACTTTTGCACCTCAAAGGACTTTGTCAAAGGGTGAAAAGGCAGCCAGCTCAATGGGAAAAAATAGTTAGAAATCGCATATCCAATAAGGGTTTAATATCCATGATATATACAGAGATACTACAATTTGACAATAAAAAAGACAAACTACCCTATTTAAAAAATAGGCAAAATACTAGAATAGACAATTGTCCAAAGAAGAAATACAAATGATGAAAAAACATTAAAAAATCCTCAACATTACAAGCAATTATGAAAATGCAAATCAAAACTACAATGAGATATCATTTCACACCCATTTAAATGGCCACTATTAAAAAGACAGAAAACAAGCATTGGAGAGGATGTGAAGAGATAGGAACACTTATTCAACATTGGTAGGAATGTAGAATGGTACAGCAACTGTGGAAGACTGTTTAACAATTCCTAACAAAGTTAAATACAGATTTACCATGTGACACTGCAATACCACTATTAGAGGTTTGCAATAATTAACAAGCTGTAGCTCACTTTCCCCTGATATGCACTGGGGAAAGGCTAACCCCATCCCCCGTAAGCCTACATGTCCAAGGGCATGGTGCTTTCCCGCAGGTTAAATAAAGAAACCACATAGAGAGTGGAGTAAAGGAAAATGGAAATCTTCCCTACCTACATATCAGAAGGAGATAAAATTCCTACAAAATAAAGAAACATCTGCTCCTGCAGCATTCCAAGAAACCATAACTCCCTAACCCACTATCTTCTAGTCACTATCAGGGAAAGTTTTCACCTCTAGGGCTTCCTATTGGTCCCTCTACTTCACTTGGACCCTCAACCCCCTCCCACCAACTATCATTCCCCCACCTAGGAAAGTTCTGTATAAATTCAAATTCCCCCCTTCCAGGAGTGGGCTGAAGTCTCTCTTCAAACCCCCACCATGCTGGTGGCGGCGGGGGGTGAAGTCTGTTCTTCAGTCCCCCTCTATTGGGAGAGCTTCTCAATAAATCTTTATTTGTCTATAGTCCTTTCAGTCTCCGTGTCCCAGTAAGCGCCGTATTTTCTCCAACTCTACTAGGAACGTACCTAGAAGAACTGAGAGCAGTGACACGAGCAGACATCTGCACATCAATGTTCCAGGTGGCGTTATTCGCAATTGGCAAAAGTTGGAAACAACCCAGGTGTCCATCAACCTGGGTTTATCCATCAAATGTATAAGCAAATTGTGATGTATGCACACAACGGAATATTATGCAGCAGTAAGAAGAAATGAAGTCATGAAGCATATGACAACACGCATGAACCTTGAGGACATTGTTGAGTGAAGCAAGCCAGACACAAAAGGACAAATACTGTGTGATTATGCTATTATGAACTAAATATATTGTGTAAACTCATGGAATTAATAATCAGATTATAGGTCACCAGAAAATAAATTAAGGTTAGAGAATGGAAAGTTGAGGTTTAATCTGTGCAAAATTGGTAAAAGGTTTTTTGTAAATCTTTGGAAATGAATAGAAATGGTGAAAGCACAGCATAGTGTTTGTAACTAGCAGAGCTATCATATGGGTATGACAGTAGTTGAAAAGGAAAGTCTAAAGACATGCATATTATTAGAAGGAAAGCCAAAAACTGTAACATGGGACTGTATAATATGGTGAAGCCTCATGTATTTCATGGGTAATATTGCATACATAAAACTTTTTATAAAACGTAAATACAAATAAATTAAACAGATGGAAACGGAATAGCAGCTATGTATGACAAGGGAAGCATAGAGAGATTGAGAAGTAATGAGTTTTTGTTATCTGTTCGTCTGTTCTTTATTATTATTTTTTTTTCTTTTTCTTTATTTATTTATTATTGTTTTGAATAACAAAAATGCTCTAATAATGATTAATGTGATGAATGCACAACTATGTGATGATACCAAATACCACTGATGTTATACTTTGGATGGATTTAAGCTTTATTCATATATATATCAATAAAATTGATTTACCAAAAAAAAAAAAAAAAAGGTAAGCAGATAGGTCTTTTTTGAGCCTAGATGCAGCTGAGAGGTAAGTCTAAAGAGATGCTAACTAAAGCAATGGGTCACTTGGGCAAGACTTTTCAGGCCTGCCCCTGCCATGCAATAACTGGTCCTGACCAGGAGTGAAGAAATCCAAACAAAGGCCCAAGTTGGAGAATCTCTATGATCATCCAAGCTAATAATCACTTGGTGCATCTGTTTACACCATAATAATATATCTGCCAACGTAATCAGACCATTTAAGTTAAAGAGAATTAAATAAATACTGAAAAAATCTCCCTCATGGAATCCCTTTTCTCCATATACCATTCTGTTTATCCTACAAGGTCAAACAGTCTTTGCTAAAGAAGTCATCAAGCCATGGCTAGTGTTTAGGCCTTTTACCTTACCCTCATGTTTAAGATCTTTCCTTCTGAGAACACACTCACCTTCCCTTGATCAGAGTACGTGGTCTTGTGATCAGATGAGTTAATAAGAAAGAAGCTAACTGGTATCTTGGGGTTGTTTTGAGGGGTAGCTGTTGTTCTTATGGATTATAGTTGCTATGGTTGTTGCTACTGCCATCATCATCATTTTCGTCATCGAGGCCATTGTTGTTACTGCTATAGACTTAGTAACAAAGGGAAGAATAAAAAATTCTCTTTCCCCACCCCATTACCCTGGGAAGCCCTGGTTTCTAAAGGCTGAGCTCCTTGACTCCCTCAGTATGAGGGAAATAAACAGCTTTTGTGTTTGAGGTAGACTGGAAGGGAATTACACTCAATCCCTCAACAGAGGTGGTGAGGAGGGAAGGTGGTAGAAGTTGCCACAAAAGGAGAGAAGGGAAACATCTCTGCCATGGAGCAGGTGCAGGATTTGGGGCTGTCTCAGGGGGCAAGCCATGGCCTCTCCTGGCACAAATTGTCTGGAGAAAGGGAGAGCTGTGTAGTGGGAGAGGCAGTTTGGATAACGAGCTAGGGAGCCTCAGCGGGAAGGAGAAAGAGGAGACATTCAGCTTCAAAATGGACACTATGGGTTTAGACAACAAGCTTCTGGGCAGTTACCAAACGTAAACTAGCCCAAGGAAAGGGGAGGAAACTTCAGGAATGAGAGGGGACTCAGAGCCAGGTTTCATTCGGTTTGGAAAAAAGGCAGTGATTTTTCTTGTGCCAAAACTGCAGAGAAATTTTTATCCCCTAAAGTTGGTCCAAATCCTTTAGACCCAGATTTACAGGCAATCTCTCATGATTTACTTGTACAGGTGGCTAATCTACTGCTTGTGGGTAAATTTTATTGGTTTAATTCTCAAGAGAGTAACCTTATTTCTAAATAACTAGGAAACACTTCACTGTTTCTCCATGTGCCAGCCAAACCTTGTCAAAAGTGTTATTTGCTGTTATTCACAAGACAGTATAAAACACATTTATAAAGTACCCCACAGAGCCACTGACTAGTCAAACCAGTCCAAACAGAAAATAAGAAAAGCTAGTTTAAGATTACTTTCTAAATAATATAGACAGCATGGTCTATAGAAGCACCAGCTTCTGTGATTTCAGAAGAGAAACTATGTTTGTTGGCCTCGCTTTAAGTAACTTGTTCATGATTCCACAGGAGAAAATATACAAGGGGAGTAATGTGATTCACTCCTCAGCTTTATTTATTTATTTACTTACTTATTTACTTATTTATTTTAATCTTTCAAATGCCCGTGAAAGACCACTAGCATGTAAAGACTAGATAATCTGGTATTCGATTTTTTTTTCAAATCGTTTTCCTCTTGGCAAGGCCCAACAGAAAAACACCTTCAGTTACCTCACCACTTCACCGTTGTAATAGCTTCCCCACTGATCAACCTGCCTCCATTTTCCCTGTATATTCTCATCAGGTTAACCTTCCTATATTATTTCTTTCTTGGCCATTTTATTCCATTCCCTCATTAAAATTCCATTATCTTATACCATTAAGTTTAAAAAAAGAAAAAACCTCCTTGAGCAACGAAGAACTTCAGTGCACAACAGAACATAAAACTGGATAAAGCAATTTCTACTTTCAGGCAGTTTACGTTCTCCTAAGAGATTCAGGCCCTTCACAAGCTACTATAAGGCAAACTGTGTTGCTATAATTAAAGTCAAGAGTGAGGCTATGGGAGTTGAGGCAAAGTATAAAGCTGGTTCAGTTTCTGGTAATGCCCGTCTCTTACAAAATAGCTAAAATTATTTATCTGACCAAAACTGCACTCTATAAACTGGCTTTATCTCCAATTTTATTCCATATGAACCTTCTGCCCCACCCAAATTGGTCTATTACGCTCCAAAAGCATCTTGCAGTCTCCACCTCACTCTCTCACTTAATGCCACCTCCTCCAAATGGATCCATCCTCACAGTCCTCTCTGCCTATCAAAATGCTACCCACTTCAAATACCACCTTTCTCCTAAAATCTTTCCTAGGTCAACCAACCAGAGGAAACTCTCCCTCTGCATGAGTCCCTCACTGGAGTTTTTCCATCCACTTTTCTGAATCCTGTCAGAATAAACACCATATGCACCTCTTCCTTCCTGCCTGGCATCTCTACCCCAGGCCCGCACCACAGACCTCAGCCCTGTGGCTTGGTTGAGCTACCCACATCCCTAGTGCGAGATCAAGTCCTAAATCTCCAATTCTGTGTCTAATGCCTAAGGGTTCTGGAATCCCTGTTTTGGCAACATGACCCCACTATGCACTGTACACTATTCTCCCCCAATATGTGTCCTGTTATTCACCTCAGCTTATGAAATTGCCTCAGGGGGAGGGGGAAAAGTACAGCCTAATTTGACTGCAACTACTTCAGGTATAAAAAGTAGAGCACTGAGAGTCTGGTAGAAAATCAAAGTGGAGAGTTCTATTGGCAATCATTCTTTTGAGATTCCTAGCTAACTGGTTAAATCTTTCCCTTACTATGATTTCATAAGACCGAATATTTGCTCTGGATGTACTTTTGTTCCTTCTAGTTCTTGGCAGTAGTTTCTTTGAGGCCACTGATTTTTTTTTTTTTTAAGTGTATAAGAAGTTTAGAGCCAAGAGTTACTGAACAAACAGATTTCATCAAAGAATTGCTTCCCACTCATGGTCCTATTGTTTGATTTTCCCACCCTCTGTGGACTTCATTTCCCCGTGGACTCAACCTCATTTGTTCCCTGACTAGTGCGCATGTTCCTCCCATCAGAGGGGGGGAACCAGTCTCCTCTACTGGGCCCGTTTCCCTTCCCGTCTCAGAAATGCATCACTCCCTGCTTAGAGTCACAGGTCCTTGGGGCCTCTAAAGACCCAGCCCTCTACTGCCTCCGCAGGGATTCTGTTGCCATAGCCACTGATAGTTATTTACCTTACAGCTCCCAAGGCTCTTCATTAATACTTGCCTTTATCACCACAATGATGTGTCCTTCTATTATCTACCTCTCTGGGAGGCAGAGCCACTGTCTTATATGTCTTTATATTCTTTGTAGTGCCTCTGAGCATGTTACATTTTTTGAAATATAACTGTAATGCCACTTAGTCTACAAAAATTTTCAGGAATCATATCATAATTACCAATCGAGGAAAAAAACATGCGGTTTTTAAATGATCTACAGAACTTCTTTAAGTATGAATCTACTTACTGTTTTTAGTTTTTGCTCCTATTTGCCTAAGTTCCAGAAAATTTTATGCAGGCTGTTCTGAGTCCACTGACTTCCATTGCAGTGCCTCCCAGCTATGAATCATAGAGATTCAACGTGCCATTGGCTTGATAAATCCTGGTCCACTCTATTTAAAATTTCTATGATTTTGAGTATTCTGAGTATTGTTCAATCCTATAAATCTGTAAATGCTATTGATAGAATTTTCATTGAATTCCTCAGTAGGGAGGTTTCTTAAAAAATTCCTAGACTTTGGAGCATGCTACTGATCATTACTGTGAAAACTGTCTGAGCTCTACCTGCCCAAGTCACCTAGGCTATAATTCACCATAGAAATCCATCCAAATACCGTTGTCCAATAATAGGAACCAGGGCTCTTTGGAGAAATGCAGATGCGAGGACTGGGGTAAAACAATTATGAATCTAGAAGAATTTATTGTACCAGAAAGATCAAAACAAAAAGAGAGGACCACATCAAAAGGACACCGAGCTTAACAATACAGAGGGGTCTCAAGTTCCCAGCAGTTTGGACTAGATATGAGTGATTTCACTGAAGAATTGGCAAGGCCCGTGGCAGAGGATGATAGGGGGAGATGCCTGCCTCTCTGGTAGGGGGACATATTTGCCTTCATTTTGAAAGCAAACAGAAACTGTGGTGCCTGGAAGCAAAAAGGATTTTGCTCAGATACACGCTTCTTTAGGTATTATCCTACAAGCTCTGCTGAAACACCAGTGGGAGCAAGCTGCAGAACACATGCAGTTATTTGCAGACCTTGGAAGAGTCATATTCAGCAAAAGGCAGGATACTCCTGCGAGTATTTGGAAGTCAAGAAGTGAAAATCTGTATTATCACCCCAAAAGCAACATTGAGACTTCCAGTACCTTCGCTGACCAGATGGAAAAAATGGTGTCATGGATTATTCAACAATCTTCTTAAAATATGCATTATATCTTCTGCATCATGGAATGCTTGAGAATGCAAACAGAAATCTAAGCCAGACAGAGACGTGGAGATACAGTGAAAAGTCATCTTTCCAGGAAATATTAATCAATCTTGTTCTGAAGCCCTTTTTCAGCATTATACTTGTTCTAAAAGGAAGATGGAATTGTTTACACTTAATGAGGACAAGCTTACAGCACAGCAACCCAGGATATGTTCAACCACAGCTGGAAGACATCTATAAATCTTTGTGCATTGATTCAAATTCCTTCAGTTTGAGACTCTTTTGTGAAGACTTATGGAGAGAAGCTGGAATTCTGTGGAGATCATGGTAGAGCCCCAGAGATACTCACCAATTATTCATATGATGAAAAATTCCCAGCAAATATAAATGCCCATATCTATTTATGCAACTTTCTAAAGAGAGAACAGGTACCAGAAGAGAAAATGTTTAAGTGTGGTTCAAGTATAGAATTTCTAGTTCAAATTTGGACAGGGTTGAAGATCTACTTTAAAACATTCTTAGATCAGTGCTTTCCAACTTGCACTGAATACCACAACCAATGTACAGCACACTGGAATAAACAATGGAAAGAGCATACACGGCAGGCTCCAGGCAGCCGCCCAACCTCTCCCTACAGGTGAAACTAACCGGAGATGATCGGTATTTCAGCAACCCTTTGGATTTCTATATTGATATATATATTTTTTGAAAATGAACTTTATTGAGATACTATATATATGTTATAGAATTCACTTATTTTGCAAAAATAAAAATAAAGAGGACACAGGAGCCAATCTAAAAGAGCTCCCAATGGCCAAAGCTGGAATGATTTAAGGAATAAAATAAATAACCTGGTGCTGGATTATAACCCAAAGTGTAAAGTAAATACACATAAGTTCACGCTGGTACATGTGAGTGAACAAATGCAAAAACAAATAAATTCATCTTAGAGATGAATTCCAAGTAATATATGTAAATATTCCCCCTTCCAGAAGGTGAAACTTAATTCCCCATATGTCCTCTCCCCCTTGAGTGTGACTGGATCTAGTGCCTTGTTTCCACAGCCAGAGCTAGAGTTTGGAAATGGAGAAATAGTAGCTTTACAATGGAAAAATCTGGCAAACCCCGAGTGTTAATTTAACATCAATAGGGATAAGTTTCTGTTGACTGCATGTACTCCTGAAATGATGTGATGGGAAGGACTTCACTTCTATGGTATTCTTTCCAAAAACACCAAATGAAGTCAAATTGAAGAATAGTCTACAAAATACCTGACCCATACTCCACAAAACTGTCCAGGTCATGAAAAATAAGGAATTGTGAGAAATTGTCACTGATTGGAGAAGACTGGGAAGGCATGATGACCAAATGCAATATGGTACCTCATTGGATTCTGGAATAAAATTAAATAAAAAATTTTAAAAAAGAGGGGACATTAGTGGAAAAACTAATGAAAACCAAATAAATTGTAAAGTTTAATTAATAGTATTAATGTTGGTTTCTTAGGTTTGACAAATGTAAAATGGTAGTGTAACATACTATCACAGGGAACTGAGTGAGAGGTACACAGGAACTGTGCACCCTATTTGTAACTTTTCTATGAATCTAAACTTATTCCAAAATAAAAAATTTATTATTTTAAAAACCTACACATTCTTTCTCCAGTCATCTTTAAAAGCAAAGGAAAACATTATCTGACCCTGCTTATGAGAGAAACCACTTTTCTACCCTGGGACTTATAAAATCAACACCATAGACTCGTGCCTTTCTGAATATATGGCTTAATACTTTCTCTCTACCTTGTCTACTGGCTTTTTAGGTCCTTGTATCCATTGTGTATTTTGTTGATGACAGGAGAGAAACAGCTCCTTGAAAGCTGTTTCTGAGAAGCAAGTACATGACTCTTCTGCCATAGCTACCAACTTCTAGAATGAGTTCACAAAATTCCAAAATTTACTAGAAAATAATTCAAGCTAATTACTTGACTGAATAGATTTGATAATTTATTACAAATGGACAACCAAAGAGTCACATGAAGACACATCCTGTGTCTTTCTATATTCCTTTCTATCAGCTACATATTTAATGAATCCAAGAATTCCTTGGAAAAAGTATGTTTTTAGACTATGAGATATGTATGTCTCCATATGCTCTTTTTTTAAAAAAAACATTTTATTTATTCCCCCTCTCTACTCCTCCCCCCCCCCCCATTGTTTTGTGCTCACTGTGTCTGTTTGTTGTGTGCTCATCTTTCTTTTTAGGATGCACCAGAAACTGACCGTGGGACCTCCCATGTGGGAGGGAAGCGCCTAATCACTTGAGACACCTCTGCTTCCTCCTTCCTTGATGTCTCATTATGTTTTCCTCCTTGTGTCTCTTGTTGCATCATCTTGTTGTGTCCACTTGCCATGCCAGCCCATCCCATCAGCTTGCTGTCTTGCTCATCTTCTTTAGGAGGCACCAGAAAATGAAATGAGACCTCCCATGTGGTAGACAGGAGCTCAATCACTTGAGCCACATCCGCTTCCTTCCATATGCTCTTTATTCTGCTTTGCTAGTAAAACAATCCTCAATGGGAAAAATGCAAAACAAGCAGAGCTAGTAGGATTTGGGTCTACTAAATTTCTATGGCTGAAATTTTGAAACGTTTTGTTTGCTTATTATGATACAAGATACTTCAAAACTTTTTACCAAACATGATGGAAATGATCCCAGAAAAGTTCAATCAGCTCTATGCTGTTGTTCTCATAGGGAATAAAGTAGACAAAAGAGAATTATGGGATATATCCCAGCAGAATTTCTCCATAATGAGCCTACAGTAATGCAATGAAGGACAAAATGTAATGGGGACATTTGACTTCCCCATGACCCCAGAGATTGACCACTGCGAGGTTCTAGTCAATTGAAAATTGTGGCTGAACTTAAGGAGATCTAGACTAGCTCAAGGCAAGACTGAGGCAGTAACAGTATCTACTAAAGAATTTGGTGATGCACAGAAGAACAAAATTTTACTGAAATCCTCTTAAACTCTCAGTAGGCAATCTTCTCACATAATACTTATAATATTAATAGTAAATATGCCCATACAATTTGATGCTTCTTTTGGACAAGTTTTGGTTTTTAATGTTTCATTTTACTTGTCATAATTCAAAGAAGTGGAGCCAAGAATAAGAAAGGGCTTTTTTGTTGTTTATTTTTCTAGACTGAAACAGATGTGTATTAGAAAACTATGCCTCACATGCAACTAATGTATTATCTTCTTAAAAGAAAAATTTAGCCTTGTTCAAATTCAACTTTATTTTTCTTGTTTTAGTTGTAGGTAAAATCTCAAACACATAGTTTTCTTAATCCCGGGGTGGTCTTTCTACCACTTTCTTCAAAAATGAAACTAGTCATTTTTTTTCAATCTTGTATATTGCACTAACCAATTATATGGGACTATGAAGAATTATTTAGTAAATGATGGTTTGATGTTAGTAAAATTATCTTCTACTCACACCATATATGCCCATGAATTAAAGAGATAGTTGACCCTTGTGGAGCTGGCCCACGCGCAGTGCTGATGCGCGCAAGGAGTGCCGTGCCACACAGGGGTGTGCCCCGTGTAGGGGAGCCCCATGCGCAAGGAGTGCACCCCGTAAGGAGACCCGCCCAGCGTGAAGGAAAGTGCAGCCTGCCCAGGAATGGCGCCACCCACACTTCCGGTGCCGCTGACCGACTACAGAAGCGGAAGACGCAGCAAATAGACACAGAGAACAGACAATGGGGGGAGAGGGGGGGATTAAATAAATAAATAAATCTTTAAAAAAATTTTAAAAAAAGAGATAGTTGTAAAGAAAGCGAGAGACAGAGTTGTAAAAAATGAAACCCTAACGATTTCGGGGTAGCTCTTCTTTTTCTCTTCCTTTTCCCTGCTTGTCTTAGTTTGTCAGGGCTGCTGTACCAAAGTATCACAAACTAGTTGACTTAAATACCAGAAATTTGTTATCTCACAGTTCTGGAGGGTAGAAGGCCACATTCAAGGTGTCAGGAAGGCTGTGCTTCTCAAATCCATCCCATGCCTCTTTCTTGGGTTCTGCTGGGTGGCTGGCAATCCACAGTACTCCATGGCTTGTGGCAGCATAACTCAGTCTCTGCCTCCCTCACATGACCGGTGCTCTCTCTATCTCCTTCTCAGTGACTGTGTCCAAATTTCTTCTCCTATAAGCACGCCAGTCATAATGAATTAGAACCCACCCTAATGTAATTTGGCTTCATCTTAACAATACCTTCTTCAAAGATCCTATTGACAAATAAATTCACAATTACAGAACTATAGATTAGGACTTGAACATGTCTTTTTAGGGGACACAGGTCAATCCATAGCACTTCTTTTTCAGAACAATTTACTCACAAAGCCATTACGTAGAGACAAGTAGGACAACCATTTGCAGCAGGATGGGGAGCGTCAGAGTGGCCCTGAGTGGGGTAGCACGAGCATCTGCATAAAAAGGAGGCTGAGCATAGGGTATTAGAAGCTGAGCAGGGTCAAGAGGGGGCCTGTGCATGGGGATGGCCTGGTTTTAGGCATAGAGCCTGGAGAAGATAAAGAGGGAGTAGACATGGTGGAGGC
Organism: Dasypus novemcinctus; assembly: GCF_030445035.2. Taxonomy (NCBI): domain Eukaryota; kingdom Metazoa; phylum Chordata; class Mammalia; order Cingulata; family Dasypodidae; genus Dasypus; species Dasypus novemcinctus. The sequence continues at coordinate 117,261,573 of NC_080673.1, read as the reverse complement.
CAGCAGCAGAATCCTGGCATGGGTTGTTGGACCCCCAATGGGTAAGGAGGTCATCATTGTGGGGGGAGTGTGGCAGTGGGAGGTTGGTGACATATAAGGGAATTGATCAAATAAGAAAATATATTGAGGATTGAGGATAATGAGAGCCTGGGAGTAAACTAGGTTATGATGATGAATTGAAACTGGAGGTGTTAGTGAGAACTTAATGGTTTTCAGCATAGTAGATAGATACGGAAATAATTATAGATGTAAATGTTTACATGTATCCATATATGTATATGTGCATATATGTACACCTCCATATATTCCCTAGCTCTGTCCACAAGGAAGGAGTGGGAGTTGCAACACCTCAAAAGTCATAATTGCACCTAGCATGCACATCTTGGTTTCTACATACCATTCTCCACTAAAAGGAACCATGAGAAATGGAGAAATAGTTGATTTCATGACTGGGGCAGATAAAGTACAAATGAGCTTGGAACATCTTGTTGCATTAACTAAGAAATTAAAGAATAATGGGTAGGGGAGCAGATGTGGCTCAAGCGGTTGAGCCCTGGCTTCCCACCTATGAGGTCCTGGGTTCAATCCCTGGCTCTTACTCAAAAAAAAAAAAAAAAAGACAGTGACATGTCAAATGGACTGAAAAGCCAGATTATAGGGACTTGAGTTTTAAAGTATTTTTTAAGAAATACTTATATAGTTCCTATCTTTCACCTATTTTTCTATTAGGTTTTCTTTCTCAAGAATCTTTACATGTTCTGCAAACCAGTCCTTTCTAGGTTATTTGTACAGGAAATGTCTTCTCCTAGTCTGTGGCTTATCTGATGCCCCACTATTAGAAAATGCTATCTATAGTGGAAAACACATGAAATCAAAATGAATGTAGAAAGATAACACTTTTTTAAACTGGGGGATTATTTTTCCTTTCCCCAAATTATCTCTATTGCCCTGTAGTTTTTCATTTATTGGATTAATTGGAGCCAATCCAATTGGCATGATGAATGGATTTTTAAACTCACAGCAGGCTTGCCTTTCTGGAGCAAAGTACCTTTAATTCATAAAAGCTAGGCCCTTGAGAGATAATTGGTTGTATTCTAAATTAATAAAATGGGACATAATTAGAATATTGAGGCAGAATCTAGAAGACTAGAGCATAGTGCTTATAAAAGTTAATCACAGAGTAAAAATGATGCAGACATTAACAAAAGGGCAGTTTCCTGCCTAGTAGAAAGGGAGAAGAAAAATCTCTTCCTGACTGCAAGGAAGAGCTTGGAGAGAAAGAAAAGGTCAGACACAGTAGTAAAAATCCCCGGGGAGGGGGAGGTGGAGATTTAGCCCCTTGCTCCCATCCCCACCTTCTTGGGTTGAAACTGAAGGTATATGCTTGTGGCAGACATACCTCCAGATAGGTTTCAGAATCTGAGAGAAGATACTTATGCCCTACTTTCTCCAAGAACTCAGTGAGGAGGTGTGTCTTAGTTTTCTGGGCTGCTGTAACAAATTACCACAAACTAGATGGTCCAGAACAACAAAAATTTATTGTCTCACAGTTCTGGAGGATAGATGGCTGAAATCTGTAAGGGAGAATCCTTCCTTGCCTCTTTCTAGCTTTTGGTGCATAGCAGCAATCCCTGGGCTGTATTTTCTCTCTGCCTCAGTGGTCACAAGGGGTTCTCCCCTGTCTGTTCAGATTTTCTCTTCTTCCGGTGGACACCAGTTATATTGGATTAGGACCCACCCTAATCCAGTTTGACTCCATCTTAACTAATCACATCTTCCAAAATCCTTCTCCAGATAAGATCATATTCCTGGGACTGGGGGTTAGGACTAGAACATGTCTTTGGAAGGGCACAATTCAACCCATGGCAAGGTGCCTTCATGAATATCCAGTGACAATGTGGACTGCTCCCAGAGACGATCCAGGAAGGGCAAGGATGGAGGGAAAAGGAGAAATCTTCAGAGGGGAAAAGAACTCCAAGTGGGAGTCTGACATTGAATGTAATAACCTAGAAAATATAGTTACCCTGAACTGGCCTCCACCCAAAAGAAATGGGAGCACAACAAATTGACTTCCATTACAAAGAAGTTTCACGTTACTCTCACTCATCTGAGTTGTGACTATGAATTTCAAAACCAGGACATCTATATATAATGCTATTTTTTTCTACCTAGTAATTATTCTCTCTTCTTCTGATAAAAGCATCTCAGGGTTTCTGCTACAGAGCTCCAGAGGCTTCCTGAGTTCTATTTTCCAAGGCTTGAGTATTCATCTTTTTCTTAGATTCTGTAGCCTACCAAGAAATTTCTTTTCTTACTTAAGTTGGACACTGAGTTGGTTTCTGTTGTTTGCAACTAAAGAACCCCAGCTGATACAAAATATATAATCCCAGTTTTGTAAATGCATGTGAGCACACTGTTACACACACACACAAACACACATACGAAAAAAAGATCAAAAGGAAACAATGTTGACAGGGATCATCTCTGGGTAATAGGATTACATAATATTGTCATTTCCTTCTCTCCACATTTCTAAATTTTCTATTCTTTACAATGATATGCATTCTATTTTTATTCAGAATATAGAAAGACAGTATTCTCCATAATGTCCAGAAAAAGAACATTAGGAAGCACAATTACATTAGCAAGGACATGTCATAGAACTTTGTCATTTGGCACCCTGGCCCAGCCAGCAGCTGTGCTGGCACAGTGTGTGTAGTGAAAAGAAAACTAGGTAAGAAACTTAGAGACCTATGTTGTAGCTCTGGCTCCACCACTAACAAGCTGTGTGACCTTCAGTAAGTTTTTCAAGTTTCTTCACCTGAAAAATGAAGGGTTAAACTCCCTATAAGATCACAAAGGTTGCAGATCTGTCAACCATGCCCAGGCTCAGTTCCAACTCCCAACCTTTCTCAGGCCATATGTGTGACAGGCAAAATGTCCCAGTTATGTTCCAAGGGAACATTGCAAAGACTTTGTTTTACTTTACACCAAAACATAACTGTAACATTTTGATGTTTGCATTCTTGTTTTCAGGCTGTCTCTGTCAGAAGGGACACTTTGCAATGAACATTTATTACCTGTCCCCGGAAGGCCAGATCCAGCCTAAGAACCCAAATGCCATCATGCAAGACAGTGCCCTATCTCTTCCTAGCACTCTGCCTCATCATGCAGGGGTCATTAGAGCCAGAGGACAGCGAAGGCTTATGAAGACATTCAGTGAAAGGCAAATTTGCTACTCCAGGTTGAATCCATGAAATCACAAAGTCAAGTGTTATGGGTTAAATTGTGTCCCCCTAAAAGACATGTTGAATTCCAGCCTCCCATACCTGTGAATGTGACCTTATTTGGAAAGAAGGTCATTACAAATGGAATTAGTGAAATTAAAATGGTCAGATTGGAGTAGGGTGAGCCTTTTGTCCTGTATATCTGGAGTCCTTATAAGAAAAGAGGAGAAGGACACAGACTGACACTGTGGGAGGAGATGGCCATGTGAAGACGGAGAAGACCAGGTGAACACAGAGGCAAAGACTAGAGCTGTGTTGCCACAAGACAGAGAACACCAAGGATTGCCAGTACCTGCCAAAGCAAGCCAGGGGCAAGGAAGGATTCTCCTCTACAGTTTCAGAGGGAGCACTGCCCTGCCCATGCCTTGATTTCAGACTTTACAGTTCTAAGTATAAAACTATAAATTCCCATTTGTACTACTATGTTTGGACAGTCCAAAGAAACTAAGGCACCAAGGAAGCCCAAATGGCTTTGGTGCAATACTTCATACCACATGCTCTGTTGGGGGCAGGGGGTTGTCTGTGTCGGGGCCTGCATGGAGCCCAGAAGAAATAAGGACACATAGAAGGGTGGTGCAGGAGGGATGCAACAGATAGAAAAACTAAGACCAACACTAGCAACTTTTTCTTCTGTTCAAAACTATCCATGACCTCATCAAAATAATTTCTCAGCTATTTCTGCTACTTCCGTTTAAGTCCACATCCAGCAACTTCTTTGGGAATATTCTTCCTCTCCTTATAACATATAAAGCCTACAAGTCATCTCCTGCCTGCTGAGGGACACCTACCTAGCAGAGCTCTAAGGAAAATGTAAGACCTAAACCCTTTAATTTGTACAGTAAAAATCTACTGCCTTTTTTTCTCTTCATCTTAATTTCTAATCTAAAAGAAGAAAATAGAATGGAAATGGCTTGAGTAATCTATTCCAAGAAAAACTTGCAGTTTTTAAAAACCCTAAAAAGAGAAGAACTAAAAATTAAATGCAGAAAAGATACAATGAAGCACACTTGCAACCTTGGCAAGTACATAAAGGGGTGTGTAGAGGGAATTAGACTGTGTGGGAGTCAAGCCCAGTCCAAAGAAAACAAGAACAGGAATGTTTCAAGATGGGATCTAAAGTGAGTCACTAGATGAAGAAAGGAAAGAAGAACAGAAAACACCAGAAGACAAAGTCATTGCAGTGGAGTTTAAAAAAAAAAAAGAAAGAAAGAAAGAAAGAAAAGAAAAGAAAAAAGCCATTAAAGAGCAGTGAGGAAGTTTGAAGGGTAGAAGTGTCATTTCACTAAAACTGAAGAAACAAAGAGGAAGAAATGGTGACTTTTCTCTTTACCAAATTTAGTGTGACTGAAGGGGAGGGAGAGAATGGAGAATGAGGGAGGGATTGAGGAATTCCAATAAGAAGGTTATCTCCCCAAACAATGTCTGAAAAGGGATTTTCCGCAAGAGATTAAGTCATTATTTTTAAATAACCCAAGAGGTCATGCAGTGTCTTTCTACTAGTTACTAGTAAAAATCCCTGGACAGAAAATAATTTTCTAATATGAAAGTGATGAGCAAGAGGTAACACAGAAAAGATAAAGATCCTTCAAATTAAAAAAAAAAAAGTATTTAAATGATATATCTTTTTTTTTTATTTTTTTAATGCTTTGCTGAGTGCAGATGAAGCTGACATTGCATACTGCATTAGTTATAAACTACCAACTATTTTTACTGGAAATGCAGCATAGTAGAAAGAAGCATACATCTTCTAAATAGTCATTTATCACTGTTTTTCAAATTGTTTCAAGTCACAAATGCAGCTTTAATTCAGTGAATCAAAAATCTCCTACTTTCCACTTTCAAATTTATCACTGAAATTAATGAGCAATGCAAGCGAATTTAATAAACACAGAAAATATAAATAAAACAAAAAATGTAGCCACTTTGAGAGAAGTATAATTCAGTGATTATACAAAATCCCATTGGGGATTTCTGGTGATGGGTGGATGTGATAATCTTCAGAGACAATAGTGCTATTGAACTGCCAGAAAGGAAGTTGTTATGACCAGATTGCTTCCTGTGGTGAACAAAGGGCCTTTCCCAGCAGAGCTCTTTCACGGTGGGACAAGCCTGCACTATGCTTGTATTTCAAAACTGCAAGGTGTTTATTTTTGTTTTAATTCTATTTCAAGATGCAACAAAATCTTTAGACTTGCTTCCCAAGAAAGAGTTTATGAAGGAAAAAGAAGGAAGAGAAGATGGGAGAAAGGGAGGGAGGGCAAGAAACAAGCAGGAAAGATGGGGGGAAGGAAGAAAAGGGAGGGAGGGAGGGAGGGAGAGATGGAGGGAGGGAATTTCAAGACAGTGACAGCAGAGCCTGAAGTCAAGCAAGAGGACCCTGTGAGGGCAGGTCCTGGATGACAGCAGAGGTCACACACATGTGAAGCTGACCCTGTCACACAATTAAGATCAGATTTGGATGGCTTGATAAAGTATTTTGGAAAAATTGCCCCTGAAAATTCAAGAGGGGCAGGTTTATCATTGAAGTCAGAAGATCAGTTATCCTCTGCTCTTCTGTGAGCAAAGTAGGTCTACAAGCCCCAAGGCCACTTTTAATGCTAGGATTTTTATTATTCTAGTAGAGCACAACCACAAGAAGGATATTACACACAGTTCTCTGATACAGAGAGAACTAAAACATATTCTGAATTGGTTTGGTTCCTTTAAAATACCATATTATCTTGTAACATTATGAAACCCAACCAAATCTATGCTTCCCCTGTGATGATTTAGTGATTTCAATTGTAGAGCAAAGGAACAATACTACTGGTAAAGCACCGCTTCATATAATGCAAAAATATCAGTACAAATGCCACTATTTTATTTTTACATTTAAAAAATCAGTGAATCTAAATATTTAATATACTTAAAATACAAATGCTTATAAATATATTCTAAAACATCAAGAAAAAATTTGGAATTTAGAAAAATCTAAATGTTAATCATTAGTTAGCATTTTAAAAAGTCATCCACAGATGAAAGCAATAAAAATAACATACTCAGAACTATGTATTATACAGTACATTCAAGTTAAGAAAATTTAACAATCATGAAAAATGGAAATGAAATAATGTACTTTTAATCAAATGCAGTATAAAGTAAATGCATCAATTATGTCATGATTGATATCTGAGTAAAAGTTTGTCCCACTTTTTCCAGCGGTAGCAAAAGAGTTCTGACTAAGTATTAGTTGGAAGAACGGTAAAGAAATAATTAGAACTTCTGACTTCAAATATTTTCCTACTACTCTTCATTTTCAAATAATTCTATTTCCTATTCAATAACTTTGAGACCAGTTTTTTTTTTCCAGGGACCACAATGTTTTGATTCATAAGGATTATTTTGTTTTACTCATGTTTTTAAAGAAAATGTTCTAATTTCATTTTCATTTTCTTTAATCTTATCATGTATTGATGAAGACTCCCAAGCAGAGTTGCCTATATCGCTTTCAAAACTATTATTTTCAGGGAAGCGGATGTGGCTCAAGTGATAGGGCTTCTGCCTACCATATGGGGGACCCAGGTTCAATCCCTGGGGCCTCCTGGTGAAAAAGAAGAAGACAAAGTGTGCCTACAGGTGAGTCAGTGCCTGCATGGTGAGCCGAGCACCCATGCAGTCAGTCAAGTGCCCGTGCAGTGAAAGAAGTACCTGTGTCGCCAGCAGAGTGCCCATGTGGGTACCCACGCAGCAAGCCAAGTGCCCAGGTAGTGAGCCAAGTGCGCATGTAAGTGCCCACATGGTGAGCCAAGTGCCTGCACTTGTGCCCATGTGGCAAACCGAGTGCCCATGTGAGTGCCCATGCAAGTAATTGTGTGGCGAGCTGAATGCCCACTTGGTGAGCCAAGTGCCTGCATGAGTGCCCACATGGTAAGCCAGTGTCCATGTGGCAAGCCAGGGCCCGTGCAGTGAGCCACGCCCGCATGAGTGCCCGCATGGTGACCCAAGTACCCACGTGAGTGCCCTGTGGTGAGCCAGGGCCCATGTGGTGAGCTGTGTCCATGCAGCAAGCTGAGTACCTGCACAGTGAGCCAGAGCCTGCACAAGCGAGTCACACAGCAAGATGATGATGCAACAAAAGAAAGACAAAGGGGAGAATTCAAGGTGAAGCACAGCAGAGACCAGGAACTGAAGTTGTGCATCCACACAAGGGAACCTCTCTCCACATCAGAGATTCCCAGGATCTAATCCTGGTGAATCCTAGAGGAGAAAGATGAGAAGAGAAGGCAGAAAAGAGAAATAGATACGGAAGATCACACAGTGAATGGACACAGACAGGAAAAACAGCAGGTCAGGGAAGGGGAAGGGAGAAAAAGACTATTTTCATATTCTACCTGTGCAGAAAATCTTTGAACTAGAATGAGAATTAACTTTATAATAGAAGTTTTGTAATACTATAATATGGTTGCTTTTTGAGACTGACATATACACAAACCTATCTGGAACGGTAGAGTTGTCTTTCTCTATAAGTCAAATCATACATGAAAAACATACTCATGTACACATGATTCAGGTATCCATATTTTAAAATAGTAAAATAATGGTATTATATAGGTAAAAATATCAGTATTTAGGGGATTTGAAACATCACTGCATCAAAAAATACCAGGTTACCAAACATCAGTTTTGCAAGCATTATTATTGTTCATTTGCTTTTGTAAACCACCCCCTCATATATATACAGAAGTTAACTTTATTTTGAGAATTTCAAGGATGCCCTTAAAAAAAGAGAATATATTCTTTTTTTTTCAAAGATTTTTTTTTCCAATTTATTTCTCCCCCCTCTGCACAGCCCCCACCCCCACCCCCCTAGTTGTCTGCTCTCTGTGTCCATTCACTGTGTGTTCTTCTGTGACCACTTTTATCCTTATCGGCAGCACTGGGAATCTATGTTTCTTTTTTTGCATCATCTTGCTGTGTCACCTCTCCGTGTGTGCGGCACCATTCCTGGGCAGGCTGCACTTTCTTTCGCACTGGGCAGCTCTCCTTACAGGGTACATTCCTTGTGCATGGGGCTCCCCTACGCAGGGGACAGCACTCCTTATGCACATCAGCACGGCACATGGGCCAGCTCCACACGGGTCAAGGAGGCCCGGGGTTTGAACCAAGGACCTCCCATGTGGTAGGTGGACACCCTATCCATTGGGCCAAGTTTGCTTCCCAAGAATATATTCTGTAGTGTCAGAAACCTAAAGTTAGGAATGAAATTTCAGATCAATGCAGCAATTAATAACTATTTCCATTTTAAGGTAAGCATAGCATGACAAAGCACATAGCAAACAACTCTCCATCAACTCACTTTTAATTCTTCAGCAGCCATTTTGGACCATGAAATGAACTTGGAAATGGAGGTCCACACAAAACGGAGCAAGATTGAAGAAGCTGGATCTCAGACATTGTGGAGTATCCAACCAGCCTCACACTATTTCAAGGTATTTGTGAAAGAAAAAAATACCATTTTTAGGCCACTATTATTTGGGACTTTCTTCCATTCGGAGTCAAATCTAATCCTAACTAATAGAAAATTCTGTAAATAGTGGGTTGTTTAAATAACAGAATTTGAAACATGTGGCACTAACTTAATGAAACTAGTTGCAATACTTTCCTAGCTGAAATGGGGCAATTCTTCTTGTGTCTTAGTGAAACATTTAGTAAAACTGTTACCCATGGTAACTTGGAAGGCAAACCACTTTCTAATTAAGGATGTAGTATTGGGGAAAAGGCTTGACATATTAGAATGTTGGTACTTGTTGTCTGTATCAGATTCTCACAAGAGAGATGTGAACATAAGATAGAGCCAGCCATATTTTAAGCAAGGGTGGAAAAGACTTCAGCTCTTCTGAGAGATGTCTACTCTGCATATAGCATAAATCAAAGAAAACTGAAAATCTATAATTAGATTAGAGCCTCACAGATTTTACAAGGTAAGCCTTCTCTTCCCCCAAGTAAAGCAGTTTTAAGCAGCATCTTAGAAGCTGTCATCTCAGCAGGAGATATGCACTGCCTTACCAAGGCTTAGAAGGATTTTAGAGTTTGCCTTGTCCAACCAGCCCATTGCTTTAGTTTTCAGAGCCACCATCAAATCGAGAGATGGGAGGGAGCAGAACTCAATAAAGGCCAGAGTCTTCATGCTTAAAAATTATGTCTAGGCAAATATTTTACTTACTTGCTTATGAAATTGACCAATCAGGGATGGACTGGAAGCCTACAAAGTGTGTATTTGTCAGCACTCCATGGAAACAGAACTGGTAGAAGATATATGTATATCTGGGAACTCCAAGGGACATTTTCTATGAATTCCCCAGGAGAAGCCTGCCGGCTTAAGTAGAAATTGAAATTCTTCCTTCTGATTGCTGAAATCATCAGTTATTTTAAGGCCTTCAGCTGGTTGGATGAGATTGCCTTCAAAAAACTGTTTGAGGGAATTTCATTGGCAAAGATTCCCACAAGGGTAGCCTACAAAAAAGTGATTGTTCAACTCCGAAAGCACTCTGGACATCTAAACCGGAACCAGCAGAAAGAGGGAAATGAATATGGTACAGATCTCAAAAAGAGTATATTCTTCAATGCCTACCTCAGTTGTGGCCATGGAAGATAATGGACAAAGAAGAATGTCCCTGAGGGCAGAGATAGTAGGTACAGAGGATGATGGGCAAGGGACTTGCACCACAAGAGCAGAGCCAGGGCTCCCAATGGGACTAACCAGAGCTTACAATACTGCCAGAGAATACAGTATTCCCTATTTCTGCACATTGGTACTTGGGTCTTATCCATTCTCCCCTTTCCCAAATGGTGTTTCTATTTTAGTTACCCAATTCCTAAACCACCATGGTATGGGAAAAGGGGAATAAATAATTTCTTTAGTTCATCACTGGACCACGAGGAACCAAATCTGAACCTGATGGAAAAAAATTGCATCATTCAGATCTTGGACTTTGAGACTTTGATCTGACAAAGACTTTGGAATGGTTTCTCTTAGAAATACATCAGCGAATGTATTATTTATGTAGAAGAAGGATATACACAGATATCAGTTGGTCAAAGAAACCCACTCTGAAAAAGACTGATGATTTCCCCCCAGTAGGTTCTGCAGCAATAGGACGCTTGATTTTTCAGGCAGCCACAAGGCCATCTGAAATAAAAACTACATTTCCCAACATCTCCCTGCAGTTAAGTACATGGTCTTCAGGGCATGTGAGTAAATAGAGACAGAAGTGGTCTTATTCATTTCAAGGAAATGACCTTAAAGGAAAGACACACTTTTCTCTTTCTTTCTCTTCCTTTCTGCTGGCTGGAATGTAGAAGTGATGAATGGAACTGTATCAACCATTCTGGTCTAAAAAATGGCCTTTAAATGGAGACTAAACAGAAGAAGATGCCTTGGTTTCTGATAGTGTGAAGGGCTATATTGGCTCTGACTTCTTCCTGTATTAGGATAAATTGGGTTAAATAAAATACATTATTAAAATTAATTTTACTTGTTTGGATTTTTTCTTTTTGTTCTTTACTTTTTTAAGCATGGCTACCAGAAAATTTTAAATTACATATATAGCATTGTATTTCTTCTGGACAGCATTGTTCTAGACTTTAATGCAGTAATGAAATTTCTAAAAAATTTTTTAAGGTTTATTTTTTATTTCTCTCCTCCTCCCCCCTCCCCCTGCCCCCTTGCCAGTTGTCTGCTCTCTGTGTCCATTTGCTGTGTGTTCTCCTCTGACCGCTTCTATCCTTATCAAAGGCACAGGAATCTGTGTTTCTTTTTGTTGCGTCATCTTGTTGTGTCAGCTCTCCTTGTGTGCAGTGCCATTCCTTGGCAGGCTGCACTTTCTTTCATGCTGGGCGGCTCCCCTTACAGGGCGCACTCCTTGTGCATAGGGCTCCCCTACGCGGGGGACACCCCTGCATGCACGGCACTCCTTGTGCGCATTAGCACCACATGGGCCAGCTCCACACAGGTCAAAAAGGCCTGGGGTTTGAACCGCAGACCTCCCATGTAGTAGGCAGACGCCCTATCTGTTGGGCCAAGTCCGTGTCCCCAAATTATTTTTTTAAGCCATTGTTATTTTGTAGTTTCTGTAACTCACAGTAGAACATAATCTTAACATTATCTACATGTACATTTTTTAAATTCTTTGTCAAGTCCCAGACCACTCATCTGAACTCCAGATGTATACACTCAAATGCCTACTTAAAATTTCTCCTTAGATGTCTCTAAGGCATTTCAAAATTACAAGTCCAAGACAGAATTCATGATCTTTTCCTACCCATGCTCCATTCAAACCACATCTTCTACCAGTGTAACTTCAGGGTTCATCCCACCATCCATCAATCCATCAGAGAGCCAGGAGTCTTCACTGACATCCTCCTGTCACAGCAGACTCAGTCCATTACGGAATCCTAAAAATGGAATTCTGAGGTTCTCTTTACCACTTTATTGGTCCACTTTACCACCACTACCACTGCCCTAGACCTAACTACCTTCCTTCTTCATCTGGCCTAATGGTATGGTCTCTTAACTGGTCTCCTTTTCACCCAATCTGGCACCCTGCCAATGCATTCTTCATGCTCCAAAACAAATCATTTTGAAAAACCCAGTCTGGTCACATTACTCATACTTAAAATATTTCAGTGACTTCTCATTGCTCTTAAGGTAAAGACCAATCTCCTTTAAAAGGACTATAAAACTCTACATGGTGTGTGCCAGTTGTTCCCTTAATCTCTGTATTCCCACCTCACATGGAAATGTGTTATGCTCCCTCATGCCAGGCCTTTTCATTCACTGTTCCCCAGTCTAGAATGTGCTTCTATCCCTCTCCTCCATCTCCCATTTGCCTGGCTGACTCACATCTGTACTTTGGAAATCATTAAAACCTTTTCTAAATTCCAATCTAGGTTAAATGTTCTCACAGAATTGTTTCTCTTTTTCTTAGACTATAATTTCAAGTTATAATTATACATTCATTATTATGATTTATGTCTGACTCTATGAAAATTTGGACTATGGCTGGGTTTTTCTGTTTTGTTTAGTTTTGTTTATTGTAGTCCCAGTGCTTAGTACTGTTCTTAGCAAAAAATAGGTGCTCAACAAATATTGGATAAATGAATTGATGGAATTTTCATCGATAAACATTCCATTTTAAATGTTTGGGATACAAGAAATCAAAAGCATTATAACAGGGCATTTTGAATCTATTTGTTTATTTAAATAAAATAATTTTCTCAAAAAGTTGCAGCACCATCATTAAGTCAATCAGATAGACTCTAAGCTTTATAATAATGTTTGATTTATTGAACTTAGTAACTACACTTTAGGTGGTTACGAAAGTGAATTAAAACAATAATTTCGTTCTTAAGAAATGACATGGGAATTGGACTTGGCCCAATGAATAGGGCATCCGCCTACCACATGGGAGGTCCACGGTTCAAACCCTGGGCCTCCTTGACCCGTGTGGAGCTGGCCCATGTGCAGTGCTGATGTGTTCAAGGAGTGCCCTGCCACGCAGGGGTGTCCCCTGCAAAGGGGAGCCCCACGCACAAGGAGTGTGCCCCGTAAGGAGAGCCACCCAGGGCGAAAGAAAGTGCAGCCTGCCCAGGAATGGTGCCACACACATGGAGAGCTGGCACAACAAGATGATACAACAAAAAGAAACACAGATTCCCGTGCCGCTGACAACAACAGAAGCAGACAAAGAAGAAGACACAGCAAATAGACACAGAGAACAGACAACCGGGGTGGGGGGGGAGGGGAGATAAATAAATAAATAAATAAATCTTTTAAAAAAATAGTAATGGAGGAGAAATTAGTATAGTATTATGTACCATAGTAATCAAGATTTGTAGCATTTTATATAGTTTGACCCAAATCTTCTAATAATTTTAGTAAAAGTAATAGGCAGTTAACCAAAGTGTGAATGTACTTGTGTTGGTCCAACAAATTAAATCACTTCATTGATATTATTTTATAGAAATATATATTTCATAACATTAATGATAGCTACTTAATGATCTGTATGTAATGATCATATATGCTGAAGCAGTAATGTGAATTTTTTATTTTGTTTTGCTTTAGTCTGTGAATTTTTCAACTAGGCAAAAATGGGATTTCGTTGTAGTTTTAGGAAGTGCATTTACTAAATGCATACTTGTAATTGTTTACTTCATAAACAATGAGCCAAAATGTTAAAAAGATCATCCCTAACATTGACTTTGAATTTGAGTAAACTCAAAGTATGAAGTATACACTCAAAAAAATACTATGAGTTTTCTTTTTTTTTTAGATTTATTTACTTATTTATCCTCCCCCCCCCCACCCCCCGCCCCTGCGGCTTGTTCCTTTTCTTTTGCTGTCTCTTTTCTGTGTTCATTCACTGTGCGTTTTTTTTTTTTTTTCTGTATCTGCTTGTCTCCCTTTTGTTGCGTCATCATGCTGCGCCAGCTCTCCACTGGCACGTGCCGTCAGCTCTTCATGGTGCACCGGCCAGCTCTGCCTTCACAAGGAGGCCCTGGGACGTGAACCCAGAGCCTCCCCATATGATAGACGGGAGCCCAACTGATTGAGCCATAGCTGCTTCCCCATGAAGTTTCTTTTTCTCAAATATTTCATCAGAATTTTTGCTGCCATAATAATTTTGGCCTGAACTTTATTTTGAGAGTTTTAAAGGTAGATTTTTATTTCTCCTGAATTTTATCACCATATATACCTGGTATTAAAAAAAATTCAATGGATTAAGTTATATATTAAAAGGGAATAAAAAGAGAAAAATGATAAGAAGGTGTTTAAGAGAAGGAGAAAGAAAAGAAGACTCAGAACCTACTTGTTGGGAGACAATTCTCCATGAGTCTCTCATGTTTCTGTGCTTCTTAAAGGCAGGGGCACTGACAGTTATTGTTCCAGATTATCTTTTCAAGGATGTTTGTGTAAAAAACAACCTTGGAAGATAGAGATGGTATCTTTGTTTAGAGCAGAAGGCAGGTTTGCTTGCTGCCCAGTATAATTAAGACAATGTATCCCTCTGGGGCAAAGGATGAACAGGTTTGCTTACAACTCTTATAATACATTGGGATTTCTTAAGCTCAGTTTTCCTTAGTTGTGATGTCAACCCCTCCATGTAGCAGCATTCACCGGCACCCATGCATGTCGCCTCAGTAAGATTTGTGGGGCATGAAAGATATGAATATGAAACTCATTCTGCCTTCTGTGATGGGAATAATAAAGTCCTTTCTCTCTGACCAAGGTGTCTCCTGTCTTCTCCGAGTATTCATGAAATTGTGGCAAACAACTTGCTCATTTGCAAGAAGGATAAAATCTCAGCCTTCTCACAGTTCTTAGCAGGTTTTGACCCTAAAGATGGCATGCTGACAGAGATGGCTTTCTGGAAGAGAAAGAATAAGTCTCTGTGGACTGTGTTGGTGTTAGGAGGAGAAGCCCAAAATACTCTTATCTAAGTGATGGGCACAGGGTGGAGGAGTAAGAGTCCTCCACTGTCCTGCCTGTTCATGAAAGTTTAGAGTTAAGTAGAAAGAGGTAGGATTTTGTATTGTCAGTGTTCTCCAGAGAAACAGAATTGACAGGAGGGAAAAGGAAGGGTCAAGTGTTCTTGAAAGCTGCTATAGGACTTGAGTTATCTGAAAACATTGGAGCTTCATTTGGTTGAGCCACCAGCAGCCACTAGGTCACTCAATATGAAAAGCAGATGTGCCTTGCTTGCTGGCAAGGAGAAACTCTCTCCCTATATACCCCTGATTCTCTCCCCCTTCCCCACTTCCCACCAATCCCATCTAGCATGTCTTTGGCTGCTTTAAAAAGAAAGAAGATTAAGGATGGAATTGGGATCTCCTTTTTTCCCCAAGGGGGAAACAAAGTCACATGCACACTTTCAAGTATGCTGGGAAACTTCAGGAAGTAAGGGACTCAAATCGATGGTTCTGTCGGATTCAGTCATTCTAGCCCATCCATTCTACCCAGTTCTATGAGGGGTTTGGGTGCCCAGATTTAGTTTATAGATTTGGGCAGGGTTTGCAATGAGGAAGTGAAACTAATGTGGCCTTGTCTTGTAAGATATCATCCACTTCTGATTTTCTTTCTATTTCTCTAAGAAACCCTCAGTTTTCTTGAATAGCTCCCTTCCTTCAAACAACTTCTTAAATTAGAAATCCTTAAATAAAGTACTTATAAGGGAGGAGAGTGCAGGAAGAAAAAGCAGCCATGAACTTTAAAAGGAAATATCTGAATTGCCATGACTAGAGAAAAAGCTGAGGGTTTTGTTTTTAAAAGGAAGCATGGATTAAAAAATGAATGAAAGCAAATGTTAATTGCTGCTGTTTTCCAGGGTTTCATCCTTGGTGGCAGGTTCCTGAACTACTTTTAGATATTTGATTTCACCCAGAGTTTAAAAGCTATTTATAGGCGGTGGACTTGGCCCAGTGGTTAGGGCGTCCGTCTACCACATGGGAGGTCCACAGTTCAAACCCCGGGCCTCCTTGACCCATGTGGACCTGGCCCACACACAGTGCTGATGCGCGCAAGGAGTGCAGTGCCATGCAGGGGTGTCCCCCACATAGGGGAGCCCCACGCACAAGCGCCCCGAAAGGAGAGCCACCCAGTGCGAAAGAAAGTATAGCCTGCCCAGGAATTATGCCGTACACACAGAGAGCTGACACAAGATGACGCAACAAAAAGAAACACAGATTCCGGTGCCGCTGACAACAACAGAAGTGGACAAAAAAGAATACACAGCAAATAGACACAGAGAACAGACAACTGGGGGGGAGGGGAGAAGGGGAGAGGGGGAGAGAGGGAGAGAGGAAGGGAGAGAGAGAGAGAAAGAAATCTTTAAAAAATAAAAAACTATTTATGTGCTTATGGTTCCCAGGTCTGTATCTCCATTGCTAACTCATCTTCCAAGTTCCAGATCAGCTTTTTCAAATGCTTGTCAACTTGGCCATAGCCATTTCAACCTAATATGTAAACAACCCAAAATTATTATTCTCTCACTAAATAGTCCCTCTCTTTCCTTCAAGGTTAGTAGAATCAATATCCTCAAGTTTAATAAGTTAGAAATTAATTCTGGAGTCCCTCCTATTCTTAACCATCCACTTCCAAATCCTGTCAATTTTATTTTAGAAACATATCTTAAAATTGACCACTCTCATGGGGAGTAAATATAGCTCCAGGCTTCCCGTGTACAAGGTCCTGGGTTCAATCCCTGGTACCTCTTTAAAAAAAAAAAAAAAAGATCACTCCTCCCTATTTCTACTATTAGTATTTAAAATTCAGGTTCTAATTATTTCTGTCCTGGACTAAAGTACAACATGTCCTATCTAGTCTTGCCCCATCAATCTCTCCTGCAATCCATTTTTACACTCCTGCCATAAATAACTTCTTAACAAACAAATATGATTATACCCCTCTACTCTTTAAAGATTTCCCCTGAGTTCCCACCGCCTACCCTTAAAGGCCAAGCTCTTTCATCTAGTATGTTGCCCTTCATGATGTAACCCCAATATGCTGTTCCAATTTCATTTCCTTCCACTCTCCACCACAACCCTAAGCTCCAAACCACAGTGAACTTCTCACATATCTTTTCAAAAATCTATGTCTTTGCACATTTTGTTCTCTTTGCCTGAGAATGCCTTTTTTTCCTCTTCTGTATACAGTAAATTCCCATTCTGTCTTCAAGACAACTTGAAGTTTAACTCCTCTGTCAAGTTGTCCCGGACTATCTTAACGTCTACCACAGTGCTTATTTATATTTATTTGATCATGTATTTAGGTCTTCCTCTGGACTGAATTCTTTAAGGGTAGGGACCATAGTTATTCATTATGGAAGCCTGAATCCCTAAGCAAAGCATCTTAAATATGACTGAACACATGCTTATTGGCTTCATAACTTAATTTCTTACGTCAAATCAAGATCCAAAGAATGCCTTAGTCTGGAATCCATTAGCAGCCAAATGCTGGTATTTTTCATATTTCTTATACTCTATATCACATAATTTTTTTTTGAACTCTTCATTCCTAACTACTTTCCTTTTGGTTATTTAAAGGAACATGGGAAAGAAAACAAATATTTAAATTTTGTTCCTTAGTAAAAGTTTAAGAAGTTTCATAAGATAAGGCCACTCAATTGCATATTGAAAAAGTGAAAACAAGGGAAATTTTAATTGTATATATTACCACACACACACAGAGAAACCCATAGAACTGTACAACACGAAGCGTGAACCTGAAAGTGAACAGTCAGCTAAAGTTAATAGCATAATTACAAGAATATTGTTTATGAATTATAACAAAGGTACTGTACTAATGCAAAGCATTAATAAAAGGCAAAACTATATTGTGAGGGGGGGCTATATGGGAACTCTGTACTTTATGCATGATTGATGTTTCCATAAACATAAAACCACACTAATAAAAAAATATTTTTAAATAAGTTAGATAAGGGATAGACATCATCAACATGGCAATGTAAGATACCCCTTGAAAAAGCCTCACCAAAGACTTAGCAAATAAAAGGCCAATCACATTTGCTGAGAACTCTGGAGGACAGTAGAACTAGAGAAGGACTCCACAAATGCTGAATTGAAGAAGCATTAAAATATCAGTAGGAGAATTCTGTCCCGGACTGCTGTTCAGTGCCCTTTCCCCTCCTGCTAACTTAGTCCCACACAGCTTGGGAACTGCTTAGAGGCAGCCCAGGTCCCCCACCACAGATGGAGACTTTAGGCAGTCTAACAGGCAGCAGGATAGAATTCCCCACACATGCAGACACAGAAACCTAAGTCCGCAGATAGCGGGGGCAGAACACAACCCGCTGAGGAGTGCTGCATACAAAAGGGCCCCTGCGGTGGGGGGAGACCATGAGAGAAAGGCTGGCAAGAATTGGGCCCTCACTCAATCCAGTTTCGGTTGGCTGGACAACCTAAGGACAAAATGGACTTTTCCAAAGTGACCCACCTTTCTGGATTGATTCTATCCGGTTCCCTGAGGACAGGATACCATAACCGGGAAGAAACCAGAGGCAGAAAAGCCTCACAGGGGAAAAAAAAAAAAAAAAAGCATGGTGGTGGTGTTTTAAACTGAATAGCTGTAAGATAAGACTGGTCCCAGAACTGAAAAATACCAGGAAAGTTGGACACTGAGTGAGGGAGAGAATTTGAACAAATAATTGAAGCTGGGGAGAAAGGTCACACAAAAAACAAACAGAACAGATCCAGATTCCTGAAGAAGAAACAGGAAAGAAAGCTCTCTATTTGAGGTGAAACAATTGCACAAAAAGTATAATCTTAAAAAAATTACAATGAATATCCAGGGCAAGAAACAGATAAAGAAGAGCTGAGAAAATCTGAACAGTTAAACATGGACTATTCTAAAGGTCCAAAATAAGTTAAAATAACTATCAAGAGAAGAGCCTTAACACAAAGCCAATTAGCATTAAAACTCCAGAAAAGAGGAAGAAATGGATCTTCTGAGTTAACTCGAGATCGATTCCTAGACAGCCACAAAAAATTACAAGCCATACTAAGAAACAGAGAGATATGGCTCTGTCAAGGGAGAAAATGAAAACTTCAGAGGAGTCTCAGAAGTTGGAACAAGTAATCAAAGATGTTCAAGCAAATCTCCTAAATCAATTCAAGGAGAAAAGGGAAAATATGCATAAAGTGATAAAGGATACTAAAACATGGTGTGAACACAAAAAAGAATTTGAAAGTATAAAAAGAAACAATAGAAATTCTGGGAATGAAAAGCACAATACTAGAGATTAAAAATACACTAGAGGCATAAAACAGCAGATTTGAACAGGCAGAACAAAAAATCAGTGAACTAGAAGACAGGACAATCCAAATCATACAGTCAGAAGAACAGATAGAGAAAAGAAAAGAAAAAATTGAGCAATGTCTTAGGAATTTAAGTGACAGCACAAGCATACATGTCACAGGTGTCCCTTAAAGAGAAGAGAAGGGAAAAGGGACAGAAAGAATATTTGGAGACATAATGGCCAAAAACTTCCCAACTCTTATGAAAGACAAAAATATCCATGTCAAAGAAGCATGACCTACTCCAAAGAGAATAAACCTAATGGACTTACTCTGAGACACATACTAATCAGAGTGTGAAATGCCAAAGTTAAAGAGAGAATTCTGAAAGCAGCAAGAGAAAAGTGAATCATCACATACAATGGATCCTCAATAAGATGAAATGCCAATTTCCCATCAGAAACCATAGAAGAAAGAAGGCAGTGGTATGATATATTTAAGGTACTGGAAGAGAAAAACTGGAAGAGAAAAACTGCCAAAATTTTTTATCTGGCAAAACTGTCCTTTTAAAATGAGGGAGAGGGAAGCAAATGTGGCTCAGTGGTTTAGCAGCTGCCTCCCATATGGAAGGTCTTGGGTTTGGTTCCTGGTGCCTCCTAAAGAAGAAAAAAAAAAAACAGTGAGTAGACAACAAGCAGTAACAATGAGCAGACAATGAGTAAGCAACAAGCAGACTATGAGAAAATAAAAACAAGCAGGGAGTAGCTGTGACTCAAACAGTTGAACAACCATCTCCCACATGGGAGGTCCCAGGTTCAGTTCCCAGTGCCTCCTAAAGAAAAAACAAGCAGACAACAAGCAAAAAACAAAAAGTAAAAACAATGAGCTGAAACAAGCACAAAAAATGAGAAAAAACAAAGAGCAAACAGACAAGGGAGCCATCTCTGCAGAGGGGGAAATGAGGGAGAGTTTAAAATATTCACAGATAAACAGAAACAGAGAGTTTGTCAACAAGGGACCTGTCCTAAAAGAATTACTGGAGGGAATTTTCCAGGTAAAAAGGAAAATACAGGACAGATGTCTTGAAGTAGTGTGAAAAAAGTGAAGATTATCAGTAAAGGTAATTAAAAGGGTAAATACAAAACCCAATAGTACTGTCTCTTTTTTTTTTTAGATTTTTATTTATTTATTTAATTTCCCCCCCTCCCCTGGTTGTCTGTTCTTGGTGTCTATTTGCTGCGTCTTGTTTCTTTGTCCGCTTCTGTTGTCGTCAGCGGCACAGGAAGTGTGGGCGGCGCCATTCCTGGGCAGGCTGCTCTTTCTTTACACGCTGGGTGGCTTTCCTCACGGGCGCACTCCTTGCGCGTGGGGCTCCCGCACACGGGGGACACCCTTGCGTGACACGGCACTCCTTGCGCGCATCAGCACTGCGCATGGCCAGCTCCACACGGGTCAAGGAGGCCCGGGGTTTGAACCGTGGACCTCCCATATGGTAAGCGGACACCCTAACCACTGGGCCAAAGTCCGTTTCCCAGTACTGTCTCTTAAATATAATACTCTACCATTTAATTCTTATAAGAGTCAGAATATATTTGAACAAGAAAAAGCATATTTCTTGATAATGGACATGCAAAATATACAGTGGTAAAGTGGGACAAAACAACATAAGGAGGGGAAATAGAAGGATATGGGAGGAGAGAATGTATATGCTATTAAAGCTAAGTTGGTATCTTTTCAAGTTAGTAGGTTATAGATGTATGTTGTGCAATAAATACCAGGGAAACCATAAAGAAAGTATTTTTAAAATACACATGTCAAATTTGTCACAAAAGTTCAACTATACAAAAAATATATGACATATAAAAACCAAATGACAAAATGACTGAAGTAAGTACTGCCTTTACAGTAATAACACCAAATGTTGATGTATTAAACTCCCCAGTCAAAAGACACAGATTGGTAGAATGCTAAAAAAGCATGATTTGACTATATGTTGTTTGCAAAAGACCCATCTTAGACTCAAAGACAAAAATAAGTTGAAAGTAAAAGTACAGAAAAAGATATTCCATGCAAATAGTAACCAAAAAAGAGCTGGAGTAGTAACACTAACATTGGACAAAATGGACTTTAAGTCAAAAGCTGTTATAAAAGACAACTAAGAACACTATATAGTAATAAAGGGGCATTCCACCCAAAGAAATAACAATAATAAATATTTATGCACCTAACTACAATGCCCCAAAATACATGAGGCAAACACTAGCAAAACTGAAGGGAGAAATAGACACCTTTACAATAATAGTTGGTGACTTCAATATACAACTCTCATCAATAGCTAAAACATCTAGACTGAAGATTAATATGAAATCAGAGAACTTGAATAATATGATAAATGAACTAGACCTAATAGATATGTACAGAAAATTGCACCCCAAAACAGCAGGATATATATTCTTCTCAAATGCATATGGCTCATTCTCTAGAATAGACCACATGTTGGGTCACAAAACAATTATCAAGAAATTTAGAAGGACGCAGACTTGGCCCAGTAGATAGGGCATCCATCTACCACATGGGAGGTCCACAGTTCAAACCCTGGGCCTCCTTGACCCATGTGGAGCTGGCCCACGCACAGCGCTGATGCACTCAAGGAGTGCTGTGCCACGCAGGGGTGTCCCCACATAGGGGAGCCCCACATGCAGGGAGTGAGCCCCGTAAGGGGAGCCACCCAGCGCAAAAGAAATTTCAGCCTGCCCAGGAATGGCACACATGGAGAGCTGATGCAGCAAGATGGCACAACAAAAAGAGACATAGATTCCCATGCCACTGACAACAACAGAAGTGGACAAAGAAGCACATGCAGCAAATGGACACAGAGAACAGACAACTGGGGGGAGGGGGGAAGTGAGAAAATAAATAAAAATAAATAAATCTTTAAAAAAAAAAAGAAATTTAGAAAGATTGAAATCATACATAACATCTTTTCTGACCACAATAGAATGAAGCTGGAAATCAATTAAAAAAAGGGAGAACTAGTAAATCCACAAATGTATGGAAGTTAAGTAATTGTCTTAATTAGTGAGTCAAAGAAGAAATTGCAAGGGAAATCAGTAAATATCTCAGAAAAATGAAAACAAAAACACAATATATCAAAACTTATGGGGGGAAGCAGACTTGGCCCAATGGATAGGGCATCTGCCTACCACATGGGAGGTCCATGGTTCAAACTCAAGGCCTCCTTGACCCATGTGGAGCTGGCCCATGCAGTGCTGATGCACGCAAGGAGAGCTGTGCCATGCAGGGGTGTCCGCCCACATAGGGGAGCTCCACGTGCAAGGAGTGCGCCCTGTAAGGAGAGCCGCCCAGTGGGAAAGAAAGTGCAGCCTGCCGAAGAATGGCGCTGCACACTTGAAGAACTGACACAACAAGATGATGCAACAAAAAGAAACACGGATTCCCGTGCTTCTGATAAGGATAGAAAAGGTCACAGAAGAACACACAGTGAATGGACACAGAGAGCAGACAACTGGGATGGGGGAGAGGGGAGCGAAATTAATAAAAAATAAATCTTAAAAAAAAAACTTATGGGGTGTATGGCAGCAGATGTAGCTCAAGTGGTGAGTATCATTTTTCCCCATACCAGGTCCTGGGTTCAATATCTGAATGCCCAGCCCGGGGACCTAAAAAACAAAACTCTAAACACACACACACACACACACACAAACTTATGGGGTGCAGTGATGGCAGTGCTGAGAGGGAAATTTATAACCCTAAATGCTTATAAAGAAGAATGAGCTAAAATTAAAGGCCCAACTACACACTTAGAAGAGCTAGAAAAAGAATACAAACTAACCAAAAAGCCAGCAGAAGTAAAGAAATAAGAATGACTAAGGCACAAAGAAATGAACTTGAGGATTAAAAAAACAATAGAGAGAATTAAAAAAACAAAAAGTTCTTTGAAAAGATAAATAAAATTGACAAACCTTTAGCTAGACTGGCAAAGAAAAAAGAGAAAGGATACAAATAACCAAAATCAGAAATGAAAAGGGGGACATTACTACCAACCCCACTGACACAAAAAGGTATATAAGAGAGTATTATGAATAAGTGTATGCAAAATAAATGAGGTCAACATGCAAAAAATCAGTAGTGTTTCTATACACTCGTAATGAGCAAGTAATGAGCAATAGGAAATCAAGAAAAAAAATTCCATTTACAATAGCAACGGGAATAATCAAACATCTAGGAATAAAATGAACCAACAATGTAAAGAACTTGTACACAAAAAAACTACAAAACATTGCTAAAAGAAATCAAGGAAGACCTAATAAATGGAAGGATATTCTGTGTTCATGTATTGGAAGACTAAATATTGTTACTGTGAATTCTACCCAAAATGATTTAGAGATTCGATGCAATTCCAATCAAAATTCTAACAGCCTACTTTGCAGAAATGGAAAAGCCAATTATCAAATTTATTTGGAAGGGTAAGTGGCCATGAGTAGCCAAAAATATCTTGATAAAGAAGGACAAGGGAAGCGGATTTGGCTCAAGTGATAGAGCGTCTGTCTACCATATGAGAGGTCCAGGGATCAAACCCGGGGCCTCCTGACCTGTATGGTGAGCTGGCCCATACTCAGTGCTGATGCGTGCAAGGAGTGCCGTGTCACACAGGGGTGACCACCACGTAGGGGAGCCCCACATGCAAGGAGTGCGCCCCATAAGGAGAGCCACCCTGAGTGAAAAAAGTGCAGGCTGCCCAGGAGTGCTGCCGCACACACAGAGAGCTGATGCAGCAAGATGACGAAACAAAAAGAGACACAGATTCCCGGTGCCACTGACAAGAATACAAGCGGACACAGAAAAAAAAAAAAAGAACAAATTTGGAGAATTCACACTTCCTGACTTGAAGGCGTATTACAAAGTACAGAGGTCAAAGCAGCAGGTACTGGCACAAGGATAAAATGTATCAAGAAATGGAAGCAAATTGAAAGTTCAGAAATAGACCCTTATGCTTATGGCCAATTGATTTTTTATAAGACTGCCAAGTCCACTCAATTAGAAAAGAATAGTCTTTTCAACAAACAGTGCTGGGAGAATTAGCCACATGCAAAGGAATTACGGAGGACCACTATCTCACACCATATACAAAAATGAACTCAAAATCGATTAAAGACCTAAATATAAGAAACAGGACTATAAAACTCCTATAAGAAAATGTAGAGAAGTACCTCAGGATCTTGTGTTCAGCAATAGTTTCTTATACTTTACACCCAAAACATAAGCAATGAAAGAAAAAATAGATAAAGGGGAGGGATCTCCTCAAAATTAAAATCTTGCTTGCATCAGTGGACTTTGTCACCAAAGTGAAAAGACAACCTACCCGATGGGAGAAAATATTTGGAAAGCACATATCTGATAGAAGTTTAATATCCAGAATATATAAAGAAATCCAAAAAGTCAGCAACAAAAGAACAAAGGACCCAATTAAGCAATGAGTTAAAAGACTTGAATAGAAATTTCTCCAAAAATTATATACAAATGGCTAAAAAGCACATAAAAAGATACTCAACCTCATTAGATGTTAGCAAAATATAAATCAAAATCACAGTATATCATTTCACACTCAATAAAATGAATACTATTAAAAAGAGAAAAATTACAAGTGTTGGAGAAGGTGTGGAGAAATAGCACATTCATTGCTAGTGGGCATGTAAAATGGTGCAGCCACTGTGGAAGACAGTTTGGCAGTTCCACAGGAAACCAAACATAGAATTATTCTAAGACCCAGCAATCCCACTACTAGGTACATACCCAGAAAAATTGAAAACAGGGAACTCAAACAGATTTTACACACTGATGTTCACAGCACCATTACTCACAATTGCCACAAGATGGAAGCAACCCAAGTGTCCATCAGTCAGTGACTGTATAAACAAAATGTGGTACATAAATACAATGGAATATTATTCAGCTCTAAAAAGGAATGAATCCCTGATGCATGCAATGAACCTTGAGAACATTATGCTAAGGGAAATAAGTCAGACACAAAAGGACAAGTAGTGTATGATCTCACTGATATGAACTAATTGTAATAAGCAAACTCATAGAATTAGAATCTAGAATATGGGTTACCAGGGGATAGATTGGGGGTAGAAAAGGGGGACTAATGTTCAATGTGTACAGAATTTCTATTTAGGTTGATCGCAAAGTTTGGAAAGGATGTTGGTGATTATTGAGTGTAGTTCACAGTGCTGGCATCTTTTGGACATGAAGTAGTACTGAAGGATATTGCAGGGAGAGATGCAGGACATTATATATCCTGCCATAACCCATTGAATGGACTCGGGGAGAGTGTAAACTACAATGTAAACTATAATCCATGCTGTGTAGGAGTGCTCCAAAATATATTCATCAAATGTAGCGAATGTACCACACTAATGAAAAAAGTTGTTGATGTGGGAAAAGTGGAGGGTATGGGGAATGGGATATATGGGAACCTCCTATATTTTTTAATGCAATCTTTTGTGTGATCTATGTATTTTTTTAAAATAGCTTTAAAAAGTAATTCGCAGTGCTGAATTATGAATGTGAAAATGGTCAAAGAGGGAAGTTTTGGGTCGTGTACGTTACTAGAATGAAAGTTAGAAGATAAAACACAGGACTGTATAACACAGAGAAGCCTGTTTATAACCCCTGTGGATGATGAACAGGGGCTAAGAGTACAAGTGTAAGAGCGTTCTTTCATACATTGTAACAAATATATGACACTAACACAAAATGTTAATAATAGGGTGGTTGTGGCAGTTTGAGATTATTTATGAATCCCCAAAAGAAAAAGACCTCTGGGTGTGATACCCTTTTATTATATTAAATTCAGTTGAGGGGCCTTTGATTAGGTTACCTGTTAAGATTGCTTTGGGGCTTGTTTTCTCCCTCAATTTCATTTATTTCTGCTCTAATCTTTATTATTTTTCTCCTGCCTGCTTTGAGGTTTTTCGCTGTTCTTTTTCTAGTTTCCCCAGATGTTCAGTTAGATTTTTTTAATTTTAGCTCTTTCTTCCCTCTCCCCCTCCCCCAATGATTCCTCTGCCTGTTTGCTCATTGTTTGAGCTGGTTGTCTGCTTGTTGTTAGTTTATTTTTCTTTAGAATGCACCATGAGCCGAACCTGGGACCTCCCATGTGAGTGGCAGGTGTTCAATTGCTTCAGCCACATCTGCTCCTGGGGGTTTTTTTTTATTCAACCACTCAGAAAGGTATGACTCAGGTTGAGTCCCCACCCGCCTTGGTGGGTCTGATATAAATGGACATTCACTCAAGAAGACACAAGAGGAAAGAACTTTGTCATTTTTTATCCTACCCTGTGACAGACAGGAAAAAGCTCAAACAGCTAAAGCCCCTGGGAGAGAAGAATCAATTGTCTGATAGCTTACAGCTGACCTTGAGAAGAGAGCTGAGATTGATGTAGGAAACGCTGAGAGACAAGCTCTATGCCAACCTGCAGATGAAAATGGGAAGAAGCTGGACCCACAGAGCCTCAAAAGGAAGAGGAAGCCCAGAGGGGAAGGCTGAAACCTGGCAGAGCTCACCCACCATCCTGCTTCAACACGTGGCCGCTGACTTTGGTGAGAAATTACCTCTTATGGTACCTTGAGTTGGGCTTTCCACGGCCATGGGACTGTAAGCTTTTACCCCAAATAAGTACCGTTTATAAAAGTCAACAGATTTCTGGTACTTTGCATCAGCACTCCTTTAGCTGACTATTACAATGGTATATGGAGAAAAAATTCACCTAAACTTTGGACTGTATTCTGTAGTACTATTTTAACATTCTTTCTTCAATCGTAACAAAAGTACCACACTAATGTAAAGTGTCAACAACGGGGGCATCTGGGAATGCTGTATTTTTTTATATAACTTTTCTGTAAACCCACAACTTCTGTAATTAAAATAATAATATTTTTTAAACTTTATGCTAAGTGAAAGAAACCAGACACAAAATACAACATATTTTATGTTTCCATTGATATTAAATATAAATATAAATAAATCTACAGTGACAGAAATA
Organism: Dasypus novemcinctus; assembly: GCF_030445035.2. Classification (NCBI taxonomy): domain Eukaryota; kingdom Metazoa; phylum Chordata; class Mammalia; order Cingulata; family Dasypodidae; genus Dasypus; species Dasypus novemcinctus. The sequence continues at coordinate 117,234,425 of NC_080673.1, read as the reverse complement.
GATTAGTGGTTATATAGAGCAAGGGAAGGGTAGAGGGATTTAGAAGTGACTATCAAAGGGTTTGGTTTGTTTGGTTGTTTTTTGTGGGGTTTTTTTTGGAGTAATGAAATTGTTCTAAAATTGATTGTGGTGATGGATGCACAACTCTATGAATATACTAAAAGCCATTGATTGTACACTTTGGATGGATTGTATGGTAAATGAATATATCTCAATCAAACTGCTTTAAAAAAAAAAAGAATGATATTATCAACTAAAAAAGATATTTCTTAAGGAAAAATATTCAAGCTCTTAGCTAAATTAAGGATGCAGTACACCTATGAATTAGCCTTGCACACCTCAGGGTCATGAAAAATCAAGCATGTGGCCATTTGCCTAGATATGAATATACTGCTAATCACATCATGCTTTATACCAGATACTCATTAGTCAAATAGAAGAGTTTATTTTGAAGATTCCTAGAGATTATTCCAGCTATTACCAAAACTACATTCTATTTGGAAATGTGCGCTTTAACTTGAGTCATGCTCTTCCCATCCACTGCATTCCATCTAGTTTTATCAAACTGATCAGCTACCTCCTACGCTGCTCTTGGAAACACTCAGGTGGGAAATGAGGGGTACTTTTGAGGAACAAGAAGAAATTCATGAAGAGTGATGGGAAAAAGTTAGTAAAATGTGTTTTTATAGTATAACTCGTTCTAGGCTGATGAAATTTGAGGAAGTCTGAGTCATCTATATCAACCACCTTAGTAAATTGTAAATTACTTGAACGCTCCTAGCCCTCTCCAGATAAAACATCCTGAATATGTCTTTGTTGAATTGTATGAAATGAAATGCTTTACTCTTTCTTTACAAAATTTTAGATGCTATCCCAAACTGTACTCATCTATTGTTAGAAAGGATATTATCACACATGTGGACCCAAAAGAATAAAAAGACTTGCTTTCACCCTCCCATTATATTTAGCAGAAATAGAGAAATATTTTTAGACAGTCTTAGGACAGAGAAAACTATAAAAATAATTGCTGATTCAGTCATTGGGAATGAAAACAGAATATTTCTGTCAACTAAAGCAGACTCCCAGGAAAGGTGAAATACTTTTGTTTCACAGAATACAGAACTGTGATTGCAAAAAGAAGTAGATGCCGAAGGAGGCAAAAATATGGTGTTTATTAACTGAATCCTTTCAAGTCTGAGGTGCAAAAAGAATTATTAACCTAAAAGATAATTTGAGAAATGTCTCCTAAAGCCTGAAAAGCCTTAAAATTTTAAATTTGACATTGTGAAAATTGAAAAACATTTTTATAACACGGGCAAGGTTATAAGATGTCCTTAAAATTTCATGCTCTGTCTATACTCTGCTGTAACCTCCTGGACTTTTATTTTTTCTGAGTGGGCTGGGCAGTGAAACCCATAAGATTTTCCCTCTAGGAGAGAGTCATTTTAAATATAGTGCTCTACCTACTCATCAGACACAAGAAAGCTGTGAATCATTCATCTTCCTACCAAAATTAAGCTGGTTAATTGCATAGCTTTCAACCTTGACAGTTAAAACTTACATTCAAAATTTAGGGTAGAGATAAATGAGGTTTTAACAAAAGAAATATGAACTGGACCATTAATAAATTCTAGCTAGAGTGAAATCATCTCTCTTTTTTTCACAACAATAAATGTTTTAAAAAGATGTATTACTTCTTGTTTTCCAGTCTTTCTTTTTCTTGACCACAACCAGTATAGGATATAATAATTCTAAAATAACAACCTCCCAAGTTATGTTATTGTAGAGTAGTTTTACAGCCCAACCCAAGACAAAATAAACATCAGTAATGAATTGTTCCCATGAACCATCAAAAGGAAAGACTGTCACTAAAAACTAGTACATTTTTTAAGAGCCTAAGAAAGGCAGAAACTGAGGTATGAGAGTTTAATTTCTAATTAATGCCCTTCAAGATTTTGTCCAACTGAGTAATCACTTAATTAGGAAATAAAATCTCAAGAATCTTACTGGCTTTAGCTGTAATCATTTATAAATTACCAAAAACAATGATATTTCAAAGCATAAAATTGAGCTTTCAGCACTAGCTGTTGAAAGTTAATGAAACAAAAATTCTGTTCAGTTTCAGCCAAAAGCAGGTGACATATTTTTTCTTATTACAGAACATAGAAGTGACTTATTCATCAGAATGTTTTTTGCTTTTTTATTAGTTAGTTGGCATCCAAGAAATTCAGTATGTCAGGGCAGTGGGACAATGGGAGCCATTTCTGAAAATGAAATAGCTGTTTTCATACTTTTTCTTGGCTCCTAAATTCAGGCACTTAGAGAAACGCACTTCTCTTGATTCAATGCCTGGACTGAGGTAAAACTTACAATCATTGTTCCAAATTGGTCACTGGTACGTTGAAGTTAAATAGTTACAACAAATTAAATGTTCCATTCTTTCATGTATCCCAAAGAAGCTCTTGGAGACTCAGTCATTTTTTTATCAAATACCTACTTTCCCAGGATTATGCCCCAGGGCCAAGAGTTGTGTATCCCCTCCTCTCTTTCATCCTGCTGCAATCAGTAAATGCTTGTTTGTGAGCGGAAATAAATAAATAAATATAGATAAATTAAATTAAATTTTACATTTTTAATTCTAATTACGCCACAATTTCTATTTTCAAATTAGTATTCTCGTCAATTCTTCTATTAGTCTAGATTAAAAAAATAAAAATAGAGTAAACTCCATCTTTACACTAAATAAAACACATTTATGGAACAATTCAATATGAATCATATAAATTCAGGAAACTATTCTTCTATTTTTGTAAGTAACCTTTATTTCAACTTCAAAAAATAAAATAACAGACAAAAGGCAGCTTTCAAATTATGGAAGCATTATTTTTTAAAATTCTGTACAGGGTACATTTATCTTATTTAATCCTAAAAACAAAATTGTTTTCTCTGGTGCTCAGAAAGATAAATAAATGAGCACAGATTGGTTAAATGACATGACCAAGGTCTACTTGTTAATGAAGAAAAGGAAGGGGAAAAAAAATGCTTGAAACTGTATTCTTACCTAATGTTTCAGAATTTTTCCACCAATGTACAAATTTTTACATTCAGTCAACCTCAGTGCTAATAATAAGGCTTTGTACTTAGAATGGTTTCTTTCATCCTTGGCCTTCAAAACCCTTTACCCGCCTTAATTAATTCTCACCACACCTCTGTGAGGCAGGTTGGTATTATTATCCCCTCTTTATGGTTGAGGAAACAGACAATAAGAGATTAGTATGAGATTTGACAAGTGACATAGAATAAATCAGGAACAGATTCAGGGAAAATTGCAAAACTCCTCACAGATAAGCTGTTGGCCTCTTCATTTCTCATTCCTCTCCGTATCAATGTTTTCGCATGCTCAACAGAAACCATTTCTCATTTAGCAACATAATTTAATTGAATTACTTTTTCACTCAAAAACTTACATTACCTCTTCATAGATTTATTTTTATTATTTTCTCTTTGTGACAAAATGGATGTTTGACATAATTTTGACATGTTGCAACAAAATGTACAGATTGTTACTCTGAGGAGATATGTACGCATTAATTACCATTAGATGTAAAACTTATAGGAAATGTTTTGTATTCAGTGTCAGATCATGTACAGGGACATTTTAGGTCCTCAGAAGCCATTCACCTAGAAATCTTTACGGTATATTATTATGATACAGCCTTATGAAGTGACTCATGTTGGCTTGCTCAGGCTTGTGCTCTTTGTGAACTGAAGGCCTGCCATAAACCCAGTTACAACGAGTTTCTCTGCTATTGCATTATGCCTCATGTTGACTTCTAAAGCAAATCTCCATATCCTTTTTTTTATTAGAGAGCAATGGCAAGTGTCTGATACTGAGGCAAAGTGAAAGAGGAAAACAACACATTTTTTCCTATCACTTATTTTTTCCCCTTATTTTGCTGTCATCCCAAAAAGCTTATCTTCAGTCTTAACCAAATCTAGTGACTTTGCTGCTCTGTTCCCCATATGACTATCATCTCTTGTTACAAGATATAATGCCCATCTTTATATAGAAACTATTAAAATGACAGGATTATAAAAAAAAATTTTTTGATTTGGTATGTCTAGACAGAAATGATCATTGTGAGATATGTCTTTATAAGATTTATTCCAAGGTTGGTTTCTTTAAACTCTTTGGTTTTCTTATGCTGCCTGTTCTGTTAAACCATCTAATCATACTTACCAGCAAGTGGTTCTCTCTCTCTTCCCAATGACCTCTTTCCTCCCCCTTCTCTACTTGGGACAATCTGTAATTTTTCAACACAGATTGCTTTTGAGGAAAAGAATAAGAGAGGAAAGGTAAAAGCAAGTCTTTTTAGTTTTGAAACTACACTATTCAAATATTTTATGTTTCACTCTTCAGGTTCACTCTCCTTCCTGATAACAAAATCAACCCTTCTTTTTAATTTTAGGTTTTGCCAGACATATGATTTCAGTAATAAACTTTTTTAAAAAATTCTGCTACATGGAATTAAATCATAGTAAATTTGAGGTTGATAATTTTTTAAAAAAATGTTTTTAGGAAAATGCCAAGACTTTTGAATATAAATGAATAATTTAGTCCGAGATTCAAAGTCAGATTGAGAAGCCTGCTGTTAGCAAACCTCAAATGCTGGATATTTAAAATATTTGCCAAAGTCTACAAGTGTGTGTCCATATATTATAGCATGGACATATTGCAAAATAATCTTTTCCTCTTCAAATAGAAATATTGCCTATTTTCCTTAAAAGAGAGCTTTCCAATAAATTTTCAATATTTATTATAATTTATACTAAAATTCTGGTGCTAAGTTTTTGCTAAGTTTAGTCAGGGTCATACATTTCCAAATATTTATTTTAGGGAGCAGTTGATAAGCCTGCCTGTTCTATCAGGAAGCTTAGAATTAGGTCAATTTCACCACTTGGGGCCAAGCCTCATTTATCACCCTTATCTCTCTAACAGCTAATCTAAGGTAGTTACATGGTAGTATACTGGCATTCCCCTATTTAACAGATGGAGTAAGCTATAAATTTTGCATTGCAACACAGAAAAAAAAAAGTTGTACAATAATCCACACTGATTTAGGTATCAAAGACCTGGAAACGTTCAAAATAAAAAGGCTTGAAATCACTTCTTTGTAGTTAGTGAATTCTTTCCTAAGCAGTCCTAGAACACCACAGACTGTATTTCATGAGCTGTGCGAGGAATGACGTCCTTTTGCTTCCATAGATTTCATTTCAGAAATAGAGCAAAAAACATTAAATTTTGCTCAAAAGTAGTGAGTTTCATTATGAACTGTGAATAATATAATTATATTATTATAAGTATTTCTAATATTCTATCATACCTTAATAATCCAGGCTCTCATGTACTCCCCACATATCTGAGCTCAGTTTCAAAAGCTCTTTCATTTTTCATGGAGAGCAATTCATCAAAACCTCCTTCCTCTTCTCTGGAAGTCAGCTCTTCATTGTTGCTTCTCATGTTACATACAGAGAATGAATGTTCTGGTGTTACTGAGGATTGTTTTCATGGAAAATTAGCTTTGCTGACTAGATATGAGTTTATTGATGGAAAAGAAGGAAGATTAAATAACAGTATCTGCAAGATATTATTTGAAAGCAGACAACATGGAAGTGGCTAAAATAGATTTTAAAAGGAGGGTATTTATTCACCATAATATACTTCTCTATGCCAGGTAATATACTTAACCCTGGGGAGACAAGAGGCAGGCACAGTCCTTGACAAACAAGTTGAAAAAAATAGAAATGGTTCCCTCTTGCAATTTTTATTGTTTTTACTGTTCATCTTTTTCCATATTTTAATTGCCCTAGTTTGGGCACTTGCTACTTCCTGCTTGGATTATGACAATGATCTAAAAGGTCTTCGAGTCTCTAGTAAATCCCCCCACTCAATCCTTCCTGCATAGGTGAATTGTTTTAACATCTACTTTGTATAAAAATCCTGTTCAAAAAGTGCAGGAGTTAATGCCTCTGGAATAAGTAATTTCTTAGTATAGACTCAAAGCTTCTAAAATTAGATAGGAATCTACGCATTGACTTTTCCTTCCACAATATCGGCACACTCACTGTAAGTTAAGCTATGTGCAAATAATTCCCTATATATGAAATACATTTTCCCATATTTCTACCTTGGGTTATACTGTTCCCTATGTTTAGAATTCTCTCTCGTGAAAGTCTACCCAGTTAAGATACAGTTCATGTGCCGCTTCTTTCACAAAGCCTACCCAGAATTCTTCCAGCTAAAAGTGATCACTCTCTCATCTAAATTCTTTAAGTTCCTTCTTTGAATCACTCTTGTGGCACCAGTGGAATACTACCTTGTATTGTTAGGTTTGTTTTTTTCTTTCTTACAAGCATGTAAACCCCCGCACATAACCTTGGAATGTGTCATCTGAATTGAGTGCTCAGTAAATATTTGTGAAGTGTTGAATGAATACAGTGAGAGGAACAAGCAAGTGTGCAGGAGATGAGCAAATACGTAGGTGGAGACAAAGTCATGGAAACCTTTGTAAAAATAAAGGAGGTGGAGCTTAAATTGAGTACTGAAGAATTTTATTCATAGCAATATCTTGATTCATAGTTTCCTTACAAGAAGCTCCCAATTTCTCCCATAAAATTTCATTCGTTTACAAACTTTGGGGGAGATGAAAAAAGGTGTTGAAGTCTGTGGTGAAATCATTGTGAAAATTCGAGGAGAGAGAGGAAATCAGAACATCTAAAAAAGATCTTGTTCAAAGTAACAGCATTAATTGTACCCAGACAATTAAATGATGAGATTTTCTATGCTGAACTATTTACTTTTTGCCTTCTGTGTTTATGTCATCAAGGTAAGTAAGCCTGTTTTACAAGAGCAGCTTTCTGATTACTTGATGCATCTAAACTGCTTATTTCTTCACAGAGCTTTGGGGTGGACAGTATTCTGACAATTCAAAGGTGTTGGATGAGTGGTGTTTTGAAAAAGAAACACAGAGGGACCAGAGGAAAGAGATTACAACTATTTAAGTACAGTTTTAAGGAGTTGCCTCCCCCAGAGCAATTTCTTTCAGAGCCTCTAACAGGCTTTCCCTTTGCAGTCTTTCCTCCTTACCTCCCTTAAGATAAGATACACGATTGAAGAGGAATGCAAGCAGGTCACAGAAAGCAGATAAGGAACAGTTGTGTAAAGTATTTGCCTGTGGAAGGAGAAATGCTGAGACACCACCCAATGAATCCCATCCCCGCCCCACACTCTGCAAAGAAGAGAAGTCTGGGTGATTCCTCACAGGTAGGGAGCCACGGGAAAAGGCTCCTTCCCTGCCTCTACTACCATTTTAAGGAGATGAAAAAGGCACACGTTCTTTAAGCAGGATTTAGGCCTAAGACTCTGAAAAGGGTAAGTTTCTGGTAGGGCAAGATAGTCTTGGGGAGTAGTCAAGGTCAAACTACTCCAGAGAGCAACACAATAGAGTATTTGCTTAGGCTTGTGGAACAATCTGCACTTATTCAAGCCAGAGATGGAGGAGGAGGTTCAAGGGCCTCCCACACTGGAAACTGCTTAGTGATTTGGCATCCTGAGAACTCATCCAGACTAGCAGGAGGAAGTCTAACCCTCCAAATGTGCTTCTGTGAGCATTATTCTTACATTTCCCACTCCTGTTAAGAATGCAACTGGCTACACATGTGGCAGCCAGATGACTCCCCCACTCATTCAGGCAGAGAATTTGAGGTGATGGGGACAGAGGAGAAGATGGGTCTGACTCTGCCTGTGTACTAACACAACATTAATTGAACCAAACTCCTCTCTGCATGAATTCACTGCTTAATAGCTCAGATCAATGTGTTTTTTGTGTGTGAAAATCTAGGTACATTTCATTTTGCTCAGAAGAATAAATTCATGTTAAAAACACACTAAAATTTTTAATTCCCAAGATTTGCATTACTTTGTAATCATTTTTAAAGAGTAGACCAGATACAAATCTTAAATGTATAAGAAATTAAATAAATAAAATATTTCCTGACACTGTTGAGGCAGTTTAGTATAGGGCAAGAGGGAAGACAGCTGACACAGCAGAGAACACGGCCGTGAGACCCCATGCAGAAACCTCCTCAGGGAAGGCTGCTACCAAGAATAAAGCCAGAAAGACCCTGCTGAGACCCTGGGCTCCAGAGGAAGCCCGGGATAACTCCAAACAGGCCTCCCCATTGGTCTGGAACAACTCCAAACAGAAAAGCCTCCTCATTGGCCCCTTGAGAGCTAATAGGCAACCAATCACAATAGCCAACAGCTGGGGCCCCTCACCAGCATTAGGAAAGGGAAGGAGGAAAGATCTTAAAAAGGCCCTCCTCGGGACACCAGGCAGGAGGCTCACCCTGTGGCATGCCAGAATCTGTGTCTGGGGTGTGTGCTTTTTCTTTTCCCTTGTTTCTCAATAAACTCTTTACTCCCTTGCCTTAAATTCCTTTATGTGACATAGCCAAGAACCTAGAACCCAGAATCCACTAACACTATGGCAGACTCTAAAGATGCTCCCAAACACATTTTTCTCTAAAAGCTAGAAATGCATCTCATTTGGGATCAGCACAATCACTGATCCCAAAATGGGAGACGCATAGTTGAGGCACTGAAAGGTCTTCAAATTCCTGCTGAATCGTTAGAGAGAAAATTGTGTTTAGCTTTTTGAAAAACAACTCTTAGAGAAACCCAATGAAAAGCAACTACGTATAATTTATGTAGCAAAAATAATGAGGTTCTGTGCTTTAGCCCAGGAATAAATAAGCCTTGCCTTGCCTATCACACTGGTTGTCTATCCCATCCCCCAAATTTCTGTTTAAATTTCTTTGCCAGCTCTCCATTTTCTAAATTAAGCTTTCAAATTCCTCTACTTTCTTCCTTATATTACTCCCTAATGTTCCAAAGGTATCTCCTACCACTTCTTTAAAAAAAAAAAAACTCCTGTTCAAGATAAATGGTTCAATTCATTTCCCTGAATACGTCATTCACTTTCTTTCTACCGTCATGATTTTGCTAACACCCTTTCCCAAGTTTCTTATGACTCCTCCATTACCTAAGTCCTACCCTTTCTTGATGGTATAGCTTAAGCGCTGCCTCTTTCAGGAAGACTTTCTCAACAATTTCTCTACCAACACACATTCTTGTTGAATTCCCTTCCTTGTACTCCTCTGGGGAGTAGGGCCTGTATTTTACCATTTGGTACTTATACTTCATGCATCCATCCATTCATTCATCACTATACATTTATTCTTTCTTCCTAAGACCAAGAATCATGTTGACTCTATTTTTATCTCCAGAAACTAATACCAATGAAGCATTCAATAAATACTGTTAATGATAATAGTGTTGATATGATAATTAATGAATCTAGGAAACACAAAGTCTAGGATAGAAGCTCTTAGGAAATTACTGGCCAAAATAAATGAGTTTACCTCACAGAGAACACCATCCTCCTTTCTTAAATTCACCAGAAATAAAAGTAACTGATAATCACCTATTCCCGTACTTCCTCATTTAAATGTGACAGTTACATTCAGGTAGGTGTATGTCTTTCAGGACTGCATTTTAAATTCACCTAGCTTGTACTGTACATAAAAATTTAATTCAAAAGTATGGTGTCTCACACTTGAAAACTCATAATACAGAATATTATTTATAGAGGTTTTAAGATTTAGCCTGATTTTTTTAAAGTATTATTTTCCCCTAAATGTTACAGTATATTTTTATTGTTTATTTTTAAGGATTTACTTTATTTATTTATTCCCACCACCCACCCCACCCCACACTGCTTGTACTCACTGTCTCTGTGTCCATTTGCTGGGTGTTCTTCTGTGTCTGCTTGTCTTCTCTTCCTGTCTTCTCTTCAGAAGCACCAGGAACTGATCCCAGGACCTTCCAACATTGGAGAAAGGCATTCAATCACTTGAGCCACCTCAGCTCCCTGGTTTGTTGTGTCTCTGACGGTCTCTCCTCTGTGTCTCTTTTTGTTGTTGTTGTTGTTATTGTTGCATCATCTTGTGAGCACAGGCCAGCTTACTTTCACTAGGAGGCCCTGGGAACTGAACCTGGGACCCTCCATATGGTAGATGGGAGCCCAATCACTTGAGCCACATCCGCGTTCCACAGTATTTTCTTATCTGTGCTAGCCCTGCTGATTTACTTATACCTCTGAGTTTTCTGTCAATTTGTAATTTTTGAAATGGATCAGAGGCATAACTGAAAATGTATGCTATAATTCTCTGAAAATCCTCTGCAATGAAAGACTGAATTCCTTAATTCTAGTATTAGCTCTACCAAGGACTAACCATGTCACTTTGAGTAAGCCACATTTGCTTCCATTATCATATCAATAAAATGGGAATAATAACATCAGTCTTCTTCTTATTGCATATCAGATAACAGATCTGAAAATCCTTATAAGAAACCTAGCACATAAAGTGAAGGTATTATTCATTCAAATGAAAGCATAAGGTATCCAAGCCTCAAATCTCTTCATCACTTAAAAAAAATTAAGTCATTAAGTCTAGCAACCATCACATTTCCATTCCAGCCAGCAAAAGAAGGAAACATAAAAAAAGAGGTATTCCCCTTCCTTTAAATATGCTTCCCAGGAGCTACAGATGTCATTTAATTCCATTGACTAGAACTTAGTTACATGGCTACACCTTTCTGCAAAGCAATTTGAGAAGTATGGATTTTATTCTGAGTGGCCATGTACACAACTAAATTTTACAGAAGAAGTAAAGAACATATTTTAGGAAACAATTTTCTCTGTCACATTCTAACATTATATCTATGTATATGAAAGGTAACTGTACATCCAGCTTGTCCGAGACACTGTTAATCCACATGGTTATTAACAGCATTCCTTCTCACTCTCAAAAAAAAAAAAAAAAGCTTTACAGCATTTACCCAAAAGAATGCACATGTCCATATAAGTACTGACTGTTCATAGCAGTTTTATTTGTAATAGAACAAAATTGGAAACAACCTGAATGTGCATCAATAGGTGAATGGATAAACAAAGTAGGATATATCCATACAATGAAATACTCTTCAGCAATAAAAAGCAGTAAACTGTTGATACACACAACAACATGGATGAATCTCCAAATAATTATGTTGAATGAAAGAAGCCAAACTAGAGTACACAATGTGTATGATTTCATTTGTATAAAATTCTAGAAAATGAGAACTAATCTTTAGTGACAGAGGTATATCAGTGATAGCCTGAAGAGGGGATATGGTAAGAAAAAGGGGGGGGGGGAGGGATTAATAAGGGACACAAGGAAGTTTGGGGTGGAGAATAGGAGGTGATGGATATGTTCACTATCTAGATGGTGGTGATGGTTTCATGGGTATATGCATGTCAAACATCAATTTGTACACTTTAAATATGTGCAGTTCAATGTATGTCAATTATACCTAAATAATGCTATTTAAAAAGTATGCATGTGCACACTTGTATTAACATATGAATAAATAATATATTTTTTAAAAAGCTACTAAGCACCTACAACATGCTGGATATCATGCTGCCTGGAAATTAAAAGATGACTAAGACCCAGTAAAGGCCCCAGATCTCAGAGTACAGTGGTAAAAAAGCATTAAACAAATAGATCGGGGATTGGCAAACTGTGACCTGCATACCAAATCTAGTCCACTGACTGTTTTTATAAGGCTGGTTAGTTAAGATGCTTTTTAAAGAAAAACATTTGCAATCAATTTGATGATAGGCAACACTGACTTTGAATCCAAATTAAGTTAAATCTCCCCAGAAAGAATTCCATTCTTCTCAATAGTAGACCTGTACTACAAAAAAAAAAAAAAAAAAAAAAAATTACTCATTATTTGTTATTATATTTTGAATTTTATCAATACAAAAAGTTGTGGAAATTTGTTTTCTCTCTTGTTATATAAGTACCTAGATAATTTCCTTGATTTTGTCTCCTGGCCTGAAAAGCCTAAAATATTTACTGACTAGCTTTTTTTTTTTAAAGCTTACCCTAATTTATTTATTTATTTAAGATTTTTTATTGACTTCTCACCCCTCCCCCCCCATTGTCTGCTCTCTGTGTCCATTTGCTGTATGTTCTTCTGTGACCACTTGGATTCTTGTCAGTGGCACCAGGAATCTGTGTCTCTCTTTGTTGCATCATCTTGCTGTATCAGCTCTGCATGTGTGTCATGCCACTCCTGGGCAGGTTGCACTTTTTTCATGCGGAGTAGCTATCCTTACAGGGCGCACTCCTCACATGTGGGGCACCCTATACAGGGGACACCCCTGCATGGCACGGCACTCCTTGTGTACATCAGCACTGCGCATGGGCCAGCCTACCACACAGGCCAGGAGGCCCTGGGTTTGAACCCCAGACCTCCCATATGGTAGGCAAACACTCTAACAGCTGAGCCACATCCACATCCACTTCCCACTGACTAGCTTTTATAGAAAAAGTTTACCCATTTCTGAAATGACTAAAAAGATTCTTATAATACAATGTGATAAGAACAGTGATACAGAATACAGCTTGAGAATCTAAGTTATTTTTGAAAATATTGGGGAGGAGCACCTAAGTTAGATTAAATGCAATGGTTTCAGGGCAGATTTCCTAGAATTGTTCTTAATTTTGATGAAGTCAAACTTATCCATTTTTTTCTTATTTTTATGTCCTATCTAAGAAATCTTTGCCTAAGATTTGCATAGATTTTCTTCTATGGTTTTATTCCCTAGAAAACTTATAGTTTTAGGTTTTACATTTTGGTCTTTGATTCATTTCATATTAATTTTTATATTTGGTAGAGGTAGGTTTTAGGTTCAATTTTTTTGCATATGGATATCCAATTTTCCCAGCAACATTTGTTGAAAACCTGTTTTTCTTTTCAAAAAAACAAACCAACCTTGCATTTTTGTAATAAACCCATTTGGTTATGATGTAGTAACTCACTCTTAACATGAAAGGGAAGACAAGGATCATAAGATATTTTGGCTAAGTCACTAACATGAAAAACAAAGATCAAATCAAATGGTGAAAAAGGCTTTTGGAGGAAAAGTACAATGAGCAGACATTCAAAACTATAACTGTTACCTTTAGAAAGTTGAGAAGATATCACACCTTAAAAACAATAACACAACACTGTATGTTTTTTAAAAGATCATTCAAATAACCAAAAAGAGTACTTATAAATTAAAAACATTACAGACATAAAAATTCAATTAAAAAATGAAAGAGAACATTAATAAATTTCCCAGAAAACAGGTTAAAAAAAAAGACAAGGAGGAAGAAATCTGGAGGAAAAAAATATAAGAAAATTAGACGTTCAGAATCTGACCAATGGTAGTTTTCCAAAGAGAGAACAGATATAGTGGAGCTATACTCCAAGAAAATTTCCCCAACCTGAAAGCCTGGATTTCCAGTGTCAGCACAGTGATTGAAAAATACCTATACTGGGCTTGTCATGGTGAAATTTCAGAGAACCATAGGTAAAGAGAAGATTCCAAATATTGCACTGAGGAAACAATTTACATACAAAGAAACAGGAACTGCAATATCATTAGATTTAACCCCACCGTGAAAATTAAGAGACAATGTTGTATAAACTCATGGAGTTGATGATTAGAACATATGTTGCCAGGAAATAGAAAGAGGTTAGCAAGTGGAAAGCTAAGGGTTAATCTTTACAGAATTAGTAAAAAGATTGTTCATAAATCTTTGGAAGTGAATAGAAATGGTGACAGTACATCACAGTGTTTGTAACTAGCAGTGCTAATATATGTGTATGACAGTGGTTGAAAGGGAAAGTCTATGGTCATGAATATTACTAGAAGGAAAGCTAAAAAATATAACATGGGACTATAAAGCAAAGCCTCTTGTGAAATATGAATATGGGTATTATTACATATATATGACTGTTTTTCTTTGAAAGTGAACAAATGTATGCTAATGTTATAAGATATTAATATTAGGCAAAAATGCAACCAAAGCAAACCATGGACAGAATTGTGTAGTAATATATTAATAGCCTTCTGTTAAGGGTAAAAAGTGAAAGAAACTATACAAAAAGTACTACAAATTGTTTGACTCCATCCATAAAAAATATAAATACAAATATATTAGAAAGACAGAAACAGAATAGCAGCTATGTACAGCAGCAAAGCATAGAAAGATTGAGAGGTGATTATTAAAGGGTAGAGCTTTTTTGCTTGCTTGTTTTTTATTATTTTATTATTGGAATAATGAAAATGCTCCAAAAATAATTAAAGTGATAAATGTACAACTACATGATTATACCAAATCACATCAATTGTACACTGTGGACGGATCATATGCTTTATTAATGTGTATTAATAAAACTGATTTTAAAAAGAAAAAAAGAATGGAGCAATACCTTCAATATTTTGAGATAATATAATTTCAACATTATATTTAAAATAAAACCGTTTACTAGAGGATGTAGGGTATATGATCCACAAAGTGGGGACCAAAACCACAATAAGGATAAAAGAAATTCCTAGCAACATGGTGGAAAGAAATCCCAGATGACATTTGTGTAGCATGCAACTAGAGCAATACGTCCCTACTGGAGCTGGAGATTGCAAACCTCTAGGAAGAATGTCCTCGATATTCAGATAATATTTTTAGTTTGCCATATCTTTTTGAGAGGAGACTTGCATTTTTTTATAGATAGTTTAAGGATATATAGGTACATACACATCTAAGCAAACAATGACAAAAAAAGAGGTCATTATTTACTCTAAGAGAAAAAGAAAATAGTACAATAAAAGACATATTATTGGCTCCATTTGGAAAAATTACAGTCATAATCTCATAATCATCATAAAGGTTGAATATTGATCCAAACAAAAATAGTGACATATTTGTATTGGGAAAATGGGGGAACTGAAATCTAATAGAGAAAAATTTTAAATATAATTGTATTGGTTTAGATAATATTTATAGAATGCTAACTATGTGCTAGGCAGCAAGTGTTCACAAATGTTATCCATTTAATCCTCATAGCATCACTTTTAAGTTAGGTACTATTATTGATTCCAATTTCCAAAAGTCACAGAAAACTTAGCAACTTAAAGAAAATCAGTGGTTCTCAACTGGTGACAATTTTGACTCCCTGGAGATATTTTTAATTGTTACAATTGGAGTGGAGGAGCTACTGGCCTCAAGTGGTAGAGACCAGAGATGCTGCTGTTTATCCTACAGTGCACACAGGACAGCTGTCCACAAAGAAGAACTGTTTGCCCAAATTTTCAATTTTGCCTCTGTTGAAAAATACTACTTGATATCAATAGAAGTGGTGAGTGGCAGAGCTGGGATTTGAATCCAGTTTTTGCTTTGCTTTTTTTTTTCTTTTTTTCTTTCTTTTATAGGTTTTTTTCTGAGTTGCAAAGATTATTTCCCCTTTCCCATGTTTTTAGAATTCTAAAACATGTATTCACCCATTTAATCTTGGCTGCCACAACCAGACAGGCAGAAAGCTCAGAAAAAGCTTCTTTTTCTTGCATCTGTAGGGGAAACCTTAGCAACAAACATTAACTGCTCTAGGTCTGTCAGAGAGGCATCAGCTTTGCTTTTGACCGCCTTACTATGCTGTCTCTCAATAGCAGTCTAAGGATGCCATTCAGAAACCTGAAGGCAAATATCAGAAGGAGCTGGAAGAGTTGAAGTGGTTCCATCTAGGAAAGGTACCTGGAGTGGGCAGTAAGGGCCAGTGGACTATTGAAGGAAAAAAAAAGGCCTTAACTACAATTTTCAGCTTAGTCTATCTACCATATTTAGGAGTGTCTAGTAAAATGCAGCTTACTAGACATAAGAGATATCTGTACAAACTTAGACCAAATGAAAGAAGGAAAAATACTGTGGAGGAAATAATATAAACACAGTAAAGAGAACTTTAATTTTAATTGACATCTTGCACATCAAGTTTCAATTTGCAGCATAACGAAGCATTTAAGACCGAAAATCCTGAAGATCGAAATTTGTAATGGAAGAGCAATTTCAGATATTATTACAATGAATTTAAGTTTTTAAAAAGATTTATTTATTTATTTCTCCCCTTCCCCCTCATTATTTTTGCACTTTCTCTCTGCTCTCTGTGTACATTTGCTGTGTGTTCTTCTGTGTCTGCTTGTCTTCTCTTTAGGCAGCACCGGGAACCGATCCTGGGAACTTCAGGAGTGGGAGAGAGATGTTCAATCTCTTGCACTACCCAGCTCCCTGGTCTGCCGCGTCTCTTATTGTCTCTCCTCTGTGTCTTTTTGAGTCATCTTGCTGCACCAGCTCTCCTGCACAGGCCAGCTCTCCACTCGGGCCAACTCACCTTCAACAGGAGGCCCTGGGAATCGAACCCTGGGCCTCCTATATGGTAGACGGGAGCCCAATCACTTGAGCTACATCTGCTTCCCTTAATTTTTTTAAAAAAAGAAAGCAAATGATTAAGGCTGATACTTTATTCTTAATTTTTATTTTAAAATTCATAAATATCAAATAGTCTTTTAAAAACCATATAGGAAATATGAATCTAATCTGGACCCTCCCTCCCCCATGTCTTCTGGCATTAACAATATATCTTTTTTTAAAAATTAATTTTATTGATAGAAATTTTTAAAGCATACAATCCTTCCAAATTATACAATCAATGGTATTTGGTATAATCACATAGTTGTGAATTCATCACTTCCATTATTATTAGAGCATTTTTATTATTCCAATAGTAGTAATAAACAAAAACAAAATCTCTACCCTTTAATAATCACCTCTAAATATCTCTATTTATCCACTACCATATGTAGCAGTTATTCTGTTTCTTTCTCTTTATTTGTATTTATATAATTAATAGATGGAGTCAAACAACATATACTACTTTTTAAATAGTTTCTTTCACTTACTACATTACCTTAGTATTTTTCCCTTAATGAAAATTTTTGTTAAAGAATTTCTGAGCTTTCAAAACAATCATGCATAATGTGCAGAATTCCCATAAATCACACTTCCAACAAAATCTTACATTATTCCTTAGTGGAATTTTATTAATAAATTACTGTACACTACCGTCCATAGTTTGATTTGATTGTGTTTTTGCCTGATATTAGTATCTTGTATCATTAACATACATTTGTTCAGTTTCAAAGAAAAAAAGTCGTATATATGCAATATTACCCATATTCAAGTTTCACACAAGATCTCGCTATGCTATACAGTCCCATGTTACATCTTTTACCTTTCCTTTTAGTAATACACATGACCTTAAACTTGCCACTGTCATACCCACATATTAGCACTGCTAGTTACAAACACTGTGATGTACTTTCACCATTTCTATTCAGTTCCAAAATTTGCCAACAGCCTTTTCACCAATTTTGCACAGATTAATTCTCAGCTTTCCATTTTCTAACCTCATTCTATATGCTGGTGATCTATATTCTAGTTATTAATTCCATGAGATTACACAATATATTTAGTTCATAACACACCATCATACAATATTTGCCCTTTTGTGTCTGGCTTGCTTTACTCACATAATGTCCTCCAGGTTCACCCAATTTGTTATATGATTCATGACTTCATTTTCTTCTTACAGCTGCATAATATTCCATCATATGTATACACCACAATTTGTTTATCCATTCGTCAGTAGATGGACACTTGCAATGTTTCCATCTTTTGGCAATTGTGAATAACGCTGCTATGAACATCAGTGGGTAGATGTCTACTCGTGTCACTGCTTTCAGCTCTTCTGGTTATATACCTAGCAGTGGCGTTACAAGGTCACATGGTAAATCTATATTCAACCTTTTTTGGAACTGCCAAACAATCCTCCACAGTGGTTGAACCATTCTAGGTTCCATAAACAATGAGTAAGTGTTCCTATCTCTCCACATCCTCCAGCATTTGTTGTTTTCTGTCTTTTTAATAGTGGCCATTCTAATAGATGTTAAATGATATCTCACTGTAATTTTGATTTGCATGTGATGTTGAACATTTTTGCGTGTATTTTTTCGCCATTTGTATTTCTTCTTTGTATAAATGTCTATTCAAGCATTTTGCCCATTTTTAAAATCAGTCTTTTTATTGATGAGTTCTATCATCTCTTTATATATCATGAGTTTTAAACCCTTATCAGATATATGTAATTTCCAAAGATTTTCTGCCACTAAGTCAACAGCCTTTACACCCTTTTGAACATTGAGGTGCAAAACTTAATTTTGAGAAGGTCCCACTCACCTATTTTTTTCTTTTGTTGCATGTTTTGGGCTTAAGGTCCAAGAAAACACCACTTACCTTAAAGTCTTTAAGATGTTCCCTACATTTATTTCTAGTAGTTCTATGGTCCTGCATTTGTATTTAGGGCTTTGATCCATTTTGATTTGATTCTTGTATACATTGTGAGATAGGGATTCTCTTTCATTCTTTTGATAATTGATATTCAGTTTTCTCAGCACCATTTGTTGAAGAGATTGTTTTGTCCCATTAACATGACTTTGGTAGGTTCCTCAAAAACTAGTTAGCCACAGAGGTGTGGATTTATTTTTGGGTTCTCAATTCTATTGCTTTAATTGGTATGTCTATCTTTATGCCAATACCATGCTGTATTGGCCATGGCAGCTTTGTAATATGTTTCAAGTTAAGGCAGTGAAATTTCTCCTATATACTCCTCTTTTTCATAATGTTTTGACTATTCAGGTACACTTTTCCTTCCGAATAAATTTGGTAATTGCCTTTTATATTTTCTGTAAAGTAGCTGTTGGAATTTTGATTGGTTCTGCATTCTCTCCATAAATCAGTTTGGGTAGGATTGACATCTTCACAATATTTAGTTATCCAACCTATGAACATGGAATGTCTTTACATTTCCTCACATCTTCCTTGATTTCTGCCAGCATTATTTTTTAGTTTTCTGCATATAGATCCTATACTTCTTTGGTTAAATTGATTCATAGGTATTTGAGTCTTTTTTATTCTATTGTAAATGAAATTTTGTCCCTGATTTCCTCCACAGATTGTTCCGAACTAGTGTACAAAAACATTATTGATTTTTGCATGTTGATCTTGTATCCTGTCACTTTTCTGAACTCATTTATTAGCTCAAGTAGCTTTGTGCTAGACATTTCAGAATTTTCTAAATATAGGATCATGTCATCCACAAATCATGGGAGTTTTACTTCCTCTTTCCTTATTTGGATGCCTTTTTTTTTTTTCTTGTCTAATTGCTTTAGCTATAAGTTCTAGTGCAACGTTGAATAACAGTGGTGACTGTGGGCTGGCTTGTCCTGTCCTGGATCCTAGAGGGAAAGCTTTCAACCTTTCCCCATTGAGTACTTTGTTGGCTGTGGGTTTTTCATACATGCCTTTTATCATATTGAGGAATTTTCCTTCTATTCCTCTCTTTTGAAGTGTTTTTATCCAGAAATTATGCTGGATTTTGTCAACTGCCTTTTCAGCATCCTTTGAGATGATAATGTGTTTTATTTCCTTCAGGTTGTTAATGTGGTGTATTATACTGATTGATTTTCTTATGTTGGATCACTGTATTAGTCAGCCAAAGGGGTGCTGATGCAAAATACCAGAAATTGGTTGGTTTTTATAAAGGGTATTTATTTGGGGTAGGAGCGTCCGCGTACAGATATCAGGCCATAAAGCATAAGTTACTTCCCTCACCAAAGTCTATTTGGAGCAAGATGGCTGCTGACATCTGTGAGGATTCAGGCTTTCTGGGTTCCTACGTTCCTGAGGCTTGCTTTACTCTGGCTTCAAGCTCCCTTCCTTCCTGGGGCTGGCTTCTCTTTCCTCTGTGTGCTGACTTCCCAGGGGTCCAGTTAAAGTCTTCAGCATCAAACTCCAAAAGGAAACTCCGACATTAAAAGCCCTCAACTCTGTTCTTTGCCATGCCTTTTATCTGTGAGTCCCTAACCACCAAAGTGTAGGGACTCAACACCCTAATCATAACTCAATCATGCCCAGGTATAGATCAGATTACAAGTATAATCCAATATTTCTTTTTGGAATTCATCAATTATATCAAACTGCTGCAATCACCCTTGCATAGCAGGAATAAATCCCACTTGATCATGATGTATAAATCTTTTGATATGCTGTTTTTGGTTTTTTATAAGATTTATTTATTTCTCTCCCCCCACCCACCTACCCACCCAGTTGTCTGCTCTCTGTGTCCATTCGCTGTGTGTTCTTCTGTGACTGCTTCTATCCTTATCAGCGGCACCGGGAATCTGTGGGGTTTTTTGTTGCATCATCTTGCTGTATCAGCTCTCCGTGTGTGTGGCACCACTCTTGGGCAGGCTGCACTTTCTTTCATGCTGGGTGGCTCTCCTTACCGAACACACTCCTTTTGCACAGGGCTCCCCTATGCGGGGGAGCCCCTGCATGGCATGGCACTCCTTGTGCGCATCAACACTGCGAATGGGCCAGCTCCATACCGGTCAAGGAGGCCTGGGGTTTGAACCACAGACCTCCCATGTGGTAGGTGCATGCCCTATCCAGTGGGCCAAGTCCACTTCCCTTGATATGCTGTTGAATTCTATTTGCAAGTATTTTGTTGAGAATTTTTGCATCTATATTATTAGAGAGGTTAGTCTGTAATTTTCTTTTCTTATAGTGTCTTTATCTGGCTTTGGTATTAGGGTGATGTTGGCTTCATAAAATGTGTTGGGTAATTTTCCCTCCTCTTCAATTTTTTGGAAGAGTTTAAACAGGATTTGTGTTAATTCTTCTCAAAATGCTTGGTAGACTTTGCCTGGGAAGCCATCTGGACATGGACTTTTCCTTTTTGGGAGATTTTTGATGACTGAGTCAATCTCTTTAAATGTGATTGGTTTGTTGAGTTCTTGTATTTCTTGTAGCAGCACTGTAGATTACGCATTTCTAGGAATTGACCATTTTACCTAGGTTGTCTAGTTCGTTGGCATGAAGTTTCTCATAATATCCTCTTATGATCCTTTTAATTTCTGTGGGGTCAGTTGTAACATCCCTCCTTTCATTTCTGCTTGTATTTTTTTGCATCTTCTCTCTTTTTTCCTTCATTCATCTTGATAAGAGTTTGTCAATTTTATTGATCTTCTCAAAGAACCAGCTTTTTTGTTGTTGTTCTCAATTTCATATTTCTGCTCTAATCTTCATTGTTTTTTCCCTTCTGCTTGCTTTGGGAATGGTTTACTGTTCTCTTTCTAGTTTCTCTAGGTGTTCAGTTAGATTTTTGGTTGTAGGTCTTTTTTCTTTTCTTTTTTAATATAGGCATTTAGGGCTATAAATTTCCCTTTCAAGACTACCTTTACTATATTACATATGCTTTGGGATAAGTTGTGTTCTTGTTTTTATTCATCTCAGTATATTTACTGATTTCATTTGCAATTTCTTACTAATTATTTAGGAGAGTGTTGTTTAGCTTCCACACATTTGTGAATCTACTTCCTTCCTGTCTAGTATTGATTTCCAGTTTCATTCCATTATATTCTGAGAAGGTGCTTTTATAATTTCAATCTTTTTATATTTACTGAGAGCTGCACTGTGACCTAACAAGTGGTCTATCCTGGAGAAAGATCCATGGGCACTTGAGAAGAATGTATAATCTGCTGATTTGGGGTGTAACTTTCTGTATATGTCTGTTAGGTCTGGTTCATTTATCATATTGTTCAAGTTCTGTTTCCTCGTTGATTTTCTGTCTACTTGTTCAATCTAGTGAGTGGTGTTTTGAAGTCTCTATTACTGTAGAGATGTTTATTTCTCTCTTCAGTTTTGCCAGTTTATCTCCTATACTTTGGGGCACCCTGCTTAGGTACATAGATATTTATGACTATTTCTTCTTCCTGGCCGATTGTCCCTTTTATTAATATATAATGCCTTCCATATCTCTTATGACTTTTTTGTGTTTAAAGTCTGTTTTGTCTGATATTAGTATAACTAACCTTGTTCTTTTCTGGTTACTATTCACATGGAGTTTCTTTTTCCAACTTTTCACTTTCACTTTCAGCTGGTTTGTATTCCTGGGTCAAAGGTGAGTCTCTTGTAGGCACCATATGCATTTTTATCTGTTCTGTCAGCCTATGTCTTTTTATTAGGGAGTTAATATCCTTTATCTCTTTAGTCATATTTTCCTTCAACCCTTTCAATTGATTTTTGAGATTTGTGTGATTATCATCGATTAATTGTCTTAAATCCTGTATCGTGTTGGGATATTTGGTTGGATCTTTGGCTGGACCATCTATTCCTGTTTCCTGGTATGACTTGTAATTTTTTGCTGATATCTAGGCATCTAAATATTTTGGTGAATTTTCTCTGATGGTCAATTTCTCTCTCTCGCCTGGTGTTTTTCTTTTTTTAACAGCAATTCTTTGATTTTCAGTCCAACTTATTTTAATCTTAAAATTTCCCAGCTTAAGTTAGCAAAATTGGACCAGGGTTTCACTATTGGGGTGCAGATTTTCTCCCAGAGGTGGGGCTAAACAGAGACTTAAAAGCAGTTTTTATTCTTGCAATTTCCTTATAGGCCAGAAGATGGCACTTGTTGGTGAACTTTTCCTCAGAGGTGTTTCCTTCAAACTCCACTTTCCAGTGTTTCTGGTCTGGCCAAAGCTGAGATTCAATGTGGGCTCTGCTGGCAGAATTCACTGAAGAGAAGCCCTTTGACTCACCCTCCCTCTTATCTATAGCAGTTCACAGGGAGGAAGATATTTCTTCCCTTCAGTCAGGTGCAGTGAGCCAGGGGTTTTAAATATCAAATGTTAGGAATAAACTTAACCAAGGACATATAGGACGTGTACTGAGAAAACTACAAAACATTGCTAAAAGAAACCAAAGAAGACTTTAAAAAATGAAAGGACATTCTGTGTTAGTGGACTCATATACTAAAAATCATTAAGATGTCAATTCTACCCAAACTGATTTAGAGAATGAATGCAATCCCATAGAAATCCCAACAAACTTTTTTTGCAGAAATGGAAAAGCTAATTATTAAATTCATTTGGAAGGGTAGGTAAGGGGCCCTGAACAGAAAAAAAAAAATCTTTAAAAAGAATGAAGTTGGAAGATTCTCACTTCCTGACTCTAAAGCATACTACTTAGCTACAGTAGTTAAAAAAGAAAAGAAAAAAAAAAGGCATGGTACTAGAATAAAAACTGATAGATTGACCAATGGAACTGAATCAAGAAATCAGAAATCAACCCTTACATGTAGTCAAGTGATTTTTGACAAGGCTATCAAGTCCTCTCTGCCGGGCCAGAACCATCTGTTCAACAAATAGTGCTGGGAGAACTGGATAGCCATATGCACAAGTAATAAGGAGGATCCCTATCTCACACTATACAAAAAGTAACTCAAAATGGATCAAGGATCTAAATATAAAAGTAACAACCACAAAACTCCTAGAAGAAAATGTAGGAAAACATTTTCAAGATCTTCTGGTAGGCAGTAGTTGCTTAAATCTTACACCCAAAGCACAAGCAATGAAAGAAAAAAATAGATAAATTGGACCTCCTCAAAATCAAGCAGTTTTACACCTCAAAGGACTTTATCAAAAGAGTAAAAAGGCAACTGACTCATGGGACAAAATATTTGGAAATTGCATAAGCAATAAGAGTTTAATATCCATGATACAGATACTACAACAAAATACAAAGAAAAACTACCCAATCAAAAAATAGGCAAAAGACTTTGTGATGGTTAGGCAAATGTGTCAGCTCAGCCAGGTAATTGTGCCCAGTTGTTTGGTCAAGCAAGCACTGGGTTAATTGTAATACAAGGACATTTATGGACTTTAGTCACCAGTGAATTTACTGCATAGATACCTGATTACATCTACATCAATCAGGGAGATTGCCATCAGCAATGAGTGACGCTTTTCCAATCAGTTGAATGCCTTTAAGGGGAAATGATTTCAGCATTCAGAGAGAATTTCTAGCTCATCTTTGGACAACCGATGTCTCCTGGAAACTTATCAAGGACCTTCATTGGAACTTCATTGGGACCCCTGATTTGCAGCCTGCCTGTGGGACCTGGACTTGTGCATCCCCACGGTCATGTGAGAGACTCTTATAAAATCTCATACTATTGAGAGATATCTTGTTGATTCTGTTTCCCTAGAGACCCCTGACTAATATAGACTTGAAAAGACAGTTGGCCAAAGAAGAAATACAAATGGCAAAGAAACACATGAAAAAAATGTTCAACATCACTAGCAATTAGGGAAATGCAAACCAAAACTAAAATGAGATATCATTCACACCTATTAGAATGGCCGCTATTAAAAAGTTAGAAAACTACAAGTGCCAGAGAGGATGTGAAGAGATAGGAATGTTTATTCACTGTTGGTGGGAGTGTAGAATGGGAAAACCACTGTGGAGGACTGCTTGGCAGTTCCTAAGGAAGTTGAATATAGATTTGCCATGTGATCTGTCTATACCATGACTAGATATATACCCAAAAGAAGGAAGAGCAGTGACAGACATCTCTACACCGATGTTCATAATGGTGTTATTTACAATTGTGAAAAGATGGAAACAACCCAGGTGTCCATCAACCAATGAATGGATAAACAAACTGTGATGTATACACATAATAGAATACTATGCGGTAGTAAGAAGAAATGAAATCATGAAGCATATGACAACATGGATGAAACTGGAGGAGATTTTGTTGAGTAAGGAAGCTATACACAAAAGGACAAATACTGGGAAGCAGATTTCACTCAAATGATAAGGCCTCCGCCTATCATATGGGAGGACCTGAGTTTGATCCCTGGTAAAAAAGAAGAAGAGAAAGTGTGCCTGTGCAGCGAGCCAGTATCCATGTGGCAAGCCAAGTGCCCATGTGAGTGCCTGTGTGGTGAGCCAGTGCCCAGGCAAGTGAGTCACACAGCAAGACGATGATGCCACAAAAGAGAGATGAAGGGGAGAGTCAAGGTAAAACACAGCAGAGATCAGGACCTAAGGTCACACAATTGACAGGGAACCTCTCTCCACATCAGAGGTCCCAGGCCAAATCCTGGTGAATCCTAGAGGTGAAAGATGAGAATAGAAGAAAAAAAGAGAAATAGATACAGAAGATCACACAGCAAATGGACACAGGCAGCAAAAACAGCAGGGTGGGGGAGGGGGAGAGGAAGAATAAGAAAAAAGGACAAAAACTGTATGATTGCACCTTATGAACTAATTATATTGTGTAAACTCATGGAGTTAATGATTAGAATATAGGTCCCCAGAATCAGCAGTAAATAGAATGAGGGTAGAGAATAGAAAGCTGAGAGTTAATATTGCAGAATTGGTATAAAGGTATTTTTAAATCTTTGGAAATGAATAGAAATGGTAAAAGCACATCATAGTGTTTGTAACTAGCAAAGCTATTATATGGATATGACACTGATTGAAAAGGAAAGTCTTCAGACATGCATATTACCAGTAAGAAAGCTAAAAAAAATTTAACATGGCACTATATAATATAGTGAAACCTCATGTGAAATACAAATATGGATGAAATTGCATATATAACTGTTTTTACAAAATATAAATACAAATAACCTAGAGAGACAGAAACAGAATAGCAACCATGTATGGCAGAGGAAGCGTAGAGAGACTAAGAAGTGAGGAGGGGAAGCAGATTTGGCCCAACAGATAGGGCATCCGCCTACCACATGGGAAGTCCAAGGTTCAAATCCCGGGCCTCCTGACCCTTGTGGTGAGCTGACCCATGTGCAGTGCTGATGCGCACAAGGAGTGCCCTGCCAGGCAGGGGTGTTCCCCACGTAGGGAGCTCCATGCGCAAGGAGTGCACCCCATAAGGAGAGCCACTCAGAGCGAAAAAAGTGCAGCCTGCCCAGGAGTGGTGCCACACACAGAGAGCTGAGGCAGCAAGATGACACAACAAAATGAGACACAGATTCCCAGTGCCGCTGACAAGACTCCAAGCGGACACAGAAGAACACACAGCAAATGGACATAGAGAGCAGACAACTTGGCGGGGGGGGGGGGGGGGAGGGAAGGGGAGAGAAATAAATCTTTTAAAAAAAAGAAGTGAGGTGTTTTTTGTTTGTCAGTCTGTGTTTTATTATTATTGTTGTTGGAATAATAAAATGCTCTAATAATGACTGAAGTGATGAATACACAACTATTTTATGATACAAAATACCATTGATTGTACACTTTGGATGCAACTATGCTTTATTAATATGCATCACTAAAAGTGAGTTGTTTAAAAAATCATAGTGAGATGCCATTTCATACCCACTAGAATTAAAAAATAAGTAAATAACCAACAGAAATTTAGAAGGGTTGGCAAAGATGAGAAGAAATGGGAACACTCATTCATTGCTGATGGGAAATGTTAGGTTGTATAAAATAGAATAAAAAATTTTTTAAATAAAATCCATGAACCTGCAATGTACAGTGAATCCTAAATTAAACCATGTACTATAGTTAGTAGTGCAATTATAAAAATGTGCTTTCATCTGTTGTAACAAATGTACCACAACTTTGCAAGGTGTTAATCTAGGGTGGTATATGGGAATCCTGTATTTATGCATGACTGTTCTGTAAACCCAAAACTTCTCTAATTTAAAAAAAAAAAGGGAAGCGGACTTGGCCCAATGGATAGAGCGTCCACCTACCACATGGGAGGTCCGCGGTTCAAACCCTGGGCCTCCTTGACCCGTGTGGAGCTGGCCATGCGCAGTGCTGATGCACGCAAGAAATGCCGTGCCATGCAGGGGTGTCCCCCGTGTAGGGGAGCCCCACACACAAGGAGTGCCCTGTAAGGAGAGCCGCCTAGCGCGAAAAAAGTGCAGCCTACCCAAGAATGGTGCCGCACACACAGAGAGCTGACACAACAAGATGACACAACAAAAAGAAACAGATTCCCAGTGCCACTGATAAGGATAGAAGCAGTCACTGAAGAACACACAGCAAATGGATACAGAGAGCAGACAACTAGGGGTGGGGGGAGGAAAGAGATAAATTTTTAAAAAAATAAAAAATTGAAAAAATATTACAGGAAGGAGAAAACAAAAGTAAGGAGAGAAGGGACAGGGGAAAATAAAGGAGAAAAAGAAGTTGTATGCTTGGAGAGAAATCCATAATGAGAACTAAAAATGCACTTTATATAGAAATAAATCAATGATCTAATTTTGTTAACATTTGTATTATTCTCTGTATTTCTAAATAGTAATTATTTAAGTTTGAAATAGTATCATGCTTTTGGACTGAATCATATCCCCAGCAAAAGGCATGTTCGGGTCCCAACAACTGACTCTGTGAGTGTAAACCCATTTGTAAATAGGACCACTGAAGATGTCATTAGTTAAGTTTTGCCCAAATTGAGTAAGAATGGGCCCTAATCCAATATGGCTAAAGCCCTTATAATCAAAGGAAACAGGATATGGGGGGAAAAAAACAAACGCTATGGGGAGCAGCCAGAAGCTGTAAGTCAATGAAACCCAGTGGAGAAATGAAAAGACATCAACATGTGATAGAAAAGCCAAGGAATCTCCAAAATTGCTGGCCAGCCAGAAGACACCAGTTCAAGAAGGAAGCAAGCCTTCTAGTCTCTGAAACCATAAGCCAATAAATTTTTGTTCTTAAGCCAACCCATGGTGTAGTAGTTGTTTTAGGAGCTAGGAAACTAAAACAGATGCTTTATTAAAGCCTTTAGTTTCTCCCACTTTGAAAAAATATCATACATTCTTGATATAGTCAAAGATCATGAAAACAAATGTTAAAAGCCTAAGTAATCACACCGAAGTCATATTTTTTTCAGCAAGATTTTAACAGGAATTTCAGGGCTTGGGATGGTGAAAACAATTAAATCATTCATCCTTTCTCCTACATATTTCCTATCCGCCTGTCCACTGCCTCCTGAATATCTCAGTTGGATTTTAAACCCTTGTTGGATGTGATTTCCAAATATTTTCTTCCATTGAGTTGGCTGCCTTTTCACCCATTTGACAAAGTCATCTGAGATGCATAAGTTTGATTTTGAGGAGGTCCCATCTATCTATTTTTCCTTTCGTTGCTCACACTTGGGTTTAAAGTTTAAGAAACTACTGCCTACCACAAGATCTTGAAGATGTTTTCCTACATTTTCTTCTAGGAGTTTTATGATTGTTACTTTTATATATAGGCCCTTGATCCATTTTGAGTTACTTTTTGTATAAGGTGTGAGACAGGAGTCCTCTTTCTTTGTTTTGGATATGGCTATCCAATTCTCCAGCACCATTTGTTGAATAGACAGTTCTGGCCCAGCCAGGGAAGACTTGACAGCCTTGCCAAAAACCACTTCACTAGAGGTAACAGTCTATTTCTGAGTTCTCTATTTGGTTCCATTGGTCAATCTGTCTGCCTTATGCCAGTATCATGCTGTTTTTCCACTGTAGCTAAGTAATATGCTTTAGAGTCAGAAAGTGAGAGTCCTCCAACTTTGTTCTTTTTTAAGACATTTTTGGCTATTCAGGCCCCTTTACTCTTCCAAATATTTGATAATTGGTTTTTCCATTTCTTCAAAATATCAAGGTTAGGATTTTTATTGGGATTGCACTGAATCTGTATATCAGTTTGGGTAGAAAGGCATACAAGTGCTTTTGTCCTAATGTTGCTACTCCCAAAGGGGGAAAAAAAGGCTCATAGCAGCTACTATACAGAAATTTCCCCCTACTTCTAATTTTCTGAAGAAAACAAATCTTTTATTTGTGAAACTGACAGAGACATTTGCTCTAAAATGGTATTTAAATAATAAAATCTTAAAAGAAAATAAAAAGACATATAGATATACCCTTGTCTAAAATAAAAAGACTACAGAAAGAAATGGAAAAATACATTCCATTCTTCAATCGTGGGAAGATGGTAGACTAGGAAGCTAAAGGGATTAGTCCCTCAGCCAGAATAACTATTAAACAGGCAGGAACTGTCTGAATCAACCATTTTGAAATCCCAGAGGCTAGTAGAGCACCGTGTAGCATCCAGGGAAGAGCAGTAGGAAGAGGTGGTAAATTGCAGTAACTACTGGTGAATTTTCTCTCCATGCAGCAGCTATTGTCATCCATTCCCTAGTCTCTTGGCAGGCAGCAGTAAAGACCTCAATCCCAGCTCCTGGTGCAATGTACAGGTGACAAGATGGGATATGAAGACCTAGATCTTGCAAGATCTCCAAGGGGACTTTGTGTAGCTCGGTGGTTTGAGCGCCTGCTTCCCATGTACAAAGTCCAAGATTTCCAAGATCCAGGGTATGTGGTCCATTGCTGATCACTGCTTTTTTTTTTTTTTTAGGAGGTACCAGGGAATGAGCATGTGCTCAACCACTGAGCTAATCTGCTCCCCAATGAGAGTTGGTTTTTTCATTTGTTTGTTTTGTTTTTAGCAAGTACTGGGGGTCAAACCCAGGACCTCATACATGGGGAAGCAGGCACTCAACCACTTGAGTTACATCCATTCCCTGATCACTGCTTTTGATCAGCTACTTACAGATTGCTGGGGGCCTGGCTTTGAGGGTGGCCATTGTTCCAACCTACCTTTGGCAAAAGTGTCAGAGGAGTCTTAAAGACAGTACCCTTCCTCAAAACTACAGGAAAACAGTTAAAGGGCTGCATTTACCAGGCAAGTGCCAAGTCAAGAAAATTTAGTTTCAAAGAACTGTACCAGAAACCCCTGGGACCCTTGCTGGCCTCTTCTTCACCCCATCCCCAGGGCAGTGTGCAGCCAGCTGGTATGCCCTTGTGCATCCCTGACCTTCTGTTAGTTGAGAAAGACTGACCTAGGAAACGCCTCTCTGGCTCACTCCCCACTCCTTACAGATTTTTTTGTCTGTGCAAAAGTAGCTAAGAACAGCTAAAGGACTGTAAGAATTAATAGAGTTAGGTGGCCTGCAACAAAGACTTACCAGTTTTAAGTACTGAAGTAAAGCACCTGGGAGAGGGATAAAGTCTTTTTCTTAGGGAGAACAGGAGGCATTCAAATTCCTTTAAACAGAGGAACTCCTAAGACTACTAGCAAGCATAAGCCTAGGACATGACACAGGTTCCAAAAAGACAGGGAGGACACTGAATTTTGTATTAACTTTGGGCTGACCTTCTTGATAGGAGAGCTAAACTCTGAAGGAGAGCACCAGTTAACACATAGCCAATTTGCTAAGACTGTGAAAGGTGTTTCTTGCACTGGCTTATTTGGTATTGTTAGCTCCTGGCACTCAAGAAAATCACTGTCCTATCACTCTCTAGATTCAAACACAAGAAACAGACAGCACAGGAACTAAATCTCAGGAAAAAAAACATTTAAAAATATTAAAATGTATAGTGTGTAACACAAAATTACAAGACAAAGAAACAGGAACTGTTGGCCCATCCAAAGGAAGAGGATAAAAATCTGCACCCCCCCCCCCACCAAAAAAAAAATCAGTGAAGAAGATAAGACTGTACACATACTGGATAAAGACTTTTAAAATGATCTTTAATATACTTAAGGAGATGAAGGCAAATAAAGAGAAAGAAGTAAAGGATATCAGGAAAACAATGAATGAACAATATGAGAATTTCAATAAAGAGAAAATTTTAAAAAGAACAGAACAGAGCTACTGGTGGTGAAGACTACAACAACTGAAATTTAAAAATTCAACAGCACATTCGACTTGGCAGAAGAATCACTTAATTTAAAGGCAAGACAATTAAAATTAGTCAGGCTGTTGAACAGAAAGACAGACTTAGAAAAAGCAAAAATAGCCTAAGAGACCTGTGGGGCACCATTAAGCATACCAATATATGCATTATGGGAGTCCCAGAAAGAGAAGAAAGAAAGGAACAGGAGGAATATCTAAAAAAATAAAAAAATAAAAAACTTAGCAAAAGTCCTGAATATGCACAACCAAGAAACCCAGTGAAAATCAGACAATATAAACTTGAAGAGAAGTATGCCCAGACCCTTAGTATACAAACTGTCAAATGCAAAGTATAAGGAGAGAGTTCTGAAAGCTTCAGGAGAAAAGTAATGTGTTATGCACAAAGGAACTTAGATTAAGTTCCAATTTCTCAAAAGAAACCATGGAATCAAGAAGGCAGTGAGGGAAGCAGATATGGCTCAAGCAGTTGGGTGCCTGCATACCACATGGGAGGTCCCAGGTTCAGTCCTGGTGCCTCCTAAAGAAGACAAGCAGGACTGCAAGTTGATGCAATGGGCTGATGTGGTGAGCTGACACAACAAGTTGATGCAACAAGATGAGGCAAGGAAGAGACACAATAAGAGACACAAGAAGCACAGGACAGAGGTGGCTCAAATGATTGGGTGCCTCTCTCCCAAATGGGTGATCTTGGGTTTGGTTCCCAGTGCCCCCTAAGAAAAGGAGACAAATAGACAAAGATAGCACATGCAAGCACAAACAAGATGAGGGGCAGGGGAAGGTGATAAATAAATAATATAAATCTTTAAAAAAAAAAGAGGTATTAGAATGAAATACTTAAAGTGGTAAGAGGAAACGATTGTCAACTAGTTATTTTATATTTGGTAAGACTTCCCTAAAAAATGAGGGAAAGATGAAAACATTCCTAGATTTTAAAAATCTGAGAGATTTCATTACAACTAGACCAACCCTAAGAATAATATTGAAGGGTAGTCTTCAGAATGAAAGGAGAGGACACTATATAGTGGATCAGAGTGACATAAAGGAATAAAGATCTCCAGTAAAAGGTAATCATATGGGTAAATGCCAATATTATTGTGTTGTATTTTTGGTAGGTAATTCCACTTCTTCTTACAGGTGTTAAAATGAAATGCATTAAAAGGAATGATAAATATATGGTTTTGGGCATACAATGTACAAATATATAACTTATAAAACACAAAAATCTGGGAGTATAGAGAAATATAGAAAGAATGTATGTGTATACTATTGAAGCTAAGTTGTCATGAAATAAAAAATGATTGTTATATATTTAGATTATTAAATAGTAACTGCATGCTAACCCCAAAGAAAATAAATGCAAAGTATATTCAGACACAATTGAGAAGGGACTCAATCTGATATAACATAAAATATCAAGTAAGTATGAAAGTAGGCATTAACAGAAGAATTAAGGGTTGCAAGCATCAGACTTACAAATAGCAAAATGGCAGAAATCCTGGATTAGCAGTAGTTATTCTAAATGTAAATGGATCAAACTCTCTAGTCAAAAGGCAGAGATTAGCAGAATGGATTAAAAAAGGCAAGAATTTTCTCCCCTTCCCTCGCTCCCTCCAAAGCATGACTCAATGTTGCAGTTTCCTAGGCTGCTCAAGCAAATACCATGCAATGGCTTGGATTAAACAATGGGAATTTATGTGCCTATGGTTTTGAGCCTAACAGAAAGTCCAAATCAAGACATCATTAAAGTGATGCTTTCTTCCCAAAAATTGGTATGCTGGGGCTGGCTGCTGGCAATCCTTGGTCCTTAGTTTGTCACATGGTAACCAAAGGTGATCACTTCTGGTCTTTCCCTTCTCTTCGGCTTCTGTTAGTTTCAGCTTATGGCTGATCCCCCTGTGGCTTCCTTTATCTATTTGAATTCTATTCTGCTTAAAAAGAACTCCAGTAACAGCATGAAGACCCATCCAAATTGGGCTAAGCCTCACTTTAACTGAAGTACCCTTATCAAAAGGTCCTACTTACAATGGATTCACACCCACATGAATGGATTAAATTTAGGAACATTTTTTTTTTCTGGGATACAACTTCAAACCACCACACCCAACTATATGATAGTTACAAGAGGCTCGCCTTAAATTTAAACATATAAAGAGGTTGAAAGTGAAGGGATGGTAAAATATATATATAATCATGCATTAGTAACCTACAGGCAGCTTCCTCAAGAAGATATAACCATTATAAATATATATGCACCTAACAGCAGAGCCCCAAAATAAATGAAGTAAATGGAGAAATTCGTTAATACTAGTAGACACTAGTATTAACACTTTCAACACTAGTATAACACTAGTATAACGCACTTTCAAAAATGGATAGAACAGGCGGCAGACTTGGCCCAGTGGTTAGGGCATCCGTCTACCACATGGGAGGTCCGCGGTTCAAACCCCGGGCCTCCTTGACCCGTGTGCAGCTGGCCCATGCGCAGTGCTGATGCACACAAGGAATGCCCTGCCACGCAGGAGTATCCCCATGTAGGGGAGCCCCACGCGCAAGGAGTGCACCCCCATAAGGAGAGCCGCCCAGAGTGAAAGAAAATGCAGCCTGCCCAGGAATGGTGCTGCACACATAGAAAGATGACACAACAAGATGACGCAACAGAAAGAAACACAGAGTCCCGTGCCGCTAACAACAGAAGCGGACAAAGAAGACAAAGCAAATAGGCACAGAGAACAGACAACTAGAGGTGGGTGGGAAGGGGAGAGAAATAAATAAAAATAAATAAATCTTTTTTTTAAAAAAAGGAAAAAATGGATAGAACATCCGAAGATCAATAAGAAAATAGAAGATTTTAATGATAGTCTAAACCATCAAGACCTAACAGACATATATAAAACACATAATCAGGGACAGGAGACTACACATTCTCATGGAACATTCCTCAGGATAGACCATATATTTTGTCACAGTTCTCAATAAATTAAAAAATACTAAAATCATACATGGTTTCTTCTATGACCACAATGAAATGAAACTAGAAATCTATAACAGAGGGAGAAATGGAAAATTCACAAATACATGGAAAGAAAACAACATACTCAAACAACCAATAGGTCGAAAAAGAAACCAGAAGAGAAGTTAGGAAATATCTTGAGGTGAACAACATACCAAAACTTGTGGGATGCAGCAAAGGCGATGGTAAAAGGGGAACTCCTCATAGCTCTAAATGTTTACATCTTTTTATATTACAAAAGAAGAAAGATCTCAAATCAGAGACCTAACCTCAAAACTGGAGAATCTAGAAAAAGAAATGTAAATTAAACCTAAAGCAAGTTCAAGGAAGAAAATAACGAAGATTAGAGCAGAAATCAATGAAATTAAGAATAAAAAAATAATAGAATCAACAAAACCAAAAGTTGGTTCTTTGAGAAGATAAAAAAATTGACATCCACACATTGATCCATTCCATAAAACTATCAGAAGAAATCCTGACACCCAGTGCATTACCAAGCCAGTCCACAGGCACAGGGAGATGCATGGGCTGACATCTGCAGGCCGCAAGAGCCGTGGCCTTAGGAAGGGCCACAAGTTCCACCACATTATTGGTGATTCTTGCCGTGCAGCTTGGAGAAGGCACAATACTGTCCAGCTCCACCATTTATCTATAAGTAATGTTTGTAAAATTCATAACTAAAAAACAATTTAAGACAGTCATGTCTATTTAAAAGTGTTCCTTGTTAAAACAGTAGTTGTCTGCAGATTGTTTCTTGGATATATTGTCAAATTATGAAAGTTAAAGTGCAATAATGTTTGAAGAATATAAAGTGATTGTTTATCGTGTATAAGATAAAACAATTTTGTTTTTGCTCTATGTTATTAAGGAGTTACATGTCATGCTTAAAAATGCCATGCTGTGGTATAATAGGTGTAAAATAAATTCTTTAAGAGGAGCACTTAAAAAAAAAGGTGACAAACTGTTGGCTAGACTGACAATAAAAGAAAGAGGAAACAAATAACTAAAAGCAGCAATGAAAAGGGGGACATTCCTACCAATCCTACAGAAATAAAAGGGACTATAAGAGGATACTAGGAACAATCGTACGCCAACAAATTAGATAACCTAGATGAAATGGGCAAATTCCTAGAAACATATTGTTTTAGATTGCCAAAGGGCTGCTGATGCAAGTACCAGAAATGGGTTGCCTTTTATAAAGGGCATTTTTGGAATAAAAGCTTATAGTTCCAAGGCTGTGAAAAGTCCAATTCAAAGAACCATAAGAGGTGCTTTCTCACCAAAGTCAGCTGCCACGTGTTGAAGGAAGATGGCTGTCAATCTCTGCCAAGATGTGAGCTCAGCTAAGGGCAACCAGACATAGGGCTTTTGTCTTTTCAGGCCTCCTATATCAATCTCAGCTGCTCTGCATTCTTTCTGAGCTCGGCTGCAAGCCTTTGGGCATATGGCTCATCTTCCCTTGGAGCCTCTCTCCGCAGCTTCTCTACGCTTGAACTGTTCCGTGGGCCCAGCCTCTTGGGGGCTTCATGCTTATGTGATCCTCTAGTCCTTCTCACATGGCAGGGTCAAAATTGGCACCTTCCTTTTCCTGTGTCTGTGCACCCCTCCCCGTGTCTCCATTTTTATCAGACCCAGCAAAAGGGTGGAGACTCAAGCAGGCTCACACCTCACTCACATAGTCTAATCAAAAGCCTTAAAGTGATCTTATCAAGAAATCTAATCAAAGGACACTCAATCTAATTTAATGTAATCAAAGGGTGTTACACCCTCAGGAATAGATTAGCTTAAAAACATAATCTTTCTCTTTTGGGGATTCATAAATTTCAAACTGCCTGTATTACTCAGCCAAAGGGGTGCTGATGCAAAATACCAGAAATCAATTGGTTTTTATTTGGGGTAGAAACTTACAGTTACCAGGCCATAAGCCATACATTACTTCCTTCGCCCAAGTCTTCTGGCACATGTTGGAGTAAGATGGCTGCTGACATCTGCCAGGGTTCAGGCTTCCTGGGTTCCTCTCTTCCTGGGGTTCCTTCCTCTCTGGGCTTGGCTCCTCTGTTTTCTCCACAAGGTTAGCTGTAAACTATGAGGCTCTCTAGGCTTTGTCTTTCTCCACAAGACCAGCTGTAGATTATTAGCCCAGTGGCTTGTTTCTCCTCCCAGAGCCTTCTCTCTGTCCTCACGACCAAGCTCCTCTGTATGCTTACTTCCTGGGACTCCAGCTCAAACTCCAGCATCAAAACTCCAACATCAAAAAAACTTTGCCATGTCTTTTATCTGTGAGTCCCCACCTTGGTGGGTGGTGACTCAACACCCTACTTATGTGGCCCAATCAAAGCCCTGATCATTATTTAATCTTGCCCAAGGATAGACAAGTTTACAAACAGAATCCAATATCTATTTTTGGAATTCATGAATCATATTAAACTGCTACACTGCCATACATACAAACTACCTACATTGACATGAGAAGAAATTGAAGATCTCAACAAACCAATAACTAGTAAAGAGATTGAACCAATAATCAAACACATCCCAAAAAAGAAAAACCCAGGACAAGATGGCTTCACAGGAGAATTTTACAAAACATTCCATAAATTAACAACAATTCTGTTTAAACTTTTCTTAAAAATTGAAGAGGAGGGAACATTCCCTAATTCATTCTATGAGGCCAAAAGCACCCCCATATCAAAGCCAAATAAAGATACCACAAGACAAGAAAATTACAGACCAATATTTCTTATTAACATAGGTGCAAAAATCCTCAACAAAATATTAACAAACCAAATTCAACAGCACATTAAAAGAATTATGCACCATGATCAAGTGAGATTTGTCCCAAATATTCAAGGGTGGTTCAACATAAGAAAATAAATCACTGTAATCATAGCATTAACAGAAGGAAGAGGGAAAACCACATGATCATCTCAAGTAATGCAGAAAATGTATTTGACTAAATCCAGCACCCCTTCTTCATAAAAACCCTAAGAACACTAGGAATAGAATGAAACTTCCTCAATATAATATAGGACATATATGGAAAACCCAAGCTAACATCATAATTACTGGTGAAAGACTGAAAGCTTTCCCTCTAAATTTATGAGCAAGATAGACATGCCCACCTGTCAGCACTGTTATTCAAAATTGTACTGGAAGTTCTAGACAGCACAATTAGAGAAAAAAAAGAATTAAAAGTATCTAGGTTGGGAATGGAGAAGTAAAACTTTCCCTACTTGCAGATGACATGAAATACATATATACAGAAAAACCTGAAAAATCTACAAGAAAGTTACTTGAACTTAGTGAATTTAGCAAAGTGGCAGGATACAAAATCAACATGCAAAAAATCAGTAGTGTTTATATACACTAGTAGTGAACAATCTGAAGAAGAAATTTTATAAAATCTATTTACAATAGCAAAAAAAATAATTAAATATCTAGCAATAAATCTAACCAAGTTTATAAAGGACTTGTTCATAGAAAACTAAGAAACATTACTAAAAGAAGTGAAAAAAGGCCTAAATAAATGAAAAGTCACTCTGTGTTCATGGATTAGAAGGCTAATTTATTTTTAGTGCATCAGTTCAACCCAAAGTAATTTATAGACTCAAGTCCCCAATCAAAATTCTAACAGTCTTCTTTGCAGAAATGGAAAAGCCAATCATCAAATTTATATGGAAAGTAAAGGGGCCCCGAATAGCTAAAGCCACCTTGAAAAAGAAGAATGAACATTGAGTAATCAAAACAGCGCAGTATTGGCCAGTGGATGGGGAGT
The DNA here is from genome assembly GCF_030445035.2 of Dasypus novemcinctus. NCBI lineage: Eukaryota > Metazoa > Chordata > Mammalia > Cingulata > Dasypodidae > Dasypus > Dasypus novemcinctus. Next base: position 117,196,973 of record NC_080673.1, on the reverse strand, counting down.
GGATGTGCCTCAACTAGTTGAGTGCCTGCTTCCCACATGTGAGGTCCCAAGTTCCCAAACAAACAAACAAAAAACAACTATCAAACAAATGAAAAAACCATCTCAGGGGAGCCAATGTGAACTCTTAATTTAGTATTGATGGCAATTGAGTTCAATGGAATTAAATTAAGAGTGCCAAGTCCACTCAATTGGTAAGGAAATGATACTAGAAACACTAGATGTCTGTATGTAATAGAATCAAGATGGATCCCCTACCTCACTCCAAATACAAAAGATCAAAGACCTAAATATAAGATCCAGAACTAGAAAACTCCTGGATGAAAAGATAGGAAAGCATCTTCAGGGCCTTCTGTTATGCAATGGTTTCAGAGAATTTATACCCAAAGCACTAAATAAATAAATAAATAAATAAACAAACAAATAAATAAATAAAAAGGACGTCTTCAAAATTAAAAACACTTGGGTATGAAAGTATTTTATCATAGAAGTAAAGTGACAACCTAAACTTGGGAGAAAATATTTGGGAACCATGTATCCAATAAGGGTTTAATAGCCAGAATACATACAATTTTTAAAACCCTACAACTAAACAACACAATTTTAAAATGGGCAAAAGGTTTTGTGGTGGTTTGAAGCTGTATGTACCCCCAGAAAAACCTGTTCTTTAATCTATTCCAGTGTGTGTAAACCCATTGTAAGCAGGATTTTTTAAAATGTATTTTTTATTTATCTTTTAAAAGATACATAGATTACACAAAATGTTACATTAAAAAATATGGGAGGTTCCCATATGCCCTACTCCCCACACCCCCCACTTTTCCCACATCAACAACTTTCATTAGTGTGGTACATTCACTGCATTTGATTAATACATTTTGGAACACTGCTACACGGCATGGATTATAGTTTACACTGTAGTTTACACTCTCTCCCAGTCCATTCAATGGGTCATGGAAGGATATATAATGTCCTGTGTCTGTCCCTGCAACATCATTCAGAACTACTCCAAGACCCAAAAATGTCCTCATACCACACCTCCTTTTTCCTCTCCCTGCCTTCAGCAATTCCCACGGCCATTGTCTCCACATCAATGACATAATTTCTTCCATTACTAGAGTCACAATAATTCTATAGTAGAATACCAGTAATTCCACTCTAATTCATATTTTATTCCTCCATCTTGAAGATCCTGGGATTGCAATGCTTACTCCACTTCTCAGTTGAGGGGGGGGCTTTCATCTCACACAGCTGGTGGATGGGACTCTTGTGCCCACAGCTGTAGACTCTCGCAGTTCCTTGGTGTGGTGGTTGTCCATCCTCACTTCCCTAAGCAGGATATTTTGATGAGGCTACTTCAGTAATGGTGTGACCCCCCCCTGAATCAGAATGGGTTTTAATCCTTTTACCAGACTCCTTTATAAGAGAATGAAATTTAGAGACAAATAGCCAGGGAAGATGCTAAAATCAATGAAATCCTGAAGAGAAGGGAAAGACCTGCCGACACTGCCATATGCCTTGCCATGTGGCAGAGGAGCCAAGGATCACCAGTAGCCAGTCATTAGGAAGAAAGAATCATGTTGATGATGCTGTGATTGGGATATTTTCCCAGCTTTTAACCACAAGAGAACAAATTCCCTTTGCTTAAGCTGAAACATTTCATGGTATTGCTTTAAGCAGTCTAGAAAACTAAAGCAGATTTTAGTACAAGGAGAGTGGGTTGCTGCTATTGCAAATCCAAAAATGTGGAAATGGCTTTGGAGTTGTGTAATGGGTAAAGACTGGAAGAATTGTGAGGAACTTAATAGAAAAGGCCTGGATTGCTTTGAAGAGACTGTTGGTAGAAATCTGGGTGCTAAAGGTATTTCCAAAGAGGCTGTAAACAGAAATAATGGATATGTTATTGGAATTTGGAAGAATGGTGACCCTTGTTTTAAAGTGGCAAATAACGTGGCAAAATTGAGTTCTGATGTTGACTAGAAGGCAGAAATTGAGAACAATAAGTTTGTGTATTTCATTGAGATTTCCAATCTAAATATAAAAATTGCAACCTTATTTCTCCTTGCAGCTTATACTAAAATACAAGAGGAAATGGATAGGCTGAGAACTGAACTCCTGTGCACAAAGGAACCAGAAACTGGTAGTTTGGAAAAATCAGAGCTCCTGGAAAGTGAGTCTCCAGAGACTAGTGCTCCACTTGAAGGTCTAACGGAGCATAGAACCAGTCAGTCATTCCAGTGCAAGTCAGGATTGGAGGTGCAGTTATCAAGGAAGGATCTGTGGAAAGTCCTAAGTCAGATAGTTTGGACCCCTGTGTCCCAAGAGCAAAACTGGCGAGCTTTTCATGGGATCTCTATGAATGGAACTACTGCCGTCCTGACTAAAAGGGTCAGAAAAGGGACAGACTGAAGGAAAACCCACTTCAAAGACAGGACCATGGAAGTCGATGTCTAGATTAAAGAAATTTCCACTGGCCAAGATGGCAGACCCACCCATGTGTAAGGAAAAGGTGAATGTTGCCCAGGACTTAAAAGAGGGTGGGCCTTTCACCCCTTTGTTCAGGAAAAGTGTTGCTACCACAGTCTTCAGAAAGGGTGGAGTATATTCCCTGGGGATCACAGAGTCTGGCCACCATCTCACTGTTCTGAGAGAGTTTATCTTGTGCTCTGGAGATTGTGGAGAGTCTGGTTGCCACTTCAATGTTTGAAGAGTGTGGAGCCTTCACTCCAGTGTTCGGGATGAGCTTGCCTGCTGCATAAGCACTTGGATGGGATGAGGCTGCCACTCCATCAGGCCTTGAAAATAAAATACCCTTCTATAGATGACTCTCAGACCTTGAAATCTAATGGAATATGCCGCAGGGTTTTGAAATGGTTTCAAAATGTTTATCCTTTATGCCTCCTTTGTATATTGGAAGCAGATAATTTGTTCTCTGGGTTTCACAGGTCCACCGACTGAAGGAAATTCTGCCCCAGGACAGGCCACACCCATACCAGATTCTGATGAGTCTTTGTACTTAGAATTATTACTAAAATGATTTAAGGCTTTTAGGATATTGTAGTGAATGAATGTATTTGTATATGGAAAGAACATATCTTTTGGTGTCCAGAGGGTATAGTATGGGGATTTGAAGAAATACTTGTTCTTAACTGTTATCTATTTCTGTAACTGTAAAATCATTTTGAATAGGATCTTTTGATGAGGCTAATTCACTTAAGGTATGACCCACCTGAATCAGAATGGGTCTTAACTCTCTTTCTAGAGTCCTTTATATGAGTCCTTTATGGAGATGAAGGGAAAGCTGAGCAGATAGCACCATGTGTCTTGCCATGTGGCAGAGAAGCCAAGGATTGCAGGCAGCTAGTCTTCGGGAAAAAAGCATTCATCTCGATAATACCTTGTTTTGGACATTTCCCAGACTCTAACTGCAAGTGAATAAATTCCCATTGCTCAAGCTGAACCATTTCATGGTATTTCTTTAAGCAACCTAGGAAATGAAAACAGACTTGTTTAAACATTTCCTCAAAGAAGATGTATGAACGGCTAAAAACTCTTGAAAAGATGCTCAACATAATTATTCATTAGGGAAATGAAAATCAAAACCACAATAAGATGCCATTTCTCACTCAGTAGAATGGCTACTATTTAAAAGACAGTAAATTACAAGGGTTGGAGAGGATATGGAAAAATAGGAACATTCATTCATTGTTGGAGGATGTATTAGTCAGCCAAAGGGGTGCTGATTCAAAGTACCAGAATGCTTTTGGCTTTTATAAAGGGCACTTATTTGGGGTAGAAACTTAAGTTACCAGGCCCTAAAGAGTCCAACTCAAAGTACCATAAGTGATACTTTCTCACCCAGAATCATTTGCCCCATATTGACACAAGATGGCAGACAATCCTTGCAAGGGTTCAGCCTTCCTCCTTCCTCTTAAGGCTCTGTAGTCCAAGTTCTTTTGATCTCACCTGTAGGCTGGCTTAAGGCTTATCTCTCTTCCCAGGGCTGGGGCTCATTTTTCTCCAGGCTCAGCTGCCCTGTTCTTTCCACAAGGTCAGCTGTAGACTATCAGGCTCAGCTCTCCTCCCAGGATCATGTCTATGGTGCACTCGCTCTTCCTGCATATCTGCTTCTGTGTGTCTCCTTCCATGTGAGAATTTGTTTAATCACTGCAAAAGGGCTGGGACTCAATGCTGAGTTGCACTCTAATGACATGGTTGGATCAGAGCCCTTAACGTTATTTAATCAAATATCTCAGTGGAACCTAATACAATCAAAAGGTTATCATACCAGAGGAACTGATCATTTTACAAACATAATCTATATTTCTTTTTCAAATTCATAAATAATATCAAACTGGTACAGAGGGAATGTAAAATGATGCAGCCACTGTGGAAGACAGTCTCTCAGAAACTTAAGTATGGAATTGCCATATGACTCCACAATCACTTTTCTAGTAAAAAAAGAATTGAAAGCAAAGACTCAAACAGATGTTTGCACACTGATGTTCATAGTGGCATTATTCACAATTCCCAAAAAATGGTAATAACTATGGCAATTTGGTATTGTTTATGAATTCGAAAAATAGATATTAGATTGTGTTTGTAAACTGGTTTGTTCCTCTGGGTGTATTCAACTGTATTAGACTCAGAGGTTTCACTTCTGCTTTATTAAATCAAGATTAGGACTTTTGTTTGACCATGACATTAGGGCAACTCTGCTTGAGTCCCTGCTCCCCTCCCCTTGTGGGTTATATAAATGGATGCTCAATCAAAGACAGAACTAAATACATGGAGAAGGAGAACACAGAGAGTTTGGTTTTGGACACTAGAGCCCCAGGGAGAGAGCCAAGCTGTTCACCTGATAATTTGCAGCTGAAGAGACCAGAGCCCTAAAAAGCTGAGCAAGCCCAAAAGGAAAGGAGCCCCAGTGAGAGCGATGAGCCTTATGCCAGCCTACAGCTAAGATCAGAAGAAGCTGGGACCATGGAACCTTAGGAGGAAGAGGAAGATTAAAGCCTCACAGAGACCAGCAGCCATCTTGCTCCAACACATGGCAACAGACTTTGGTGAGGGAAGTAATTCACTCTTTATGGCCTTGTGACTGAAAGCTTGTACCCCAAATAAATAACCTTTATAAAAGCCAACAGATTTCTGGTACTTTTCATCAGCACCCATTTGGCTGACTAACACAGGTGGTTTATGAGAAATCTGTATTTTATGCATGTTTTTTCTGTAACCCAATAACTTCTCTAACAAACAAAATTTAATTTGGGAGAGAAATTTCTTAAATGTCTATTTAATGATTGCTGCAAGCAAAGTGAGAAAAAAGCATATGCCCTTTCCAACTTTTCAGAGGTTAAAAAATAATGATGCATTATCAGATGTATGATTTTTTTAAACTGTCAACTATATATTACATCAGCTCTCTAAATAAGAAACTTAAATAAAGAGTCTCCCATATAAAAACTGCATATATTCATGAACAGGAAAATAAAAACAAAGGAAAACGTTTTGTCAAAATTCCACCAATGATAATATCTCAATCATACCAAATTTCAGTGAGTTTTCTGCCTGACAAAATTTTTTTATGGTCACACTTTGCTCAGTTTTACATAACCAAATTATATTTCTTTGTCATTGTGTATATCTGTCTGTGAACATTGTTCTTTGATCAAGATGAGGTGTGAGATTTCCCAATTCTTTATACAACCTCTGTCCACACATCTTTGAACAGGCTAGTGATTTTTAAAACCACTATTAATTGAAATAAAGGCATGGTCTTATTTGTTATTAGCTGGCATTGAGGAGTTTCTGGAAATTACTAAAACACTGTAAATCATTCATCCATACATTCAAAAACACTGTAAATCATTCATACATACATTCAAAAACAGGTGAATCAAGTGGTTTGCAGAATTGATGTCCAAATACAATTTACTTTTTGTTAGGATATAATTTATTAGGTGTCAAGTATAATGGGAATTCTCAAGAGTTTCATATTGAAACTACAGGCTTTTTTCTTTCTCTTCAAAAGTCAAATAAATATTTCATTGCTTATTATCTGCGGAAGAGAAAAAAAGTAATAATAAAAATCAAATGTATTTGAGAAAGAAAATATAAATTAAATCAAAATTAATCTCTACCTCTTTTAAAGTCACAAACAATCCTTTTGGGGAATAAGAAATTTAAAAGTCCAAAGCAAATTAGCTAGTGTATTTTTCTTTATGTTATTAGAAGTTCATTACAAAATTAATAGTATTTTCAAAGACTAGATATCACTACTTTAAATACATGTTTTCCAGATAATGACTATAATAATAACATAAATCACTAATGAAACAAACTAAGGAAGGACTTTTACACACATGATGCAAATGTAAACATAGAACTTTGTTTTTATCGCGACTATACTAACCTTAACTTCTTTATCATATTAGACTTGTTGTGTTGGCTTAGCTCTTTGTTTTCCCCTTGGAAACAGGCCTCTTGTGCCTTAGAGCTATTGCATTTTACTTGGATTAAACTATAACTAGAGCAAGACCAAAATAATCATCTGTGTCAGCTAAAAAAACCCCACTTATACAACACAGTGAGGGAAGATAGAGGCAGTGACCTGGCACAGAAAACCATCAAACAGAAACTAGCAACTAATATCAATAGACTTTGAAAGACTAGTAATTTGATTTAAAAAATGTGTATAATAGCAGAGAAACAAAAGATAATTTACATGCCTTACTAATTTAATTTCATAAAAATTTGCATTTCAGTTGATAACTTACATTTCTATTTTGAGCTTACTATCATGATTATAGTTGAACATGTTATGATATAATTGTTGAGGTGATAGAAAGAAAAAAATACATTATGAAAATATTATAATATTAAATAACAATATAATTTATTTAAAAATCAACTTGAAATAGCTCATAAAGTTCTTGCTTGATTGCTTAATTACTTAAGAATTATTATGACTACATCCAAATAATTTTAGCACCTCAGCTTCATCTTCTACTGAATGTTAACTCTGCTTGTAGTATACCCCCACCAAGGGGACACTAAATTTGCAGACACTAATGATGGCCTAAATAAAGTAATATCAGTTTCCAAGCTCCCTTTCCCTTGCCTGCCTTCACTAGAGGCTAGAAGGCTAAATACTTGTTTTCCCATTTTCCTTGCAGCCACAAGTAGTCAGATGACACAATTCTGGCCAATAATACATAGGAGAAAAAGTACTAGAATCAAGTCTACTGGGGAAAAACATAATTTTCTCTATAAAAAAAGGGAACAACTCAGACTAGCCCCACACTTTTCCAACTTTTCTTCAGTACTGAAAGAGGATACAATACCTGGAGTTGCAGCAGTCTCTTATGATTATAAGAAGAAGGCCAAAAGAATTTCAGTGATCCTGGCTTGGACATTGTACAGCTACTGCATCATTAGAAACAGCTGCCTATCACTTGATTTCTTATGTGAGAAAATAACTCTTTATGTTTAAGCCACTGCTTATCAGATATTGTTACTTGCAGCTAAAAACATTCCTGATGCACTGCCTTCAAAGAATTCATAATTTACTGAGAAAAATGTGGTTAGATGCTCAAAGTACGTGAAAATGCTTTAACCATAAGATATCTCTCTTAATTAAGGAGAATGACCACCACAGTTTTCCTTCCCCCAACAATATTCTAGTTTTGTAAAAGGGGGGAATGGTGATCCTTCAAAGCTTCTATCTGATACATAGTTTATATATAGAAGAGCTTTTCTCTATGGCTGAAGGACATGGAAAGATGGGAGTGTGTGTTTGTGAGACAGTGTGTGTAGGGTAATGATAGTGAAGAAATGGCATGGCATGGTGATTACTTTCCTTTATCTTCACCCATATAAAATCATTAATTTCATCAGAGACTTTGTGATATATTGAACACAAGCAGCACTGCTTCAAAAACCAGTTGAGGGAAGCAGATTTGGTTCAATGGATAGGGTGTCCGCCTACTACATGGGAGGTCCAAGGTTCAAACCCAGGGCCTCCTGACCCATGTGATGAGCTGGTCCACGCACAGTGCTGATGTGCACAAGGAGTGCCATGCCACTCCCATGTAGGAGAGCCCCACGTGCAAGGAGTGCGCCCCGTAAGGAGAGCCGCCTAATGCGAAAGAAAGTGCAGCCTGCCCATGGAGAGCTGATGCAGCAAGATGACATAACAAAAAGAGACACAGAATCCCAGTGCCACTGACAAGAATAGAAGCAGACACAGAAGAACACACAGCAAATGGACATAGAGAACAGACAACTGGGGCAGGGGGTGGGGGTGGGAGGGAAGGGGAGAGAAATAAATAAAAATAAATCTTTAAAAAAAAAAACAGTTGACAAAGTGTGACACAAAGGTGGTCCAGCTTCGACTCCTTGGTAGGCAGCCTTGGGAACACTGAGATCACAGTCCTCTTGTTACCAGATGACTCTGGATTCTGGGCTCCTCGGTTCTTGGCTCATGTCACATAAAAGAATTTAAGGACATGCCAAGGGAGTGAAGAGTTTATTAAGAAACAATAAAATGAGAAAAGTATGGTCCATGCTTTGGTGTACCGCAGGGTGAGTTGTGTACATGGGACCCTAGGTCAGGGCTTTTTAAATTCTGTTTCCTCTTCTGATTGGTTGTCCCACCTGTCATTTCTCAGGGGGCCAACAGTGAGGCCTTCTGAGGGCATCTGAGTCTTTCCCTCTTGTTCCAAATGAGGTTCTCATGGCCAGGATCTCACAAGGTCTTTCTGGCAGCCTTCTTCTCAGGAGGTTTCCAGGTGGGGTCTGTGGGCCATGTGGTCTGTTGGCCATGTTGTCTGCTGGGCCAGCTGCCTTCCCCCTTTCACTATGCTAACTTGTTTCACTCTTGATACCATCATTGGTTTTCCCATAAAAGATATCAGTAACAGTGGAAGTTACAAGCTCTATAAAAGTGATGTTCAGGCTTTAGATTTTCAGAAGAGAGTTGGAGTAGAAGAATAAAGACTAACATTTCAGAGAACATGTGAGACAAAGAGCACATGTCAAGACAAGACATGGGTAACAGAAGAGATTTTTGGCTAACAAATACTTTAACTCCTTATCCAATTCAAATCGCCACTATAGTTATTGAGAAGACATCCCCATCAAGCATTAAGAGAACTGAACAAGAGAAAGAAAGATCATTAAAACAACAAGGAAGCAAGAATTCTCATTGAATGCTGAGTCACTGAAAGATGTTCTCAGATCCAGAGATATAGTTGCTTCTTTATTGAATTCAGATTAATAGTGTATTAGTCAGCCAAAGGGGTGCTGATGCAAAGTACCAGAAATCTGTTGGATTTTATAAAGGCTATTTATTTGGGGTAGACGTTTACAGTCACAAGGCCATAAAGAGTAAGTTATTTCCCTCACTAAAGTCTGTTGCCACTTGTTGGAGCAAGATGGCTGCCAGTCTCTGTGAGGGTTCAGCCTTCCTCTTCCTCTTAAGGCTCCATGATCCCAGCTTCTTCTGATCTCAGCTGTAGGTTGGCATAATGCTCATCCCTCTTCTGATGCTCATCTCTTTCTGGACTCAGCTGCTTGCTCTCTCCACAAGGCCACCTGTAAACTATCAGGCGAATAGCTTGGCTCTCCTCAGAGCTCCAGCATCAAAAACTCAGCTATCTCCTCTGCTGTGTGTGGATTTCTGTGTGAGTGTCTGCCCATTCAGGGGGTGGGGACTCAATGTCCTACTGACATGTCTGAATCAAGTAAAAGTGAAACCTCTGAATTTAATACAATCAAAGGGTATCACGCCCAGAGGAACAAACCAGTTTACAAACATAATCAATATTTCTTTTTGGAATTCACCAATAATATCAAACTGCCACAAATAGCATGATTTAGTACTGTTGTGTTGGAAAGGTAAGTCTTTTTCCCACTACCCTCCAAGATGATAGGTGCAATATTAATATCTCTTCTTTTTGCCCTTCCTGCCCTTCCCCTTTTCCTTCTCCTCTCTCCCTCACTTTCTTTATTCCATAGTAGAGTAATAGGAAAAAGGAGATTAACAACCAATGAAGATTAATATTACTGAACATTTGAGTATAAAATATTGTGCTATTTTATACTATAGCACTATATGGAGACTTTTCCAAATAAAATAGTTCTATTGAAAGACCACCACTTAATCAAACCACTAAGATAACTTATATTCACAGTCTAATGCCCATGACTTCTAGACATTTACCAATGGGCTACATCAGTATATCATATGCATGCCCCCCAGCTGAGTTGTAACTATCAAGTCCATTCATTCATTCCCTTTATGTTGCCTCTGATTGTTAATTTTATATGTCAACCTTGGTAGGTTGTTTTATCATTTACTGGCCTAGTTGTTACTATGAAGGTATTTCATAGAAGGAATTAGCATCTGCAATCAGTTGACTTTAAGCAAAGGAGATTACCCTCAGCAATGAGGTTGGGCCTCATCCCATCAGTTGGAGGTCTTAAAAAACTGAGGGGAGCAGAGGTGGCTCAAGCTATTGAGTACCTGCTTCTCACAGGGCAAGTCCAGGGTCCATGCTTCTAAAAGCAAAACTAAGCAAACAACAAGGAAACAAAACAACCAACTCAGGGGAGCCAATGTGGCTCAATGGGTGAGTGTGGGTTTACCACATACAAGGTTCCAGGTTCAATCCTCAGCCCTGGTACCTCAAAATAAAAAATAAAAAAAAAGGAGAGGGGTGGAACTGAGGATTATAAGAATCAGAAGGCATTCTGCCTCAACGCTAGACCCTCCACCCTTCACTGACTTCCTTTACAGACTCAGACTAAAGACTTCAACTTCGCCCTTACTAGAGTTTCCAGTCTTTGGGCTGTTCTATGAAATTTGAATTTGCCAGCCCTCACAATTACCTAAGCCAATTTCTTATAATAAACCTCTTAATACTTGTACTTATATAGACATATGTGTATATATATGTATGTGTGTATTAAGAAGTTTATTAGTTATTTATATACATCTATCATGTTACATTTTCTGCAAAGCTGATTAATACATTGTCTGGGTACTTGCTATGTGACAGGCACTGTTCTATGAGCTAAGAACACAGTAGTAAATAAAATAGACAAAAATTTTGCCCTTCTGAAGCTTATCAGGAATCAACTGTGATACTATCCAAATCTCTTTTTTTTACCCCCAAACTCTTAATGTCAGTCATTGTTAATGTAGTCAGGTAATTTAATTTTTGTATACTTAAATATAAGTGCAAAAATATATTTGTTCCTATTAAAAAGTAAGGTGATATCTTTGTGTGAAGCTGAAATAAAATGATTATCGATTTTTTTTTTAAGTAAGTTGAATGCTTTGGAAAGATATATTACCATCACAAATTATCCTGGGTAAAACAATTAGAATATACGTCATAGAAGCATTCTAGACTCATACTGTTTCACAAGTGTCCTCAAGTCCAATGTTGTCTTTAACAACAAAAATTTTAAATTTTAAAAACCAGAAAATTGTAGATTTTGCATGATGAGAAAAAAAGATAACCTGAAACTCTCAACAGCAGATCCATAGTCCAAAAGGCTTTGGCTGGCATCAAAAGATTGGTTAATGAAGGTATAATGATAGGTTTTTAGTAAAAATAAAATGCTCGGGTTACTATGTATCAATTTTATAGTTCTCCACATTAATTTTTTAGATTAACTGAAAAACTACTCATCTAAACAACTTTCATTCTCTAAGACAAATTCCATCTTCTTGCGGCTGTAAAATGTGGCAGGTTCAGCATAAATCTACATTTGGCCCTAAAATGGTAATCAGTTTCTGTAGACAAGATCATTTTTTCTCCTAGATTTTCTCTTATACATTATAAGGGGAAATATAAAAATCAAGGCAAACAACTTTTTAAAAAGTTTTACAAATTGATGCTTTGTTTTATTAAACACTCCAACTCCACCAAACAAAGCCTTTAAAAAATCATCTTTCTTGCACAGCAGCTTACTCCCACAAGACAGTAAAATTATGCTGTTCAAAACAGAACATAAATTAGAAAGCTTAACTTCTCTCTTGCTCTCCAATTCTGAGAAAACATTTTTTAAAAAAGAAAGAAAAAACAAGCTTAGCAGCCATGAAACCCCCAAGGCGAGTCCCTGTGGGTCAGGTTTAGATGACAGCGTATTTATATTAAATTACTTTGTGTATGTTCTAACATGGCTAAGTTTAAAAACAGGAGGGTTGTGCTATTTGCCACACTCCCTTCAACCAAACTCAATAGGAAGTTACATAACTTGCCAAGACAAGTAGTAGAAATGAGTCAGAGACAGGACCAGCCCTAGTAAAAATTGTGCATTAGGCAGTTTGACTTCAGTGCCACACCCCTTTACTACTACACTGATTTCCCAGATCCTCTGCCTTGGTATCAACAGCCCTGAGTGTCACCCCTGTCCTCTCACACTACAGACCTTTCCCCAGTCCAAATTCCTTTCATTCTCTCTCCCTCATCACTGAAATTGACTTTCCCTCTTCACTCCTCCTTTATTAATTAAAATTTACTCTCCAGGATCTTTCCCCCTCAGGGTTTAAAGTGACAACCCCTTAATAGGAAAAACCAGTCCTTACTAATATGCTTAGAGAGAAAGCTGGAAGATAAGTGAATTTTAACTATGACCTTCCAAATATAACATCTTTGCTGGTTAACTAATTCGTGACTCAAACGTGAGAACTTCCAGCAGAGGCTTTTAAGTGAGGGACATTTTTTTATTTAGAATAGAACTTGAAGCACCTGGTAAATTAAGTAGGAATAGGTTCAGCCTAATCTGTAGCCCACCCTAGTCAGAGTAACTAATTAGCCCTGGTCAGTTTGGGGCCAGGAAGGGGAAACTAGAAAAGAGTCAAGTACCAAAAGAAAGTTGCTTGGCAAGGAAAGATGGAAGTTACAGGAACACCGCAATCAAATTTTTCTGACTTAATCTTTCATAGCCCTGGTGCCAAATAAACATTTCCAAAGTTTCACTCCAGAGTGAAAGATTATTTTCAAAAATCATCTTATTAAGACTATAATATTCATTCACTCCAAAGTTCCAATTGTTCTGTTGTTTGTTTCTTTGATTTTGTTATCGTGCACAGTTTACAGTTTTCACAAGTGTATTTCATTTGATCCTGCTGACTCTCTAATATGTGTAAAACATTTTAGCTATTCTTATTTTCCCTACTTCATAAATGAGGCTCAAAGAAGTTATGTAGCTTGCCAAGATTTTTACTTAAGGCTTCTGAGCGCAAATGCTGTGCTCTTTTCTTTGTACTGAGCTACCAGGCTGCCTCCCAACCTTTCGAGCTATCTGTGCCATTGCTGTCATGTAACTCTACATCCTAGGGGAATTCTCAAATTTTAAAGAGGGCTTGGCTACTACCAAAAGAAAATAGCTTGTTTATTCAATGGACCTGAGGGTAATTGTAGTGCTATCTGGTTTCCATCACTGCATTTTCCCCCCTAGCTAATTCAAAAATCTTGGTTCACTATGAAGTGTTAGAACAGCATCACAAAGTCTTCCTTAATCACTGTCAGAGTTTGTCCTCCAGTTACCGACTCATGTTTTGGTGGATTACTTATCTTGCTTCTGCTTCTCACCTGAGCTAAATTCCCATCACAGTCTTTACTTAGTAAGCGAGAAAGGATAATATGTTTCTGGTTTAAAAAGGGGGAAATGCTTAAACACTTGGCACAAGCCAGAATACAAATATTTCACATTGAGATGAACACAAGAAACCAGCAGGGAAAACATTTGCTATTTGCAGATCTAGGCTAGCCCAGAATTCATTTCAATTTTTAAGGTAAAATGTGGAGCTTTTATATCATAGGTATTTTAATCAAGGTACTCAATCTTAAAATTTTTTGAGGGACATAGAAAGATAGATCCCTTTGTGAATTTGCCAGAATGTATGGATGCTTTCCTAGAAAAATCCTCAGGCATGCATATTTGTTATACAACTTCAGGGGGTTCATTTTGGTGTGGTCAATGAGTCTTATATAAAACATTCCTGTTTTATACTGTGTCACAAGAATGATCCCTAAGTAATGAACATCATGAGGCCGTGGGCCACTTGGAGTCCAAATAAATGTATGTTATGGTCAGCTATCTAATTCCTTTATTAGTAATAGTAGCAATCTGTGTTGATCTTTTATAACAAAAGTGACACATGCTTATTATAAAGATTTTAAATTAAAATAGCTGAGAAATGCAATGTTCCCTACAATTCCATTTCTCAGAGAAACTATTTTCATCAGTATATATAATTTCCATATGTGTTTAGTGATATATATAATCACACTGCATGGCAAATTTGACTTTATTACTAGATAAGTTATCATTTCACTAGATAATATATATGAACGGGTCTTTTTTTAAAAATCATTTTGCTACTACAGACATTTATTTTGTTTTTCACTTTATGACTACAAATAATACTGCACTGAATATCCTTGATCATATCTCTGCCCGTCCATGTATATCAATTATTTCTGTGGGTTAAATTTCCAGAGTGGAAGAAGTTAAAGGATATGGACATTTAAATTGTGAAAGACATCACAATTGCTCTCTCAAGTTTAATAGACTTACCTAAAATCAACCAACAATTATGAGAAGTTACCTATTTCACATATTTTGCCAATACTGGATATTATGTCATTAAAAATATTTTTCCATTATGATACTTAAATATAGTCTCATTAGAGGTTTAATTTTTATTTATTTAATACAGTTGTTTTATTTCAAATGTTCTATGCTTTTCTGTATTTCTTCATTTGGAAATTTCCTATTTATGTATTTTACTCATTACCTTCAGGTCCAAATCATTCTTACTTTTCTTATTGATTTGTAACTTACTTTTTAATATTGAGGCTATAAGAATATCAATTATAAATACTATCCCAAAGGTTGTTTGTTTTTAACTCTAAGAGTTTTGCTTTGTTTTTTATTGCTCTACAGAAGCTTTATATTTTATGTAGTAAAATTTGTGATTTTTTTTCTTTAAAGTTTTTGGTTTTTAGCACATGTGGAAAGACCATATCTACTCAAAGGTTTTCAATGAATTCACTCATGCACCCCATAAAATATTTTATTATTTCCGGGAAACGGACTTTGGCCCAGTGGTTAGGGCGTCCGTCTACCATATGGGAGGTCCGCGGTTCAAACCCCGGGCCTTCTTGACCCGTGTGGAGCTGGCCATGCGCAGTGCTGATGCGCGCAAGGAGTGCCGTGCCACGCAAGGGCGTCCCCCGCGTGGGGGAGCCCCACGCGCAAGGAGTGCGCCCATGAGGAGAGCCGCCCAGTGTGAAAAGAAAGAGCAGCCTGCCCAGGAATGGCACCGCCCACACTTCCCATGCCGCTGACGACAACAGAAGCGGACAAAGAAACAAGACACAGCAAACAGACACCAAGAACAGACAACCAGAGGGGGGGTGGGGTGGGAATTAAATAAATAAATAAATCTTTAAAAAAATATATTTTATTATTTCATGTTTTACCTTGCAATCTAAATGTAGCTGAACAGAATAGAGTTTTGGAGTACACTCCAAAATATATAGGAATTTGTATAAGATACAGAGACCATTTCATTTCAGTGTGGGAAAAGGTGAATTAATAGGTAAAGATGTGGTGGGTAACTGCTACTACCATCAAAATAAAGTCCATATGGGTCGAAGAATAAAATATTGAACACAAAAATCACAAAAGTTCCAGAGGAAAACATGAGAACATTTTTGGTAACAGGAAAGAAAATGACTTTTAAGTGTACAAAAAGATACAAGAGAAATACAAATTATAACAATAATGAGATATCATTTTGTACCTCAGATTGGCAAGAACAAAAAGTTTAATGATGTATTGACGAGGGTGTAGGGAAACACTGTGTTTCCCCACAGCATTTGAAGACAAATTTCCATCTTTGTTACAATGAGTTATGTGCCACTTCTGTGGAGGCAACTTGGTTTTGCCTACCATAATGGAAAATGTGCCTACTCTTTAATCTAGCAATCACACTTCTAGAAGTTAAACCCACAATTCTACTCCACATAGAATCAAGACCAAGTACAAGAAGTGTATTCCAACTTATTAGGAACAGCAAAAGTTTGGAAACAACCTGCATGCTTTTGTTAAAAATACTACACAAATCACGCTACATAGAACTGAAAATTATGTAGCCATTCAAAAGAATTAGAACTCTTTAGAGGATCTGATAATAAATAATCCCAGAAAAATAATCTGAAGTTTTCTTTAAAAAAACAAAAAAATAATGTATTAGATGAATGTTTATTAAAATTTCTTTAGAAAGGGATGTGTAATGTCTATGTGTGCATTTGCAAAGATAAACAAGAAATAGCTTGTTTCCCAAAATCATTTATTGAATAATATACATCCCTTTCCCACCCCCCTTATCACAGACTGTACCTAGTTTTGGGGTCCAATTTGCTGCTAATCATTGTCATTTATAATATATTTTCTAATCTCATAGCATTCTTCCTCATTTATTTTCTTTCTAAAAATCTTGGTTATTTTGGAATTAATATTACTCTTCCTTAATTTTAAACTTATTTTGTCAGATTCCCAAAAGTATTCTGTTAGGCATTTGGTTAGAATTGTAATGGATATAAAAAGATATAATTACACGATGTTTGAATCTTGGTATTTTTTAAAAGTATTTCTCTCTTTTATTCAAACACATTTTATGTCTCAGAAGTTTATGTCTCATAAAGTTTATGAATTTCTATTAGTATTTATTTTTAGCTATTTAATCTCAGGGACTATTTTAAAATACGATTTTTTAATATACTGTGTTTTACAACTGGTTCCCATGTTTATTCCTGGGAAAGGTCTTGATTTTTGTATATTAATTTTGTAACTGGTTAACTAAACTCATCTTTTACTGCTTCTAAAAGTTTTTCAGTTGGGTTTTCATATCGTCTGCAAACAAATGAAAATCATGATTCTTATTTTCAGTACTTAATTTCTTATTTTTTCCCTATCTGATTGCATTGGCTATCATTTCCTTTGTTAGATGGTGTGCATTCTTGCCTTGCTTCTGACTTCAATGGTAATAATTTCAGTGTATCTCTCTCTTTTTTAAAAGATTCCGCCCCGCTCCGCCCCAGTTCTCTGTTCTCTGTGTCTATCTGCTGCATGTTTTTCTTTGTCCGCTTCTGTTGTCAGCGACCCGGGAATCTGTTTCTTTTTGTTGCATCATCTTGTTGTGTCAGCTCTCCATGTGTGCGGTGCCATTCCTGGGCAGGCTGCATTTTCTTTTGCACTGGGCGGCTCTCTTTACAGGGTGCACTCCTTGTGCGTGGGGCTCCCCTATGCAGGGGACACCCCTGAGTGGCAGGGCACTCCTTGCACGCATCAGCACTGCACATGGGCCAGCTCCACACCGGTCAAGGAGGCTCGGGGTTTGAACCCCGGACCTCCCATGTGGTAGACAACCGCCCTAACCACTGGGCCAAGTCCGTTTCCCATTAAAGTAAGTTGCTGCTTTGGTTTAGAAAGTATGCATTTTTAAATCATCTCTTCTAAATTCTTTCAAAGCTTGCGTCAGGAATCATGCTGGGTTTTTACAAAATCCCTTTTAAGCATCAGTTAAGACACTATTACAGTTTTTCTCCTTTGACCTAAGAAAAGATTTTTCTATTATTGTGCCATCCCTATATACCTGGATAATTTTGACATTTGCAATATAGTGCTGGGTTCATGCTTATTAATATATATATAAATATTTTTAAATAGTTTATTTTTGTGTAGTATACATGATACAACTTTGTGTGTGTGTGTGTGTGTGTGAGGTACTGGGACCAGGGATTGAACCTTGGACTTCGTATGTGGGAAGCTGTCGCTCAACCACTGAGTCACATCAGCTCCCCTAAGTTTGTTACGTTTTTTTCTTTTATTGTTGCTTGTTTTTTGTTGTTAGGATACACCAGGAAATGAACCCAGGACCTCCCAGGTGGGAAGCAGGCACTTACCCACTTGAGCCACATCTGCTCCCCATGATGACACAACTTTTTAAAAAATATTTATGTATTTATTTCCCTCACCACATCATTGTTTGCACTTGTTGTTGGCTCTCTATGCCTGTTCATTGTGTGCTCTCTGTGTCTGCTCATCTTCTTTTTAGGAGGCACTGGGAACCAAACATGGGACCTCCCATATGGGAGAGAGGCACCCAATCACTTAGCCACGTCCACTTCTTGCATGTTGTGTCTTGTGTTGTGTCTCCTTTATGTGTATCTTCATTGTGTCATCTTGTTGCATCAGTAAACTGCACCAGCCTATAATGGCAGGTTGCTGTCTTCCTTGTCTTCTTTAGGAGGCACATGGAACTGAACCTGGGACCTCCCATGTGGGAGGCAGGTGCTCAACTGCTTGAGCCACATCTGCTCCTTGATGATACAACTTTTTAAAAAATTTTTTCAAAGCACTTTTATTGAGATATATTCACATACCATACAATCTATCCGAAGTGTACAATCAATGGCTTTTAGTATAATCACAGTGTTGTACATTCAGCACCATAAAAAATTTTAGAACAATTTCATTACTCCAAAAAGAAAAACTCCACATCTCTTAGCAGTCATCTCTCAATCCCTCTTTCCCCAACCCTACATAACTACTCATTGAATTCCATCTTTACAAATTGATTTATATTTATATTTTATATAAATAGAATTATACAATATGTAGTACATTGTGTCTGGTTTCTTTCACTTAGCAGTTTTGTTTTGTTTTACCTGATATTACCATCTTGTAACATTGATATGTATTTGTTCACTTTCAAAGAAAAACAGTCTTATATATGCAATATTACCCATATTTGCATTTAATTTTACTATGCTATATAGTCCCTTGTTACATTTTTTTTTCCTACTAGGAATATACATGACCTTAGACTTACTCTTTTGACCAGTCATACCCATATAATAGCAATGCTAGTTACAACACTATGTTGTGCTTTCACCTTTTTGTTTATTAATATTTTAATTTAGATTTTTACATTATATCCAAAAGAAGATTAACCTGTAGAATTCTGTTTTGGGTATGTTCTTTCAAGTTTTGGTATCATATAATCATTTACTTTAAAACCAGTCTTTTAGTTCATACAAAACAGAGGGATTACTGGTGAAAAGCCTTGAGGGCAACTACCTGAAATGGCCTTGATGGAAAAAAAAAAATGCTCACAACACGGTGGCCTGTCTACTTTTGTGCACATTTACAACACTGTAATCTATGCCTCTCTTGTGACAAGAATTCACAAGTTTTTCTAGGTATTATGGATATTGCTTTTCCTTCCAATCAATCTGTGAACTTTCTTTCAGTGGCAGAGGCAGATGTTCCTGAAGATTTTTATTCTGCCAATCCTGCCTCTCTCTCTTTACCCAACTTGATGATACATGAATCACAGTATTTAAAAAACCCTATTTCAGAAAATGTGGGATGGGCTCCACTTATTCACTTCTGCCTCTATTCCAACTAGGCTGGCCATCTCAAAGTTATTTACTTTTGCCACTTTTATTCTTGCTGCTACTCTTTTTGCCTTACGTCAGCCACTGTTCTCTGATTTTATGTTGTTTCCCTCAACTGACTTTTCTCATCTTTGCTTCATTCACCCCTCTACCTACCCTTTAGAAGCCCAATTTAAATCCCACCTCCTCCGTCACTGACTATTCCAACTCATACAAACTACAGGCTTGCTCTTATCTACTACAATACTATACTCGAAATTGACTGCATATTCTAGCCATAATAGTTTTCTGTTTTAGAGTGTTGGTTTACTTTTTTAGGCTCTATGCAGTAGCTCCTTGAGGGCAGGGACCTTATCTTAAAATTCTGTTGTGCATTCTTCATTGAGTTCAAGGGCTCATGAGTAATCACATTCAACGCATACTTGCAAGGCGTATTTGATGGAAGGCATCCATCAGTTATTCATTTAGTAAATGAGATAATGAAAACTCACATGTGTGCCAAAGGTAAATCATTACTATTAACTCTCTCATTCATCAGACATGTACTGCAGCCTCGGGGGCTAAAGGAACCTAGGACTGCAGGTTTAACTCTCCTGAGGAAACCAGACAAACCTCAGATCTCTCCATTTTGGAGTTAGGCATGAAGTCCTGATTCACCTTGGGCTCAAACACCAGGAATTCAAGACTAAATTTGCCCCAAGATCCCCTTCTTCTCAGGGTGCAAGAAGTTACCTTAAACCTGAGAACAAATTCAACTTTTTGAAACTTAAATAAAAAAATACTATTTGTTTATGAATTCAAGACTCCCTTCAAATCGTTGAAACTCAAATATTTTAACTTGCAGGAGGAAGATAGCTGCTGTGATATACCTTTGCCAAGTTGTACTGTGTAGTCCTAAATAGGAAAATTGAAGCTCTTTATTCGATTACATTTGATTTATGTTCTTTATTCAATTAAATTAAACATTTTAGGTAAAATTTTTTTTGAGGTACCAGGGTGGGGGCACCTCAAAACCCAGGACTTCGTATGAGTTGGTTATTTCGTCTGTTTGCTTGCTGTTTGTTCTTTTGTCTTTAGGAAGCACCAGGAACCCAACCAGGACTTCCCAGGTGGGAAGTAGGTGTTCAACCACTGGAGCCACATCCACTCCTCTCGGTGACATTTTCAACTTTAGGCTTATTCTGACCTGGTTTCACAGGGAAAATAAGAATTTACATACTTTTAAAAAAAATATGACAACTTGAGTTTTCCCGAGAATGCATATGGGGTTGAGGAAACGCTGCCTCCACCTTTGTAGATCACTTTACGAATGTGGGAAAACGCACCGGAGTGTTTTCGTTTGCCTGGTCTTTTCTAAGCTGTTATCTTGCTGCAGGGAGCAGGCACAGCCTTCCTCTCTCTTTCTCCCCTTCTCCTCACCCTTTCAAAGGCCAAATTCGCCCGGTGAGAATATGGAAACACTACTGGGAGGCAGGGAGAGAAAGGAGGGAGAGAATAATTCAATAGGTAGGGGAAGAACAAGCAGTTAATCCATTTTTCACTCCCCCCCACCCACCCCTACCCCGCAGTCTCGAGGGGCATCAAATTATGTTTCTGAGGTTAAAAGAGGGTGGACCATCAGCTGCACTTTGGACGTGGCCTAAAACTAGGAGTCCACACTGCGGGGGCAAGGAAACTGGTGCTCCGCGATTAACCTGAGTGTCTGGCTAGTCAAGAGGAACGTGAAAAGCCAGGCCCAAGGCACCGGTTGCCTTGGGAACCAGGGCGCAGGTCTCCCGCTCGTCCCTAGGGAGGGGAGGGGCTGGGAGTCCCGTTGGCCAATGAGGCCGAGCGAAGCGCGGGGTCGGAGCTCCGCGGTCCTCACAGAGCCCGGGAAGATTTGAGTGACAGGAACAGGGCGGGGCGGCGCGGCGCCGCGAGGTGGAGCCGGAGCTGTGCTCCCGAGTTGCCGCAGCCGCCGCTCCGCGGCCAGGGCGACACACCATGCTTACCTCCCCTAGAGGCGGCCGTGCTCGCCAGCAGCGCTCCCCGGCTCTCCGGTCAGCCTCAGGCGCCGCGGCAGCGCTCACAGTCTGCCGCAGGAGTTGAGGCGCACCGCGGGGAAGGGTTTCGGCGAACTTCTCGGGGGTGGGGGGTGGCAGAGGACAGTAGGGTGGAGAGGGTGCGCGAGCGCTCGCGGGTCAGCCCAGCCGGTCTGTGGGGCTCGCCGCTGGAGGGGCGTTTCCGAGGCGTGGAGGAGGAGGGGGAGATGCTGCTCCTCTTCTCTCCCTCCGCAGGCTCCGTCTCCAGCTCCTTCAGCCCGCGCCCGCAGCCGCTTGGGGGAGAAGAGGTTGTGGCCCTCGACGCCCCCGGCGGCTGCCGGCCTCGCGCCCCGACGCCGCGTCCCGGCACCCACCGCCCCGCGCTCCAGTAGCAGGACCCGGTCTCCGGAGAGCGGGTAAGGACGCGAGCAGCCCTGGGCCCTGGCCGGGATGTTCCGAAGTGCAAAACAAAGTGAACTTCGTTCGGTCTCTTCCTTCTCTCTCTGCTTTTCTTCCAGCCCTTAGAAGCAACTCCGGTGTTGGCCCTGGTGGAAGGAACTGTCCCTGGGTGTTGGTGTGTGTGTGTGGAGGGTGTTTTTGTAAGTTCCGAGTGGGGGTGGGGTGACCCGGGTGGGTAAGGAGGGCATGAGGTTTCCTTGTGAATTAGGAAGTTCCATCTTCTCAGCGGAAGAAAGCCGGATTCTTGGGACTGAAACCCCAGAGGGAGTGAAAGATTGTGGGGGCAGCAGGGAGTGTTGACACTGCCCCGTCGTGCTTGTACTGCTCTGCTCTGTGCGTGCTAAAGGAAAGGCTCCCGGAGTCTGTTTCTAATTTCTGTAAATGATTGTGGAGATGGTGTGGTTAGAGGCCGCCCAGAAGAATGTGTCTGTGGAAGGGCTCGGAGCACGGGGAGGGGGGAAGAGGGGCAAAGGGGCCGAGGGAGAGAGGCTGCGCGATGCAAGCTGTTTTATTGCCCTTTTCCGTGCTCGAATTAAAACTCTTCCCTCTTCCCCCCTTTGCTCATTACCTGAGACTCTGTAAGTTCAGAAAGCTGGAAAGCTAAAGTTAAACCAAAGTCAAGAAAATTCTTAGGAAGTTTAAACCACTTCTGATGTGAATATACTGGAGAAGGGAGGGATGGGGAGAAATACTACTGACTTGCAGTAAAAAGAGTTTTCATTGGCGTTTTCCGTATATGATCGACACCTCCACACACGTCCAGCTAATCTCTTCGACAATCTTGTGTCATTTTCGTTTAATTGCATCTTTGAAGCAACAAACGCGGTGACTTCACAGGGTGCTGCTAGGAGCTGAGTTTACCTCTCAGAAAATGGGGCAATCGGGTTTGTTTTCAAGGCGGGGACCTAAACAAAATGTAGGACACCTGATCTGTGAGATGAAGGGCGCTGGTAACTAATTAGCAAGATTTTAAAATTTATATAGAGAGAATTTACTAAAGGGTGTGTGTGTGGGGGGGGAGTCACAGTATTATGAAACAGTGACTTAAAAGAGTTGGTAGGTTTGCCAAATCTTGACTTGCTTGGCAGGGTCACTGTGAAAACTCACAACGTGTACATTGGTTGTTTGTGATGGTTCTGTGATAAAAATTATTTCTCGTTTTAGTATCACTAGAAATATTTTTTTAGTAAGTTCATGCATATATTGATTCAGTGAATTCATACAGTGGTGCATTGACTACTTTTATCCTCCAATCCTAAATTTATTTTTTCTTTTCATAATAACATTGTGTTCTAACTTTGATGTTGTAAAGGCTCTGTGGGAGTATGTAGGGGGAAGGGTAGAATGGAAACTGGAATTAAAAATAGAAAATACCTAGCATTAGTTATTCAGAAAAATGAAGACTTCTAATAGTGTTTTTCACTTTTACAATTGGAGAATTAAGATTTCCTTTGTTAGGTTTATCTTCCTGATTTTATATTTGCCCCACCAAAATGTTTATTTCCATGTAAAACTATTTTTTTTTGTAGACTCCAGCATCCAAAAAAAAAAATTGTAACAAAATTTTTCATGTAACAAGTAAATACATATACACACACTCAAACCACTAAAAGCAGTGTCAACTTAAAGGATAGATTTTGACTCTTCTGATAGGGGTCCAAGATTGTAAAACTTTCATTATCTTCTTTTTTCTGGGGAGACACCTCCAAAAAGGAGTGAGTGCGTGCCAGAGCTTACTTTTAAACATTTGTTTTAGAGGAGATGGTGTGTCTATCTTTAAACCAATGAAATATATTTATTATTAAAAAAAAAACAGGTCAAATGCTCACTTTTTTCCACCTTTAATAGTTTAAGGATTGGATCAATGAGTATTATAGC
Source organism: Dasypus novemcinctus (assembly GCF_030445035.2). NCBI lineage: Eukaryota > Metazoa > Chordata > Mammalia > Cingulata > Dasypodidae > Dasypus > Dasypus novemcinctus. Next base: position 117,173,128 of record NC_080673.1, on the reverse strand, counting down.
TTCACATAGCAATTGAGTATATGTTTTTCTAGCTCATCTTATTACCAAGTGTACTGGGGGAAAAAAAAAGACTAGGCTGCTGCAGTTGCTGCATCTTCATACTCTTCTTCTGATGGAGTGTGTAATTTTAAAATAAACTACAAAAATATGTTGTGGTATAATTAAATTATGATTGATATCATTTGAAATTGAACCAGAAATAAACAAAATCATTCTCTGAACCAGTGTATTAGGGGTTACTCTTGCCAAAATCTTATTTTGGAATATGTTTTGGGAAAAGTCTGTGCCCTTAATTAGAATAACAAGTAGAAAGTATTCTCCTATTGGGCCTCTGATGTGACCAAGTGCTCACTCTACCTTTTTTTGTGGCTCATATAAGTTAATGTCACTTTACAAGGTAGAGTCCTGAGAAAGCGGAAAATTTATTGGGCTCAGGATGGAACGATTATGCTAATGGGAAGGATAAGGAGCTGTTCCTCTGGATTTCCAATTTTTCCTCCAAGAACCTTTATCTGTTAACTTTCAGTGGTTTGAACAACTCAGGAACTGTTTTTCAAAAGATAACTTTTAATGTGTAAATTAATATAGGACTTTTAATGGTTGAAATTAAAGTGAAAATTTCCATACTTTAAGTATGTCACATCCAAATTCTGGTCTGTAAACTGCTGTGAGAAGAGGAGTTCCAATAATCCTTTGCGTCTGAGGAGGAAAAAAGGAAACATCTTTAAGGCCCCTGTATTATTTCTGTTTACTTCCAGGCACTATTTAACCCTGCCATCAGTGTTCCCAAGAATGTATGAATAAGCTAATGGTGAGGCAGTAGGAGATCAGTAGTTAAGCTTTCTAAAACGGCAGTTTTCCCTAAATGGCCTAGTACAGAGGCTGGGGTAGATTTGAAGTATTAAACCAACATGTTTTTTCCTGGGGTTTACTATCAAATGCTTAGGAACAACAGAAAGATAGACTGGTTCAAACACCTGTTTAAGTGTGTTGCCTTATCCATGACCCACTCCTGAATCCTGGCTTTGTATTTTTGTTTTGTTTCTGGTACAAAAAATTACTGAACCAAATAGCCTCAAAAAGAATCCTGCATTAGTATAAGGAATGTAGACTTTATTGTCTGACAAATGTGCCCAAATCCTAGAGAACTTCCTTAAATTTACTGTCCTTATCTGTAAATAATTTAATGATATTGACTTCCCAAGGTATTTTGAGGATAAAATAAACAATATATGTAAAAGTGGGAATTACAAGTTGACATAGTTGGTATCCTTTCTTTCTCATCTCTTGCATAATTAAACTACATTCAATGAAAACAAAAATTTAGGACTATCCACCCAAATCATTGGTGAATGTGTAGAACGTAAAACTCTTTTAGCCCTCAGGCATTTTGACTTGAATCTGGCTGGGTGTAAGTCAAAAGGCCCGCCCTCTTTACCTAGCAGCAGAGAAATGTCTTTGGTTTGCAGACTGCTTCTATACTTAGTTTCTCCTTCCTTATTTGCTTTCTAGTTTAGTGGTCTCAACGCTTGTCTATACATTAGAATCACCTGGGTAGCTTTAAAAACTCTCAGTGTCAGGCCTCAGGTGAGACCCATGCGTTTCTATTTTTAAAAAGCTCCTTAAAAAATTACAGCACTCAGCCAACTTGCAAACCAACAGTATTGTAGTTCCTGCTAGAAGGTGAGTATAGAACATTTGGTTCCCACAAATGCAGTAATATTTTTTTCTGTTGTGTTATAGTCCTTTCCTCTTTATAAAATGAAAAGAATAAAAAAAATCAAATATATGTTGTAGTCACATCTGTGTGTATGTGTGTGTGTGTATGCCCAGCTGAAGAACTTTTTTACTATTAATATTTGAATCAGAATTGAAGGTACATATATTTCTAGTCTCCTAGAGCTGCACTGTCCAACTCAATAGCTCTTAGCCAAGTGTAGTTGTTTAAACTTTAATTAATTAAAATTAGATATAATTAAAAATTCAGTTCCTCAGTCCCCCTAGCCATATTTTAAGTGCTCAGTAGCTACTTGCAGCTAGTGACTACTGTATTGGACAGATTACATATAGAACATTTCCTTTGCTACAGAAAGTTCTATACTGTCTAGAGGTTTTGAAATTTATATACCAGCTTCCCATCATCTGATTTTTTCCCCCTATTACAAAGTCATGACTTTTAATTTCCTTAAGATTGTAATTTTAACTATACTGTGTTATTTTTGATATATATATTTTTAGTACATGGGGAAAATACCACATTTTGATGTTTACATTGTAAAGCTTTCCTTTTCAAAGTTAACTAAGAAGAGGAAGTAAGCTAATATCCTTTTATTATTTCTATCCATATGCTCTGAATCTAACCAATGATTTAATTGCCTTTGTGTACTACAAAAGTTTCTTATCTACAAATGTGATGTACCAAAGCATTGTAAAGAAAGTCATCATTTCAACTTAAGTATTGGCATTTGATTAGGGGTTTTCCTTTCTGGTGAATGTTATTTCCCCCCTTACATATAGAGATTCTTAATTTTCAAATGACATAATCAAATTTTTTAACAGAAAGCTGTCTTACGAGTTTTAACAAGAACATACAGGTGCAAGAGAGGCATTTTCCCTCCCACAGGGAAGAACATCCCCTTCAATAAAAATGAGGTTCTTAAACATGTTTCAGATGGTTGGAAGCTAACATTATGTCATATATTTAAGTGGTGTTTGCCACTTACTAACTACTGATGCCCAGCTTAGAAGGAAATATACCATGTGGTTCATCCCACCTGCACTTCCAATACTCTTGAAAGAGATGTTCTTTAATCAGAGTTTTGTTTGTTGGTTTAGTGTTTTCTGAGTAGACATGAGAACAGAAATTTTCAGTTAAAATATTCTGTTTTTCTTCCTTATTGGTAAATGCTATATTTCTTTTTATATAATCACATACCTTTTTACCTACTCACATCAGGCAACTATGCGTATGGAACATTGGGTGTTATTTTGTTGAAAGGATGTCTGATGGAATGTTTTACGTATATCATTTTTCATATTCTAATGCTTTTCCGCTTAGTTGTAATGTTGTCTGTGGGGCAAAAATGAAACATTCTTTTTTAATACGTTAAGTTTAGATGATTATACAATCTGAGAATGTGTTAAAGATATTTTAATTTAAAAAAAAAAAAACTTAGCCTACTGAGAATTTTTAAAAATAGAACCTTTAAAGGAAATTTAGTTTCTCTTAGCATTGTTTAAGTGTTAACTTTTGTTTTTGTTTTTTCTAGAAAAGTGATGTGGTATCAATTAATTTTTTAGGTCTTAGTGGAGTCACATAGCTCTTCTGGAAAATATAATGAAATTCAGTTCAATTTTTTAAGTGAAAAGAGATCATCAGAATTTTGAAACAGCAATTTCCATGCTGTTTTGAGTGATATAGATTCATGCCCACTTCATTGTCTCTCAGTCTTGACTTGTGTTGACATGTCATTTCATGGAATTATTTTAACATAATATTGATTAAATTTATTCTTCACATAATCTCTTAATTTTATTCAAATGCTGTTTTCTATACCCTGTTCAAGGAATGAGCTTTTAAGGCAATGATTGAAATGTAACAATCCTCAGTTTTCAAAGATTTGTGTGAAAATTTACTAAAACCAAAATGTATGCTATATAGCTGTACTTCATAAAAGCTGGGATAGATGTTTCTGGTTTATTTATAAAACCTAATAATTTTTTAAAAATCAATACAATAGGTATATTAGATTTAATTCAAGAATGTTTAGTTATCAGATCTAATTTTTATGAAACTGAATGCTAGATACATACCATTAGTTTGAATTCAATTGGAACTTTGAAATTCTGGAACTGCTTTAGGGAGTATATAAATGAATAAAAGCAAGATATGTATTATTACATGGTATGTGGTAATACTGTAATTTCAGTTACAATTCAAATTAATATATCTTAAAGTTCATAGTTTATATCATATAATTCTTATAGTTATAATGAAAAATCTAGAATATGTTATTCTCCAATATTAAAATTAATGGGCATTTACTTTCAATTTCTTTTAAAAATGTTTTCAGTCACAAAACATATTAACTCATTGTATGAGGACCAAAGCTGAGCTGTGCTTTTAAAATAAGATTTATCTGAATCTGTCTCAATGTTTATTTATGTTAGTACACCAAGCCTTCTTATGACTTCAGAAGTATTTTAAGACTGTATTGTAATACTAAGATTTAATTGAAAAGTGGATAATACTGTTCCTTCACGTAAAGAATCATCTTTGGTGAGCCATGCCAGTTAAGTGTTTTTTCAGCAGCAGTAACAGTGATGAATCTGGACTAATCTAACCACATTCTTAAACCCAGTTCCCTTTGTAATTGCTCATTATTCAGTAAATTTTTATTGAACTCTCATTCTTTTCCAGGCACTCTACCAGGCATTAGTGATGCATAGAGGGGATTCATTTCCAAGACAGCAGATTTAGAGGAATGACCTGTGGCCACATAGCATATTCATGCTGAATATATTGACCTGTTGGCAGGATACATTGAAACAAAATAGTAATGAAAGTAAAAAGTTAAATAATATACAAAATTGGTTTGTAAACATTTGCAGGCAAATTATGGTTTCTTTTTAGGTGTTACTGCCTGAAAAGCAATGTTTGGTTAGAGATACAGTATAGCCTGGCATTTAGAGTACGACTCTGAAGCCAGGCTGTCTGAGTTTTGGTTTCTAAGTATGACTTATCAGTTCTGTGACCTTGTGCAGGTTAATAAACTGTGATGTACTTCAGTTTCCTCATCTGTAAAATGAAGATTATAACCAGACCTAATTTATAGGGTTGTTGTGGAGACCAAATGAGGTTTTTTTTGTGTGTTTTTTTTAAGATTTATTTATTTATTTCTCTCCTGTCCCCCACTTGTCTGCGCTCTGTATCCATTCACTGTGTGTTCTTCTGTGACCATTTCTATCCTTATCAGCAGCACCGGGAATCTGTGTTTCTTTTTATTGCATCATCTTGTTATGTCAGCTCTCTGTTTGTGTGACACCATTCCTGGGCAGGCTGCACTTTCTTTCGCACTGGGCGGCTCTCCGTATGGGGGCACTCCTTGCACGTGGGGCTCCCCTATGCGGGGGACACCCCTGCGTGGCAAGACACTCCTTGCCCGCATTAGCACTGCGCATGGGCCAGCTCCACATGGGTCAAGGAGGCGGGGGGTTTGAACCGCGGACCTCCCATGTGGTAGGCGGCGCCCTATCTATTGGGCCAAGTCCACTTCCCTTACTACATGTAATGGACATAGAGCAATGCCTAATACATGCTACGTATTTAATAAATATTAGCTATTATTTTTGTATACTTTTATTTATGTTTATTGTTTTTTTTAAACACAGGGTCCATGTAATATATGAACCTAGATGTATTATTCCCCCAGACTTTGTGGCCCTGCCTTGTTCCTTTGGATACATGATCCTTCTACTAACAATACTTGGATTTGTTGATATATTTGATATGTGACTGATTGTTACACACTTAGTAGGTCTTATAAAATGAATGTCAATATCTTCAAGCTATTCATTTTTAGAATACTATATCTCCTATTTTTGAGTTACTTTTAGGGCATTTGGCACATTGTTTTTAATATTCTTTTTAGGGCGGCAGACTTGGCCCAGTGGTTAGGGCGTCCGTCTACCACATGGGAGGTCCACGGTTCAAACCCCGGGCCTCCTTTGACCCGTGTAGAGCTGGCCCATGTGCAGTGCTGATGCACACAAGGAGTGCCCTGCCACGCAGGGGTGTCTCCCGCATAGGGGAGCCCCACGCGCAAGGAGTGCGCCCCGTAAGGAGAGCCGCCCAGCGCAAGAAAGTGCAGCCTGCCCAAGAATGGAGCCACACACATGGAGAGCTGACACAACAAGATGACTCAACAAAAAGAAACATAGATTTCTGTGCCGTTGACAACAACAGAAGTGGACAAAGAAGACACAGCAAATAGACACAGAGAACAGACAACTGGGGTGGGGGGGGGGGAAGGGGAGAGAAATAAATAAATCTTTAAAAAAATATTCTTTTTACTGGTGTATTAGTTAGGGTTCTCTAAGGAAACAGAATCAACAAGAGATATCTGTCAATCGTATGCAATTTTATGAGTTTCTCATGCAGCTGTGGGGATGCACAAGTCCAGGTTCTGCAGGCAGGCTGCAACCAGGGGCTCCAGTGAAAGTCCAGTGAAGGTTCTTGACTAGTTCTGGGAGACGCTGGCTGTCCAAAGACAGCTGGGAAATTCTCTCAATGCTGGAATCACTTCCCCTTTTAAGGCATTCAACTGATTGGGTTAAGCTTCACTCATTGCTGATGGCAATCTCCGTGATTGATGTAGCTGTAATCAGCTCTCTATGATTTACCACTGCAGTAAAGTCAATGGTGACTAAAGTCCATAAATGCCCTTGTATTACAGTTAGCCCAGTGCTTGCTTGACCAAACAATTGGGCACAGTTACCTGGCCAAGTTGACACAATAGCCTAACCATCACAAGTGACAAATCTCTTCCATGAGAGTAGGTATGATTTAATTAAAGAATACATGTGGAGCAGATATAACTCTCTGGTTTAGCACCTGCTTCACATGTACGAGGTCCCAGGCTCAATGCCGAGTACCACCTTAAAAAAAACAACAACAAAGGAATATATTCATAGTTTTAGAAAGGTGAGTGATGAAGGGGTATAATTTGAAACAATGAAAAATGATTATAAAGGGAGTAAACTTTTTTAAAAATTTGGCTCTAAACATAATTACAAAAGAGAATTCTGTAAATGCTTTTGATAATGTTATCTTTGACCTTCCAAAGTGCCTATTTTGAAAGGTGATACTCTCAGATATATGAATTCTAGTATGAGTATACTATGTAAATTCTAGTAGGTTATCCATTCTAGTATGTTGAAATATATATGTTCACTCACAGACCCGCAAACACAGAGTCATTACTTTATATTTGTGAATCTTATGTTGCTATGCTATTGGGAGTAAGTGCTGTACAACATAACCTAAAATTCTCTAGAAAGTATTTGTAGCCACATTTCCAAACTGATATTCTGCACTTTTTTAGTAGTTTTTTTTTCTGTTAAAATTGGTTTTGTATTTCTCACAAAATCATTAATATGCTAATCTTATGAATTTCCAAGATGATATGATATATATCATGTTTCATTTATTTCACAATTTGACTACAGATCTCATCACTGATGTCTAAGCATCTCTTATAATAAGACAACTGACTTTGGAAATGCTACTTGAAATATTAAAGAATCCAGACACAATATTCTTGAGCTGTGGTAGAATAGTGTCAAGACAAGGCAATGAGCCCAGACACCTTTTATTTTTCTTTTTTACCTCCTTAGTGCATATCTTCCATGTGGTCACAAAATATCTGCCAGTGTTCTATTCCAAATGTCCTTCCAGGGGAGTGGATGTAGCTTAAGAGGTTGAGCACCTGCTTCCCACATGGGAAGTCTAGGTTTGATTCCCAGTATTTCCTAAAAAAAAAAAAAGAACAAGAAAAAAGCAAACAAATGAATAAAACCAACTCAGGTGAGCCGAAGTAGTTGAGCACTGGCTTCCCATGTAGGAGGTCCCAGGTTCAATTCCAAGCCCCAGTACCTAAAAAAAAAAAAGTCCTTCCAAGAGAGAGAATCTGGAAGATGTGGGGGAAATGTCATTAAAGGTATGCCTTCCTTCTGAGTCAGATCCTTTCAAAAAAGTTTTCTTGGACGCTTTACCCAGTAACTTCTGTTTCTGTTTGTCATTCTTACTTGCAAAGGAAGCTGGGAGTTGTAGTTTTCTTGCGGGCACTTTCTGTCCCAAAACAAATTGACAGTAGATATTATGGGAGCAGTGTTCTCTGCCAGGCCTCCTATCCTCTGACCTCCATGTGTTTCCAGTTTAGTGGAATTTGGTTAGAGTAAGCATAGGGAAATTATCATGGCAAGACCATATACCAGGGTTTGTTGTTGTTTTGGCTAATTTTTATTGACTTACCACTTAATAGCACATAAATGATGCTGGTAAAATGCCTTGCACCTATTGGATATTTCAGAAACTGGGTTTACTCTGCCTGGAGGCTGGTTCACAGCTATGAAGACCATTTGGTACTTTTCTTTTATGCTTTGCATTATTTGATACTTCATTCTTTGTAATAATATGATATACAGTGTTTTTAAAAATCAACCAATGAACTATTAAGTTGGGTTATTATTAACTTTTAACAAGGCAGCATTAATGTCTATTTATATGCATTTTTAAGTGCTTAGTTTTTGTGGAAACTGAATTTAAGTAGTATCAGTATTTGTTTATTCATATGCAAATATAAATTGGGAAGCTAAATTTAATGGAGCACAGATTTTGAATTCAGGTAGCCCTTGGTTTGAGTTTTTAGCTCTTTTGCTAATTGGGGTGATTTAGGATTAATAATTTAATTTATGCGTCTGATCTGTAAAATGGAAATAATACCTATTGCCTAAGATTTTTTGTTTTGTTTTGTTTTCCTTAGGAGGTACTAGGGATTGAAACCAGGACCTCATACATGCAAAGCTGGCACACTCTACCACTGAGCTATACCCATTCCCCTCTTCCATAAGGTTTCTTTTTTGGTTTTTTTTTTTGAGGTAGCTGGGGACCTGGGATCTCATATATGCGAAGCCAGCGCTCAACCACTGAGCCACATTGGCTTCCCTGAGTTGGTTTTCCTGTTTCGTTTGTTTTTCATTTATGTTTTTTCAGGAAGCCCTAGGAACCAAACCTGGGACCTCCTGTATAGGAAGCAGGAGCTCAACTGCTTGAGCCATATCTGCTTCTCCATAAGGTTTTGTGAGTTTTATTTCTGAGCCATTACACATATAAAATGATTGGGTACAGCCCACTGATTCAGTGTATAAGAATTTTTTACTATTCACTTCCCTCTTCAAGTGTATATGTTGTGCAGTCTAACAAATCTAATTAATAATGCTGAGAGAAAACCGTGGTTTATCTCTTTATCACCCAGATTTTAGCCTCTGCAGTTTACATCATTTTTATTAGACCACTGGCTGTACTTTTATTTATCAGATTATTACATATGTGAGATATATTTAGGCGTGGTAGATATGCCTAAGACTAAAATGGTTGACATCTTAAAGGAAATAAAATGGGTAAATCTGCCATGCCCCCTTGAATATGTGAAAAATATGAAAATTGGTAGAAAAATACCCACAGAATTGTTCTGTTCATTAAAATAGTAACAATTAGACATACTTTACAAATAATGTAAATTTAATTTTGTGCCTAATATCATTTTAAGTTTCTTGTCTAAGCTGATTATGTAACTGTAAAGTATTTGTGTTTGTCTGACCACTATGTGTTCAGAATCATTCTGTGTGTATTTTGAAAGATACTGAAAAAGAAAAAGAAAAATGTTTACTACCCTAAACTTAAAATCCAGTTTAAAAAACAAACAACAGCAACAACAAAAAACATAGATAGGAAAGGTAGGAAAGCATTACATATTGTAAAATAATAAATAAGTGCAGTAAAAATTTTAAGGAAAAAAATATGGTTCACTTGGGGGAGAGAATTTAAGCTAAATCTTGCAGAAGCAGTGTTTGGTAGATGTCTGGGAATGAACATGGTGTTCCCTACAGCAGAAGAAGAGTTATGAGTAAGTAAATCTATAGAAAGGGCATATTTTAAAACATGGGTTGAAGATGCCAGGTAAAAGTGTTAAAAAGAAAGGGTTCAAAGAAGGGAATGCCTAAAGAATAAAAGACTAGAAAATATAATGCTGAAGAAAATGCAGTGGGAGAGTCTTTCAAAGAGTACCTGATCAACAGTACGAGATGCCACAAGGAGCCAAAGGTAGAAGCTGAAAAAAATCAGAAGGCCTTTGTGATCAGTTGATTAGCATGACCTTCAAAAGAGTCATTTTACTGTTAGGAAAGAAATAGAAACAGGATATTTGGTGGCAAATAGATTAGAAGTGGATGATCTAGGAGATTTCATAAGGTCATAAAAGTTTTTTAAGATTAAAGATGGTCAAAGAACAGGTATTATGAGATGCGGAGATTTTAAATGCCTGGAATAGCAACAAGGAATAATTTTCTTTCATGAGACTCTGTCTAGATGGGAAGGGATGAGATGGAGTTGTTAGCTTTAGTTTTGAGGAGAACAATTTTTTTCCTATAATATTGAAGGTGGGAAGATAGATATATACCTGTCAATGAAAAGAAATGAAAATAAAGGTTATATAAAAGAATTTACACTTACCTCCAGAAAACACTGTTATGGCAGGCAAGGATAATCTACTTTCAAGTATGACTTGGGTAGTGGTAAAGAGTTGGAAGTTGAAGAGAAGAGTTTGAAATAATTACTGTTGGGGAAGATATTGTGAGGTTGATAATGGGTTTATAGGCCTTATCAGTTTGAAGTTGGATAATTTGAACTGCAGTGGTCCCAGTCCACAGCTCTAGAAAATGAAGATAGTATAAAGATGATTGCAGTCTATGGTGGCAAGTAAAATACAGGGCCTAGAGTAATGAGGACACCACCTAGGCTGGGAAGATTGGGTGACATGGAAAGTGTTTTACTCAGCGCTTTCAGAATTTGCTAATAAGCTATTTATTTATTTATAAGATTTATTTTTTTTATTTCTCCCCCCTTTCCCCACCCCCTGTTGTCTGCTCTCTGTGTTGACTGTGTCCGCTTGCACCCTCGGTGGCACCGGGAAACCCTCTGTTTTTGTTACATCACCTTGCTGCATCAGCTCTCTGTGTGTGCGGCGCCACTCCTGGGCAGGCTGCACTTGTTTCACGTGGGGCGGCTCTCCTTGCAGGGCGTACTCCTTGTGCCTGGGGCACCCCCAACCTGGGGCGCCCTGCATGGCACAGTACTCCTTGTGTGCGGCTGCACTGCGTGTGGACCAGCTCACCACATGGGTCAGGAGGCCCTGGGTATTGAATCCTGGACCCTCACGTATGGTAGGTGGATGCTCTATCAACTGAGCCACGTAGGCTTCCCTAAGCCATTTATTGAATCAGTAGACATATATCATGTATTGCTATCGCCACTTTGTTAGAACAAAGCTGACAAAAGATCTTGATTCCAAATGAAGTGTGTGGTGTTTGTTCAATTGAAAATGTTACATGGATTAGTTAACTGCTTAGTAAATTTATGCTGATATTGAGGATTGTATTTAAAATAAGACACCTAAACTATAAATTCAGAAAATCTGTTTAAATGAAAATCCAGCCTGTGGTTTAATATTCTGCTATAGTAGTTTGGGTTTTCTTTGCCCCTAGAGTGACTTCACGGTTAGCCTCTGTGCTTATTTATTAACTATGATAATTATTACTAGGATCTGAATTTGAAAATAATTAGGAATGTTTTTTGCAAATTGCTTTGGCAACAAAAGAAATTTCCGTTCTCTTCTTAGAAATTGGTATTATACTTGGCAGCTAACTAAAAAGTTTCTGAAATGAGCACCATCTTTCCATCACAAATTCAAATAAATGGTTTATTTGGTATATTGTCAAGTATGTTGTAAGAAATGCAATTCAGTAAATATATTTTGTATTTTACCTACCCAGGAAATGATTTTTTAGAAATTTCTGAATGAATATATTACAAAACTCATTGCCTATCAAAAGTACCTAGTTAATTTTAAAAAGTAACATCATAATTTGGTGTAGGCCTCTAAAAGTTTTATCTTAGTTAGCCAGATTATCTGAAGGATTAATAAAAGTGTACATAATGTGGCTGGTACATTTTCCTTTTCTGCTACTTTTTCTATTACAGAATAATTTAAATACTCTTACTACCCTAATAAGAGATGTTACAAAGATTTCCATATCTGTGTGTATATATATATAGATATTGGTATAGATATAGATATATAACAATAAGGTTTTTATTTTTTTGTTTTGTTTTATTCCTCCCCCTCCCCCCTTGTCTACTCTCTTGTGTCCCTTTTCACTGTGTATTCTGTGTCCGCTTGCATGCTCAGCAGCACTGGGAATCTGTGTCTCTCTTTGTTGCGTCATCTTGCTGCATCAGCTCTCCTTGTGTGCGGCACCATTCCTGGGTGGGCTGTGCTTTTCATGCAGGGCGGCTCTCCTTATGGAGGTGCACTCCTTGAGCAAGGGGCTCCCCTGCATGGCATGGCACTCCTTGCGGGGAGCAGCACTGTGCGTGGGCCAGCTCACCACACAGGTCAGGAGGCCCTGGGTTTGAACCCTGGACCTCCTATAGGGTAGGCAGACACTCTATCAGTTGAGCCACATCCACTTCCCAACAACAATAAGGTTTTTAGATTGTTCTGAACAATATTTTAAAAACTACCTGTGATGCATTTGGGCAATCATAATCTGTAGATTAAACCAATACTTTATATAAAACCACATATATATATTTATGATGTCTTTCAAAACACCTATTTGAGCACCGAAAATGGTTTCATTGATAAGGTACTATTGTCATATTTATTGTGTGCAAAGTAATATTTTAAGAACTTGACACATAGGATCTTATTTATTCTTAAAACAACCCCATGACTTAAATGCTACAATATTTATATCCCCAGATGAGAAAACTGTCATAGAGAGGTTTAATGCCTTACCCTAGGTCATGCAGCTGGTTTGTAGTGGAGCTGGGATTTGTATACAAGTCTGTCTGACTCCAAAGCCCATGGTTTTAGCCATAACTTCCTATGTGAACAGTATCTTTAAAATTTATCAAGGTGGGGCAAAAAGTCCCTCAACTTTTACAGAAAAGATGAAAGAGAACTTGGTAGTATATGTTAGAATCTAAATTTATTGAAATTGTTCGTAAGCTTTTAAACAGTTCTCGTAATTATGTTTTCCTTCAACTTTTTTTTCAAACCTGTTACTTTCAAGCTCTTTACGCTCTTCACAGCATCAAGTCCCTATAAACTTTCAAGTAAAACATTTCTAAGAGTTGTGTATACTGTTATCCACATGCAAATAGTTTAGATGGCCATTAAGTTTTTCTGAAGTAGATAATTTTGTTGCCCCCTGAAGGGGAGTAGTTGGGCAGACTTTAATTATTATAGCAGATAAAATTTATTTTATTAAGCATCTTATTTTTTTTATATGAACTTTGCAAAAGGTTGAAATGAAAATTTGAGAAGTCACCTACTCCTGTCTCCAGGTGTCCGATGCTCTTCTGTGTCTTTCCTTTACAGTGGCACCAAATCCAAGTGGAAGCATGAGTAATATGCCAAACCGATATTTGAGCTTAGTTTTTCTCAGTGTGAAACTTTGCATGTACCCTTTTTGTATTGCTAAAGTGTTTTTTGGTTTTGAAAATAATTTATAGAAATAAAGCCTTCCTTTTTAATATGAAAATAGCACCACTATATTTCTCTGGTTTCCTTTTCCTTTTTTTTTGTCAAATTATCTTATTAGTCAAACATTTCTAATCATTTGACCTGTTAATTCCCATTCTTTTACTAGCAGTTAAAAACCTATTAGCCATAAAAGCAAAACCACTCATTATCCTGTTTTTTTGTTTTGTCCTGTTTTTTTAGGAGGTACCAGGGATTGAACCCAGGACCTTGTTTATGGGAAGCAGGCTCTCAACCACTTGAGCCACCTCTGCTCTCATTATACTGTTTTGTTTAAGTTGAACATTTTCTGGTAACTGAGGATGACAAATATTGGGTACAAATTGGACCGTTTTAAGTTTGGAAAGGGAATTAGATATATTTCAATTCTTTCATTTCATAGAGCACTGGATCAAAGAGGTTAGGTACATAGACATATTTGCTCTTCTAGTTTTCTTTTCTTGGTTTAAGCACTAATGCCAAAGGCTAAGTAGGGAATTACTCTTACTGTATACCTCAAGTTCAGGTTTTTTTTTCTGCTTAAATATAATACATTGGGAAGAAAGGTATGACAGAGCATGATTTTATAATAACTTCATTTTTTTAAGAAAAAGACTTATTTATTTCTCCCCTCCCTCTCACTATTTGCACTCAGTATTTGCTCTCTGTATCTGTTTATTGTGTGCTCTCTTTGTCTGCCCGTCTTTTTTTTTTTAGGATGCATCAAGAACTGAACCCAGGACTTCTCATGTGGGAGGGAGGCACCCAATAGCTTGAGCTACCTCTGCCCCCTGCTTGTTAGGTCTCTCATTGTGTCTCCTCATTTGTGTCTCCTTGTGGCTTCATCTCATGGCATTAGCTTTGCCTTCTTTAGGAGACACTGGGAACTGAACCCAGGCCCTCCCATGTGGTAGGCAGGCACCCAGCTGCTTGAGCCACATCTGCTTCCCTCAAATATTTTTTTAATATTCTTTGTCTTATTTTTTCTTATTTCTCCCCCTCCTCCCACCCTCCTTTAGCTGTGTGTTCTTCTTTGTCTGTTGTATTCTCATTAGGTGGCTCCGGGAACCAATCCTGGGACCTTCCGGAGTGGGAGAGAGGGGATCATTCTACGCCACCTCAGCTCCCTACTCTGCTGCATCTCATATTGTCTCTTCTCTGTGTTTCTTTTTTGTTGTGTCATCATCTTGCTGCATCAGCTCTCCATGTGGGTGGCACCACTCCTGGGAGGTCTGCTTTCCTGCACAGGGCTGCACACCTTGCGTGGAGGGACCCCTGTGCAAGGCGACCCTCCTTGCATGTGGTAGCACTCCACATGGGCCAGCTCACCACACGGGCCGGGAGGCCCTGGGTATTGGACCTGGACCCTCCTATATGGTAGGCAGAAGCTCTGTCCATTGAGCCATATCTGCTTCCCTGCTTTCCTCATTTTAACTTCTTATAATTATGCTTCATTGTGTGTGTACATTTTGAACTAGAGAACTCAGATCCTGGGAAAAGTCGGCATTTGCTACCTATCTTGAGTGCTGTCACATCTCCTAAGATGTGAAATCTCTCCAATTTGTGAAATTGTCATGTTTTAAATCTTGGCCACAGATAACACTTTTGTAAAATGTGATGTAGGCCATCATTGCTCTGCAGACCTAATAAAGCTCATGGGCCACCAGTATGTAACATTTGCCCTAGATTATTCTAATAACCATACACTTGCATGAACTTGTCATATTTTATTCTGACATTTACTAAGGGATAATAGTGATAATAATATTACCAGCTATCTACTTTGATTAATATTTCATCTTGCCATAATAGGTAAGTAAGCACTGAATTTTTGTGTAGGGCAGCAGGAAAGAAGAAAGCAAAATAACATTTCCTAAAACTTATAGAAAACAGTATCTTATATGTAAATGTGTCAGAGTTCCATGATTATTCTTAGAAAAATTTTATCAACACCTCTCCTTCTAAGTTTACCATTCTTCCTTTTCTCTGCCTTGTCATTCAGTACCTCTCTGCTCCTCCCATGAAAGTTCTTTTCATTTGCAAGGATTATGAAAGAAAAATCCTTCTTATAGAAATGCCATAGAAGGCAGATCACTTTGTGACATACTTAGCTGCACAAACTTGCAGACATTCTTCCTCATAGCATTAAAATTCCTTAGCCAAAATACTACTTCTTTCAAATGTGCTTTTTAAACTAAAGGATAATTTCCTTTAAGGCAGTTAGTGAAAAGACCCACACAGAAACAATCTAAAGGGGCAGCCTCTAAACCATGTAGGATTTGACCCCTATCCATAAGGGATGATCGAACTGAGATGCCATTTGTAGTGGTTCACTACAGAGAAGTAAACATAATAATCTTGTGAAATTTCTGTTTCCAGCCAAGATAGAATAACAGGGACTAGATTTACCCTCCCTCCTGCAGCAAATAGAAAATGAACATAATATGTGAAACAATAATTTTCAAGACACTGTACCTCTGGTAGTGAGATACTGTGATCCCAGAGAGATGGGACAAGGTGAGCCTTAAAATTAATCTAGATTACTATCTTGAGAGCATTTCTGGCTTTGGTGTAAGGTGTGGGGGAACCAGGCAGAGACCAGCAGTCTCCCTGAGTTCAGGAGATGAGCTGAAAGAGTCTAGAGAGTTGAAGGCAGCTAGAATTAACTGGGCAGAGTAACAGAGAGGAGGGAGCTACACAGAGAAGGAACACCAGGGAGTTACAGAGAGTCCCCTTCAAGTATTCCTCTGAGTACTCCAGGCCCAGGGAAGGACCTTACAAAAGCATGGGAGGAAACAGTACTTGGGGCTCACACAGGGACAGGGAAAGTGCCTTTTCCCACCAGCCAGAGTAGAAAACCTTAAGAGTCATAGGCCATTGGGTAGAGTATACAGAAAGATTTTTGCCTTAGTAATGAGGAAGAATTAGCCCTAGATTGAGCATTGCTCTGGACCACCCTAACACGTCTTTGAAGTAAGACCTGAAAGGATCAGACCTCCAAGTTTCCAAGTAATTTAACTTCATTCCCCAAGTACAACTCAAGGATATTTTAGGAACACAGAGAGACTCAGCACCCAACAAGGTAAAATATACAGTGTGTGGCATCCAATCAAAATTTTCCAGGCATGAAGTAGGAAAATATGACCCATAATGGAAAGATAAGCAATCAATTGAAACTGATTCAGAACTTAGCAGATAGACATTGATAGAGTTTTTATAAGTGTTCCTTGTGTTCAAAAAGTTAAGTAGAGACAAATATTTTAGAGATGAAAATTACTGTGTCTGAGATTAAAAAATAAACTGGATGAGATTAATGGCAGATTAGAAATTTCAGAAGAAAATATTAGGGAACTTGAAGACATCGATATAAATTACTCAAAAGGAAACAGGAGAATTAAAAAAAAAAATGAACAGAGCATCATTGAGCTGTGCAATAGCTTCAAGTGTCCTAATATATGTGAAATTGTAGCCTTGAAAGAGAAGAGAGATAAAGCATGGTAAAAAAAAAAAAAAAGTATTTGAAGAATAAATGACTGAAAAATTTCCCCTTAAATTTGGTGAAAACTATCATCCTCAGATTCAAGTTGCTTAATGGATCCCAAGCATTAGAAACAAGAAAAAATTACACTAAGGCAAACTATATGCAAATTGCTCTGTGGTAAGGAGAAAATTTTTAAAGCAACCAGAGAAAAAGACATGTTACAGAGGAATACAGATAAGGAAGCAATGTAAATTATAAGACCATGCACATTTTTAAAGTACTAAAAGAAACTGTCAACATAGAATGCTATGCCTAGTGAAAATATCTTTCAGAAATGAAGGTAAAATAAAGACTTTTCAAAGATGCAATACAACTGAAGGAATTTATCACCAGCAGATCTGTACCATAAAAAATGGTAAAGGACGTCCTACAAACAGAAGGGAAGTGATATCAAGTGGATCTACACAATGGAATGAAGAACACTGGAAATGCTAATTAATATATGAGTAAATAAATAAGATATTTTCCTTATTAAGTTAAAAGTCTTTAAAAAGATGATTGATAAAATACTGAGAAAAGTAGAATAAACCCGGTCTATAAGAATCCCAGAATGCAATAATGAAATAATAATAGCTAATGTTTTGACCACTTAAATTATTGGCAAGGATTATTACCTATTTTATTTCATTCAGTCCATCTAGCAATTCTATATATTAGGTATCATTATTGTCCCCCTATTTCAAATGAGGAAACTGAGCCATAGAGAGGTAAAAAAAAATTACACTAAGGTATACTATGTTCAAACTGCTCTGTAGTAAGGAGAAAATTTTAAAAGCAGCCAGAGAAAAAGACATGTCCAAGATCATACAACTATTAAATGGATAAGCTGGGACTTAAACTCATTCTGTCTAACTCTAAAGCTTGGGTATTTTACGATTTTTCTCTCCTGCCTTCCCAGGAAAGGAGGAAATAGTATAGAGCAAATGGTAGGTCAAAAAGTATCTAGTAAGGAGTCAAAGAAGGAAGAAATAGAGAAGAGGAGTTTGACAGACAGCTTGGCAGACATCAGTTCCTTATACAAGTGTCACAGTTTATTTCTAATTGAATGATCCAGGCCACTCAAGTTGGCATTTTTAACTTTTTTTAAAAAATACGAAATTCACATTGATGTGGGAGGCAATGAGTCCAGGTCTCCTTTCTACCATAATACAGTACAAAAATGTGCCATTTGGAGTTATGAAGGGAAAAAACATATTTCCTTGGATGCTTTTCAGAGAGGCAGTCTTTGATCACTTTAGCTAGCTATATCGTCAGCTGGCTGGAGGACAGCCTAAGTTACATAACAGTTTTTCCTACATTTTATGAATCAGTTAGCCAAAAGAAAGAGTTTAAATTAGGGTAATCTGGTTTGTGCTAATAATAAGAATGTTGAACTAAATTGGAAATAGTTTAAAAAATATCTATGGGTAAGGGTTGGTACTTATTTAGGTCCTTACATTTTCTCATAGCAATTAACTTTTTTAAAAAAGATAATTAACTGTTGAACAAAAATAACTGCAAAATAGTGTGGGGTTTACACCACAAATAAAATAAAATGTATGACAACAATAGCACAAAGGCCAGGAGGTGAGAAATGGAAGTTTACAATTGTAAATTCTTATACTGCAATGTTAAGTTGTATAATATTACTTAAAGGTAGACTGTGATAAGTTAAAGATGTATACTATAAAACCTATAACAACCACTAAAATAAAATTCTAGCAAATTATCCAACATAAAATGGAATCATGAAAAATATTCAATTCAAAAAAGGCATAAACAGAAGCAAAGTATTAAAAGAACAGATTGGACAAATAACAACAACAAAAAAACCAAAATGATAAAGTAAACCTAACTATATTAATAATCACATTAAATATAAATGGTCTAAACAATCCAGTTAAATAACAGAACTTGCCAGATTTGATTAAATAAAAAACCACCACCCATCTAAATGCTACCTAGGTTTAAACAAAAAGATGAAAGAACTATGCCATGCTAACAATTAAAGGAAAACTGGTTATATTAAAATCAAAGTAAATTTCACAGCAAAGAATATTACCAGGGTAAAGAGTCATTTTATAAAGACAACAAGGCAATTCACCACAAAAGCATGACAATATAAACATTTATGCACCTCACTTCAAATAAGAGAACTTGAAAGTACATGAAGCAAAGCCAAAACTGGTGAGGAGATAAGAAGCTCTACAATTAGTCAAAAATTTTGTTATCCCTTTCTCAATAATTGACAGAACAGGTAGGCAGAGAATCAGTAAGATGTAGAAGATTTGAACAATACATTTGACCAACTTGATCTAACTAATTGATATTTATAGAACACTCCATCCAACAGTAGCAGAATGTACATATTTTCCCCTGTGCACACAGAATGTTTACCAAGATAGGCTGAGCCATAACACCAATTTTAATGTATTTGAAAGTTCAAGCCATACAAAGCCCCTCAGAGAAATCCCCTAATATTTAGACACTAAGTAACCTATCTCTAAACAACCCATAACCCTAAGAGGGAAACAAAAAGGAAATTAGAAAATATTGTGTTTGTATACATGTGTCTGTGTTATGGAATAAAAGTGAAATCACAGTGTATCAAAATGTGTGAGATGCTCCTAAACAAGACTTAGAGGAAATTTTATAGCACTAAATGCTGACAGTAGAAAAGAAAAAAGATTTTAAACCAATGACCTCAGCTTTTAAGTACTTAGAAAAAGAAGTAAAGTAGTAAGTAATAGAAATGTAAGTAGAAGAAAGGAAAGCATGATAAGAGAGGAAATTAGTGAAATAAAAAACAGGAAAAAAATGTAAAGAAAAATCTATGGAACTCAAAACTGGTTCTTTGAGAAAATCAGTAAACCTCTAGCTTGACTGATCAGAAAGAAAAAAAGAGAGAGTAAACACAGATTACCATTATCAGGAGTGAGAAAAGTGACACCATCACAGATTTTGCACTTATTAAATGAATAAGGAACATGTTATCAATAATTTTATGCCAACAAATTTGACTGCTTAGATGAGGCTGGATAGTGCTTTGAATAATCTACTGAAATAGGCACTCTCCAATCTTATTCATTGCTATTTAAAGAGATATTTTGGAATGAAAAAATCTTCAGAGTGAGCATGTTTCTTTTATATTCTTTTAGTGAGAAAGAAATCTAAAATAAAACATTCCCCAGTAGTGTCTTCAGGTGATCCTGTTTTACTTTCACATAATTAGTATTCTTAGTTTAGAAAAGTACTTTTTAAAATTCTTTTCATTACAGTGATAAAATTTTATTTCTAAAATCTTGAATATCATCAGTCTGGTGGTAGGCATTTCTAAGGTTTATTCAGTCATGCAAGGCATTAGGTCCCTGGTTGGTCCTTCCTCCCTCTCTGTCCCCCTATCCCTGCTTTCTTTTCCTCCTCTTTCTCCCCTTCTTTTTCCTCCCTTCCTCTTCCTCCCCTTCCCTCCCTTCCTCCTAAATATTAGCTTGAGTCCTTAAGGCTTCTCCTATAGTAGTTTCAATATGGCTGCAACAGTTCCAGGTGTCAGCTGTAGACACCCCATTGCCTAGTATGTCACATGGAATATCTTAATTCCCTCAGCAAGAAGTTATGACAACAGGTGTGAAATGTTGTCTACCAAGAACACTCATTAGAGATTCAGTGCCCAAGGTTTTTACTGGGGACTGGTTTTGTGGACACCTCTGCCTAGCACATACCAAAACTCCAGACTTCCAGAAGGAAAGCAGGTGTTCGGCATAAATCACATAGTTTGCACAGTTTAGGCACAGTGAGCCACTCTTACCATTTCTTGGAATGGTGGGAATTTGACTGAAATCTAAGTTCTCTAATGTCAGCCAAGAGCTAACCTTGCAAGCTGGCCTTTCTATGGATAGCAGTTTCAGGCCTGCTATGTTAACTCTTTTCTGCACAGCCAGGCAGAAAATGAAGGCGTTTTCTCTCATGAAAGTTTCCCTTAGGAAGGAAAAGTCTTTCCTGGT